>NC_132898.1:12579661-14979661 GCF_030463535.1 Salminus brasiliensis | reverse complement strand
CAATGCCGGTTCACCGGTTACTTTTAATGAGTACTGACTGCACACCAGAAAAACCCTGAATGCATGCCTGATATTTCTGAGATGTTCTGATAAAGTATCCCGGATTCTCATTTTCACTGCTGCAAAACATTACCTACAGGGGCTGACTGTTTACTTGCTAATATATTTACCCCTTGACAGGAGACACTGTAGAAGATAGTCAGTGGTTTTACTTTATCTGTCTGTGTTGCTAATGTTATGGCTGATTGGGGTATATATGAGTTTATTATTATTAATATCAATAAAGGGAATCTGCAGTCTACTAACATGCATGCTGATATGTCCTTGCAGGCTGTTGACAGTTTTTCTGCTATCGCCCGTCCTGTCCTGCGTTGGATATGGCTTTAACTGGCGCTGGGCTTTAGTTTGTGTCTGGGGTGCAACCAGAGGGTTTTTTTTTTTTTTTTTTGCCTGAGCCTGACACTAATGGCTTTTCAGGCTGAAGGACTGGAGAAACTACTAGTACGAGACAAGGTAATTAGTCCCAAAAAAGACCTTAGATAAAGTACACAGCGATTAGAACTGCTTCAAACTGAGTGTCTACTTGTAATGAACTCTATACAATATTAGAATAAACCCACATAAACATAAAGTCAGTGGTCAGAATGTGCTGTTGGTCAGTAAAGTTATAGATATGTAAGAACACAGCTTTGGTTGCTGGTAAGGAGAAAAGAAATCTTTAAATGCAGCATTAGGATTTAGAAGGCATAAATGCTCTGTTTATACATATATTTACAGGTATTTTGTGGTTTATTAGAAATGTATTTATTCTCTATGTTCCAGATTTTAGTGCTTTCCTGCGGAGTGGTTATTCTTACCCTTGTTATTAACGGATCCACAACAAGCCTGTTTTTTAGGCTTATCGGTAAGACTTAACATTAAGACTACGTTCACACAGCTCCATTGGCCCAAATTGTTATCGATTCAGTGTGTGTTTTGCCATTCACACTTCTGCACGCATAGCCCTGCTGTGTAAACACAGCCTTAGAAGTTTGTTTTTCTGCTGTTTTTGCAGCATCCAAATAAAATGTGTCTTGTTTGAATGGAAAAGATGAGGTTAGCAGATTTATTGACCATCTCTCCTCATGTTGGCAGGCATCAGTGATATTTCTCGGGCAAAACAAAAGACTGTGCACAGGCTGTTGCAGACCATGGAGGAGTCCACCGAGAACATCATCAACAAGCTCAAAGCTGACTGATCTATGTTCAATGTCAACTGGGAGATGGTAACACGGCTTGTACGCATTAAGAGCCCGTACGAAACTTCTGGAAAAAAAGGTATGTGAATGAAGAGAGATTCCCCCACAGTCCAGGTTTCAGGTTATTATCAGGAGTCAATTCAGCATTTACCACCTGCAGCAGTTCTTTTTGTTGTTGGTGAAAGTAACATGTGCTGGAGACTCTTCAGTTGGTCCTCTTTGCTTTGATGCAGTTTTAAACACTCGTTGCATTCTCTCAAGCAGCTGTTGTTACATTTTTGGTTATAAATTGATACATAAGCATCAACTTTGCTGTTCACATTTGTCCTTAAAATCAATTTTAAGCATTTAAAGGGCCAATATTAATCTAATTTAACAGAACAAACTGGACTTATATGAATACATTAAAGGGAATTACTTATAGAATGTTATATTTATGATAAGTGTTGATGGTGACTTGATTTGAAATACAAGCCAGCAGTGTTTTAAAGATCTTCATTAATATTTTACAGTTTATGCACATCAGTAATGTATATTGTGTCAACACCAAAGTTCATTTTTGTCATGTGGAACCACTTGGCTTTTGTTTTGTTTGTTTGTTTTTTTTAAACCACGATATCGATGATGAACCCTATAAGTAATGCTGTCTCATTCTCAGCCCAAATAATATGCTGATGGAATGGTCAACATCAGCAAATGGAAGAGGAGAAATTTTAGTATGATTACATTACACTTAAAAACGTGGTGCAATGAACTTAAAATATTTATATTTAAATCTGTTCTACATTTATTCCACAGTGACAGACAAACGTAGATAAACTAAAAAAAACAACCTGGTTTTAATGTAATTAAATGGAAATAAAGTTTAGTATGGTTTTTTTTTCTAGTTGTATCATCCTTTTTTCATTGTGTTTTTAATTGGATTAAAACGTGGGGAGCACAGATTTGATCTGGTCGATACAGAATGTAAATCAAATATAAATGTCATTTGTGAGCCAAAACATCTGTTCAGTAACCTTATTATCTCTGAAAGAGAACGTTGTTGTGCCAGGTATGATAAACAACAAACATTACGACACAAAACACAATATCACATATTTATAAACTTTATTGCCCTGAATACGGTTTACGGTGGGCTCCTTGTCAGCAGTGGTTCATGGAGGGACAGACCACCAACTGGCAGGGTGTCAGGCCTGTTGATTGATAAAGAATCTATGTGTTGATCTCCAGCAGAACAGAGTGGACTGTCGTTTTACCCGGAAGAGGAGAACAGGTCCAGACTGTGATGTAAATGACATCCCCAAAACCCCAAAGCAGAAACTGGACGAAATGATGGAGATAGCCCGAATGCACATCCTGAAATCCTTTAAGGTTCCTACACTCTCTCTCTTTCACACACACAGTATCAATCTAATATATGGACACTTCTACTTAGGCAGTGCTGCTGCTTTTAGACCCGCTTTGCCCTGATACAGCTTTAACCACTCTCAAGTAGCTATTCAAAGATGTTGATAATAAATTCATACCTAGGCACCACTTTATGGATTTGTCCTTGTAGTCAATTGTTAAAGTGTTTCTACCATGAAACATCTCATGTTGCTTTCTTACAAATAAAAGAGGTTTACATGCATTATCTAAGAGCTGTGGTAATTTACACATTTCTAAATGTACCGTCCCAGTCTGTGTGGTCCACACAAACTCACACTGTATGTTCTAATGAATGCATTCAGCTACTTAAAGTTGCTCACAATGCTGACACAGATGTGCAAAAGCACACACACAGCTTGTCTAGTCCCTGTGGAGTAGCACTGCTGATAGAATAGGACTCTCTGAAGCAGATCAACATCATGAACCTATTGACACCATGCTGCCTAATGCCAGTCGTGGGCTAGAGGGGTATAAAGCCCCCCAGCATTGAGCTGTGGAGCAGTGGAAGAGCTGTGAATGGAATGATGGTGGAGCTCCATCCAGTACTTTTGGGATAAGTTGGGGATGAGGTGGGATGGTGATCATCATCCAACATCCTGACCTTACTAACGCTCTTGTCGCTTAAGTCTAAATAAATGAATTGCTAATCAAGCAAAAAACATTTAAATGGCAGTGATCAACTTTATGATTATAGAATTACATTTTAATAATAGTAATATGCAAAATAATAGTGCATTTCTGCAATGATGTTCATGATATGACAAGTTCTTCTGTTTGCATTAATTCAGAATAATGTCAGATGTGCCGGGACAGGTAGTGGCCAGTGTTATTTCCCATTGAGCCCATTGAGTCAAACTGAACCTGTCTTGTGCTATGTTCCTCTTTTTCCGTGTTCTTCTCTACTATGGCTTTATCACTCACTCTATTAAATCTCCTCTAGTCATGGCTGATGAGGTTATGAGCTCTGAAAAATCCCCAACCCAATGTCCTGCAGCGTGTAATTCAGTAAGCATTGAGATAGGGTGGGTAGGGGAACAGGACAGTGGTGCATGTGTGGACTGACTCAGCCTGGTTTATCTTCAGAAGAGCTACTGGGAGCAGTACAGTGCCGGAATGCTGACAAGGAAAGTCGCAATGACCCTTATCAACCAGTGATTTAGCTCACCCCGAATCGTTGTTTGGTGGGGTTTGGAACATTATCCTGTAATTAAGACGATATATAGTTCAGCCAACACAATTTACTAACTCTCTTTCAGCAGTAAGTGACCAGAAAATACTATATACCATATAATTATCCAAAAACATAAACATGAAGTCAGTGGTCAATGAGAGTGTCTACCTGTAATTAACTCTATATAACATTAGAATAAACTCAAATAAACATAAAGTCAGTGGTAAGATCGTTTTGTTGGTCAGTAAAGTAATTGATATGCTGGTTAGAAGAGCACAGGTTCGGGTGCTGATCTCCATACACTGTATGGGTGTGTTAAGTTCCAGCTGCAGCTCACCTGATCTACTTTACTGATCTAGCAAAGCTAACACACTCACACACAACGATCACAATGAATTGTGTTTATTTTAATGTTATGAGAATTTTTTTTTCTAAAAATAACTCTTTTCCTCTCACTTTATTACTATATTTTATTAATGAGGAAATGTATCAAGTATTTTAAATGTGTTGGGGTTTTTTTTGGCAATCTTTCTACTTAGAGATAAGTAGAGGTAAGGCTGTGGGGTGTGAATGGGATGTACGGTTTTGGTGTAGTGTGTAAAAACTGTAATAATGTAAAGATTGTAAGGTGTTCACTGTTCACCACTCAGTCCATGTCCATCCCAGTACAGCCTGCTCTTTGAATGAGGTGCAAAACAGGGCAGCCAGTTAGAACAGAGCTTATTTACATATTATTTATATAGGCTTATTTAGCTTTAAAGGCATAGTAACAGAAAATAGTGGTATTTATATTATCATGGCTATCTGTTTGTAATAAACTAATCAAACAAGAGCAATTTAAATATCTCAACAAAATTAATAGAATAAGGGCTTTCTCCACATTCAGCCCAAAATACCACTTTAATGACGACTGCAGTCTCAGAATTATTCGACCCCTTCATCACCAGCCTCTTTAAAACTTAGTAGAGCTCCCTTCTGCGGTTCTGCCCTGCTGCAAACATGCTGCCCAGCCAGATACCAGCTTCTAGCCCCTTCCTCACTGGCTCCAGTTCACCGATATTGCTGGGTTTGCTGCTGCAGCCGCCTTCCAAAGATTTTCTATGGGGTTCAGGTGTTCAAGTCAGGCGACTGTGCAGAACCTTCCAGGACTTCTTAAACCAAGCCTTGGGGGACTTGGGGTATGCTTTGGCTCACTGTCCCGTTGGAAGGTCCAAAGATACTCAAGCCTCCTCACAGAAGGCATGATGTGTTCTCCTAGGATTTCCCAATACTTGATTGAATCCATCTTGCCCTTCCACTCGCTGTCTTCAAACGCTGTCTTACTTACTAGAGTACTACTTGTGGTCTCCATACTGTTTAGTAGAGTCTAAGCTTGGAATAATCTTTTGGATCCTAGCCTCTACAAATGAGCTAAGGGTATTTTCGGTGAGTGAACGGTGAAGCACGTTTGTAAGTTGCTCTGGAGAAGAGCAGCTGCTAAATGCCTTCAGTGTAAATGTAAATTCATCAAGATAATCATCTTCCAAAAACACATCCCAGCCCTCTGAATCCTAGCCCTAGCTTGTGTGCAGGATTATGTTCAGTGGGTTGAATTCATCTGAGACAGCAGTTGTCATTAATAGTGGTATTGTGAGCTGAATCTGGAGATTACACTTATTTACAGTGGAGGTTGAATAATTTTGAGTGCTGTAGTGTAGACATGTTGCATGGAACTAGTAGGCCTTAGAGGCATGTCAAACAGAGGACAGGTGTAATTCATGTTGTTTTTCCTCAGGTTCATGAGTGTTGATGACAAACATGTACTGGGATTGGGGGGAAGAAATTTCAGTATCAAGTGCTGGAAACTGATCAACTGGATCTGTGTCATCAAATACACCAAGCCTTCAAAGTAAGTCAACCCCCAAACCCCATTTCGTCTAGACCAGAGAAAATACACTTTGAAACTAGACCAACACAAGCACATGCTGTGAGGTTCTGCATCGGTTCTGACCCGTTAGAACACCTTCTATTTACATTTGCTGTGTTGCTAAATCAGGACCAGGAAGACCACAGTGTTTCGTAATAATTATGCAACAGTTTCATTCTTTAGTCTTGCACTGCAACTACAAGGCTAATGTAGCACTTAACACTAGCATCTGTTAGCACAGTGTAATCTGCATGCATAAATCACACTTTTCCCAAACCAAGCCAAGGAGGCCTTTATACAGTGGGGGAAAAAATGTATTTAGTCAGTCACCAATTGTGCAAGTTCTCCCACTTAAAAAAATGAGAGAGGCCTGTAATTGACATCATAGGTAGACCTCAACTATGAGAGACAAAATGAGAGACACTGTCTGATTTTTAAAGAATTTATTTGCAAATAATGGTGGAAAATAAGTATTTGGTCACCTACAAAGAAGCAAGATTTCTGTCTGTCACAGACCTGTAACTTCTTCTTTAAGAGGCTTCTCTGTCCTCCACTCATTACTTGTATTAATGGCACCTGTTTAAACTCGTTAACAGTATAAAAGACACCTGCCAACAACCTCAAACAGTCACAGTCAAAACTCCACTATGGTGAAGACCAAAGAGCTGTCGACGGACACCAGAAACAAAACTGTAGACCTGCACCAGGCTGGGAAGACTGAATCTGCAATAGGCAAGCAGCTTGGTGTGAAGAAATCTACTGTGGGAGCAATAATCAGAAAAAATGGGAGACCTACAAGACCACTGCTAATCTCCCTCGATCAGGGGCTCCATGCAAGATCTCAGCCCGTGAGGTCAAAATGATCACAAGAACAGTGAGCAAAAATCCCAGAACCACACGGGGGGGACCTAGTGAATGACCTGCAGAAAGCTGGGACCAACGTTACAAACTACCGGCTACCATCAGTAACACACTACGTTGCCAGGGACTCAGATCTTGCAGTGCCAGACGTGTTCCCCTGCTTAAGCCAGTACATATCCGGCCGCATCTGAAGTTTGCTAGAGAGCATTTGGATGTTCCGGAAGAGTATTGGGAGAATGTCTTATGGTCAGATGAAACCAAAGTAGAACTGTTTGGTACGAACACAACTCGTTGTGTTTGGTGGAGAGTGAATGCTGAGTTGCATCCAAAGAACACCATAACAACTGTGAAGCATGGGGGTGGTAACATCACACTTTGGGGCTGTTTCTCTACAAAGGGACTAGGACGACTGGTCTGTGTACATGAAAGAATGAATGGGGCCATGTATTGTGAGATTTTGAGTGCAAACCTCCTTCCATCAGCAAGGGCATTGAAGATGAAACGTGGCTGGGTCTTTCAGCATGACAATGATCCCAAGCACACTGCCAGGGCAACAAAGGAGTGGCTTTGTAAGAAGCATTTCAAGGTCCTGGAGTGGCCGAGCCAGTCTCCAGATCTCAACCCCATAGAAAACCTTTGGAGGGAGTTGAAAGTCTGTGTTGCCCGCCGACAGCCCCAAAACATCACTGCTCTAGAGGAGATCTGCATAGAGGAATGGGCCAACATACCAGCAACGGTGTGTGTCAACCTTGTGAAGACCTTGTTTGACCTCTGTCATTGCCAACAAAGGATATATAACAAAGTATTGAGATGAACTTTTGTTATTGACCAAATACTCATTTTCCACCATTATTTGCCAATAAATTCTTTAAAAATCAGACAGTGTGATTTTCTCATTTTGTCTCTCATAGTTGAGGTCTACCTATGATGTCAATTACAGGCCTCTCTCAAATTTTTAAGTGGGAGAACTTGCACAATTGGTGACTGACTAAATACTTTTTTTCCCCACTGTATAAACGTAGTGCCAAATAATTCTTATTGGAATCCACTTCAAGTCTGTTTAAAACAAGGTTTGATATGACTTTGTGATGACTTTGGCATGCAGTTAGCTAGTTTATGCTAACGGATAGCTATAGCCATGGTCCTGTCAAAAGATGATATAAAGTCTCAAAATCATAAACATGGTCCACACAGAAACCCTGCAATGCGCTTTAAAGTGTGTGATGCTAATTTCCACGAGCGAGCCAGGACGTGCTAACACCGCACTAGCGATGTTGCATGCGACCCATAGCTGACTCAAGTATGACGTGACTTCTGCCAGCCGTGATTAATGACACCTAGAACTAGAACTCGCTGTGTGTCTTCCTCACCTATGGAGGGAGCTGCGTCTCCAAGATCTGTTCAGCTCAAACTCAGTTAGCGTGAATCTGAGCTGTGTGTAGAAGCTCTCCTACAGTTTAATCTGTGTAGAAACTTCTTTCACTTTTCCTAAAAGAAGCATGCTGTGCTTTACTTTTTGAGGCCCAGTCTCAAATCACTCCCTCTCCACTATGGAGTGCACTTTGTAGGTTGTGAAGTAGCAGCACCTCCACCCAAAACAGTACACGTCAGTACAAGACAGTTACATTCAGCTGGACAACTCGGTTTCTACCATGCTGGCACTGTCTAATGATTTTTGTGTTGTGTTGTGTTTTTTTAAGTAGTGCACTATGTAGAGAGTATGATGTGATTTGAGACGGGGCCGAAAGTCTCTTCTCAGAAAGAGTGAAATGTGCAGGTCAGTGGTGAAAGGAGAACGAACAGTTTCCTCATGGAAATCTGCACACAGCTCCACAGTAATATGAAATAAATCTCATTTCACAGTTGGTTCAGTCCTTCTCAACCCCTCAACTAAAAAAAAAAGTGCTACACCTGTGTGAGCACTTGAGAGACGTGAGAAAATTGTGTGCTAATATTTTGCATTTTCAAAACCTTTGGTGTGTAACAACCTTAATTGTCTACTAGGATTTGCTGAAAGTATTGTGGGTATGTTTGATTAGCCGCAGGGGCTATTTACCACTCCTCTAATAAAAAACAGATTGGAGAAAAAAAGAATTTGGCCATGGGTGCCTAAACTTTTGCATAAGACTGTATGTTTCTGTTATGCTAAATCAGCGTCCATGGTTATGGTGATGATTGAAAGGTAAAGAAATGTATGTTAGCGCTTTGCAGAATTTAGGTTCCTGAATAATAAAATGTTGGGTTTGACAGGAATGCCATGCAGAAGCTGTGCTACAAGATTGTCTTCAGTGCCCCCTTTCATTCGCATGTGCATCGTAATCCTGCTCAACGTATTGACCATCATTTTGAACTTCATCCCTGAAGTTAGCGAGAAGTACATCCTGGAGCTCTACGTGGCAAACTACGTCTTCTTTGCCTTTTACGTTGCTGAAGCTGCGTTGAGGGTAAGAGAAATGAGGGTGTGTTTTGTGGCAGTGGCTGGTCAAAACACAGTTGCAGATGGATGGACCCTTGATGGACAGATTCAACATCAGGGAGGGAAGGAGTAATGGCATCCTCGGAACCTGAAAGACAACAAAGACAGTCAATACAGGTTTTGAAACTGAAAGATCACTTACCTTTTACACAGTTGCAGAACAATAGACAGTGAGCCAGACACAGCTGCAGGTGGACAGATTGATGGTGGCTGGATCTACGGTCAGGGAGGGAGGGGCTCAGAAGGTCCTCAACCTGTAAGACAAAAAAAAGTTAATACATGTGTAGAAACTGAATGATGAACTAACTCTTACACACTTGCAGTCAGAGAGATAGCGAGTCACACACACCGTTGCAATGGACAGACACTTGTTTGATGGATACACCATTAGGAAGGAGGGGGGGTCCTGGAGTCCTGAAAGCCTGTAAGACAACAAAGCAAGTCAATACATGTATAGAAACTGAATGATGACCTACCTGTTAGACAGTAGAAAACAGATAGACAGCAAGCCGTACACAGTGACAGATGGATGGACCCTTGATGAACAGATGCACCATCAGGGAGGGAAGGGGTAATGGCATCCTCTAAACCTGTAAGACAACAAAGAAAATCAATACATGTATAGAAACTGAATGATCACCTCCCTGTTAGACAGGTGTAGACAGATAGACCGCGAGCCTTGCACAGTGGCAGATGGATGGAACCTTGATGGACAGATGCACCATCAGAGATGGAAGTGGTAATGGCATCCTCTAAACCTGAAAGACAACAAAAACAGTCAATACAGGTTTTGAAACTGAAAGATCACTTACCTTTTACACAGTTGCAGAATAAAAGACAGTGAGGCAGACACAGCTGCAGATGGACAGATTGATGGTGGCTGAATTTACGATCAGGGAAGGAGGGGCTCTGAAAGTCCTAAACTTGTAAGACAAAAAAAAAACAAAAAAAAACGTCAATACATGTATAGAAACTGAATGATCACCTACCTGTTAGTCAGTAGCAAACAGATAGACAGCGAGCCGTACACAGTTGCAGATTGATGGACCCTTGATGGACAGATGCACCATCAGGGAGGGAAGGGGTAATGGCATCCTCTAAACCTGTAAGACAACAAAGAAAATCAATACATGTATAGAAACTGAATGATCACCTACCTGTTACACAGTAGCAAACAGATAGACAGCGAGCCGTAGACAGTGGCAGATGGATGGAACCTTAATGGACAGATGCACCATCAGGGAGGGAAGGGGTATTGGCATCTTTAGAACCTAAAAGACAACAAAGAAAATCAATACATGTATAGAAACTGAATGATGAACTAATTCTTATACACTTGCAGTCAAATAAATATAGAATCACACAAATAGTTGCAATGGACAGACACTTGTTTGATGGATCCACCATTAGGAAGGAGGGGGGGGGGGCCTGGAGTCCTGAAAGCCTGTAAGACAACAAAGAAAATCAATACGTGTATAGAAACTGAATGATCACCTACCTGTTACACAGGTGCAGACAGATAGACCCTTGATTGACAGATGCATCATCAGGGAGGGAATGGGTAATGGCATCCTATAAACCTGTAAGACAACAAAGAAAATCAATACATGTATAGAAACTAAATGATTACATACCTGTTAGACAGTAGCAAACAGATAGACAGCGAGCCGTACACAGTGGCATATGGTTGAAACCTTGATGGACAGATGCACCATCAGAGGGGGAAGGGGTAATGGCATCCTCGGAACCTGAAAGACAACAAAAACAGTCAATACAGGTTTTGAAACTGAAAGATCACTTACCTTTTACACAGTTGCAGAATAATAGACAGTGAGGCAGACACAGCTGCAGATGGACAGATTGATGGAGGCTGGATCTACGGTCAGCGAGGGAGGGGCTCAGAAGGTCCTAAAGCTGTAAGACAAAAAAAAGTCAATACATGTATAGAAATTGAATGATAAACTAACTCTTACACACTTGCAGTCAGATAAATATCGAGTCACACAAATAGTTGCAATGGACAGACACTTGTTTGATGGATCCACCATTAGGAAGGAGGGGGGAGTCCTGGAGTCCTGAAAGCCTGTAAGACAACAAAGAAAATCAATACATGTATAGAAACTGAATGATCACCTACCTGTTAGTCAGTAGCAAACAGATAGACAGCGAGCCGTACACAGTGAATGATGGATGGAACCTTGATGGACAGATGCACCATCAGGGAGGGAAGGGGTAATGGCATCCTATAAACCTGTAAGACAACAAAGAAAATCATTACATGTATAGAAACTGAATGATTACATACCTGTTAGACAGTAGCAAACAGATAGACAGCGAGCCATACACAGTGGCATATGGATGAAACCTTGATGGACAGATGCACCATCAGGGAGGGAAGGGGTATTGGCATCCTCAGAACCTAAAAGACAACAAAGACAATCAATACAGGTTTTGAAACTGAAAGATCACTTACCTTTTACATAGTTGCAGAACAATACACAGTAAGGCAGACAAAGCTGCAGATGGACAGATTGATGGTGGCTGAATCTACGGTCAGGGAGGGAGGGGCTCTGAAAGTCCTAAATCTGTAAAACAAAAAAAAAGTCAATACATATATAGAAACTGAATGATAAACTAACTCTAACACCCTTGCAGTCAGAAAGATCGAGTCACACAAATAGTTGCAATGGACAGACACTTGTTTGATGGATCCACCATTAGGAAGGAGGGGGGGGGGTCCTGGAGTCCTGAAAGCCTGTAAGACAACAAAGAAAGTCAATACATGTATAGAAACTGAATGATCACCTACCTGTTAGACAGTAGCAAACAGACAGACAGCGAGCCGTACACAGTGACAGATGGATGGAACCTTGATGGACAGATGCACCATCAGGGAGTGAAGGGGTTTTGGCATCCTCAGAAACTAAAAGATAACAAAGACAATCAATACAGGTTTTGAAACTGAAATATCACCTACCTGTTAGACAGTAGCAAACAGATTGACAGCGAGCCGTACACAGTGGCAGATGGATGGGACCTTGATGGACGGATGCACCATCAGGAAGGGAAGGGGTATTGGCATCCTCAGAACCTAAAAGATAACAAAGACAATCAATACAGGTTTTGAAACTGAAATATCACTTACATTTTACACAGTTGCCGAACAATAGACAGTGAGCCATACACAGTGGCAGATGGATGGAACCTTGATGGACAGATGCACCATCAGGGAGGGAAGGGGTAATGGCATCCTCTAAACCTGGAAGAGAACAAAGAAAATCAATGCATGTATAGAAACTGAATGATCATCTACCTGTTAGACAGTAGCAAACAGATTGACAGAGAGCCGTACAAAGTGGTAGATGGACTAAACCTTGATGGACAGATGCACCATCAGGGAGGGAAAGGGTAATGGCATCCTCGGAACCTGAAAGACAACAAAGAAAATCAATACATGTATAGAAACTGAATGATCACCTACCTGTTAGACAGTAGCAAACAGATAGACAACGAGCCGTACACAGTGACAGATGGATGGACCCTTGATGGACAGATGCACCATCAGGGAGGGATGGGGTAATGGCATCCTCTAAACCTATAAGACAACAAAGAAAATCAATACATGTATAGAAACTGAATGATCACCTACCTGTTAGACAGTAGCAAACAGATTGACAGCGAGCCGTACAAAGTGGTAGATGGATTAAACCTTGATGGACAGATGCACCATCAGGGAGGGAAGGGGTAATGGCATCCTCGGAACCTGAAAGACAACAAAGACAGTCAATACAGGTTTTGAATCTGAAAGATCACTTACCTTTTACACAGTTGCAGAACAATACACAGTGAGCCAGACAGAACTGCAGACGGACAGATTGGTGGAGGCTGGATTTACGGTCAGCGAGGGAGGGGCTCAGAATGTCCTAAACCTGTAAGACAAAAAAAAGTCAATACATATATAGAAATTGAATGATGAACTAACTCTTACACACTTGCAATCTGATGGATATCGAGTTACACAAATAGTTGCAATAAACAGACCCTTTTTTGATGGATACACCATTAGGAAGGAGGGGGGGTTCTGGAGTCCTGAAAGCCTGTAAAAAAACAAATAAAGTCAATACATGTATAGAAACTGAATGATCACCTACCTGTTAGACAGTAGCAAAAAGATAGATAACGAGCCGTACACAGTGACACATGGATGGACCCTTGATGGACAGATGCAACATCAGGGAGGGAAGGGGTAATGTCATCCTCTAAACCTGTAAGACAACAAAGAAAATCAATACATGTATAGAAACTGAATGATCTCCTACCTGTTAGACAGTAGCAAACAGATTGACAGCGAGCCGTACAAAGTGGTAGATGGATTAAACTTTGATGGACAGATGCACCATCAGGGAGGGAAGGGGTAATGGCATCCTCGGAACCTGAAAAACAACAAAGAAAATCAATACATGTATAGAAACTGAATGATCACCTACCTGTTAGTCAGTAGCAAACAGATAGACAGTGAGCCGTACACAGTTGCAGATGGATGGACCCTTGATGGACAGATGCACCATTAGGGAGGGAAGGGGTATTGGCATCCTCAGAAACTCAAAGATAAAGAAAATTAATACAGGTTTTGAAAATGAAAGATCACTTACCTTTTACACAGTTGCAGAACAATAGACAGTGAGGCATGGGGATTGGGGGGGTCCTGGAGTCCTGAAAGCCTGCAAGACAACAAAGAAAGTCAATACATGTTTAGAAACTGAATGATCACCTACCTGTTAGACAGTAGCAAACAGATTGACAGCGAGCCGTACACAGTGGCAGATGGATTAAACCTTGATGGACAGATGCACCATCAGGGATGGAAGGGGTAATGGCATCCTATAAACCTTTAAGACAAAAAAGAAAATCAATATATGTATAGAAACTGAATGATCACCTACCTGTTAGACAGTACCAAAAAGATAGATAACGAGCCGTACACAGTGACACATGGATGGACCCTTGATGGACAGATGCACCATCAGGGAAGGAAGGGGTAATGGCATCCTATAAACCTTTAAGACAAAAAAGAAAATCAATACATGTATAGAAACTGAATGATCACCTACCTGTTAGACAGTAGCAAACAGATAGACAGCGAGCCATACACAGTGGCAGATGGATGGAACCTTGATGGACAGATGCACCATCAGGAAGGGAAGGAGTATTGGCATCCTCAGAACCTAAAAGATAAGAAAGACAATCAATACAGGTTTTGAAACTGAAAGATCACTTACCTTTTACACAGTTGCAGAACAATAGACAGTGAGCCAGACACAGCTGCAGATGGACAGATTGATGGTGGCTGAATCTACGGTCAGAGAGGGAGGGGCTCTGTAGGTCCTAAACTTGTAAGACAAAAAAAAACAAAAAAGGTCAATACATGTATAGAAACTGAATGATCACCTACCTGTTAGACAGTAGCAAACAGATAGACAGCGAGCCGTACACAGTGGCAGATGGATGAAATCTTGATGGACAGATGCACCATCAGGGAGGGAATGGGGGGGTCCTAGAGTCCTGAAAGCCTGTAAGACAACAAAGAAAGTCAATACATGTTTAGAAACTGAATGATCACCTACCTGTTAGACAGTAGCAAACAGATTGAAAGCGAGCCGTACACAGTGGCAGATGGATTAAACCTTGATGGACAGATGCACCATCAGGAAGGTAAGGGGTATTGGCATCCTCAGGAACTAATAGATAACAAAGACAATCGATACAGGTTTTGAAACTGAAATATCACTTACCTTTTACACAGTTGCAGAACAATAGACAGTGAGCCAGACACAGCTGCAGATGGACAGATTGATGGTGGCTGAATCTACGGTCAGGGAGGGAGGGGCTCTGAAGGTCCTAAACGTGTAAGACCAAAAAAAAAAGAAAACGTCAATACATGTATAGAAATTGGATGATGAACTAAATCTTACACACTTGCAGTCAGAAAGATCGAGTCACACAAATAGTTGCAATGGACAGACACTTGTTTGATGGATCCACTATTAGGAAGGAGAGGGGGGGGCCCTAGAGTCCTGAAAGCCTGTAAGACAACAAAGAAAATTAATACATGTATAGAAACTGAATGATGAACTAATTTTTGTACACTTGCAGTCAAATAAATATAGAATCACACAAATAGTTGCAATGGACAGACACTTGTTTGATGGATCCACCATTAGGAAGGAGGGGGGGGGGGGGGCTTGAAGTCCTGAAAGCCTGTAAGACAACAAAGAAAATCAATACATGTACAGAAACTGAATGATCACCTACCTGTTACACAGGTGCAGATAGATAGACCCTTGATTGACAGATGCATCATCAGGGAGGGAAGGGGTAATGGCATCCTCTAAACTTGTAAGACAAAAAAGAAAATCAATACATGAATCTACGGTCAGGGAGGGAGGGGCTCTGAAAGTCCTAAACCTGTAAGACAAAAAAAAAACAAAAAAACGTCAATACATGTATAGAAACTGAATAATTAACTAACTCTTACACACTTGCAGTCAGAAAGATCGAGTCACACAAATAGTTGCAATGGACAGACACTTGTTTGATGGATCCACCATTAGGAAGGAGGGGGGGTGGGTCCTGGAGTCCTGAAACCCTGTAAGACAACACAGAAAGTCAATGCATGTACAGAAACTGAATGATCACCTACCTGTTAGAAAGCAGCAAACAGATAGACAACGAGCCGTACACAGTGACAGATGGATGGACCCTTGACGGACAGATGCACCATCAGGGAGGGTAGGGGTAATGGCATCCTCTAAACCTGTAAGAAGACAAAGACAGTCAATACAGGTTTTGAATCTGAAAGATCACTTACCTTTTACACAGTTGCAGAACAATACACAGTGAGCCAGACAAAGCTGCAGACGGAAAGATTAATGGAGGCTGGATTTACGGTCAGCGAGGGAGGGGCTCAGAAGGTCCTAAACCTGTAAGACAAAAAAAACAAAAAAAAGTCAATACATGTGTAGAAACTGAATGATAAACTAACTCTTACACACTTGCAATCGGATAGATATCGAATTACACAAATAGTTGCAATGGACAGACCCTTGTTTGATGGATACACCATTAGGAAGGAGGGGGGGTCCTGCAGTCCTGAAAGCCTGTAAAAAAACAAATAAAGTCAATACATGTATAGAAACTGAATGATCACCTACCTGTTAGACAGTAGCAAACAGATAGACAACGAGCCGTACACAGTGACAGATGGATGGACCCTTGATGGACAGATGCACCATCAGGGACGGAAGGGGTAATGTCATCCTCTAAACCTGTAAGACAACAAAGAAAATCAATACATGTATAGAAACTGAATGATCACCTACCTGTTAGACAGTAGCAAACAGATTGACAGCGAGCAGAACAAAGTGGTAGATGGATTAAACCTTGATGGACAGATGCACCATCAGGGAGGGAAGGGGTAATGGCATCCTCGGAACCTGAAAGACAACAAAGACAGTCAATACAGGTTTTGAATCTGAAAGATCACTTACCTTTTACACAGTTGCCGAACAATACACAGTGAGCCAGACACAGCTGCAGACGGACAGATTGATGGAGGCTGAATTTACGGTCAGCAAGGGAGGGGCACAGCAGGTCCTAAACCTGTAAGACAAAAAAAAGTCAATACATATATAGAAATTGAATGATGAACTAACTCTTACACACTTGCAGTAGGATAAATATCGAGCCACACAAATAGTTGCAATGGACAGACACTTCTTTCATGGATCCACCATTAGGAAGGGGGGGGGGGGGTCCTGGAGTCCTGAAAACCTGAAAGACAACAAAGAAAATCAATACATGTATAGAAACTGAATGATCACCTACCTGTTACACAGGTGCAGACAGATAGACCCTTGATTGACAGATGCATCATCAGGGAGGGAAGGGGTAATGGCATCCTCTAAACTTGTAAGACAAAAAAGAAAATCAATACATGAATCTACGGTCAGGGAGGGAGGGGCTCTGAAAGTCCTAAACCTGTAAGACAAAAAAAAAACAAAAAAACGTCAATACATGTATAGAAACTGAATAATTAACTAACTCTTACACACTTGCAGTCAGAAAGATCGAGTCACACAAATAGTTGCAATGGACAGACACTTGTTTGATGGATCCACCATTAGGAAGGAGGGGGGGTGGGTCCTGGAGTCCTGAAACCCTGTAAGACAACACAGAAAGTCAATACATGTACAGAAACTGAATGATCACCTACCTGTTAGAAAGCAGCAAACAGATAGACAACGAGCCGTACACAGTGACAGATGGATGGACCCTTGACGGACAGATGCACCATCAGGGAGGGTAGGGGTAATGGCATCCTCTAAACCTGTAAGAAGACAAAGACAGTCAATACAGGTTTTGAATCTGAAAGATCACTTACCTTTTACACAGTTGCAGAACAATACACAGTGAGCCAGACAAAGCTGCAGACGGAAAGATTAATGGAGGCTGGATTTACGGTCAGCGAGGGAGGGGCTCAGAAGGTCCTAAACCTGTAAGACAAAAAAAACAAAAAAAAGTCAATACATGTGTAGAAACTGAATGATAAACTAACTCTTACACACTTGCAATCGGATAGATATCGAATTACACAAATAGTTGCAATGGACAGACCCTTGTTTGATGGATACACCATTAGGAAGGAGGGGGGGTCCTGCAGTCCTGAAAGCCTGTAAAAAAACAAATAAAGTCAATACATGTATAGAAACTGAATGATCACCTACCTGTTAGACAGTAGCAAACAGATAGACAACGAGCCGTACACAGTGACAGATGGATGGAGCCTTGATGGACAGATGCACCATCAGGGACGGAAGGGGTAATGTCATCCTCTAAACCTGTAAGACAACAAAGAAAATCAATACATGTATAGAAACTGAATGATCACCTACCTGTTAGACAGTAGCAAACAGATTGACAGCGAGCAGAACAAAGTGGTAGATGGATTAAACCTTGATGGACAGATGCACCATCAGGGAGGGAAGGGGTAATGGCATCCTCGGAACCTGAAAGACAACAAAGACAGTCAATACAGGTTTTGAATCTGAAAGATCACTTACCTTTTACACAGTTGCCGAACAATACACAGTGAGCCAGACACAGCTGCAGACAGACAGATTGATGGAGGCTGAATTTACGGTCAGCAAGGGAGGGGCACAGCAGGTCCTAAACCTGTAAGACAAAAAAAAGTCAATACATATATAGAAATTGAATGATGAACTAACTCTTACACACTTGCAGTAGGATAAATATCGAGCCACACAAATAGTTGCAATGGACAGACACTTCTTTCATGGATCCACCATTAGGAAGGGGGGGGGGTCCTGGAGTCCTGAAAACCTGAAAGACAACAAAGAAAATCAATACATGTATAGAAACTGAATGATCACCTACCTGTTAGACAGTAGCAAACAGATAGACAATGAGCCGTACACAGTGACAGATGGATGGACCCTTGATGGTCAGATGCACCATCAGGGAGGGAAGGGGTAATGGCATCCTCTAAACCTATAAAACAACAAAGAAAATCAATACATGTATTGAAACTGAATGATCACCTACCAATTAGACAGTAGAAAACAGATAGACAGCGAGCCGTACACAGTGACAGATGGATGGACCCTTGATTGACAGATGCACCATCAGGGAGGGAAGGGGGGGGGGTCCTGGAGTCCTGAAAGCCTGTAAGACAACAAAGAAAGACAATACATGTTTAGAAACTGAATGATCACCTACCTGTTAGACAGTAGCAAACAGATAGACCACGAGCCGTACACAGTGACAGATGGATGGACCCTTGATGGACAGATGCACCATTAGGGAGGGAATGGGTAATGGTATCCTCTAAACCTTTAAGACAACAAAGAAAATCAATACATGTATAGAAACTGAATGATCACCTACCTGTTAGACAGTAGCAAACAGATAGACAGCGAGCCGTACACAGTGAAAGATGGATGGACCCTTGATGGACAGATGCACCATCAGGGAGGGAATGGGTAATGGCATCCTATAAACCTGTAAGACAACAAAGAAAATCAATACATGTATAGAAACTGAATGATCACCTACCCATTAGACAGTAGCAAACAGATAGACAGCGAGCCGTACACAGTGACAGATGGATGGACCCTTGATGGACAGATGCACCATCAGGGAGGGAATGGGTAATGGCATCCTATAAACCTGTAAGACAACAAAGAAAATCAATACATGTATAGAAACTGAATGATCACCTACCTGTTAGACAGTAGCAAACAGATAGACAGCGAGCCGTACACAGTGACAGATGGATGGACCCTTGATGGACAGATGCAGCATCAGGGAGGGAATGGGTAATGGCATCCTATAAACCTGTAAGAAAACAAAGAAAATCAATACATGTATAGAAACTGAATGATCACCTACCTGTTAGACAGTAGCAAACAGATAGACAGCGAGCCATACACAGTGGCAGATGGATGGAACCTTGATGGACAGATGCACCATCAGGAAGGGAAGGGGTATTGTCATCCTCAGAACCTAAAAGATAACAAAGACAATCAATACAGGTTTTGAAACTGAAATATCACTTATCTTTTACACAGTTGCAGAACAATAGACAGTGAGCCAGACACAGCTGCAGATGGACAGATTGATGGTGGCTGAATCTACGGTCAGGGAGGGAGGGGCTCTGAAGGTCTTAAACCTGTAAGACAAAAAAAAAAAAATGTCAATACATGTATAGAAACTGAATGATTACCTACCAATTAGACAGTAGAAAACAGATAGACAGCGAGCCGTACACAGTGACAGATGGATGGACCCTTGATTGACAGATGCACCATCAGGGAGGGAAGGGGGGGGGTCCTGGAGTCCTGAAAGCCTGTAAGACAACAAAGAAAGACAATACATGTTTAGAAACTGAATGATCACCTACCTGTTAGACAGTAGCAAACAGATAGACCACGAGCCGTACACAGTGACAGATGGATGGACCCTTGATGGACAGATGCACCATTAGGGAGGGAATGGGTAATGGTATCCTCTAAACCTTTAAGACAACAAAGAAAATCAATACATGTATAGAAACTGAATGATCACCTACCTGTTAGACAGTAGAAAACAGATAGACAGCGAGCCGTACACAGTGACAGATGGATGGACCCTTGATGGACAGATGCACCATCAGGGAGGGAATGGGTAATGGCATCCTATAAACCTGTAAGACAACAAAGAAAATCAATACATGTATAGAAACTGAATGATCACCTACCAGTTAGACAGTAGCAAACAGATAGACAGCGAGCCGTACACAGTGACAGATGGATGGATCCTTGATGGACAGATGCACCATCAGGGAGGGAAGGGGTAATGGCATCCTCTAAACCTGTAAGACAACAAAGAAAATCAATACATGTATAGAAACTGAATGATCACTTACCTTTTACACAGTTGCAGAACAATAGACAGTGAGGCATGGGGAATGGGGGGGTCCTGGAGTCCTTAAAGCCTGTAAGACAACAAAGAAAATCAATACATGTATAGAAACTGAATGATCACCTACCTGTTAGACAGTAGAAAGCAGATAGACAGCGAGCCATACACAGTGGCAGATGGATGGGACTTTGATGGACAGATGCACCATCAGGAAGGGAAGGGGTATTGGCATCCTCAGAAACTAATAGATAACAAAGACAATCGATACAGGTTTTGAAACTGAAATATCACTTACCTTTTACACAGTTGCAGAACAATAGACAGTGAGCCAGACACAGCTGCAGATGGACAGATTGATGGTGGCTGAATCTACGGTCAGGGAGGGAGGGGCTCTGAAGGTCCTAAACCTCTAAGACAAAAAACAAAAAAACAAAAACGTCAATACATGTATAGAAACTGAATGATAAACTAACTCTAACTCACTTGCAGTCAGAAAGATCGAGTCACACAAATAGTTGCAACGGACATACACTTGTTTGATGGATCCACCATTAGGAAGGAGGGGGGGTCCTGGAGTCCTGAAAGTCTGTAAGACAACAAAGAAAGTCAATACATGTATAGAAACTGAATGATCACCTACCTGTTAGACAGTAGCAAACAGATAGACAGCGAGCCGTAAACAGTGGCAGATGGATGAAACCTTGATGGACAGATGCACCATCAGGGAGGGAAGGGGTAATGGCATCCTCTAAACCTATAAGACAACAAAGAAAATCAATACATGTATAGAAACTGAATGAACACCTACCTGTTAGACAGAAGAAAAAAGATACACAACGAGCCGTACACAGTGACAGATAGATGGACCCTTGACGGACAGATGCACCATCAGGGAGGGAAGGGGTAATGGCATCCTCTAAACCTGTAAGACAACAAAGAAAATCAATACATGTACAGAAACTGAATGATCAACCTACCTGTTAGACAGTAGCAAACAGATAGAAAATGAGCCGTACACAGTGACAGATGGATGGACCCTTGACGGACAGATGCACCATCAGGGAGGGAAGGGGTAATGGCATCCTCTAATGCTATAAGACAACAAAGAAAATCAATACACGTATAGAAACTGAATGATCACCTACCTGTTAGACAGCAGCAAACAGATTGACAGCGAGCCGTAGAAAGTGGTAGATGGATTAAACCTTGATGGACAGATGCACCATCAGGGAGGGAAGGGGTAATGGCATCCTTGGAACCTGAAAGACAACAAAGACAGTCAATACAGGTTTTAAATCTGAAAGATCACTTACCTTTTACACAATTGCAGAACAATACACAGTGAGCCAGACACAGCTGCAGGCGGAAAGATTGATGGAGGCTGGATTCACGGTCAGCGAGGGAGGGGCTCAGAAGGTCCAGACAGAAAGACAGCGAGCCGTACACAGTGGCAGATGGATGGAACCTTGATCGACAGATGCACCATCAGGGAGGGAAGGGGTAATGGCAACCTTGGAACATGAAAGTTCACTTAGCTTTTACACAGTTGCAGAACAATACACAGTGAGGCAGACAGAGCTGCAGATGGACAGATTGATGGAGGCTGGATCTACGGTCGGCGAGGGAGGGGCTCAGAAGGTCCTAAACCTGTAAGAAAAAAAAAAGTCAATACATGTGTAGAAACTGAATGATGAACTAACTCTTACACACTTGCAATCGGATAGATATCGAGTGACACAAATAGTTGCAATGGACAGACCCTTGTTTGATGGATACACCATTAGGAAGGGGGGGGGGGTCCTGGAGTCCTGAAAGCCTGTAAGACAACAAAGAAAGTCAATACATGTATAGAAACTGAATGATCACCTCCCTGTTAGACAGGTGTAGACAGATAGACCGCGAGCCTTGCACAGTGGCAGATGGATGGAACCTTGATGGACAGATGCACCATGAGGGAGGGAAGGGGTAATGGCATCCTCTAAACCTGTAAGACAAAGAAAATCAATACATGTATTGAAACTGAATGATCACCTACCTGTTACACAGTAGCAAACAGATAGACAGCGAGCGGTACACAGTGACAGATGGATGGACCCTTGATGGACAGATGCACCATCACAGAGGGAATGGGTAATGGCATCCTCTAAACCTGTAAGACAACAAAAAAAAATAAATACATGTATAGAAACTGAATGATCACCTACCTGTTAGACAGGTGCAGAAAGACAGACAGCGAGCCGTACACAGTGGCAGATGGATGGAACCTTTATGGACAGATGCAGCATCAGGGAGGGAAGGGGTAATGGCATCCTCTAAACCTGTAAGACAACAAAGAAAATCAATACATGTATAGAAACTGAATAATCACCTACCTATTAGACAGTAGTAAACAGATAGACAGCGAGCCATACACAGTGGCAGATGGATGGAACCTTGATGGACAGATGCACCATGAGGGAGGGAAGGGGTAATGGCATCCTCTAAACCTGTAAGACAACAAAGAAAATCAATACATGTATTGAAACTGAATGATCACCTACCTGTTACACATTAGCAAACAGATAGACAGCGAGCCATACACAGTGGCAGATGGATTAAACCTTGATGGACAGATGCACCATCAGGGAGGGAAGGGGTAATGGCATCCTTGGAACCTGAAAGACAACAAAGACAGTCAATACAGGTTTTGAAAATGAAAGATCACTTACCTTTAACACAGTTGCAGAACAATACACAGTGAGCCAGACACAGCTGCAGACGGACAGATTGATGGAGGCTTGATTTACGGTCAGCGAGGGAGGGGCTCAGAAGGTCCTAAACTTGTAAGACAAAAAAAAGTCAATACATATATAGAAATTGAATGATGAACTAACTCTTACACACTTGCAGTAGGATAAATATCGAGTCACACAAATAGTTGCAATGGACAGACACTTCTTTGATGGATCCACCATTAGGAAGGAGGGGGGGGTCCTGGAGTCCTGAAAGCCTGTAAGACAACAAAGAAAGTCAATACATGTATAGAAACTGAATGATCACCTACCTGTTAGACAGTAGAAAACAGATAGACAGCGAGCCGTACACAGTGACAGATGGATGGACCCTTGATGGACAGATGCACCATCAGGGAGGGAAGGGGTAATGGCATCCTCTAAACCTGTAAGACAAGAAAAAAAAATAAATGCATGTATAGAAACTGAATGATCACCTACCTGTTAGACAGGGGCAGACAGACAGACAGCGAGCCGTACACAGTGGCAGATGGATGGAACCTTGATGGACAGATGCACCATCAGGGAGGGAAGGGGTAATGGCATCCTCTAAACCTGTAAGACAACAAAGAAAATCAATACATGTATAGAAACTGAATGATCACCTACCTGTTAGACAGTAGCAAACAGATTGACAACGAGCCGTACACAGTGGGAGATGGATTAAACCTTGATGGACAGATGCACCATCAGGGAGGGAAGGGGTAATGGCATCATCAGAACCTGAAAGACAACAAAAACAGTCAATAGAAGTTTTGAAACTGAAAGATCACTTACCTTTTACACAGTTGCAGAACAATAGACAGTGAGGCAGACACAGCTGCAGACGGACAGATTGATGGAGGCTGGATCTACAGTCAGCGAGGGAGGGGCTCAGAAGGTCCTAAACCTTTAAGACAAAAAAAAGTCAGTACATGTGTAGAAACTGAATGATGAACTAACTCTTACACACTTGCAATCGGATAGATATCGAGTTACACAAACAGTTGCAATAAACAGACCCTTGTTTGATGGATACACCATTAGGAAGGAGGGGGGGGGGTCCTGGAGTTCTGAAAGCCTGTAAAAAAACAAATAAAGTCAATACATGTATAGAAACTGAATGATCACCTACCTGTTAGACAGTAGCAAACAGATAGACCATGAGCCGTACACAGTGACAGATGGATGGACCCTTGATGGTCAGATGCACCATCAGGGAGGGAAGGGGTAATGGCATCCTCTAAACCTGTAAGATAACAAAGAAAATCAATACATGTATAGAAACTGAATGATCACCTACCTGTTAGACAGTAGTAAACAGATAGACAGCGAGCCATACACAGTGGCAGATGGATGGAACCTTGATGGACAGATGCACCATCAGGGAGGGAAGGGGTAATGGCATCCTCTAAACCTGTAAGACAACAAAGAAAATCAATACATGTATAGAAACTGAATGATCACCTACCTGTTAGACAGTAGCAAACAGATAGACAGCGAGCCGTACACAGTGACAGATGGATGGACCCTTGATGGACAGATGCACCATCAGGGAGGGAATGGGAAATGGCATCCTATAAACCTGTAAGACAACAAAGAAAATCAATACATGTATAGAAACTGAATGATCACCTACCTGTTAGACAGTAGCAAACAGATAGACAGCGAGCCGTACACAGTGAAAGATGGATGGACCCTTGATGGACAGATGCACCATCAGGGAGGGAATGGGTAATGGCATCCTATAAACCTGTAAGACAACAAAGAAAATCAATACATGTATAGAAACTGAATGATCACCTACCTGTTAGACAGTAGCAAACAGATAGACAGCGAGCCGTACACAGTGACAGATGGATGGACCCTTGATGGACAGATGCACCATCAGGGAGGGAATGGGTAATGGCATCCTATAAACCTGTAAGACAACAAAGAAAATCAATACATGTATAGAAACTGAATGATCACCTACCTGTTAGACAGTAGCAAACAGATAGACAGCGAGCCATACACAGTGGCAGATGGATGGGACCTTGATGGACAGATGCACCATCAGGGAGAGAAGGGGTATTGGCATCCTCAGAAACTAATAGATAACAAAGACAATCGATACAGGTTTTGAAACTGAAATATCACTTACCTTTTACACAGTTGCAGAACAATACACAGTGAGCCAGACACAGCTGCAGATGGACAGATTGATGGTGGCTGAATCTACGGTCAGGGAGGGAGGGGCTCTGAAGGTCCTAAACTTGTAAGACAAAAAAAAACAAAAAACGTCAATACATTTATAGAAATTGAATGATCACCTACCTGTTAGACAGTAGCAAACAGATAGACAACGAGCCGTACACAGTGACAGATGGATGGACCCTTGACGGTCAGATGCACCATCAGGGAGGGAAGGGGTAATGGCATCCTCTAAACCTATAAGACATCAAAGAAAATCAATACATGTATAGAAACTGAATGATCACCTACCAATTAGACAGTAGAAAACAGATAGACAGCGAGCCGTACACAGTGACAGATGGATGGACCCTTGATTGACAGATGCACCATCAGGGAGGGAAGGGGGGGGTCCTGGAGTCCTGAAAGCCTGTAAGACAACAAAGAAAGACAATACATGTTTATAAACTGAATGATCACCTACCTGTTAGACAGTAGCAAACAGATAGACCACGAGCCGTACACAGTGACAGATGGATGGACCCTTGATGGACAGATGCACCATCAGGGAGGGAATGGGTAATGGCATCCTCTAAACCTGTAAGACAACAAAGAAAATCAATACATGTATAGAAACTGAATGATCACCTACCCGTTAGACAGTAGCAAACAGATAGACAGCGAGCCGTACACAGTGACAGATGGATGGACCCTTGTTGGACAGATGCACCATCAGGGAGGGAATGGGTAATGGCATCCTATAAACCTGTAAGACAACAAAGAAAATCAATACATGTACAGAAACTGAATGATCACCTACCTGTTAGACAGTAGAAAACAGATAGACAACGAGCCGTACACAGTGACAGATGGATGGACCCTTGATGGTCAGATGCACCATCAGGGAGGGAAGGGGTAATGGCATCCTCTAAAACTGTAAGATAACAAAGAAAATCAATACATGTATAGAAACTGAATGATCACCTACCTATTAGACAGTAGTAAACAGATAGACAGCGAGCCATACACAGTGGCAGATGGATGAAACCTTGATGGACAGATGCACCATCAGGGAGGGAAGGGGTAATGGCATCCTCTAAACCTGTAAGACAACAAAGAAAATCAATACATGTATAGAAACTGAATGATCACCTACCTGTTAGACAGTAGCAAACAGATAGACAGCGAGCCGTACACAGTGACAGATGGATGGACCCTTGATGGACAGATGCACCATCAGGGAGGGAATGGGAAATGGCATCCTATAAACCTGTAAGACAACAAAGAAAATCAATACATGTATAGAAACTGAATGATCACCTACCCGTTAGACAGTAGCAAACAGATAGACAGCGAGCCGTACACAGTGAAAGATGGATGGACCCTTGATAAACAGATGCACCATCAGGGAGGGAATGGGTAATGGCATCCTATAAACCTGTAAGACAACAAAGAAAATCAATACATGTATAGAAACTGAATGATCACCTACCTGTTAGACAGTAGAAAAAAGATAGACAGCGAGCCGTACACAGTGACAGATGGATGGACCCTTGATGGACAGATGCACCATCAGGGAGGGAATGGGGGGGGTCCTGGAGTTCTAAAAGCCTGTAAGACAACAAAGAAAATCAATACATGTATTGAAACTGAATGATCACCTACCTGTTACACAGTAGCAAACAGATTGACAGCGAGCCATACAAAGTGGTAGATGGATTAAACCTTGATCGACAGATGCACCATCAGGGAGGGAAAGGGTATTGGCATCCTCGGAACCTGTAAGACAACAAAGAAAATCAATACATGTATAGAAACTGAATGATCACCTACCTGTTAGTCAGTAGCAAACAGATAGACAGCGAGCCGTACACAGTTGCAGATGGATGGACCCTTGATGGACAGATGCACCATCAGGGAGGGAAGGGGTAATGGCATCCTCTAAACCTGTAAGACAACAAAGAAAATCAATACATGTATTGCAACTGAATGATCACCTACCTGTTACACAGTAGCAAACAGATAGACAGCGAGCCATACACAGTGGCAGATGGATGGGACCTTGATGGACAGATGCACCATCAGGGAGAGAAGGGGTATTGGCATCCTCAGAAACTAATAGATAACAAAGACAATCGATACAGGTTTTGAAACTGAAATATCACTTACCTTTTACACAGTTGCAGAACAATACACAGTGAGCCAGACACAGCTGCAGATGGACAGATTGATGGTGGCTGAATCTACGGTCAGGGAGGGAGGGGCTCTGAAGGTCCTAAACCTGTAAGACAAAAAAAAAAAAAAAAACGTCAATACATGTATAGAAACTGAATGATAAACTAACTCTAACTCACTTGCAGTCAAAAAGATCGAGTCACACAAATAGTTGCAACGGACATCCACTTGTTTGATGGATCCACCATTAGGAAGGAGGGGGGGGTCCTGGAGTCCTGAAAGCCTGTAAGACAACAAAGAAAGACAATACATGTTTAGAAACTGAATGATTACCTACCTGTTAGACAGAAGCAAACAGATAGACAGCGAGCCGTACACAGTGACAGATGGATGGACCCTTGATGGACAGATGCACCATCAGGCAGGGAATGGGTAATGGCATCCTATAAACCTGTAAGACAACAAAGAAAATCAATACATGTATAGAAACTGAATGATCACCTACCTGTTAGACAGTAGAAAAAAGATAGACAGCGAGCCGTACACAGTGACAGATGGATGGACCCTTGATGGACAGATGCACCATCAGGGAGGGAATGGGGGGGGTCCTGGAGTTCTGAAAGCCTGTAAGACAACAAAGAAAATCAATACATGTATTGAAACTGAATGATCACCTACCTGTTACACAGTAGCAAACAGATAGACAGCGAGCGGTACACAGTGACAGATGGATGGACCCTTGATGGACAGATGCACCATCACAGAGGGAATGGGTAATGGCATCCTCTAAACCTGTAAGACAACAAAAAAAAATAAATACATGTATAGAAACTGAATGATCACCTACCTGTTAGACAGGTGCAGAAAGACAGACAGCGAGCCGTACACAGTGGCAGATGGATGGAACCTTTATGGACAGATGCAGCATCAGGGAGGGAAGGGGTAATGGCATCCTCTAAACCTGTAAGACAACAAAGAAAATCAATACATGTATAGAAACTGAATAATCACCTACCTATTAGACAG
Organism: Salminus brasiliensis; assembly: GCF_030463535.1. Taxonomy (NCBI): domain Eukaryota; kingdom Metazoa; phylum Chordata; class Actinopteri; order Characiformes; family Bryconidae; genus Salminus; species Salminus brasiliensis. The sequence goes on along the minus strand of NC_132898.1, from coordinate 14,950,980 downwards.
TAGTAAACAGATAGACAGCGAGCCATACACAGTGGCAGATGGATGGAACCTTGATGGACAGATGCACCATGAGGGAGGGAAGGGGTAATGGCATCCTCTAAACCTGTAAGACAACAAAGAAAATCAATACATGTATTGAAACTGAATGATCACCTACCTGTTACACATTAGCAAACAGATAGACAGCGAGCCATACACAGTGGCAGATGGATTAAACCTTGATGGACAGATGCACCATCAGGGAGGGAAGGGGTAATGGCATCCTTGGAACCTGAAAGACAACAAAGACAGTCAATACAGGTTTTGAAAATGAAAGATCACTTACCTTTAACACAGTTGCAGAACAATACACAGTGAGCCAGACACAGCTGCAGACGGACAGATTGATGGAGGCTTGATTTACGGTCAGCGAGGGAGGGGCTCAGAAGGTCCTAAACTTGTAAGACAAAAAAAAGTCAATACATATATAGAAATTGAATGATGAACTAACTCTTACACACTTGCAGTAGGATAAATATCGAGTCACACAAATAGTTGCAATGGACAGACACTTCTTTGATGGATCCACCATTAGGAAGGAGGGGGGGGTCCTGGAGTCCTGAAAGCCTGTAAGACAACAAAGAAAGTCAATACATGTATAGAAACTGAATGATCACCTACCTGTTAGACAGTAGAAAACAGATAGACAGCGAGCCGTACACAGTGACAGATGGATGGACCCTTGATGGACAGATGCACCATCAGGGAGGGAAGGGGTAATGGCATCCTCTAAACCTGTAAGACAAGAAAAAAAAATAAATGCATGTATAGAAACTGAATGATCACCTACCTGTTAGACAGGGGCAGACAGACAGACAGCGAGCCGTACACAGTGGCAGATGGATGGAACCTTGATGGACAGATGCACCATCAGGGAGGGAAGGGGTAATGGCATCCTCTAAACCTGTAAGACAACAAAGAAAATCAATACATGTATAGAAACTGAATGATCACCTACCTGTTAGACAGTAGCAAACAGATTGACAACGAGCCGTACACAGTGGGAGATGGATTAAACCTTGATGGACAGATGCACCATCAGGGAGGGAAGGGGTAATGGCATCATCAGAACCTGAAAGACAACAAAAACAGTCAATAGAAGTTTTGAAACTGAAAGATCACTTACCTTTTACACAGTTGCAGAACAATAGACAGTGAGGCAGACACAGCTGCAGACGGACAGATTGATGGAGGCTGGATCTACAGTCAGCGAGGGAGGGGCTCAGAAGGTCCTAAACCTTTAAGACAAAAAAAAGTCAGTACATGTGTAGAAACTGAATGATGAACTAACTCTTACACACTTGCAATCGGATAGATATCGAGTTACACAAACAGTTGCAATAAACAGACCCTTGTTTGATGGATACACCATTAGGAAGGAGGGGGGGGGGTCCTGGAGTTCTGAAAGCCTGTAAAAAAACAAATAAAGTCAATACATGTATAGAAACTGAATGATCACCTACCTGTTAGACAGTAGCAAACAGATAGACCATGAGCCGTACACAGTGACAGATGGATGGACCCTTGATGGTCAGATGCACCATCAGGGAGGGAAGGGGTAATGGCATCCTCTAAACCTGTAAGATAACAAAGAAAATCAATACATGTATAGAAACTGAATGATCACCTACCTGTTAGACAGTAGTAAACAGATAGACAGCGAGCCATACACAGTGGCAGATGGATGGAACCTTGATGGACAGATGCACCATCAGGGAGGGAAGGGGTAATGGCATCCTCTAAACCTGTAAGACAACAAAGAAAATCAATACATGTATAGAAACTGAATGATCACCTACCTGTTAGACAGTAGCAAACAGATAGACAGCGAGCCGTACACAGTGACAGATGGATGGACCCTTGATGGACAGATGCACCATCAGGGAGGGAATGGGAAATGGCATCCTATAAACCTGTAAGACAACAAAGAAAATCAATACATGTATAGAAACTGAATGATCACCTACCTGTTAGACAGTAGCAAACAGATAGACAGCGAGCCGTACACAGTGAAAGATGGATGGACCCTTGATGGACAGATGCACCATCAGGGAGGGAATGGGTAATGGCATCCTATAAACCTGTAAGACAACAAAGAAAATCAATACATGTATAGAAACTGAATGATCACCTACCTGTTAGACAGTAGCAAACAGATAGACAGCGAGCCGTACACAGTGACAGATGGATGGACCCTTGATGGACAGATGCACCATCAGGGAGGGAATGGGTAATGGCATCCTATAAACCTGTAAGACAACAAAGAAAATCAATACATGTATAGAAACTGAATGATCACCTACCTGTTAGACAGTAGCAAACAGATAGACAGCGAGCCATACACAGTGGCAGATGGATGGGACCTTGATGGACAGATGCACCATCAGGGAGAGAAGGGGTATTGGCATCCTCAGAAACTAATAGATAACAAAGACAATCGATACAGGTTTTGAAACTGAAATATCACTTACCTTTTACACAGTTGCAGAACAATACACAGTGAGCCAGACACAGCTGCAGATGGACAGATTGATGGTGGCTGAATCTACGGTCAGGGAGGGAGGGGCTCTGAAGGTCCTAAACTTGTAAGACAAAAAAAAACAAAAAACGTCAATACATTTATAGAAATTGAATGATCACCTACCTGTTAGACAGTAGCAAACAGATAGACAACGAGCCGTACACAGTGACAGATGGATGGACCCTTGACGGTCAGATGCACCATCAGGGAGGGAAGGGGTAATGGCATCCTCTAAACCTATAAGACATCAAAGAAAATCAATACATGTATAGAAACTGAATGATCACCTACCAATTAGACAGTAGAAAACAGATAGACAGCGAGCCGTACACAGTGACAGATGGATGGACCCTTGATTGACAGATGCACCATCAGGGAGGGAAGGGGGGGGTCCTGGAGTCCTGAAAGCCTGTAAGACAACAAAGAAAGACAATACATGTTTATAAACTGAATGATCACCTACCTGTTAGACAGTAGCAAACAGATAGACCACGAGCCGTACACAGTGACAGATGGATGGACCCTTGATGGACAGATGCACCATCAGGGAGGGAATGGGTAATGGCATCCTCTAAACCTGTAAGACAACAAAGAAAATCAATACATGTATAGAAACTGAATGATCACCTACCCGTTAGACAGTAGCAAACAGATAGACAGCGAGCCGTACACAGTGACAGATGGATGGACCCTTGTTGGACAGATGCACCATCAGGGAGGGAATGGGTAATGGCATCCTATAAACCTGTAAGACAACAAAGAAAATCAATACATGTACAGAAACTGAATGATCACCTACCTGTTAGACAGTAGAAAACAGATAGACAACGAGCCGTACACAGTGACAGATGGATGGACCCTTGATGGTCAGATGCACCATCAGGGAGGGAAGGGGTAATGGCATCCTCTAAAACTGTAAGATAACAAAGAAAATCAATACATGTATAGAAACTGAATGATCACCTACCTATTAGACAGTAGTAAACAGATAGACAGCGAGCCATACACAGTGGCAGATGGATGAAACCTTGATGGACAGATGCACCATCAGGGAGGGAAGGGGTAATGGCATCCTCTAAACCTGTAAGACAACAAAGAAAATCAATACATGTATAGAAACTGAATGATCACCTACCTGTTAGACAGTAGCAAACAGATAGACAGCGAGCCGTACACAGTGACAGATGGATGGACCCTTGATGGACAGATGCACCATCAGGGAGGGAATGGGAAATGGCATCCTATAAACCTGTAAGACAACAAAGAAAATCAATACATGTATAGAAACTGAATGATCACCTACCCGTTAGACAGTAGCAAACAGATAGACAGCGAGCCGTACACAGTGAAAGATGGATGGACCCTTGATAAACAGATGCACCATCAGGGAGGGAATGGGTAATGGCATCCTATAAACCTGTAAGACAACAAAGAAAATCAATACATGTATAGAAACTGAATGATCACCTACCTGTTAGACAGTAGAAAAAAGATAGACAGCGAGCCGTACACAGTGACAGATGGATGGACCCTTGATGGACAGATGCACCATCAGGGAGGGAATGGGGGGGGTCCTGGAGTTCTAAAAGCCTGTAAGACAACAAAGAAAATCAATACATGTATTGAAACTGAATGATCACCTACCTGTTACACAGTAGCAAACAGATTGACAGCGAGCCATACAAAGTGGTAGATGGATTAAACCTTGATCGACAGATGCACCATCAGGGAGGGAAAGGGTATTGGCATCCTCGGAACCTGTAAGACAACAAAGAAAATCAATACATGTATAGAAACTGAATGATCACCTACCTGTTAGTCAGTAGCAAACAGATAGACAGCGAGCCGTACACAGTTGCAGATGGATGGACCCTTGATGGACAGATGCACCATCAGGGAGGGAAGGGGTAATGGCATCCTCTAAACCTGTAAGACAACAAAGAAAATCAATACATGTATTGCAACTGAATGATCACCTACCTGTTACACAGTAGCAAACAGATAGACAGCGAGCCATACACAGTGGCAGATGGATGGGACCTTGATGGACAGATGCACCATCAGGGAGAGAAGGGGTATTGGCATCCTCAGAAACTAATAGATAACAAAGACAATCGATACAGGTTTTGAAACTGAAATATCACTTACCTTTTACACAGTTGCAGAACAATACACAGTGAGCCAGACACAGCTGCAGATGGACAGATTGATGGTGGCTGAATCTACGGTCAGGGAGGGAGGGGCTCTGAAGGTCCTAAACCTGTAAGACAAAAAAAAAAAAAAAAACGTCAATACATGTATAGAAACTGAATGATAAACTAACTCTAACTCACTTGCAGTCAAAAAGATCGAGTCACACAAATAGTTGCAACGGACATCCACTTGTTTGATGGATCCACCATTAGGAAGGAGGGGGGGGTCCTGGAGTCCTGAAAGCCTGTAAGACAACAAAGAAAGACAATACATGTTTAGAAACTGAATGATTACCTACCTGTTAGACAGAAGCAAACAGATAGACAGCGAGCCGTACACAGTGACAGATGGATGGACCCTTGATGGACAGATGCACCATCAGGCAGGGAATGGGTAATGGCATCCTATAAACCTGTAAGACAACAAAGAAAATCAATACATGTATAGAAACTGAATGATCACCTACCTGTTAGACAGTAGAAAAAAGATAGACAGCGAGCCGTACACAGTGACAGATGGATGGACCCTTGATGGACAGATGCACCATCAGGGAGGGAATGGGGGGGGTCCTGGAGTTCTGAAAGCCTGTAAGACAACAAAGAAAATCAATACATGTATTGAAACTGAATGATCACCTACCTGTTACACAGTAGCAAACAGATTGACAGCGAGCCATACAAAGTGGTAGATGGATTAAACCTTGATCGACAGATGCACCATCAGGGAGGGAAAGGGTAATGGCATCCTCGGAACCTGTAAGACAACAAAGAAAATCAATACATGTATAGAAACTGAATGATCACCTACCTGTTAGTCAGTAGCACACAGATAGACAGCGAGCCGTACACAGTTGCAGATGGATGGACCCTTGATGGACAGATGCACCATCAGGGAGGAAAGGGGTAATGGCATCCTCTAAACCTGTAAGACAACAAAGAAAATCAATACATGTATTGCAACTGAATGATCACCTACCTGTTACACAGTAGCAAACAGATAGACAGCGAGCCATACACAGTGGCAGATGGATGGAACCTTGATGGACAGATGCACCATCAGGGAGGGAAGGGGTATTGGCATCCTCTAAACCTGGAAGAGAACAAAGAAAATCAATACATGTATAGAAACTGAATGATCACCTACCTGTTAGACAGTAGCAAACAGATTGACAGCGAGCCATACAAAGTGGTAGATGGATTAAACCTTGATCGACAGATGCACCATCAGGGAGGGAAAGGGTAATGGCATCCTCGGAACCTGAAAGACAACAAAGAAAATCAATACATGTATAGAAACTGAATGATCACCTACCTGTTAGACAGTAGCAAACAGATAGACCACGAGCCGTACACAGTGACAGATGGATGGACCCTTGATGGACAGATGCGCCATTAGGGAGGGAATGGGTAATGGCATCCTCTAAACCTGTAAGACAACAAAGAAAATCAATACATGTATAGAAACTGAATGATCACCTACCTGTTAGACAGTAGCAAACAGATAGACCACGAGCCGTATACTGTGACAGATGGATGGACCCTTGATGGACAGATGCGACATTAGGGAGGGAATGGGTAATGGCATCCTCTAAACCTGTAAGACAACAAAGAAAATCAATACATGTATAGAAACTGAATGATCACCTACCTGTTAGACAGTAGAAAACAGATAGACATTGAGCCGTACACAGTGGCAGATGGATGGAACCTTGATGGACAGATGCACCATCAGGGAGGGAAGAGGTAATGGCATCCTCGGAACCTGAAGGACAACAAAGACAGTCAATACAGGTTTTGAAACTGAAAGATCACTTACCTTTTGCACAGTTGCAGAGCAATACACAGTGAGCCAGACACAGCTGCAGACGGACAGATTGATGGAGGCTGGATCTACGGTCAGCGAGGGAGGAGCTCAGAAGGTCCTAAACCTGTAAGACAAAAAAAAGTCAATACATGTACAGAAACTGAATGATGAACTAACTATTACACACTTGCAGTCAGATAGATATCGAGTCACAGAAATAATTACAATGGACAAACACTTGTTTGAAGGATCCACCATTAGGAAAAAGGGGGGAGGGTCCTGGAGTCCTGAAAGCCTATAAGACGACAAAGAAAGTCAATACATGTATAGAAACTGAATGATCACCTACCTGTTAGAAAGTAGCAAACAGATAGACAGCGAGCCATACACAGTGGCAGATGGATGGAACCTTGATGGACAGATGCACCATCAGGGAGGGAAGGGGTAATGGCATCCTCTATACCTGTAAGACAACAAAGAAAATCAATACATGTATAGAAACTGAATGATCACCTACCTGTTAGACAGTAGTAAACAGATAGACAGCGAGCCATACACAGTGGCAGATGGATGGAACCTTGATGGACAGATGCACCATCAGGGAGGGAAGGGGTAATGGCATCCTCTATACCTGTAAGACAACAAAGAAAATCAATACATGTATAGAAACTGAATGATCACCTACCTGTTAGACAGTAGTAAACAGATAGACAGCGAGCCATACACAGTGGCAGATGGATGGAACCTTGATGGACAGATGCACCATCAGGGAGGGAAGGGGTAATGGCATCCTCTATACCTGTAAGACAACAAAGAAAATCAATACATGTATAGAAACTGAATGATCACCTACCTGTTAGACAGTAGTAAACAGATAGACAGCGAGCCATACAAAGTGGCAGATGGATGGAACCTTGACGGACAGATGCACCATCAGGGAGGGAAGGGGTAATGGCATCCTCTAAACCTGTAAGACAATAAGGAAAATCAATACATGTATAGAAACTGAATGATCACCTACCTGTTAGACAGTAGCAAAACGATTGACAGCGAGCCGTACAAAGTGGTAGATGGATTAAACCTTGATGGACAGATGCACCATCAGGGAGGGAAGGGGTAATGGCATCCTTGGAACCTGAAAGACAACAAAGACAGTCAATACAGGTTTTGAAAATGAAAGATCACTTACCTTTAACACAGTTGCAGAACAATACACAGTGAGCCAGACACAGCTGCAGACGGACAGATTGATGGAGGCTTGATTTACGGTCAGCGAGGGAGGGGCTCAGAAGGTCCTAAACTTGTAAGACAAAAAAAAGTCAATACATATATAGAAATTGAATGATGAACTAACTCTTACACACTTGCAGTAGGATAAATATCGAGTCACACAAATAGTTGCAATGGACAGACACTTCTTTGATGGATCCACCATTAGGAAGGAGGGGGGGGGTCCTGGAGTCCTGAAAGCCTGTAAGACAACAAAGAAAGTCAATACATGTATAGAAACTGAATGATCACCTACCTGTTAGACAGTAGAAAACAGATAGACAGCGAGCCGTACACAGTGACAGATGGATGGACCCTTGATGGACAGATGCACCATCAGGGAGGGAAGGGGTAATGGCATCCTCTAAACCTGTAAGACAAGAAAAAAAAATAAATGCATGTATAGAAACTGAATGATCACCTACCTGTTAGACAGGGGCAGACAGACAGACAGCGAGCCGTACACAGTGGCAGATGGATGGAACCTTGATGGACAGATGCACCATCAGGGAGGGAAGGGGTAATGGCATCCTCTAAACCTGTAAGACAACAAAGAAAATCAATACATGTATAGAAACTGAATGATCACCTACCTGTTAGACAGTAGCAAACAGATTGACAACGAGCCGTACACAGTGGCAGATGGATTAAACCTTGATGGACAGATGCACCATCAGGGAGGGAAGGGGTAATGGCATCATCAGAACCTGAAAGACAACAAAAACAGTCAATAGAAGTTTTGAAACTGAAAGATCACTTACCTTTTACACAGTTGCAGAACAATAGACAGTGAGGCAGACACAGCTGCAGACGGACAGATTGATGGAGGCTGGATCTACAGTCAGCGAGGGAGGGGCTCAGAAGGTCCTAAACCTTTAAGACAAAAAAAAGTCAGTACATGTGTAGAAACTGAATGATGAACTAACTCTTACACACTTGCAATCGGATAGATATCGAGTTACACAAACAGTTGCAATAAACAGACCCTTGTTTGATGGATACACCATTAGGAAGGAGGGGGGGGGGTCCTGGAGTTCTGAAAGCCTGTAAAAAAACAAATAAAGTCAATACATGTATAGAAACTGAATGATCACCTACCTGTTAGACAGTAGCAAACAGATAGACCATGAGCCGTACACAGTGACAGATGGATGGACCCTTGATGGTCAGATGCACCATCAGGGAGGGAAGGGGTAATGGCATCCTCTAAACCTGTAAGATAACAAAGAAAATCAATACATGTATAGAAACTGAATGATCACCTACCTGTTAGACAGTAGTAAACAGATAGACAGCGAGCCATACACAGTGGCAGATGGATGGAACCTTGATGGACAGATGCACCATCAGGGAGGGAAGGGGTAATGGCATCCTCTAAACCTGTAAGACAACAAAGAAAATCAATACATGTATAGAAACTGAATGATCACCTACCTGTTAGACAGTAGCAAACAGATAGACAGCGAGCCGTACACAGTGACAGATGGATGGACCCTTGATGGACAGATGCACCATCAGGGAGGGAATGGGAAATGGCATCCTATAAACCTGTAAGACAACAAAGAAAATCAATACATGTATAGAAACTGAATGATCACCTACCTGTTAGACAGTAGCAAACAGATAGACAGCGAGCCGTACACAGTGAAAGATGGATGGACCCTTGATGGACAGATGCACCATCAGGGAGGGAATGGGTAATGGCATCCTATAAACCTGTAAGACAACAAAGAAAATCAATACATGTATAGAAACTGAATGATCACCTACCTGTTAGACAGTAGCAAACAGATAGACAGCGAGCCGTACACAGTGACAGATGGATGGACCCTTGATGGACAGATGCACCATCAGGGAGGGAATGGGTAATGGCATCCTATAAACCTGTAAGACAACAAAGAAAATCAATACATGTATAGAAACTGAATGATCACCTACCTGTTAGACAGTAGCAAACAGATAGACAGCGAGCCATACACAGTGGCAGATGGATGGGACCTTGATGGACAGATGCACCATCAGGGAGAGAAGGGGTATTGGCATCCTCAGAAACTAATAGATAACAAAGACAATCGATACAGGTTTTGAAACTGAAATATCACTTACCTTTTACACAGTTGCAGAACAATACACAGTGAGCCAGACACAGCTGCAGATGGACAGATTGATGGTGGCTGAATCTACGGTCAGGGAGGGAGGGGCTCTGAAGGTCCTAAACTTGTAAGACAAAAAAAAACAAAAAACGTCAATACATTTATAGAAACTGAATGATCACCTACCTGTTAGACAGTAGCAAACAGATAGACAACGAGCCGTACACAGTGACAGATGGATGGACCCTTGACGGTCAGATGCACCATCAGGGAGGGAAGGGGTAATGGCATCCTCTAAACCTATAAGACATCAAAGAAAATCAATACATGTATAGAAACTGAATGATCACCTACCAATTAGACAGTAGAAAACAGATAGACAGCGAGCCGTACACAGTGACAGATGGATGGACCCTTGATTGACAGATGCACCATCAGGGAGGGAAGGGGGGGGTCCTGGAGTCCTGAAAGCCTGTAAGACAACAAAGAAAGACAATACATGTTTATAAACTGAATGATCACCTACCCGTTAGACAGTAGCAAACAGATAGACAGCGAGCCGTACACAGTGACAGATGGATGGACCCTTGTTGGACAGATGCACCATCAGGGAGGGAATGGGTAATGGCATCCTATAAACCTGTAAGACAACAAAGAAAATCAATACATGTACAGAAACTGAATGATCACCTACCTGTTAGACAGTAGAAAACAGATAGACAACGAGCCGTACACAGTGACAGATGGATGGACCCTTGATGGTCAGATGCACCATCAGGGAGGGAAGGGGTAATGGCATCCTCTAAAACTGTAAGATAACAAAGAAAATCAATACATGTATAGAAACTGAATGATCACCTACCTATTAGACAGTAGTAAACAGATAGACAGCGAGCCATACACAGTGGCAGATGGATGAAACCTTGATGGACAGATGCACCATCAGGGAGGGAAGGGGTAATGGCATCCTCTAAACCTGTAAGACAACAAAGAAAATCAATACATGTATAGAAACTGAATGATCACCTACCTGTTAGACAGTAGCAAACAGATAGACAGCGAGCCGTACACAGTGACAGATGGATGGACCCTTGATGGACAGATGCACCATCAGGGAGGGAATGGGAAATGGCATCCTATAAACCTGTAAGACAACAAAGAAAATCAATACATGTATAGAAACTGAATGATCACCTACCCGTTAGACAGTAGCAAACAGATAGACAGCGAGCCGTACACAGTGAAAGATGGATGGACCCTTGATAAACAGATGCACCATCAGGGAGGGAATGGGTAATGGCATCGTATAAACCTGTAAGACAACAAAGAAAATCAATACATGTATAGAAACTGAATGATCACCTACCTGTTAGACAGTAGAAAAAAGATAGACAGCGAGCCGTACACAGTGACAGATGGATGGACCCTTGATGGACAGATGCACCATCAGGGAGGGAATGGGGGGGGTCCTGGAGTTCTAAAAGCCTGTAAGACAACAAAGAAAATCAATACATGTATTGAAACTGAATGATCACCTACCTGTTACACAGTAGCAAACAGATTGACAGCGAGCCATACAAAGTGGTAGATGGATTAAACCTTGATCGACAGATGCACCATCAGGGAGGGAAAGGGTAATGGCATCCTCGGAACCTGTAAGACAACAAAGAAAATCAATACATGTATAGAAACTGAATGATCACCTACCTGTTAGTCAGTAGCAAACAGATAGACAGCGAGCCGTACACAGTTGCAGATGGATGGACCCTTGATGGACAGATGCACCATCAGGGAGGGAAGGGGTAATGGCATCCTCTAAACCTGTAAGACAACAAAGAAAATCAATACATGTATTGCAACTGAATGATCACCTACCTGTTACACAGTAGCAAACAGATAGACAGCGAGCCATACACAGTGGCAGATGGATGGGACCTTGATAGACAGATGCACCATCAGGGAGAGAAGGGGTATTGGCATCCTCAGAAACTAATAGATAACAAAGACAATCGATACAGGTTTTGAAACTGAAATATCACTTACCTTTTACACAGTTGCAGAACAATACACAGTGAGCCAGACACAGCTGCAGATGGACAGATTGATGGTGGCTGAATCTACGGTCAGGGAGGGAGGGGCTCTGAAGGTCCTAAACCTGTAAGACAAAAAAAAAACAAAAAACGTCAATACATGTATAGAAACTGAATGATAAACTAACTCTAACTCACTTGCAGTCAAAAAGATCGAGTCACACAAATAGTTGCAACGGACATCCACTTGTTTGATGGATCCACCATTAGGAAGGAGGGGGGGGTCCTGGAGTCCTGAAAGCCTGTAAGACAACAAAGAAAGACAATACATGTTTAGAAACTGAATGATTACATACCTGTTAGACAGAAGCAAACAGATAGACAGCGAGCCGTACACAGTGACAGATGGATGGACCCTTGATGGACAGATGCACCATCAGGCAGGGAATGGGTAATGGCATCCTATAAACCTGTAAGACAACAAAGAAAATCAATACATGTATAGAAACTGAATGATCACCTACCTGTTAGACAGTAGAAAAAAGATAGACAGCGAGCCGTACACAGTGACAGATGGATGGACCCTTGATGGACAGATGCACCATCAGGGAGGGAATGGGGGGGGTCCTGGAGTTCTGAAAGCCTGTAAGACAACAAAGAAAATCAATACATGTATTGAAACTGAATGATCACCTACCTGTTACACAGTAGCAAACAGATTGACAGCGAGCCATACAAAGTGGTAGATGGATTAAACCTTGATCGACAGATGCACCATCAGGGAGGGAAAGGGTAATGGCATCCTCGGAACCTGTAAGACAACAAAGAAAATCAATACATGTATAGAAACTGAATGATCACCTACCTGTTAGTCAGTAGCAAACAGATAGACAGCGAGCCGTACACAGTTGCAGATGGATGGACCCTTGATGGACAGATGCACCATCAGGGAGGAAAGGGGTAATGGCATCCTCTAAACCTGTAAGACAACAAAGAAAATCAATACATGTATTGCAACTGAATGATCACCTACCTGTTACACAGTAGCAAACAGATAGACAGCGAGCCATACACAGTGGCAGATGGATGGAACCTTGATGGACAGATGCACCATCAGGGAGGGAAGGGGTATTGGCATCCTCTAAACCTGGAAGAGAACAAAGAAAATCAATACATGTATAGAAACTGAATGATCACCTACCTGTTAGACAGTAGCAAACAGATTGACAGCGAGCCATACAAAGTGGTAGATGGATTAAACCTTGATCGACAGATGCACCATCAGGGAGGGAAAGGGTAATGGCATCCTCGGAACCTGAAAGACAACAAAGAAAATCAATACATGTATAGAAACTGAATGATCACCTACCTGTTAGACAGTAGCAAACAGATAGACCACGAGCCGTACACAGTGACAGATGGATGGACCCTTGATGGACAGATGCGCCATTAGGGAGGGAATGGGTAATGGCATCCTCTAAACCTGTAAGACAACAAAGAAAATCAATACATGTATAGAAACTGAATGATCACCTACCTGTTAGACAGTAGCAAACAGATAGACCACGAGCCGTATACTGTGACAGATGGATGGACCCTTGATGGACAGATGCGACATTAGGGAGGGAATGGGTAATGGCATCCTCTAAACCTGTAAGACAACAAAGAAAATCAATACATGTATAGAAACTGAATGATCACCTACCTGTTAGACAGTAGAAAACAGATAGACATTGAGCCGTACACAGTGGCAGATGGATGGAACCTTGATGGACAGATGCACCATCAGGGAGGGAAGAGGTAATGGCATCCTCGGAACCTGAAGGACAACAAAGACAGTCAATACAGGTTTTGAAACTGAAAGATCACTTACCTTTTGCACAGTTGCAGAGCAATACACAGTGAGCCAGACACAGCTGCAGACGGACAGATTGATGGAGGCTGGATCTACGGTCAGCGAGGGAGGAGCTCAGAAGGTCCTAAACCTGTAAGACAAAAAAAAGTCAATACATGTACAGAAACTGAATGATGAACTAACTATTACACACTTGCAGTCAGATAGATATCGAGTCACAGAAATAATTACAATGGACAAACACTTGTTTGAAGGATCCACCATTAGGAAAAAGGGGGGAGGGTCCTGGAGTCCTGAAAGCCTATAAGACGACAAAGAAAGTCAATACATGTATAGAAACTGAATGATCACCTACCTGTTAGAAAGTAGCAAACAGATAGACAGCGAGCCATACACAGTGGCAGATGGATGGGACCTTGATGGACAGAAGCACCATCAGGAAGGGAATGGGTAATGGCATCCTCTAAACCTGTAAGACAACAAAAAAAAATAAATACATGTATAGAAACTGAATGATCACCTACCTGTTAGACAGTAGTAAACAGATAGACAGCGAGCCATACACAGTGGCAGATGGATGGAACCTTGATGGACAGATGCACCATCAGGGAGGGAAGGGGTAATGGCATCCTCTATACCTGTAAGACAACAAAGAAAATCAATACATGTATAGAAACTGAATGATCACCTACCTGTTAGACAGTAGTAAACAGATAGACAGCGAGCCATACACAGTGGCAGATGGATGGAACCTTGATGGACAGATGCACCATCAGGGAGGGAAGGGGTAATGGCATCCTCTATACCTGTAAGACAACAAAGAAAATCAATACATGTATAGAAACTGAATGATCACCTACCTGTTAGACAGTAGTAAACAGATAGACAGCGAGCCATACAAAGTGGCAGATGGATGGAACCTTGACGGACAGATGCACCATCAGGGAGGGAAGGGGTAATGGCATCCTCTAAACCTGTAAGACAATAAGGAAAATCAATACATGTATAGAAACTGAATGATCACCTACCTGTTAGACAGTAGCAAAACGATTGACAGCGAGCCGTACAAAGTGGTAGATGGATTAAACCTTGATGGACAGATGCACCATCAGGGAGGGAAGGGGTAATGGCATCCTCGGAACCTGAAAGATAACAAAGACAATCAATACAGGTTTTGAAACTGAAATATCACTTACCTTTTACACAGTTGCAGAACAATAGACAGTGAGCCAGACACAGCTGCAGATGGACAGATTGATGGTGGTTGAATCTACGGCCAGGGAGGGAGGGGCTCTGAAAGTCCTAAACCTGTAAGACAAAAAAAAACGTCAATACATGTATAGAAACTGAATGATGAACTAACTTTTACACACTTGCATTCAGAAAGATCGAATCACACAAACAGTTGCAATGGACAGACACTTGTTTGATGGATCCACCATTAGGAAGGAGGGGGGGGTGGTCCTGGAGTCCTGAAAGTCTGTAAAACAACAAACAAAATCAATACATGTATAGAAACTGAATGATCACCTACCTGTTAGACAAAAGAAAAAACATAGACAGCGAGCCGTACACAGTGACAGATGTATGGACCCTTGATGGAAAGATGCACCATCAGACAGAGAAGGGGTATTGGCATCCTCAGAAACTAATAGATAACAAAGACAATCGATACAGGTTTTGAAACTGAAATATCACTTACCTTTTACACAGTTGCAGAACAATACACAGTGAGCCAGACACAGCTGTAGATGGACAGATTGATGGTGGCTGAATCTACGGTCAGGGAGATAGGGGCTCTGAAGGTCCTAAACTTGTAAGACAAAAAAAAACAAAAAACGTCAATACATTTATAGAAACTGAATGATCACCTACCTGTTAGACAGTAGCAAACAGATAGACAACGAGCCGTACACAGTGACAGATGGATGGACCCTTGATTGACAGATGCACCATCAGGGAGGGAAGGGGGGGGGGGTCCTGGAGTCCTGAAAGCCTGTAAGACAACAAAGAAAGACAATACATGTTTATAAACTGAATGATCACCTACCTGTTAGACAGTAGCAAACAGATAGACCACGAGCCGTACACAGTGACAGATGGATGGACCCTTGATGGACAGATGCGCCATTAGGGAGGGAATGGGTAATGGCATCCTCTAAACCTGTAAGACAACAAAGAAAATCAATACATGTATAGAAACTGAATGATCACCTACCCGTTAGACAGTAGCAAACAGATAGACAGCGAGCCGTACACAGTGACAGATGGATGGACCCTTGTTGGACAGATGCACCATCAGGGAGGGAATGGGTAATGGCATCCTCTAAACCTGTAAGACAACAAAGAAAATCAATACATGTATAGAAACTGAATGATCACCTACCTGTTAGACAGTAGCAAACAGATAGACAGCGAGCCATACACAGTGGCAGATGGATGGGACCTTGATGGACAGATGCACCATCAGGGAGAGAAGGGGTATTGGCATCCTCAGAAACTAATAGATAACAAAGACAATCGATACAGGTTTTGAAACTGAAATATCACTTACCTTTTACACAGTTGCAGAACAATACACAGTGAGCCAGACACAGCTGCAGATGGACAGATTGATGGTGGCTGAATCTACGGTCAGGGAGGGAGGGGCTCTGAAGGTCCTAAACTTGTAAGACAAAAAAAAACAAAAAACGTCAATACATTTATAGAAACTGAATGATCACCTACCTGTTAGACAGTAGCAAACAGATAGACAACGAGCCGTACACAGTGACAGATGGATGGACCCTTGACGGTCAGATGCACCATCAGGGAGGGAAGGGGTAATGGCATCCTCTAAACCTATAAGACATCAAAGAAAATCAATACATGTATAGAAACTGAATGATCACCTACCAATTAGAAAGTATAAAACAGATAGACAGCGAGCCATACACAGTGGCAGATGGATGGAACCTTGATGGACAGATGCACCATCAGGGAGGGAAGGGGTAATGGCATCCTCTAAACCTGTAAGACAACAAAGAAAATCAATACATGTATAGAAACTGAATGATCACCTACCTGTTAGACAGTAGTAAACAGATAGACAGCGAGCCATACACAGTGGCAGAGGCAGATGGATGGAACCTTGATGGACAGATGCACCATCAGGGAGGGAAGGGGTAATGGCATCCTCTAAACCTGTAAGACAACAAAGAAAATCAATACATGTATAGAAACTGAATGATCACCTACCTGTTAGACAGTAGCAAACAGATAGACAGCGAGCCGTACACAGTGACAGATGGATGGACCCTTGATGGACAGATGCACCATCAGGGAGGGAATGGGAAATGGCATCCTATAAACCTGTAAGACAACAAAGAAAATCAATACATGTATAGAAACTGAATGATCACCTACCCGTTAGACAGTAGCAAACAGATAGACAGCGAGCCGTACACAGTGAAAGATGGATGGACCCTTGATGGACAGATGCACCATCAGGGAGGGAATGGGTAATGGCATCCTCTAAACCTGTAAGACAACAAAGAAAATCAATACATGTATAGAAACTGAATGATCACCTACCTGTTAGACAGCAGCAAACAGATTGACAGCGAGCCGTAGAAAGTGGTAGATGGATTAAACCTTGATGGACAGATGCACCATCAGGGAGGGAAGGGGTAATGGCATCCTCGGAACCTGAAAGACAACAAAGACAGTCAATACAGGTTTTAAATCTGAAAGATCACTTACCTTTTACACAATTGCAGAACAATACACAGTGAGCCAGACACAGCTGCAGGCGGAAAGATTGATGGAGGCTGGATTTACGGTCAGCGAGGGAGGGGCTCAGAAGGTCCAGACAGAAAGACAGCGAGCCGTACACAGTGGCAGATGGATGGAACCTTGATCGACAGATGCACCATCAGGGAGTGAAGGGGTAATGGCAACCTTGGAACATGAAAGTTCACTTAGCTTTTACACAGTTGCAGAACAATACACAGTGAGCCAGACAGAGCTGCAGATGGACAGATTGATGGAGGCTGGATCTACGGTCGGCGAGGGAGGGGCTCAGAAGGTCCTAAACCTGTAAGAAAAAAAAAGTCAATACATGTGTAGAAACTGAATGATGAACTAACTCTTACACACTTGCAATCGGATAGATATCGAGTGACACAAATAGTTGCATTGGACAGACCCTTGTTTGATGGATACACCATTAGGAAGGGGGGGGGGTCCTGGAGTCCTGAAAGCCTGTAAGACAACAAAGAAAGTCAATACATGTATAGAAACTGAATGATCACCTACCTGTTACACAGTAGCAAACAGATTGACAGCGAGCCATACAAAGTGGTAGATGGATTAAACCTTGATCGACAGATGCACCATCAGGGAGGGAAAGGGTAATGGCATCCTCGGAACCTGTAAGACAACAAAGAAAATCAATACATGTATAGAAACTGAATGATCACCTACCTGTTAGACAGTAGCAAACAGATAGACAGCGAGCCATACACAGTGGCAGATGGATGGAACCTTGATGGACAGACGCACAATCAGAAAGGGAAGGGTTATTGGCATCCTCAGAACCTAAAAGATAAAGACAATCAATACAGATTTTGAAACTGAAATATCACTTACCTTTTACACAGTTGCAGAACAATAGACAGTGAGCCTGATACAGCTGCAGACGGACAGATTGATGGAGGCTGGATCTCTGGTCAGCGAGGGAGGGGCTCTGAAGATCCTAAAGCTGTAAGAAAAAAAAAAGTCAATACATGTATAGAAATTGAATGATGAACTAACTCTTACACACTTGCAGTCAGATAAATATTGAGTCACACAAATAGTTGCAATGGACAGACACTTGTTTGATAGATCCACCATTAGGAAGGAGGGGGGCGTCCTGGAGTCCTGAAAGCCTGTAAGACAACAAAGAAAGTCAATACATGTATAGAAACTGAATGATCACCTACCTGTGAGACAGTAGCAAACAGATAAAAAACGAGCCGTACACAGTGACACATGGATGGACCCTTGATGGACAGATGCACCATCAGGGAGGGAAGGGGTAATGGCATCCTCTAAACCTGTAAGACAACAAAGAAAATCAATACATTTATAGAAACCGAATGATCACCTACCTGTTAGACAGGTGCAGACAGATAGACAGCGAGCCGTACACAGTGAATGATGGTTGGACCCTTGATGGACAGATGCACCATCAGGGAGGGAAGGGGGAATGGCATCCTTGGAACCTCAAAGATAACAAAGACAATCAATACAGGTTTTAAAAGTGAAAGATCACTTACCTTTTACACAGTTGCAGAACAATAGACAGTGAGCCAGACACAGCTGCAGATGGACAGATTGATGGTGGCTGAATCTACGGTCAGGGAGGGAGGGGCTCTGAAGGTCCTAAACCTGTAAGACCAAAAAAAAAGAAAACGTCAATACATGTATAGAAATTGGATGATGAACTAAATCTTACACACTTGCAGTCAGAAAGATCGAGTCACACAAATAGTTGCAATGGACAGACACTTGTTTGATGGATCCACCATTAGGAAGGAGGGGGGGGGCCCTAGAGTCCTGAAAGCCTGTAAGACAACAAAGAAAATCAATACATGTATAGAAACTGAATGATGAACTAATTTTTGTACACTTGCAGTCAAATAAATATAGAATCACACAAATAGTTGCAATGGACAGATACTTGTTTGATGGATCCACCATTAGGAAGGAGGGGGGGGCCTTGGAGTCCTGAAAGCCTGTAAGAAAACAAAGAAAATCAATACATGTATAGAAACTGAATGATCACCTACCTATTACACAGGTGCAGACAGATAGACCCTTGATTGACAGATGCATCATGAGAGAGAGAAGGGGTAATGGCATCCTCTAAACTTGTAAGACAAAAAAGAAAATCAATACATGAATCTACGGTCAGGGAGGGAGGGGCTCTGAAAGTCCTAAACCTGTAAGACAAAAAAACCAAAAAAACGTCAATACATGTATAGAAACTGAATAATTAACTAACTCTTACACACTTGCAGTCAGAAAGATCGAGTCACACAAATAGTTGCAATGGACAGACACTTGTTTCATGGATCCACCATTAGGAAGGAGGGTGGGGTGGTCCTGGAGTCCTGAAAGCCTGTAAGACAACAAAGAAAGTCAATACATGTACAGAAACTGAATGATCACCTACCTGTTAGAAAGCAGCAAACAGATAGACAACGAGCCATACACAGTGACAGATGGATGGACCCTTGACGGACAGATACACCATCAGGGAGGGAAGGGGTAATGGCATCCTCTAAACCTGTAAGAAGACAAAGACAGTCAATACAGGTTTTGAAACTGAAAGATCACTTACCTTTAACACAGTTGTAGAACAATACACAGTGAGCCAGACACAGCTGCAGACGGACAGATTGATGGAGGCTGGATTCACGGTCAGCGAGGGAGGGGCTCAGAAGGTCCTAAACCTGTAAGACAAAAAAAAGTCAATACATATATAGAAATTGAATGATGAACTAACTCTTACACACTTGCAGTAGGATAAATATCGAGTCACACAAATAGTTGCAATGGACAGACACTTCTTTGATGGATCCACCATTAGGAAGGAGGGGGGGTCCTGGAGTCCTGAAAGCCTGTAAGACAACAAAGAAAATCAATACATGTATAGAAACTGAATGATCACCTACCTGTTAGACAGGTGCAGACAGATAGACAGCGAGCCATACACAGTGGCAGATGGATGGAACCTTGATGGACAGATGCACCATCAAGGAGGGAAGGGGTAATGGCATCCTCTAAACCTGTAAGACAACAAAGAAAATCAATACATGTATAGAAACTGAATGATCACCTACCTATTAGAAAGTAGCAAACAGATAGACAGCGAGCCATACACAGTTGCAGATGGATGGGACCTTGATGGACAGATGCACCATCAGGAAGGTAAGGGGCATTGGCATCCTCAGAAACTAATAGATAACAAAGACAATCGATACAGGTTTTGAAACTGAAATATCACTTACCTTTTACACAGTTGCAGAACAATAGACAATGAGCCAGACACAGCTGCAGATGGACAGATTGATGGTGGCTGAATCTACGGTCAGGGAGGGAAGGGCTCCGAAGGTCCTAAACCTGTAAGACAAAAAAAAAAAAAAAAAACGTCAATACATGTATAGAAACTGAATGATCACCTACCTGTTAGACAGTAGTAAACAGATAGACAGCGAGCCATACACAGTGGCAGATGGATGGAACCTTGATGGACAGATGCACCATCAGGGAGGGAAGGGGTAATGGCATCCTCTAAACGTGTAAGACAACAAAAGAAAATCAATACATGTATAGAAACTGAATGATCACCTACCTGTTAGACAGTAGCAAACAGATTGACAACGAGCCGTACACAGTGGCAGATGGATTAAACCTTGATGGACAGATGCACCATCAGGGAGGGAAGGGGTAATGGCATCGTCTGAACCTGAAAGACAACAAAAACAGTCAATACAAGTTTTGAAACTGAAAGATCACTTACCTTTTACACAGTTGCAGAACAATACACAGTGAGGCAGACACAGCCGCAGACGGACAGATTGATGGAGGCTGGATTTACGGTCAGCGAGGGAGGGGCTCAGAAGGTCCAGACAGAAAGACAGCGAGCCGTACACAGTGGCAGATGGATGGAACCTTGATCGACAGATGCACCATCAGGGAGGGAAGGGGTAATGGCAACCTTGGAACATGAAAGATCACTTACCTTTTACACAGTTGCAGAACAATACACAGTGAGCAAGACAGAGCTGCAGATGGACAGATTGATGGAGGCTGGATCTACGGTCGGCGAGGGAGGTGCTCAGAAGGTCCTAAACCTGTAAGACAAAAAAAAAGTCAATACATGTGTAGAAACTGAATGATGAACTAACTCTTACACACTTGCAATCGGATAGATATCGAGTGACACAAATAGTTGCAATGGACAGACCCTTGTTTGATGGATACACCATTAGGAAGGGGGGGGGTCCTGGAGTCCTGAAAGCCTGTAAGACAACAAAGAATATCAATACATGTATAGAAACTGAATGATCACCTACCTGTTAGACAGTAGAAAACAGATAGACAGCGAGCCGTACACAGTGACAGATGGATGGACCCTTGATGGACAGATGCACCATCAGGGAGGGAAGGGGTAATGGCATCCTCTAAACCTGTAAGACAAGAAAAAAAAATAAATGCATGTATAGAAACTGAATGATCACCTACCTGTTAGACAGGGGCAGACAGACAGACAGCGAGCCGTACACAGTGGCAGATGGATGGAACCTTGATGGACAGATGCACCATCAGGGAGGGAAGGGGTAATGGCATCCTCTAAACGTGTAAGACAACAAAAGAAAATCAATACATGTATAGAAACTGAATGATCACCTACCTGTTAGACAGTAGCAAACAGATTGACAACGAGCCGTACACAGTGGCAGATGGATTAAACCTTGATGGACAGATGCACCATCAGGGAGGGAAGGGGTAATGGCATCGTCGGAACCTGAAAGACAACAAAAACAGTCAATACAAGTTTTGAAACTGAAAGATCACTTACCTTTTACACAGTTGCAGAACAATAGACAGTGAGGCAGACACAGCCGCAGACGGACAGATTGATGGAGGCTGGATCTACGGTCAGCGAGGGAGGGGCTCAGAAGGTCCTAAACCTGTAAGACAAAAAAAAGTCAATACATGTGTAGAAACTGAATGATGAACTAACTCTTACACACTTGCAATCGGATAGATATCGAGTTACACAAATAGTTGCAATAAACAGACCCTTGTTTGATGGATACACCATTAGGAAGGAGGGGGTGGGTCCTGGAGTCCTGAAAGCCTGTAAAAAAACAAACAAAGTCAATACATGTATAGAAACTGAATGATCACCTACCTGTTAGACAGTAGCAAAAAGATAGACAACGAGCCGTACACAGTGACACATGGATGGAGCCTTGATGGACAGATGCACCATCAGGGTGGGAAGGGGTAATGGCATCCTCTAAACCTAAAAGATAACAAAGACAATCAATACAGGTTTTGAAACTGAAATATCACTTACCTTTTACACAGTTGCAGAACAATAGACAGTGAGCCAGACACAGCTGCAGATGGACAGATTGATGGTGGCTGAATCTACGGTCAGGGAGGGAGGGGCTCTGAAGGTCCTAAACTTGTAAGACAAAAAAGAACAAAAAACGTCAATACATTTATAGAAACTGAATGATCACCTACCTGTTAGACAGCAGCAAACAGATAGACAGCGAGCTGTACACAGTGGCAGATGGATGAAACCTTGATGGACAGATGCACCATCAGGGAGGGAAGGGGTAATGGCATCCTCTAAACCTATAAGAGAACAAAGAAAATCAATACATGTATAGAAACTGACTGATAAACTAACTCTAACACACTTGCAGTGAGAAAGATCGAGTCACACAAATAGTTGCAACGGACATACACTTGTTTGATGGATCCACCATTAGGAAGGAGGGGGGGGTCCTGGAGTCCTGAAAGTCTGTAAGATAACAAAGAAAATCAATACATGTATAGAAACTGAATGATCACCTACCTGTTAGACAGTAGAAAACACAGACAACGAGCCATACACAATGACAGATGGATGGACCCTTGACGGTCAGATGCACCATCAGGGAGGGAAGGGGTAATGGAAGTCCTCTAAACCTATAAGACAACAAAGAAAATCAATACATGTACAGAAACTGAATGATCACCTACCTGTTAGACAGTAGAAAACAGATAGACAACGAGCCGTACACAGTGACAGATGGATGGACCCTTGATGGTCAGATGCACCATCAGGGAGGGAAGGGGTAATGGCATCCTCTAAACCTATAAGACAACAAAGAAAATCAATACATGTATAGAAACTGAATGATCACGTACCAATTAGACAGTAGAAAACAGATAGACAGCGAGCCGTACACAGTGACAGATGGATGGAACCTTGATTGACAGATGCACCATCAGGGAGGGAAGGGGGGGTCCTGGAGTCCTGAAAACCTGTAAGACAACAAAGAAAGACAATACATGTTTAGAAACTGAATGATCACCTACCTGTTAGACAGTAGCAAACAGATAGACCACGAGCCGTACACAGTGACAGATGGATGGACCCTTGATGGACAGATGCACCATTAGGGAGGGAATGGGTAATGGTATCCTCTAAACTTTTAAGACAACAAAGAAAATCAATACATGTATAGAAACTGAATGATCACCTACCTGTTAGACAGTAGAAAACAGATAGACAGCGAGCCGTACACAGTGACAGATGGATGGACCCTTGATGGACAGATGCACCATCAGGGAGGGAATGGGTAATGGCATCCTATAAACCTGTAAGACAACAAAGAAAATCAATACATGTATAGAAACTGAATGATCACCTACCTGTTAGACAGTAGCAAACAGATAGACAGCGAGCCGTACACAGTGACAGATGGATGGACCCTTGATGGACAGATGCACCATCAGGGAGGGAATGGGTAATGGCATCCTATAAACCTGTAAGACAACAAAGAAAATCAATACATGTATAGAAACTGAATGATCACCTACCTGTTAGACAGGGGCAGACAGACAGACAGCGAGCCGTACACAGTGGCAGATGGATGGAACCTTGATGGACAGATGCACCATCAGGGAGGGAAGGGGTAATGGCATCCTCTAAACCTGTAAGACAACAAAGAAAATCAATACATGTATTGAAACTGAATGATCACCTACCTGTTAGACAGGTGCAGACAGACAGACAGCGAGCCGTACACAGTGGCAGATGGATGGAACCTTGATGGACAGATGCACCATCAGGGAGGGAAGGGGTAATGGCATCCTCTAAACCTGTAAGACAACAAAGAAAATCAATACATGTATAGAAACTGAATGATCACCTACCTGTTACACAGTATAAAACAGATAGACAGCGAGCCATACAGAGTGGCAGATGGATGGACCCTTGATGGACAGATGCACCATCAGGGAGGGAAGGGGTATTGGCATCCTCAGAACCTAAAAGATAACAAAGAAAATCAATACATGTACAGAAACTGAATGATCAACCTACCTGTTAGACAGTAGCAAACACATAGACAATGAGCCGTACACAGTGACAGATGGATGGACCCTTGACGGACAGATGCACCATCAGGGAGGGAAGGGGTAATGGCATCCTCTAATGCTATAAGACAACAAAGAAAATCAATACACGTATAGAAACTGAATGATCACCTACCTGTTAGACAGCAGCAAACAGATTGACAGCGAGCCGTAGAAAGTGGTAGATGGATTAAACCTTGATGGACAGATGCACCATCAGGGAGGGAAGGGGTAATGGCATCCTCGGAACCTGAAAGACAACAAAGACAGTCAATACAGGTTTTAAATCTGAAAGATCACTTACCTTTTACACAATTGCAGAACAATACACAGTGAGCCAGACACAGCTGCAGGCGGAAAGATTGATGGAGGCTGGATTTACGGTCAGCGAGGGAGGGGCTCAGAAGGTCCAGACAGAAAGACAGCGAGCCATACACAGTAGCAGATGGATGGAACCTTGATGGACAGATGCACCATCAGGGAGGGAATGGGTAATGGTATCCTCTAAACCTGTAAGACAAGAAAAAAAAATAAATACAAGTATAGAAATTGAATGATCACCTACCTGTTAGACAGGGGCAGACAGAAAGACAGCGAGCCGTACACAGTGGCAGATGGATGGAACCTTGATGGACAGATGCACCATCAAGGAGGGAAGGGGTAATGGCATCCTCTAAACCTGTAAGACAACAAAGAAAATCAATACATGTATAGAAACTGAATGATCACCTACCTGTTAGACAGTAGCAAACAGATAGACAGCGGGCCATACACAGTGGCAGATGGATGGGACCTTGATGGACAGATGCACCATCAGGAAGGGAAGGGGTATTGGCATCCTCAGAAACTAACAGATAACAAAGACAATCGATACAGGTTTTGAAACTGAAATATCACTTACCTTTTACACAGTTGCAGAACAATAGACAGTGAGCCAGACACAGCTGCAGATGGACAGATTGATGGTGGCTGAATCTACGGTCAGGGAGGGAGGGGCTCTGAAGGTCCTAAACCTGTAAGACAAAAAAAAAAAAAAAAAAAAAAACGTCAATACATGTATAGAAACTGAATGATAAACTAACTGTAACTCACTTGCAGTCAGAAAGATCGAGTCACACAAATAGTTGCAACGGACATACACTTGTTTGATGGATCCACCATTAGGAAGGAGGGGGGGTCCTGGAGTCCTGAAAGTCTGTAAGACAACAAAGAAAGTCAATACATGTATAGAAACTGAATGATCACCTACCTGTTAGACAGTAGCAAACAGATAGACAGCGAGCCGTAAACAGTGGCAGATGGATGAAACCTTGATGGACAGATGCACCATCAGGGAGGGAAGGGGTAATGGCATCCTCTAAACCTATAAGACAACAAAGAAAATCAATACATGTATAGAAACTGAATGAACACCTACCTGTTAGACAGAAGAAAAAAGATACACAACGAGCCGTACACAGTGACAGATAGATGGACCCTGGACGGACAGATGCACCATCAGGGAGGGAAGGGGTAATGGCATCCTCTAAACCTGTAAGACAACAAAGAAAATCAATACATGTACAGAAACTGAATGATCAACCTACCTGTTAGACAGCAGCAAACAGATAGAAAATGAGCCGTACACAGTGACAGATGGATGGACCCTTGACGGACAGATGCACCATCAGGGAGGGAAGGGGTAATGGCATCCTCTAATGCTATAAGACAACAAAGAAAATCAATACACGTATAGAAACTGAATGATCACCTACCTGTTAGACAGCAGCAAACAGATTGACAGCAAGCCGTAGAAAGTGGTAGATGGATTAAACCTTGATGGACAGATGCACCATCAGGGAGGGAAGGGGTGATGGCATCCTCGGAACCTGAAAGACAACAAAGACAGTCAATACAGGTTTTAAATCTGAAAGATCACTTACCTTTTACACAATTGCAGAACAATACACAGTGAGCCAGACAGAGCTGCAGATGGACAGATTGATGGAGGCTGGATCTACGGTCGGCGAGGGAGGGGCTCAGAAGGTCCTTAACCTGTAAGAAAAAAAAAGTCAATACATGTGTAGAAACTGAATGATGAACTAACTCTTACACACTTGCAATCGGATAGATATCGAGTGACACAAATAGTTGCAATGGACAGACCCTTGTTTGATGGATACACCATTAGGAAGGGGGGGGGGGTCCTGGAGTCCTGAAAGCCTATAAGACAACAAAGAAAGTCAATACATGTTTAGAAACTGAATGATCACCTACCTGTTAGACAGCAGCAAACAGATAGACAGCGAGCCGTACACAGTGACAGATGGATGGACCCTTGACGGACAGATGCACCATCAGGGAGGGAAGGGGTAATGGCATCCTCTAAACCTGTAAGACAACAAAGAAAATCAATACATGTATAGAAACTGAATGATCACCTACCTATTAGACAGTAGTAAACAGATAGACAGCGAGCCATACACAGTGGCAGATGGATGGAACCTTGATGGACAGATGCACCATGAGGGAGGGAAGGGGTAATGGCATACTCTAAACCTGTAAGACAACAAAGAAAATCAATACATGTATTGAAACTGAATGATCACCTACCTGTTACACAATAGCAAACAGATAGACAGCGAGCCATACACAGTGGCAGATGGATGGAACCTTGATGGACAGATGCACCATCAGGGAGGGAAGGGGTATTGGCATCCTCAGAACCTAAAAGATAACAAAGAAAATTAATACAGGGTTTGAAACTGAAAGATCACTTACCTTTTACACAGTTGCAGAACAATAGACAGTGAGGCATGGGGAATGGGGGGGTCCTGGAGTCCAGAAAGCCTGTAAGACAACAAAGAAAGTCAATACATGTTTAGAAACTGAATGATCACCTACCTGTTAGACAGCAGCAAACAGATAGACAGCGAGCCGTACACAGTGGCAGATGGATTAAACCTTGATGGACAGATGCACCATCAGGGAGGGAAGGGGTAATGGCATCCTCGGAACCTGAAAGACAACAAAGACAGTCAATACAGGTTTTAAAACTGAAAGATCACTTACCTTTAACACAGTTGCAGAACAATACACAGTGAGCCAGACACAGCTGCAGACGGACAGATTGATGGAGGCTTGATTTACGGTCAGCGAGGGAGGGGCTCAGAAGGTCCTAAACCTGTAAGACAAAAAAAAGTCAATACATATATAGAAATTGAATGATGAACTAACTCTTACACACTTGCAGTAGGATAAATATCGAGTCACACAAATAGTTGCAATGGACAGACACTTCTTTGATGGATCCACCATTAGGAAGGAGGGGGGGGGGTCCTGGAGTCCTGAAAGCCTGTAAGACAACAAAGAAAGACAATACATGTTTAGAAACTGAATGATCACCTACCTGTTAGACAGTAGCAAACAGATAGACAGCGAGCCGTACACAGTGACAGATGGATGGACCCTTGATGGACAGATGCACCATCAGGGAGGGAATGGGTAATGGCATCCTATAAACCTGTAAGACAACAAAGAAAATCAATACATGTATAGAAACTGAATGATCACCTACCCGTTAGACAGTAGCAAACAGATAGACAGCGAGCCGTACACAGTGACAGATGGATGGACCCTTGATGGACAGATGCACCATCAGGGAGGGAATGGGTAATGGCATCCTCTAAACCTGTAAGACAACAAAAAAAAATCAATACATGTATAGAAACTGAATGATCACCTACCTGTTAGACAGGTGCAGACAGACAGACAGCGAGCCGTACACAGTGGCAGATGGATGGAACCTTTATGGATAGATGCACCATCAGGGAGGGAAGGGGTAATGGCATCCTCTAAACCTGTAAGACAACAAAGAAAATCAATACATGTATAGAAACTGAATGATCACCTACCTATTAGACAGTAGTAAACAGATAGACAGCGAGCCATACACAGTGGCAGATGGATGGAACCTTGATGGACAGATGCACCATGAGGGAGGGAAGGGGTAATGGCATCCTCTAAACCTGTAAGACAACAAAGAAAATCAATACATGTATTGAAACTGAACGATCACCTACCTGTTACACAGTAGCAAACAGATAGACAGCGAGCCATACACAGTGGCAGATGGATGGAACCTTGATGGACAGATGCACCATCAGGGAGGGAAGGGGTATTGGCATCCTCAGAACCTAAAAGATAACAAAGAAAATTAATACAGGGTTTGAAACTGAAAGATCACTTACCTTTTACACAGTTGCAGAACAATAGACAGTGAGCCAGACACAGCTGCAGATGGACAGATTGATGGTGGCTGAATCTACGGTCAGGGAAGGAGGGGCTCTGAAGGTCCTAAACCTGTAAGACAAAAAAAAAAAAAAAAATGTCAATACATGTATAGAAACTGAATGATAAAGTAACTCTAACACACTTCTAGTCCGAAAGGTCGAGTCACACAAATATTTGCAATTGACAGACACTTGTTTGATGGATCCACCATTAGGAAGGAGGGGGGGGGGTCTTGGAGTCCTGAAAGTCTGTAAGACAACAAAGAAAGTCAATACATGTATAGAAACTGAATGATCACCTACCTGTTAGACAGTAGAAAACAGATAGACAGCGAGCCGTACACAGTGACAGATGGATGGACCCTTGATGGACAGATGCACCATCAGGGAGGGAATGGGTAATGGCATCCTCTAAACCTGTAAGACAAGAAAAAAATAAATAAATACATGTATAGAAACTGAATGATCACCTACCTGTTAGACAGGGGCAGACAGACAGACAGCGAGCCGTACACAGTGGCAGATGGATGGACCCTTGATGGACAGATGCACCATCAGGGTGGGAAGGGGTAATGGCATCCTCTAAACCTTTAAGACAAAAAAGAAAATCAATACATGTATAGAAACTGAATGATCACCTACCTGTTAGAAAGTAGCAAACAGATAGACAGCGAGCCATACACAGTGGCAGATGGATAGAACCTTGATGGACAGATGCACCATCCGGGAGGGAAGGGGTAATGGCATCCTCTAAACCTATAAGACAACAAAGAAAATCAATACATGTATAGAAACTGAATGATCACCTACCAATTAGACAGTAGAAAACAGATAGACAGCGAGCCGTACACAGTGACAGATGGATGGAACCTTGATTGACAGATGCACCATCAGGGAGGGAAGGGGGGGTCCTGGAGTCCTGAAAGCCTGTAAGACAACAAAGAAAATCAATACATGTATAGAAACTGAATGATCACCTACCTGTTAGACAGAAGAAAACAGATAGACAGCGAGCCGTACACAGTGACAGATGGATGGACCCATGATGGACAGATGCACCATCAGGGAGGGAATGGGTAATGGCATCCTCTAAACCTCTAAGACAACAAAAAAAAAAAATACATGTATAGAAACTGAATGATCACCTACCTGTTAGACAGGTGCAGACAGACAGACAGCGAGCCGTACACAGTGGCAGATGGATGGAACCTTGATGGACAGATGCACCATCAGGGAGGGAAGGGGTAATGGCATCCTCTAAACCTGGAAGAGAACAAATAAAATAAATACCTCTACAGAAACTGAATGATCACCTACCTGTTAGTCAGTAGCAAACAGATAGACAGCGAACCGTACACAGTGACAGATGGATTAAACCTTGATGGACAGATGCACCATGAGGGAGGGAAGGGGTAATGGCATCCTCTAAACCTGTAAGACAACAAAGAAAATCAATACATGTATAGAAACTGAATGATCACCTACCTATTAGACAGTAGTAAACAGATAGACAGCGAGCCGTACACAGTGACAGATGGATGGACCCTTGATGGACAGATGCACCATCAGGGAGGGAATGGGTAATGGCATCCTCTAAACCTGTAAGACAACAAAGAAAATCAATACATGTATAGAAACTGAATGATCACCTACCTGTTAGACAGTAGCAAACAGATAGACAGCGAGCCATACACAGTGGCAGATGGATGGAACCTTGATGGACAGATGCACCATGAGGGAGGGAAGGGGTAATGGCATCCTCTAAACCTGTAAGACAACAAAGAAAATCAATACATGTATAGAAACTGAATGATCACCTACCTGTTAGACAGTAGCAAACAGATAGACAGCGAGCCATACACAGTGGCAGATGGATGGAACCTTGATGGACAGATGCACCATGAGGGAGGGAAGGGGTAATGGCATCCTCTAAACCTGTAAGACAACAAAGAAAATCAATACATGTAAAGAAACTGAATGATCACCCACATGTTAGTCAGTAGCAAACAGATAGACAGCGAGCGGTACACAGTTGCAGATGGATGGACCCTTGATGGAAGGATGCACCATCAGGGAGGGAAGGGGTAATGGCATCCTCTAAACCTGTAAGACAACAAAGAAAATCAATACATGTATTGAAACTGAATGATCACCTACCTGTTAAACAGTAGCAAACAGATAGACAGCGAGCCATACACAGTGGCAGAAGGATGGAACCTTGATGGACAGATGCACCATCAGGGAGGGAAGGGGTAATGGCATCCTCTAAACCTGGAAGACAACGAAGAAAATCAATACATGTATAGAAACTGAATGATCACCTACTTGTTAGACAGTAGCAAACAGATTGACAGAAAGCCGTACAAAGTGGTAGATGGATTAAACCTTGATGGACAGATGTACCATCAGGGAGGGAAGGGGTAATGGCATCCTCGGAAACTGAAAGACAACAAAAAAAATCATTACATGTATAGAAACTGAATGATCACCTACCTGTTACACAGTAGAAAACAGATAGACAGCGAGCCATACAGAGTGGCAGATGGATGGACCCTTGATGGAAAGATGCACCATCAGGGAGGGAAGGGGTATTGGCATCCTCAGAACCTAAAAGATAACAAAGAAAATTAATACAGGTTTTGAAACTGAAAGATCACTTACCTTTTACACAGTTGCAGAACAATAGACAGTGAGGCATGGGGAATGGGGGGGTCCTGGAGTCCTGAAAGCCTGTAAGACAACAAAAAAAATCAATACATGTTTAGAAACTGAATGATCACCTACAGTGAGTCCAAGAAGTATTTGATCCCTTGCTGATTTTCTTCGTTGGCCCACTAATAAAGACATGATCATTCTATACTTTTAATGGTAGATGTATTCTTACATGGAGAGACAGAATATTAAAAAGAAAATCCAGAAAATAAATCTAAGGAATATATATTAATTGATTTGTATTTCATGGAGTGAAATAAGTATTTGATCCCTTAGTATTCATTAGCAGTTCTGGCTTTTACAGACCAGTTAGACACTCCCAATCAACTTGTTACCTGACCTGAAGCCACCTGTTCTCACTAATCACTTGTGTGAAAAACACCTGTCCACAGAATCAGACAGATCACACAGATTTCAAGTCTCCAACATGGGTAAAACCAAAGAGCTGTCACAGGACCTCAGAGTCAGAATTGTTGACCTTCACAAAGCTGGAATGGGCTACAAAAAGATTAGTAAGGTGTTGGATGTGAAAGTAACAACTATTGGTGCAATTATCAGAAAGTTTAAAGAGTATAACATGACAATCAACAGACCTCGGCCCGGTGCTCCAAAGAAGATTTCGCCTCGTGGGGTGGCAATGATGCTGAGAACAGTCAGAAATCGTCCTGCAACCACTCGGCAGGAGTTAGCAAATGACCTGAAGGCAGCTGGGACCACAGTTTGCAAGGAAACAATTGGCAACACTTTGCGCAACAATGGATTCACATCCTGCAGTGCCCGAAAGGTACCCCTGCTGAAGAGAGCACATGTGGAGGCGCGCCTCAAGTATGCCAATGATCATTTGAAAGATGAACCAAGTTATTGGGAGAAGGTTTTGTGGTCAGACGAGACCAAAATTGAACTTTTTGGCCTCAACTCCACCCGCCATGTGTGGAGGAAGAAAAATGCTGCCTATGACCCCAAGAACACTGTGCCCACCGTCAAGCATGGAGGTGGAAGCATAATGTTTTGGGGGTGTTTCTCTGCCAAGGGTACAGGGCTACTTCACCGCATCACTGGGAAGATGGATGGAGCCATGTACCGCACAATCCTGAGGGACAACCTCCTCCCCTCTGCCAGGGATCTGAAAATGGGCCGTGGTTGGGTCTTCCAACATGATAACGACCCTAAACATACAGCAAAGGCAACAAAGGATTGGCTCAAGAAAAATCACATTAAGGTCATGGAGTGGCCCAGCCAGTCGCCAGACCTCAATCCGATCGAAAATCTATGGAGGGAGCTGAAGGTCAGAGTTGCCAAGCGACAGCCCACCAACCTTCATGATTTAGAGAGGATCTGCAAAGAAGAGTGGGCCAAAATTCCCCCTGGTGTGTGTGCTAAACTTGTGGTTAACTACAACAAACGTCTCACCGCTGTGCTTGCAAACAAAGGCTTTGCCACTAAGTATTGAGTGTGTTTGGCAAGAGGGATCAAATACTTATTTTCCTCATTGAAATACAAATTAATTAAAATATATTCTTTAAAATTATATTCTGGATTTTTGTCTTGATATTCTGTCTCTCCATGTTAGAATATATCTACCATTAAAAGTGCAGAAGGATAGTGTCTTTATTAGTGGGCAAACAAAGAAAATCAGCAAGGGATCAAATACTTCTTGGACTCACTGTACCTGTTAGACAGTAGAAAGCAGATAGACAGCGAGACGTACACAGTGACAGATGGATGGACCCTTGATGGACAGATGCACCATCAGGGAGGGAATGGGTAATGGCATCCTCTAAACCTGTAAGACAAGAAAAAAATAAATAAATACATGTATAGAAACTGAATGATCACCTACCTGTTAGACAGGGGCAGACAGACAGACAGCGAGCCGTACACAGTGGCAGATGGATGGACCCTTGATGGACAGATGCACCATCAGGGTGGGAAGGGGTAATGGCATCCTCTAAACCTTTAAGACAAAAAAGAAAATCAATACATGTATAGAAACTGAATGATCACCTACCTGTTAGAAAGTAGCAAACAGATAGACAGCGAGCCATACACAGTGGCAGATGGATAGAACCTTGATGGACAGATGCACCATCCGGGAGGGAAGGGGTAATGGCATCCTCTAAACCTATAAGACAACAAAGAAAATCAATACATGTATAGAAACTGAATGATCACCTACCAATTAGACAGTAGAAAACAGATAGACAGCGAGCCGTACACAGTGACAGATGGATGGAACCTTGATTGACAGATGCACCATCAGGGAGGGAAGGGGGGGTCCTGGAGTCCTGAAAGCCTGTAAGACAAAAAAGAAAATCAATACATGTATAGAAACTGAATGATCACCTACCTGTTAGAAAGTAGCAAACAGATAGACAGCGAGCCATACACAGTGGCAGATGGATGGAACCTTGATGGACAGATGCACCATCCGGAAGGGAAGGAGTATTGGCATCCTCAGAACCTAAAAGATAACAAAGACAATCAATACAGGTTTTGAAACTGAAATATCACTTACCTTTTACACAGTTGCAGAACAATAGACAGTGAGCCAGACACAGCTGCAGATGGACAGATTGATGGTGGCTGAATCTACGGTCAGGGAGGGAGGGGCTCTGAAAGTCCTAAACTTGTAAGACAAAAAAGAACAAAAAACGTCAATACATTTATAGAAACTGAATGATCACCTACCTGTTAGACAGTAGCAAACAGATAGACAGCGAGCTGTACACAGTGGCAGATGGATGAAACCTTGATGGACAGATGCACCATCAGGGAGGGAAGGGGTAATGGCATCCTCTAAACCTATAAGAGAACAAAGAAAATCAATACATGTATAGAAACTGAATGATAAACTAACTCTAATACAGTTGCAGTAAGAAAGATCGAGTCACACAAATAGTTGCAACGGACATACACTTGTTTGATGGATCCACCATTAGGAAGGAGGGGGGGGGTCCTGGAGTCCTGAAAGTCTGTAAGATAACAAAGAAAATCAATACATGTATAGAAACTGAACGATCACCTACCTGTTAGACAGTAGCAAACAGATAGACAGCGAGCCATACACAGTGGCAGATGGATGAAACCTTTATGGACAGATGCACCATCAGGGAGGGAAGGGGTAATGGCATCCTCTAAACCTATAAGACAACAAAGAAAATCAATACATATACAGAAACTGAATGATCACCTACCTGTTAGACAGTAGAAAACAGATAGACAGCGAGCCGTACACAGTGACAGATGGATGGACCCTTGATGGACAGAAGCACCATCAGGGAGGGAAGGGGGGGGTCCTGGAGTCCTGAAAGCCTGTAAGACAACAAAGAAAGACAATACATGTTTAGAAACTGAATGATCACCTACCTGTTAGACAGTAGCAAACAGATAGACAGCGAGCCGTACACAGTGACAGATGGATGGACCCTTGATGGACAGATGCACCATCAGGGAGGGAATGGGTAATGGCATCCTATAAACCTGTAAGACAACAAAGAAAATCAATACATGTATAGAAACTGAATGATCACCTACCCGTTAGACAGTAGCAAACAGATAGACAGCGAGCCGTACACAGTGACAGATGGATGGACCCTTGATGGACAGATGCACCATCAGGGAGGGAATGGGTAATGGCATCCTCTAAACCTGTAAGACAACAAAAAAAAATCAATACATGTATAGAAACTGAATGATCACCTACCTGTTAGACAGGTGCAGACAGACAGACAGCGAGCCGTACACAGTGGCAGATGGATGGAACCTTTATGGATAGATGCACCATCAGGGAGGGAAGGGGTAATGGCATCCTCTAAACCTGTAAGACAACAAAGAAAATCAATACATGTAAAGAAACTGAATGATCACCCACATGTTAGTCAGTAGCAAACAGATAGACAGCGAGCGGTACACAGTTGCAGATGGATGGACCCTTGATGGAAGGATGCACCATCAGGGAGGGAAGGGGTAATGGCATCCTCTAAACCTGTAAGACAACAAAGAAAATCAATACATGTATTGAAACTGAATGATCACCTACCTGTTAAACAGTAGCAAACAGATAGACAGCGAGCCATACACAGTGGCAGAAGGATGGAACCTTGATGGACAGATGCACCATCAGGGAGGGAAGGGGTAATGGCATCCTCTAAACCTGGAAGACAACGAAGAAAATCAATACATGTATAGAAACTGAATGATCACCTACTTGTTAGACAGTAGCAAACAGATTGACAGAAAGCCGTACAAAGTGGTAGATGGATTAAACCTTGATGGACAGATGTACCATCAGGGAGGGAAGGGGTAATGGCATCCTCGGAAACTGAAAGACAACAAAAAAAATCATTACATGTATAGAAACTGAATGATCACCTACCTGTTACACAGTAGAAAACAGATAGACAGCGAGCCATACAGAGTGGCAGATGGATGGACCCTTGATGGAAAGATGCACCATCAGGGAGGGAAGGGGTATTGGCATCCTCAGAACCTAAAAGATAACAAAGAAAATTAATACAGGTTTTGAAACTGAAAGATCACTTACCTTTTACACAGTTGCAGAACAATAGACAGTGAGGCATGGGGAATGGGGGGGTCCTGGAGTCCTGAAAGCCTGTAAGACAACAAAAAAAATCAATACATGTATAGAAACTGAATGATCACCTACCTGTTAGACAGTAGAAAGCAGATAGACAGCGAGACGTACACAGTGACAGATGGATGGACCCTTGATGGACAGATGCACCATCAGGGAGGGAATGGGTAAAGGCATCCTCTAAACCTGTAAGACAAGAAAAAAATAAATAAATACCTGTATAGAAACTGAATGATCACCTACCTGTTAGACAGGTGCAGACAGACAGACAGCGAGCCGTACACAGTGGCAGATGGATGGACCCTTGATGGACAGATGCACCATCAGGGTGGGAAGGGGTAATGGCATCCTCTAAACCTTTAAGACAAAAAAGAAAATCAATACATGTATAGAAACTGAATGATCACCTACCTGTTAGAAAGTAGCAAACAGATAGACAGCGAGCCATACACAGTGGCAGATGGATAGAACCTTGATGGACAGATGCACCATCCGGGAGGGAAGGGGTAATGGCATCCTCTAAACCTATAAGACAACAAAGAAAATCAATACATGTATAGAAACTGAATGATCACCTACCAATTAGACAGTAGAAAACAGATAGACAGCGAGCCGTACACAGTGACAGATGGATGGAACCTTGATTGACAGATGCACCATCAGGGAGGGAAGGGGGGGTCCTGGAGTCCTGAAAGCCTGTAAGACAACAAAGAAAATCAATACATGTATAGAAACTGAATGATCACCTACCCGTTAGACAGTAGCAAACAGATAGACAGCGAGCCGTACACAGTGACAGATGGATGGACCCTTGATGGACAGATGCACCATCAGGGAGGGAATGGGTAATGGCATCCTCTAAACCTGTAAGACAACAAAAAAAAATCAATACATGTATAGAAACTGAATGATCACCTACCTGTTAGACAGGTGCAGACAGACAGACAGCGAGTCGTACACAGTGGCAGATGGATGGAACCTTTATGGACAGATGCACCATCAGGGAGGGAAGGGGTAATGGCATCCTCTAAACCTGTAAGACAACAAAGAAAATCAATACATGTATAGAAACTGAATGATCACCTACCTATTAGACAGTAGTAAACAGATAGACAGCGAGCCATACACAGTGGCAGATGAATGGAACCTTGATGGACAGATGCACCATGAGGGAGGGAAGGGGTAATGGCATCCTCTAAACCTGTAAGACAACAAAGAAAATCAATACATGTATTGAAACTGAATGATCACCTACCTGTTACACAGTAGCAAACAGATAGACAGCGAGCCATACACAGTGGCAGATGGATGGAACCTTGATGGACAGATGCACCATCAGGGAGGGAAGGGGTATTGGCATCCTCAGAACCTAAAAGATAACAAAGAAAATTAATACAGGGTTTGAAACTGAAAGATCACTTACCTTTTACACAGTTGCAGAACAATACACAGTGAGCCAGACACAGCTGCAGATAGACAGATTGATGGTGGCTGAATCTACGGTCAGGGAAGGAGGGGCTCTGAAGGTCCTAAACCTGTAAGACAAAAAAAAAAAAATAAATGTCAATACATGTATAGAAACTGAATGATAAAGTGACTCTAACACACTTCTAGTCCGAAAGGTCGAGTCACACAAATATTTGCAATTGACAGACACTTGTTTGATGGATCCACCATTAGGAAGGAGGGGGGGGGTCTTAGAGTCCTGAAAGTCTGTAAGACAACAAAGAAAGTCAATACATGTATAGAAACTGAATGATCACCTACCTGTTAGACAGTAGAAAACAGATAGACAGCGAGCCGTACACAGTGACAGATGGATGGACCCTTGATGGACAGATGCACCATCAGGGAGGGAATGGGTAATGGCATCCTCTAAACCTGTAAGACAACAAAGAAAATCAATACATGTATAGAAACTGAATGATCACCTACCTGTTAGACAGTAGCAAACAGATAGACAGCGAGCCATACACAGTGGCAGATGGATGGAACCTTGATGGACAGATGCACCATGAGGGAGGGAAGGGGTAATGGCATCCTCTAAACCTGTAAGACAACAAAGAAAATCAATACATGTATAGAAACTGAATGATCACCTACCTGTTAGACAGTAGCAAACAGATAGACAGCGAGCCATACACAGTGGCAGATGGATGGAACCTTGATGGACAGATGCACCATGAGGGAGGGAAGGGGTAATGGCATCCTCTAAACCTGTAAGACAACAAAGAAAATCAATACATGTAAAGAAACTGAATGATCACCCACATGTTAGTCAGTAGCAAACAGATAGACAGCGAGCGGTACACAGTTGCAGATGGATGGACCCTTGATGGAAGGATGCACCATCAGGGAGGGAAGGGGTAATGGCATCCTCTAAACCTGTAAGACAACAAAGAAAATCAATACATGTATTGAAACTGAATGATCACCTACCTGTTAAACAGTAGCAAACAGATAGACAGCGAGCCATACACAGTGGCAGAAGGATGGAACCTTGATGGACAGATGCACCATCAGGGAGGGAAGGGGTAATGGCATCCTCTAAACCTGGAAGACAACGAAGAAAATCAATACATGTATAGAAACTGAATGATCACCTACTTGTTAGACAGTAGCAAACAGATTGACAGAAAGCCGTACAAAGTGGTAGATGGATTAAACCTTGATGGACAGATGTACCATCAGGGAGGGAAGGGGTAATGGCATCCTCGGAAACTGAAAGACAACAAAAAAAATCATTACATGTATAGAAACTGAATGATCACCTACCTGTTACACAGTAGAAAACAGATAGACAGCGAGCCATACAGAGTGGCAGATGGATGGACCCTTGATGGAAAGATGCACCATCAGGGAGGGAAGGGGTATTGGCATCCTCAGAACCTAAAAGATAACAAAGAAAATTAATACAGGTTTTGAAACTGAAAGATCACTTACCTTTTACACAGTTGCAGAACAATAGACAGTGAGGCATGGGGAATGGGGGGGTCCTGGAGTCCTGAAAGCCTGTAAGACAACAAAAAAAATCAATACATGTATAGAAACTGAATGATCACCTACCTGTTAGACAGTAGAAAGCAGATAGACAGCGAGACGTACACAGTGACAGATGGATGGACCCTTGATGGACAGATGCACCATCAGGGAGGG
The DNA here is from genome assembly GCF_030463535.1 of Salminus brasiliensis. Taxonomy (NCBI): domain Eukaryota; kingdom Metazoa; phylum Chordata; class Actinopteri; order Characiformes; family Bryconidae; genus Salminus; species Salminus brasiliensis. Next base: position 14,911,272 of record NC_132898.1, on the reverse strand, counting down.
AATGGGTAATGGCATCCTCTAAACCTGTAAGACAAGAAAAAAATAAATAAATACATGTATAGAAACTGAATGATCACCTACCTGTTAGACAGGGGCAGACAGACAGACAGCGAGCCGTACACAGTGGCAGATGGATGGACCCTTGATGGACAGATGCACCATCAGGGTGGGAAGGGGTAATGGCATCCTCTAAACCTTTAAGACAAAAAAGAAAATCAATACATGTATAGAAACTGAATGATCACCTACCTGTTAGAAAGTAGCAAACAGATAGACAGCGAGCCATACACAGTGGCAGATGGATAGAACCTTGATGGACAGATGCACCATCCGGGAGGGAAGGGGTAATGGCATCCTCTAAACCTGTAAGACAACAAAGAAAATCAATACATGTATAGAAACTGAATGATCACCTACCTGTTAGACAGAAGAAAACAGATAGACAGCGAGCCGTACACAGTGACAGATGGATGGACCCATGATGGACAGATGCACCATCAGGGAGGGAATGGGTAATGGCATCCTCTAAACCTCTAAGACAACAAAAAAAAAAAATACATGTATAGAAACTGAATGATCACCTACCTGTTAGACAGGTGCAGACAGACAGACAGCGAGCCGTACACAGTGGCAGATGGATGGAACCTTGATGGACAGATGCACCATCAGGGAGGGAAGGGGTAATGGCATCCTCTAAACCTGGAAGAGAACAAATAAAATAAATACCTCTACAGAAACTGAATGATCACCTACCTGTTAGTCAGTAGCAAACAGATAGACAGCGAACCGTACACAGTTGCAGATGGATGGACCCTTGATGGACAGATGCACCATCAGGGAGGGAAGGGGTATTGGCATCCTCAGAACCTAAAAGATAACAAAGAAAATTAATACAGGTTTTGAAACTGAAAGATCACTTACCTTTTACACAGTTGCAGAACAATAGACAGTGAGGCATGGGGAATGGGGGGGTCCTGGAGTCCTGAAAGCCTGTAAGACAACAAAGAATATCAATACATGTATAGAAACTGAATGATCACCTACCTGTTAGACAGTAGAAAGCAGATAGACAGCGAGACGTACACAGTGACAGATGGATGGACCCTTGATGGACAGATGCACCATCAGGAAGGGAATGGGTAATGGCATCCTCTAAACCTGTAAGACAAGAAAAAAATAAATAAATACATGTATAGAAACTGAATGATCACCTACCTGTTAGACAGGGGCAGACAGACAGACAGCGAGCCGTACACAGTGGCAGATGGATGGACCCTTGATGGACAGATGCACCATCAGGGTGGGAAGGGGTAATGGCATCCTCTAAACCTTTAAGACAAAAAAGAAAATCAATACATGTATAGAAACTGAATGATCACCTACCTGTTAGAAAGTAGCAAACAGATAGACAGCGAGCCATACACAGTGGCAGATGGATGGAACCTTGATGGACAGATGCACCATCCGGAAGGGAAGGAGTATTGGCATCCTCAGAACCTAAAAGATAACAAAGACAATCAATACAGGTTTTGAAACTGAAATATCACTTACCTTTTACACAGTTGCAGAACAATAGACAGTGAGCCAGACACAGCTGCAGATGGACAGATTGATGGTGGCTGAATCTACGGTCAGGGAGGGAGGGGCTCTGAAAGTCCTAAACTTGTAAGACAAAAAAGAACAAAAAACGTCAATACATTTATAGAAACTGAATGATCACCTACCTGTTAGACAGTAGCAAACAGATAGACAGCGAGCTGTACACAGTGGCAGATGGATGAAACCTTGATGGACAGATGCACCATCAGGGAGGGAAGGGGTAATGGCATCCTCTAAACCTATAAGAGAACAAAGAAAATCAATACATGTATAGAAACTGAATGATAAACTAACTCTAATACAGTTGCAGTAAGAAAGATCGAGTCACACAAATAGTTGCAACGGACATACACTTGTTTGATGGATCCACCATTAGGAAGGAGGGGGGGGGTCCTGGAGTCCTGAAAGTCTGTAAGATAACAAAGAAAATCAATACATGTATAGAAACTGAACGATCACCTACCTGTTAGACAGTAGCAAACAGATAGACAGCGAGCCATACACAGTGGCAGATGGATGAAACCTTTATGGACAGATGCACCATCAGGGAGGGAAGGGGTAATGGCATCCTCTAAACCTATAAGACAACAAAGAAAATCAATACATATACAGAAACTGAATGATCACCTACCTGTTAGACAGTAGAAAACAGATAGACAGCGAGCCGTACACAGTGACAGATGGATGGACCCTTGATTGACAGAAGCACCATCAGGGAGGGAAGGGGGGGGTCCTGGAGTCCTGAAAGCCTGTAAGACAACAAAGAAAGACAATACATGTTTAGAAACTGAATGATCACCTACCTGTTAGTCAGTAGCAAACAGATAGACAGCGAGCGGTACACAGTTGCAGATGGATGGACCCTTGATGGAAGGATGCACCATCAGGGAGGGAAGGGGTAATGGCATCCTCTAAACCTGTAAGACAACAAAGAAAATCAATACATGTATTGAAACTGAATGATCACCTACCTGTTAAACAGTAGCAAACAGATAGACAGCGAGCCATACACAGTGGCAGAAGGATGGAACCTTGATGGACAGATGCACCATCAGGGAGGGAAGGGGTAATGGCATCCTCTAAACCTGGAAGACAACGAAGAAAATCAATACATGTATAGAAACTGAATGATCACCTACTTGTTAGACAGTAGCAAACAGATTGACAGAAAGCCGTACAAAGTGGTAGATGGATTAAACCTTGATGGACAGATGTACCATCAGGGAGGGAAGGGGTAATGGCATCCTCGGAAACTGAAAGACAACAAAAAAAATCATTACATGTATAGAAACTGAATGATCACCTACCTGTTACACAGTAGAAAACAGATAGACAGCGAGCCATACAGAGTGGCAGATGGATGGACCCTTGATGGAAAGATGCACCATCAGGGAGGGAAGGGGTATTGGCATCCTCAGAACCTAAAAGATAACAAAGAAAATTAATACAGGTTTTGAAACTGAAAGATCACTTACCTTTTACACAGTTGCAGAACAATAGACAGTGAGGCATGGGGAATGGGGGGGTCCTGGAGTCCTGAAAGCCTGTAAGACAACAAAAAAAATCAATACATGTATAGAAACTGAATGATCACCTACCTGTTAGACAGTAGAAAGCAGATAGACAGCGAGACGTACACAGTGACAGATGGATGGACCCTTGATGGACAGATGCACCATCAGGGAGGGAATGGGTAATGGCATCCTCTAAACCTGTAAGACAAGAAAAAAATAAATAAATACATGTATAGAAACTGAATGATCACCTACCTGTTAGACAGGGGCAGACAGACAGACAGCGAGCCGTACACAGTGGCAGATGGATGGACCCTTGATGGACAGATGCACCATCAGGGTGGGAAGGGGTAATGGCATCCTCTAAACCTTTAAGACAAAAAAGAAAATCAATACATGTATAGAAACTGAATGATCACCTACCTGTTAGAAAGTAGCAAACAGATAGACAGCGAGCCATACACAGTGGCAGATGGATAGAACCTTGATGGACAGATGCACCATCCGGGAGGGAAGGGGTAATGGCATCCTCTAAACCTGTAAGACAACAAAGAAAATCAATACATGTATAGAAACTGAATGATCACCTACCTGTTAGACAGAAGAAAACAGATAGACAGCGAGCCGTACACAGTGACAGATGGATGGACCCATGATGGACAGATGCACCATCAGGGAGGGAATGGGTAATGGCATCCTCTAAACCTCTAAGACAACAAAAAAAAAAATACATGTATAGAAACTGAATGATCACCTACCTGTTAGACAGGTGCAGACAGACAGACAGCGAGCCGTACACAGTGGCAGATGGATGGAACCTTGATGGACAGATGCACCATCAGGGAGGGAAGGGGTAATGGCATCCTCTAAACCTGGAAGAGAACAAATAAAATAAATACCTCTACAGAAACTGAATGATCACCTACCTGTTAGTCAGTAGCAAACAGATAGACAGCGAACCGTACACAGTTGCAGATGGATGGACCCTTGATGGACAGATGCACCATCAGGGAGGGAAGGGGTATTGGCATCCTCAGAACCTAAAAGATAACAAAGAAAATTAATACAGGTTTTGAAACTGAAAGATCACTTACCTTTTACACAGTTGCAGAACAATAGACAGTGAGGCATGGGGAATGGGGGGGTCCTGGAGTCCTGAAAGCCTGTAAGACAACAAAGAATATCAATACATGTATAGAAACTGAATGATCACCTACCTGTTAGACAGTAGAAAGCAGATAGACAGCGAGACGTACACAGTGACAGATGGATGGACCCTTGATGGACAGATGCACCATCAGGAAGGGAATGGGTAATGGCATCCTCTAAACCTGTAAGACAAGAAAAAAATAAATAAATACATGTATAGAAACTGAATGATCACCTACCTGTTAGACAGGGGCAGACAGACAGACAGCGAGCCGTACACAGTGGCAGATGGATGGACCCTTGATGGACAGATGCACCATCAGGGTGGGAAGGGGTAATGGCATCCTCTAAACCTTTAAGACAAAAAAGAAAATCAATACATGTATAGAAACTGAATGATCACCTACCTGTTAGAAAGTAGCAAACAGATAGACAGCGAGCCATACACAGTGGCAGATGGATGGAACCTTGATGGACAGATGCACCATCCGGAAGGGAAGGAGTATTGGCATCCTCAGAACCTAAAAGATAACAAAGACAATCAATACAGGTTTTGAAACTGAAATATCACTTACCTTTTACACAGTTGCAGAACAATAGACAGTGAGCCAGACACAGCTGCAGATGGACAGATTGATGGTGGCTGAATCTACGGTCAGGGAGGGAGGGGCTCTGAAAGTCCTAAACTTGTAAGACAAAAAAGAACAAAAAACGTCAATACATTTATAGAAACTGAATGATCACCTACCTGTTAGACAGTAGCAAACAGATAGACAGCGAGCTGTACACAGTGGCAGATGGATGAAACCTTGATGGACAGATGCACCATCAGGGAGGGAAGGGGTAATGGCATCCTCTAAACCTATAAGAGAACAAAGAAAATCAATACATGTATAGAAACTGAATGATAAACTAACTCTAATACAGTTGCAGTAAGAAAGATCGAGTCACACAAATAGTTGCAACGGACATACACTTGTTTGATGGATCCACCATTAGGAAGGAGGGGGGGGGTCCTGGAGTCCTGAAAGTCTGTAAGATAACAAAGAAAATCAATACATGTATAGAAACTGAACGATCACCTACCTGTTAGACAGTAGCAAACAGATAGACAGCGAGCCATACACAGTGGCAGATGGATGAAACCTTTATGGACAGATGCACCATCAGGGAGGGAAGGGGTAATGGCATCCTCTAAACCTATAAGACAACAAAGAAAATCAATACATGTATAGAAACTGAATGATCACCTACCAATTAGACAGTAGAAAACAGATAGACAGCGAGCCGTACACAGTGACAGATGGATAGACCCTTGATTGACAGATGCACCATCAGGGAGGGAAGGGGGGGTCCTGGAGTCCTGAAAGCCTGTAAGACAACAAAGAAAATCAATACATGTATAGAAACTGAATGATCACCTACCTGTTAGACAGTAGCAAACAGATAGACAGCGAGCCGTACACAGTGACAGATGGATGGACCCTTGATGGACAGATGCACCATCAGGGAGGGAATGGGTAATGGCATCCTATAAACCTGTAAGACAACAAAGAAAATCAATACATGTATAGAAACTGAATGATCACCTACCCGTTAGACAGTAGCAAACAGATAGACAGCGAGCCGTACACAGTGACAGATGGATAGAACCTTGATGGACAGATGCACCATCAGGGAGGGAATGGGTAATGGCATCCTCTAAACCTGTAAGACAAGAAAAAAAAAATAAATACATGTATAGAAACTGAATGATCACCTACCTGTTAGACAGGGGCAGACAGACAGACAGCGAGCCGTACACAGTGGCAGATGGATGGACCCTTGATGGACAGATGCACCATCAGGGTGGGAAGGGGTAATGGCATCCTCTAAACCTTTAAGACAAAAAAGAAAATCAATACATGTATAGAAACTGAATGATCACCTACCTGTTAGAAAGTAGCAAACAGATAGACAGCGAGCCATACACAGTGGCAGATGGATAGAACCTTGATGGACAGATGCACCATCCGGGAGGGAAGGGGTAATGGCATCCTCTAAACCTGTAAGACAACAAAGAAAATCAATACATGTATAGAAACTGAATGATCACCTACCTGTTAGACAGAAGAAAACAGATAGACAGCGAGCCGTACACAGTGACAGATGGATGGACCCATGATGGACAGATGCACCATCAGGGAGGGAATGGGTAATGGCATCCTCTAAACCTCTAAGACAACAAAAAAAAAAATACATGTATAGAAACTGAATGATCACCTACCTGTTAGACAGGTGCAGACAGACAGACAGCGAGCCGTACACAGTGGCAGATGGATGGAACCTTGATGGACAGATGCACCATCAGGGAGGGAAGGGGTAATGGCATCCTCTAAACCTGTAAGACAACAAAGAAAATCAATACATGTATAGAAACTGAATGATCACCTGCCTGTTACACAGTAGAAAACAGATACACAGCGAGCCATACACAGTGGCAGATGGATAGAACCTTGATGGACAGATGCACCATCAGGGAGGGAAGGGGTAATGGCATCCTCTAAACCTGGAAGAGAACAAATAAAATAAATACCTCTACAGAAACTGAATGATCACCTACCTGTTAGTCAGTAGCAAACAGATAGACAGCGAGCCGTACACAGTTGCAGATGGATGGACCCTTGATGGACAGATGCACCATCAGGGAGGGAAGGGGTATTGGCATCCTCAGAACCTAAAAGATAACAAAGAAAATTAATACAGGTTTTGAAACTGAAAGATCACTTACCTTTTACACAGTTGCAGAACAATAGACAGTGAGGCATGGGGAATGGGGGGGTCCTGGAGTCCTGAAAGCCTGTAAGACAACAAAGAATATCAATACATGTATAGAAACTGAATGATCACCTACCTGTTAGACAGTAGAAAGCAGATAGACAGCGAGACGTACACAGTGACAGATGGATGGACCCTTGATGGACAGATGCACCATCAGGAAGGGAATGGGTAATGGCATCCTCTAAACCTGTAAGACAAGAAAAAAAAAATAAATACATGTATAGAAACTGAATGATCACCTACCTGTTAGACAGGGGCAGACAGACAGACAGCGAGCCGTACACAGTGGCAGATGGATGGACCCTTGTTGGACAGATGCACCATCAGGGAGGGAATGGGTAATGGCATCCTCTAAACCTATAAGAGAACAAAGAAAATCAATACATGTATAGAAACTGAATGATAAACTAACTCTAATACAGTTGCAGTAAGAAAGATCGAGTCACACAAATAGTTGCAACGGACATACACTTGTTTGATGGATCAACCATTAGGAAGGAGGGGGGGGGTCCTGGAGTCCTGAAAGTCTGTAAGATAACAAAGAAAATCAATACATGTATAGAAACTGAACGATCACCTACCTGATAGACAGTAGCAAACAGATAGACAGCGAGCCATACACAGTGGAAGATGGATGGAACCTTTATGGACAGATGCACCATCAGGGAGGGAAGGGGTAATGGCATCCTCTAAACCTATAAGACAACAAAGAAAATCAATACATATACAGAAACTGAATGATCACCTACCTGTTAGACAGTAGAAAACAGATAGACAGCGAGCCGTACACATTGACAGATGGATGGACCCTTGATTGACAGAAGCACCATCAGGGAGGGAAGGGGGGGGTCCTGGAGTCCTGAAAGCCTGTAAGACAACAAAGAAAGACAATACATGTTTAGAAACTGAATGATCACCTACCTGTTAGACAGTAGCAAACAGATAGACCACGAGCCGTACACAGTGACAGATGGATTGACCCTTGATGGACAGATGCACCATTAGGGAGGGAATGGGTAATGGTATCCTCTAAACCTTTAAGACAACAAAGAAAATCAATACATGTATAGAAACTGAATGATCACCTACCTGTTAGACAGTAGAAAACAGATAGACAGCGAGCCGTACACAGTGACAGATGGATGGACCCTTGATGGACAGATGCACCATGAGGGAGGGAAGGGGTAATGGCATCCTCTAAACCTGTAAGACAACAAAGAAAATCAATACATGTAAAGAAACTGAATGATCACCTACATGTTAGTCAGTAGCAAACAGATAGACAGCGAGCGGTACACAGTTGCAGATGGATGGACCCTTGATGGAAGGATGCACCATCAGGGAGGGAAGGGGTAATGGCATCCTCTAAACCTGTAAGACAACAAAGAAAATCAATACATGTATTGAAACTGAATGATCACCTACCTGTTAAACAGTAGCAAACAGATAGACAGCGAGCCATACACAGTGGCAGAAGGATGGAACCTTGATGGACAGATGCACCATCAGGGAGGGAAGGGGTAATGGCATCCTCTAAACCTGGAAGACAACGAAGAAAATCAATACAAGTATAGAAACTGAATGATCACCTACTTGTTAGACAGTAGCAAACAGATTGACAGAAAGCCGTACAAAGTGGTAGATGGATTAAACCTTGATGGACAGATGTACCATCAGGGAGGGAAGGGGTAATGGCATCCTCGGAAACTGAAAGACAACAAAAAAAATCATTACATGTATAGAAACTGAATGATCACCTACCTGTTACACAGTAGAAAACAGATAGACAGCGAGCCATACAGAGTGGCAGATGGATGGACCCTTGATGGAAAGATGCACCATCAGGGAGGGAAGGGGTATTGGCATCCTCAGAACCTAAAAGATAACAAAGAAAATTAATACAGGTTTTGAAACTGAAAGATCACTTACCTTTTACACATTTGCAGAACAATAGACAGTGAGGCATGGGGAATGGGGGGGTCCTGGAGTCCTGAAAGCCTGTAAGACAACAAAGAAAGTCAATACACGTATAGAAACTGAATGATCACCTACCTGTTAGACAGTAGCAAACAGATAGACAACGAACCGTACACAGTGAGAAATGGATGGACCCTTGACGGACAGATGCACCATCAGGGAGGGAAGGGGTAATGGCATCCTCTAAAGCTATAAGACAACAAAGAAAATCAATATATGTATAGAAACTGAATGATCACCTACCTATTAGACAGTAGAAAACAGATAGACAGCGAGCCGAACACAGTGACAGATGGATGGACCCTTGATGGACAGATGCACCATCAGGGAGGGAATGGGTAATGGCATCCTCTAAACCTGTAAGACAACAAAAAAAAATCAATACATGTATAGAAACTGAACGATCACCTACCTGTTAGACAGGTGCAGACAGACAGACAGCGAGCCGTACACAGTGGCAGATGGATGGAACCTTTATGGACAGATGCACCATCAGGGAGGGAAGGGGTAATGGCATCCTCTAAACCTGTAAGACAACAAAGAAAATCAATACATGTATAGAAACTGAATGATCACCTACCTATTAGACAGTAGTAAACAGATAGACAGCGAGCCATACACAGTGGCAGATGGATGGAACCTTGATGGACAGATGCACCATGAGGGAGGGAAGGGGTAATGGCATCCTCTAAACCTGTAAGACAACAAAGAAAATCAATACATGTATTGAAACTGAATGATCACCTACCAATTAGACAGTAGAAAACAGATAGACAGCGAGCCGAACACAGTGACAGATGGATGGACCCTTGATGGACAGATGCACCATCAGGGAGGGAAGAGGTAATGGCATCCTCGGAACCTGAAGGACAACAAAGACAGTCAATACAGGTTTTGAAACTGAAAGATCACTTACCTTTTACACAGTTGCAGAACAATACACAGTGAGCCAGACACAGCAGCAGACGGACAGATTGATGGAGGCTGGATCTATGGTCAGCGAAGGAGAAGCTCAGAAAGTCCTAAACCTGTAAGACAAAAAAAAGTCAATACATGTACAGAAACTGAATGATGAACTAACAAATTACACACTTGCAGTCAGATAGATATCGAGTCACACAAATAGTTACAATGGACAAACACTTGTTTGAAGGATCCACCATTAGGAAGGAGGGGGGGGGTCCTGGAGTCCTGAAAGCCTGTAAGACAACAAAGAAATTCAATACATGTATAGAAACTGAATGATCACCTACCTGTTAGACAGTAGCAAACAGATAGACAGCGAGCCATACACAGTGGCAGAAGGATGGAACCTTGATGGACAGATGCACCATCAGGAAGGGAAGGGGTATTGGCATCCTCAGAAACTAATAGATAACAAAGACAATCGATACAGGTTTTGAAACTGAAATATCACTTACCTTTTACACAGTTGCAGAACAATAGACAGTGAGCCAGACACAGCTGCAGATGGACAGATTGATGGTGGCTGAATCTACGGTCAGGGAGGGAGGGGCTCTGAAGGTCCTAAACTTGTAAGACAAAACAAAAAACAAGTCAATACATGTTCAGAAACTGAATGATGACCTAACTCTAACACACTTGTAGTCAGAAAGATCGAGTCACACAAATAGTTGCAATTTAAAGACACTTGTTTGATGGATCCACCATTAGGAAGGAAGGGGAGGGTCTTGGAGTCCTGAAAGTCTGTAAGACAACAAAGAAAGTCAATACATGTATAGAAACTGAATGATCACCTACCTGTTAGACAGTAGCAAACAGATAGACAGCGAGCCATACACAGTGGCAGATGGATGGAACCTTGATGGACAGATGCACCATGAGGGAGGGAAGGGGTAATGGCATCCTCTAAACCTGTAAGACAACAAAGAAAATCAATACATGTATAGAAACTGAATGATCACCTACCTGTTGGACAGTAGCAAACAGATAGACAGCGAGCCATACACAGTGTCAGATGGATGGAAACTTGATGGACAGATGCACCATGAGGGAGGGAAGGGGTAATGGCATCCTCTAAACCTGTAAGACAACAAAGAAAATCAATACATGTATAGAAACTGAATGATCACCTACCTGTTAGTCAGTAGCAAACAGATAGACAGCGAGCCGTACACAGTTGCAGATGGATGGACCCTTGATGGACAGATGCACCATCAGGGAGGGAAGGGGTAATGGCATCCTCTAAACCTGGAAGAGAACAAAGAAAATCAATACATGTATAGAAACTGAATGATCACCTACCTGTTAGACAGAAGAAAACAGATAGACAGCGAGCCGTACACAGTGACAGATGGATGGACCCTTGATGGACAGATGCACCATCAGGGAGGGAATGGGTAATGGCATCCTCTAAACCTGTAATACAACAAAAAAAAAAAAATAAATGTATAGAAACTGAATGATCACCTACCTGTTAGACAGGTGCAGACAGACAGACAGCGAGCCGTACACAGTGGCAGATGGATGGAACCTTGATGGACAGATGCACCATCAGGGAGGGAAGGGGTAATGGCATCCTCTAAACCTGTAAGACAACAAAGAAAATCAATACATGTATAGAAACTGAATGATCACCTACCTGTTACACAGTAGAAAACAGATAGACAGCGAGCCATACAGAGTGGCAGATGGATGGAACCTTGATGGACAGATGCACCATCAGGGAGGGAAGGGGTAATGGCATCCTCTAAACCTGGAAGAGAACAAATAAAATAAATACCTGTATAGAAACTGAATGATCACCTACCTGTTAGTCAGTAGCAAACAGATAGACAGCGAGCCGTACACAGTTGCAGATGGATGGACCCTTGATGGACAGATGCACCATCAGGGAGGGAAGGGGTATTGGCATCCTCAGAACCTAAAAGATAACAAAGAAAATTAATACAGGTTTTGAAACTGAAAGATCACTTACCTTTTACACAGTTGCAGAACAATAGACAGTGAGGCATGGGGAATGGGGGGGTCCTAGAGTCCTGAAAGCCTGTAAGACAACAAAGAAAGTCAATACATGTATAGAAACTGAATGATCACCTACCTGTTAGACAGTAGCAAACAGATAGACAACGAGCCGTACACAGTGACAGATGGATGGACCCTTGACGGACAGATGCACCATCAGGGAGGGAAGGGGTAATGGCATCCTCTAAAGCTATAAGACAACAAAGAAAATCAATACATGTATAGAAACTGAATGATCACCTACCAATTAGACACTAGAAAACAGATAGACAGCGAGCCGAACACAGTGACAGATGGATGGACCCTTGATGGAGAGATGCACCATCAGGGAGGGAATGGGTAATGGCATCCTCTAAACCTGTAAGACAAGAAAAAAAAATAAATACATGTATAGAAACTGAATGATCACCTACCTGTTAGACAGGGGCAGACAGACAGACAGCGAGCCGTACACAGTGGCAGATGGATGGAACCTTGATGGACAGATGCACCATCAGGGAGGGAAGGGGTAATGGCATCCTCTAAACCTGTAAGACAACAAAGAAAATCAATACATGTATAGAAACTGAATGATCACCTACCTGTTACACAGTAGAAAACAGATAGACAGCGAGCCATACAGAGTGGCAGATGGATGGACCCTTGATGGACAGATGCACCATCAGGGAGGGAAGGGGTATTGGCATCCTCTAAACCTGGAAGAGAATAAAGAAAATCAATACATGTATAGAAACTGAATGATCACCTACCTGTTATACAGTAGCAAACAGATTGACAGCGAGCCGTACAAAGTGGTAGATGGATTAAACCTTGATGGACAGATGTACCATCAGGGAGGGAAGGGGTAATGGCATCCTCGGAACCTGTAAGACAACAAAGAAAATTAATACAGGTTTTGAAACTGAAAGATCACTTACCTTTTACACAGTTGCAGAACAATAGACAGTGAGGCATGGGGAATGGGGGGGTCCTGGAGTCCTGAAAGCCTGTAAGACAACAAAGAAAGTCAATACATGTATAGAAACTGAATGATCACCTACCAATCAGACAGTAGAAAACAGATAGACAGCGAGCCGAACACAGTGACAGATGGATGGACCCTTGATGGACAGATGCACCATCAGGGAGGGAAGAGGTAATGGCATCCTCGGAACCTGAAGGACAACAAAGACAGTCAATACAGGTTTTGAAACTGAAAGATCACTTACCTTTTACACAGTTGCAGAACAATACACAGTGAGCCAGACACAGCAGCAGACGGACAGATTGATGGAGGCTGGATCTACGGTCAGCGAGGGAGAAGCTCAGAAGGTCCTAAACCTGTAAGACAAAAAAAAGTCAATACATGTACAGAAACTGAATGATCACCTACCTGTTACACAGTAGAAAACAGATAGACAGCGAGCCATACAGAGTGGCAGATGGATGGACCCTTGATGGACAGATGCACCATCAGGGAGGGAAGGGGTAATGGCATCCTCTAAACCTGTAAGACAACAAAGAAAATCAATACATGTATAGAAACTGAATGATCACCTACCTGTTAGACAGGTGCAGACAGACAGACAGCGAGCCGTACACAGTGGCAGATGGATGGAACCTTGATGGACAGATGCACCATCAGGGAGGGAAGGGGTAATGGCATCCTCTAAACCTGTAAGACAACAAAGAAAATCAATACATGTATAGAAACTGAATGATCACCTACCTGTTACACAGTAGAAAACAGATAGACAGCGAGCCATACAGAGTGGCAGATGGATGGAACCTTGATGGACAGATGCACCATCAGGGAGGGAAGGGGTAATGGCATCCTCTAAACCTGGAAGAGAACAAATAAAATAAATACCTGTATAGAAACTGAATGATCACCTACCTGTTAGTCAGTAGCAAACAGATAGACAGCGAGCCGTACACAGTTGCAGATGGATGCACCCTTGATGGACAGATGCACCATCAGGGAGGGAAGGGGTATTGGCATCCTCAGAACCTAAAAGATAACAAAGAAAATTAATACAGGTTTTGAAACTGAAAGATCACTTACCTTTTACACAGTTGCAGAACAATAGACAGTGAGGCATGGGGAATGGGGGGGTCCTAGTGTCCTGAAAGCCTGTAAGACAACAAAGAAAGTCAATACATGTATAGAAACTGAATGATCACCTACCTGTTAGACAGTAGAAAACAGATAGACAGCGAGCCATACACAGTGACAGATGGTAGGACCCTTGATGGACAGATGCACCATCAGAGAGGGAATGGGTAATGGCATCCTCTAAACGTGTAAGACAACAAAAAAAATAAATACATGTATAGAAACTGAATGATCACCTACCTGTTTGACAGGTGCAGACAGACAGACAGCGAGCCGTACACAGTGACAGATGGATGGATCCTTGACGGACAGATGCACCATCAGGGAGGGAAGGGGTAATGGCATCCTCTAAACGTGTAAGACAACAAAGAAAATCAATACATGTATAGAAACTGAATGATCACCTACCTGTTAGACAGTAGCAAACAGATAGACAGCGAGCCATACACAGTGGCAGATGGATGGAACCTTGATGGACAGATGCACCATCAGGAAGGGAAGGAGTATTGGCATCCTCAGAACCAAAAAGATAACAAAGACAATCAATACAGGTTTTGAAACTGAAATATCACTTACCTTTTACACAGTTGCAGAACAATAGACAGTGAGCCAGACACAGCTGCAGATGGACAGATTGATGGTGGCTGAATCTACGGTCAGCGAGGGAGGGGCTCAGAAGGTCCTAAACTTGTAAGACAAAAAAAAACAAAAAACGTCAATACATTTATAGAAACTGAATGATCACCTACCTGTTAGACAGTAGCAAACAGATAGACAGCGAGCTGTACACAGTGACAGATGGATGGACCCTTGACGGACAGATGCACCATCAGGGAGGGAATGGGTAATGGCATCCTCTAAACCTGTAAGACAACAAAGAAAATCAATACATGTATAGAAACTGAATGATCACCTACCTGTTTGACAGGTGCAGACAGATAGACAGCGAGCCGTACACAGTGGCAGATGGATGGAACCTTGATGGACAGATGCACCATCAGAGAGGGAAGGGGTAATGGCATCCTCTACACCTGTAAGACAACAAAGAAAATGAATACAGGTTTAGAAACTGAATAATCACCTACCTTTTAGACAGTAGTAAACAGATAGACAGCAAGCCATACACAGTGGCAGATGGATGGAACCTTGATGGACAGATGCACCATGAGGGAGGGAAGGGGTAATGGCATCCTCTAAACCTGTAAGACAACAAAGAAAATCAATACATGTATTGAAACTGAATGATCACCTACCTGTTACACAGTAGCAAACAGATAGACAGCGAGCCATACACGGTGGCAGATGGATTGAACCTTGATGGACAGATGCACCATCAGGGAGGGAAAGGGTAATGGCATCCTCTAAACCTGTAAGACAACGACGAAAATCAATACATGTATAAAAAACTGAATGATCACCTACCTGTTAGACAGTAGCAAACAGATTGACAGCGAGCCGTACAAAGTGGTAGATGGATTAAACCTTGATGGACAGATGCACCATGAGGGAGGGAAGGGGTAATGGCATCCTCCGAACCTGAAGAACAACAAAGACAGTCAATACAGGTTTTGAAACTGAAAGATCACTTACCTTTTACACAGTTGCAGAACAATACACAGTGAGCCAGACACAGCTGCAGGCGGACAGATTGATGGAGGCTGGATTTACGGTCAGCGAGGGAGGGGCTCAGAAGGTCCTAAACCTGTAAGACAAAAAAAGTCAATACATATATAGAAATTGAATGATGAACTCTCTCTTACACACTTGCAGTAGGAAAAATATCGAGTCACACAAATAGTTGCAATGGACAGACACTTCTTTCATGGATCCACCATTAGGAAGGAGGGGGGGGGTCCTGGAGTCCTGAAAGCCTATAAGACAACAAAGAAAATCAATACATGTATAGAAACTGAATGATCACCTACCTGTTAGACAGTAGAAAACAGATAGACAGCGAGCCGTACACATTGACAGATGGATGGACCCTTGATGGACAGATGCACCATCAGGGAGGGAATGGGTAATGGCATCCTCTAAACCTGTATGACAACAAAAAAAATAAATACATGTATAGAAACTGAATGATCACCTACCTGTTAGACAGGTGCAGACAGACAGACAGCGAGCCGTACACAGTGGCAGATGGATGGAACCTTGATGGACAGATACACCATCAGGGAGGGAAGGGGTAATGGCATCCTCTAAACCTGTAAGACAACAAAGAAAATCAATACATGTATAGAAACTGAATGATCACCTACCTGTTAGTCAGTAGCAAACAGATAGAAAGCGAGCCGTACACAGTTGCAGATGGATGGACCCTTGATGGACAGATGCACCATTAGGGAGGGAAAGGGGTAATGGCATCCTCTAAACCTGTAAGACAACAAAGAAAATCAATACATGTATAGAAACTGAATGATCACCTACCTGTTACACAGTAGAAAACAGATAGACAGCGAGCCATACAGAGTGGCAGATGGATGGAACCTTGATGGACAGATGCACCATCAGGGAGGGAAGGGGTATTGGCATCCTCAGAACCTAAAAGATAACAAAGAAAATTAGTACAGGGTTTGAAACTGAAAGATCACTTACCTTTTACACAGTTGCAGAACAATAGACAGTGTGGCATGGGGAATGTGGGGGTCCTGGAGTCCAGAAAGCCTGTAAGACAACAAAGAAAGTCAATACATTTATAGAAACTGAATGATCACCTACCTGTTGGACAGTAGCAAACAGATAGACAGCGAGCTGTACACAGTGACAGATGGATGGACCCTTGACGGACAGATGCACCATCAGGGAGGGAATGGGTAATGGCATCCTCTAAACCTGTAAGACAACAAAGAAAATCAATACATGTATAGAAACTGAATGATCACCTACCTGTTTGACAGGTGCAGACAGACAGACAGCGAGCCGTACACAGTGGCAGATGGATGGAACCTTGATGGACAGATACACCATCAGGGAGGGAAGGGGTAATGGCATCCTCTAAACCTGTAAGACAACAAAGAAAATCAATACATGTATAGAAACTGAATGATCACCTACCTGTTAGTCAGTAGCAAACAGATAGACAGCGAGCCGTACACAGTTGCAGATGGATGGACCCTTGATGGACAGATGCACCATTAGGGAGGGAAAGGGGTAATGGCATCCTCTAAACCTGTAAGACAACAAAGAAAATCAATACATGTATAGAAACTGAATGATCACCTACCTGTTACACAGTAGAAAACAGATAGACAGCGAGCCATACAGAGTGGCAGATGGATGGAACCTTGATGGACAGATGCACCATCAGGGAGGGAAGGGGTATTGGCATCCTCAGAACCTAAAAGATAACAAAGAAAATTAATACAGGGTTTGAAACTGAAAGATCACTTACCTTTTACACAGTTGCAGAACAATAGACAGTGTGGCATGGGGAATGTGGGGGTCCTGGAGTCCAGAAAGCCTGTAAGACAACAAAGAAAGTCAATACATTTATAGAAACTGAATGATCACCTACCTGTTAGACAGTAGCAAACAGATAGACAGCGAGCTGTACACAGTGACAGATGGATGGACCCTTGACGGAC
Source organism: Salminus brasiliensis (assembly GCF_030463535.1). Taxonomy (NCBI): domain Eukaryota; kingdom Metazoa; phylum Chordata; class Actinopteri; order Characiformes; family Bryconidae; genus Salminus; species Salminus brasiliensis. Next base: position 14,893,546 of record NC_132898.1, on the reverse strand, counting down.
AGATGCACCATCAGGGAGGGAATGGGTAATGGCATCCTCTAAACCTGTAAGACAACAAAGAAAATCAATACATGTATAGAAACTGAATGATCACCTACCTGTTTGACAGGTGCAGACAGATAGACAGCGAGCCGTACACAGTGGCAGATGGATGGAACCTTGATGGACAGATGCACCATCAGAGAGGGAAGGGGTAATGGCATCCTCTACACCTGTAAGACAACAAAGAAAATCTATACATGTATAGAAACTGAATGATGAACTAACTCTTACACACTTGCATTCAGAAAGATCGAGTCACACAAATAGTTGCAATGGACAGAGATTTGTGTAATGGATCCACCATTAGGAAGGAGGGGGGGGGGTCCTGGAGTCCTGAAAGCCTGTACAACAACAAAGAAAGTCAATACAGGTATAGAAACTGAATGATCATCTACCTGTTAGACAGTAGCAAACAAACAGACAACGAGCCCTACACAGTTGCAGATGGATGGACCCTTGATGGACAGATGCACCATCAGGAAGGGAAGGGGTATTGGCATCCTCAGAACCTGAAAGATAACTAAGATAATCAATACAGGTTTTGAAACTAAAAGATCTCTTACCTTTTACACAGTTGCAGAACAATAGACAGTGAGCCAGACACAGCTGCAGATGGACAGATTGATGGTGGCTGGATCTACGGTCAGAGAGGGAGGGGCTCAGAAGGTCCTAAACCTGTAAGATAAATAAAAAAAGTCAATACATGTATAGAAACTGAATGATGAACTAACTCTTACACTTGCAATCAGATAGATATTGAGTCACACAAATAGTTGCAATGGACAGACACTTGTTTGATAGATCCACCATTAGGAAGGAGGGGGGGTCCTGGAGTCCTGAAAGTCTGTAAGATAACAAAGTAAGTCAATACATATATAGAAAACGAATGATCATTTACCTGTTAGACAGTAGCAAACAAACAGACAGCGAGCCGTACACAGTGACAGATGGACGGACTCTTGATGGACAGATGCACCATCAGGGAGGGAAGGGGTAATGGCATCCTCTAAACCTGTAAGACAACAAAGACAGTCAATACAGGTTTTGAAACTGAATGATCATCTACCTGTTAGACAGTAGAAAACAGATAGACAGCGAGCCTTACACAGTGACAGATAGATGGACCCTTGATGGACAGATGCACCATCAGGGAGGGAAGTTGCAATGGCATCCTCTAAACCTGTAAGACAACAAAGAAAATCAACACATGTTTAAAAACTGAATGATCACCTACCTGTTAGATGGTAGCAAACTGTTATACAGTAGCAAACAGATAGACACCGAGCCAAACAAAGTGGCAGATGGATGGACCCTTGGTGCACGGATGCAACATCAGAGAGGGAAGGGCTAATTGCATCTTCGGAACTTGAAAGACAACAAAGACAGTCAATACAGGTTTTGAAACTGAAAGATCACTTACCTTTACACAGTTTCAGAACAATAGACAGTGAGCCAGACACAGCTGCAAATGGACAGATTGATAGTGGCTGGATCTACGGTCAGGGAGGGAGGGGCTCAGAAGGACCTGAACCTGTAAGACAAAAAAAAAAAACAAGTCAATACATGTATAGAAACTGAATGATGACCTAACTCTTACACACTTGCAGTCAGATAGATAGCAAGTCACACACACCATTGCAATGGACAGACCCTTGTTTGTTGGATCCACCATTAGGAAGGAGGAGGGTGGGGTCCTGGGGTCCTGAAAGCCTGTAAGACAACAAAGAAATAGAGAACTTGTAAGACAAAAAAGAAAGTCAATACATGTTTAGAAACTGGTTGATTGTTTAAATGATCATTCACCTCTTATACACTGTCATACAAATACAGTTGCAGATGGAAAGAGGCTTGTTGGCCAGGTTTGAACAAGTTAAAGTTTATTGAGGTTCCTGCTGGAACAGCCTGACAAACGTGTGTTGCAGTAATCTAACCGTGAGTTTAAGTGTGTACTAGCTTTTCTGCATCTTGTAGAGATAAGGAATTTCTTAGTTTGCCAATGTAGAAAATCTGTTCTATGTATTTAGCTATATGTTGCTCAAATGATAGATCTGAATCAAATAAGACACCAAGATTTGTAAATGCTTAACCTGGAATAATGGAAAAAAGCAGCCAAGTCTAACATTTAGTATGAGTTTACTTCTAGTGTCTTTTGGACCCAAAAAGAGAACCTCTGTTTTGTTACTTTTAAGAAGAACAAAGTCATTTGGCATCCAGAGTACATCCTTCACACAGTCCTCAATTTTCTTTAATCTAGAGTTACCATCAGGTTTGGCTGATATATAGAGCTGTGTCATCTGCATCTGAAAGTTAACATCATGTCTGCTTATAACTGCCCAGTGGTAACATCTATAATGTAAATAATATATGCCCTTAAATAGAGCATTGTGGAACTCCAAATCAGACTTCTCTGTAATTTAGAAATACTGATTGATAGGGTTCGTTTAGATATGATTTGAACCACAATAGGGCTGTTCCTGTGATTCCAACCATGTTCTCTAATCTTTCTAAGAGAATAGTGTTATCTATAGTGTCAAAGGCTAAACTGAGGGTGAGTAGGGCTACATAGCAAGAGGCAAGAAAGAGATCGTTTGTAATCTTCACTTGGGCTATCTGAATCCAGATTGGAATTTCTCATACATTTAATTTTTACTCAGGTATAAGCAGAGTTGTTGAGCCACAGCATTTTCTAATATCTTGGACAGAAATGTTAAGCTTGAGATGGGTCTATAATTGACAGTACACTAGGATCAAGATTTAGTTTCTTAATCAAAGGTTTTATAACAGCAAATTTAAGGGATTTGGGTACATGGTCTTAGGTAAGGGATGCATTTACTATTGTTAAAGGAGGTCTGATTATAATTGGGAGTAATTCTGACAGTATTTTAGAGGGAATCTGGTCGAGTGTACAGGTTGTAAAATTTATTGAGGAAATACTTTTTTGTTAGTTCTGGCTGTGGAAGTGTGTAGAAGACATCCAGCCTTTATTCTACAACTAATTTATATTCTAAATCAGCTACACCGGGTGACAGCCATGTTTAATTTAATAAGGAGTGTTGGATTTGTTGTCAAATATTTTCTATTTTATTATTAAAATAGTCCATAAAATATTACTGGTTAAGGTAGTAGGGATCTGGGGTTGAGAATTTGCCCAACATACCTGACTTGGGTTGTATATTTAACTGTCTAAATTTAAATTTATTTGTGGAAGTTACTTGTACTGGTAAGATTTGATACATATGGTTCCTTTTTTTCCCCCTAAGATTGTTAAAACCAATTTTCTGTTCTCTATATATGCTCGATACTGCAGGGTTTGTTTGAAATGTGAGCAAGTGATACTAATATTACTTTTTTAATACAAGAAAAAGAGAAGAAAGGGCAGAACAAATGGTTTGAATGCAGTAAATTATCACTTACCTGACAGATCTCAGGCAGCACAGGTGTAGCCTTTCTCGGTGGTAGAGGACAGAACGTCAAACCTGCAGTCAGCAGTGGAGCGTGAAGAGTCAGCTGAACGGCTTGCTTCCTCGATCCTGGCGTCTGTTTTCTTACAAACGGTGTCTGAAATTTAGTGTACTAGAGGTCTTCCAGGCATTCCAGCATTGCCCTTAGGGCCCTATATTTAATAGGGTCTTACAATAAAATCTCCAACAATGAGAACACCGTCTGCAGTAGTTGCCCTCTCTGCTGGAGCATGCAGAGCCATAGACAAAGTCGATAAAGGCCCAGTTGCTTCAGGGTTGAACAATATCTCTCTCGGTAAATCGCTCAAAGAAAAAAAATAAAAATAAACATCAGCTCCCACCTTAGGCCTTCCACTTCCTTTTTGTTTTTCTTTTTTCTGGCCCAGGGAGAAAGGGAATTGCGCAATATGCAGAGGTGGTCAGAGTTAGGGGACCTGTCAATAATAGGTGCCTTCCTCAAACTTTTCCACATCTGTTGAAGAAAAAATGAAGAAAAACTTGTTAACTTGTTTACTGTGAATGCAGTGTCTTGTCTGCTAATGTTACTGAACATGTATACATTACTCTGTATTTAAATTAATTATTAAATTATTATTAAAAATTAATTAGAACATTTTTGTGTAGGATGTAAGCTAATTACAAATAATGCTAATGATAGTGGGTACGATACACACTCAGCACCAGATGCTTCATCATTCCGTATGCTGCACTAAGGTGGTGGTATGGGGGCCCCAAAATGAAAATCTGCTCAGAGCGCAATAAAGTCCTGGGCTGGCCCTGGTCACGCGGTTGCTTCCAGGGCCTCTCCATGGCCACCATATTCCTCGAAAGTAAACACAGAAGTTAGTTAGTAAAGCAAACTAATGTAAAGTAAGACACACAGCAGACAGCACAAGATCATAGTTTTATCAAGGATAAAACTATGATAAACAAGCCAAAGCTAATATTACAGAATATAAAAGAAATGACTTGGAGGTAGTCACATGAGATTGACAAGCAGTGTGGCTGGTTGGGAGAAGTTGTCCCATTAACTTAAATCCTAACTAATCTGAATATTTATCCTTTTCAGCTATTTGTCTGTTATGTATTTCATTATCAAACTTTCTACTGTTCAAAACCGTTCATCCATAAGAACGTCTTCATCTTTAAAAAATTTTAAGCCTTCATGAGGGAAGGGGCAGTTGCTACCGAACCAGGTGATGCTAGCCCGAAATGGGACAGAATGCTAATTTGGAAAACATCCTTGACGAAGTGAGTAGAATGAGAAGATGGGAAGACTCCACTCAACAACTGGTGAATGGCCATGAGCTGCATGGCAAGTGCATAGATAATCTGAAGAGCTGTGTGGAAGATCTGGAAAATAGGAGCCACCACAATAAAGTCAGATTGTTTGGGCTTAAAAGAGGGCATTGAAGAGGAGAACTTGATTGTATGCATTGAAAAGATACTGTCAGAAGGCCTGCACATGCACATTAACAACAAATTTGAAATTGAAAGAGCACACTGCTCTCCCGGATCTCATCCGCATGAAGACCATCTTCAGAGATTCATCCTGATAAAGTTTCTGCATTCAACCGCAAGAGATAATGTCTTAAAAAGCAACCCTAAAGCATCAGCAGTTACTGATGGGGAATAAACTATAAAACATCCACTAGCACAAGGGGACTGAGAGGTAGTAGACGTCTCAGACATTCCACTGACCCAAGTTAAGTTCTCTCCTTTTTGTTCTTCCTTTTTTCTCTTTGTTGTTAGTTTTGTGGACATGAATTTAACAAGAAGAGAATCCTCAGCTGGCTGCTGGAGACATTTTTCTGTTCATGTTCTCTCCTCTGCTGTGGAGAAAAGATTTTTGTTGGCCTGTTTGGCTATGTTGGTTAATTTTAGAATTACATGTATCCTAATACTGTTCAGTGGTACAAAAGCAGTAGCCTATATTTTGAAAGTAGGAAGGTCAGATGGCATGGGACAATTGCTATGCAATCTTTTATTTCAGTTTTGTTATCTTATAATATGAATGGCAAATAGTGCTTATGTTAAGGTAGTTTCCTGGAATATTAATGGCTCTTATGGAGTTCTTATTTTGGTCCATAGGAGGTTGAACTTTTCTTTGCTGAAAGAGTATAAGGATAGTAATGGTAGATTTATTTATAAAGAAGCCAGTATAAATGGGGGGGGGGGGGTAAATAACACTATGTAATATCTATTACTGTCATGGAGTTTATATATTGGTTAATGCCCAAGGACAAATGATTTTGGCAGGACTTTAATCAGGTCTTAGATGGGATATTAGATCAAAGTAAATAATCAGGTACCTCAACGCTAAAGGACAGAGCTGCCATTCACATGCGGATGGAGGACAATGACCTGCCCAATAATTGACTTTATTTTGATCTCAGAGTCTAACCAATACTATCACTGGTAGCACTATCAACGCTATTTCCGTGTCAGACCATGCATCTGTTGAGCTTTGTGTGAATATACATTCAGACAGGTTTAGAAGAGGTAGATGGAGAATGAACACATCTCTACTACAGGAGGAGTTATTTTCTTAAGAACTTGCAGAGCACCTATCCTCATTTTAATTTGGGTAGCACAGACAGCATAGCAATGGTTTGGGAGGCATCTAAAGTGTACATTGGGGTAAAAGGATTGCACAGACTTCGGAATGGGAAAAATAGCTCAATTAGAGTATTAAAACATTGGCAGCAGAACTAAATAGCATGGAAAAAAAGTTGGCCAGATATTACTCTAAAAGCATATTTAAAAACATTTGTGATCATCATTCAGCAATCTTTTTTATGAGTCAGAAGAAAAACTGACAGACTTTTGACCAGACAGTTAAAAGAACAATGCTCTGTCCACATCATTCCAGCAATAAGAGCAGGGGGTTCTCTTATAACATCTTCCAAGGGTATTAATGGGGTCTTTAAAGAATTCTATGAGAACCTGTATAGATCATCTGGTGCTTTACTAGAGCTATTAGCCCCAGATTCTTTTCTCAAACATAAATCTTCCAAAGTTATCTTCTGATCAAGCATCTATTCTTGATGCACCAATAACCTAAGAAGAGGTTAAAACAGGGGCATGAAAACAGGGAAATCACCAGGAACGAATGGGTTTCCGGTGGAGTACTATAAAGAATATATAGATATAATTACTCCAATACTGACAAATGTGTTTCAGGAGCCTTTTTAAAGAGGCTCACTTCCACCATCTCTTAAAAAACACTCCTCACTCTGATACCTTAGAAAGGAAGAGATCATATGGATCCGGCTTCAGACCAATCAGCCTCATCATTGTATATAGTAAGATACTGGCTAAGGTTCAGACTGGAAACCATCTTACCACACATTATACATTCAGACCAAGTAAGCTTTAAAAAGGGTAGGTCTTCCACTGATAATTTGAGAAGGCTCATGCACTTAATGTGGTTAAATGCCTCCTAGTCAATGTGAAATGCCAGTGGCCACTGTATCGCTTGATGCTCAGAGGGCCTTCGATATGGTCGAGTGGGACTTCTTACACTCGGCCCTGTTGAGGTTTGGTTTTGGTTCTGGTTTTGCTAAAAGGATAAAAATTATATTTGTCAAAACTGATGCTTTAGGATTGCTGTATGCCACTGCTCTTATTTACAATTGCGCTGGAACCCCTAGCAGTGGCCTTAAGAGCGAACCCTGCCATCAAAGAAGTAAACCCAGTCACTATGCACTCTCTAGAGGCCTGGGCAAAGGTTCATAAATTGCACAGGATTTCCCACTACATGTTCAACAACATTATGCATCACTCTGGTTCAACCCAGAGGTGAAGATTGGGAAGCAGAAAGTGTTTTGGAAATGGTGGCTAGACAAGGGTATACACACTAAATGATCTCTATACAGAGGAGACATTTATGTAATTTACTGAACTTGTTCAACAGTAAATGCTACACGAAAAAGGTGATTTCTGGAAATATTTACAAATTAGACATTGCATGATTATAAAGCCTTGGTCAGTAAGATCAGCCGATCCAATGGTTAACTATCTAGATAACCATTTTAATCATAAGGCATTAATATTTTATAAAATATCAATTAAGGAAAATAAAGTAAAAAAATTTATACAATATAAAATTCTGCACTGGTATTATTGGACACATTGTAGGCTCTTTAAAATAGGACTAACAAATAGTAGTTTATGTTGGAAGTGTAAAAAAGAAATGTGAACCTTTTTTCATTTCATATGGGAATGACACATGGTTAAACCATTTTGGCACAGTATGTTTGTATTTTTGGACACATGGGCGAGAGTAGCCCTGCCAGTCTCTCCCCACTTATGTCTCTTGGGAGATAAAACAGAAACCTCAAATCTAACAAAAGGCGTATATTCAGTTTTGATGGTGGGGATAACCTCAGCCATCAGAGTTATGGGCATGTAGAGTTAAAGGGCCTGTAGAACTGGGGATTTGGGATTATTTCAAGGATCATCTAATTTCTAACTAACAGCATGATTATAAGACTAAAACTAAGATGTTTGTATACCTTATTATTTCACTTTATAATTATTATTGAAGGATGGGTGTTTGTACAATGTGTATCAGTATGTATATCTGTACCAAATGAGTTTTTGTTTACTGTGTTAAACTACAAAAAAAAAAAAGAAATGACTAGGAGTAGCAAGTAGATAGGCAAGTAAAGACCAGGATAGACAGAAAGAGCCTTGAGGATGGACGGATGGAAAAGAGCATTGTAGAGGGACAGACAGGAAAGCAACCCACAGAATCTTACTAAACTCAGTTAACATGGCTGCGTAAATCTAACCTCCCATACCCAATCTCACCACTTTCACGGGTGGTACCATTTCCACACATTTCTAAGACAAAGATGTTGCATTTGAAAGAACAAAGATCATACAAGATAACACTCATTACAGTATAACACTTCACCGAAGTGTATCGGGTTGTCTTACTAATGAGCCAAAAACAAAAAAAACACAAACACAGACCAGGCCACAGACAGACAGGCTAAGTCTGAGCTGCTTTGAGGTGTCACCCAGGTTTCACCGCATTGAGACTGTGTCTGTGCCCCAAATTAAACCCAAACACAGAACATTTAAATCAGCTTGTTTTATTAATTTACTTAGTGTTAAATTCTCACATTCAAATGATAACAGCACCATCTCAGACCTAAAGCATGGTCTACTTAAAATTAGATCATTAACCATGAAAGCAGTCACTGTAAATGAAATTCAGTGATCAGAAATTAGATGTCTGAAACCTGTATTAGACCTGATCAATATACAGCACTAAATGAAGCCACCCCCACAGGTTATAAATATGTACATAGCACTAGATTATCAGGCAGAGGAGGTGGAGTTTGCATAATCTACCAGAATACACTTGATATTCAAAAACACTGTAACACCTTCACTTCTTTTGAGATTCTCTACATTAATATATCAAATCCAGCCACAAATAAAAATGCATTCACACTAATTAATATTTGTAGGTTTTGCTGCAGACTTGGCAGTGTGCAGTGACAAAATTAGAATAGTAGGAGACTTTAATATTCATTTTGAAAAAGCAGACGATCCATTAACAAAGGCGCCTGCGTCGATCTTAGATTCTGTCGGCATCACACAAAACATAACTGAAACCACACATTACTGTAATCATACCCTAGATTTAGTCCTGTGTGATAGCATTGATAATCTAAATATTCTACCTCAAAGCTTAGTAACATCAGACCATTACCTAATCTCCTATGAGCTACATCTTAGGCAAAATGTTAATTTGGCCCCATGCCACTTTCTAAAGCATGCAATAATCCAATGACCACTGTACAGTTTACTGAAAATCTCCCAGACCTATCGACCTTAGCTTACAGTCCGTCAGATTAAACATAGCTAGATAGATTAACAAACGGTCTTTAACATAACCTTCAATTAACCTTAGACAAACTGGCTCTGCTCGCACAGTGGTACAGTGATCAAACTCGTACCTTAAAACAAACAGCGCAGAAACTAGAGCCAAAATGGCGGACGACCAAACTAGAGGTGTTCCACTCTGCCTGGAAGGACAGCCTTAGTCAATATAGAAAGGGACTCATTAAATCTCTCTCAGCGTATTTGGCCTCACTGATCTAAAATTACAAAAACAATCCGAGAGTATTTTTTAGTGAGATCTCTAAACTTACTAAAAGGCAGGCAGATACTCAACCTCAGATTCCAGCTTCTTTAACCAGTAATGTTTTATGGACTATTTTAATAATAAAGTAGAAAGCATTAAACAACAAATCCAACACTCCTTATTAAATCAAACATTTGACCTTAAATCTAAATTGCTTGGTGTAGCTGCTTTAGAACATAACTTAGTTGTAGAACAAAGGCTGGAAGCCTTCTACCCACTTCCACAGCCAGAACTACAAAAAAATATTTCCTCAGCAAATTGTACAACCTGTACACTTGACCCAATTCCCTCTAAAATACTAAAAGAAATACTCCCATTATAATCAGACGTCTTTGAACAATAGTAAATTCATCCCTTAGCTTAGGGCATGTACCCAAAACCCTTAAATCAGCAGTCATAAAACCATAAAACCTAATCAAGAAACCAAATCTTCTAGTCCATCCATGAATAAGAAATTCCTATCTGGATTCAAACCCCATCGTAGCACAGAGACAGCCCTAGTGAAGATTATAAAGATCTCTTTCTTGCCTCTGCTCAAGGCTACGTATCTTTATTAGCCCTACTAGACCTCAGTGCAGCCTTTGATACAATAGTTCACACTAATCTACTAGAAAGATTAGAGAAAATGGTTGAAATCACAGGAACAGCCCTATCGTGGTTCAAATCATATCTAACTGAACACTATCAGTTTGTAAAGATAAAAGATTTATCTTCAAATTACACAAAAGTAAGATATGGAGTTCCTCTATTTTACTCTGTTTTAGGACTGCTATTATTTACATTATACATGTTACCACTGGGCAGTTATAAGCAGACATGGCAATAATTTCCATTGTTATGCAGATGACATGCAGCTCTATAGATCAGCCAAACATGTTGATATTTTAGAATTTAGAGTAAAGAAAATGGAGGACTGTGTAAAGGATATGAAACTCTAGATGTCACATAACTTACTTCTTCTTAACAGTAACAAAACAGAACTTCTCCTTTTATGTCCAAAAGACACTAGAAATAAACTATTTTTATTTAGACTTAATGTTAGACTTGGCTGAGTTTTCCATTATTCCTGGTCCAGCAGCTAAAAATCATTTGACAGAATAAAGATTTGAATAAAGTAAATCATCACTTACCTGACTGGTGTGATTGGGTAAGGTCTTCTCAGACTAGGAGAAGCTGCATTTGCAAACACTAGTAAATAAAACTTCACCGAAATTAATCTGGCTGTCTTACTAATGAGCTAAAAAACACAGTCACTTGTTTGTACATCCATTGGAAAGTTAAGTTAGTTTGATATTGGATCATTAGATATTCACTTTGCCCCTCCTCTCACTCACAAACAATGTCCTAAAATCTCAAACATGGCTTTAAAAAAAACAAAACAATGGAGAACAGTGAAACTACACTCATATTTCCTCAACATTTCCAGTCTTTCCACTTTGACAAGGATATTTAATCAGAATAGCCAGAATTCCTGCAACAGGTGCCGTCGATGGTAAAATGCAAAAAAATGTGCGGAAACCAAAAACTCTGAGATAAAGAGCTGCTGGTGTTACTTATAAAGATAATCAAAGAACAGAGATGAAATGAAATTCAATGACTAACCTTAACTTCTTTAACAAACTGATTTTTTTTTAGCTCTTTAGATGTTCTAAACATGCATGTAGCGCATTTTCATCATGAATAAATCACTACTGTGACACTGTCGTACAATATGCCTATTTTAACAATTTTTATGTAATATTGTTCCAGTGAAACATCCATAAAGCATATAAATCCAAAATCAGCTGTAGTGTACAGAGACACATCTGAAATACACTACTACCCTTAGAATAGCCAGATTACAATTTACCAAAAAGTACTTAAGAGAGCCTGCAGATTTCTTGTGGACTGCTCACTAGTGCTTGAAGGTGGGTAAAATTGTGTCTGTACTCACCCTCTTATTGACAGTACTTAGTGGGGTCCATAGAAACAATCCAAAACATAGGAGTTGGGAAGCTCTCACAAAGTGGCTTGTATTTCAGAAATCCTTCTTCCTGATAATAGTTGATAATCCTGGGTGTTTCCTTGTGAAAGGAAAGTCTGAACCATGGAAATCCCTGGTTTGAGTTGCTGAGAATCAATTCAGGAGTGATACCTTTGTCTTCTGGGTGTAAAGTTTATCCCAGTGTCCATAAAAAGAGCAAGTCAGTTGTAAGGACTGCAAATAGAGAAACAAACAAACAAACAGAAAACAAGACAAAAGTGAAGCTTTCTGCAAAAGCAGAACAGCACAAAACCTCATAAATAAAACATACACAAAGCTCGAATGAATATATAAAGAATTAAATGATAGCAAACTTACAGTGAGTATTAGAACCTATAGTTCCACCAAGAAGGATCTTCATTACAGTGAGGCCTACAATGAGGCCTAAAGTGAGCCACAACTAAACCACCTTGCTGCTGCTTAGTTCCCTCCTTTTGGCCTACTTCCCCTGGCCTACTTCCAATATACTGCCACATAGTGGATGGAGTAGGAATTACCATGAAAAAAACACTGTCACAACACTGGAGTCACACGAGTGTCAGCAATCAAGTAGGCCTAAGTTTTAGGATTTTTTATACCAATATAGAAAATAGGCAAGTGGCTTAAAGTTCCAACCTCAACAGGCCCAATGAGACCTAAAGAACCAGCACAACAGGCCCAAGGATAATGATAATTACAAATCAATACACATAACTAATCATCAAAATTATTGCATTTTCAACTAAAAAAAACATTCTGTTAATAGTCATATCTCATATGAAGACTTTTGTATCCTTTGAAAAGAACTAAATCTGACATGTGTGACTGTCTCCTATAAATACTTATAAATAAATGAGTACATTGTAAGGTGAATGCTGTGCCAAGGTCCTGCACAATTGTTTCATATTTTAGTGACAAATAATTAGCAATTTAATACATTTATTATGTATTTATATTTATAATACATTTACTATTTTACAAAGTTAGTGAGATAATGTTTACATCAATCCTGGTGCTTTAAATCTCTCCCACATGGTGAGGTTTATGGTTTATTTATTTAACAATGGTATCAGATCGGTACTGTGTATCGATCAATAAGCGTATGTATTGGTATTGGAACTGAAAAAGGTTGGTGCATCTGTAAATGTAACATTTAGGAAACAGCATATGACAGCATTATTGTAAGGCATTTCTGGCAACTTCACTGGTTAATAGAATATGCCTACATTAATAAATCCCCTTAGGTTTTACTCTGATTAGTGAATGTTTAGCATGTCAAATGTATGCTTGAATGTGATTGGCTAATGGCAACCACAATAATTGACATATCAAGTCCTCTGGTCAGACTATTATAGAATAGGCTAAAGATGCAGCAAGTAAAATTGTAGCTTGACTGGATGAATGGTTTCTGAGAAACAGTTATGTACTACTGGCCTCGCTTTCTTGTGACAAATGTCCACCAAACTTGACATGCCCCCTCAAAATAATGTGCTGAACAAATTTTGTTAAAATGAGCTTAAGTGTTCAAAAGGTACAGGTTGACATTATTCATTATAATTATTATTAATCATAAATATCGCAGGTATTTTGCTACCAGATATGTGAGGATTGGTAAAAAAAAATCCTAGAAGTAGGAAGGATCAAGAAATCAGCCAAATAAAAAATATTTTTTTAGTGAATGTCATTTTTCTTGGCCGAGTTTTTCACAGCTGCTGTAACTTGTTTGGTGTTTCTGGGATTTACGGCTCTTTGTGGCAGGAGTAAACAGACCCAAAGTGTCATTCACAGTGCTGAGGCAAGACTCATTCTCCAGCTCATTTCTCCTACCTGATTACAAAAATGCAGCCTACCTCGACTGCAGCCTAGACTTTGTATCGCAGCTAAAGACACCAATATGATTGTATTTACACATAAGGTCACCGATCACCCAAAACTAGAGCTGAAACAGTATGAAAATTGAATGTCACGATTACAGTAACATTAATGCTTGATATGGTTATCAGTATTATCACATGCTGTTACAATGTGCTGAACAGTTAAAAAAATACTGAATTACATACTGAAATTTCAGGCTTTTCTTACTGTAGTTGTGTCAGTAGTGGCGTGGTGGCGCTGTAACATAATCAGTACAGTGCACTGGGGAAGTCAGCGTGCTGTGAGCCACAGATAGAAGTCTTATTACACAGCAGCACTTCCACCAAACAGTGCATGATAAGTCATGTCTATTCAGCAGTAGGCTCGACAATTCCCTATTTGGGTTCAAAGAATCATTAGGGACACTTTTCACCTCAGCCACACACTTCCATTCGGGAGGAGATAAAGGACCATTCTTGCCAGAATTGCTGCCAGAAATCCACAGAGCTGCTAATCTGACCTTCCAGCTTCCAGCAGTTCTCCTCAGTGCACAAGAACATCCAGGGCTTCAAGGGCCGATCTCCACCCCTAGATCTCCGCTCCCATGGCCCTCCATTAGGCTATCGAGGGCTACTGGGTGGGTCAGTCTGAAGACCCTAACCTGTGCGCTATCCACACCAAAAGAATCACCCTCATGCCTAAACACATCCAGCTGGTCGGCGGAGAGCCCGCAAACCAGGGCACCCAAAATACCCAACAGCCCTGTTAAGACCCACCTACCCAGTGTTGCCAACTTATATTTAGTGACTTTTCAGATCCCTCTAGAGACTTTTTTTAAGCGACTAGCAAAAAATCTAGCGACTTTTTCTGGTGTTATTGGAGACTTTTGGAGACTCTGAGGTGAACACATGTTCTTCAGTTACTGTCCTCAGCAGCAGGTGCTGCCGTGAGCCCCGTCCCTCACAGTCAGAGCAGACCCACACCGCTCCAGGTACACACTGCAAATGAACTGCGCATACCCAAAGCCTCCGCTGACCCCCCCCCAAAACTAAAAACTAAAAAAAGAGTAAGTAACTCTTTTAACGTAACTGCCGGTCTCAAGCCCGGATAAAGACGGAGGGTTAAATGTACAGTAGCAGTTCCACACCACATAACACACTTTTGATTCAATTTGATATGCTAACATTTAACAGGACAAAATGTATTTATTTAATTTACGTACAAATGATTTATGTAATGTGGGTCTAGACAATGCTTTAAAATAGTATGAAGTTATTTTGTGAAGTAAAAGCCTATTTCAAAGGCAAAGAAAAAAAAGAATCAACAGAAGAAGTTGATTTATTCAGAGTTCATTTGTAGCTCTAACACATTTAGGGTGTTTTTACTCACTTTTTTCTCTCCCACAACGTCATCCCTTTATTCTACAGCTTCAAACACCAGCAAATAATTAATTATGCAAATTGGGCGATGGCGTCATTTAGCGACTTCTGGCGACTTTCTGGACAGACAACAGCTCCTTTCCTTACTGAGGAGTTGGCAGCACTGCACCTACCCCTGTCAGCGCAGTCAGCGCAGTCAGCACTGCAGTGCTGTAGTCAATCAACCAATTAACCACCAAGTTCAGCTCTATTCAGGATGGGCTGGAGAATATGCTCCTCATTATGAAGACACACACACTTTTTGAAAACGTTGCTGGACACAGGCATTGATATAACCGAGGAGGAGGCACAGAAATTCAGAGGTAAGAGTTTTGTGATCTTATTAAGTGACTTTTACTTATTTTAATAGTAAAATCTCTCAGGAGCTGCTAAAGTAATGCTAATGTACCAACAGCTGTGCTAGCTAGCTAAGTTAGCAAGTGCTATCTTCTCAATAAAGCTGTACAGGAAGATCCTGCTCATCTTAGCTCTTCTGTTTGAAACAGATTTGGAAGTCATATTAATAAACAGCTGTTTTGGTGTTTAGTTCAGCAGTAGGTCTGTGGGTTGGAGTTACATGCAAGCTAAGCTGCTAACGACGGAGATTAGCTTAACACTGAAGTGCTCTCATGACTCCAGCTTTAGCAGACAGTGAGCTTTTCTCTAGTCCTACATGCTCTAAATGTATGTAGTCGAGTGAGCACTAAATGAGAGCATTGTAAGCTTTAATTTGGGTCAATTACAGCTAAGGTTACCTGAGGCTTTCTAAAAAAGTCTCTCTGTTAGCCTCGATTCTCGTCTTATAAGAGGCTGCACTGCATGCAGAGAGCAGTTTAATCAGGGGTTACTGGTCCTGCACTCCGGCGCTAGGCAGCTGCTTTGCTAGAGGAATGAATCATACAGATATATGTAGTAATGTAGCTTAGCTAGCTGGCTAACTGGGGTCAGTTAGACTTTACAGACTGGTTGGTGTGAGTGTTTAGCTGCCCCCCCTCACTAGCTGCCCCCCCTCACTAGCTGCCCCCCCCTCACTAGCTGCATCGTGAATTAGCATGAGGCTGAAGGTGGTGTCTTTATTTCCAGCTTCTTATTCTGATTTTCTGCTGAATTTGCTGTTAAAAGGTAACATGGAACATTTAGTGCTTTTTTTTTTTTTTTACAGACATTTACAACAAAAGCTTTTAGAGGCTTAAACTTTCCAGACGCCTGGTTCTTATCACCACGGCTGTAAAAATGACTGTACTGTAAGAATTACTGAACACATTTGATTGATTTTGTTGCTCTTGGTGTGCAGGTATCCCACCAATGCAGAGTATCTCCAAGTTACCAAAGCTTTAATGGTGAAGAGCTCTTTCCTGAGGGATGTTAAGGAGAAGGGTTATGTAAGTTTGTTTAAGAATGATTTTATTATGGTTGATCACAGAACAGTAGTAGGTGTAATATTGGTGGAGAGATTTTAGTAATTCTCTTTTTATGGTTGGGACTGATATCTTGTGTCTTTGATAAAGGAATCATGCGTTGTTGGAGAGGATACTACGTCTGAGGCCCACATTGAGGTGTTGCATGAAAAACCTGATTTGATTTACATTTACATATTTGTCATTTAGCTGACGCTCTTATCCAGAGCGACTTACAAGGTAACTCATATTACAGAGGCGGGTCAGTGTAGTGTTAGGAGTCTTGCCCAAGGACTCATGCGCAGCATAGTCACCCAAATCGGGAATCGAACCCCAGCCTCCCACATGGTGTGGTAGCTTAGTGGCAGGTAGTGGTGTTATCTGTTGCGCCACACCAACCACATTTGATGATCGCGAAGGACCTCATGAAGACCTTTGCATTGGCAGCATGGAGAACTAGCTGAGGGAATGACTATTGAAAAGCTCTTGGAAGATTCTCAGGGGTAAGTGGAATAAAGTAATGGGGAAAAATAGTCTTTTTATAGTCTATTGTAAGATATTTATGACTGTTCTAGGTTTTTTACTCTCCACTACTGCCTTCATCTCTACACTTTATTGCAACATCATAATGAAGCTTTTGTGTGTTTTTTGCTTTTGTCTTACAGTGTATGATGAGGTTGATGCCATCCATCCTGTGATGGTGAACATTTGTCACTGCTTCAGCTGAAACAGTGCTGGGAGTTTTCCTCTAAAGGACTTCTAGATGATCCTCAAGAGATGTTCAGCAAAAGTGTAAGCACACCATTTTCATCTCCACCAGCAGACCTACAGAAGACTCTTAAATTCAGTGATGCTCTCAGAGGTGTACAGGTTCAAGGGAAGGTGCTTCAGTGTGTATCTAATATTACACTAAATTATGTAAGTATTCCCTTGATGATGTTTGTGTAACGGGCCGTCTGCATACTGAAGTGATTCCATTGTTTTGGAAAGTCACGTACTTACTAAACATAGACACTGTGTGGGTTCTGTTAGGTAAACTGTTGCTTCTGGTTTCTGGTGGGTGTTTTTCTTTTTAATAAGGTTGATCTTTTCCGGAGTATAAACGTAACATGGATTCTTTGAGTATGGCATTTTTGCCATGTTGGGATAAATATGATTTTTTTTTTTTTTTTTTTTTTTTTTATAATTTTATTTATAGATTTTCATTGAAAGACAAAGTTACAAGAAACAAGCCCTTACAATCCCACCCCGCCCCCCCAAAGCAATTACATAAAACAAAATATAAAAGTGTATATAAAGTGCACCTGAACAGAAACATATAAACTATACATCATCTGTGTCTATGAATAACTCAGCCACAAGCATGTATCTATAGTTAATTATATACACACAGAATTATACAAAGGATACGAGGAGGAAAAAAAAAAAAAAAGGGACCTACACACGTGAGAAATAAACACTTTATCTGCCCTGTATTGTTCTTAACTGGGGACTATACAAATTTGTTCATATCTTAGACTAGTTAAACTACCCTAAAACTTGTTGGCCATATATATGAATAAGACAGTTGCAGCAGGGTGTATCAAACCAAAGATATACTATCCACAAATTCTACAAAAGGAGCCCAGGTTTTAATAAATTTAGCTCGGTTACCAGTCCGATTATACCTCATCTTCTCCAGTGGGATCATTGCCAGTACTTCTCTGACCCATTGTTTGAAAGAGGGGGGTTTCACTGATTTCCACTCCCGGAGAATCAGTCTCCGGGCCATCAGTGTGGCAAATGCCATAGCGTTTGACTGGAGGGCGGTGAACTGTTCCCCCAATGGAGACACCCCAAAAACCGCAATTGTGGGGTTAGGATCCACTGTCCAACCACATATATAGGAGACTGCTTCAAAGATCTTCTCCCAAAAAACTGTTAGTAAGTTGCATGACCAGAACATATGACCTAAAGTAGCTGGACTGTAATGGCATCTTGGACACCCTGGATTAATTCCAGGAAAGATTATGGCTAGTTTTGCATTTGAATAATGTAGTCTATGGATAATTTTAAATTGAATAAGTCCGTGTCTAATGCAGAGGGAGGTGGTATGTATACGGTTCAAACTATGTTGCCAGGTCTCCTCAGAAAGCACAATTTCCAAGTCCTCCTCCCATGCTTGTTTCATGACCTCACTAGTAGGGGGACTAATGTCCTGGATTGACTGGTAGATTCTTGATATGGCCCCTTTACCGTATGGATCTAATTCCAAAATTAAGTCTACTGCATTTTTGGGTGGTATGGAAGGGAATGGGAGGTGTTTTTTTGCAAAACTACGCACCTGAAGGTATCTGAAAAAATGATTCTTAGGGATATTGTGGTTACTCTGCAATGCATCAAAGGAGGCAAATGTGCCTTCCATATATAAGTCACTAAAAAATACAAGACCGTTTCTGTGCCATACTTTAAAAGCAGTATCTGTTTGAGAAGGGGGGAACAAGTGGTTGTCTATTAATGGAAAGAAAACAATTGCTTGGTTAAAATGAAAGTGTTTTCTAAATTGAAACCATATTTTAAGAGAATTCCTAATAATCGGGCTCAAATTTTGAAAGCATAGGCCAGCAGGCAAGGCACAACTAAGCAGGGAGACAGGTGAAAGCCGTGGATTGGAAGCAAGTTCCATGGTAGCCCATATTGGGCCTTGGTTATGTTCCCGCACTGACAACCAGTAATTCAACTTAGAGATGTTAGCAGCCCAGTAATAGAATAGAAAATTAGGCAAACCTAACCCCCCTTTGCATTTCGCCCTCTCCAGGTAGTTCCTTTTAATGCGTGGAGGGGAGTTACTCCAGATAAATGTAGTGATGTAGCTATTCAGAGTGTTAAACCAAGACTTGGTTAACAGAATCGGAATCATCTGAAATAGATACAAAAATCGCGGAAGTACTGTCATTTTAACTATATTTACTCGGCCTGCCAGTGTAATGGGAAGCCGTGACCATCTTTGCAAATCTTGTTTAGTACGTTCTAAAAGTTTTTTAAAATTGTGGTCATAAAGGCCTTCATACGATTGTGTGACGTTGACACCCAAATAGGTGAAAAAGTGGCGTTCTAATTAAAAAAAGGGAATTTGCTGTAGTCAATGGATGCTGCTTGCTGGTTTATGGGAAAAAGTAAACTTTTTGAAAAATTTAATTTATAGCCTGATAGTCTTCCAAATTGTTGTAATATGTCTATGAGCCTGGGAATAGATTCTAGTGGGTCAGATATGAACAATAGAAGATCATCGGCATATAACGATACTTTGTGTATTGTTTGGTTCCTACTGACACCTACTATGTCCCTCTGGTTTCTCAATGCTATAGCCAATGGTTCAATTGCAAGGTCGAACAAAAATGGGGAAAGGCCACAACCCTGACGAGTCCCTCTATGGAGTGGAAAATATTCTGATCTAGTAGAATTTGTACGAACAGTAGCTGTTGGAGTAGAATACAGGATTTTAACCCATGTGGTGAAAGATGGGCCAAACCCGAATTTATCTAGCACTGTAAACAAATAGTTCCATTCGACCCGGTCGAAGGCTTTCTCTGCGTCCAGAGAAAGTATCACTTCTGGCTGATGAGATATATGGGGAGAATGGAGTATGTTAAGCAATCGTCGCATATTGTAGAACGATTGCCTACCCGGGATGAAGCCTGTTTGGTCAGGGTCAACTATCTTGGGTATTATAGTTTCAAGACGGCGAGACAGTACCTTAGTAAGGATTTTGTAGTCACAGCATAAAAGACTAATAGGACGATATGAGCTGCAATCTAGTGGATCTTTGTCTTTCTTTGGTATGACTATGATCGTCGCTTGAGTCATTGAAGGAGGCAAACTCTTTATTGTAGTTATCTCCTTAAACAATGTGGTGAGAAAGGGTGCCAGTTTGGAAGAAAAAGCTCTGTAAAATTCTATGGGGAAGCCGTCAGGTCCAGGCGCCCTTCCACTCTGCATGAAGCTTATTGCTTGTAGGATTTCTTCCTCTGTTATGGGTGCATCCAACATACCTTGATCTTCTACATTAATCCTTGGGACTTCTAGACCATCAAGGAATGTTTCGATGTCTATTGTGTTAGTAGACTGTGATGTGTAAAGTTTAGTATAATACGACCTGAATTGATCGTTAATGGTTTCGGGATGTGTGGAGGTGGAGTTGGGTGTGATACGAATTTCGGGGATTGCACTGGATGCAGCTGTTTGTTTAAGTTGGTGGCATAAT
Source organism: Salminus brasiliensis (assembly GCF_030463535.1). Classification (NCBI taxonomy): domain Eukaryota; kingdom Metazoa; phylum Chordata; class Actinopteri; order Characiformes; family Bryconidae; genus Salminus; species Salminus brasiliensis. Next base: position 14,872,966 of record NC_132898.1, on the reverse strand, counting down.
AATTTTCCTGCCCTTTCACTGTGTTCATAATACGTCTGTTTTGTTTTTAATAGTGTACGTTCCGTCTGTCTAATTGAAAGAGTGTTTAATTCTGTTTGCAACAATAGGCGTTCTTTAAATAAGTTGGGCATAGTGTTACCGGCCAATCTTCTATCAATATCTGCTATTTGTTGAATTAACTCTGTGGTGCGCTTAATGCGTTCTTTGTTCTTGTGAGCAGCATATGAAATGATCTGTCCCCTTAGATAAGCTTTAAGCGATTCCCATATAGTTGTAAATGACATTTCAGGGGTACTGTTGGTTTCCAGGATGAAATCAATTTGTTCAGCTATGAACTTTTTGAATGAACTATATGTCAGTAAGAGAGGATCGAGTTGCCAGGATCGTTGAAAAATGGGGCTACCTGGAAACGCCACATCCATCTGGACTGGAGAATGGTCCGAAATCACTATACTGTGATACTGACAGTCAGACACCCAAGACATAACCCTATGGTCAATCAAATAATAGTCAATTCTTGAATATGAAAGGTGGACCGGCGAAAAGAACGAAAACTGCTTAGTAGTAGGATTGGCGTGGCGCCAGGGATCAAACATTTTATAGGATTGCATGAATGATAATATCGTAGCACCTGTTTTAGAAACGGATCTGCCTAGGCCAGGACTGGATTTATCCAATTCTGGCTGTAGTACACAGTTGAAATCTCCGCCTAGTATTAGCAGGTGTAGATTAAGGTCAGGGAGTTTCTCTACGAGGTGAGAGAAAAACTCAGGGTTATCCCAATTGGGGCCATAGACATTCACCAACACCACAAGGTTGCCAAACAATTTGCCTGATACAATAATAAATCTGCCATTATTATCCGAAAAAACATTGGTGGGTACAAATGGAACCCCCCTCTTTATTAATATTGCAGCTCCCCTTGACCTGTCTCCATATTTGGAATGAAATATCTGCTCAATCCAGCCTTTCTTTAGTCTATCATGTTCGCTAGTCCGGAGGTGAGTCTCCTGGAGGTATATAATATCTGGATTCATTGACTTTAGATGTGTAAAAACCCTGCTGCGCTTAATGGGATTCTGAATCCCTTTAATGTTCCAACTGATAAATCTAATTGATCCTAAGGTATTAACCATAGCCCCAAGATATTGTAAAGAAATATGAAAGTATTGTCAAACTGGATAATATAAAATAAGGCAGTAGGTACATTCGAAAAAGGTGTGCAGACAAAAAAAAAAAAAAACAGAAAAACAGAAAATGCTTTGGGTCCCTCAGCTGACCTGTACTAAACTCCCAGGTCGCTCTGGCCTCACCTAACTCGAGGCTATACCCACACATAAAGTATCTAGGTGGGCTACCCTTGACACACACACACCAGGGCCTTCAGAACATATTCATTTGAGCCAATACGGCACATAGTCAAACCTGCTATTGTAAACCGAGCTGACCGTGCTTTGTGTCAGTCCACCGCACACACGCGGACAGTGTTTAAACTATTCCAACCAAACCCACCCGCATATACGAGCGCACACGGCGACCGAAACCGCATCTCGGCACGAGCTATCACCGGCGCTTAGCGCCATAAGCGACCCAGTCATCTAACCTTAGGAGGCGACCTGGTGGCCGAAATGTTCTCCGTAACGTAGGACTGGGCCTCCTCCGGTGTAGAGAAAATCCTCTCCTGGTTGTTATAAGTTATCCGAAAGCGAGATGGGTACAGGATGCCGTACCGGACCCCCTCAACCCCACGAAGCTGTAGTCTCACCGCATTGTAGCCTGCCCGAGCCCTTGCCACCCGCGCCGTGTAGTCCGGGTAGATTGAGATAGTCATCCCATCTAACTTGATCCGTTGTTTTTCCCTGGCCAGGCGGAGGATGTTAGCACAGTCTCGAAAGTAGTGTAGACGGGCCACAACAGCGCGGGGTTGCTCGCCCCGACTCGGCGCCGGCGCCAGGGAGCGATGAGATCTGTCCAGCGTTGGCGCCTCTGTGAGGCCAAGCGCCTTTTGCAGCAACGCCGAGACGGCCGCCGCGGAGCTAGCCTGACCCTCCGGCAGACCCACAATCCTGATATTGTTTCTTCTCGACCTCGCTTCTAGATCTTCACACTTATTTTCTAGTAGCTTTGACTGGGACTTGAGAAGAGCCACTTCCTGTTGTAGAATCACAATATCATCCGTGCAGGTTGACAGGCTTCGCTCCATCTCACCGGTTGTGTTCTTTAGCGTGGTTAGGTCCGCGGCGACCATGGTCTGATAGGACTGCAGTTCAATTCTGACAGTATTAATGTCAGTTCTGAGCCCCGCCATCTCCTTCTCCAGAACACTTCTAATTTCTGACTTGATTATACCTCCAATATCTTCGCGGAGCGTCGCGAGAAGTTCGGCTCTGAAAGCGCTAGTTTCCCGCGCTATCGCCGCGTCCGCGGGAGCCGGGTCGTCACGCTGGTCCGAGGATGAGCCGGCGGCACCAGGCCTTGGAGCCGGAGTAGCTGTGTTTCGGGTTTTCGTTGCCTTGCCAGCCATTCTCCCTCGCTTGAGTGTGATGGTAACACTGTTCCACCGTTTAAAGTAGATAAAATCACGTTTTCTCGGTCCAGAAGTGCCTAAATGCAATGTTTTAAACTGAAAGTTCCGAGGAGCCTAGGAAAACACGTCTACTCCATAGCTCACTCTCGCCACCCCCCCCCCGATTTTTTTTTTTTTTAAATAACTTTTCACCTCCATAAACCTTCTGTTGAGATGAATTTCTGTTTCTGATGCTCTTTCAATTAATGCTAAACCAAACCAATGAGATGAGACTGTCAGTGTTTGTGTTGTAATATTTCACATCAAAATATTTATATCTAGTACAATCTACTTAATCTGTCTTGGCACGTGTAAAGCCACAATATGACAGGAATGACATTCTTTCACTTTTCTTGGCAAAGTCACCTTCATGAATACTGGCAGCCGGTTATTTATTTCAGTGGACTTTGTTTACCTTACAATTCATAAAGTAATGTGAAGGAAAGGACACTCTCCCTCTCTATGGAGTTCACTTTTTCTGCACTTGAGAGTCTAATACAGTGTCTTTAATATTCTCTAATTCACTCACTATTAAGGGCACAGAAGCCGTTCACTCGAATAGAAGAGTGCACTTCTATATAGTGAGGAGGAATCCCTTTGGAATTGACCTCATGGATGGAGCTTGGATGTCACCATGTGGTCAAACTGAAAAACTGCAAGAGTTATACATAGATGCACATATTGACAAATTTCTAATATTTCAGTCAAGTGGCTTTTATTGTGACTTCAGCTCTGTACAAGTACACAGTGAAATGAAATGGTGACAACATTAAACTAAAGACACTACAATAACTACAGTAACTACGACTCCTCGCTGAGTAGAGGGGTGATTATAAGGTGTGTAACCCTGTTAAAATAAGCTCCTATTTCTGAGCTCTTCTATAGAGTCTGTGCTTTTCCCCTTCTCTCCCCTCTTCACTTCTCCTTACAGTCTTCAAGCGGGAGTCTGTCGTGTCCAGAGCTGATGCTGACTCGACATTTTTGTGAGCAGTTATGGAAGTTAAAAACGCTGCTAAACCCAAAATCTCCAAAAGGGATATAAAAGACCCCATTCAGTGTTTTTAGCTGTTCAGTTGTGAAGAGAAACTCCAGTGAGTTCAGACAGTGCAGTTTAAGGAGGGATTGGGAGTAAATAAGTGTATATTTATGTGTTGATAATGGGGGTTAAAAGGTCATTAAAACAGCCGGAGTATAAATGAGAGATAAACCTTGGTCAAAGAGTTCGTTTCAGCTGCTAAGCTGTAGGCTAGCAGGCGGAGGCTAGCGGGATTAGCGTCTTGCTAAAGTGTAAATATACGATGTTAAGTGTAAAATCCTGCTGTTTACGGACTCAGAGACATGCTGAGATGAATATGATTGTCACGCAGTCTTGCTGAACTTAGTGCTGTATGGTACAGGTTGTTTTATTGACGGGAAAAGCGAGCGAATTTAAAAAAAAAAATGATGCTCTAACCCACCAGTTATAGTAGATATATGACTGTCATCATGAAGCTATGAACTAGCTTACATATCACCATTCCTTCCTCCATGGCCAAAATAAGAAACTCCAGATCCATGGCTTTTCCAATCCAGTGTGAAAATGAATTAGGTCTAAAATAGCTGAACTGTGGTGTGGTAGCAAGCTAACTACCATGTATTCTTTATTTAAAAAATGGCTTGGTTTGCATAAATTGTGCTGTAGCCAACAGGCTTTCCTCTCCACATTTTGTGAGCTGTAGTCTTGAACTAATTTGCTCAATACTAATGATGCTAATCAAGTCCCCTGTCAGATATAACTGGCTATGTTGCTCAGATCATTAGTGGATTAAGAGACCATGGTTTAAGGATTATTGTTTGGTGAAATTTACTCTTTCCACTTTGTCTGCCATTTATTTGACTTAATCACGGTAACCTGTATAAAGTTCTAATTATGACTTTGTTTTACAGGTACAGATTGTCTGAATTCAAGGCTGTAACTGAGGATAAAGTGAAGTAAGTTTAGCAATTTTGTCTCATATGATGAAAAACTATATTTTATATAGTTTTATATATATATATATATATATATATATTAATGACTAAGACAGTCGTAAGTGTAGAACACAGGGTTTAGGAAAAATTAACCAAAACTGTCTAACATCTTATTTTTTCAATCCCATGTGGAATTTGTACAACATACGAAGGATCCCAGAAGAAAGTCCTCGAGAGCTGGTCAGCTCTGGTCACTGAGAGACAGGTAACCAGTCACAGAAGTCATGTCAGATTTACTGTATATATCCTAGTGTGCTGTATTTAGCTATTATTTAATGTCTGTTCTTGTCTCCTCAGATTACGACACGGTTAAAGCAGGCTAAACCGACCGCATGCGAGCTGCTTTGAGGTGTCACCCAGGTTTCACCGTATTGAGACTGTGTCTGTGCCCCGAATTAAACCCAAACATAGAATATCAAAATCTGCTCGTTTTAATAATTTAATCAGTGTTAAATTCACAGATTCAAACGATAACAGCACTACCTGAGACCTAAAGCTATTTAATATTAGATCATTATCCTCTAAAGCAGTCATCGTAAATTAAATTATATGTGATCAGAAACTAGATGTTTTCTGTCTTACTGACACCTGGATTAGACCTGATCAATATATAGCACTAAATGAAGCCACCCCGCAGGTTATAAATATGTACATAGCCCTAGATGATCAGGCAGAGGAGGTGGAGTTTGCATAATCTACCAGAATACACTAAATATTACTCAAAAACACTGTAACACCTTGACTTCTTTTGAGATTCTCTACATTAATATATCAAATCCAGCCACAAATAAAAATGCATTCACACTAATTAATATTTATAGGCCTCCAGGACCCTACTATTTTTTTTTTAAGAATTTAGTGATTTTGCTGCAGACTTGGCAGTGTGACAGTGTGACAAAGTTATAATAGTAGGAGACTTTAATATTAATTTTTAAAAAGCAGACAATCCATTAACGAAGGCATTTGTATCAATTTTAGATTTTGTCAGAATCACACAAAACGTAACTGGACCCACACATTACTGTAACCATACCCTAGATTTAGTCCTGACCCTGGGTGTTAGCATTGATCATCTAGATATTGTACCTCAAAGCTCAGTAATATCAGACCGTTTTCTAATTTCCTTTAAGCTACATCTTAGGCAAAATGTTAATTTGTCCCCCCAACACTGTCTAAAGCGCTCAATCACCGCAATGACAGCTGTACAGTTTACTAAAAACCTCCCACCCTTATCGACCTCAGCTTACACTCCTTCAGACCAAACGGAGCTAGTTAAATTAACAAAAGATCTAGAAAAAACCCTTCGATCAACCTTAGACAAAGTAGCACCGTTTAGAAGTAAAATGACAAGGCAAAAAAGGCTCGCACCGTGGTACAGCAATCATACTCGTACCAGTGCAGAAACTAGAGCGTAAATGGCGGACGACCAAACTAGAGGTGTTCCACTCTGCCTGGAAGGACAGCCTTAGTCAATATAGAAAGGCACTTATTAAAGCTCGCTCAAAAACAAAAACAATTCCTAGATTACTTTTAAGTGAGATCTCTAAACCTACTTAAAGCCATACAGATTCTCAACCCCAGATTCCAACATCTTTAACCAGTCATGTTTTTATGGACTATTTTAATAATAAAATAGAAAATATTAAACAAATCCAACCCTGCTTATTAAATCAAACATGGCCGTCACTTGGTGGAGCTGCTTTAGAACATAACTTAGTTGTAGAACAAAGGCTGGAAGCCTTCTACCCACTTCCACAGCCAGAACTAGAAAAAATGATTTCCTCAGCAAATTGTACAACCTGTACACTTGACCCAATTCCCTCTAAAATACTAAAAGAAATACTCCCAATTATAATCAGACCTCTTTTAACAATTGTAAATTCATCCCTTAGCCTAGGGCATGTACCCCAAACCCTTAAATTAGTAGTCATAAAACCTTTAATCAAGAAACCAAATCTTGACCCCAGTGTATTATCTAATTACAGACCCATCTCCAACGTAACATTTATATCCAAGATATTAGAAAAAGCTGTGGCCCAACAACTCTGCTTATACCTGAGTAAAAATGACATGTATGAGAAATTCCTAAAGTCATAAAACCATAAAACCTAATCAAGAAACCAAATCTTCTAGTCCATCCATGAATAAGAAATTCCTATCTGGATTCAAACCCCATCGTAGCACAGAGACAGCCCTAGTGAAGATTATAAAGATCTCTTTCTTGCCTCTGCTCAAGGCTACGTATCTTTATTAGCCCTACTAGACCTCAGTGCAGCCTTTGATACAATAGTTCACACTATTCTACTAGAAAGATTAGAGAAAATGGTTGGAATCACAGGAACAGCCCTATCGTGGTTCATATCTAACGGAACACTATCAGTTTGTAAAGATAAAAGATTTATCTTGAAATTACACAGAAGTAAGATATGGAGTTCCGCAAGGCTCAATTTTAGGACCGCTATTATTTACATTATACATGTTACCACTGGGCAGTTATAAGCAGACATGACGTTAATTTCCATTTTTATGCAGATGACACACAGCTCTATATATCAGCCAAACCTGACGATAAATTTAGATTACAGAAAATGAAGGACTGTGTAAAGGATATAAAACCAAGGATATAAAAGTCCAAAAGACACTAGAAATAAACTAGCAGACTTAATGTTAGACTTGGCTGATGCTTCCAAAACAAAATTCTTCTATTAATATATAAAGCCCTACATGGCCTCGCTCCTGAGTACATGCGGGATCTTATTACATATTACAAACCATCAAGACTACTTAGATCTCAGGGTGCTGCCCTCTGACTCGTTCCCAAAATTCAGAAAACCTTAGCAGGGGGAAGAGCCTTTTCTTATGAAGCCCCCAACTCTGGAATAACCCTCCAGATAATGTTCGGGACTCAGAGACAGTCTCAATCTTTAAATCTAAGCTGAAAACTCATCTGTTTAGCTTAGATTTTGGTAATTCCAGGGGTTCACGGACACAGGGAATTGTAGTACACTGAGATGCTGGAGCTGTCGTCTCACTGCTTACACGCGATCACTCAGGTTTGTTGACGGTGGAGCAGATGGATGCCAGCGTTTTAGGGTGCTCCCGTGTCTGTGTTACCTTCTGGCTCTCTCCTTTCAATTAGGCTGTAATAAACAGACCTGACGGAGTCGTCAGACACACTCTGATACTGCTCAACATTCTCTGCTCTCTATAAAATTCTCTCAGTACTAACTGTCTCTTTTTACCTTCTCCGAGTAAATGGCTACCCAGCCTGACCTGCTGGAAGAATGCCCGCCGAGATCCCCTCTACCTGCGTCAGACCAGCTGCCACTTACCAGTCCGACTATCAGGCCCCCCACCCACCACCACCCATAGCAGACCAGCGACACACCCGCCTACCACTGCTACCTGTTTAATGACCATGTTAAAACCTAAATTGACTCGTAACTATCTGCCACTATTGATATCACCACTATTAACTCTCTGTTATATCTGGTTTGGTCATTTTTATGAATAATGTTTAAATAGTTCTGACCAGAGGAGGATGTTTTTTTGTTTTTATTAATTACTAATTATGTACAGCAGCTTTGTGACGACAACAGGTGTAAAAAGCTCTATACAAATATATCTGAATTGACTTTAATTTTGGACTGCCCTGAGAAATCTGTAGGTGCAGGATCTGTTCATGATTCATCAATTTTCATAAGTCTATATCCTGTAGAACAACTTCAGAAGATCCAGAAGATTTTACCAGGATGTCTGATTTAAGCCTGTACCTGTTTTTGTGAGGCTAGACTGTGTGCATGTATAGCTTTGAACATGTACTTGTGATGCAGGTATGCTGTGGGTCATGTGAATAATGATTTCTTTTTATTAATGATATAAACTATTGAGGAGCATTACTGAGGAGTCCTGGGCATGTCCCTGTTCATTAAATAGGGGCTTTGTTTTATAGGTTGTACACTGGCAGTGAATGAGTTAACTGAGCTCATCAGTTCAGTAATCAGAAATCCATTCTCTCTCCATTAGCAGAACTGATCATCTGCTCCTCAGACCATTGTTAAGTTGGATCAGCTTTGCTAAAGCAAAGATAGCTGGAAAGTAAGCAAGGAACTCTGTAATGAGTGGAGTTGGGAATCACCAGTCCAGTTTTATGACAGAAATCTAACCTTATAGAGCAGAATCATTTTCCTTGCAGACAAAATGGAAACAAACTGTTTCTTCTAATATTTCATGGATATGGATATTTTGTGGAAATGAGACTTACTGATGAGCAATGTAGCTGCTCAACAAGATGCTGTTTCTCGGGAGACTCTTAATGTTTATTTGTGGCAGAGGAGACTATTGTATTACACAACCTCAAAGATGTCCTGTGCAGCGTTGCCTTCGATTGTGTAAATGTTGAGTGTCTGAGCTTTCACAGTGAGTTGTGATGAAGCTCACACCAGACCAGGCCTCTGCAGGAACATACAGATTAAGAAGCTGGATCAGAAGGTGCTTACAGATTAAGTCCCTCTCTCCGGGTGTCACTAATACAAACAAATCTGCAACATAAAATACTTTTTGACTGAGAGCTAAAATTACTGTCTTACATCAATTCCCACTTCCCAAAACTGATTAAGGGAAAAGTGATCTACTTGTGTTATATTTTATTGCTGCTACATTACATTTCCTTGGGTTTAAATATTTTAAGAAAAAAGGTATTGGAGTTTTATTAATCTTTTATATTATATAACTTTTATATTAGCGGGGTAATTCATTAACACAGTGAATTTCTGAAGAAATTATTCATTTTTATTAACTTAATTGTTACTTAGCGAATACCTTAAACTACCTCAAGCTAAATCAATTATTTATTTCAATAATTGTCAGATTATTTGATTGTAAAAATAGTTGTTTGTTGCATCCCTAATCTGCTGCAGCCTGAGAAGTTTAAAAATGAATAAAGATTTTATTTTAATTGAAGTGTTTGTCATTATTGAACAGTATGACTATTACTTTATTGAGTGTCATTAGTAAGAAAAGGACATTAATATGTAATGTTTAATATCTCAAGCAAATTTGTTAATGAACATTAAAGCACATACACTTACTCATTTAACAAAACTAATAAATATCCTTACTCTGCTTACAGGGCCAAATCTCCTTTCAGTCTAATTTGAGTGTGAAGTAAAATAATTAAAAACAAAGTTTTACTTTTACCACCGTTTACTTTACTAAATAAATAAATAACTTAAAAATAGCTTATATAAAATAAAAAAGTCAGATACAGACAAACTCATTTGGGTTTATTTACATTTGTGTTTTAGGCTGTGGCCAATGGACTGTGGTGAGAAGCAGTTTGACCAATGGTTGATGTAGACGACCGTACTTGTAGACCAAACGCGGGCAGTGAGAAGGCGGGGCTTAAACGGCGGCTTTAAAGCTGTATAAATCCGCACACAGACTGAGTAGCGACTGTAGAAAGAGACACAGACGTGAAATAAATGCGCACACATTTTTTTCACATCCCAAAAAGAGAACATGTCCAGTAAAAAGAGGACGTCTGGTCACCCTGCTTAACGAACCTCCACTTAGTCATTCCTGGAGTTTTGGAATTGTTACTGCTGAATTTACCCCATTTGTTGTGGAACTACTTTTTTGGAGGAGGAAATTTATATTATTTAAGGTTTAGAAAGAATATCAAGGCTTCTCTGCTTTATTTGGTTTGTATAAAATACTCTTAGAATGAATTATCTTTAAAGATGTCTAATAGATCCCAACTGTATTTGGCATTTTGTCTCCAAAACTGGAGGACTATCATTTATCACTTTTAAAATATATTTATTTGACAAGAAAATAATACATAGGTGAAAACTATTACTAATGGTCTTATTCAACTTGTACAAAAGTAATTTCAGACGCAGTAGCAAAATGCAATCATTATGTATATTTGATAAGAAATGTAATAATAAACATATTAGAAACCTGCTTAATATCAAAAATCAAAAATGAGTGAGGAAGTAAATAACCAAATAATTTTGATATGAAGGGAAAATTAAACAGTCATGTGTCCACTGACTAAATAAACCCATCAACTCTAATCAGGATTTCTACTGGAGCTTTCCAGCTGCTGGTCTTTTAACACAGGTTTAACTCAGTCTGATATTAAACGGTATATTTGCGCCATCTGCTGTTCACTTCACCACATTACATCAGCGCAGTATTTTCCTTTTACAGCGTTTATCATTTTTAACATTTTTAAATTATACTGATATTGTATTATTCAACCAATAATTCTAAATGCTTTTAAATGTATTACCAGATATTTTAACAGATTTTTAATTGAAATTAAATGAAGTTAAACTGGTGATTTTTTGTTGATTGTTGTATAATTGTTATAATCAGAAAAGTGCTGGACACCATCAGGGCACCAGCTAAATTATTAAATGCTGGCACTGAATATACAGTTATAAATAACACGTTTACCAGAAACAGAGACGCTACGACAAACATATGTCTGCCCTTACTGGAGTAACACTGGTGTAATTGGCGCTTTGTCGCCGTCTAGCGGCCAGAATCTGTAACTGACTGTAACTATCATTAAAGAAATGACGAGGCTCGTTTCGTTTGACCCAGTGACTCTGCTGCTGCTGGAGGAACAAGAATAACCCTCTCGTATTGCAGATATTAGATCTATTATTTGATATTATAATAGTGGGATAAAATCCATATTAGAGAATATTGTAACCTACAACTCAATGTCTTTTGTTCAGACGCTAGAGGGACCCCAGAGTGAGTCCAAAACAATGGGTCTATATGAAGCTGTTCAAAATAGTAATTTATAAATGATTCATCATTTTTATACAGATAACAGCTCTCACTGTAACACAGAACAGAGGAAAACAACTCAACACACTTTTAATCAACAATTATAAGACTTCAGTGGTTAAAAATGTTTGAATGCTTTTTTCTGGTCTTTCAGGCAGGAATTATCTTTAATTACTAAAGCAGAAGAAATCCTTACATAATTTAATAAGAAAAAAATGTAACAGCGTACACATCCTGCCCTACAGGAAACAGATGTAGAGCAGAAACCGCTTCCATTCTGGTTACTGAGTGCTGATTGACTGGTGAACTGATCTGCTTATCGGCTGGTCAGACTCACTGACGTCTTGAATTATGTCTCATAATTGATTAAAATGTGTGTTGAGTTGTTTTATGATGTACTGTGTCGAGAACGTGAGCAGTTATCTATATCAAAATGTAGGAGCATTATTATTTTTGCACAAAAGCTCCGTATGGACCCATTCATTTTAGACTTGCGGTTGAGCGTCCTCTAGTGTCCGAACAAAACGGAGGGCATAATCAAGTGCTTTATCCATTTAGAATAATGTCTAATAGTGTTGGTCATATAAAGTCCACAATAGTGGAGCTACAAGTTCTCTGGAACAGCAGCAGCAGAGTCACTGGACCTCCTCATTTATTTCATGATTAGCGTTGGTCAGTTACAGATGCCGGCTGCTAGACGGAGAGAAAGCAACAATTACACTGACCGTACTCTAACAGACATACTGGGGTTGCGGCCCCCAAATCGTTAGCTAATTAGGCCACTGTCACACCGGTGTCACATCCTCTGACGTCATCTTACAGAAGGACCATTTAGGACACAATACGTTAACCAGCTGATGTAGCTAACATGCTACTCGTTAGCCAGCCGAGCTAATCAACCACCTTGCCTGTATTAGCTATCATGCTACTGTTAGCCAGCCGCCAAGTTGCACCCCCCCCCCCCCACACACACACACACACAGTGTGTTTTATCTAGTAATAGTTGTTTTTTTTATTGCTTTATTATTTTATTTGGATCCCAGTTATCTGCTGATCTTGCACAAGGTTAGCTCGATAGCGGATAGCAAGTGAACGATAACTAGCTTTACCTGTTAGAATCAGCTTTAAATGCCAGAGTAGCAACAACAATATTACATCAGTTTAACTTGCTAATGTTTAACATTTGATTAATAAAGATAAATAGCAACGCTTTATTCAGATAAAAATGTCTCAGTAATGATCAGTAAATATCTTTCTATAAATTTTAATCTGGCATATAAGTCTGACAGCTGTGTGAAGATGGGCAGTTAATCACGTGCGTGATTTTAATCAATGGAACAGTCGGGGGATAGGATGTGTCACAGCACCGGCCGGTCTGACTTATTTACACCTTACCATAAAGCTAACACTAACAAGTGAACTTCATTCTTTATTTTAGTTCATTTATTTAGATTTTCATTTACTGTATTTATTAATTATGAATGTATTTGGAGTATTGTTAGAATGTACTGCTTGTTTTCTAGACTGAATTCATCCAGTGTGAATAATTCATAAGAGTATTTTATGGACAATCAATCCTTCAACAGGTTTATTTACTATTTAAGTGGTGAAAAATCCACACAGACACATCAGTGGAACGCACCTCGCACCAGCAGGTGTTACAGTATAAGAGCATCACAAAGACCAGAAACCTTTGAGAAACTGACAAAGAACACAAAGTTCAAATGCATTGGTTACACCTAATTGTGATATGAATAAACAAAAGGGCATTAACATACGTGCATAATTAATGACGAGGAAGGAAGCTCAAATATGTTTTTTAGAAGCCCCTCACACCTGGAGATACCCAAACAAGTTGGTATGCAACTTCGAGGTCACTTGAACAATAACTGACTGTGGCCAGCATAGGGGAAACAGATAAGGCTTACACTTAGGACCGGAGGAGTAGCTAGTTTGTTCCACTCCGGGCGAAGGGGAGTAACTGATTTGTGGACTCCTTCATATGGAGCAGTAAAATTATATCCACCCGAAAGTTATGATTAAGTGCCCAAGTCTATTAGTATGTTAGCCTGGATATAATATACTAAGAGAATGAAGCTAATGGAATCCATATGGTATATGTGAGAGATAATAATCATCTGACTATGTACTACTATAATCTCGAAACCACATTTCCTCCCTTTAGACATAAAATGTCCATAACACAAAGAAGAGATTCGTCAACAAAATACTCAACGTCAACAAACTGTCAGAAACAAGCAAACAAAACCTCAAACCATAGAAAAATGTAAAACAAAGATTCTAACTGTTCAGAACTAGCTGATCTGAATTTAGATCTATGTACACCATTCCGATTACCTTTATGTGGCATAAAATCTAATACAATTGTATATAAACATAGGAGAGAGCGAAGTATACAAATACAAAGTAAGAACAAATATAATACAAAAGTCAAAGTCCTGTCTTTTTCCCAAAAGAAAATTTGAACACACTAGTCGGAAAACAGTGGAAACAATTCTCTGGATGCAGTTTATTCATCAGGAAACTTGTCGACAAGCATCTTGGCATGGAAACAACCGTCTTCTGCCTAGTGTAGTTTTGTACTACATAGGACACGTTGGGCAAAACAGGGAGAGGTTACTAGCACGTCACCTGATCGCCTGAATCCTCAGTTGTAGACACAAAGTTGTCTGGAACAGTCACTCTCTTGCAATGTGAGCAGTGGGTCCAGGTGTCTCTCTCAGCAACTCGAACAGCGGATGGGGTGGTCAGCATAACTTGCCATTCCAACGAGGCTTGTGCCACGCCTTCACTTTTACAGAGTGTAGAGGACCCTCAGCACTCACTGGCAACGCCTCTTTCACCTGCAAACGAATAGACTGAAGAGTTTTGCACAGTGCACTCATATAATCAATCATGTGATCATCGACCTGCTGTAGAAAGCCTTCAACTTGCCTGTAAGGAGAAAGGTTAGGAGTGGAAAACCACATAATACTTCCATTGGGCTCAGTCCTGTTTGGCGGTTTTGCCGTCCTCTAATGTACATCAGTACTATTGGTAGAGCTTGTACAATTTAGACCTGTCTCGGCCGGTACCTTCGACAGTTTCTGTTTGATGGTCTGGTTTAGACGTTCCACCGCACCAGCCGACTGCGGATGATAAGCGCAGTGTGTGTTCAAATTAGTTTCAAAGCATCAGAAAGATGTTGGACCAGTTTGTTCACAAAGTGCGTGCCATTGTCTGATGAAATCTTTACTGGTACTCCAAACCTAGGAATTACTTCCCCAGTTTGTGAGTTTCAATCACCTCAAAGTCATTTACAATGGCATAGGCCGTGGAAGGAGAACCATCAACATACAAGACCAGCATTTAAGTCAGGTATGTCAGTCAAGTCTGCGCGAGGTTTAGAAATGATGTCCAGTACAGTCAGACAGTCATGAGGTACACCTTTAAGTTCATTGGGAAGGAGTGTGGCAGGATTCAAAGAATTACAAGGGTGTATTGTAACATGCCAGAGTGAACAAAATGTTCTGTAACGACAGAATTCGCGCATTGGACAAATGTGTCGTTTGAGCCGACGTCAAAATTTGATGAACCTGATGTGGCACATGAACATATGTAGCAGCTATTGAGCGCACACACGGTGGATGTCCGCGAATGACCGGATCCAACCGTTTCGAATAAAAACACAATAGGCCTATTTCTGTTCCCATGGGGTTGAGTCAAGACTCTGCTGTCCATGTCACATGATCATTTAGCATGAGTTCATGGCCATGAGCAATGTCCTGCAAAGGCTGAGAAATTTCTGCAAAATCAATGATCCATGGTCTGCAGTAGTTCAACATTCTGAGCCAGCTCATCATTTGCTTTTCAAGGATTCAAGGATTCAAGGATTCAAGGAGACTTTATTGTCATTCGCATCACATGTGGTACATGGGGTGGAACGAAATTGTGGTACCCAAGGACCCAGTTTTACCCAGACAGCAGTACTTAAATAAATAAAATATACATAAATATATAAAAATATATGTAAAAATGAAAATAAAATACAGAGAGAAGTAAATGGAGAAGGGAGCAGCAGAGTGTATTTAAAGTGACTAGTGTCGTCAAAGTGTCGTTGCAGTGGTTCCACTAAGTGGCGTTTAAAAGTCTTACAGCTTCCGGAATGAAGCTGTTCCTCAGTCTGTTCGTTCTACACTTAATGCTCCGCAGCCTCCTGCCTTTTGGTTAAGAGCTTCGGAGACTGGAGGATGCCAACAATTCGTCCAGAATCAATGTTGCACCCTGCAGAGGTCAAGATGTATCCCAAATATTTGACCTTAGGCTGCACTAATTGAAGGTTTGATTTAGAACACGTATGGCCATTGTTTGCTAAAAATATTAGCAGTGCTTTTGTGAAAATTTCACAATGTTCCTTAGACTCTGAACATAACAAAAAGATCTACAAATTGGATCAGAGTGCTGCCCCCGGGTGGCAGGAATGATTCTAGATTCCGTTTCAATTCTTGTGAAAAGAAAGTTGGTGAATCACAACATCCCTGTGGCATAACACACCACTGATAACGTTTCCCCTTAAAAGTGAAAGCAAACCAGAATCTGCTATCCTCCTGCACAGGGATACTGAAGAATACATTAGCCAAGTCAATCACTGAGTAGAATTTCGAATTGGGAGGGATACCTGACAACACAGTGGATGGATTAGTGGAACAAATGGAATTGAATTGTTGTTCAGTCGAAGGAGTTACTGCGGAAGGCAAACAATGCTTTGATGCAGAGCAGAGAGTATTCCCCTGATCGGAATTTAGAACTCGGAATTTGGAACACAGAATTCAGAACTCGGAACTCAGAATTTAGAACTCGGAACGTGGAATTCGAAATTTAAAATTTGGAACTCGAAATTTAGAATTCGGAATTCAGAAGTTGGAATTTGGAATTCCGAACTTGGAATTTGGAACTTGGAACTCAGAACGTGGAATTCGGAATTTAGAATTTGGAATGTGGAATTTAGAATTCATAACTTGGAATTTGGAATTTAGAGCTCGGAACGTGGAATTCAAAATTGAAAAATTTGGAATTCGGAATTCTGAAGTTGGAATTTGGAATTCAGAACTTAGAATTTGGAACTCGGAACGTGGAATTCGTAATTTAAAATTTGGAACTCGGAATTAGGAATGTGGAATTCAGAATTTAGAACTTGGAATTCGAAACTCAGAATTTAGAACTCAGATTTGGAATTTGTAAAGCAGAATGAACCTGTATCAATTCTAATAAAGTTGATAAAGACGATTTTCTGACTTTACGATTATAAATCATGCGGGGACACAGACACAGTCTCGATACTGCAGGGTTTGTCTGAAACACTATGAGTGACACTGATCTCTTACTTTTTAATACAAGCAGAGAAATCACAGAATTAATGCTTATAAAATCGAGGAAATCCTCTTAAACTAACCTGACTGGTGGGACTGGGAAGGGCCAGTCAGTCCTGGCGTGGCAGCTTCTCGATGTTCCCGGAGAGAACGTCGGACCCCAGGCAGCTCGGGTGAGGCCTCTCTGTGGAAGAGGACCTGCCGCAAAGATCTCCCAGAAAAATCAGCAGCCAGCAGTGGAGCGAAGAGCCGGTAAACTTCTCTCTTACTCGTCGGTAGGTGAGCAGGGGGCCGAAGACGATGATCCTGGCGTCGGTCTTTTTCCAAACGGTGCTGAAGCCACGACGCTGCTGCTAAGGGAAGCCGCCTGCCGAACACGGGCACATGGAAAACAGGAGACAGTGGGAGCAGGTGAAGACGAAGTCGAAGAGCTGTGGTGGTGGCAAAGCTGATATTAAAGACTATAAAGTAGGGACGGTCGCTTGACGCTCTCAGACTCACGTCTCAAACAGCAGTTCAGAGTCTAACCAAAAGTACCGGAGATCACGTGATCGGTGGAACCGAAGCTTTGTTGCGTCACTGAAACGCAATTACATGCCGAGCGCAACGAGCTGAATAAAAAATAAATATGTACTTAACTGGGAAAACTTGCTTCTAGTCACAGAGAAGGAGTGACTAAAGCTCAGCTCTCTGGAGTCATTTAAACCTTTCAAGTCAAGTCAAGTTAAGTCAAATTTACTTGTATAGCACTTTTTACAACTCTTGTTGTCACAAAGCAGCTTTACATAATTAGTAATTAGTAAAAGATAACATAAAAAGACCTGAATGATCCAAGACCCCCAGTGAGCAAGCCAACGGTGACAGTGGCAAGGAAACACTCCCTCAGAGCTGGAGGAAGAAACCTTGGGAGGAACCAAGACTCACAAAGGGGACCCATCCTCTTCTGGTCAGAACTATTTATAAATTATTGGTAAAAGTTACCAAACCATCTATACTGTTAAACTGCTCTGATCATAATCATAATATAATAATCGTGGTGTAGTAGAACTTAATATTGTCATGGCAGTGATGGTCAGAGTAATGATAGTTAATAGTGGTGATATTAATAGTGGCAGATAATTAAGAGTCCATTTAGGTTTTAACATGGTCATTAGACAATACACTGGGGTCAAGATTTGGTTTCTTGATTAAAGGTTTTATGACTGCTCATTTAAGGGGTGCCCTAAGCTAAGGGATGAGTTTACAATAGTTAAAAGAGGTCTGATTATAATTGGGAGTATTTCTTTTAGTATTTTAGAGGGAATTGGGTCAAGTGTACAGGTTGTATAATTTGCTGAGGAAATCATTTTTTCTAGTTCTGGCTGTGGAAGTGGGTTAAAGGCTTCCAGCCTTTGTTCTACAACTGAGTTATGTTCTAAAGCAGACGGTCATGTTTGATTTAATAAGCAGGGCTGGATTTGTTGTCTAATATTTTCTATTTTATTAATAAAATAATCCACAAAAGCATTACTGGTTAAGGATGTTGGAATCTGGGGTTGAGAATCTGTCTGGCTTTTAGTAAGTTTAGAGATCTCTCTAAAAAGTACTCTGGGGTTGTTTTTGTTTTTCTCGATCAGCGAGGCCAAACACGCTGAGCGAGCTTTAATGAGTGTCTTTCTATATTGACTAAGGCTGTCCTTCCAGGCAGGGTGGAACCCCTCTACTTGGACATCCAGCGATTTAGCGATGTGGGTGGGCTGTAAGACTCAGCACCACTGGTGTTCGGGTGGGCTAGATTCGGCCTTAGCGCTAGCATTAGCCTTAGCTTTCCGGCTATGCCGCCGAGACGTCACCCATTCGCCCCGCTGTGAGGGCTCTAACGCCGGAGTGGGGGGTGCTAGCTCTCCCTGAGGCATCCGGGGCTGCTACCAGTGACTCTGTATCCTTTAGTAAAGCCATGATGCTCACCTCCAACTGCTCCACTTTCTCCTCCACAGAGCTAACTAGCTCACATTTAGTACAAACACTATCATTATCACTAGTGGAGGAAAAAGGGTCTAGACTAAACATGCCACACTTCTCACACTCAAAAAGTCCAGAAACAGCCTTAATAAAGTAGAAACTTACCGCCTGCAGTTGATTTGGGCACTGAAATAAACGTCGTTGTAGGTAAAACTGCTGCTCCGCTTTTTGTTGAGTCTTTTGATAAACCTGTGGCTGTAAACACGATCTAACAGCAGTTAGTAAACGTACGACGCAGTAGATCACTAAACAGATCTATAAAAAATAAGCGCTAGAAAGTGACAGAAAGAGGAAAAACAAGCTAAACACGGAGACAGTGATTCCTCCAAGCTCCAGGTCAGGAGTCAGGATTTCACACAAGGGTTAGCGGCAAGCGTCGAGCTACAGAGACCCGATTCAGATCTAGAGGAGAGACAGTTCCTCCAGAAAAGCAGACAAGTGGTTGCTATGGATACTGAATTATTTCATTTCTAACCAAATAATGTATTAGTTTATTTATTTTAGTTATTATATTTTATTCATTTATTTAATTTATTTAGATGTTACTTTGATCTACTTTATTTTTAAATGTTATTTTTTTAAAGTTGACTTGTACTGTCATATTTTATATTTTATCTCCATATTCTGGTTTTATTTGTGTCAGTTTTGTTTATTAATCTTTTCTTAATATTGTTTTTCTTAATATCTTAATATTAAATCATATTTGTATACTTTACTAATTAAATATTAGTTTATTTATTTTATCATATCATTTATTCTTAATCTTCTATTATCTTGAATTTATTTTTTAATGTTTTTAATTTATTAATTTACCTTCGTTCATTTTAGATAAAATATATCAAATAAAATAGATTTTTCTCTTTCAATCCTCGTCTATTGTAAAAACTGTATTTTTCAAGGGAAATAAAGGTTGGTTGATTGATTGTTTAGTTGATTGTATTTTGTTTTAACGGCCACCCAGAATGTAACAGCTGAATCAAGAATGGCTAATCGTTCAAATTACAGCAGACTTTGAGTTTGCACAATATAAGTGTTCATCAACTGAACAAGCACATAGTGAACGTTGGCTCAGTTTGAGCTAGATCTCATTTTTCTTTCCTGTTAGAATTTCTGTTAAAGTTACTAAAGTTACCAGTTTTTTTTAGAAGTTATTAGTGGGGTCAGTTGGTTAAAACATACTAGCTTGTTCAGTAAAATAAAGTTTTAGTCACCAGCAGAACTTATCAGTTACTTATTGAATTGAGAAGATTGATGAAAGCTGGATCTACGGTCAGCGAGGGAGGGGCTCAGAAGGTCCTAAACCTGTAAGACAAAAAAAAAGTCAATACATATATAGAAACTGAATGATGAACTAACTCTTACACACTTGCAGTCAGATAAATATCGAGTCACACAAATAGTTGCAATGGACAGACACTGGTTTGATGGATCCACCATTAGGAAGGAGGGGGGGGGGGTCCTGGAGTCCTGAAAGCCTGTAAGACAACAAAGAAAATCAATACATGTATAGAAACTGAATGATCACCTACCTGTTAGACAGTAGAAAACAGATAGACAGCGAGCTGTACACAGTGACAGATGGATGGACCCTTAATGGACAGATGCACCATTAGGGAGGGAATGGGTAATGGCATCCTCTAAACCTGTAAGACAACAAAGAAAATCAATACATGTATAGAAACTGAATGATCACCTACCTGTTAGACAGGTGAAGACAGATAGACAGCGAGCCGTACACAGTGGCAGATGGATTAAACCTTGATGGACAGATGCACCATCAGGGAGGGAAGGGGTACTGGCATCCTTGGAACCTGAAACACAACAACGACAGTCAATACAGGTTTTGAAACTGAAAGATCACTTTCCTTTTACACAGTTGCAGAACAATACACAGTGAGCCAGACACAGCTGCAGACGGACAGATTGATGGAGGCTGGATCTACGGTCAGCAAGGGAGGGGCTCCGAAGGTCCTAAACCTGTAAGACAAAAAAAAGTCAACACATATATAGAAACTGAATGATGAACTAACTCTTACACACTTGCAGTCAGATAAATATTGAGTCACACAAATAGTTGCAATGGACAGACACTTGTTTGATGGATCCACCATTAGGAAGGAGGGGAGTCCTGAAAGCCTGTAAGACAACAAAGAAAGTCAATACATGTATAGAAACTGAATGATCACCTACCTGTGTTACGGGAAACCTTATTACTTTGTGTGTGATTCTTAATCTAGTAGTATGCAAGTATACTTCAATGTATTGTAATCAAGTTATGCTGTTTCTCTCCTATGCAGTATGCAAGACTATGGCACATGTATAGAACATGTACTCTGTGAGTCATCATAAAGCTTAAGTTAGGAGTAGTTACACTCTGATGTGCT
Organism: Salminus brasiliensis; assembly: GCF_030463535.1. Lineage (NCBI taxonomy): Eukaryota > Metazoa > Chordata > Actinopteri > Characiformes > Bryconidae > Salminus > Salminus brasiliensis. The sequence continues at coordinate 14,851,829 of NC_132898.1, read as the reverse complement.
GGTTGCTCATGTTTATGCCCCTATATGGTAGAATAAGTCTGTGAGTGTTTCTAATGTGTATGTACACTTGCAGAATTTAAATATGCAGTCTGTTGTACCACAATGTGGTGGGGAGTAGATGTTTTTGTGTACCAGACACTGTCGACAGGAACTGAAACTGGCTGTGACTGTTTCAACTTCCTCATTTCCTATGTATATAAGAAAGCCATGCATACTTGTTAAGCAGCGACTATATTCTGTTGCTCGAATAAAGTTATTACTCACTGCAATACAAGACAGGGTTGTGTTGTTTCTCAACTTCCACCACACCTGTTAGACAGTAGCAAACAGATAGACAACGAGCCGTACACAGTGACAGATGGATGGACCCTTGATGGACAGATGCACCATTAGGGAGGGAAGGGGTAATGGCATCCTCAGAACCTGTAAGACAACAAAGAAAATCAATACATGTATAGAAACTGAATGATCACCTACCTGTTAGACAGAAGCAAAAAGATAGACAGCAAGCCGTACACAGTTGCAGAAGGATGGACCCTTGATGCACAGATGCACCATCAGGGAGGAAAGGGGTATTGGCATCCTCAGAACCTAAAGGATAACAAAGACAATCAATACAGGTTTTGAAACTGAAAGATCACTTACCTTTTACACAGTTGCAGAACAATAGACAGTGAGGCAGACACAGCTTCAGATGGACAGATTGATGGTGGCTGAATCTACGTTCAGGGAGGGAGGGGCTCTGAAAGTCCTAAACCTGTAAGACAAAAAAAACAAAACGTCAATACCTGTATAGAAACTGAATGATGAACTAACTCTTGCACACTTGCAGTCAGAAAGATCGAGTCACAAATAGTTGCAATGGACAGACGCTTGTTTGAAGGATCCACCATTGGGAAGGAGGGGGGGGGGGGGGGTCCTGGGGTCCTGAAAGCCTGTAAGACAACAAAGAAAATCAACACATGTATAGAAACTGAATGATCACCTACCTGTTAGACAGTAGCAAACAGATTGACAGCGAGCCGTACACAGTGGCAGATGGATTAAACCTTGATGGACAGATGCACCATCAGGGAGGGAAGGGGTAATGGCATCCTCGGAACCTGAAAGACAACAAGACAGTCAATACAGGTTTTGAAACTGAAAGATCACTTACCTTTTACACAGTTGCAGAACAATACACAGTGAGCTAGACACAGCTGCAGACGGACAGATTGATGGAGGCTAGATCTACGGTCAGCTAGGGAGTGGCTCAGAAGGTCCTAAACCTGTAAGACAAAAAAAGTCAATACATATATAGAAACTGAATGATGACCTAACTCTTACATACTTGCAGTCAGATAAATATCGAGTCACACAAATAGTTGCAATAGACAGACACTTGTTTGATGGATCCACCATTAGGAAGGAGGGGGGGGGGGGTCCTGGAGTCCGGAAAGCCTGTAAGGCAACAAAGAAAATCAATACATCTATAGAAACTGAATGATCACTTACCTGTTAGACAGTCGAAAACAGATAGACAGCGAGCCATACACAGTGACACATGGATGGACCCTTGATGGACAGATGCACCATCAGGGAGGAAAGGGGTAATGGCATCCTCTAAACCTGTAAGACAACAAAGAAAATCAATACAATACCTACCTGTTAGACAGTAGCAAACAGATAGACAACGAGCCGTACACAGTGACAGATGGATGGACCCTTGATGGACAGATGCACCATCAGGGAGGGAGGGGGTAATGGCATCCTCTAAACCTGTAAGACAACAAAGAAAATCAATACATGTATAGAAACTGAATGATCACCTACCTGTTAGACAGTAGCAAACAGATTGACAGCGAGCCGTACTAGTGGCAGATGGATTAAACCTTGATGGACAGATGCACCATCAAGGAGGGAAAGGGTAATGGCATCCTCTAAACCTGTAAGACAAAAAAAACCTGTAAGACATAAATGTATAGAAACTGAATGATCACCTACCTGTTAGTCAGTAGCAAACAGATAGACAGCAAGCCGTACACAGTTGCAGATGGATGGACCCTTGATGGACAGATGCACCATCAGGGAGGGAAGGGGCATTGGCATTCTCAGAACCTAAATGATAACAAAGACAATCAATACAGGTTTTGAAACTGAAAGATCACTTACCTTTTACACAGTTGCAGAACAATAGGGAGTGAGGAAGACACAGCTGCAGATGGACAGATTGATGGTGGCTGAATCTACGGTCAGGGAGGGAGGGGCTCTGAAAGTCCTAAACCTTTAAGACAAAAAAAACAAAAAAAAACGTCAATACATGTATAGAAACTGAATGATGACCTAACTCTTACACACTTGCAGTCAGATAGATATCGAGTCACACAAATAGTTGGAATGGACAGACCCTTGTTTGATGGATCCACCATTAGGAAGGAGGGGGGGTCCTGGAGTCCTGAAAGCCTGTAAGACAACAAAGAAAATCAATACATGTATAGAAACTGAATTATCACCTACCTGTTAGACAGTAGCAAACAGATAGACAGCGAGCCGTACACAGTTGCAGATGGATGGACCCTTGATGGACAGATGAACCATCAGGTAGGGAAGGGATATTGGCATCCTCAGAACCTGAAAGATAACAAACAGTGTCAATACATGTATAGAAACTGAAAGATCACTTACCTTTTACACAGTTGCAGAACAATAGACAGTGAGCTAGACACAGCTGCAGATGGATGGACGCTTGATGGACAGATGCACCATCAGGGAGGGAAGGGGTATTGGCATCCTCAGAACCTAAATGATAACAACGACAATCAATACAGTTTTTGAAACTGAAAGATCACTTACCTTTTACACAGATGCAGAACAATAGACAGTGAGCCAGACACAGCTGCAGATGGACAGATTGATGGTGGCTGGATCTACGGTCAAGGAGGTAGGGGCTCTGAACGTCCTGAACCTGTAAGACAACAAAGAAAGTCAATACATGTATAGAAACTGAATGATCACCTACCTGTTAGACAGTAGCAGACAGATAGACAGCAAACCGTACACAGTGACAGATGGATGGACCATTGATTGACAGATGCACCATCAGGGAGGGAAGGGGTAATGGCATCCTCTAAACCTGTAAGACAACAAAGAAAATCAATACATGTTTAGAAACTGAATGATAACCTACCTTTTAGACAGTAGCAAACAGATTGACAGCGAGTTGTACACAGTGACAGATCTATGGAGCCTTGATGGACAGATGCACCATCAGAAAAGGAAGGGGTAATGGCATCCTCTAAACCTGTAAGACAACAAAGAAAATCAATACATGTAAAGAAACCGAATGATCACCTACCTGTTAGACAGAAGAAAACAGATTGACAGCGAGCCATACACAGTGACAGATGGATGAACCGTTGATGGACAGATGCACCATCAGGGAGGGAAGGGGTAATGGCATCCTCTAAACCTGTAAGACAAAAAAAAAAAATCAATACATGTTTAGAAACTGAATGATCACCTACCTTTTAGACAGTAGCAAACAGATTGACAGCGAGTTGTACACAGTGACAGATCTATGGAGCCTTGATGGACAGATGCACCGTCAGGGAGGGAAGGGGTAATGGCATTCTCTAAACCTGTAAGACAACAAAGAAAATCAATACATGTAAAGAAACCGAATTATCACCTACCTGTTAGACAGAAGAAAACAGATTGACAGCGAGCCGTACACAGTGACAGATGGATGGACCGTTGATGGACAGATGCACCATCAGGGAGGGAAGGGGTAATGGCATCCTCTAAACCTGTAAGACAACAAAGAAAATCAATACATGTATAGAAACTGAATGATGAACTAACTCTTACAGACTGGCAGTAAGAAAGGTCGAGTCATACAAATAGTTGCAATGGACAGACACTTGTTTAATGGATCCACCATTAAGAAGGAGGGGGGGTCCTGGAGTCCTGAAAGCCTGTAAGACAACAAAGAAAGTCAATACATGTATAGAAACTGAATGATCACCTACCTGTTAGACAGTAGCAAACAGATAGACAGCGAGCCGGACACAGTGACAGATGGATGGACCCTTGATGGACAGATGCACCATCAGGGAGGGAATGGGTAATGGCATCCTCTAAAACTATAAGACAACAAAGAAAATCAATACATGCATAGAAACTGAATGATCACCTACCTGTTAGACAGTAGCAAACAGATGGACAGCGAGCCGGACACAGTGGCAGATGGATGGAACCTTGATGGACAGATGCACCATCAGGGAGGGAAGAGATAATGGCATCCTAAAAACCTGTAAAACAAAGAAAATCAATAAATGTATAGAAACTGAATGATCACCTACCTGTTAGTCAGTAGCAAACAGATAGACAGCAAGCCGTACACAGTTGCAGATGGATAGACCCTTGATGGACAGATGCACAATCAGGGAGGGAAGGGGTAATGGCATCCTCTAAACCTGTAAGACAACAAAGAAAATCAATACATGTATAGAAACTGAATGATGTCCTAACTCTTACACACTTGCAGTCAGATAGATATCGAGTCACACAAATAGTTGGAATGGACAGACCCTTGTTTGATGGATCCACCATTAGGAAGGAGGGGGGGTCCTGGAGTCCTGAAAGCCTGTAAGACAACAAAGAAAATCAATACATGTATAGAAACTGAATTATCACCTACCTGTTAGACAGTAGCAAACAGATAGACAGCGAGCCGTACACAGTTGCAGATGGATGGACCCTTGATGGACAGATGAACCATCAGGTAGGGAAGGGATATTGGCATCCTCAGAACCTGAAAGATAACAAACAGTGTCAATACATGTATAGAAACTGAAAGATCACTTACCTTTTACACAGTTGCAGAACAATAGACAGTGAGCTAGACACAGCTGCAGATGGATGGACTCTTGATGGACAGATGCACCATCAGGGAGGGAAGGGGTATTGGCATCCTCAGAACCTAAATGATAACAACGACAATCAATACAGTTTTTGAAACTGAAAGATCACTTACCTTTTACACAGATGCAGAACAATAGACAGTGAGCCAGACACAGCTGCAGATGGACAGATTGATGGTGGCTGGATCTACGGTCAAGGAGGTAGGGGCTCTGAACGTCCTGAACGTGTAAGACAACAAAGAAAGTCAATACATGTATAGAAACTGAATGATCATCTACCTGTTAGACAGTAGCAGACAGATAGACAGCAAACCGTACACAGTGACAGATGGATGGACCATTGATTGACAGATGCACCATCAGGGAGGGAAGGGGTAATGGCATCCTCTAAACCTGTAAGACAACAAAGAAAATCAATACATGTTTAGAAACTGAATGATCACCTACCTTTTAGACAGTAGCAAACAGATTGACAGCGAGTTGTACACAGTGACAGATCTATGGAGCCTTGATGGACAGATGCACCATCAGAAAAGGAAGGGGTAATGGCATCCTCTAAACCTGTAAGACAACAAAGAAAATCAATACATGTAAAGAAACCGAATGATCACCTACCTGTTAGACAGAAGAAAACAGATTGACAGCGAGCCATACACAGTGACAGATGGATGAACCGTTGATGGACAGATGCACCATCAGGGAGGGAAGGGGTAATGGCATCCTCTAAACCTGTAAGACAAAAAAAAAAAATCAATACATGTTTAGAAACTGAATGATCACCTACCTTTTAGACAGTAGCAAACAGATTGACAGCGAGCCGTACACAGTGACAGATCTATGGAGCCTTGATGGACAGATGCACCGTCAGGGAGGGAAGGGGTAATGGCATTCTCTAAACCTGTAAGACAACAAAGAAAATCAATACATGTAAAGAAACCGAATTATCACCTACCTATTAGACAGAAGAAAACAGATTGACAGCGAGCCGTACACAGTGACAGATGGATGGACCGTTGATGGACAGATGCACCATCAGGGAGGGAAGGGGTAATGGCATCCTCTAAACCTGTAAGACAACAAAGAAAATCAATACATGTATAGAAACTGAATGATGAACTAACTCTTACAGACTGGCAGTAAGAAAGATCGAGTCATACAAATAGTTGCAATGGACAGACACTTGTTTAATGGATCCACCATTAAGAAGGAGGGGGGGTCCTGGAGTCCTGAAAGCCTGTAAGACAACAAAGAAAGTCAATACATGTATAGAAACTGAATGATCACCTACCTGTTAGACAGTAGCAAACAGATAGACAGCGAGCCGGACACAGTGACAGATGGATGGACCCTTGATGGACAGATGCACCATCAGGGAGGGAATGGGTAATGGCATCCTCTAAAACTATAAGACAACAAAGAAAATCAATACATGCATAGAAACTGAATGATCACCTACCTGTTAGACAGTAGCAAACAGATGGACAGCGAGCCGGACACAGTGGCAGATGGATGGAACCTTGATGGACAGATGCACCATCAGGGAGGGAAGAGATAATGGCATCCTAAAAACCTGTAAAACAAAGAAAATCAATAAATGTATAGAAACAGAATGATCACCTACCTGTTAGTCAGTAGCAAACAGATAGACAGCAAGCCGTACATAGTTGCAGATGGATGGACCCTTGATGGACAGATGCACAATCAGGGAGGGAAGGGGTAATGGCATCCTCTAAACCTGTAAGACAACAAAGAAAATCAATACATGTATAGAAACTGAATGATGACCTAACTCTTACACACTTGCAGTCAGATAGATATCGAGTCACACAAATAGTTGGAATGGACAGACCCTTGATGGACAGATGCACCATCAAGGAGGGAAGGGGTAATGGCATCCTCTAAACCTGTAAGACAACAAAGAAAATAAATACATGTATAGAAACTGAATGATCACCTACCTGTTAGAGAGTTGCAGACAGATACACAGCGAGCTGCACACAGTGACAGATGAATCGACCATTGATGGACAGATGCACCATCAGGGAGGGAAGGGGTATTGGCATCCTCAGAACCTGAAAGACAACAAAGAAAATCAATACATGTATAGAAACTGAATTATCACCTACCTGTTAGACAGTAGCAAACAGATTGACAGCGAGTTGTACACAGTGACAGATCTATGGAGCCTTGATGGACAGATGCACCATCAGAAAAGGAAGGGGTAATGGCATCCTCTAAACCTGTAAGACAACAAAGAAAATCAATACATGTAAAGAAACCGAATGATCACCTACCTGTTAGACAGAAGAAAACAGATTGACAGCGAGCCATACACAGTGACAGATGGATGAACCGTTGATGGACAGATGCACCATCAGGGAGGGAAGGGGTAATGGCATCCTCTAAACCTGTAAGACAAAAAAAAAAAATCAATACATGTTTAGAAACTGAATGATCACCTACCTTTTAGACAGTAGCAAACAGATTGACAGCGAGTTGTACACAGTGACAGATCTATGGAGCCTTGATGGACAGATGCACCGTCAGGGAGGGAAGGGGTAATGGCATTCTCTAAACCTGTAAGACAACAAAGAAAATCAATACATGTAAAGAAACCGAATTATCACCTACCTGTTAGACAGAAGAAAACAGATTGACAGCGAGCCGTACACAGTTGCAGATGGATGGACCCTTGATGGACAGATGAACCATCAGGGAGGGAAGGGGTATTGGCATCCTCAGAACCTGAAAGATAACAAAGACAATCAATACAGGTTTTGAAACTGAAAGATCACTTACCTTTTACACAGTAACAAACAGATTGACAGCGAGTTGTACACAGTGACAGATCTATGGAGCCTTGATGGACAGATGCACAATCAGGGAGGGAAGGGGTAATGGCATCCTCTAAACCTGTAAGACAACAAAGAAAATCAATACATGTATAGAAACTGAATGATGAACTAACTCTTACACACTGGCAGTCAGAAAGATCGAGTCATACAAATAGTTGCAATGGACAGACACTTGTTTAATGGATCCACCATTAAGAAGGAGGGGGGGTCCTGGAGTCCTGAAAGCCTGTAAGACAACAAAGAAAGTCAATACATGTATAGAAACTGAATGATCACCTACCTGTTAGACAGTAGCAAACAGATGGACAGCGAGCCGGACACAGTGGCAGATGGATGGAACCTTGATGGACAGATGCACCATCAGGGAGGGAATGGGTAATGGCATCCTCTAAAACTATAAGACAACAAAGAAAATCAATACATGTATAGAAACTGAATGATCACCTACCTGTTAGACAGTAGCAAACAGATAGACAGCGAGCCGTACACAGTGGCAGATGGATGCACCATCAGGGTGGGAAGGGGTAATGGCATCCTCTGAACCTGTATGACAACAAAGAAAATCAATACATGTATACAAACTGAATGATCACCTACCTGTTAGACAGTAGCAAACAGATAGACAGCGAGCCGGACACAGTGGCAGATGGATGGAACCTTGATGGACAGATGCACCATCAGGGAGGTAAGGGGTATTGGCATCCTCAGAACCTAAATGATAACAACGACAATCAATACAGGTTTTGAAACTGAAAGCTCACTTACCTTTTACACAGTTGCAGAACAATAGGGAGTGAGGCAGACACAGCTGCAGATGGACAGATTGATGGTGGCTGAATCTACGGTCAGGGAGGGAGGGGCTCTGAAAGTCCTAAACCTTTTAGACAAAAAAAACAAAAAAAAACGTCAGTACATGTATAGAAACTGAATGATGACCTAACTCTTACACACTTGCAGTCAGATAGATATCGAGTCACACAAATAGTTGGAATGGACAGACCCTTGTTTGATGGATCCACCATTAGGAAGGAGGGGGGGTCCTGGAGTCCTGAAAGCCTGTAAGACAACAAAGAAAGTCAATACATGTATAGAAACTGAATGATCACCTACGTGTTAGACAGTAGCAAACAGATAGACAGCGAGCCGGACACAGTGACAGATGGATGGACCCTTGATGGACAGATGCACCATCAGGGAGGGAATGGGTAATGGCATCCTCTAAAACTATAAGACAACAAAGAAAATCAATACATGCATAGAAACTGAATGATCACCTACCTGTTAGACAGTAGCAAACAGATGGACAGCGAGCCGGACACAGTGGCAGATGGATGCACCATCAGGGTGGGAAGGGGTAATGGCATCCTCTGAACCTGTATGACAACAAAGAAAATCAATACATGTATACAAACTGAATGATCACCTACCTGTTAGACAGTAGCAAACAGATAGACAGCGAGCCGGACACAGTGGCAGATGGATGGAACCTTGATGGACAGATGCACCATCAGGGAGGTAAGGGGTAATGGCATCCTCTAAACCTGTAAGACAACAAACAGTGTCAATACATGTATACAAACTGAATGATCACCTACCTGTTAGACAGTAGCAAACAGACAGATAGCGAGCCGTACACAGTGACAGATGTATGGACCCTTGATGGACAGATGCACCATCAGGGAGGGAAGGGGTATTGGCATCCTCAGAACCTAAATGATAACAACGACAATCAATACAGGTTTTGAAACTGAAAGCTCACTTACCTTTTACACAGTTGCAGAACAATAGGGAGTGAGGCAGACACAGCTGCAGATGGACAGATTGATGGTGGCTGAATCTACGGTCAGGGAGGGAGGGGCTCTGAAAGTCCTAAACCTTTTAGACAAAAAAAACAAAAAAAAACGTCAGTACATGTATAGAAACTGAATGATGACCTAACTCTTACACACTTGCAGTCAGATAGATATCGAGTCACAAAAATAGTTGGAATGGACAGACCCTTGTTTGATGGATCCACCATTAGGAAGGAGGGGGGGTCCTGGAGTCCTGAAAGCCTGTAAGACAACAAAGAAAGTCAATACATGTATAGAAACTGAATGATCACCTACGTGTTAGACAGTAGCAAACAGATAGATAGCGAGCCGTACACAGTGACAGAGGGATGGACCCTTGATGGACAGATGCACCATCAGGGAGGGAAGGGGTAATGGCATCCTCTAAACCTGTAAGACAACAAACAGTGTCAATACATGTATAGAAACTGAATGATCACCTACCTGTTAGACAGTAGCAAACAGACAGATAGCGAGCCGTACACAGTGACAGATGTATGGACCCTTGATGGACAGATGCACCATCAGGGAGGGAAGGGGTATTGGCATCCTCAGAACCAAAATGATAACAACGACAATCAATACAGGTTTTGAAACTGAAAGATCACTTACCTTTTACACAGTTGCAGAACAATAGGGAGTGAGGCAGACACAGCTGCAGATGGACAGATTGATGGTGGCTGAATCCACGGTCAGGGAGGGAGGGCCTCTGAAAGTCCTAAACCTTTTAGACAAAAAAAAAAAAAAAAAACGTCAATACATGTATAGAAACTGAATGATGACCTAACTCTTACACACTTGCAGTCAGATAGATATCGAGTCACACAAATAGTTGGAATGGACAGACCCTTGTTTGATGGATCCACCATTAGGAAGGAGGGGGGGGTCCTGGAGTCCTGAAAGCCTGTAAGACAACAAAGAAAGTCAATACATGTATAGAAACTGAATGATCACCTACCTGTTAGACAGTAGCAAACAGATAGACAGCGAGCTGTACACAGTGGCAGATGGATGCACCATCAGGGTGGGAAGGGGTAATGGCATCCTCTGAACCTGTATGACAACAAAGAAAATCAATAAGATAAGATAAGATAAGATAAGATAGTCCTTTATTAGTCCCGCAGTGGGGAAATTCACAGTGTAACAGCAGAAAGGGATAGCAGGACACTCAGTTACAAAAATTTAGATAAATAAATAATTTACACTATATACACACAATATAGATAAGAATTAAAAAAGCAATAAACAATATTATTTACAGCAAAAGACTCTTAATTGCACATGGGGGTGGGATATTGCACATAGTATTCCCTGAACATGAACATGTGTGTGTAGTTAAGTGTGTGTGTATGTGGTCCGCTGGGAGCAGTGTTGGTTGTGTAGTCTGACGGCAGCAGGAAGGAAGGACCTGCGATACCGCTCCTTCACACACTTGGGGTGAAGCAGCCTGTCGCTAAAGGAGCTGCCTCTATAGGATGGGAACCACTGCTACATCTATACATGTATAGAAACTGAATAATCACCTACCTGTTAGACAGTAGCAAACAGATAGACAGCGAGCCGTACACAGTGGCAGATGGATGCACCATCAGGGTGGGAAGGGGTAATGGCATCCTCTGAACCTGTATGACAACAAAGAAAATCAATACATGTATAGAAACTGAATGATCACCTACCTGTTAGTCAGTAGCTAACAGATAGACAACAAGCCGTACACAGTTGCAGATGGATGGACCCTTGATGGACAGATGCACCATCAGGGAGGGAAGGGGTATTGACATCCTCAGAACCTAAATGATAACAACGACAATCAATACAGGTTTTGAAACTGAAAGATCACTTACCTTTTACACAGTTGCAGAACAATAGGGAGTGAGGCAGACACAGCTGCAGATGGACAGATTGATGTTGGCTGAATCTACGGTCAGTAAGGGAGGGGCTCTGAAAGTCCTAAACCTTTAAGACAAAAAAAAACGTCAATACATGTATAGAAACTGAATGAGGACCTAACTCTTACACACTTGCAGTCAGATAGATATCGAGTCACACAAATAGTTGGAATGGACAGACCCTTGTTTGATGGATCCACCATTAGGAAGGAGGGGGGGTCCTGGAGTCCTGAAAGCCTGTTAGACAACAAAGAAATTCAATACATGTATAGAAACTGAATGATCACCTACCTGTTAGACAGTAGAAAACAGATAGACAGCGAGCCATACACAGTGGCAGATGGATGGAACCTTGATGGACAGATGCACCATCAGGGAGAGAAGGGGTAATGGCATCCTCTAAACCTGTAAGACAACAAACAGTGTCAATACATGTATAGAAACTGAATGATCACCTACCTGTTAGTCAGTAGCAAACAGATAGACAGCGAGCTGCACACAGTGACAGATGAATCGACCCTTGATGGACAGATGCACCATCAGGGAGGGAAGGGGTATTGGCATCCTCAGAACCTGAAAGATAACAAAGAAAATCAATACAGGTTTTGAAACTGAAAGATCACTTACCTTTTACACAGTTGCAGAACATTAGACAGTGAGCCAGACACAGCTGCAGATAGACAGATTGATGGTGGCTGGATCTACGGTAAGTGAGGGACGGGCTCAGAAGGTCCTAAACCTGTAAGACAAATAAAAAAGTCAAAACATGTATAGAAACTGAATAATGAACTAACTCTTACACACTTGCAGTACAATAGATATCGAGTCACACAAATAGTTGCAATGGACAGATCCTTGTTTGATGGATCCACCATTAGGAAGGGGGGGGGCGGAGTCCTGAAAGCCTGTTAGACATCAAAGAAAATCAATACATGCATAGAAACTGAATGATCACCTACCTTTTAGAATGTAGCAAACAGATAGACAGCGAGCCGTTACACAGTGACAGATGGATGGACCCTTAATGGACAGATGCACCATCAGGGAGGGAAGGGGTAATGGCATCCTCTAAACCTGTAAGACAACAAAGAAAATAAATACATGTATAGAAACTGAATGATCACCTACCTGTTAGAGAGGTGCAGACAGATAGACAGCGAGCTGCACACAGTGACAGATGAATCGACCATTGATGGACAGATGCACCATCAGGGAGGGAAGGGGTATTGGCATTCTCAGAACCTGAAAGACAACAAAGAAAAATCAATACATGTATAGAAACTGAATGATTACCTACCTGTTAGAAGGGTGCAGACAGATAGACAGCGAGCCATACACAGTGACAGATGGATGGACCCTTGATGGACAGATGCACCATCAGGGAGGGAAGGGGTAATGGCATCCTCTAAACCTGTAAGACAACAAACAGTGTCAATACATGTATAGAAACTGAATGATCACCTACCTGTTAGACAGTAGCAAACAGACAGATAGCGAGCCGTACACAGTGACAGATGTATGGACCCTTGATGGACAGATGCACCATCAGGGAGGGAAGGGGTATTGGCATCCTCAGAACCAAAATGATAACAATGACAATCAATACAGGTTTTGAAACTGAAAGATCACTTACCTTTTACACAGTTGCAGAACAATAGGGAGTGAGGCAGACACAGCTGCAGATGGACAGATTGATGGTGGCTGAATCTACGGTCAGGGAGGGAGGGGCTCTGAAAGTCCTAAACCTTTTAGACAAAAAAAACAAAAAAAAAACGTCAATACATGTATAGAAACTGAATGATGACCTAACTCTTACACACTTGCAGTCAGATAGATATCGAGTCACAAAAATAGTTGGAATGGACAGACCCTTGTTTGATGGATCCACCATTAGGAAGGAGGGGGGGTCCTGGAGTCCTGAAAGCCTGTAAGACAACAAAGAAAGTCAATACATGTACAGAAACTGAATGATCACCTACCTGTTAGACAGTAGCAAACAGATAGATAGCGAGCCGTACACAGTGACAGATGGATGGACCCTTGATGGACAGATGCACCATCAGGGGGGGGAAGGGGTAATGGCATCCTCTAAACCTGTAAGACAACAAACAGTGTCAATACATGTATAGAAACTGAATGATTACCTACCTGTTAGACAGTAGCAAACAGATAGACAGCGAGCCGTACACAATGACAGATGGATGGACCCTTGATGGACAGATGCACCATCAGGGAGGGAATGGGTAATGGCATCCTCTAAAACCATAAGACAACAAAGAAAATCAATACATGTATAGAAACTGAATGATCACCTACCTGTTAGACAGTAGCAAACAGATGGACAGCAAGCCGTACACAGTTGCAGATGGATGGACTCTTGATGGACAGATGCACCATCAGGGAGGGAAGGGGTATTGGCATCCTCAGAACCTAAATGATAACAACGACAATCAATACAGGTTTTGAAACTGAAAGATCACTTACCTTTTACACAGTTGCAGAACAATAGACAGTGAGCCAGACACAGCTGCAGATGGACAGATTGATGGTGGCTGGATCTACGGTCAAGGAGGTAGGGGCTCTGAACGTCCTGAACCTGTAAGACAACAAAGAAAGTCAATACATGTATAGAAACTGAATGATCACCTACCTGTTAGACAGTAGCAGACAGATAGACAGCGAGTTGTACACAGTGACAGATCTATGGACCCTTAATGGACAGATGCACCATCAGGGTGGGAAGGGGTAATGGCATCCTCTAAACCTGTAAGACAACAAAGAAAATCAATACATATTTAGAAACTGAATGATCACCTACCTTTTAGACAGTAGCAAACAGATTGACAGCGAGTTGTACACAGTGACAGATCTATGGACCCTTAATGGACAGATGCACCATCAGGGAGGGAAGGGGTAATGGCATCCTCTAAACCTGTAAGACAACAAAGAAAATAAATACATGTATAGAAACTGAATGATCACCTACCTTTTAGAGAGGTGCAGACAGATAGACAGCGAGCTGCAAACAGTGACAGATGAATCGACCATTGATGGATAGATGCACCATTAGGGAGGGAAGGGGTATTGGCATTCTCAGAACCTGAAAGACAACAAAGAAAATCAATACATGTACAGAAACTGAATGATCACCTACCTGTTAGAAGGGTGCAGACAGATAGACAGCGAGCCATACACAGTGACAGATGGATGGACCCTTGATGGACAGATGCACCATCAGGGAGGAAAGGGGTAATGGCATCCTCTAAACCTGTAAGACAACAAACAGTGTCAATAAATGTATAGAAACTGAATGATCACCTACCTGTTAGACAGTAGCAAACAGACAGATAGCGAGCCGTACACAGTGACAGATGTATGGACCCTTGATGGATAGATGCACCATCAGGGAGGGAAGGGGTATTGGCATCCTCAGAACCTGAAAGATAACAAAGAAAATCAATACAGGTTTTGAAACTGAAAGATCACTTACCTTTTACACAGTTGCAGAACATTAGACAATGAGCTAGACACAGCTGCAGATAGACAGTTTGATGGTGGCTGGATCTACGGTAAGTGAGGGACGGGCTCAGAAGGTCCTAAACCTGTAAGACAAATAAAAAAGTCAAAACATGTATAGAAACTGAATAATGAACTAACTCTTACACACTTGCAGTACAATAGATATCGAGTCACACAAATAGTTGCAATGGATAGATCCTTGTTTGATGGATCCACAATTAGGAAGGGGGGGGGCGGAGACCTGAAAGCCTGTTAGACATCAAAGAAAATCAATACATGCATAGAAACTGAATGATCACCTACCTTTTAGAATGTAGCAAACAGATAGCGAGCCGTACACAGTGACAGATGGATGGACCCTTAATGGACAGATGCACCACCAGGGAGGGAAGGGGTAATGGCATCCTCTAAACCTGTAAGACAACAACGAAAATAAATACATGTTTAGAAACTGAATGATCACCTACCTGTTAGAGAGGTGCAGACAGATAGACAGCGAGCCATACACAGTGACAGATGGATGGACCCTTGATGGACAGATGCACCATCAGGGAGGGAATGGGTAATGGCATCCTCTAAAACTATAAGACAACAAAGAAAATCAATACATGTATAGAAACTGAATGATCACCTACCTGTTAGACAGTAGCAAACAGATAGACAGCGAGTCGTACACAGTGGCAGATGGATGCAACATCAGGGTGGGAAGGGGTAATGGCATCCTCTGAACCTGTATGACAACAAAGAAAATCAATACATGTGTAGAAACTGAATGATCACCTACCTGTTAGACAGTAGCAAACAGATTGACAGCGAGCCGTACACAGTGTCAGATTGATGAAACCTTGATTGACCGATGGACCATTAGGGAGGGAAGGGGAAATGGCATCCTCAGAACCTAAAAGACAACAAAGATAGTCAATACAGGTTTTGAAACTGAAAGATCACTTACCTTTTACGCAGTTGCAGAACAATACACAGTGAGCCAGACACAGCTGCAGACGGACCGATTGATGCAGGCTGGATCTACAGTCAGCGAGGGAGGGGCTCAGAAGGTCCTAAACCTATAAGACAAAAAAAAGTCAATACATGTATAGAAACTGAATGATGAACTAACTCTTACACACTTGCAGTCAGAAAGATCGAGTCACACAAATAGTTGCAATGGACAGACTTATTTGATGGATCCACCATTAGGAAGGAGGGGGGGTCCTGGAGTCCTGAAAGCCTATAAGACAACAAAGAAAGTCAATACATGTATAGAAACTGATTGATTACCTACCTGTTAGACAGTAGCAAACAGATAGACAACGAGCCGTAAACAGTGGCAGATGGATGGACCCTTGATGGACAGATGCACCATCAGCGAGGGAAGGGGTAATGGCATCCTCGGAACCTGAAAGACAACAAGGACAGTCAATACAGGTTTTGAAACTGAAAGATCACTTACCTTTTACACAGTTGCAGAACAATACACAGTGAGCCAGACACAGCTGCAGACGGACAGATTGATGGAGGCCAGATCTACGGTCAGCGAGGGACGGGCTCAGAAGGTCCTAAACCTGTCAGACAAAAAAAAGTTAATACATGTGTAGAAACTGAATGATGAACTAACTCTTACACACTTGCAATCGGATAGATATCGAGTTACACAAATAGTTGCAATGGACAGATCCTTGTTTGATGGATACACCATTAGGAAGGAGGGGGGGTCCTGGAGTCCTGAAAGCCATTAAAAAAACAAAGAAAATCAATACATGTATAGAAACTGAATGATCACCTACCTGTTACACAGTAGCAAATAGATAGATAGACAGCCGTACTCAGTGACAGATCTATGGAGCCTTGATGGACAGATGCACCATCAGAGGGAAGGGGTAATGGCATCCTCTAAACCTGTAAGACAACAAAGAAAATCAATACATGTATAGAAACTGAATGATGAACTAACTCTTACACACTTGCAGTCAGAAAGATCGAGTCACACAAATAGTTGCAATGGACAGACACTTGTTTAATGGATCCACCATTAGGAAGGAGGGCGGGTGGTGTCCTGGAGTCCTGAAAGCCTGTAAGACAACAAAGAAAGTCAATACATGTATAGAAACTGAATGATCACCTACCTGTTAGACAGTAGCAAACAGATAGACAGCGAGCCGTACACAGTGACAGATGGATGGATCCTTGATGGAAAGATGCACCATCAGGGAGGGAATGGGTAATGGCATCCTCTAAAACTATAAGACAACAAAGAAAATCAATACATGTATAGAAACTGAATGATCACCTACCTGTTAGACAGTAGAAAACAGATAGACAGCGAGCTGTACACAGTGGCAGATGGATGGAACCTTGATGGACAGATGCACCATCAGGGAGGGAAGGGGTAATGGCATCCTCGGAACCTGAAAGACAACAAAGACAGTCAATACAGGTTTTGATACTGAAAGATCACTTACCTTTTACACAGTTGTAGAACAATACACAATACACAGTGATCACCTACCTGTTAGATAGGTGCAGACAGATATACAATGAGCCATACACAGTTGCAGATGGATGGAACCTTGATGGCTAGATCCACCATCAGGGAGGGACCTGAACCTGTAAGACAAAAAAAAGTCAGTACATGTATAGAAACTGAATTATCACCTACCTGTTAGACAGTAGCAAACTGTTAGACAGTAGAAAACAGATACACAGCAAGCCAAACAAAGTGGCAGATGGATGGACCCTTGGTGCACAGATGCAACATCCGGGAGGGAAGGGCTAATTGCATCCTCGGAATCTGAAAGACAACAAAGACAGTCAATACAGGTTTTGAAACTAAAAGATCACTTACCTTTTACACAGTTGCAGATCAATAGACAGTGAGCCAGACACAGCTGCAGACGGACAGATTGATGGTGGCTGGATCTACGGTCAGGGAGGGAGGGGCTCAGAAGGTCCTGAACCTGTAAGACGAAAAAAAGTCAATACATGTATAGAAACTGAATGATGACCTAACTCTTACACACTTGCAGTCAGATAGATAGCGAGTCACACACACCATTGCAATGGACAGACACTTGTTTGGTGGATCCACCATTAGGAAGGAGGAGGGTGGGGTCCTGGGGTCCTGAAAGCCTGTAAGACAACAAAGAATTAGAGAACTTGTAAGACAAAAAAGAAAGTCAATACATTAGCAAACTGGATGATTATTTGTATGACAGTTTATAAGAGGTAAATGATCATTCAAACACAGTTGCAGATGGAAAGAGCCTTGTTGGCCGGGTTTGAACAAGTTAAAGTTTATTAATGTTCCTGCTGGAACAGCCTGACAAAAGTGTGTTGTAGTAATCTAACCGTGAGTTTAAGTGTGTACTAGCTTTTCTGCATCCTGTAGAGATAAGGAATTTCTTAGTTTGCCAATGTAGAAAATCTGTTCTATGTATTTAGCTATATGTTGCTCAAATGATAGATCTGAATCAAATTAGACACCAAGACTTGTAGATGCTTAACCTGGAATAATGGAAAAAACAGCCAAGTCTAACATTTAGTATGAGTTTACTTCTAGTGTCTTTTGGACCCAAAAAGAGAACCTCTGTTTTGTTACTTTTAAGAAGAACAAAGTCATTTGGCATCCAGAGTACATCCTTCACACAGTCCTCAATTTTCTTTAATCTAGAGTTACCATCAGGTTTGGCTGATATATAGAGCTGTGTCATCTGCATCTGAAAGTTAACATCATGTCTGCTTATAACTGCCCAGTGGTAACATCTATAATGTAAATAATATATGCCCTTAAATAGAGCATTGTGGAACTCCAAATCAGACTTCTATGTAATTTAGAAATACTGACTGATAGGGTTCGTTTAGATATGATTTGAACCACAATAGGGCTGTTCCTGTGATTCCAACCATGTTCTCTAATCTTTCTAATAGAATAGTGTTATCTATAGTGTCAAAGGCTAAACTGAGGGTGAGTAGGGCTACATAGCAAGAGGCAAGAAAGAGATCGTTTGTAATCTTCACTTGGGCTATCTGAATCCAGATTGGAATTTCTCATACATTTCATTTTTACTCAGGTATAAGCAGAGTTGTTGAGCCACAGCATTTTCTAATATCTTGGACAGAAATGTTAAGCTTGAGATGGGTCTGTAATTGACAGTACACTAGGATCAAGATTTAGTTTCTTAATCAAAGGTTTTATAACAGCAAATTTAAGGGATTTGGGTACATGGTCTTAGGTAAGGGATGCATTTACTATTGTTAAAGGAGGTCTGATTATAATTGGGAGTAATTCTGACAGTATTTTAGAGGGAATCGGGTCAAGTGTACAGGTTGTAAAATTTATTGAGGAAATAATTTTTTGTTAGTTCTGGCTGTGGAAGTGTGTAGAAGACATCCAGCCTTTTTTCTACAACTAATTTATGTTCTAAATCAGCTACACCGGGTGACAGCCATGTTTAATTTAATAAGGAGTGTTGGATTTGTTGTCAAATATTTTCTATTTTATTATTAAAATAGTCCATAAAAATATTACTGGTTAAGGTAGTAGGGATCTGGGGTTGAGAATTTGCCCAACATACCTGACTTGGGTTGTATATTTAACAGTCTAAATTTAAATTTATTTGTGGAAGTTACTTGTACTGGTAAGATTTGATACATATACATCCTTTTTTTCCCCCTAAGATTGTTAAAACCAATTTTCTGTTCTCTATATATGCTCGATACTGCAGGGTTTGTTTGAAATGTGAGCAAGTGATACTAATATTACTTTTTTAATACAAGCAGAGAAAGGGCAGAACAAATGGTTTGAATGCAGTAAATTATCACTTACCTGACAGATCTCAGGCAGCACAGGTGTAGCCTTTCTCGGTGGTAGAGGACAGAACGTCAAACCTGCAGTCAGCAGTGGAGCGTTTAGAGTCAGCTGAACGGCTTGCTTCCTCGATCCTGGCGTCTGTTTTCTTCCAAACAGTGTCTGGAATTTAGTGTACTAGAGGTCTTCCAGGCATTCCAGCATTACCCTTTGGGCCCTATATTTAATAGGGTCTTACAATAAAATCTCCAACAATGAGAACACCGTCTGCAGTAGTTGCCCTCTCTGCTTGAGCATGCAGAGCCATAGACAAAGTCGATAAAGGCCCAGTTGCTTCAGGGTTGAACAATATCTCTCTCGGTAAATCGCTCAAAGAAAAAAAAAAAAATAAACATCAGCTCCCACCTTAGGTCTTCCACTTCCTTTTTGTTTTTCTTTTTTCTGGCCCAGGGAGAAAGGAAATTGCGCAATATGCAGAGGTGGTCAGAGTTAGGGGACCTGTCAATAATAGGTGCCGTCCTCAAACTTTTCCACATCTGTTGAAGAAAAAATTTAGAAAAACTTGTTAACTTGTTTACTGTAAATGCAGTGTCTTGTCTGCTAATGTTACTGAACATGTATACATTACTCTGTATTTAAAAGTGAAAATTAATTAGAACATTTTTGTGTAGGATGTAAGCTAATTACAAATAATGCTAATGATAGTGGGTACGATACACACTCAGTGCAGCATACGGAATGATGAAGCATCTGGTGCTAAGGTGGTGGTATGGGGGCCCCAAAATGAAAATCTGCTTAGAGCGCAATAAAGTCCTGGGCTGGGCTCTCCATGGCCACCATATTCCTCGAAAGTAAACACAGAAGTTAGTTAGTAAAGCAAACTAATGTAAAGTAAGACACACCACAGACAGCACAAGATCATAGTTTTATCAATGATAAAACTATGATAAACAAGCCAAAGCTAATATTACAGTCACATGAGATTGACAAGCAGTATGGCTGGTTGGGAGAAGTTGTCCCATTAACTTAAATCCTAACTAATCTGAATATTTATCCTTTTCAGCTATTTGTCTGTTATGTATTTCATTATCAAATTTTCTACTGTTCGAAACCGTTCATCCATAAGAACGTCTTCATCTTTAAAAATTTTTAAGCCTTCATGAGGGAAGGGGCAGTTGCTACCGAACCAGGTGATGCTAGCCCGAAATGGGACAGAATGCTAATTTGGAAAACATCCTTGACGGAGTGAGTAGAATGAGAAGATGGGAAGACTCCACTCAACAACTGGTGAATGGCCGCGAGCTGCATGGCAAGTGCATAGATAATCTGTAGAGCTGTGTGGAAGATCTGGAAAATAGGAGCCACCACAATAGTCAGATTGTTGGGCTTAAAAGAGGGCATTGAAGGGGAGAACTTGATTGTATGCCTTGAAAAGATACTGTCAGAAGGCCTGCACATGCACATTAACAACAAATTTGAAATTGAAAGAGCACACTGCTCTCCCGGATCTCATCCGAATGAAGACCAGCTTCAGAGATTCATCCTGATAAAGTTTCTGCGTTCAACCGCAAGAGATAATGTCTTAAAAAGCAACCCTAAAGCATCAGCAGTTACTGATGGGGAATAAACTATAAAACATCCACTAGCACAAGGAGACTGAGAGGTAGTAGACATCTCAGACATTCTACTGACCTAAGTTAAGTTCTCTCCTTTTTTTTCCCCCCTTTTTTCTCTTTGTTGTTAGTTTTGTGGACATGAATTTAACAAGAAGAGAATCCTCAGCTGGCTGCTGGAGACATTTTTCTGTTCATGTTCTCTCCTCTGCTGTGGAGAAAAGATTTTTGTTGGCCTGTTTGGCTATGTTGGTTAATTTTAGAATTACATGTATCCTAATAATGTTCAGTGGTACAAAAGCAGTAGCCTATATTATATAGGCTATATATCTATATCTATATATATATATATATATATATATATATATATATATATCTACTACAGGAGGAGTTATTTTCTTAAGAACTTGCAGAGCACCTATCCTCATTTTAATTTGGGTAGCACAGACAGCATAGCAATGGTTTGGGAGGCATCTAAAGTGTACATTGGGGTAAAAGGATTGCACAGACTTCGGAATGGGAAAAATAGCTCAATTGGAGTATTAAAACATTGGCAGCAGAACTAAATAGCATGGAAAAAAAAGTTGGCCAGATATTACTCTAAAAGCGTATTTAAAAACATTTGTGATCATCATTCAGCATTCCTTTTTATGAGTCAGAAGAAAAACTGACAGACCTTTGACCAGACAGTTAAAATAACAAATCTCTCTCCACATCATTCCAGCAATAAGAGCAGGGGGTTCTCTTATAACATCTTCCAAGGGTATTAATGGGGTCTTTAAAGAATTCTATGAGAACCTGTATAGATCATCTGGTGCTTTACTAGAGCTATTAGCCCCAGATTTTTTTCTCAAACATAAATCTTCCAAAGTTATCTTCTGATCAAGCATCTATTCTTGATGCACCAATAACCTAAGAAGAGGTTAAAACAGGGGCATGAAAACAGGGAAATCACCAGGAACAAATGGGTTTCCGGTGGAGTACTATAAAGAATATATAGATATAATTACTCCCATACTGACAAATGTGTTCAGGAGGCTTTTTAAAGAGGCTCACTTCCACCATCTCTTAAAAAACACTCCTCACTCTGATACCTTAGAAAGGAAGAGATCATATGGATCCGGCCTCAGACCAATTAGCCTCATCATTGTATATAGTAAGATACTGGCTAAGGTTCAGATTGGAAACAATCTTAAGGGGTAGGTCTTCCACTGATAATTTGAGAAGGCTCATGCACTTAATGTGGTTAAATGCCTCCTAGTCAATGTGAAATGCAAGTGGCCACTGTATCGCTTGATGCTCAGAAGGCCTTCGATAGGGTCGAGTGGGACTTCTTACACTCGACCCTGTTGAGGTTTGGTTTTGGTTCTGGTTTTGCTAAAAGGATAAAAATATTTGTCAAAACTGATGCTTTAGGATTGCTGTATGTCACTGCTCTTATTTACAATTGCGCTGGAACCCCTAGCGGTGGCCATAAGAGCGAACCCTGCCATCAAAGAAGTAAACCCAGTCACTATGCACTCTTCAGAGGCCTGGGCAAAGGTTCATAAATTGCACAGGATTTCCCACTACAAACAACATTATGCATCACTCTGGTTCAACCCAGAGGTGAAGATTGGGAAGCAGAAAGTGTTTTGGAAATGGTGGCTAGACAAGGGTATACACACTGAATGATCTCTATACAGAGGAGACATTTATGTAATTTACTGAACTTGTTCAACAGTAAATGCTACACGAAAAAGGTGATTTCTGGAAATATTTACAAATTAGAGATTGCATGATTAGAAAGCCTTGGTCAGTAAGATCAGCCGATCTAATGGTTAACTATCTAGATAACCATTTTAATCATAAGGCATCAATATTTTATAAAAACTCAATTAAGGGAAATAAAGTAAAAAAAATAATAAATAATAATAAAGGGAAATTTATACAATATAAAATTCTGCACTGGTATTATTGGACACATTGTAGGCTCTTTAAAATAGGACTAACAAATAGTAGTTTATGTTGGAAGTGTAAAAAAGAAATGTGAACCTTTTTTCATTTCATATGGGAATGACACATGGTTAAACCATTTTGGCACAGTATGTTGGTATTTTTGGACACATGGGCGAGAGTAGCCCTGCCAGTCTCTCCCCACTTTTGTCTCTTGGGAGATAAAACAGAAACCTCAAATCTAATAAAAGGCGTATATTCAGTTTTGATGGTGGGGATAACCTCAGCCATCAGAGTTATGGGCATGTAGAGTTAAAGGGCCTGTAGAACTGGGGATTTGGGATTATTTCAAGGATCATCTCATTTCTAACTGACAGCATGATTATAAGACTAAAACTAAGATGTTTGTATACCTTATTATTTCACTTTATAATTATTATTGAAGGATGGGTGTTTGTACAATGTGTATCAGTATGTATATCTGTACCAAATGAGCTTTTGTTTACTGTGTTAAACTACAAAAAAAAAAAAAAAAAATGACTAGGAGTAGCAAGTAGATAGGTAAAGACCGGGATAGACAGAAAGAGCCTTGAGGATGGATGGATGGAAAAGAGCATTGTAGAGGGACAGACAGGAAAGCAACCCACAGAATCTTACTAAACTCAGTTAACATGGCTGCGTAAATCTAACCTCCCATACCCAATCTCACCACTTTCACGGGTGGTACCATTTCCACACATTTCTAAGACAAAGATGTTGCATTTGAAAGAACAAAGATCATACAAGATAACACTCATTACAGTATAACACTTCACCGAAGTGTATCGGGTTGTCTTACTAACAAGCCAAAAACAAAAACAAACAAACAAAAAAATAAATAAATAAAACACAAACACAGACCAGGCCACAGACAGACATATGTACATAGCACTAGATTATCAGGCAGAGGAGGTGGAGTTTGCATAATCTACCAGAATACACTTGATATTCAAAAACACTGTATCACCTTCACTTCTTTTGAGATTCTCTACATTAATATATCAAATCCAGCCACAAATAAAAATGCATTCACATTAATTAATATTTGTAGGTCTCCAGCACCCTACTCTGGATTTTTAAAAAGAATTTAGTGATTTTGCTGCAGACTTGGCAGTGTGCAGTGACAAAGTTAGAATAGTAAGAGACTTCAATATTCATTTTGAAAAAGCAGACAATCCATTAACAAAGGCGCCTGCGCCGATCTTAGATTCTGTCGGCATCACACAAAACAGAACTGAAACCACACATTACTGTAACCATACCCTAGATTTAGTCCTGACCCTGTGTGATAGCATTGATAATCTAAATATTCTACCTCAAAGCTTAGTAACATCAGACCATTACCTAATCTCCTATGAGCTACATCTTAGGCAAAATGTTAATTTGGCCCCTTGCCACTTTCTAAAGCATGCAATAATCCAATGACCACTGTACAGTTTACTGAAAATCTCCCAGACCTATCGACCTTAGCTTACAGTCCGTCAGATTAAACATAGCTAGATAGATTAACAAACGGTCTTTAACATACCCTTCAATTAACCTTAGACAAACTGGCTCTGCTCGCACAGTGGTACAGTGATCAAACTCGTACCTTAAAACAAACAGCGCAGAAACTAGAGCCAAAATGGCGGACGACCAAACTAGAGGTGTTCCACTCTGCCTGGAAGGACAGCCTTAGTCAATATAGAAAGGGACTCATTAAATCTCTCTCAGCATATTTGGCCTCACTGATCTAAAATTACAAAAACAATCCCAGAGTACTTTTTAGTGAGATCTCTAAACTTACTTAAAGGCAGGCAGATACTCAACCCCAGATTCCAGCTTCTTTAACCAGTAATGTTTTATGGACTATTTTAATAATAAAGTAGAAAGCATTAAACAACAAATCCAACACTCCTTATTAAATCAAACATTTGACCTTAAATCTAAATTGCTTGGTGTAGCTGCTTTAGTTAGTTCATAACTTAGTTGTAGAACAAAGGCTGGAAGCCTTCTACCCACTTCCACAGCCAGAACTAGAAAAAAATATTTCCTCAGCAAATTGTACAACCTGTACACTTGACCCAATTCCCTCTAAAATACTAAAAGAAATACTCCCATTATAATCAGACCTCTTTTAACAATAGTAAATTCATCCCTTAGCTTAGGGCATGTACCCAAAACCCTTAAATCAGCAGTCATAAAACCATAAAACCTAATCAAGAAACCAAATCTTCTAGTCCATCCATGAATAAGAAATTCCTAACTGGATTCAAACCCCATCGTAGCACAGAGACAGCCCTAGTGAAGATTGTAAAGATCTCTTTCTTGCCTCTTCTTAAGGCTACGTATCTTTATTAGCCCTACTAGACCTCAGTGCAGCCTTTGATACAATAGTTCACACTATTCTACTAGAAAGATTAGAGAAAATGGTTGAAATCACAGGAACAGCCCTATCGTGGTTCAAATCATATCTAACTGAACACTATCAGTTTGTAAAGATAAAAGATTTATCTTCAAATTACACAAAAGTAAGATATGGAGTTCCGCAATGCTCTATTTTAGGACTGCTATTATTTACATTATACATGTTACCACTGGGCACTTATAAGCAGACATGGCAATAATTTCCATTGTTATGCAGAGGACATGCAGCTCTGTAGATCAGCCAAACATGTTGATACATTTAGAGTAAAGAAAATGGAGGACTGTGTAAAGGATATGAAACTCTAGATGTCACATAACTTACTTCTTCTTAACAGTAACAAAACAGAACTTCTCATTTTATGTCCAAAAGACACTAGAAATAAACAATTTTTATTTAGACTTAATGTTAGACTTGGCTGAGTTTTCCATTATTCCTGGTCCAGCAGCTAAAAATCATTTGACAGAATAAAGATTTGAATAAAGTAAATCATCACTTACCTGACTGGTGTGATTGGGTAAGGTCTTGGTGTAGCACCTTCTCGATGTTTCCAGAGAGCACAACATATTCCGGGCAGCAGAGGTGAAGCCTTTCTCTGTGGTAGAGGACCGGACGTCATACCCAATTTCATCACTTTAACTGGTGGTACTATTTCCATATATTTCTCAGACTAGGAGAAGCTGCATTTGCAAACACTAGTAAATAAAACTTCACCGAAATTAATCTGGCTGTCTTACTAATGAGCTAAACACAGTCACTTGTTTGTACATCCAAGCACATTTTACCTTGAGTTTGGAAAGCTTAGTTTGATATTGGATCATTAGATATTCACTTTGCCCCTCCTCTCACTCACAAACAATGTCCTAAAATCTCAAACATGTCTTTAAAAAAAACAAAACAAACAAACAATGGAGAACAGAGAAACTACACTCATATTTCCTCAACATTTCCAGTCTTAACACTTTGACAAGGATATTTAATCAGAATAGCCAGAATTCCTGCAACAGGTGCCGTCGATGGTAAAACGCAAAAAAATGTGCGGAAACCAAAAACTCTGAGATAAAGAGCTGCTAGTGTTACTTATAAAGATGATCAAACCTACTGAAGAACAGAGATGAAATGAAATTCAATGACTAATCTTAACTTCTTTAACAAACATATATTTTTTTAGCACTTTAGATGTTATAAACATGCATGTAGCGCATTTTCATCATGAATAAATCACTACTGTGACACTGTCGTACAATATGCCTATTTTAACAATTTTTATGTAATATTGTTCCAGTGAAACATCCATAAAGCATATAAATCCAAAATCAGCTGTAGTGTACAGAGACACATCTGAAATACACTACTACCCTTAGAATAGCCAGATTACAGTTTACCAAAAAGTACTTAAGAGAGCCTGCAGATTTCTTGTGGACTGCTCACTAGTGCTTGAAGGTGGGTAAAATTGTGTCTGTACTCACCCTCTTATTAACAGTACTTAGTGGGGTCCATAGAAACAATCCAAAACATAGTGACTTGTATTTCAGAAATCCTTCTTCCTGATAATAGTTTATAATCCTGGGTGTTTCCTGGTAAAAGGAAAGTCTGAACCATGGAAATCCCTGGTTTGAGTTGCTGAGAGTCAATTCAGGAGTGATACCTTTGTCTTCTGGGTGTAAAGTTTATCCCAGTGTCCATAAAAAGAGCAAGTCAGTTGTAAGGACTGCAAATAGAGAAACAAACAAACAAAAACAGAAAACAAGACAAAAGTGAAGCTTTCTGCAAAAGCAGAACAGTACAAAACCTCATGAATAAAACATACACAAAACTTGACTGAATATATAAAGAATTAAATGATAGCAAACTTACAGTGAGTATTAGAACCTATAGTTCCACCAAGAAGGATCTTCATTACAGTGAGGCCTACAATGAGGCCTAAAGTGAGCCACAACTAAACCACCTTGCTGCTGCTTAGTTCCCTCCTTTTGGCCTACTTCCCCTGGCCTACTTCCAATATACTGCCACATAGTGGATGGAGTAGGAATTACCATGAAAAAAACACTGTCACAACACTGGAGTCACACGAGTGTCAGCAATCAAGTAGGCCTAAGTTTTAGGATTTTTTATACCAATATAGAAAATAGGCAAGTGGCTTAAAGTTCCAACCACAACAGGCCCAATGAGACCTAAAGAACCAGCACAACAGGCCCAAGGATAATGATAATTACAAATCAATACACATAACTAATCATAAAAATTATTGCATTTTCAACTAAAAAAAACATTCTGTTAATAGTCATATCTCATATGAAGACTTTTGTATCCTTTGATAAGAACTAAATATGACATGTGTGACTGTCTCCTATAAATACTTATAAATAAATTAGAAAAGGTGAATGCTGTGACAAGGTCCTGTACAATTGTTTCATATTTTAGTGACAAATAATTAGCAATTTAATACATTTATAACTATTTTACAAAGTTAGTGAGATAATGTTTACATCAATCCTGGTGCTTTAAATCTCTCCCACATGGTGAGGTTTATGGTTTATTTATTTAACAATGGTATCGGATCGGTACTGTGTATCGATCAATAAGTGTATGTATTGGTATTGGAACTGAAAAAGGTTGGTGCATCTGTAAATGTAACATTTAGGAAACAGCATATGACAGCATTATTGTAAGGCATTTCTGGCAACTTCACTGTTTAATAGAATATGCCTACATTGATAAATCCCCTTAGGTTTCACTCTGATTGGTGAATGTTTAGCATGTCAAATATATGCTTGAATGTGATTGGCTAATGGCAACCACAATAATTGACATATCAAGTCCTCTGGTCAGACTATTATAGAATAGGCTAAAGATGCAGCAAGTAAAAGTGTAGCTTGACTGGATGAATGGTTTCTGAGAAACAGTTATGTACTACTGGCCTCGCTTTCTTGTGACAAATGTCCACCAAACTTGACATGCCCCCTCAAAATAATGTGCTGAACAAATTTTGTTAAAATGAGCTTAAGTGTTCAAAAGGTACAGGTTGACATTATTCATTCTAATTATTATTAATTATAAATATCGCAGGTATTTTGCTACCAGATATGTGAGGATTGGTAAAAAAAAATCCTAGAATTAGGAAGGATCAAGAAATCAGCCAAAAAAATTAACAAATATTTTTTTAGTGAATGTCATTTTTCTTGGCCGAGTTTTTCACAGCTGCTGTAACTTGTTTGGTGTTTCTGGGATTTACGGCTCTTTATGGCAGGAGTAAACAGACCCAAAGTGTCATTCACAGTGCTGAGGCAAGACTCCAGCTCATTTCTCCTACCTGATTACAAAAATGCAGCCTACACTTCCCAGAGTACTGTGCGACTGACGTCATTAGCGCGAGCGCCCCAAACGGAGCCGCAGAGAAAGATACACACACACACACACACACACACACACCTCAGTCTACAGAAGTAAGATATGGAGTTCCGCAATGCTCAATTTTAGGACCGCTATTATTTACATTATACATGTTACTACTGGGCAGTTATAAGCAGACATGACGTTAATTTCCATTTTTATGCAGATGACACACAGCGCTATATATCAGCCAAACCTGACGATAAATTTAGATTACAGAAAATGAAGGACTGTGTAAAGAATATAAAACCAAGGATATAAAAGTCCAAAAGACACTAGAAATAAACTAGCAGACTTAATGTTAGACTTGGCTGATGCTTCCATTATTGTTATTGTATTGTATTGAAAACAAAATGTTTCTATTAGTATATAAAGCCCTACATGGCCTCGCTCCTGAGTACATGCGGGATCTTATTACATATTACGAACCATCAAGACTACTTAGATCTCAGGGTGCTGCCCTCTGACTTGTTCCCAAAATTCAGAAAACCTTAGCAGAGGAAAGAGCTTTTTCTTATAAAGCCCCCAACATTCAAGATAATGTTCGGGACTCAGACACAGTCTCAATCTTTAAATCTAAGCTGAAAACTCATCTGTTTAGCTTAGCTTTTGGTAATTAATGTTTCCCCTTAAATAAAGGTTGTAGATCCAGGGGTTCACGGACACAGGGAATTGTAGTACACTGAGATGCTGGAGCTGTCGTCTCGCTGCTTACACGCGATCACTCAGGTTTGTTGACAGTGGAGCAGATAGATGCTAGCGTTTTCAGGGTGCTCCCGTGTCTGTGTTACCTTCTGGCTCTCTCCTTTTAATTAGGCTGTTGTAGTCAGAACTGCCGGAGTCGTCAGACACACTCTGACACTGCTCAACATTCTCTGCTCTCTATAAAATTCTCTCAGTACTAACTCTCTCTTTTTACCTTCTCCGAGTAAATGGCCACCCAGCCCGACCTGCTGGAAGATTGCCCGCCGAGGTCCCCTCTACCTGCGTCAGACCAGCTGCCACCTAACCGGTCCGACTATCAGGCCCCCCACCCACCACCACCCATAGCAGCCCAGCGGCTCACCCGCCAACCACTGCTACCTGTTTAATGACCATGTTAAAACCTAAATTGACTCGTAACTATCTGCCACTATTTATATCACCACTATTAACTCTCTGTTGTATCTGGTTTGGTCATTTTTATCAATAATGTTTAAATAGTTCTGACCAGAGGAGGATGTTTTTTGTTTTGTTTTTTTGTCTCTGTCTTTTATTAATTACTTATTATGTACAGCACCTTTGTGACAACAACAGTTGTAAAAAGCTCTATACAAATAAATCTGAATTGACTTTAATTTTGAACTGCCCTGAGAAATCTGTAAGTGCAGGATCTGTTCATGATTCATGATTCATTCAAGGCTAGAACGCAACAGAACCAACGAAACTAACAAACAAAAACCTCACCCCAAAACCGCGCTCGTCAGGCACCGATGAACCGGACGCCAAATCACCCTGGCGACCAACCGGTGAACCAGACAGCGAACTCCTGAACGTGAAACCGCTCCGATAGAGCATTTACTACTTGAACTTGTAGACCTCCCTAGAAGTCTCCAGAACATGAAGCCAACCTTACAGCTTGGCATCGCAAGAGTAATTCTCGGCACCGAGGCATCTGCGTTTGCTCCCTTTGTACCCCAGCACTCAGGTGAAACAAATCGGACATAAACATAAAACATGGCGCCTTACTGCGACCGCTGTCAACATAAAAGTCCTTAGTGAGAAAACCAACGGGAGGAACAGAAAGTACGTGAACGTTGAAATCAACCCAACATTGACTGAAAAGTCCCAAGGAGCCTGTGGACCGCGGCCCGAAGCCGCCCCTGTGGGGGGGCGCGGCGCTGCAGGGCTGACAGTACCCCCCCCGAGGCGGGTCTGAGGGTGGTATCCTGAGTAAAGACTTACCCCCAGGTGCTCGCAAAACGAACCCCACACCCGGGATGTGAACTGGGCCCCTCGGTCTGATACTATGTCCTCCGGGATTCCGAAATTCCGGAGGACGTGGTCTACCAGGGCTTGGGCTGCCTGCATGGCTGTGGGCAATGTAGGGAATGTGATGAACTTAACCCCCCTCGAGAAACGATCCACCACCGTCATCACCACCGTGTAACCCCCAGATTCGGGCAGATCCGTGACAAAGTCTACTGCCAGGTGAGACCACGGGCGGTCGGGGACGGGCAGAGGCATGAGCTTCCCCGAAGGGAGCGTCTTGGGGGTTTTGCACAGGGCGCAGGTGCTACATGAAGCAATTATACGGTGAATGTCTGCCCGCATCCCTTCCCACCAGTACTTGGCTGCCAGTAGGTGGAAAGTACGGGTCTCACCTGGGTGGCCGGCCGTTGGAGAGGCGTGGGCCCAGCCAATGAGCCTCTCCCGGAACGTGCTCGGTACGTAGACCTTGTCTGGGGGGCACACCGTGGGAACGACGGTGCGGGAAAGCGCCTCGGCTATCTCCGTATCTAGGTCCCATTGAATCGCCGCGACTGAGACCGAAGGTGGTAACAAGGGTACCGGGTCGACCTCCCCCCCCCTCCGCCGTTTGGTGGATGCGGGAGAGGGCATTCGCCTTAGTGTTACGGGAGCCCGGCCTGTACATGATGTGAAACTGGAACCTGGCGAAAAACAGGGACGTCATTAATGAATGACTGGAAGACGGAGGGGGCGTTGGCTAGGCCATACGGCATGACTCGATACTGGTAATGCCCCCTGGTGGTCATAAACGCCATCTTCCACTCGTCCCCCTCCCTGATCCGCACGAGATTATACGCACTGCGCAAATCCAGCTTGCTAAACACTCGGGACCCCCGCAACTGTTCGAGGGCAGACGGGACCAACGGCATGGGATAGGGGAAGCGCCTGGTAATAGCGTTAAGTGCCCGGTAGTCTATACACGGCCTCAACCCCCCCCCCCCTTTCTTCTGAATGAAGAAAAACCCTGACGCTACGGGAGACTTAGACGGCGTGATGTACCCCTGTGCTAAGGCTTCGTCTATATAATCCTCCATCGCCCGTTCCTCCTCCCTAGTGAGGGGGTAAACTCGTGCTTTAGGTAAGACCGCTCCCTCTACTAGGTCGATGGCACAGTCGTACGGGCGGTGGGGGGGAAGCTTAGCAGCACCGGACTTAGAGAAGACCTCTACAAGGTCCTCATACTCGGACGGCAAGACGACTAGGGATTCTGGTTCAGGGCTCTCCACCGAGGTGGACCCGACGCTAAGGGGGGCGAGATTGAGGCAGTGTGTGCGGCAATATGAGGACCAAGATACTATCTCCCTGTCTGGCCAGGAGATGTGAGGGTTGTGTTTACTAAGCCATGGCAGACCTAGTATCAGAGCATGCTCGGAGGCCGGGAGTACCAGCAGTGAGGCCTCCTCCTGGTGTAGGAAACTCGCGGCGAGGTGGACCCCAGTGGTCACGTGGGTAATGGGGCGAGGACCCATGGGCTGCCCGTCCAGGGTGGTGATGCGGAGAGGTCTCTGGAGTTCCTCCACCGGGATTCTCAGACGCTCCACGATGTCGGCCCTCAGGAAGCTCCCCTCCGCGCCGCAGTCGATCAACGCTGCAACACACACACACTGGGACCGGTAGGTCACTAATACTGGCAACGTGATCGACCTAGACACTAGCCCCGGAACGGGCAGACTCACCGCATTAGCGCGAGGAGTCCCCTCCCCGCGCCCATCGGTGTTTGGGCGAGAAGCCATCAGGATCCTCCTCCGGCAGTCTCTGCGACGATGCCCCGCATCCCCGCAGTAGAAGCACAGCCCCTCTCTGGTCCTACGACTGCGTTCCTCCGGTGCCAAGCGTCCGATACCCACCTCCATGGGCTCACTCTCCGGTGTACTTGGTGAGGCGGGGGCCGCCGTACCCGCTGAACTGGAGAGTCCTATACTCCCTGGCGCACCTTGGCTGGCCTGCTTCTTGGGGCAGGCGACCGATCCCCCAGCTCCGTGGGGTCTGAGGTGAGTAGGGCGACCTAGGAGCTGGTCCAGCCGGATCGCGAGCGCGATGAAGTCGTCCAGCTCCAACGTCTCGCCCTGACAGGCCAGCTCCCGCTGCAGACGGGGGTTCAACCCGTTACGAAACAGGGCCAAGAGGGCCGGCTGATTCCATCCGCTCCCTGCCGCCAGAGTACGGAACTCCAGGGAGTATTGAGCCGCCGACCGGGAGCCCTGCTCCATGCGCAGCAGCAGGTGCCCTTGGTGAGTCCCTCTCGGGGGTGTAGAAACACCGCCTTAAAATGTTTAAGGTATTCCGAGAGGGATCCTTCGCTAAGCTCCGTCCAGGTGGCAGTGGCCCAATCCAGAGCCTTCCCTGCGAGCCGGGATACTATAAAGGCGATCTTCGCCTGGTCAGTGCCGGTCGGGGAGTTCTTAAAGAAGACCTCACACTGAAGCAAGAACCCCTCGCAAAGTTCCGGATTGCCACTGTACGTGGCAAACCGGATACGCGCTATGGGGTGTGTAGACGGGACTGGGAGAGCTAGCAGGCTCCAACGAAGTCTTTACTAGATTCGTGAGCCCCTGAACGTCACCCACTAGTTGGATGACTTGGTGCTGCTGGCCCACCTGTTGCTGCGCCAGGTGGCCAACAGTCTCTGACACGCTCAACAGAGTGTGTTGCTGCTGCCCCAAGAACTGACCTTGGGCGCGAACAGCGTGATCCAAGGCATCCATCCCCGCTGTTCGGAGGGTGTCGGCCGAGAATTCTGTCATGCTGGCTAGGCGAGACAAGGGAACACTCGCAGGGACAGAGCAATGCAGAGAAACAGTCTTTAATGACAAAACCAAAATGACCAAACACAAACAAAACGAGGCAGCAAAGTACAGGGTCCAATAAACAGAAACAGAAAACAAACAGGTGACAACTGAAACGGGGATAAACCTGGAAAACCACCTGAGGCTGGAAAGCAGTCCGGGAGCAAAGCGAGAGGGGACAAATCAAACGGGGGGAGGAAGGCTAGAACGCAACAGAACCAACGAAACTAACAAACAAAAACCTCACCCCAAAACCGCGCTCGTCAGGCACCGATGAACTTACTCGACTCAGGTGCAAGGGAACCGGACGCCAAATCACCCTGGCGACCAACCGGTGAACCAGACAGCGAACTCCTGAACGTGAAACCACTCCGATAGAGCATATACTACTTGAACTTGTAGACCTCCCTAGAAGTCTCCAGAACATGAAGCCAACCTTACAGCTTGGCATCGCAAGAGTAATTCCCGGCGCCGAGGCATCTGCGTTTGCTCCCTTTGTACCCCAGCACTCAGGTGAAACAAATCGGACATAAACATAAAACATGGCGCCTTACTGCGACCGCTGTCAACATAAAAGTCCTTAGTGAGAAAACCAACGGGAGGAACAGAAAGTACGTGAACATTGAAATCAACCCAACATTGACTGAAAAGTCCCAAGGAGCCTGTGGACCACGGCCCGAAGCCGCCCCTGGGGGGGGCGCGGCGCCGCAGGACTGACACAGGGCCAAATCTCCTTTCAGTCCAACTTGAGTGTCAAGTAAAATAATTAAAAACAAAGTTTTTACTTTTACCAGCGTTTACTTTACTAAATAAATAAATAACCTAAAAATAACTTATATAAAATAAAAAAGTCAGATACAGACAAACTCATTTGTGTTTATTTACATTTGTGTTTTAGGCTGTGGCCAATCGACTGTGGTGAGAAGCAGTTTGACCAATGGTTGATGTAGACGACCATACATGTAGACGGCATTTTTAAAGCTGTATAAATCCACACAGACTGAATACACTGAATAGTGACTGTAGAAAGAGACACAGACGTGAAATAAATGCACACACATTTTTCACCTCCCAAAAAGAGAACATGTCCGGTAAAAAGAGGACATCTGGTCACCCTGCTTAACAAACCTCCACTTAGTCATTCCTGGAGTTTTGGAATTGTTACTGCTGAATTTACCCCATTTGTTGTGGAACTACTTTTTAATGGAAGAAATTTATATTATTTACGGTTTAGAAAGAATATCAAGGCTTCTCTGCTTTATTTGGTTTGTATAAAATACTCTTAGAATGAATTATCTTTAAAGATGTCTAATAGATCCCAACTGTATTTGGCATTTTGTCTCCAAAACTGGAGGACTATCATTTATCACTTTTAAAATATACTTATTTGACAAGAAAATAATACATAGGTGAAAGCCATTACTAATGGCCTTATTCAACTTGTAAAAGTAATTTCAGATGCAGTAGCAAAATGCAATCATTATGTATATTTGATAAGAAATGTAATAATAAACATATTAGAAACCTGCTTAATATCAAAAATCAAAAATGAGTGAGGAAGTAAATAACCAAATAATTGTGATATGAAGAGAAAATTAAACAGTCATGTGTCCACTGACCAAATAAACCCATCAACTCTAATCAGGATTTCTACTGGAGCTTTCCAGCTGCTGGTCTTTTAACACAGGTTTAACTCAGTCTGATATTAAACGGTATATTTGCGCCATCTGCTGTTCACTTCACCACATTACATCAGCGCAGTATTTTCCTCTTACAGCGTTTATCATTTTTACCATTTTAAATTATACTGATATTGTATTATTCAACCAATTATTTAAATGCTATTAAATGTATTACCAGATATTTTAACAGATTTTTATAATGAAATTAAATAAATTAAATAAAATAAAATAAAATTAAATTAAACTGGTGATTTTTTTTTTGTTGATAGTTGTATAATTGTTATAATTAGAAAAGTGCTGGACACCATCAGGGTATCAGATAAATTATTAAATGCTGGCACTGAATATACAGTTATAAATAACACGTTTACCAGAAACAGAGACGCTACGACAAACATATGTCTGCCCTTACTGGAGTAACACTGGTGTAATTGGCGCTTTGTCGCCGTCTAGCGGCCAGAATCTGTAACTGACTGTAACTATCATTAAAGAAATGACGAGGCTCGTTTCGTTTGACCCAGTGACTCTGCTGCTGCTGGAGGAACAAGAATAACCCTCTCGTATTGCAGATATTAGATCTATTATTTGATATTATAATAGTGGGATAAAATCCATATTAGAGAATATTGTAACCTACAACTCAATGTCTTTTGTTCAGACGCTAGAGGGACCCCAGAGTGAGTCCAAAACAATGGGTCTATATGAAGCTGTTCAAAATAGTAATTTATAAATGATTCATCATTTTTATACAGATAACAGCTCTCACTGTAACACAGAACAGAGGAAAACAACTCAACACACTTTTAATCAACAATTATAGGACTTCAGTGGTTAAAAATGTTTGAATGTTTTTTTCTGGTCTTTCAGGCAGGAATGATGTTTAATTACTAAAGCAGAAGAAATCCTTACATAATTTAATAAGAAAAAAATGTAACAGCGTACACATCCTGCCCTACAGGAAACAGATGTAGAGCAGAAACCGCTTCCATTCTGGTTACTGAGTGCTGATTGACTGGTGAACTGATCTGCTTATCGGCTGGTCAGACTCACTGACGTCTTGAATTATGTCTCATAATTGATTAAAATGTGTGTTGAGTTGTTTTATGATGTACTGTGTCGAGAACGTGAGCAGTTATCTATATCAAAATGTAGGAGCATTATTATTTTTGCACAAAAGCTCCGTATGGACCCATTCATTTTAGACTTGCGGTTGAGCGTCCTCTAGTGTCCGAACAAAACGGAGGGCATAATCAAGTGCTTTATCCATTTAGAATAATGTCTAATAGTGTTGGTCATATAAAGTCCACAATAGTGGAGCTACAAGTTCTCTGGAACAGCAGCAGCAGAGTCACTGGACCTCCTCATTTATTTCATGATTAGTGTTGGTCAGTTACAGATGCCGGCTGCTAGACGGAGAGAAAGCAACAATTACACTGACCGTACTCTAACAGGACACATCCTATCCCCTCTGACCTCATCTTACAGAAGGACCATTTAGTACCCAATATGTTAGCCAGCCGATGTAGCTAACATGCTACTCGTTAGCCAGCTGAGCTGTATTTAGGACATTTAGCTGATGCTCTTATCCAGAGCGACTTACAAGGTTACTTGCATTACAGAAGTGGGCCAATGTAGTGTTAGGAGTCTTGCCCAAGTGGTGTAGCGGAGCACAGTCACCCAGACCAGGAATCGAACCCCAGTCTCCCACATGCTGTTGTAGCTTACTGGCCAGTAATGGTGTTATCTGTTGCGTCACACAAATCACTATCATGCTATCATAGGATGTGTCACAGCACCGGCCGGTCTGACTTATTTACACCTTATCATAAAGCTAACACTAACAAGTGAACTTCATTCTTTATTTTAGCTCATTTATTTAGATTTTCATTTATTGTATTTATTAATTATGAATGTATTTGGAGTATTGTTAGAATGTACTGCTTGTTTTCTAGAATGAATTCATCCTGTGTGAATAATTCATAAGAGTATTTTATGGACAATCAATTCTTCAACAGGTTTATTTACTATTTAAGTGGTGAAAAATCCACACAGACACATCAGTGGAACGCACCTCGCACCAGCAGGTGTTACAGTATAAGAGCATCACTAAGACCAGAAACCTTTGAAAAACTGCCCTTCTAGAAAAAAACAGCACACACCAGCAAACCAGACCAGCATAAACCAGTTTAGACCATTTTAGATGAAGATGGAATTTTTACTGGTCTAAGATGTTTGTTTCAGTCGCATGTTTGAATATTTTATGATAAACTGAATTTTAAGCCACAATAATTGAACTTTTCATAATCTTCTTACATTAACTTTGAACATTTCAGACTCCAGTTATCAGACTTTAGACGTAAAAGTGTCTCGCTTGTAGTGAAGACGTCAGTGAGTGTGAATCACTTTACGGCAGCCGTCAGGAAAGTATACACCGATTTAACATAATTGTAATAATGAAGCTACATGAGGGGAGTCTAACTCTTTAGAGGTAACGGGCTGCATTACACACAGCCCAATGTCAAGCAGGCCAGACTGGTTTTATATGAAGTTCATCATTTATTGAGGGGATGCTTAAATGTTCAGGAATGAACAGCTCTCACACTCGTTATTCTACAGTAGTAAAAGAACACAGTATCTGTTAGCTAGTGTTAGTTATCCAGACAGCTAACTGCTTAGGTATTTCCTCAGGTTGGAAAAGTGGAGATTTTTCACAGGTTTTGGGAGGCATTATTGGCAGCTGTGCATTTGAAATTGATTAAAGATGGATGAAGATGACCTATGGGCCAAATATGTGGTGTCCTCATACTTTATTAAAACTACTGTAATGAGAGACGTTGGAATGTGTTACTTTTTACCTCTGGAAATGGATGAAAACAGGCCACTTTACACAGTAAACCCCAAATCTCAGAATCTCTTTATTCCGCCAACTATGTTACAATTTTACTTGGTGAGAGCAACACAAGTATGACATGTAACAAAAAACAGACCGTTAACAAGTATTACACTAAAAGAGAAAAATATACTAAACAATAAATATAATAAATAATAAGTTTAAAAAGTAATAAAGAGCTGTAAAAAATCTGTAATCAGAAATCTGTACTTGTACAGGTATGAAAACTGTATATCAATATGTAGCCTGAGTAGACATCTATATATAAACTATTATGTACAGATATGATATAAACATTTACAGAAACTTAACATCTGTACAGCTGTGCAAATAATCATAGTGTAAATGGTAAGCATGTTATGTATCAGTACTTTGTTGAAGTTAAATCCAGTTTGGTTCAGTGAAATTTAGAAGCTCAGTTCAGTTTTAGAATAGGTTTATAGATTAGGGTGTGAACCCTAATGTAACATTTACAGTTCTATTATTAAGCTTATATTTCACAATTGCACATTTCTGTGCCAAAGGTCATGACAGTACCTCAGTTATGAGAGGAAAAAAAGTACATTTTAATAACAATAATAAGAAGAAAAGTAGTTAAAATAGTAAAAAGGGGTTAAAAGTCATGTTTGCTGCTTTTCCTGATCTCAGTGTCTTCGCCTCCTCCTCTTCCTCTTGGGCTGCTTAGGCATTGGCTAAGCTTGGCTCTGCTTGTATCCAGTTCTGTGATAAGGACCTGTCCATCAGGCTGGACATTCATACTCAGAGTGGGACAGCGGAGCTCCTCCCACAAACGCTGCTTGATTTCTCGGCCTAGCTGCAGGCTGTAGGGACGGAGATGTCCTGAGGGAGTTCTGAGCAGAGGGTCCATCACAGAGTGATACACATTCTGGTAGTCCCTCACACTGAGTCCATGGACCAGCAGGGAGGTCTCTCCACCAGTGGAGCTTGTCTCTGGGACTGAGTCAGGAGCAGTGGGTGGACTGACGACAATCTGAATCAAGAAGCACAACAAGAAGATTCGGAACCTGATTGTTTTAGGACCTAAATCTACTGTATATTTACAGAGGAACCTTAGTACCTCTGATCTGAATGAAGAGTCTATTAAATGAAGGAGGATCATGGATGAAGGGTTTCTAGGTTGTGCTGGTGTGTGATTTACCTGCTGAGGAGTACTGACAGACTTGGAGATGCAGCTGTAAGTGTGGTCCAGCCTGGAGCTCAACACCTGTATTGAGATCTCTGGAGCTTTGGGCTTAGAAGCTCTACTTTTAGCTGCAGCCGCTTCCTCCAAGTACTCTCTCAGCCGTCTAGTAAGTACTAGTTTCCTCCTGAGGCCGTACTGACCTGCAGAGGAACGATTCCTCGAATCCTGAAACTAAAATATGAATATGTAATCATTATGTACAGTTAAAAATATTAGTCTAATTTAATAAAAATACACCTCAGGAGATAAATGTACCATTTCTGTAGGAGATGTTTCTAAAAGAACGTAGCAGTTGTTGAAAAAGAGCTTTGAAGAGTAGATCTGAAGAGCTTGTGTTATCAGAGGTGTAACTTTGATTGTGTTTACTTTTGAAATCTGTACTCAGAATTCTATCTGACATCAGCAGGTAATTATGACCTCAAGGATGGTTGAGGCCCAAATTTCTGCTGAGTGGTTTCCATGGAGACGGATAAACGTTAGAGTTCAGAATGTTGGGCTGATTTAAATGTAGAAAATCTTCACGGCACCGAGACAAACATTAAAGCTTTAGGAGGTGATTCTGTAGAAACCTGACGCAAAAAAGCTAGCTGGCTACATCTCCTCATTTGTAAAACATCCCATTCAAATCAGTACAATCAGGACCATAAGTATTTGGACAGTGACTGAATGTGTGTAATTTAGCTTCAGTACACCACCTTAGGGGATCTGAAATCAGGTAGTCAACCGAATGAGATGAAACCACAGGACTTTCTAGAACTAAATTGTGCTTATTTACATTTCTGTTGAGGCTTTTAAGGCTGTGGTGAGAAGCGATTTAACCAATGGCTGCATGTAGATGCAGGTACATGTAGACCAGGTCTGGTGGTAAAGAGGTGGGGCTTAAAGAGACATGTTTAAAAGTGTACAAATTTGAAAAACTACCACTGCAACAGCATACCATTACTGTCCCTGATTCTGTCTGAAAAAAATAAGCACCATTTTTAGTTACTCTATAAACTAGGTAACCATAATTGGTTCATATCTGGTTTAAAAAAATAATTGGTTTAAAAAACACACAGCCAGGCTTGAACATCACACCAACCAGGAAGTCGTACCAAGAGGATCTGAAATGATGTAATCAAGATGTGATGGAAGCGTAGAGCTTTTTCAAGAGGGTTAACAGAAATACTTATATTTAATGTGGAAGTGGATACCTCATCTCAGTACAGCTGTGATCACTGTAACATCTTATACAAATCACACAGGAGCACCCATCAGCATTACTGTGGGTAAGAGCACAGAGAGTGACTTTATAATAAGCTCATCTGACTGCAGTAGTAGTAGTAGCATTCTGTAATCATATGTGGGCAGCATGGATTGCTACTGGCTATCTAAAAACGTCCATAAAAAGTGTGCCACTACCGAATTCACGCCTGGCCAGTTTTGTGCTAAGCATGTGCTGTTTTGTTTAGAGAACAGGTATGGACTATAAGACATTATAAGAACCAATGAAAATGAAAGAGAATATTATATTATACTAATTAGCACTACATCAAGAATTTTGTGAT
Organism: Salminus brasiliensis; assembly: GCF_030463535.1. NCBI lineage: Eukaryota > Metazoa > Chordata > Actinopteri > Characiformes > Bryconidae > Salminus > Salminus brasiliensis. Next base: position 14,810,526 of record NC_132898.1, on the reverse strand, counting down.
TTACACTATATGGACAAAAAGTATTTGGACATCTACTCATTCATTGTTTCTTCTAAAATGAAAGAATTTATCCTGCTTTTTTGGAGTAACTGTCTCTACTGTTCAGGAAAGAAGGCGTTCTACTGGATTTAGGAGGAGCATTGCTGTGAGGATTTTATTGCATTCAGTGACGAGCGCGTTAGTGAGGTCAGGATGTTGGATGATCACCTCCCCAACTCCCCAACTCATCCCATCTAAAACTATTAGTTGAAGCACCACCATAATTCAGCTCAATACTAGGTGGTTTTATACCCCTCTAACCCCTGCCTGACATTAGGCATGGCGCAAGCAGGTTCATGTTTACTATCTGCTCCAGAAATCGTCCTATTCTATTGGTAGTACTTTTCTACAAGCTGTGTGCTGTTTGCACATCATTGTCATCATTGGAAAAGACAGCAGCAGGTGAGTGAGTTTATAATATTTAACCAGAACAATTTCACAGTTTCAGGAGGCTGTAAGAGCCTGTTTACACCTACATCCTGTTAAGATATCCTGTTACACTTAGTAGTGAAATGCCTCTCCGGTTCATCAGACTGGAATCTGATTGCTGTGTGGGATGGAAAATGCTAATTTACTCTTTTCCCAGCAAAGGGAGGGGATTTGGGATTTTGGATGTACTGGGAGGAGTTTCAGTTGTACTGGGAGGAGTTAAGGTGGTACTGGGAAGACTTACAGTTGTACTGGTGGTGGTTTTGGCTGCAATGGTAGGAGGTTTGGTTGTACTCGCAAGACTTTTAGTTGTACTAGACAAACGTTTGGTTGTACTGGGAAGAGTTTGGGTTGTACTGGAAGGAGTTTAAATTGTACTGGACAAACTTTTGGTTGTACTGGGAAGAGTTTGGGTTGTACTGGAAGGAGTTTAAATTGTACTGGACAAACCTTTGGTTGTACTGGTAGGAATTCTGGTTGTACTGGGAGGAGTTTGGGTTGAACTGAACCAGGTGTAAGAGAATTAAAGAACTCTGAAATTAGAGAAGGGTGGAATTCTTGTGGCTTTTGCTTTGTGGGAGAAGACCAGACCCTCCTCTGAAAAATGAAGCTAGGACTGAGAGATATGGCAGAGTTAAAGGAAAGTAAGGAAAAGTAAGTAATGTTCATGTTCATGTCATGAACATGAACATGAGATGCCATTCTCCCAACATTATTCTGAAGCTGCTGTTTTAAGGTAGAATTGCTACATAAGGTGATTTTAAGCTATTTCATATTTCTCATATTTGAACTGTATTGTGACTCAATTATTCTGTAGGGGGAAAAAACACAGGATCAGGATCACCTGTTTGAGGAACAAGATGGAGGATGAAGACGATAATAATGAAAGTGGAGAAACAGTTCTTTCGGAGAAAGAATATTCGGTGGACTCTGATGATGACTACATCAATGTAGATGCTGATGTGGGAAAACCAGCATTGGAAAATCAGTTTGCAGGTGAATGTTTATGTAAATTGTGTAGAACATCATAGCCATTTGAGTCAATACTGGTTATAATATTACCCATCTTTCAGGTTCCTGCCTGCACGCACAAGACATTTATGAAAACTTTGTCTGATGAGGACTTCATTAATGTAAACTAGATAGTGATGGTGGCGTACTCTGACACACACTGCATTCTATTTACTAAACGTACAGAATGATATAAAGCTTAGTCATTAATAATAAACATGATTCATATTTGCTATTAGCAGTCTTGCCTAAGGATTCTTATTGGTGTGGAGTGGTATGTTTGTCCAGCTGGGGAATTGAACCCCTGTCTGCCACTGAGGGTGATGCTGTTGCTACTACGCTACTCCAACCACTTCAACTCCCGTACAGTAAATTAATTTGAATCGTTTATATGATTGAAATGTTAAGAGGATACGCAGAAGTAAAATACAGCTTCTTCCACTGAGATCTGTGTGTTAGTATTTCAGAACAATATTCACCAATAGTGTTGGACCCAGAAGGAATTTTGGAATTTGGAATTGGTACAACTTAAAGTAGCTATATGCGTTCATTAGAAGAGGTGTCCATAAACATTTGAACACATAGTGTATTCTGGGTGTGTATTTTTCAGCCCCATAATGCCTCACTGCTCTTCCCCTCAGGGAATCAGTGAGGTCTATCTGCAGCATCACAGTAGAATAGAGCCTTCACTGAGTGACTGGATTATGACCTGTGTGTAGAATGGTGTGACATCATCAGCCAGATCACACACCTGCTCTTCACTGCTCTTTTAGAAGAAACATGTTTCACAGATTCTCTCCAGCCGGACTGTCCAGGTAGGCCTGGGCCTTTGATTTTTAAGGCTGTCAAATGTAAAAATCCAACAATGAACCTGAAAAAAAAAAACATCATTAATATTAATAATTAAATAATAAATGACTGAACCACAGCCTATCAATGATACAGTATTTGACACCCTAAAATGCAGTTATTTGTATTTATTTATTTATTTATTTTATAAATATTAACTACACCGGCCAAATATAATGGTTTGCTCTGTGTAGCAGGGAAAGTGACCATAACTCCTTGCCATTGGCTGTCCCCCTATCTCAGGAAGGTTTGAGGACCATGCATGGCTCAATACTGGAAACCTTTTCTACTGACAAGCTACCCCAGTCTCCGGTGGAATCTCACCTGCTGCAAAACGACGAATCCAGCACAAATCTGCTGATGGTAAATCGCCAGCACTGCTGACGAACCACCTCGGCCAGCTTCCACAGCCCAGGTCTCAGAGTTTGCTTCTTCACATTTCCTTTATACCCTTGAGATAAACGAGCGTCTTGAATGGACATCACCAGCAGAGAAAGGATTTGGTGTTCCTGGCCTGTCATTTGTGGAAGAACTGGAGTCTGAGCTGGGCTTCCCCTTAGCAACTTCTCCAGAACCACAGGAGGAGGATGGTGGTGGCTGTGCAGTGTTGCAGCAATCAGCTGATTCTGAAAACTGTCAAATGCTTTAAGGATTTGGAGAAGCTCACGTCTTCCCCTTCTTCCTGTTCTTCAGTTGAGAAGAACGAAAATGATGATGATGATGATGATGCCTATTTTGGACTCACTCCAAAGATGAGCCCAAACAGCCGCTGTGACTTTTACCCCTCTCTTTCAACCACTGATGCACCCGTATCTGCGTCTGTCTTTGGTGGCACTAGATTCCCAAAGCTTGCCTCTCAGACGTCAGCACTTCTCAAGGAAGATGGCTGTCCCTCGATCACTCTTCAGAGCACAAAAGATGCTCTAGATAATCAGCCGTCATTTGAGAAAGGAAAAAGGCTTCGTTTGTCTTCCCCACAGGAGGCTGCAAATAGCTCACGGTTCTGGGGGAGTTGTGATGAGGAAGCAGTTAACTCGACATGTCTCCAACAGGGCATTAGAACTGTAAGCAGGACTGCAACAAATGGATATGTACAAGACTCTCCTGCTCATCTGCAGCAGCCAGACACTGCAATGGATCTGCCAGCTAATTTGAGCCTGAAATCACTTGGTGAAGAGCAGGCCCATTTTTTCCAAGGTGATGTAGAAGCTCCTGTGCATCACAAAGGCCAGTCCCTGGGCCTAGATACCCTCCGTCCTGCAAGATCTCCCATTGAAAAGAGTATCTTGTCTCCAACCTGTGTGATCCACAGATTCCATGACCAAGGATCTGTACAGCACTTTGAAGTCAGCTTCTACTGCCATGGTGTTGACCCATCTGTTATTAGCTCATACGATCTTCTGACTGAAGCATCTCCCTCTACGTCTTCTGAGTCCTTCATACTCCAAGATGAGAAGCCCTATGATGCCAGTTTGCAGGCCACTGTAGACAGCCGCCCATGCCAACATACAAGGTCAGATGTGTAAAGTAAAGGAGGTCATTTAGCTCCAGTGTTCTTGTATACAGCAAAAATGACAATAAAAGCCTTTAGACTAAACAGTTAATGTCTTTATATTCTCAAATAAAAGGTTTAGTTTATTAAAAATGTATTCACGGATGATTGTTCTGCAATTCACAGCTTCCCAATCCATGCAGTCATCATCTTTGTCTGAAGATGGACAATAAGGTGGAGCAGGCTGTTCATAAGAACAACTTCATGAATGGAGCATCATCAGCTACAATGAACCCGAGATTATACTGATGATATTTGGGGCATGTCTGCTTGGATGTATCACACATTGCCCACACTTCACTGACTTCCTTTGGTTGGTTAACAGCGATATCTACAGACACAAAATCGAGTTAGGAGAACACAGGTTTGGGTGCTGATCTTCTCTGTGAACTCTCATTGGGATTTGTTTAGTTCCACCAGCAGCTCCCCCGATTTACTGTAATGAAGAACCCCTAGAGTAAACTACGGGCTGGACGGGAACCGAAAATTCTGGCCTTCCACCAGATTCCTTAAAAGTTAATTCAAGAATAGTGTATCAATCATAAGAACTATAAACACAAAGTAATAATAATAATGCTACTAGAATATTAATAATAGTGCTAATAACAATATAACAACATTAATAACAGCATCAGTTGATGTAGTGCGTTCATTAATTCATATAAACAATTATTATCAGTAGTATTATTATTTATAATAATTATACTCACTATAACCCTATTTGTATGTTTTATATATATATATATATATATAGTGGGAAAAAAAAGTATTTAGTCAGTCACCAATTGTGCAAGTTCTCCCACTTAAAAATATGAGAGAGGCCTGTAATGGACATCATAGGTAGACCTCAACTATGAGAGACAAAACGAGAAAAACAAAAAAGTCACATTGTCTGATTTTTAAATAATTTATTTGCAAATAATGGTGGAAAATAAGTATTTGGTCAATAACAAAAGTTAATCTCAAAACTTTGTTATATAACCTTTGTTGGCAATGACAGAGGTCAAACGTTTTCTGTAAGTCTTCACAAGGTTGGCACACACCGTTGCTGGTATGTTGGCCCATTCCTCCATGCAGATCTCCTCTAGAGCAGTGATGTTGTGGGGCTGTCAGCGGGCAACACGGACTTTCAACTCCCTCCAAAGGTTTTCTATGGGGTTGAGATCTGGAGACTGGCTAGGCCACTCCAGGACCTTGAAATGCTTCTTACGAAGCCACTCTATTGTTGCCCTGGCAATATGCTTGGGATCACTGTCATGCTGAAAGACCCAGCCACGTTTCATCTTCAATGCCCTTGCTGATGAAAGGAGGTTTGCACTCAAAATCTCACAATACATGGCTCCATTCATTCTTTCATGTACACGGACCAGTCGTCCTAGTCCCTTTGCAGAGAAACAGCCCCAAAGCATGATGTTGCCACCCCCATGCTTCACAGTTGGTATGGTGTTCTTTGGATGCAACTCAGCATTCACTCTCCTCCAAACACAACGAGTTTCATCTGACCATAAGACATTCTCCCAATACTCTTCCGGAACATCCAAATGCTCTCTAGCAAACTTCAGACGTGCCCGGATATGTACTGGCTTAAGCAGGGGAACACGTCTGGCACTGCAAGATCTGAGTCCCTGGCGGCGTAGTGTGTTACTAACGGTAGCCTTTGTAACGTTGGTCCCAGCTTTCTGCAGGTCATTCACTAGGTCCCCCCGTGTGGTTCTGGGATTTTTGCTCATCGTTCTTGTGATCATTTTGACCCCACGATCTTGCATGGAGCCCCTGATCGAGGGAGATTAGCAGTGGTCTTGTAGGTCTCCCATTTTCTGATTATTGCTCCCACAGTAGATTTCTTCACACCAAGCTGCTTGCCTATTGCAGATTCAGTCTTCCCAGCCTGGTGCAGGTCTACAATTTTGTTTCTGGTGTCCTTCGACAGCTCTTTGGTCTTCACCACAGTGGAGTTTGGAGTGTGACTGTTTGAGGTTGTGGGCAGGTGTCTTTTATACTGTTAACAAGTTCAAACAGGTGCCATTAATACATGTAATGAGTGGAGGACAGAGCCTCTTAAAGAAGAAGTTACAGGTCTGTGACAGCCAGAAATCTTGCTTGTTTGTAGGTGACCAAATACTTATTTTCCACCATTATTTGCAAATAAATTCTTTTTAAAAATCAGACAATGTGATTTTCAGAATTTTTTATTTCTCATTTTGTCTCTCATAGTTGAGGTCTACCTATGATGTCAATTACAGGCCTCTCACAATTGGTGACTGATTATATATAACATATATATATATATATATATATATAACATATATTTACAATGAATTCTGCCCAGATCATTGGAGATTGGGCGCCTATAGCAGCTTGTTTTAGTCAGCTTGCCTCAACAGTGATCCACCAGCACACGTAGATTTTCTTTTAGCAAGCACACCAGATAGCCCTGCCAGTATAAAAACATATTTCTGATACCCTTATTTACAATTCCACCTTATAACGTAATCCTTGTGCAAAAACCTTCTCGACTGCTCGACTCACCGAGGGGGGCAGCCCTGTTGAGTTTACATATACAGAGTGCAGTACTAAGATGTTTGAGTCTGACTAGGTGATCTGTGTGCGTGATTGTGAAGTCTTTTGTTTTGATCCACAGCTCTCATAAGGACTCTCCCCTCGTGTCTGAAGCTGCCCTACACTGTGGTTCTAACTGTATGTGGCTTGCTGCTGGGAACACTCAGCCTTCATTATCCTGAAGTAAGATCACATTTTTAAGGGTGTGAAATAGAGATGGCACACTGCCAGTTTCTTTTTTCTGTAACTGATTTTTGAATTTGCTCTACTACTTAAACACTTCATTACCCCATAGGGAAAAAACACCGCTAACCTCACATCACACAGTGTGAGTGTGTACTGCTTCAGGATAGATTAGTTTTCAGTCTGAAATGCAATCCAGCATTTTATGCAGATGTTGGGTCAATGTGCGTAGCCATCCACACTGATATATGCCATATCTGTTTAAAAAGAAAGATGGAAGAGGAAGATGCTGTTATTTTGATTTAATATTCTGAATCCTGTTCATTTATAACTTATCTCTGTGTTCATAACAACATATTTCCACTCTTATTAAGGCCACAAAAAATGTCAGGTCTTTAAGAAAAAAGAGTTTTGTATGGCTTACATGATTTTTCAGCCTGCAGTTTGTGTAGTTTGTGTAAAGCCACAACTATCCGTTCTAGGTGTGAATCTGAGATAGCTCTGCAGTGTACAACAAAACAAAATCAATGCATTTTTGAAAATGAGTTAAACTGAGAGTAAAATACTGCATGGACATATAAAACTGTGCATTTATGCAATATCACATATATTAAATCTGGGCAATATGACAGTATTTTATTGTATCATGATAAATATTGTTACTGTGATAATATGCCTATTATGGGGTCTTTTCCTCCATAATAAGTATATGGAGGAGACGGTTAGTGCTTAATAAACACTGATCAGCTGCAGGTTTCATTAATAACAGTGTAATTAGACTGGTTAAATTAGATAAAGTACAGCAGATGTATTGTGATAAATATAGTGTATATAGTATATAGTCTTTAAATGTCGTGATGTAGTATTTCTATCATATCACCCAGCCCTAACATATGTTCATATCTCCAAAATAGAAACTTTATGCAAGAAGGAGAAAACCTTAAAGTCAGTGTAAAAAGATTACATTTTAAGTAATTTTGTTGCATTTCTGTTGGTGAAATGTAACACAATGTAAAGAACAAAAATGGAAAAATTAAAAATGTAAATCCAAGATTTTTGTGTGGCGACAGTGATATTCTAGATTCTACTAGAAACTCCTCTGAATGTCTTATCTCTCAGTGTCACTGGTTTAAATGTATAACAGCTCTGTCAGCTGACACCTTGGTGTCTCCTTTTCTTTCAGGTCAGTTACTACACAGAAGAGATCGCAAACATCGGCCCCTGACTCCTACTTCACACATCTATGCCAGTAATTATCTTTAGCTGTGCTTTTGAGATTCACCCACACATGTTCCAGAAGTCTCTTATACAGGTAAGAATGTTCTAGAGTCTACAATAACAGAGCATTGCCATCTGTGTTTAAGAACATTGGTCATTTTTTGTAAAACAGTACTTGTACATGTTCTCCCCCTATATGGCTCTCGGCTGACAAGAGTCTAAGCAGCATTATGTGAGAAATATACAAATATACACAAGCTCTAAGAGACAGAACTGTCACTGAAAGTGAAAGAAGCATGTGGACAAAGACAGTAGTGTAATACATTTGCAGGATTTTACGCAAATATGGCCCGGGTGCCACAGCGTTGCACAGTTCTGGCGAGCAATGTCCTGTCCGCTTCACCCAAGTCACCAAGTGCAGGTTCTGCCGTGGTGTGCCAAGACACTGTTTCGCCTATTATGGCTAGTGGAGCATCAACATGATACATTAGCCCTGTAGCTCCAGTGTGAAAGTAAAGACACATGACATGGCTGATCAATTGCATCTGGGCTGATTTACATATGTGATGTATTCAAACCTGTTTAGGTATAAGTCCATGTTTAATGTTAAATTTGTCCCTTTTTTGGGCAGATTCTGATTCTTGCTGTACCTGGGTTTTTACTCAGCGCCTGTCTGACCGGGGTCTTTACAGTGTAGTTGTATAACCACACTTGGGATTGGTCTGTTGGAAAGATGTTTGGCGCAATCATTAGCACCATTGATCCTGCATCATCAACAGCTGAATTGCACAGCTTGGGTATGTTCCTGCAATCACAATAAAGATGATGTCAGGACAATATGAGATCTATGAATATCTATGAGTGTTAACAATTTGATATATATTAAATATGAATGTATACTAATGTGTGTATCTACCTATCATATAATGATAGGTAGATATAATGATGATAATGATAATATGCTGCTTCAGTAGTTCCGCACTCGTCCACCATCTTTCCTACTGCTGCTTTGCAGCAACCGCATCGTGGTCCATTTGGCCAAAAGTAGACTGCATCAGGGGTTCACTGGTTTTATAGTGCATAGCGCTAGAACACGAGAGGGAGTGTATTATCATGGATAACATAGACGTGTTAACGAATGCTATAGATCATTACAGCCCTGATGTTATTTGGGATAACACATGACCTTGAATGCTCTTTTTTTAAAGGCTTTTATTGTAATTTTACTGTGAAAACACTGTGCTGTTATCACAAATATCAGCACAACACTTCTCATCTAGTCAGATTGTGAGGTCGGAACTAACCAACTGTAGTATAAAGGGAATCTAATTTGCCTTCTGAGAATTCGGGCCACACTACAAAATTGCTGACACCCTAAATAGAACACTAAACAGTGAGCAGGGCCGGATTCAGAGACAGCTGTCCTTTCTTTTTGACAGGAACGGCTAAGCATCTGATTCTGATTACAGAGAGCGAGATGTTGTTTAGTGATGGAACTGCCTTCATCATGTTTAAAATGTTTAAAGACCTGGCCATCGGTCATGGCCACATTGATGGTAGTCTTCATATCTTCATAAATATATCTATATCTCTTTAGTTGTTTCAGCTTCCTGAATATAGCTGTATTTTTGTCCCACAGCATTTGGCTGTGAAACTGATGGTGAAAGTTTTGGGGACTCCTCTTCTGGGATTTGTTGGGTTGGGTCAAAGATCACCACCTATTGGCTTTCACACATCTTCAGTGACATGGTCACTGAAATAACGGTCAGCCTCTCGATGACGTACATCCCGTTCTATCTTGGTAAGTGATTTTTGAAGGCGTTTGTTTAGTGTGTGATCTGAATGTCCCAGTTTCCCATCTCAGTGTGACATTATCGTTTCTAGTGAAGTGGTGGAGAGAGTGTTCAACATGATGCTTATTTGAGCAGTTAATAATCATCTTCATGATTCCAGAGGTTTTTGGAAAAGCCGTCCCTGATCGTTTTTTTGACCACATTCTCTGTTCCTCTGTGCTGCATGTGGATGTAATGAGTACAAATATTAACATCTGTCCTTCGACAGCTCAGTGGTTGGGAATGTCTGGCGTTATTGCCATTCTCATAATGGGTCTTTTTATTGACACGGTCAACTTCAGTCCTGAAATTAAAGTCATTCTCTTATGATCAGTGCCTTGAAGGAATAGTCCAGCATTTTTCCATCTGATCTCTGTCTGCTATAATATAAAGCATAGAAAAAGAAATCCAGATGAAAGCGCTGTATTGAACAATGCAGTATCTAATGTCTATGATGTAAATAGTAATCAACTTTTCAGATTTATTAACCTGTACATTTTAAACTGTGCATCTATAGAGTAAGTTAATGTGTATCTGTATTTTTATCATTTTTCTGATGGGCAGTTTTCGGTCCAAAGATTATGTCATGCATGTTTCAGCATTATGTTCTGTGGCTGTAATTTCATAAAAGTCCTGCTTAAATGTTTAAAATTAAATGTAAAATTAAATGTTTATTTTCTAATTTTTATTTCATTTCCTGATTTCGTGCAGGATTTGGGAACTGTTGACATACCTGGCCAATACAATGATCTTCTTCATCATTGGACTTATCACTTCCCAAGCGTTTCAGCACATGGTTCTCTATGACTGGCTCTACATTTTGGCACTTTTCCCTGCGTTACAAGGTGTGTCTTACACAAAATGAATTTTTTATTTTGACCCTTGTTCACTGTTAGCATTTCTATGTATTATTACTATCCATATTATTTAGGAAAGGTGGCATACACCGATCACCCCCAATATTGAGCATCACCCCCTTGTTCCATCCCAGTAGATTTGACCATTCGAGGCATGGATTCCACAAGACCTCTAAAGATGTCCTGTGGTATCTGACATCAAATCTAACGTTAGCAGCAGATCCTTTAAGTGCTGTAAGTTGTAAGAGGTGGGACCTCCATGTGCATCAGCGAGCCTTCTGTATCCAATGCCGGTTCACCGGTTACTTTTAATGAGTACTGACTGCACACCAGAAAAATCCTGAATGCATGCCTGATATTTCTGAGATGTTCTGATAAAGTATCCCGGATTCTCATTTTCACTGCTTCAAAACATTACCTACATGGGCTGACTGTTTACTTGCTAATATATTTACCCCTTGACAGGAGACACTGTAGAAGATAGTCAGTGGTTTTACTTTATCTGTCTGTGTTGCTAATGTTATGGCTGATTAGGGTATATATGAGTTTATTATTATTAATATCAATAAAGGGAATCTGCAGTCTACTAACATGCATGCTGATATGTCCTTGCAGGCTGTTGACAGTTTTTCTGCTATCGCCCGTCCTGTCCGGCGTTGGATATGGCTTTAACTGGCGCTGGGCTTTAGTTTGTGTCTGGGGTGCAACCAGAGGGTTTTTTTTTTTTTTTTGCCTGAGCCTGACACTAATGGCTTTTCAGGCTGAAGGACTGGAGAAACTACTAGTACGAGACAAGGTAATTAGTCCCAAAAAAGACCTTAGATAAAGTACACAGCGATTAGAACTGCTTCAAACTGAGTGTCTACTTGTAATGAACTCTATACAATATTAGAATAAACCCACATAAACATAAAGTCAGTGGTCAGAATGTGCTGTTGGTCAGTAAAGTTATAGATATGTAAGAACACAGCTTTGGTTGCTGGTAAGGAGAAAAGAAATCTTTAAATGCAGCATTAGGATTTAGAAGGCATAAATGCTCTGTTTATACATATATTTACAGGTATTTTGTGGTTTATTAGAAATGTATTTATTCTCTATGTTCCAGATTTTAGTGCTTTCCTGCGGAGTGGTTATTCTTACCCTTGTTATTAACGGATCCACAACAAGCCTGTTTTTTAGGCTTATCGGTAAGACTTAACATTAAGACTACGTTCACACAGCTCCATTGGCCCAAACTGTTATCGATTCAGTGTGTGTTTTGCCATTCACACTTCTGCACGCATAGCCCTGCTGTGTAAACACAGCCTTAGAAGTTTGTTTTTCTGCTGTTTTTGCAGCATCCAAATAAAATGTGTCTTGTTTGAATGGAAAAGATGAGGTTAGCAGATTTATTGACCATCTCTCCTCATGTTGGCAGGCATCAGTGATATTTCTCGGGCAAAACAAAAGACTGTGCACAGGCTGTTGCAGACCATGGAGGAGTCCACCGAGAACATCATCAACAAGCTCAAAGCTGACTGATCTATGTTCAATGTCAACTGGGAGATGGTAACACGGCTTGTACGCATTAAGAGCCCATACGAAACTTCTGGAAAAAAAGGTATGTGAATGAAGAGAGATTCCCCCACAGTCCAGGTTTCAGGTTATTATCAGGAGTCAATTCAGCATTTACCACCTGCAGCAGTTCTTTTTGTTGTTGGTGAAAGTAACATGTGCTGGAGACTCTTCAGTTGGTCCTCTTTGCTTTGATGCAGTTTTAAACACATTTTTGGTTATAAATTGATACATAAGCATCAACTTTGCTGTTCACATTTGTCCTTAAAATCAATTTTAAGCATTTAAAGGGCCAATTTTAATCTAATTTTACAGAACAAACTGGACTTATATGAATACATTAAAGGGAATTACTTATAGAATGTTATATTTATGATAAGTGTTGATGGTGACTTGATTTGAAATACAAGCCAGCAGTGTTTTAAAGATCTTCATTAATATTTTACAGTTTATGCACATCAGTAATGTATATTGTGTCAACACCAAAGTTCATTTTTGTCATGTGGAACCGCTTGGCTTTTGTTTTGTTTGTTTGTTTTTTTTAAACCACGATATCGATGATGAACCCTATAAGTAATGCTGTCTCATTCTCAGCCCAAATGGAATGGTCAACATCAGCAAATGGAAGAGGAGAAATTTTAGTATGATTACATTACACTTAAAAACGTGGTGCAATGAACTTAAAATATTTATATTTAAATCTGTTCTACATTTATTCCACAGTGACAGACAAACGTAGATAAACTAAAAAAACAACCTGGTTTTAATGTAATTAAATGGAAATAAAGTTTAGTATGTTTTTTTTTTCTAGTTGTATCATCCTTTTTTCATTGTGTTTTTAATTGGATTAAAACGTGGGGAGCGCAGATTTGATCTGGTCGATACAGAATGTAAATCAAATATAAATGTCATTTGTGAGCCAAAACATCTGTTCAGTAACCTTATTATCTCTGAAAGAGAACGTTGTGCCAGGTATGATAAACAACAAACATTACGACACAAAACACAATACCACATATTTATAAACTTTATTGCCCTGAATACGGTTTACGGTGGGCTCCTTGTCAGCAGTGGTTCATGGAGGGACAGACCACCAACTGGCAGGGTGTCAGGCCTGTTGATTGATAAAGAATCTATGTGTTGATCTCCAGCAGAACAGAGTGGACTGTCGTTTTACCAGGAAGAGGAGAACAGGTCCAGACTGTGATGTAAATGACATCCCCAAAACAGAAACTGGACGAAATGATGGAGATAGCCCGAATGCACATCCTGAAATCCTTTAAGGTTCCTACACTCTCTCTCTTTCACACACACAGTATCAATCTAATATATGGACACTTCTACTTAGGCAGTGCTGCTGCTTTTAGACCCGCTTTGCCCTGATACAGCTTTAACCACTCTCAAGTAGCTATTCAAAGATGTTGATAATAAATTCATACCTAGGCACCACTTTATGGATTTGTCCTTGTAGTCAATTGTTAAAGTGTTTCTACCATGAAACATCTCATGTTGCTTTCTTACAAATAAAAGAGGTTTACATGCATTATCTAAGAGCTGTGGTAATTTACACATTTCTAAATGTACCGTCCCAGTCTGTGTGGTCCACACAAACTCACACTGTATGTTCTAATGAATGCATTCAGCTACTTAAAGTTGCTCACATTGCTGACACAGATGTGCAAAAGCACACACACAGCTTGTCTAGTCCCTGTGGAGTAGCACTGCTGATAGAATAGGACTCTCTGAAGCAGATCAACATCATGAACCTATTGACACCATGCTGCCTAATGCCAGTCGTGGGCTAGAGGGGTATAAAGCCCCCCAGCATTGAGCTGTGGAGCAGTGGAAGAGCTGTGAATGGAATGATGGTGGAGCTCCATCCAGTACTTTTGGGATAAGTTGGGGATGAGGTGGGATGGTGATCATCATCCAACATCCTGACCTTACTAACGCTCTTGTCGCTTAAGTCTAAATAAATGAATTGCTAATCAAGCAAAAAACATTTAAATGGCAGTGATCAACTTTATGATTATAGAATTACATTTTAATAATAGTAATATGCAAAATAATAGTGCATTTCTGCAATGATGTTCATGATATGACAAGTTCTTCTGTTTGCATTAATTCAGAATAATGTCAGATGTGCCGGGACAGGTAGTGGCCAGTGTTATTTCCCATTGAGCCCATTGAGTCAAACTGAACCGGTCTTGTGCCATGTTCCTCTTTTTCCGTGTTCTTCTCTACTATGGCTTTATCACTCACTCTATTAAATCTCCTCTAGTCATGGCTGATGAGGTTATGAGCTCTGAAAAATCCCCAACCCAATGTCCTGCAGCGTGTAATTCAGTAAGCATTGAGATAGGGTGGGTAGGGGAACGGGACAGTGGTGCATGTGTGGACTGACTCAGCCTGGTTTATCTTCAGAAGAGCTACTGGGAGCAGTACAGTGCCGGAATGCTGACAAGGAAAGTCGCAATGACCCTTATCAACCAGTGATTTAGCTCACCCCGAATCGTTGTTTGGTGGGGTTTGGAACATTATCCTGTAATTAGTACGATATATAGTTCAGCCAACACAATTTACTAACTCTCTTTCAGCAGTAAGTGACCAGAAAATACTATATACCATATAATTATCCAAAAACATAAACATGAAGTCAGTGGTCAATGAGAGTGTCTACCTGTAATTAACTCTATATAACATTAGAATAAACTCAAATAAACATAAAGTCAGTGGTCAGATCGTTTTGTTGGTCAGTAAAGTAATTGATATGCTGGTTAGAAGAGCACAGGTTCGGGTGCTGATCTCCATACACTGTATGGATGTGTTAAGATCTACTTTACTGATCTAGCAAAGCTAACACACTCACACACAACGATCACAATGAATTGTGTTTATTTTAATGTTATGAGAATTTTTTTTTCTAAAAATAACTCTTTTCCTCTCACTTTATTACTATATTTTATTAATGAGGAAATGTATCAAGTATTTTAAATGTGTTGGGGTTTTTTTTGGCAATCTTTCTACTTAGAGATAAGTAGAGGTAAGGCTGTGGGGTGTGAATGGGATGTACGGTTTTGGTGTAGTGTGTAAAAACTGTAATAATGTAAAGATTGTAAGGTGTTCACTGTTCACCACTCAGTCCATGTCCATCCCAGTACAGCCTGCTCTTTGAATGAGGTGCAAAACAGGGCAGCCAGTTAGAACAGAGCTTATTTACATATTATTTATATAGGCTTATTTAGCTTTAAAGGCATAGTAACAGAAAATAGTGGTATTTATATTATCATGGCTATCTGTTTGTAATAAACTAATCAAACAAGAGCAATTTAAATATCTCAACAAAATTAATAGAATAAGGGCTTTCTCCACATTCAGCCCAAAATACCACTTTAATGACGACTGCAGTCTCAGAATTATTCGACCCCTTCATCACCAGCCTCTTTAAAACTTAGTAGAGCTCCCTTCTGCGGTTCTGCCCTGCTGCAAACATGCTGCCCAGCCAGATACCAGCTTCTAGCCCCTTCCTCACTGGCTCCAGTTCACCGATATTGCTGGGTTTGCTGCTGCAGCCGCCTTCCAAAGATTTTCTATGGGGTTCAGGTGTTCAAGTCAGGCGACTGTGCAGAACCTTCCAGGACTTCTTAAACCAAGCCTTGGGGGACTTGGGGTATGCTTTGGCTCACTGTCCCGTTGGAAGGTCCAAAGATACTCAAGCCTCCTCACAGAAGGCATGATGTGTTCTCCTAGGATTTCCCAATACTTGATTGAATCCATCTTGCCCTTCCACTCGCTGTCTTCAAACGCTGTCTTACTTACTAGAGTACTACTTGTGGTCTCCATACTGTTTAGTAGAGTCTAAGCTTGGAATAATCTTTTGGATCCTAGCCTCTACAAATGAGCTAAGGGTATTTTCAGTGAGTGAACGGTGAAGCACGTTTGTAAGTTGCTCTGGAGAAGAGCAGCTGCTAAATGCCTTCAGTGTAAATGTAAATTCATCAAGATAATCATCTTCCAAAAACACATCCCAGCCCTCTGAATCCTAGCCCTAGCTTGTGTGCAGGATTATGTTCAGTGGGTTGAATTCATCTGAGACAGCAGTTGTCATTAATAGTGGTATTGTGAGCTGAATCTGGAGATTACACTTATTTACAGTGGAGGTTGAATAATTTTGAGTGCTGTAGTGTAGACATGTTGCATGGAACTAGTAGGCCTTAGAGGCATGTCAAACAGAGGACAGGTGTAATTCATGTTGTTTTTCCTCAGGTTCATGAGTGTTGATGACAAACATGTACTGGGATTGGGGGGAAGAAATTTCAGTATCAAGTGCTGGAAACTGATCAACTGGATCTGTGTCATCAAATACACCAAGCCTTCAAAGTAAGTCAACCCCCAAACCCCATTTCGTCTAGACCAGAGAAAATACACTTTGAAACTAGACCAACACAAGCACATGCTGTGAGGTTCTGCATCGGTTCTGACCCGTTAGAACACCTTCTACTTACATTTGCTGTGTTGCTAAATCAGGACCAAGAAGACCACAGTGTTTCGTAATAATTATGCAACAGTTTCATTCTTTAGTCTTGCACTGCAACTACAAGGCTAATGTAGCACTTAACACTAGCATCTGTTAGCACAGTGTAATCTGCATGCATAAATCACACTTTTCCCAAACCAAGCCAAGGAGGCCTTTATACAGTGGGGGAAAAATGTATTTAGTCAGTCACCAATTGTGCAAGTTCTCCCACTTAAAAAAATGAGAGAGGCCTGTAATTGACATCATAGGTAGACCTCAACTATGAGAGACAAAATGAGAGACACTGTCTGATTTTTAAAGAATTTATTTGCAAATAATGGTGGACAATAAGTATTTGGTCACCTACAAAGAAGCAAGATTTCTGTCTGTCACAGACCTGTAACTTCTTCTTTAAGAGGCTTCTCTGTCCTCCACTCATTACTTGTATTAATGGCACCTGTTTAAACTCATTAACAGTATAAAAGACACCTGCCAACAACCTCAAACAGTCACAGTCAAAACTCCACTATGGTGAAGACCAAAGAGCTGTCGACGGACACCAGAAACAAAACTGTAGACCTGCACCAGGCTGGGAAGACTGAATCTGCAATAGGCAAGCAGCTTGGTGTGAAGAAATCTACTGTGGGAGCAATAATCAGAAAAAATGGGAGACCTACAAGACCACTGCTAATCTCCCTCGATCAGGGGCTCCATGCAAGATCTCAGCCCATGAGGTCAAAATGATCACAAGAACAGTGAGCAAAAATCCCAGAACCACACGGGGGGGACCTAGTGAATGACCTGCAGAAAGCTGGGACCAACGTTACAAACTACCGGCTACCATCAGTAACACACTACGTCGCCAGGGACTCAGATCTTGCAGTGCCAGACGTGTTCCCCTGCTTAAGCCAGTACATATCCGGCCGCATCTGAAGTTTGCTAGAGAGCATTTGGATGTTCCGGAAGAGTATTGGGAGAATGTCTTATGGTCAGATGAAACCAAAGTAGAACTGTTTGGTACGAACACAACTCGTTGTGTTTGGTGGAGAGTGAATGCTGAGTTGCATCCAAAGAACACCATAACAACTGTGAAGCATGGGGGTGGTAACATCACACTTTGGGGCTGTTTCTCTACAAAGGGACTAGGACGACTGGTCTGTGTACATGAAAGAATGAATGGGGCCATGTATTGTGTTTTTGTGATTGTGTATTGTGATTTTGAGTGCAAACCTCCTTCCATCAGCAAGGGCATTGAAGATGAAACGTGGCTGGGTCTTTCAGCATGACAATGATCCCAAGCACACTGCCAGGGCAACAAAGGAGTGGCTTTGTAAGAAGCATTTCAAGGTCCTGGAGTGGCCGAGCCAGTCTCCAGATCTCAACCCCATAGAAAACCTTTGGAGGGAGATGAAAGTCTGTGTTGCCCGCTGACAGCCCCAAAACATCACTGCTCTAGAGGAGATCTGCATAGAGGAATGGGCCAACATACCAGCAACGGTGTGTGTCAACCTTGTGAAGACCTTGTTTGACCTCTGTCATTGCCAACAAAGGATATATAACAAAGTATTGAGATGAACTTTTGTTATTGACCAAATACTCATTTTCCACCATTATTTGCCAATAAATTCTTTAAAAATCAGACAGTGTGATTTTCTCATTTTGTCTCTCATAGTTGAGGTCTACCTATGATGTCAATTACAGGCCTCTCTCAAATTTTTAAGTGGGAGAACTTGCACAATTGGTGACTGACTAAATACTTTTTTTCCCCACTGTATAAACGTAGTGCCAAATAATTCTTATTGGAATCCACTTCAAGTCTGTTTAAAACAAGGTTTGATATGACTTTGTGATGACTTTGGCATGCAGTTAGCTAGTTTATGCTAACGGATAGCTATAGCCATGGTCCTGTCAAAAGATGATATAAAGTCTCAAAATCATAAACATGGTCCACACAGAAACCCTGCAATGCGCTTTAAAGTGTGTGATGCTAATTTCCACGAGCGAGCCAGGACGTGCTAACACCGCACTAGCGATGTTGCATGCGACCCATAGCTGACTCAAGTATGACGTGACTTCTGCCAGCCGTGATTAATGACACCTAGAACTAGAACTCGCTGTGTGTCTTCCTCACCTATGGAGGGAGCTGCGTCTCCAAGATCTGTTCAGCTCAAACTCAGTTAGCGTGAATCTGAGCTGTGTGTAGAAGCTCTCCTACAGTTCAATCTGTGTAGAAACTTCTTTCACTTTTCCTAAAAGAAGCATGCTGTGCTTTACTTTTTGAGGCCCAGTCTCAAATCACTCCCTCTCCACTATGGAGTGCACTTTGTAGGTTGTGAAGTAGCAGCACCTCCACCCAAAACAGTACACGTCAGTACAAGACAGTTACATTCAGCTGGACAACTCGGTTTCTACCATGCTGGCACTGTCTAATGATTTTTGTGTTGTGTTGTGTTTTTTTAAGTAGTGCACTATGTAGAGAGTATGATGTGATTTGAGACGGGGCCGAAAGTCTCTTCTCAGAAAGAGTGAAATGTGCAGGTCAGTGGTGAAAGGAGAACGAACAGTTTCCTCATGGAAATCTGCACACAGCTCCACAGTAATATGAAATAAATCTCATTTCACAGTTGGTTCAGTCCTTCTCAACCCCTCAACTAAAAAAAAAAGTGCTACACCTGTGTGAGCACTTGAGAGACGTGAGAAAATTGTGTGCTAATATTTTGCATTTTCAAAACCTTTGGTGTGTAACAACCTTAATTGTCTACTAGGATTTGCTGAAAGTATTGTGGGTATGTTTGATTAGCCGCAGGGGCTATTTACCACTCCTCTAATAAAAAACAGATTGGAGAAAAAAAGAATTTGGCCATGGGTGCCTAAACTTTTGCATAAGACTGTATGTTTCTGTTATGCTAAATCAGCGTCCATGGTTATGGTGATGATTGAAAGGTAAAGAAATGTATGTTAGCGCTTTGCAGAATTTAGGTTCCTGAATAATAAAATGTTGGGTTTGACAGGAATGCCATGCAGAAGCTGTGCTACAAGATTGTCTTCAGTGCCCCCTTTCATTCGCATGTGCATCGTAATCCTGCTCAAAGTATTGACCATCATTTTGAACTTCATCCCTGAAGTTAGCGAGAAGTACATCCTGGAGCTCTACGTGGCAAACTACGTCTTCTTTGCCTTTTACGTTGCTGAAGCTGCGTTGAGGGTAAGAGAAATGAGGGTGTGTTTTGTGGCAGTGGCTGGTCAAAACACAGTTGCAGATGGATGGACCCTTGATGGACAGATTCAACATCAGGGAGGGAAGGAGTAATGGCATCCTCGGAACCTGAAAGACAACAAAGACAATCAATACAGGTTTTGAAATTGAAAGATCACTTACCTTTTACACAGTTGCAGAACAATAGACAGTGAGCCAGACACAGCTGCAGATGGACAGATTGATGGTGGCTGGATCTACGGTCAGGGAGGGAGGGGCTCAGAAGGTCCTCAACCTGTAAGACAAAAAAAAGTCAATACATGTATAGAAACTGAATGATGACCTAACTCCTATACACTTGCAGTCAGAGCGATAGCGAGTCACACACACCGTTGCAATGGACAGACACTTGTTTGATGGATACACCATTAGGAAGGAGGGGGGGTCCTGGAGCTTGTAAGACAACAAAGAATGTCAATACATGTATAGAAACTGAATGATCACCTACCTGTTAGACAGTAGAAAACAGATAGACAGCGAGCCGTACACAGTGACAGATGGATGGACCCTTGATGGACAGACGCACCATCAGGGAGGGAAGGGGTAATGGCATCCTCTAAACGTGTAAGACAACAAAGAAAATCAATACATGTATAGAAACTGAATGATGACCTAACTCTTACACACTTGCAGTCAGATAGATAGTGAGTCAAGGGGTAATGGCATCCTCTAAACCTGTAAGACAACAAAGAAAATCAATACATGTATAGAAACTGAATGATCACCTACCTGTTAGACAGGTGTAGACAGATAGACCGCGAGCCTTGCACAGTAGCAGATGGATGGAACCTTGATGGACAGATACACCATCAGAGATGGAAGTGGTAATGGCATCCTCTAAACCTGTAAGACAACAAAGAAAATAAATACATGTATAGAAACTGAATGATGACCTAACTATTAAACACTTGCAGTCAGATAGATATGGACTCACACAAATAGTTGCAATGGACAGACCCTTGTTTGATGGATCCACCATTAGGAAGGAGGGGGGGGGTCCTGGAGTCCTGAAAGCCTGTAAGACAACAAAGCAAGTCAATACATGTATAGAAAGTGAATTATCACCTACCTGTTAGACAGTAGCAAACAGACAGACAGCGAGCCGTACACACTGGCATATGGATGAAACCTCGATGGACAGATGCACCATCAGGGAGGGAATGGGTAATGGCATCCTATAAACCTGTAAGACAATAAAGAAAATCAATACATGTATAGAAATTGAATGATGAACTAACTCTTACACACTTGCAGTCACATAAATATCGAGTCACAGAAATAGTTGCAATGGACAGACACTTGTTTGATGGATCCACAATTAGGAAGGAGGGGGGGGGGGTTCCTGGAGTCCTGAAAGTCTGTAAGACAACAAAGAAAGTCAATACATGTATAGAAACTGAATGATCACCTACCTGTTAGACAGTAGCAAACAGATAGACAGCGAGCCGTACACAGTGGCAGATGAATGAAATCTTGATGGACAGATGCACCATCAGGGAGGGAAGGGGTAATGGCATCCTCGGAACCTGAAAGACAACAAAGACAGTCAATACAGGTTTTGAAACTGAAAGATCACTCACCTTTTACACATTTGCAGAACAATACACAGTGAGCCAGATACAGCTGCAGACAGACAGACTGATGAAGGCTGGATCTACGGTCAGCGAGGGAGGGGCTCAAAATGTCCTAAAGGTGTAAGACAAAAAAAAATCAATACATGTATAGAAACTGAATGATCACCTACCTGTTAGACAGTAGAAAACAAATAGACAGCGAGCCGTACACAGTGACAGATGGATGGACCCTTGATGGACAGATGCACCATCAGGGAGGGAAGGGGGGGGTCCTGGAGTCCTGAAAGCCTGTAAGACAACAAAGAAAGTCAATACATGCATAGAAACTGAATGATCACCTACCTGTTAGACAGTAGCAAACAGATAGACAGCGAGCCATACACAGTGAATGATGGATGGACCCTTGATTGGCAGATGCACCATCAGGGAGGGAAGGGGTAATGGCATCCTCGGAACCTGAAAGACAACAATGACAGTCAATACAGGTTTTGAAACTGAAAGATCACTTACCTTTTACACAGTTGCAGAACAATACACAGTGAGCCAGACACAGCTGCAGACGGACAGATTGATGGTGGCTGGATCCACGGTCAGCGAGGGAGGAGCTCAGAAGGTCCTGAACCTAAAAGACAAAAACAAGTCAATACATGTATAGAAACTGAATGATGAACTAACTCTTACACACTTGCAGTCAGATAGATATCGAGTCACACAAATAGTTACAATGGACAGACACTTGTTTGATGGATCCACCATTAGGAAGAAGGGGGGGGGGGTCCTGGAGTCCTGAAAGTCTGTAAGATGACAAAGAAAGTCAATACATGTATAGAAACTGAATGATCACCTACCTGTTAGACAGTAGCAAACAGATAGACAACGAGCCGTACACAGTGACAGATGGATGGACCCCTTGATGGACAGATGCACCATCAGGGAGGGAAGGGGTAATGGCATTCTCTAAACCTGTAAGATAACAAAGAAAATCAATACATGTATAGAAACTGAATGATCACCTACCGTTAGACAGTAGCAAACAGATAGACAGTGAGCCATACACAGTGGCAGATGGATGGAACCTTGATGGACAGATGCACCATCAGGGAGGGAAGGGGTAATGGAATCCTCGGAACCTGAAAGACAACAAAGACAGTCAATACAGGTTTTGAAACTGAAAGTTCACTCACCTTTTACACAGTTGCAGAACAATACACAGTGAGCCAGACACAGCTGCAGACGGACAGATTGATGGAGGCTGGATTTACGGTCAGCGAGGGAGGGGCTCAGAAGGTCCTAAACCTGTAAGACAAAAAAAAGTCAATGCATATATAGAAATTGAGTGATGAACTAACTCTTACACACTTGCAGTAGGATAAATATTGAGTCACACAAATAGTTGCAATGGACAGACACTTCTTTCATGGATCCACCATTAGGAAGGAGGGGGGGGTCCTGGAGTCCTGAAAGCCTGTAAAACAACAAAGAAAATCAATACATGTATAGAAACTGAATGATCACCTACCTGTTAGACAGTAGAAAACAGATAGACAGCGAGCCGTACACAGTGACAGATGGATGGACCCTTGATGGACAGATGTACCATGAGGGAGGGAAGGGGTAATGGCATCCTCTAAACCTGTAAGACAACAAAGAAAATCAATACATGTATAGAAACTGAATGATCACCTACCTGTTAGACAGTAGAAAACAGATAGACAGCGAGCCGTACAAAGTTACAGATGGATGGACCCTTGATGGACAGATGCACCATCAGGGAGGGAATGGGTAATGGCATCCTCTAAACCTGTAAGACAACAAAAAAAAATAAATACATGTATAGAAACTGAATGATCACCTACCTGTTAGATAGGTGCAGACAGACAGACAGCGAGCCGTACACAGTGGCAGATGGATGGAACCTTGATGGACAGATGCACCATCAGGGAGGGAAGGGGTAATGGCATCCTCTAAACCTGTAAGACAACAAAGAAAATCAATACATGTATAGAAACTGAATGATCACCTACCTGTTAGACAGTAGCAAACAGATTGACAGCGAGCCGTACACAGTGGCAGATGGATTAAACCTTGATGGACAGATGCACCATCAGGGAGGGAATGGGTAATGGCATCCTCGGAACCTGAAAGACAACAAAGACAGTCAATATAAGTTTTGAAACTGAAAGATCACTTACCTTTTACACAGTTGCAGAACAATAGACAGTGAGGCAGACACAGCTGCAGACGGACAGATTGATGGAGGCTGGATCTACGGTCAGCAAGGGAGGGACTCAGAAGGTCCTAAACCTGTAAGACAAAAAAAAGTCAATACATGTGTAGAAACTGAATGATGAACTAACTCTTACACACTTGCAATCGGATAGATATCGAGTTACACAAATAGTTGCAATAAACAGACCCTTGTTTGAGGGATACACCATTAGGAAGGAGGGGGGGGGGTCCTGGAGTCCTGAAAGCCTGTAAAAAAACAAATAAAGTCAATACATGTATAGAAACTGAATGATCACCTACCTGTTAGACAGTAGCAAAAAGATAGACAACGAGCCGTACACAGTGACACATGGATGGAACCTTGATGGACAGATGCACCATCAGGGAGGGAAGGGGTAATGGCATCCTCTAAACCTTTAAGACAAAAAAGAAAATCAATACATGTATAGAAACTGAATGATCACCTACCTGTTAGTCAGTAGCAAACAGATAGACAGCGAGCCGTACACAGTTGCAGATGGATGGACCCTTGATGGACAGATGCACCATCAGGGAGGGAAGGGGTATTGGCATCCTCAGAACCTAAAAGATAAAGAAAATTAATACAGGTTTTGAAACTGAAAGATCACTTACCTTTTACACAGTTGCAGAACAATAGACAGTGAGGCATGGGGAATGGGGGGGTCCTGGAGTCCTGAAAGCCTGTAAGACAACAAAGAAAGTCAATACATGTTTAGAAACTGAATGATCACCTACCTGTTAGACAGTAGCAAAAAGATAGACAGCGAGCTGTACACAGTGACAGATGGATGGACCCTTGACGGACAGATGCACCATCAGGGAGGGAAGGGGTAATGGCATCCTCTAAACCTGTAAGACAACAAAGAAAATCAATACATGTATAGAAACTGAATGATCACCTACCTGTTAGACAGTAGCAAACAGATTGACAGCGAGCCATACACAGTGACAGATGGATGGACCCTTGATGGACAGATGCACCATCAGGGGGGGAAGGGGTAATGGCATCCTCTAAACCTGTTAGACAAGAAAAAAAAATAAATACATGTATAGAAACTATATGATCACCTACCTGTTAGACAGGGTCAGACAGACAGACAGCGAGCCGTACACAGTGGCAGATGGATGGAACCTTGATGGACAGATGCACCATCAGGGAGGGAAAGGGAAATGGCATCCTCTAAACCTGTAAGACAACAAAAAAAATAAATACATGTATAGAAACTGAATGATCACCTACCTGTTAGACAGGGGCAGACAGACAGACAGCGAGCCGTACACAGTGGCAGATGGATGGAACCTTGATGGACAGATGCACCATCAGGGAGGGAAGGGGTAATGGCATCCTCGGAACCTGAAAGATAACAAAGGTTTTGAAACTGAAATATCACTTACCTTTTACACAGTTGCAGAACAATAGACAGTGAGCCAGACACAGCTGCAGATGGACAGATTGATGGTGGTTGAATCTACGGTCAGCGAGGGAGGGGCTCAGAAGGTTCTAAAGCTGTAAGACAAAAAAAAGTCAATACATGTATAGAAACTGAATGATGAACTAACTCTTACACACTTGCAATCAGATAAATATCGAGTTACACAAATAGTTGCAATGGACAGACACTTCTTTAATGGATCCACCATTAGGAAGGGGGGAGGGGTCCTGAAGTCCTGAAAGCCTGAAAGACAACAAAGAAAATCAATACATGTATAGAAACTGAATGATCACCTACCTGTTAGACAGTAGAAAACAGATAGACAGCGAGCCGTACACAGCGACAGATGGATGGACCCTTGATGGACAGATGCACCATCAGGGAGGGAATGGGTAATGGCATCCTCTAAAGCTGTAAGACAACAAAAAATAAATAAATACATGTATAGAAACTGAATGATCACCTACCTGTTAGACAGGTGCAGACAGGTGCAGACAGATAGACAGCGAGCCGTACACAGTGGCATTTGGATGAAACCTTGATGGTCAGATGCACCATCAGGGAGGAAAGGGGAAATGGAATCCTCGGAACCTGAAAGACAACAAAGACAGTCAATACAGGTTTTGAAACTGAAAGTTCACTCACCTTTTACACAGTTGCAGAACAATACACAGTGAGCCAGACACAGCTGCAGACGGACAGATTGATGGAGACTGGATTTACGGTCAGCGAGGGAGGGGCTCAGAAGGTTCTAAAGCTGTAAGACAAAAAAAAGTCAATACATGTATAGAAACTGAATGATGAACTAACTC
The DNA here is from genome assembly GCF_030463535.1 of Salminus brasiliensis. NCBI lineage: Eukaryota > Metazoa > Chordata > Actinopteri > Characiformes > Bryconidae > Salminus > Salminus brasiliensis. The sequence goes on along the minus strand of NC_132898.1, from coordinate 14,784,602 downwards.
TTACACACTTGCAATCAGATAAATATCGAGTTACACAAATAGTTGCAATGGACAGACCCTTGTTTGATGGATACACCATTACGAAGGAGGGGGGGGGGTCCTGGAGTCCTGAAAGCCTGTAAAAAAAAACAAAGAAAATCAATACATGTATAGAAACTGAATGATCACCTACCTGTTAGACAGGTGCAGACAGACAGACAGCGAGCCGTACACAGTCGCAGATGGATGGAACCTTGATGGACAGATGCACCATCAGGGAGGGAAGGGGTAATGGCATCCTATAAACCTGTAAGACAACAAGGAAAATCAATACCTGTATAGAAACTGAATGATCACCTACCTGTTAGACAGTAGCAAAACGATTGACAGCGAGCCGTACAAAGTGGTAGATCGATTAAACCTTGATGGACAGATGCACCATCAGGGAGGGAAGGGGTAATGGCATCCTCGGAACCTGAAAGATAACAAAGACAATCAATACAGGTTTTGAAACTGAAATATCACTTACCTTTTACACAGTTGCAGAACAATAGACAGTGAGCCAGACACAGCTGCAGATGGACAGATTGATGGTGGTTGAATCTACGGTCAGCGAGGGAGGGGCTCAGAAGGTTCTAAAGGTGTAAGACAAAAAAAAGTCAATACATGTATAGAAACTGAATGATGAACTAACTCTTACACACTTGCAATCAGATAAATATCGAGTTACACAAATAGTTGCAATGGACAGTGTCGGCTCTTTTTCTCTATAAATTTCCCCAATCAGCTAATAAGCATTTAGAAAATGGTGCATAAAAGAATCCAGCTCCGTAGTCAATAGAAAGGCAGAGTGCAACCTTTATTTCTGCATAAAGTGTACAAAAATAAGGTGAAGACTAAGGCATTACAAATAATGCATTAGTCTGAGACAGCCAGCACTCTCCCAAGGCAGTCTAAAAAGTATGGCTCTGCCTGGGCCTTATATACTGTCCTTATCTTGCTGTGGTCCCTCCTACGCATATTTCTTTTATCATGATATTTTTCGGTTGTACCCGCTTATGTCAAGATCGAGAGCCCCTTGCTCGTTAACTAAGGAACTTACCCGCTGCACTCGCTTATGTTCTTGCAAGGACATACTTCTTTGCTTATGTTCTTGCAAGGACATACTTCTTTTTCAAGAAAACGCTGACTCTTGGCAGGCTGTTTGTGCTGACTCTTGCAGTACTGCAGAATTTTGTTTTTTTTCCAATCATTGGGTTTTTGCCAATCAGATTACCTCTGATTCACCCCAACCAAGCCCCGCCTCATTTGGCAAGGGCTTCTATACCAGTTTGGTCCAGTTTGGGTGTGAAGCAATCTGGCTGTATCATGCTAAGGACATTGTGGCACAATACATACGTAGAATATACAGATAACATATTTTAAAATGTATATAACCATAATTTCCCCCCTTTCGTAACTTTATGTTACGAACAATGTATCAGGGTACTTATATCAGTACATGTGAACACAGTAAGATATATGCTTATATGCGTACAATGTTGTGGAAAACACATCATGTGGATATAGAGTGGTTTAAACAAAAACATTATACTATAAAAGTGAAAAACACCTTAAAAAGTTATGACTGCTAAAACTTATTCATCCCCGGTTTATAACTTCCCGGAGAGGTTCCTTGCACATAGCTTTGATACGATATGGAAAAAGCATAACTAAAACATTAAAAGCAAAAAGCAAAACACATTAAAAGCAATCCTAACATAAAACTAAAATCACTTTTTACAGTAAAAGTAAAAATCACCTTTTACATTTCCCCCCTAGGAACAAACAAAGACAACAAGGAACAATAAGGTGGGGGAATTAAGACTTGTGTAAGGAAGACATGGTAACATATTCGGGGTGATCAGGTGGCTGAAAATCAGGTGGGTGAAAATCATCCGCAAAGAGATCGTCGAGGATGATATGGTCTGGAGGATAGGTCTGAATTGTGGTATTGAAAAATAATAATTGGGGCTGGAACGCAGATTGTAAAGGCCTGCATACATTTCTTTGGACACAGATTTGTCTACTGCCCTGACTATAAGGCCTCGAATGCAGGGAATGACACAACAGCCACACAAAGCCAACAATGAGATGCCCACAATCAGACTTGACAACGGCCTTCCATCTGCCAAACATAGATTCCAGCCAGCCAGTTAAACTGGAGTCGATGCCAGAATTCTCAGCTAGTTCGTTGCGGAGACTCTTCAGATATGATAGGGCTCTGGTGATGCTTCCATTACTGGCAGTATGATTTGGAATGATTGTACAACACGAGTCTACAAACATAGCACATACTCCAACCTCTTTCAGCTAACAACATGTCAAGAGCAACACGATTTTGCCATGACATTAAAGAGGAAGCATGGAGTTGTTCAGCAATGGCGGACAGGGAGTGTAGTTGACAAAGCGCTGTTGATTATAATAGATATAATTTATCCAATCAACATTCTTGTTGAGAGTAACCCACCATAATATGGATTCAAAGCCTGCAGCAATTGGATTTCTTGCCTTAAACTCATCAGGGACCCCCCTTGGGACACCTATAGCGTCAATATAAACTTTGTCATCAAAGCTGGATAGACGGGTATCACGTCGAACTCTATGTTTATGGGGAGTGGATGCTGGGTTCAAAATGCCTTTGTCCAGTTCCTCTTGTGAAACTGGAACTAGAGTGAAAGGAACAATTTACATTACTCTAACACATAGACCTGTCCAGCCATCATCTAGGGTAACATACAGCCAAGGATCTCCACAAACCCAGTATACGTCTGGGACAGAGACTATATTATCTTTAAGGGCAAATAAGGGGTGATTTGGTTGCACAAACTCAACAAATGTGTTGGTGTGCGTCTCAAACATACGAGATCCAGTCTGTGAAGGTGAGACAGTCCTGTCTATCATCCAAATTCTTTCACATTGGCCTGTGAAGTTTTTCAGCTCGGGACCTGTGCCAGTTGGTGCATAAAAACAGGGAAAACAGTATTGTTAAGCCAAGATGCCAGTACATTGGTTTGATTACCAGTAACAACTGGTGTGGGCATGGGAGAGAAGATTGTCATGTTTTGGTATTTAGAACAAAGGGCGTCACTCTGAAAGTTATGGTACCATGAGTTACCCTTATACATCAGACACCAAAATGGGCACAGGTCACTGGATGAGACATCAAGATTATTATTACATTCAGTAGAGTTAAATGGGAGAGGCCAAATTAAAGGGTGTGTGCGCCCTTTTTTGCACACACCACACAATTGTCTTTTGTGAGAGAGCGGGCCGTGAAGGACATATAAGACATCCAAACATTTGTGACCTGAACAGAGGCGTCTACATTAGGCTGTGTCTTGAGCGTGTTCAATAATGTATAAAGACAATTTGTCACACATCTGGGCAACGGGAATGACATAAATTTGAGAGACACGTTGGTGAAATTTTTGTGTGGCTGGTAGGGATGATCTGTCAATTCTCTCCTTTGGGTTGACAAAATGATAGGCAGGACAAGAATTGAAATGACAGTTAAAATCAACAATGTCCATCTTAGGCCACAAAACCCAGGCCACCGAAAAGGGTGCCATGGGCGTCTACATGGGGTTACCATGATGCTGGAAAGGGGTTGAGGATTCACAGGCCGCAGATGATCCTGGAGGGGACTGGTAAGATGACGAGGACGGATCAGAATACGGGTGATAATTCAGATCAAACAAGGATTCGTTCTGCTGAACAGGGAGTCTTGAATGTTTGGCACTCACAGGGCGGGTGTTGCGATATTGAACCAGTCCACACTCCGGTATACACGCACTTTGAAACAGGAACCATCAACAAATAGGGTTTGCTCGGTGTCTGGGAGAGGGTCACTGTACATTTTCTCCCTTGGTTTCAGGAAGGTGGAGGTTAGCACCTCACAGTCATGTGGGGTTCCCTCATCTGGTGTGGTCAGTCTTTCTGCTGGGTTGACCCTATTACACTTGTGAATGGTCAATTCGGGCGCAGAAAGTATAATGTGATACCCAGTTCGTCTGGCATTAGTTAAAACAAATGAATTGGACGTTAATAACGAATGCAATGTATGGTTGGTATACAAATCAACCTTGTGCCTTGGGTGATAGAAGTAGCTTTTTCATAAGCAAAGGCTGCTGCAGCCAAGCCTTGGTAACAAGGGGGCATACCCTGTCCAATTTTGTCAAGCTGGGAACTAAAGTATGCAACTGGCTGATACCCTCCATCAGATGCCTGTGTCAATACGGCATTTGCATACCCACTCTTGGTTGCTACAAACAGTTGAAATGGTTTAGAATAATCTGGGTTTGCTAGTGCTGGAGCACTAGCACTTGACTTGAATTTCGACTTCACCTCTTGATGTTACTAGGCCTATGTCAGTATTATGTGTTGTCCACAATTTCTCTGGCACTTTAGCTAAAATGTCTTTCTGCTCTTGAGTGAGTGTGTATGTGACCAACTGTGAGTGTTCTGTTAACAAGGACCTTTTCTGCAACTGTTCTATCAACTGATTTTACAGCTATCCTATAATAGGAACCATCGGCTGACCTATGTATGAACCTATTGTCAGTCTTCACCCAGTTGATTTCTCTGCATGCCTTCGTCATGCATGTTGGGTAATTGGTCAATCAGGCCTTTAAGATCTAGGAAGGACCATGGGACATAGGTTTGTTCAGGTCCCTTGTAAAGAATGGGATACAGGGTTTTTACAAGCTTTTTCTTTCTTGCCCTTTTTGTCCTTGATACGTCTTGATCGTCTTGGTACATAAGGGTAATCTATTAGTTTTTTCACTTCTTCATCTTCTGATGAGCTTTCAGCAGTGTCACTCTGTTGTTCTTCTTGGTAATTCATCTCTTGTTTTTCTCTTCTCATGTCTCGGGGTAGTGAGCTGGTTTTATGTGGTCTCTGGATCTGGTCTCTTTGTTTATTCAGGATCTTCAGTTCCGTTTCTGTCCGTTTTGCCAGTTCTTCTGTCTCCCTCATCAAAGTGTTGAAATGTGTTTGTTCATCCTCACGTCTGTGTCTTGCATGCTGCTCTGACTCAATCATCAGTTCACCATGCACTCGTCGAGGGATCATGATGTCGGTGTTGTCTTGCATTAATTTGGTCGTCCAGCCACTTGTTGCGTCTTCTTGTTCATGAGGTGTGCTCTGCGTTGAAGGCTTTTGATAAGAACCTCCATTGTTATACAGCCATTCGTCATCAGGTGCATTCAGAGTTATTGCTGGGGTGTCTCTCTTTGGTGAGTCATCTCTTGTGCACAGGCTGTGTAGTGTCAGCTTGGGTGGACTAGGAGAAACTGCTGTTGGTCTCTCAGCCCCCCTCTCGGGCTGCCTCACCTCTTCTCTGGATGGACAAGGGGTTGGAGTCTGGTAGTGACTCTCAGGGACTGCAGGTGTGCTAGTGGAATCTGGTTGATCTTTGACTTTGAACTTGACCATACCTTGCATTTCCATCTCCATGTCAGCCTCAGTCCACGTGGTTACTTGCAGTGGGCACTGGGTTGCAGTTGGTTCTTTGTCCTTGGAGCCTGGAACATATGGAGGTGGTCGTTCACGTTTGAGTTTGGGGTACAGTCGGGGTCGTTCTGATTGGTCCCCATGTTGCTTGTACAGCTTCTCTTTTTCTTTCAGAAGTGTGGCTTGCTCCATGAAGGCTTTGAGAATGATCATACGTCTTTGCTGCTTGATATGTTTTTTCTTGGACGTCACCACCTTTTTCCCTTCTAGGTCTGCAATTGTTTGACACAGGTCTTCATCAAAGGTTCCTCTCTTGGGCCACTGATGTGTGAGGTTCTTGGTCAGTTTGTTCCACTTCCGCATGGTCCTCTTTAATTCTACCTCTGGAGCTATTCCTGAGGCTACCACTAAGTCTATGGGTGATGGTTCCCTTTTTTCTGTCTTTGAAGCTCGTGATCCCATCATGTGTGTTACTTAAGTGATAGTGTACCAGTGTAATCTAAAAATAATTTAGGTGCTACTAAAGGGTTGCTAACAGGCTGTGCGAGTGTGTGCGTGTATTAGGTGGGTGCGAGTTAACCTGTGGGTGGGTGTGAGGTGAGTCAGTCCAATGGTCACCGCCTCTGGGTGGAGTTTTCTCTCTCTCGTCCCCTCCTTGGTTTCAGCCAGGAAAGGGTTTGCTATCTGCTCTCTCTCTCTCTCTCCTGTGGATCACTGGAGACAGAGACCTAATAAAACATTAGGCTTAGCATGTGTCTTTTTCTTTTCATTTACTTTATTTAAATGTAGAATAACTTTGGTTAATTCTACTGTTTCAATCTCTGCCTATTCTTTTATCATGCTAATAAAGTACGTGGCTTACTTAAGAAAATATTTCTAGGATAATTTATGTAGTTGCCTGGCCTTCACACCTTATACACTTTATTGGTCTTTTGCGCTGGGTTGGATGACTAAGGCATATGTCCCTTTATTGACTTTCCTTTCTGCTGTTCTGGGGTCCAAAGTGGCTGCCCCATTCCAACTAACTTCAGCATGGATCTTATGTACTGTTTCAGCAGGGCGCTTCAGCGCCTCTGTGTGAAACTCCATCCCTATTGGATTGAAGCCATCTGCCAAAATCATAGTCGCGGAGCCACGCTCCCACAAAACGGAGCGTGTAGTGATGGACAGGTAGACTTGTAGCTCCCTACACTGTCTATCCTGAATGTCTGCTGCCACAGATAATGGTTCAAATGATCCCCATGGCAGGTTCTCTAACCCCAATGTGACTCCTGTTGCACTAGAATTAGTCAAGATTAGGTTTAAGACAGGAGTCAATAGTCTTGAGGTCCAAAAACACCTAATTCTCTCAGTTAGTCTGAGGTGTGGAAAGACCTCTTCAGCAAGGTCCAGGTTATACCAATCAGTTAACAACCACAACTTATGATTGACAAGCTGCTCTGATTGCCAACGCTCGATGCCTTGCACATTCTTGTATGTTCTCTCTAACCAGAAATGAGTTCTGATTCCCTGCGTTTCAGCTAAAAGCAACTCACTATCCATGATTGCTGCTCTTCTCTACAAGACAAATACAATTTTACACACACCACCTTGTGTGTTTCAACAGAGTCTAGCTACTAATATTCCTTCACAGAGCCCCTATCCAAGTAAACACATGCAATAATACCCTCTACAGTTACCTCTGTAGCCGGTGTAGGTCACGGCTACGTATAGCTCCTACAGCTATATCTTTTGCTACTTCAACATACAATAGCCAATATTCTTTAACACAACCTGGTGTTTATTAACCATCAATACACTTTGTCATATATCCACCAATACATTTTCTGAGGCTTTTCAACTATCAATTGATATAGGATACACACTACTCTTGCAGGCCTAGGCCTGTGGGCCCGCAAGGTCAGCTCTAGTTCCGTATATCTCTGATTACCGATATCCAGTAAACTTCAAGGTATGCTCTGTCACTTTATTCCCTCTCCTAATACATGTTAGGATCTTAATAACAACACGGACAAATGTCCTCAAAGGTATTATATCAATAGAGACCACAGTATGAGAGATAATAATACCATTGCCTGTGCCTCCCATTATCTTTTAAACTTCATTAGACATCTTAAACACAAAGCTTCAAACATAGCAAGCGCTTAGCAGAATAAGACACAGCCAAAACATGTATTACACAACATTTAAGACAGACAAACCGTGTAACATATACTTTGGTACCACTATTACTTGTGCACTGTTTCCTTTTTTCTCTAGGCCTTTCTTTTTAATGGCTTTATCTCTGAGGGTTATTCCCTTAACCCTTTTTTCTCTCTGCCGGCTTTTCTCTATGCCATTTTATCATCACTTTTTTTATTTGGTTTTCTGACTGTTACTCCTTTTTCTGTGGTTTTCTAAAAGTTATTTGCTTTTTATTTGGTTTTCTAGTAGTTATTTACTTTTTATTTGGTTTTCTAATAACAATTATCAGCATTTCTCATTGACTCGGAGCCAGATATACTGGAAGCTGAACACCACTGAGGCCTGTGGACAGCCAGGCCCTATCCCCCCTTAAGCAGATTTTTGAATACAAAGATCGGCTTACCTTAAAGTTGAAACGGGCGTGCTGAAGGACAGGAGGACAGGAACAGGCCAGGCACAGGTGCGGCGTCAGTCTAACAGGGCGCAAGGCGCGCAGAGCGAAGCCAACCAACGGGCCACCAAAATGTCGGCTCTTTTTCTCTATAAATTCCCCCAATCAGCTAATAAGCATTTAGAAAATGGTGCATAAAAGAATCCAGCTCCGTAGTCAATAGAAAGGCAGAGTGCAACCTTTATTTCTGCATAAAGTGTACAAAAATAAGGTGAAGACTAAGGCATTACAAATAATGCATTAGTCTGAGACAGCCAGCACTCTCCCAAGGCAGTCTAAAAAGTATGGCTCTGCCTGGGCCTTATATACTGTCCTTATCTTGCTGTGGTCCCTCCTACGCATATTTCTTTTATCATGATATTTTTCGGTTGTACCCGCTTATGTCAAGATCGAGAGCCCCTTGCTCGTTAACTAAGGAACTTACCCGCTGCACTCGCTTATGTTCTTGCAAGGACATACTTCTTTGCTTATGTTCTTGCAAGGACATACTTCTTTTTCAAGAAAACGCTGACTCTTGGCAGGCTGTTTGTGCTGACTCTTGCAGTACTGCAGAATTTTGTTTTTTTTCCAATCATTGGGTTTTTTCCAATCAGATTACCTCTGATTCACCCCAACCAAGCCCCGCCTCATTTGGCAAGGGCTTCTATACCAGTTTGGTCCAGTTTGGGTGTGAAGCAATCTGGCTGTATCATGCTAAGGACATTGTGGCACAATACATACGTAGAATATACAGATAACATATTTTAAAATGTATATAACCATCAACAGACACTTCTTTAATGGATCCACCATTAGGAAGGGGGGAGGGGTCCTGGAGTCCTGAAAGCCTGAAAGACAACAAAGAAAATCAATACATGTATAGAAACTGAATGATCACCTACCTGTTAGACAGTAGAAAACAGATAGACAGCGAGCCGTACACAGCGACAGATGGATGGACCCTTGATGGACAGATGCACCATCAGGGAGGGAATGGGTAATGGCATCCTCTAAAGCTGTAAGACAACAAAAAAAAAATAAATACATGTATAGAAACTGAATGATCACCTACCTGTTAGACAGGTGCAGACAGATAGACAGCGAGCCGTACACAGTGGCATATGGATGAAACCTTGATGGACAGATGCACCATCAGGGAGGAAAGGGGAAATGGAATCCTCGGAACCTGAAAGACAACAAAGACAGTCAATACAGGTTTTGAAACTGAAAGTTCACTCAGCTTTTACACAGTTGCAGAACAATACACAGTGAGCCAGACACAGCTGCAGACGGACAGATTGATGGAGACTGGATTTACGGTCAGCAAGGGAGGGGCTCAGAACGTCCTAAACCTTTAAGACAAAAAAAAGTCAATGCATATATAGAAATTGAATGATGAACTAACTCTTACACACTTGCAGTAGGATAAATATCGAATCACACAAATAGTTGCAATGGACAGACACTTCTTTGATGGATCTACCATTAGGAAGGAGGGGGGGGTCCTGGAGTCCTGAAAGCCTGTAAGACAACAAAGAAAATCAATACATGTATAGAAACTGAATGATCACCTGTTAGACAGTAGAAAACAGATAGACAGCGAGCCGTACACAGTGACAGATGGATGGACCCTTGATGGACAGATGCACCATCAGGGATTGAATGGGTAATGGCATCCTCTAAACCTGTAAGACAACAAAAAAAAATAAATACATGTATAGAAACTGAATGATCACCTACCTGTTAGACAGGTGCAGACAGACAGACAGCGAGCCGTGCACAGTGGCAGATGGATGGAACCTTGATGGACAGATGCACCAACAGGGAGGGAAGGGGAAATGGCATCCTCTAAACCTGTAAGACAACAAAGAAAATCAATACATATATAGAAACTGAATGATCACCTACCTGTTAGACAGTAGCAAACAGATTGACAGCAAGCCGTACAAAGTGGTAGATGGATTAAACCTTGATGGACAGATGTACCATCAGGGAGGGAAGGGGTAATGGCATCCTCGGAAACTGAAAGACAACAAAGAAAATAAATACATGTATAGAAACTGAGTGATCACCTACCTGTTAGACAGTAGCAAAAAGATAGACAACGAGCCGTACACAGTGAAAGATGGATGGACCCTTGATGGACAGATGCACCATCAGGGAGGGATGGGGTAATGGCATCCTCTAAACCTGTAAGACAACAAAGAAAATCAATACATGTATAGAAACTGAATGATCACCTGTTAGACAGTAGAAAACAGATAGACAGCGAGCCGTACACAGTGACAGATGGATGGACCCTTGATGGACAGATGCACCATCAGGGATTGAATGGGTAATGGCATCCTCTAAACCTGTAAGACAACAAAAAAAAATAAATACATGTATAGAAACTGAATGATCACCTACCTGTTAGACAGGTGCAGACAGACAGACAGCGAGCCGTACACAGTGGCAGATGGATGGAACCTTGATGGACAGATGCACCATCAGGGAGGGAAGGGGTAATGGCATCCTCTAAACCTGTAAGACAACAAAGAAAATCAATACATGTATAGAAACTGAATGATCACCTACCTGTTAGACAGTAGCAAACAGATAGACAGCGAGCCATACACAGTGGCAGATGGATGGAACCTTGATGGATAGATGCACCATCAGGGAGGGAAGGGGTAATGGCATCCTCTAAACCTGTAAGACAACAAAGAAAATCAATACATGTATAGAAACTGAATGATCACCTACCTGTTAGACAGTAGCAAACAGATACACAGCGAGCCATGCACAGTGGCAGATGGATGGGACCTTGATGGACAGATGCACCATCAGGAAGGGAAGGGGTATTGGCATCCTCAGAAACTAATAGATAACAAAGAAAATCAATACATGTATAGAAACTGAATGATCACCTACCTGTTAGACAGTAGCAAACAGATTGATAGCGAGCCGTACAAAGTGGTAAATGGATTTAACCTTGATGGACAGATGCACCATCAGGGAGGGAAGGAGTAATGGCATCCTCGGAACCTGAAAGACAACAAAGAAAATCAATACATGTATAGAAACTGAATGATCACTTACCTGTTAGACAGCAGCAAACAGATTGACAGCGAGCCGTACAAAGTGGTAGATGGATGGAACCGTGATGGACAGATGCACCATGAGGGAGGGAAGGGATAATGGCATCCTCTAAACCAGCAAACAGATTGACAGCGAGCCGTACAAAGTGGTAGATGGATTAAACCTTGATGGACAGATGTACCATCAGGGAGGGAAGGGGTAATGGCATCCTCGGAACCTGAAAGACAACAATGAAAATCAATACATGTATAGAAACTGAATGATCACCTACCTGTTAGACAGTAGCAAACAGATAGACAACGAGCCGTACACAGTGACAGATGGATGGACCCTTGATGGACAGATGCGCCATTAGGGAGGGAATGGGTAATGGCATCCTCTAAACCTGTAAGACAACAAAGAAAATCAATACATGTATAGAAACTGAATGATCACCTACCTGTTAGAAAGTAGCAAACAGATAGACCACGAGCCGTATACAGTGACAGATGGATGGACCCTTGATGGACAGATGCGCCATTAGGGAGGGAATGGGTAATGGCATCCTCTAAACCTGTAAGACAACAAAGAAAATCAATACATGTATAGAAACTGAATGATCACCTACCTGTTAGACAGTAGAAAACAGATAGACATTGAGCCGTACACAGTGGCAGATGGATGGAACCTTGATGGACAGATGCACCATCAGGGAGGGAAGAGGTAATGGCATCCTCGGAACCTGAAGGACAACAAAGACAGTCAATACAGGATTTGAAACTGAAAGATCACTTACCTTTTACACAGTTGCAGAACAATACACAGTGAGCCAGACACAGCTGCAGACGGACAGATTGATGGAGGCTGGAACTACGGTCAGCGAGGGAGGAGCTCAGAAGGTCCTAAACCTGTAAGAAAAAAAAAATCAATACATGTACAGAAACTGAATGATGAACTAACTACTACACACTTGTAGTCAGATAGATATCGAGTCACACAAATAGTTACAATGGACAAACACTTGTTTGAAGGATCCACCATTAGGAAGAAGGGGGGAGGGTCCTGGAGTCCTGAAAGCCTGTAAGACGACAAAGAAAGTCAATACATGTATAGAAACTGAATGATCACCTACCTGTTAGAAAGTAGCAAACAGATAGACAGTGAGCCATACACAGTGGCAGATGGATGGGACCTTGATGGAAAGATGCACCATCAGGAAGGGAATGGATAATGGCATCCTCTAAACCTGTAAGACAACAACAAAAAATAAATACATGTATAGAAACTGAATGATCACCTACCTGTTAGACAGTAGCGAACAGATTGACAGCGAGCCGTACAAAAGTGGTAGATGGATTAAACCTTGATGGACAGATGTACCATCAGGGAGGGAAGGGGTAATGGCATCCTCGGAACCTGAAAGACAACAAAGAAAATCAATACATGTATAGAAACTGAATGATCACCTACCTGTTAGACAGTAGCAAAAAGATAGACAACGAGCCGTAAACAGTGACAGATGGATGGACCCTTGATGGACAGATGCACCATCAGGGAGGGATGGGGTAATGGCATCCTCTAAACCTGTAAGACAACAAAGAAAATCAATACATGTATAGAAACTGAATGATCACCTACCTGTTAGACAGTAGCAAACAGATTGACAGCGAGCCGTACAAAGTGGTAGATGGATTAAACCTTCATGGACAGATGCACCATCAGGGAGGGAAGGGGTAATGGCATCCTCGGAACCTGTAAGACAACAAAGAAAATCAAAACATGTATAGAAACTGAATGATCACCTACCTGTTAGATAGTAGAAAACAGATAGACAGCGAGCCGTACACAATGACAGATGGATGGACCCTTGATGGACAGATGCACCATCAGGGAGGGAATGGGTAATGGCATCCTCTAAACCTGTAAGATAAGAAAAAAAAATAAATACATGTATAGAAACTGAATGATCACCTACCTGTTAGACAGGGGCAGACAGACAGACAGCGAGCCGTACACAGTGGCAGATGGATGGAACCTTGATGGACAGATGCACCATCAGGGAAGGAATGGGTAATGGCATCCTCTAAACCTGTAAGACAACAAAGAAAATCAATACATGTATAGAAACTGAATGATCACCTACCTGTTAGACAGCAGCAAACAGATAGACAGCGAGCCATACACAGTGGCAGATGGATGGAACCTTGATGGACAGATGCACCATCAGGGAGGGAAGGGGTAATGGCATCCTCTAAACCTGTAAGACAACAAAGAAAATCAATACATGTATAGAAACTGAATGATCACCTACCTGTTAGACAGTAGCAAACAGATAGACAGCGAGCCATACACAGTGGCAGATGGATGGGACCTTGATGGACAGATGCACCATCAGGAAGGGAAGGGGTATTGGCATCCTCAGAAACTAATAGATAACAAAAACAATCGATACAGGTTTTGAAACTGAAATATCACTTACCTTTTACACTGTTGCAGAACAATAGACAGTGAGCCAGACACAGCTGCAGATGGACAGATTGATGGTGGCTGAATCTACGTTCAGGGAGGGAGGGGCTCTGAAGGTCCTAAACCTGTAAGACGAAAAAAAAAACAAAAAAACGTTAATACATGTATAGAAACTGAATGATCACCTACCTGTTAGACAGTAGCAAACAGATAGACAGCGAGCCATACACAGTGGCAGATGGATGGACCCTTGATGGACAGATGCACCATCAGGGAGGGAAGGGGTAATGGCATCCTCTAAACCTGTAAGACAACAAAGAAAATAAATACATGTATAGAAACTGAATGATCACATACCTGTTAGACAGTAGCAAACAGATTGACAGCGAGCCGTACAAAGTGGTAGATGGATTAAACCTTCATGGACAGATGCACCATCAGGGAGGGAAGGGGTAATGGCATCCTCGGAACCTGTAAGACAACAAAGAAAATCAAAACATGTATAGAAACTGAATGATCACCTACCTGTTAGATAGTAGAAAACAGATAGACAGCGAGCCGTACACAATGACAGATGGATGGACCCTTGATGGACAGATGCACCATCAGGGAGGGAATGGGTAATGGCATCCTCTAAAACTATAAGACAACAAAGAAAATCAATACATGCATAGAAACTGAATGATCACCTACCTGTTAGACAGTAGGAAACAGATAGACAGCGAGCCGTACACAGTGACAGATGGATGGACCCTTGATGGACAGATGCACCGTCAGGGATTGAATGGGTAATGGCATCCTCCAAACCTGTAAGACAACAAAAAAAATAAATACATGTATAGAAACTGAATGATCACCTACCTGTTACACAGCAGAAAACAGATAGATAGCGAGCCATACAGAGTGGCAGATGGATGGAACCTTGATGGACAGATGCACCATCAGGGAGGGAAGGGGTAATGGCATCCTCTAAACCTGAAAGAGAACAAATAAAATAAATACCTGTATAGAAACTGAATGATCACCTACCTGTTAGTCAGTAGAAAACAGATAGACAGCGAGCCATACACAGTGGCAGATGGATGGAACCTTGATGGACAGATGCACCATCAGGGAGGGAAGGGGTAATGGCATCCTCTAAACCTGTAAGACAACAAAGAAAATCAATACATGTATAGAAACTGAATGATCACCTACCTGTTAGACAGTAGCAAACAGATTGACAGCGAGCCGTACAAAGTGGTAGATGGATTAAACCTTCATGGACAGATGCACCATCAGGGAGGGAAGGGGTAATGGCATCCTCGGAACCTGTAAGACAACAAAGAAAATCAAAACATGTATAGAAACTGAATGATCACCTACCTGTTAGATAGTAGAAAACAGATAGACAGCGAGCCGTACACAATGACAGATGGATGGACCCTTGATGGACAGATGCACCATCAGGGAGGGAATGGGTAATGGCATCCTCTAAAACTATAAGACAACAAAGAAAATCAATACATGCATAGAAACTGAATGATCACCTACCTGTTAGACAGTAGCAAACAGATAGACAGCGAGCTATACACAGTGGCAGATGGATGGGACCTTGATGGACAGATGCACCATCAGGAAGGGAAGGGGTATTGGTATCCTCAGAAACTAATAGATAACAAAAACAATCGATACAGGTTTTGAAACTGAAATATCACTTACCTTTTACACTGTTGCAGAACAATAGACAGTGAGCCAGACACAGCTGCAGATGGACAGATTGATGGTGGCTGAATCTACGTTCAGGGAGGGAGGGGCTCTGAAGGTCCTAAATCTGTAAGACGAAAAAAAAAAAAAAAAAACGTTAATACATGTATAGAAACTGAATGATCACCTACCTGTTAGACAGTAGCAAACAGATAGACAGCGAGCCGTACACAGTGGCAGATGGATGGACCCTTGATGGACAGATGCACCATCAGGGAGGGAAGGGGTAATGGCATCCTCTAAACCTGTAAGACAACAAAGAAAATCAATACATGTATAGAAACTGAATGATCACCTACCTGTTAGACAGTAGCAAACAGATTGACAGCGAGCCGTACAAAGTGGTAGATGGATTAAACCTTCATGGACAGATGAACCATCAGGGAGGGAAGGGGTAATGGCATCCTCGGAACCTGTAAGACAACAAAGAAAATCAATACATGTATAGAAACTGAATGATCACCTACCTGTTAGACAGTAGGAAACAGATAGACAGCGAGCCGTACACAGTGACAGATGGATGGACCCTTGATGGACAGATGCACCGTCAGGGATTGAATGGGTAATGGCATCCTCCAAACCTGTAAGACAACAAAAAAAATAAATACATGTATAGAAACTGAATGATCACCTACCTGTTAGACAGGTGCAGACAGACAGACAGCGAGCCGTACACAGTGGCAGATGGATGGAACCTTGATGGACAGATGCACCATCAGGGAGGGAAGGGGTAATGGCATCCTCTAAACCTGGAAGAGAACAAATAAAATAAATACCTGTATAGAAACTGAATGATCACCTACCTGTTAGTCAGTAGCAAACAGATAGACAGCGAGCCATACACAGTTGCAGATGGATGGAACCTTGATGGACAGATGCACCATGAGGGAGGGAAGGGGTAATGGCATCCTCTAAACCTGTAAGACAACAAAGAAAATCAATACATGTATTGAAACTGAATGATCACCTACCTGTTACACAGTAGCAAACAGATAGACAGCGAGCTATACACAGTGGCAGATGGATGGAACCTTGATGGACAGCTGCACCATCAGGGAGGGAAAGGGTAATGGCATCCTCTAAACCTGTAAGACAACAAAGAAAATCAATACATGTATAGAAACTGAGTGATCACCTACCTGTTGGACAGCAGCAAACAGATTGACAGCGAGCCGTACAAAGTGGTAGATGGATTAAACCTTGATGGAAAGATGCACCATCAGGGAGGGAAAGGGTAATGGCATCCTCGGAACCTGAAAGACAACAAAGAAAATCAATACATTTATAGAAATTGAATGATCACCTACCTGTTAGACAGTAGCAAACAGATTGACAGTGAGCCGTACAAAGTGGTAGATGGATTAAACCTTCATGGACAGATGAACCATCAGGGAGGGAATGGGTAATGGCATCCTCGGAACCTGTAAGACAACAAAGAAAATCAATACATGTATAGAAACTGAATGATCACCTACCTGTTACACAGTAGAAAACAGATAGATAGCGAGCCATACAGAGTGGCAGATGGATGGAACCTTGATGGACAGATGCACCATCAGGGAGGGAAGGGGTAATGGCATCCTCTAAACCTATAAGACAAGAAAGAAAATCAATACATGAATAGAAACTGAATGATCACCTACCTGTTAGACAGTAGAAAACAGATAGACAACGAGCCGTACACAGTGACAGATTGATGGACCCTTGACGGACAGATGCACCATCAGGGAGGGAAGGGGTAAAGGCATCCTCTAAACCTGTAAGACAACAAAGAAAATCAATACATGTACAGAAACTGAATGATCACCTACCTGTTAGACAGTAGAAAACAGATAGACAACGAGCCGTACACAGTGACAGATGGATGGACCCTTGACGGACAGATGCACCATCAGGGAGGGAAGGGGTAATGGCATCCTCTAAACCTGTAAGACAACAAAGAAAATCAATACATGTATAGAAACTGAATGATCACCTACCTGTTAGTCAGTAGCAAACAGATAGACAGTGAGCCATACACAGTGGCAGATGGATGGAACCTTGATGGACAGATGCACCATGAGGGAGGGAAGGGGTAATGGCATCCTCTAAACCTTTAAGACAACAAAGAAAATCAATACATGTATAGAAACTGAATGATCACCTACCTGTTAGTCAGTAGCAAACAGATAGACAGCGAGCCGTACACAGTTGCAGATGGATGGACCCTTGATGGATAGATGCACCACCAGGGAGTGAAGGGGTAATGGCATCCTCTAAACCTGGAAGAGAACAAAGAAAATCAATACATGTATAGAAACTGAATGATCACCTACCTGTTAGACAGTAGCAAACAGATTGAAAGCGAGCCGTACAAAGTGGTAGATGGATTAAACCTTGATGGAAAGATGCACCATCAGGGAGGGAAAGGGTAATGGCATCCTCGGAACCTGAAAGACAACAAAGAAAATCAATACATGTATAGAAACTGAATGATCACCTACCTGTTAGTCAGTAGCAAACAGATAGACAGCGAGCTATACACAGTGGCAGATGGATGGAACCTTGATGGACAGCTGCACCATCAGGGAGGGAAAGGGTAATGGCATCCTCTAAACCTGTAAGACAACAAAGAAAATCAATACATGTATAGAAACTGAGTGATCACCTACCTGTTGGACAGCAGCAAACAGATTGACAGCGAGCCGTACAAAGTGGTAGATGGATTAAACCTTGATGGAAAGATGCACCATCAGGGAGGGAAAGGGTAATGGCATCCTCGGAACCTGAAAGACAACAAAGAAAATCAATACATTTATAGAAATTGAATGATCACCTACCTGTTAGACAGTAGCAAACAGATTGACAGTGAGCCGTACAAAGTGGTAGATGGATTAAACCTTCATGGACAGATGAACCATCAGGGAGGGAAGGGGTAATGGCATCCTCGGAACCTGTAAGACAACAAAGAAAATCAATACATGTATAGAAACTGAATGATCACCTACCTGTTAGACAGTAGAAAACAGATAGACAGTGAGCCGTACACAGTGACAGATGGATGGACCCTTGATGTACAGATGCACCATCAGGGATTGAATGGGTAATGGCATCCTCTAAACCTGTAAGACAACAAAAAAAAATAAATACATGTAAAGAAACTGAATGATCACCTACCTGTTAGACAGGTGCAGACAGACAGACAGCGAGCCGTACACAGTGGCAGATGGATGGAACCTTGATGGACAGATGCACCATCAGGGAAGAAGGGGTAATGGCATCCTCTAAACCTGTAAGACAACAAAGAAAAGCAATACATGTATAGAAACTGAATGATCACCTACCTGTTAGACAGTAGAAAACAGATAGACAACGAGCCGTACACAGTGACAGATGGATGGACCCTTGACGGACAGATGCACCATCAGGGAGGGAAGGGGTAATGGCATCCTCTAAACCTGTAAGACAACAAAGAAAATCAATACATGTATAGAAACTGAATGATCACCTACCTGTTAGTCAGTAGCAAACAGATAGACAGTGAGCCATACACAGTGGCAGATGGATGGAACCTTGATGGACAGATGCACCATGAGGGAGGGAAGGGGTAATGGCATCTTCTAAACCTGTAAGACAACAAAGAAAATCAATACATGTATAGAAACTGAATGATCACCTACCTGTTAGTCAGTAGCAAACAGATAGACAGCGAGCCGTACACAGTTGCAGATGGATGGACCCTTGATGGACAGATGCACCACCAGGGAGTGAAGGGGTAATGGCATCCTCTAAACCTGGAAGAGAACAAAGAAAATCAATACATGTATAGAAACTGAATGATCACCTACCTGTTAGACAGTAGCAAACAGATTGAAAGCGAGCCGTACAAAGTGGTAGATGGATTAAACCTTGATGGAAAGATGCACCATCAGGGAGGGAAAGGGTAATGGCATCCTCGGAACCTGAAAGACAACAAAGAAAATCAATACATGTATAGAAACTGAATGATCACCTACCTGTTAGTCAGTAGCAAACAGATAGACAGCGAGCCGTACACAGTTGCAGATGGATGGACCCTTGATGGACAGATGCACCACCAGGGAGTGAAGGGGTAATGGCATCCTCTAAACCTGGAAGAGAACAAAGAAAATCAATAGATGTATAGAAACTGAATGATCACCTACCTGTTAGACAGTAGCAAACAGATTGAAAGCGAGCCGTACAAAGTGGTAGATGGATTAAACCTTGATGGAAAGATGCACCATCAGGGAGGGAAAGGGTAATGGCATCCTCGGAACCTGAAAGACAACAAAGAAAATCAATACATGTATAGAAACTGAATGATCACCTACCTGTTAGACAGTAGAAAACAGATAGACAGCGAGCCGTACACAGTGACAGATGGATGGACCCTTGATGGACAGATGCACCATCAGGGATTGAATGGGTAATGGCATCCTCTAAACCTGTAAGACAACAAAGAAAATCAATACATGTACAGAAACTGAATAATCACCTACATTAAGACAGTAGATAACAGATAGACAACGAGCCGCACACAGTGACAGATGGATGGAACCTTGACGGACAGATGCACCATCAGGGAGGGAAGGGGTAATGGCATCCTCTAAACCTGTAAGACAACAAAGAAAATCAATACATGTATAGAAACTGAATGATCACCTACCTGTTAGACAGTAGTACACAGATAGACAGCGAGCCATACACAGTGGCAGATGGATGGAACCTTGATGGACAGATGCACCATGAGGGAGGGAAGGGGTAATGGCATCCTCTAAACCTGTAAGACAACAAAGAAAATCAATACATGTATAGAAACTGAATGATCACCTACCTGTTAGTCAGTAGCAAACAGATAGACAGCAAGCCGTACACAGTTGTAGATGGATGGACCCTTGATGGACAGATGCACCACCAGGGAGTGAAGGGGTAATGGCATCCTCTAAACCTGGAAGAGAACAAAGAAAATCAATACATGTATAGAAACTGAATGATCACCTACCTGTTAGACAGTAGAAAACAGATAGACAGCGAGCCGTACACAGTGACAGATGGATGGACCCTTGATGGACAGATGCACCATCAGGGATTGAATGGGTAATGGCATCCTCTAAACCTGTAAGACAACAAAGAAAATCAATACATGTACAGAAACTGAATAATCACCTACATTAAGACAGTAGATAACAGATAGACAACGAGCCGCACACAGTGACAGATGGATGGAACCTTGATGGACAGATGCACCATCAGGGAGGGAATGGGTAATGGCATCCTCTAAACCTGTAAGACAAGAAAAAAAAATAAATACATGTATAGAAACTGAATGATCACCTACCTGTTAGACAGGGGCAGACAGACAGACAGCGAGCCGTACACAGTGGCAGATGGATGGAACCTTGATGGAAAGATGCACCATCAGGGAAGGAATGGGTAATGGCATCCTGTAAACCTGTAAGACAACAAAGAAAATCAATACATGTATAGAAACTGAATGATCACCTACCTGTTAGACAGTAGCAAACAGATAGACAGCGAGCCATACACAGTGGCAGATGAATGGAACCTTGATGGACAGATGCACCATCAGGGAGGGAAGGGGTAATGGCATCCTCTAAACCTGTAAGACAACAAAGAAAATCAATACATGTATAGAAACTGAATGATCAACTACCTGTTAGACAGTAGCAAACAGATAGACAGCGAGCCATACACAGTGGCAGATGGATGGGACCTTGATGGACAGATGCACCATCAGGAAAGGAAGGGGTATTGGCATCCTCAGAAACTAATAGATAACAAAAACAATCGATACAGGTTTTGAAACTGAAATATCACTTACCTTTTACACTGTTGCAGAACAATAGACAGTGAGCCAGACACAGCTGCAGATGGACAGATTGATGGTGGCTGAATCTACGTTCAGGGAGGGAGGGGCTCTGAAGGTCCTAAACCTGTAAGACAAAAAAAAAAAAAAAAAAACGTTAATACATGTATAGAAACTGAATGATCACCTACCTGTTAGACAGTAGCAAACAGATAGACAGCGAGCCATACACAGTGGCAGATGGATGGACCCTTGATGGACAGATGCACCATCAGGGAGGGATGGGGTAATGGCATCCTCTAAACCTGTAAGACAACAAAGAAAATCAATACATGTATAGAAACTGAATGATCACCTACCTGTTAGACAGTAGCAAACAGATTGACAGCGAGCCGTACAAAGTGGTAGATGGATTAAACCTTCATGGACAGATGAACCATCAGGGAGGGAAGGGGTAATGGCATCCTCGGAACCTGTAAGACAACAAAGAAAATCAATACATGTATAGAAACTGAATGATCACCTACCTGTTAGACAGTAGGAAACAGATAGACAGCGAGCCGTACACAGTGACAGATGGATGGACCCTTGATGGACAGATGCACCGTCAGGGATTGAATGGGTAATGGCATCCTCCAAACCTGTAAGACAACAAAAAAAATAAATACATGTATAGAAACTGAATGATCACCTACCTGTTAGACAGGTGCAGACAGACAGACAGCGAGCCGTACACAGTGGCAGATGGATGGAACCTTGATGGACAGATGCACCATCAGGGAGGGAAGGGGTAATGGCATCCTCTAAACCTGTAAGACAACAAAGAAAATCAATACATGTATAGAAACTGAATGATCACCTACCTGTTAGACAGTAGCAAACAGATAGACAGCGAGCCATACACAGTGGCAGATGGATGGGACCTTGATGGACAGATGCACCATCAGGAAGGGAAGGGGTATTGGCATCCTCAGAAACTAATAGATAACAAAAACAATCGATACAGGTTTTGAAACTGAAATATCACTTACCTTTTACACTGTTGCAGAACAATAGACAGTGAGCCAGACACAGCTGCAGATGGACAGATTGATGGTGGCTGAATCTACGTTCAGGGAGGGAGGGGCTCTGAAGGTCCTAAACCTGTAAGACGAAAAAAAAAACAAAAAAACGTTAATACATGTATAGAAACTGAATGATCACCTACCTGTTAGACAGTAGCAAACAGATAGACAGCGAGCCATACACAGTGGCAGATGGATGGACCCTTGATGGACAGATGCACCATCAGGGAGGGAAGGGGTAATGGCATCCTCTAAACCTGTAAGAAAACAAAGAAAATAAATACATGTATAGAAACTGAATGATCACATACCTGTTAGACAGTAGCAAACAGATTGACAGCGAGCCGTACAAAGTGGTAGATGGATTAAACCTTCATGGACAGATGCACCATCAGGGAGGGAAGGGGTAATGGCATCCTCGGAACCTGTAAGACAACAAAGAAAATCAAAACATGTATAGAAACTGAATGATCACCTACCTGTTAGATAGTAGAAAACAGATAGACAGCGAGCCGTACACAATGACAGATGGATGGACCCTTGATGGACAGATGCACCATCAGGGAGGGAATGGGTAATGGCATCCTCTAAAACTATAAGACAACAAAGAAAATCAATACATGCATAGAAACTGAATGATCACCTACCTGTTAGACAGTAGGAAACAGATAGACAGCGAGCCGTACACAGTGACAGATGGATGGACCCTTGATGGACAGATGCACCGTCAGGGATTGAATGGGTAATGGCATCCTCCAAACCTGTAAGACAACAAAAAAAATAAATACATGTATAGAAACTGAATGATCACCTACCTGTTAGACAGGTGCAGACAGACAGACAGCGAGCCGTACACAGTGGCAGATGGATGGAACCTTGATGGACAGATGCACCATCAGGGAAGAAGGGGTAATGGCATCCTCTAAACCTTTAAGACAACAAAGAAAATCAATACATGTATAGAAACTGAATGATCACCTACCTGTTACACAGCAGAAAACAGATAGATAGCGAGCCATACAGAGTGGCAGATGGATGGAACCTTGATGGACAGATGCACCATCAGGGAGGGAAGGGGTAATGGCATCCTCTAAACCTGAAAGAGAACAAATAAAATAAATACCTGTATAGAAACTGAATGATCACCTACCTGTTAGTCAGTAGAAAACAGATAGACAGCGAGCCATACACAGTGGCAGATGGATGGAACCTTGATGGACAGATGCACCATCAGGGAGGGAAGGGGTAATGGCATCCTCTAAACCTGTAAGACAACAAAGAAAATCAATAAATGTATAGAAACTGAATGATCACCTACCTGTTAGACAGTAGCAAACAGATTGACAGCGAGCCGTACAAAGTGGTAGATGGATTAAACCTTCATGGACAGATGCACCATCAGGGAGGGAAGGGGTAATGGCATCCTCGGAACCTGTAAGACAACAAAGAAAATCAAAACATGTATAGAAACTGAATGATCACCTACCTGTTAGATAGTAGAAAACAGATAGACAGCGAGCCGTACACAATGACAGATGGATGGACCCTTGATGGACAGATGCACCATCAGGGAGGGAATGGGTAATGGCATCCTCTAAAACTATAAGACAACAAAGAAAATCAATACATGCATAGAAACTGAATGATCACCTACCTGTTAGACAGTAGCAAACAGATAGACAGCGAGCCATACACAGTGGCAGATGGATGGGACCTTGATGGACAGATGCACCATCAGGAAGGGAAGGGGTATTGGTATCCTCAGAAACTAATAGATAACAAAAACAATCGATACAGGTTTTGAAACTGAAATATCACTTACCTTTTACACTGTTGCAGAACAATAGACAGTGAGCCAGACACAGCTGCAGATGGACAGATTGATGGTGGCTGAATCTACGTTCAGGGAGGGAGGGGCTCTGAAGGTCCTAAATCTGTAAGACGAAAAAAAAAAAAAAAAAACGTTAATACATGTATAGAAACTGAATGATCACCTACCTGTTAGACAGTAGCAAACAGATAGACAGCGAGCCGTACACAGTGGCAGATGGATGGACCCTTGATGGACAGATGCACCATCAGGGAGGGAAGGGGTAATGGCATCCTCTAAACCTGTAAGACAACAAAGAAAATCAATACATGTATAGAAACTGAATGATCACCTACCTGTTAGACAGTAGCAAACAGATTGACAGCGAGCCGTACAAAGTGGTAGATGGATTAAACCTTCATGGACAGATGAACCATCAGGGAGGGAAGGGGTAATGGCATCCTCGGAACCTGTAAGACAACAAAGAAAATCAATACATGTATAGAAACTGAATGATCACCTACCTGTTAGACAGTAGGAAACAGATAGACAGCGAGCCGTACACAGTGACAGATGGATGGACCCTTGATGGACAGATGCACCGTCAGGGATTGAATGGGTAATGGCATCCTCCAAACCTGTAAGACAACAAAAAAAATAAATACATGTATAGAAACTGAATGATCACCTACCTGTTAGACAGGTGCAGACAGACAGACAGCGAGCCGTACACAGTGGCAGATGGATGGAACCTTGATGGACAGATGCACCATCAGGGAAGAAGGGGTAATGGCATCCTCTAAACCTTTAAGACAACAAAGAAAATCAATACATGTATAGAAACTGAATGATCACCTACCTGTTACACAGTAGAAAACAGATAGATAGCGAGCCATACAGAGTGGCAGATGGATGGAACCTTGATGGACAGATGCACCATCAGGGAGGGAAGGGGTAATGGCATCCTCTAAACCTGGAAGAGAACAAATAAAATAAATACCTGTATAGAAACTGAATGATCACCTACCTGTTAGTCAGTAGCAAACAGATAGACAGCGAGCCATACACAGTTGCAGATGGATGGAACCTTGATGGACAGATGCACCATGAGGGAGGGAAGGGGTAATGGCATCCTCTAAACCTGTAAGACAACAAAGAAAATCAATACATGTATTGAAACTGAATGATCACCTACCTGTTACACAGTAGCAAACAGATAGACAGCGAGCTATACACAGTGGCAGATGGATGGAACCTTGATGGACAGCTGCACCATCAGGGAGGGAAAGGGTAATGGCATCCTCTAAACCTGTAAGACAACAAAGAAAATCAATACATGTATAGAAACTGAGTGATCACCTACCTGTTGGACAGCAGCAAACAGATTGACAGCGAGCCGTACAAAGTGGTAGATGGATTAAACCTTGATGGAAAGATGCACCATCAGGGAGGGAAAGGGTAATGGCATCCTCGGAACCTGAAAGACAACAAAGAAAATCAATACATTTATAGAAATTGAATGATCACCTACCTGTTAGACAGTAGCAAACAGATTGACAGTGAGCCGTACAAAGTGGTAGATGGATTAAACCTTCATGGACAGATGAACCATCAGGGAGGGAAGGGGTAATGGCATCCTCGGAACCTGTAAGACAACAAAGAAAATCAATACATGTATAGAAACTGAATGATCACCTACCTGTTAGACAGTAGAAAACAGATAGACAGTGAGCCGTACACAGTGACAGATGGATGGACCCTTGATGTACAGATGCACCATCAGGGATTGAATGGGTAATGGCATCCTCTAAACCTGTAAGACAACAAAAAAAAATAAATACATGTAAAGAAACTGAATGATCACCTACCTGTTAGACAGGTGCAGACAGACAGACAGCGAGCCGTACACAGTGGCAGATGGATGGAACCTTGATGGACAGATGCACCATCAGGGAAGAAGGGGTAATGGCATCCTATAAACCTGTAAGACAACAAAGAAAAGCAATACATGTATAGAAACTGAATGATCACCTACCTGTTACACAGTAGAAAACAGATAGATAGCGAGCCATACAGAGTGGCAGATGGATGGAACCTTGATGGACAGATGCACCATCAGGGAGGGAAGGGGTAATGGCATCCTATAAACCTATAAGACAAGAAAGAAAATCAATACATGAACAGAAACTGAATGATCACCTACCTGTTAGACAGTAGAAAACAGATAGACAACGAGCCGTACACAGTGACAGATTGATGGACCCTTGACGGACAGATGCACCATCAGGGAGGGAAGGGGTAAAGGCATCCTCTAAACCTGTAAGACAACAAAGAAAATCAATACATGTACAGAAACTGAATGATCACCTACCTGTTAGACAGTAGAAAACAGATAGACAACGAGCCGTACACAGTGACAGATGGATGGACCCTTGACGGACAGATGCACCATCAGGGAGGGAAGGGGTAATGGCATCCTCTAAACCTGTAAGACAACAAAGAAAATCAATACATGTATAGAAACTGAATGATCACCTACCTGTTAGTCAGTAGCAAACAGATAGACAGTGAGCCATACACAGTGGCAGATGGATGGAACCTTGTATGGACAGATGCACCATGAGGGAGGGAAGGGGTAATGGCATCCTCTAAACCTTTAAGACAACAAAGAAAATCAATACATGTATAGAAACTGAATGATCACCTACCTGTTAGTCAGTAGCAAACAGATAGACAGCGAGCCGTACACAGTTGCAGATGGATGGACCCTTGATGGATAGATGCACCACCAGGGAGTGAAGGGGTAATGGCATCCTCTAAACCTGGAAGAGAACAAAGAAAATCAATACATGTATAGAAACTGAATGATCACCTACCTGTTAGACAGTAGCAAACAGATTGAAAGCGAGCCGTACAAAGTGGTAGATGGATTAAACCTTGATGGAAAGATGCACCATCAGGGAGGGAAAGGGTAATGGCATCCTCGGAACCTGAAAGACAACAAAGAAAATCAATACATGTATAGAAACTGAATGATCACCTACCTGTTAGTCAGTAGCAAACAGATAGACAGCGAGCTATACACAGTGGCAGATGGATGGAACCTTGATGGACAGCTGCACCATCAGGGAGGGAAAGGGTAATGGCATCCTCTAAATCTGTAAGACAACAAAGAAAATCAATACATGTATAGAAACTGAGTGATCACCTACCTGTTGGACAGCAGCAAACAGATTGACAGCGAGCCGTACAAAGTGGTAGATGGATTAAACCTTGATGGAAAGATGCACCATCAGGGAGGGAAAGGGTAATGGCATCCTCGGAACCTGAAAGACAACAAAGAAAATCAATACATTTATAGAAATTGAATGATCACCTACCTGTTAGACAGTAGCAAACAGATTGACAGTGAGCCGTACAAAGTGGTAGATGGATTAAACCTTCATGGACAGATGAACCATCAGGGAGGGAAGGGGTAATGGCATCCTCGGAACCTGTAAGACAACAAAGAAAATCAATACATGTATAGAAACTGAATGATCACCTACCTGTTAGACAGTAGAAAACAGATAGACAGTGAGCCGTACACAGTGACAGATGGATGGACCCTTGATGTACAGATGCACCATCAGGGATTGAATGGGTAATGGCATCCTCTAAACCTGTAAGACAACAAAAAAAAATAAATACATGTAAAGAAACTGAATGATCACCTACCTGTTAGACAGGTGCAGACAGACAGACAGCGAGCCGTACACAGTGGCAGATGGATGGAACCTTGATGGACAGATGCACCATCAGGGAAGAAGGGGTAATGGCATCCTCTAAACCTGTAAGACAACAAAGAAAAGCAATACATGTATAGAAACTGAATGATCACCTACCTGTTAGACAGTAGAAAACAGATAGACAACGAGCCGTACACAGTGACAGATGGATGGACCCTTGACGGACAGATGCACCATCAGGGAGGGAAGGGGTAATGGCATCCTCTAAACCTGTAAGACAACAAAGAAAATCAATACATGTATAGAAACTGAATGATCACCTACCTGTTAGTCAGTAGCAAACAGATAGACAGTGAGCCATACACAGTGGCAGATGGATGGAACCTTGATGGACAGATGCACCATGAGGGAGGGAAGGGGTAATGGCATCTTCTAAACCTGTAAGACAACAAAGAAAATCAATACATGTATAGAAACTGAATGATCACCTACCTGTTAGTCAGTAGCAAACAGATAGACAGCGAGCCGTACACAGTTGCAGATGGATGGACCCTTGATGGACAGATGCACCACCAGGGAGTGAAGGGGTAATGGCATCCTCTAAACCTGGAAGAGAACAAAGAAAATCAATACATGTATAGAAACTGAATGATCACCTACCTGTTAGACAGTAGCAAACAGATTGAAAGCGAGCCGTACAAAGTGGTAGATGGATTAAACCTTGATGGAAAGATGCACCATCAGGGAGGGAAAGGGTAATGGCATCCTCGGAACCTGAAAGACAACAAAGAAAATCAATACATGTATAGAAACTGAATGATCACCTACCTGTTAGTCAGTAGCAAACAGATAGACAGCGAGCCGTACACAGTTGCAGATGGATGGACCCTTGATGGACAGATGCACCACCAGGGAGTGAAGGGGTAATGGCATCCTCTAAACCTGGAAGAGAACAAAGAAAATCAATAGATGTATAGAAACTGAATGATCACCTACCTGTTAGACAGTAGAAAACAGATTGAAAGCGAGCCGTACAAAGTGGTAGATGGATTAAACCTTGATGGAAAGATGCACCATCAGGGAGGGAAAGGGTAATGGCATCCTCGGAACCTGAAAGACAACAAAGAAAATCAATACATGTATAGAAACTGAATGATCACCTACCTGTTAGACAGTAGAAAACAGATAGACAGCGAGCCGTACACAGTGACA
This sequence comes from Salminus brasiliensis, assembly GCF_030463535.1. NCBI lineage: Eukaryota > Metazoa > Chordata > Actinopteri > Characiformes > Bryconidae > Salminus > Salminus brasiliensis. Next base: position 14,755,602 of record NC_132898.1, on the reverse strand, counting down.
GATGGATGGACCCTTGATGGACAGATGCACCATCAGGGATTGAATGGGTAATGGCATCCTCTAAACCTGTAAGACAACAAAGAAAATCAATACATGTACAGAAACTGAATAATCACCTACATTAAGACAGTAGATAACAGATAGACAACGAGCCGCACACAGTGACAGATGGATGGAACCTTGACGGACAGATGCACCATCAGGGAGGGAAGGGGTAATGGCATCCTCTAAACCTGTAAGACAACAAAGAAAATCAATACATGTATAGAAACTGAATGATCACCTACCTGTTAGACAGTAGTACACAGATAGACAGCGAGCCATACACAGTGGCAGATGGATGGAACCTTGATGGACAGATGCACCATGAGGGAGGGAAGGGGTAATGGCATCCTCTAAACCTGTAAGACAACAAAGAAAATCAATACATGTATAGAAACTGAATGATCACCTACCTGTTAGTCAGTAGCAAACAGATAGACAGCAAGCCGTACACAGTTGTAGATGGATGGACCCTTGATGGACAGATGCACCACCAGGGAGTGAAGGGGTAATGGCATCCTCTAAACCTGGAAGAGAACAAAGAAAATCAATACATGTATAGAAACTGAATGATCACCTACCTGTTAGACAGTAGAAAACAGATAGACAGCGAGCCGTACACAGTGACAGATGGATGGACCCTTGATGGACAGATGCACCATCAGGGATTGAATGGGTAATGGCATCCTCTAAACCTGTAAGACAACAAAGAAAATCAATACATGTACAGAAACTGAATAATCACCTACATTAAGACAGTAGATAACAGATAGACAACGAGCCGCACACAGTGACAGATGGATGGAACCTTGATGGACAGATGCACCATCAGGGAGGGAATGGGTAATGGCATCCTCTAAACCTGTAAGACAAGAAAAAAAAATAAATACATGTATAGAAACTGAATGATCACCTACCTGTTAGACAGGGGCAGACAGACAGACAGCGAGCCGTACACAGTGGCAGATGGATGGAACCTTGATGGAAAGATGCACCATCAGGGAAGGAATGGGTAATGGCATCCTGTAAACCTGTAAGACAACAAAGAAAATCAATACATGTATAGAAACTGAATGATCACCTACCTGTTAGACAGTAGCAAACAGATAGACAGCGAGCCATACACAGTGGCAGATGAATGGAACCTTGATGGACAGATGCACCATCAGGGAGGGAAGGGGTAATGGCATCCTCTAAACCTGTAAGACAACAAAGAAAATCAATACATGTATAGAAACTGAATGATCAACTACCTGTTAGACAGTAGCAAACAGATAGACAGCGAGCCATACACAGTGGCAGATGGATGGGACCTTGATGGACAGATGCACCATCAGGAAAGGAAGGGGTATTGGCATCCTCAGAAACTAATAGATAACAAAAACAATCGATACAGGTTTTGAAACTGAAATATCACTTACCTTTTACACTGTTGCAGAACAATAGACAGTGAGCCAGACACAGCTGCAGATGGACAGATTGATGGTGGCTGAATCTACGTTCAGGGAGGGAGGGGCTCTGAAGGTCCTAAACCTGTAAGACAAAAAAAAAAAAAAAAAAACGTTAATACATGTATAGAAACTGAATGATCACCTACCTGTTAGACAGTAGCAAACAGATAGACAGCGAGCCATACACAGTGGCAGATGGATGGACCCTTGATGGACAGATGCACCATCAGGGAGGGATGGGGTAATGGCATCCTCTAAACCTGTAAGACAACAAAGAAAATCAATACATGTATAGAAACTGAATGATCACCTACCTGTTAGACAGTAGCAAACAGATTGACAGCGAGCCGTACAAAGTGGTAGATGGATTAAACCTTCATGGACAGATGAACCATCAGGGAGGGAAGGGGTAATGGCATCCTCGGAACCTGTAAGACAACAAAGAAAATCAATACATGTATAGAAACTGAATGATCACCTACCTGTTAGACAGTAGGAAACAGATAGACAGCGAGCCGTACACAGTGACAGATGGATGGACCCTTGATGGACAGATGCACCGTCAGGGATTGAATGGGTAATGGCATCCTCCAAACCTGTAAGACAACAAAAAAAATAAATACATGTATAGAAACTGAATGATCACCTACCTGTTAGACAGGTGCAGACAGACAGACAGCGAGCCGTACACAGTGGCAGATGGATGGAACCTTGATGGACAGATGCACCATCAGGGAAGAAGGGGTAATGGCATCCTCTAAACCTTTAAGACAACAAAGAAAATCAATACATGTATAGAAACTGAATGATCACCTACCTGTTACACAGTAGAAAACAGATAGATAGCGAGCCATACAGAGTGGCAGATGGATGGAACCTTGATGGACAGATGCACCATCAGGGAGGGAAGGGGTAATGGCATCCTCTAAACCTGGAAGAGAACAAATAAAATAAATACCTGTATAGAAACTGAATGATCACCTACCTGTTAGTCAGTAGCAAACAGATAGACAGCGAGCGGTACACAGTTGCAGATGGATGGAACCTTGATGGACAGATGCACCATGAGGGAGGGAAGGGGTAATGGCATCCTCTAAACCTGTAAGACAACAAAGAAAATCAATACATGTATTGAAACTGAATGATCACCTACCTGTTACACAGTAGCAAACAGATAGACAGCGAGCTATACACAGTGGCAGATGGATGGAACCTTGATGGACAGCTGCACCATCAGGGAGGGAAAGGGTAATGGCATCCTCTAAACCTGTAAGACAACAAAGAAAATCAATACATGTATAGAAACTGAGTGATCACCTACCTGTTGGACAGCAGCAAACAGATTGACAGCGAGCCGTACAAAGTAGTAGATGGATTAAACCTTGATGGACAGATGCACCATGAGGGAGGGAAGGGGTAATGGCATCCTCTAAACCTGTAAGACAACAAAGAAAATCAATACATGTATTGAAACTGAATGATCACCTACCTGTTACACAGTAGCAAACAGATAGACAGCGAGCTATACACAGTGGCAGATGGATGGAACCTTGATGGACAGCTGCACCATCAGGGAGGGAAAGGGTAATGGCATCCTCTAAACCTGTAAGACAACAAAGAAAATCAATACATGTATAGAAACTGAGTGATCACCTACCTGTTGGACAGCAGCAAACAGATTGACAGCGAGCCGTACAAAGTGGTAGATGGATTAAACCTTGATGGACAGATGAACCATCAGGGAGGGAAGGGGTAATGGCATCCTCGGAACCTGTAAGACAACAAAGAAAATCAATACATGTATAGAAACTGAATGATCACCTACCTGTTAGACAGTAGAAAACAGATAGACAGTGAGCCGTACACAGTGACAGATGGATGGACCCTTGATGGACAGATGCACCATCAGGGATTGAATGGGTAATGGCATCCTCTAAACCTGTAAGACAACAAAAAAAAATAAATACATGTAAAGAAACTGAATGATCACCTACCTGTTAGACAGGTGCAGACAGACAGACAGCGAGCCGTACACAGTGGCAGATGGATAGAACCTTGATGGACAGATGCACCATCAGGGAGGGAAGGGGTAATGGCATCCTCTAAACCTGTAAGACAACAAAGAAAATCAATACATGTATAGAAACTGAATGATCACCTACCTGTTAGTCAGTAGCAAACAGATAGACAGCGAGCCATACACAGTTGCAGATGGATGGACCCTTGATGGACAGATGCACCATCAGGGAGGGAAGGGGTATTGGCATCCTCAGAACCTAAAAGATAACAAAGAAAATTAATACAGGTTTTGAAACTGAAAGATCACTCATCTTTTACACAGTTGCAGAACAATAGACAGTGAGGCATGGGGAATGGGGGGGTCCTGGAGTCCTGAAAGCATGTCAGACAACAAAGAAAATCAATACATGTATAAAAACTGAATGATCACCTACCTGTTAGATAGTAGAAAACAGATAGACAGTGAGCCATACACAGTGACAGATGGATGGACCCTTGATGCACAGATGCAACATCAGGGAGGGAATGGGTAATGGCATCCTATAAACCTGTAAGACAAGAAAAAAAAAATAAATACATGTATAGAAACTGAATGATCACCTACCTGTTAGACAGGGGCAGGCAGACAGACAGCGAGCCGTACACAGTGGCAGATGGATGGAACCTTGATGGACAGATGCACCATCAGGGAAGGAATGGGTAATGGCATCCTCTAAACCTGTAAGACAACAAAGAAAATCAATACATGTATAGAAACTGAATGATCACCTACCTGTTAGACAGTAGCAAACAGATAGACAGCGAGCCATACACAGTGGCAGATGGATGGAACCTTGATGGACAGATGCACCATCAGGGAGGGAAGGGGTAATGGCATCCTCTAAACCTGTAAGACAACAAAGAAAATCAATACATGTATAGAAACTGAATGATCACCTACCTGTTAGACAGTAGCAAACAGATAGACAGCGAGCCATACACAGTGGCAGATGGATGGGACCTTGATGGACAGATGCACCATCAGGAAGGGAAGGGATATTGGCATCCTACGAAACTAATAGATAACAAAAACAATCGATACAGGTTTTGAAACTGAAATATCACTTACCTTTTACACTGTTGCAGAACAATAGACAGTGAGCCAGACACAGCTGCAGATGGACAGATTGATGGTGGCTGAATCTACGTTCAGGGAGGGAGGGGCTCTGAAGGTCCTAAACCTGTAAGACAACAAAAAATAAATAAATACATGTATAGAAACTGAATGATCACCTACCTGTTAGACAGGTGCAGACAGACAGACAGCGAGACGTACACAGTGGCAGATGGATGGACCCTTGATGGACAGATGCACCATCAGGGAGGGAATAGGTAATGGCATCCTCTAAACCTGTAAGACAACAAAAAAAAAAATACATGTATAGAAACTGAATGATCACCTACCTGTTAGACAGGTGCAGACAGACAGACAGCGAGCCGTACACAGTGGCAGATGGATAGAACCTTGATGGACAGATGCATCATCAGGGAGGGAAGGGGTAATGGCTTCCTCTAAACCTGTAAGACAACAAAGAAAGTCAATACACGTATAGAAACTGAATGATCACCTACCTGTTAGACAGGTGCAGACAGACAGACAGCGAGCCGTACAGAGTGGCAGATGGATAGAACCTTGATGGACAGATGCACCATCAGGGAGGGAAGGGGTAATGGCATCCTCTAAACCTGTAAGACAACAAAGAAAATCAATACATGTATAGAAACTGAATGATCACCTACCTGTTAGACAGTAGCAAACAGATAGACAGCGAGCCATACACAGTGGCAGATGGATGGAACCTTGATGGACAGATGCACCATGAGGGAGGGAAGGGGTAATGGCATCCTCTAAACCTGGAAGAGAACAAAGAAAATCAATACATGTATAGAAACTGAATGATCACCTACCTGTTAGACAGTAGCAAACAGATTGACAGCGAGCCGTACAAAGTGGTAGATGGATTTAACCTTGATGGACAGATGCACCATCAGGGAGGGAAGGAGCAATGGCATCCTCGGAACCGGAAAGACAACAAAGAAAATCAATACATGTATAGAAACTGAATGATCACTTACCTGTTAGACAGTAGGAAACAGATTGACAGCGAGCCGTACAAAGTGGTAGATGGATGGAACCTTGATGGACAGATGCACCATGAGGGAGGGAAGGGATAATGGCATCCTCTAAACCAGCAAACAGATTGACAGCGAGCCGTACAAAGTGGTAGATGGATTAAACCTTGATGGACAGATGTACCATCAGGGAGGGAAGGGGTAATGGCATCCTCGGAACCTGAAAGACAACAATGAAAATCAATACATGTATAGAAACTGAATGATCACCTACCTGTTAGACAGTAGCAAACAGATAGACAACGAGCCGTACACAGTGACAGATGGATGGACCCTTGATGGACAGATGCGCCATTAGGGAGGGAATGGGTAATGGCATCCTCTAAACCTGTAAGACAACAAAGAAAATCAATACATGTATAGAAACTGAATGATCACCTACCTGTTACAAAGTAGCAAACAGATAGACCACGAGCCGTATACAGTGACAGATGGATGGACCCTTGATGGACAGATGCGCCATTAGGGAGGGAATGGGTAATGGCATCCTCTAAACCTGTAAGACAACAAAGAAAATCAATACATGTATAGAAACTGAATGATCACCTACCTGTTAGACAGTAGAAAACAGATAGACATTGAGCCGTACACAGTGGCAGATGGATGGAACCTTGATGGACAGATGCACCATCAGGGAGGGAAGAGGTAATGGCATCCTCGGAACTTGAAGGACAACAAAGACAGTCAATACAGGTTTTGAAACTGAAAGATCACTTACCTTTTACACAGTTGCAGAACAATACACAGTGAGCCAGACACAGCTGCAGACGGACAGATTGATGGAGGCTGGAACTACGGTCAGCGAGGGAGGAGCTCAGAAGGTCCTAAACCTGTAAGACAAAAAAAAGTCAATACATGTACAGAAACTGAATGATGAACTAACTATTACACACTTGTAGTCAGATAGATATCGAGTCACACAAATAGTTACAATGGACAAACACTTGTTTGAAGGATCCACCATTAGGAAGAAGGGGGGAGGGTCCTGGAGTCCTGAAAGCCTGTAAGACGACAAAGAAAGTCAATACATGTATAGAAACTGAATGATCACCTACCTGTTAGACAGTAGCAAACAGATAGACAGCGAGCCATACATAGTGGCAGATGGATGGGACCTTGATGGACAGATGCACCATCAGGAAGGGAATGGGTAATGGCATCCTCTAAACCTGTAAGACAACAACAAAAAATAAATACATGTATAGAAACTGAATGATCACCTACCTGTTAGACAGTAGCAAACAGATTGACAGCGAGCCGTACAAAGTGGTAGATGGATTAAACCTTGATGGACAGATGTACCATCAGGGAGGGAAGGGGTAATGGCATTCTCGGAACCTGAAAGACAAAAAAGAAAATCAATACATGTATAGAAACTGAATGATCACCTACCTGTTAGACAGTAGCAAACAGATAGACAACGAGCCGTACACAGTGACAGATGGATGGACCCTTGATGGACAGATGCACCATCAGGGAGGGATGGGGTAATGGCATCCTCTAAACCTGTAAGACAACAAAGAAAATCAATACATGTATAGAAACTGAATGATCACCTACCTGTTAGACAGTAGCAAACAGATTGACAGCGAGCCGTACAAAGTGGTAGATGGATTAAACCTTCATGGACAGATGCACCATCAGGGAGGGAAGGGGTAATGGCATCCTCGGAACCTGTAAGACAACAAAGAAAATCAATACATGTATAGAAACTGAATGATCACCTACCTGTTAGATAGTAGAAAACAGATAGACAGCGAGCCGTACACAATGACAGATGGATGGACCCTTGATGGACAGATGCACCATCAGGGAGGGAATGGGTAATGGCATCCTCTAAACCTGTAAGACAAGAAAAAAAAATAAATACATGTATAGAAACTGAATGATCACCTACCTGTTAGACAGGGGCAGACAGACAGACAGCGAGCCGTACACAGTGGCAGATGGATGGAACCTTGATGGACAGATGCACCATCAGGGAAGGAATGGGTAATGGCATCCTGTAAACCTGTAAGACAACAAAGAAAATCAATACATGTATAGAAACTGAATGATCACCTACCTGTTAGACAGTAGCAAACAGATAGACAGCGAGCCATACACAGTGGCAGATGAATGGAACCTTGATGGACAGATGCACCATCAGGGAGGGAAGGGGTAATGGCATCCTCTAAACCTGTAAGACAACAAAGAAAATCAATACATGTATAGAAACTGAATGATCACCTACCTGTTAGACAGTAGCAAACAGATAGACAGCGAGCCATACACAGTGGCAGATGGATGGGACCTTGATGGACAGATGCACCATCAGGAAAGGAAGGGGTATTGGCATCCTCAGAAACTAATAGATAACAAAAACAATCGATACAGGTTTTGAAACTGAAATATCACTTACCTTTTACACTGTTGCAGAACAATAGACAGTGAGCCAGACACAGCTGCAGATGGACAGATTGATGGTGGCTGAATCTACGTTCAGGGAGGGAGGGGCTCTGAAGGTCCTAAACCTGTAAGACAAAAAAAAAACAAAAAAAACGTTAATACATGTATAGAAACTGAATGATCACCTACCTGTTAGACAGTAGCAAACAGATAGACAGCGAGCCATACACAGTGGCAGATGGATGGACCCTTGATGGACAGATGCACCATCAGGGAGGGATGGGGTAATGGCATCCTCCAAACCTGTAAGACAACAAAAAAAATAAATACATGTATAGAACCTGAATGATCACCTACCTGTTAGACAGGTGCAGACAGACAGACAGCGAGCCGTACACAGTGGCAGATGGATGGAACCTTGATGGACAGATGCACCATCAGGGAAGAAGGGGTAATGGCATCCTCTAAACCTGTAAGACAACAAAGAAAATCAATACATGTATAGAAACTGAATGATCACCTACCTGTTAGACAGGTGCAGACAGACAGACAGCGAGCCGTACACAGTGGCAGTTGGATAGAACCTTGATGGACAGATGCACCATCAGGGAGGGAAGGGGTAATGGCATCCTCTAAACCTGTAAGACAACAAAGAAAATCAATACATGTATAGAAAATGAATGATCACCTACCTGTAAGACAGGTGCAGACAGACAGACAGCGAGCCGTACACAGTGGCAGATGGATAGAACCTTGATGGACAGATGCACCATCAGGGAGGGAAGGGGTAATGGCATCCTCTAAACCTGTAAGACAACAAAGAAAATCAATACATGTATAGAAACTGAATGATCACCTACCTGTTAGTCAGTAGCAAACAGATAGACAGCGAGCCATACACAGTGGCAGATGGATGGAACCTTGATGGACAGATGCACCATGAGGGAGGGAAGGGGTAATGGCATCCTCTAAACCTGTAAGACAACAAAGAAAATCAATACATGTATAGAAACTGAATGATCACCTACCTGTTAGTCAGTAGCAAACAGATAGACAGCGAGCCGTACACAGTTGCAGATGGATGGACCCTTGATGGACAGATGCACCACCAGGGAGTGAAGAGGTAATGGCATCCTCTAAACCTGGAAGAGAACAAAGAAAATCAATACATGTATAGAAACTGAATGATCACCTACCTGTTAGACAGTAGCAAACAGATTGACAGCGAGCCGTACAAAGTGGTAGATGGATTAAACCTTGATGGAAAGATGCACCATCAGGGAGGGAAAGGGTAATGGCATCCTCGGAACCTGAAAGACAACAAAGAAAATCAATACATGTATAGAAACTGAATGATCACCTACCTGTTAGACAGTAGCAAACAGATTGACAGTGAGCCGTACAAAGTGGTAGATGGATTAAACCTTCATGGACAGATGAACCATCAGGGAGGGAAGGGGTAATGGCATCCTCGGAACCTGTAAGACAACAAAGAAAATCAATACATGTATAGAAACTGAATGATCACCTACCTGTTAGACAGTAGAAAACAGATAGACAGCGAGCCGTACACAGTGACAGATGGATGGACCCTTGATGGACAGATGCACCATCAGGGATTGAATGGGTAATGGCATCCTCTAAACCTGTAAGACAACAAATAAAATCAATACATGTACAGAAACTGAATGATCACCTACATGTTAGACAGTAGATAACAGATAGACAACGAGCCGTACACAGTGACAGATGGATGGAACCTTGACGGACAGATGCACCATCAGGGAGGGAAGGGGTAATGGCATCCTCTAAACCTGTAAGACAACAAAGAAAATCAATACATGTATAGAAACTGAATGATCACCTACCTGTGAGACAGTAGTAAACAGATAGACAGCGAGCCATACACAGTGGCAGATGGATGGAACCTTGATGGACAGATGCACCATGAGGGAGGGAAGGGGTAATGGCATTCTCTAAACCTGTAAGACAACAAAGAAAATCAATACATGTATAGAAACTGAATGATCACCTACCTGTTAGTCAGTAGCAAACAGATAGACAGCGAGCCGTACACAGTTGTAGATGGATGGACCCTTGATGGACAGATGCACCACCAGGGAGTGAAGGGGTAATGGCATCCTCTAAACCTGGAAGAGAACAAAGAAAATCAATACATGTATAGAAACTGAATGATCACCTACCTGTTAGACAGTAGCAAACAGATTGACAGCGAGCCGTACAAAGTGGTAGATGGATTAAACCTTGATGGAAAGATGCACCATCAGGGAGGGAAAGGGTAATGGCATCCTCGGAACCTGAAAGACAACAAAGAAAATCAATACATGTATAGAAACTGAATGATCACCTACCTGTTAGACAGTAGCAAACAGATTGACAGTGAGCCGTACAAAGTGGTAGATGGATTAAACCTTCATGGACAGATGAACCATCAGGGAGGGAAGGGGTAATGGCATCCTCGGAACCTGTAAGACAACAAAGAAAATCAATACATGTATAGAAACTGAATGATCACCTACCTGTTAGTAGAAAACAGATAGACAGCGAGCCGTACACAGTGACAGATGGATGGACCCTTGATGGACAGATGCACCATCAGGGATTGAATGGGTAATGGCATCCTCTAAACCTGTAAGACAACAAATAAAATCAATACATGTACAGAAACTGAATGATCACCTACATGTTAGACAGTAGATAACAGATAGACAACGAGCCGTACACAGTGACAGATGGATGGAACCTTGACGGACAGATGCACCATCAGGGAGGGAAGGGGTAATGGCATCCTCTAAACCTGTAAGACAACAAAGAAAATCAATACATGTATAGAAACTGAATGATCACCTACCTGTTAGACAGTAGTAAAAAGATAGACAGCGAGCCATACACAGTGGCAGATGGATGGAACCTTGATGGACAGATGCACCATGAGGGAGGGAAGGGGTAATGGCATTCTCTAAACTTGTAAGACAACAAAGAAAATCAATACATGTATAGAAACTGAATGATCACCTACCTGTTAGTCAGTAGCAAACAGATAGACAGCGAGCCGTACACAGTTGTAGATGGATGGACCCTTGATGGACAGATGCACCACCAGGGAGTGAAGGGGTAATGGCATCCTCTAAACCTGGAAGAGAACAAAGAAAATCAATACATGTATAGAAACTGAATGATCACCTACCTGTTAGACAGTAGCAAACAGATTGACAGCGAGCCGTACAAAGTGGTAGATGGATTAAACCTTGATGGAAAGATGCACCATCAGGGAGGGAAAGGGTAATGGCATCCTCAGAACCTGAAAGACAACAAAGAAAATCAATACATGTATAGAAACTGAATGATCACCTACCTGTTAGACAGTAGCAAACAGATTGACAGCGAGCCGTACAAAGTGGTAGATGGATTAAACCTTGATTGACAGATGTACCATCTGGGAGGGAAGGGGTAATGGCATCCTCGGAACATGAAAGACAACAAAGAAAATCAATACATGTATAGAAACTGAATGATCACCTACCTGTTAGACAGTAGTAAACAGATAGACAACGAGCCGTACAAAGTGGTAGATGGATTAAACCTTCATGGACAGATGCACCATCAGGGAGGGAAGGGGTAATGGCATCCTCTAAACCTGTAAGACAACAAAGAAAATCAATACATGTATAGAAAATGAATGATCACCTACCTGTAAGACAGGTGCAGACAGACAGACAGCGAGCCGTACACAGTGGCAGATGGATAGAACCTTGATGGACAGATGCACCATCAGGGAGGGAAGGGGTAATGGCATCCTCTAAACCTGTAAGACAACAAAGAAAATCAATACATGTACAGAAACTGAATGATCACCTACATGTTAGACAGTAGATAACAGATAGACAACGAGCCATACACAGTGACAGATGGATGGAACCTTGACGGAAAGATGCACCATCAGGGAGGGAAGGGGTAATGGCATCCTCTAAACCTGTAAGACAACAAAGAAAATCAATACATGTATAGAAACTGAATGATCACCTACCTGTTAGACAGTAGTAAACAGATAGACAGCGAGCCATACACAGTGGCAGATGGAAGGAACCTTGATGGACAGATGCACCATGAGGGAGGGAAGGGGTAATGGCATTCTCTAAACCTGTAAGACAACAAAGAAAATCAATACATGTATAGAAACTGAATGATCACCTACCTGTTAGTCAGTAGCAAACAGATAGACAGCGAGCCATACACAGTGGCAGATGGATGGGACCTTGATGGACAGATGCACCATCAGGAAGGGAAGGGGTATTGGCATCCTCAGAAACTAATAGATAACAAAAAAAATCGATACAGGTTTTGAAAATGAAATATCACTTACCTTTTACACTGTTGCAGAACAATAGACAGTGAGCCAGACACAGCTGCAGATGGACAGATTGATGGTGGCTGAATCTACGTTCAGGGAGGGAGGGGCTCTGAAGGTCCTAAACCTGTAAGTCGAAAAAAAAAAAAAAAAAAACGTTAATACATGTATAGAAACTGAATGATCACCTACCTGTTAGACAGTAGCAAACAGATAGACAGCGAGCCATACACAGTGGCAGATGGATGGACCCTTGATGGACAGATGCACCATCAGGGAGGGATGGGGTAATGGCATCCTCTAAACCTGTAAGACAACAAAGAAAATCAATACATGTATAGAAACTGAATGATCACCTACCTGTTAGACAGTAGCAAACAGATAGACAGCGAGCCGTACACAGTTTCAGATGGATGGACCCTTGATGGACAGATGCACCACCAGGGAGTGTAGGGGTAATGGCATCCTCTAAACCTGGAAGAGAACAAAGAAAATCAATACATGTATAGAAACTGAATGATCACCTACCTGTTAGACAGTAGCAAACAGATTGACAGCGAGCCGTACAAAGTGGTAGATGGATTAAACCTTGATGGAAAGATGCACCATCAGGGAGGGAAAGGGTAATGGCATCCTCGGAACCTGAAAGACAACAAAGAAAATCAATACATGTATAGAAACTGAATGATCACCTACCTGTTAGACAGTAGCAAACAGATAGACAGCGAGCCGTACACAGTGACAGATGGATGGACCCTTGATGGACAGATGCACCATCAGGGATTGAATGGGTAATGGCATCCTCTAAACCTGTAAGACAACAAAGAAAATCAATACATGTACAGAAACTGAATGATCACCTACATGTTAGACAGTAGATAACAGATAGACAACGAGCCATACACAGTGACAGATGGATGGAACCTTGACGGACAGATGCACCATCAGGGAGGGAAGGGGTAATGGCATCCTCTAAACCTGTAAGACAACAAAGAAAATCAATACATGTATAGAAACTGAATGATCACCTACCTGTTAGACAGTAGTAAACAGATAGACAGCGAGCCATACACAGTGGCAGATGGAAGGAACCTTGATGGACAGATGCACCATGAGGGAGGGAAGGGGTAATGGCATTCTCTAAACCTGTAAGACAACAAAGAAAATCAATACATGTATAGAAACTGAATGATCACCTACCTGTTAGTCAGTAGCAAACAGATAGACAGCGAGCCATACACAGTGGCAGATGGATGGGACCTTGATGGACAGATGCACCATCAGGAAGGGAAGGGGTATTGGCATCCTCAGAAACTAATAGATAACAAAAAAAATCGATACAGGTTTTGAAACTGAAATATCACTTACCTTTTACACTGTTGCAGAACAATAGACAGTGAGCCAGACACAGCTGCAGATGGACAGATTGATGGTGGCTGAATCTACGTTCAGGGAGGGAGGGGCTCTGAAGGTCCTAAACCTGTAAGTCGAAAAAAAAAAAAAAAAACGTTAATACATGTATAGAAACTGAATGATCACCTACCTGTTAGACAGTAGCAAACAGATAGACAGCGAGCCATACACAGTGGCAGATGGATGGACCCTTGATGGACAGATGCACCATCAGGGAGGGATGGGGTAATGGCATCCTCTAAACCTGTAAGACAACGAAGAAAATCAATACATGTATAGAAACTGAATGATCACCTACCTGTTAGACAGTAGCAAACAGATTGACAGCGAGCCATACAAAGTGGTAGATGGATTAAACCTTCATGGACAGATGAACCATCAGGGAGGGAAGGGGTAATGGCATCCTGGGAACCTGTAAGACAACAAAGAAAATCAATACATGTATAGAAACTGAATGATCACCTACCTGTTAGACAGTAGAAAACAGATAGACAGCGAGCCGTACACAGTGACAGATGGATGGACCCTTGATGGACAGATGCACCATCAGGGATTGAATAGGTAATGGCATCCTCCAAACCTGTAAGACAACAAAAAAAATAAATACATGTATAGAAACTGAATGATCACCTACCTGTTAGACAGGTGCAGACAGACAGATAGCGAGCCGTACACAGTGGCAGATGGATGGAACCTTGATGGACAGATGCACCATCAGGGAAGAAGGGGTAATGGCATCCTCTAAACCTGTAAGACAACAAAGAAAATCAATACATGTATAGAAACTGAATGATCACCTACCTGTTACATAGTAGAAAACAGATAGATAGCGAGCCAAACAGAGTGGCAGATGGACGGAACCTTGATGGACAGATGCACCATCAGGGAGGGAAGGGGTAATGGCATCCTCTAAACCTATAAGACAAGAAAGAAAATCAATACATGTATAGAAACTGAATGATCACCTACCTGTTAGACAGTAGAAAACAGATAGACAACGAGCCGTACACAGTGACAGATTGATGGACCTTGACGGACAGATGCACCATCAGGGAGGGAAGGGGTAATGGCATCCTCTAAACCTGTAAGACAACAAAGAAAATCAATACATGTATAGAAACTGAATGATCACCTACCTGTTAGACAGTAGTAAACAGATAGACAGCGAGCCATACACAGTGGCAGATGGAAGGAACCTTGATGGACAGATGCACCATGAGGGAGGGAAGGGGTAATGGCATTCTCTAAACCTGTAAGACAACAAAGAAAATCAATACATGTATAGAAACTGAATGATCACCTACCTGTTAGTCAGTAGCAAACAGATAGACAGCGAGCCATACACAGTGGCAGATGGATGGGACCTTGATGGACAGATGCACCATCAGGAAGGGAAGGGGTATTGGCATCCTCAGAAACTAATAGATAACAAAAAAAATCGATACAGGTTTTGAAACTGAAATATCACTTACCTTTTACACTGTTGCAGAACAATAGACAGTGAGCCAGACACAGCTGCAGATGGACAGATTGATGGTGGCTGAATCTACGTTCAGGGAGGGAGGGGCTCTGAAGGTCCTAAACCTGTAAGTCGAAAAAAAAAAAAAAAAAAACGTTAATACATGTATAGAAACTGAATGATCACCTACCTGTTAGACAGTAGCAAACAGATAGACAGCGAGCCATACACAGTGGCAGATGGATGGACCCTTGATGGACAGATGCACCATCAGGGAGGGATGGGGTAATGGCATCCTCTAAACCTGTAAGACAACAAAGAAAATCAATACATGTATAGAAACTGAATGATCACCTACCTGTTAGACAGTAGCAAACAGATTGACAGCGAGCCATACAAAGTGGTAGATGGATTAAACCTTCATGGACAGATGAACCATCAGGGAGGGAAGGGGTAATGGCATCCTGGGAACCTGTAAGACAACAAAGAAAATCAATACATGTATAGAAACTGAATGATCACCTACCTGTTAGACAGTAGAAAACAGATAGACAGCGAGCCGTACACAGTGACAGATGGATGGACCCTTGATGGACAGATGCACCATCAGGGATTGAATAGGTAATGGCATCCTCCAAACCTGTAAGACAACAAAAAAAATAAATACATGTATAGAAACTGAATGATCACCTACCTGTTAGACAGGTGCAGACAGACAGATAGCGAGCCGTACACAGTGGCAGATGGATGGAACCTTGATGGACAGATGCACCATCAGGGAAGAAGGGGTAATGGCATCCTCTAAACCTGTAAGACAACAAAGAAAATCAATACATGTATAGAAACTGAATGATCACCTACCTGTTACATATTAGAAAACAGATAGATAGCGAGCCAAACAGAGTGGCAGATGGACGGAACCTTGATGGACAGATGCACCATCAGGGAGGGAAGGGGTAATGGCATCCTCTAAACCTATAAGACAAGAAAGAAAATCAATACATGTATAGAAACTGAATGATCACCTACCTGTTAGACAGTAGAAAACAGATAGACAACGAGCCGTACACAGTGACAGATTGATGGACCCTTGACGGACAGATGCACCATCAGGGAGGGAAGGGGTAAAGGCATCCTCTAAACCTGTAAGACAACAAAGAAAATCAATACATGTACAGAAACTGAATGATCACCTACCTGTTAGACAGTAGCAAACAGATAGACAGTGAGCCATACACAGTGGCAGATGGATGGGACCTTGATGGACAGATGCACCATCAGGAAGGGAAGGGGTATTGGCATCCTCAGAAACTAATAGATAACAAAGACAATCAATACAGGTTTTGAAACTGAAATATCACTTACCTTTTACACAGTTGCAGAACAATAGACAGTGAGCCAGACACAGCTGCAGATGGACAGATTGATGGTTGCTGAATCTACGGTCAGGCAGGGAGGGGCTCTGAAGGTCCTAAACCTGTAAGACAACAAAAAATAAATAAATACATGTATAGAAACTGAATGATCACCTACCTGTTAGACAGGTGCAGACAGACAGACAGCGAGCCGTACACAGTGGCAGATGGATAGAACCTTGATGGACAGATGCACCATGAGGGAGGGAAGGGATAATGGCATCCTCTAAACCAGCAAACAGATTGACAGCGAGCCATACAAAGTGGTAGATGGATTAAACCTTGATGGACAGATGTACCATCAGGGAGGGAAGGGGTAATGGCATCCTCGGAACCTGAAAGACAACAATGAAAATCAATACATGTATAGAAACTGAATGATCACCTACCTGTTAGACAGTCGCAAACAGATAGAACACGAGCCGTATACAGTGACAGATGGATGGACCCTTGATGGACAGATGCGCCATTAGGGAGGGAATGGGTAATGGCATCCTCTAAACCTGTAAGACAACAAAGAAAATCAATACATGTATAGAAACTGAATGATCACCTACCTGTTAGACTGTAGAAAACAGATAGACATTGAGCCGTACACAGTGGCAGATGGATGGAACCTTGATGGACAGATGCACCATCAGGGAGAGAAGAGGTAATGGCATCCTCGGAACCTGAAGGACAACAAAGACAGTCAATACAGGTTTTGAAACTGAAAGATCACTTACCTTTTACACAGTTGCAGAACAATACACAGTGAGCCAGACACAGCTGCAGACGGACAGATTGATGGAGGCTGGAACTACGGTCAGCGAGGGAGGAGCTCAGAAGGTCCTAAACCTGTAAGACAAAAAAAAGTCAATACATGTACAGAAACTGAATGATGAACTAACTATTACACACTTGTAGTCAGATAGATATCGAGTCACACAAATAGTTACAATGGACAAACACTTGTTTGAAGGATCCACCATTAGGAAGAAGGGGGGAGGGTCCTGGAGTCCTGAAAGCCTGTAAGACGACAAAGAAAGTCAATACATGTATAGAAACTGAATGATCACCTACCTGTTAGACAGTAGCAAACAGATAGACAGCGAGCCATACACAGTGGCAGATGGATGGGACCTTGATGGACAGATGCACCATCAGGAAGGGAATGGGTAATGGCATCCTCTAAACCTGTAAGACAACAACAAAAAAAAAATACATGTATAGAAACTGAATGATCACCTACCTGTTAGACAGTAGCAAACAGATTGACAGCGAGCCGTACAAAGTGGTAGATGGATCAAACCTTGATGGACAGATGTACCATCAGGGAGGGAAGGGGTAATGGCATCCTCGGAACCTGAAAGACAACAAAGAAAATCAATACATGTATAGAAACTGAATGATCACCTACCTGTTAGACAGTAGCAAACAGATAGACAACGAGCCGTACACAGTGACAGATGGATGGACCCTTGATGGACAGATGCACCATCAGGGAGGGATGGGGTAATGGCATCCTCTAAACCTGTAAGACAACAAAGAAAATCAATACATGTATAGAAACTGAATGATCACCTACCTGTTAGACAGTAGCAAACAGATAGACAGCGAGCCATACACAGTGGCAGATGGATGGGACCTTGATGGACAGATGCACCATCAGGAAGGGAAGGGGTATTGGCATCCTCAGAAACTAATAGATTACAAAAACAATCGATACAGGTTTTGAAACTGAAATATCACTTACCTTTTACACTGTTGCAGAACAATAGACAGTGAGCCAGACACAGCTGCAGATGGACAGATTGATGGTGGCTGAATCTACGTTCAGGGAGGGAGGGGCTCTGAAGGTCCTAAACCTGTAAGACAAAAAAAAAAAAAAAAAACGTTAATACATGTATAGAAACTGAATGATCACCTACCTGTTAGACAGTAGCAAACAGATAGATAGCGAGCCATACACAGTGGCAGATGGATGGACCCTTGATGGACAGATGCACCATCAGGGAGGGATGGGGTAATGGCATCCTCTAAACCTGTAAGACAACAAAGAAAATCAATACATGTATAGAAACTGAATGATCACCTACCTGTTAGACAGTAGCAAACAGATTGACAGCGAGCCGTACAAAGTGGTAGATGGATTAAACCTTCATGGACAGATGAACCATCAGGGAGGGAAGGGGTAATGGCATCCTCGGAACCTGTAAGACAACAAAGAAAATCAATACATGTATAGAAACTGAATGATCACCTACCTGTTAGACAGTAGAAAACAGATAGACAACGAGCCGTACACAGTGACAGATGGATGGACCCTTGACGGACAGATGCACCATCAGGGAGGGAAGGGGTAATGGCATCCTCTAAACCTGTAAGACAACAAAGAAAATCAATACATGTATAGAAACTGAATGATCACCTACCTGTTAGACAGTAGCAAACAGATTGACAGCGAGCCGTACAAAGTGGTAGATGGATTAAACCTTCATGGACAGATGAACCATCAGGGAGGGAAGGGGTAATGGCATCCTCGGAACCTGTAAGACAACAAAGAAAATCAATACATGTATAGAAACTGAATGATCACCTACCTGTTAGACAGTAGCAAACAGATTGACAGCGAGCCGTACAAAGTGGTAGATGGATTAAACCTTCATGGACAGATGAACCATCAGGGAGGGAAGGGGTAATGGCATCCTCGGAACCTGTAAGACAACAAAGAAAATCAATACCTGTATAGAAACTGAATGATCACCTACCTGTTAGACAGGTGCAGACAGACAGACAGCGAGCCGTACACAGTGGCAGATGGATAGAACCTTGATGGACAGATGCACCATCAGGGAGGGAAGGGGTAATGGCATCCTCTAAACCTGTAAGACAACAAAGAAAATCAATACATGTATAGAAACTGAATGATCACCTACCTGTTAGACAGGTGCAGACAGACAGACAGCGAGCCGTACACAGTGGCAGATGGATAGAACCTTGATGGACAGATGCAACATCAGGGAGGGAAGGGGTAATGGCATCCTCTAAACCTGTAAGACAACAAAGAAAATCAATACATGTATAGAAAATGAATGATCACCTACCAGTTAGACAGTAGCAAACAGATAGACAGCGAGCCATACACAGTGGCAGATGGATGGAACCTTGATGGACAGATGCACCATGAGGGAGGGAAGGTGTAATGGCATCCTCTAAACCTGTAAGACAACAAAGAAAAACAATACATGTATAGAAACTGAATGATCACCTACCTGTTAGTCAGTAGCAAACAGATAGACAGCGAGCCGTACACAGTTGCAGATGGATGGAACCTTGATGGACAGATGCACCATCAGGGAGGGAAGGGGTAATGGCATCCTCTAAACCTGGAAGAGAACAAAGAAAATCAATACATGTATAGAAACTGAATGATCACCTACCTGTTAGACAGTAGCAAACAGATTGACAGCGAGCCGTACAAAGTGGTAGATGGATGGAACCTTGATGGACAGATGCACCATGAGGGAGGGAAGGGATAATGGCATCCTCTAAACCAGCAAACAGATTGACAGCGAGCCGTACAAAGTGGTAGATGGATTAAACCTTGATGGACAGATGTACCATCAGGGAGGGAAGGGGTAATGGCATTCTCGGAACCTGAAAGACAACAATGAAAATCAATACATGTATAGAAACTGAATGATCACCTACCTGTTTGACAGTAGCAAAAAGATAGACAACGAGCCGTACACAGTGACAGATGGATGGAGCCTTGATGGACAGATGCGCCATTAGGGAGGGAATGGGTAATGGCATCCTCTAAACCTGTAAGACAACAAAGAAAATCAATACATGTATAGAAACTGAATGATCACCTACCTGTTAGAAAGTAGCAAACAGATAGAACACGAGCCGTATACAGTGACAGATGGATGGACCCTTGATGGACAGATGCGCCATTAGGGAGGGAATGGGTAATGGCATCCTCTAAACCTGTAACACAACAAAGAAAATCAATACATGTATAGAAACTGAATGAACACCTACCTGTTAGACAGTAGCAAACAGATAGACAGCGAGCCATACACAGTGGCAGATGGATGGGACCTTGATGGACAGATGCACCATCAGGAAGGGAAGGGGTATTGGCATCCTCAGAAACTAATAGATAACAAAAACAATCGATACAGGTTTTGAAACTAAAATATCACTTACCTTTTACACTGTTGCAGAACAATAGACAGTGAGCCAGACACAGCTGCAGATGGACAGATTGATGGTGGCTGAATCTACGTTCAGGGAGGGAGGGGCTCTGAAGGTCCTAAACCTGTAAGACAAAAAAAAAAAAAAAAAAACGTTAATACATGTATAGAAACTGAATGATCACCTACCTGTTAGACAGTAGCAAACAGATAGATAGCGAGCCATACACAGTGGCAGATGGATGGACCCTTGATGGACAGATGCACCATCAGGGAGGGATGGGGTAATGGCATCCTCTAAACCTGTAAGACAACAAAGAAAATCAATACATGTATAGAAACTGAATGATCACCTACCTGTTAGACAGTAGCAAACAGATTGACAGCGAGCCGTACAAAGTGGTAGATGGATTAAACCTTCATGGACAGATGAACCATCAGGGAGGGAAGGGGTAATGGCATCCTCGGAACCTGTAAGACAACATAGAAAATCAATACATGTATAGAAACTGAATGATCACCTACCTGTTAGACAGTAGAAAACAGATAGACAGCGAGCCGTACACAGTGACAGATGGATGGACCCTTGATGGACAGATGCACCACCAGGGAGTGAAGGGGTAATGGCATCCTCTAAACCTGGAAGAGAACAAAGAAAATCAATACATGTATAGAAACTGAATGATCACCTACCTGTTAGACAGTAGCAAACAGATTGACAGCGAGCCGTACAAAGTGGTAGATGGATTAAACCTTCATGGACAGATGAACCATCAGGGAGGGAAGGGGTAATGGCATCCTCGGAACCTGTAAGACAACAAATAAAGTCAATACATGTATAGAAACTGAATGATCACCTACCTGTTAGACAGTAGAAAACAGATAGACAACGAGCCGTACACAGTGACAGATGGATGGACCCTTGACGGACAGATGCACCATCAGGGAGGGAAGGTGTAATGGCATCCTCTAAACCTGTAAGACAACAAAGAAAATCAATACATGTATAGAAACTGAATGATCACCTACCTGTTAGACAGTAGCAAACAGATTGACAGCGAGCCGTACAAAGTGGTAGATGGATTAAACCTTCATGGACAGATGAACCATCAGGGAGGGAAGGGGTAATGGCATCCTCGGAACCTGTAAGACAACAAAGAAAATCAATACATGTATAGAAACTGAATGATCACCTACCTGTTACACAGTAGAAAACAGATAGACAGCGAGCCGTACACAGTGACAGATGGATGGACCCTTGATGGACAGATGCACCACCAGGGAGTGAAGGGGTAATGGCATCCTCTAAACCTGGAAGAGAACAAAGAAAATCAATACATGTATAGAAACTGAATGATCACCTACCTGTTAGACAGTAGCAAACAGATTGACAGCGAGCCGTACAAAGTGGTAGATGGATTAAACCTTCATGGACAGATGAACCATCAGGGAGGGAAGGGGTAATGGCATCCTCGGAACCTGTAAGACAACAAATAAAGTCAATACATGTATAGAAACTGAATGATCACCTACCTGTTAGACAGTAGAAAACAGATAGACAACGAGCCGTACACAGTGACAGATTGATGGACCCTTGACGGACAGATGCACCATCAGGGAGGGAAGGGGTAAAGGCATCCTCTAAACCTGTAAGACAACAAAGAAAATCAATACATGTACAGAAACTGAATGATCACCTACCTGTTAGACAGTAGCAAACAGATAGACAGTGAGCCATACACAGTGGCAGATGGATGGGACCTTGATGGACAGATGCACCATCAGGAAGGGAAGGGGTATTGGCATCCTCAGAAACTAATAGATAACAAAGACAATCAATACAGGTTTTGAAACTGAAATATCACTTACCTTTTACACAGTTGCAGAACAATAGACAGTGAGCCAGACACAGCTGCAGATGGACAGATTGATGGTTGCTGAATCTACGGTCAGGCAGGGAGGGGCTCTGAAGGTCCTAAACCTGTAAGACAACAAAAAATAAATAAATACATGTATAGAAACTGAATGATCACCTACCTGTTAGACAGGTGCAGACAGACAGACAGCGAGCCGTACACAGTGGCAGATGGATAGAACCTTGATGGACAGATGCACCATGAGGGAGGGAAGGGATAATGGCATCCTCTAAACCAGCAAACAGATTGACAGCGAGCCGTACAAAGTGGTAGATGGATTAAACCTTGATGGACAGATGTACCATCAGGGAGGGAAGGGGTAATGGCATCCTCGGAACCTGAAAGACAACAATGAAAATCAATACATGTATAGAAACTGAATGATCACCTACCTGTTAGACAGTCGCAAACAGATAGACAACGAGCCGTACACAGTGACAGATGGATGGAGCCTTGATGGACAGATGCGCCATTAGGGAGGGAATGGGTAATGGCATCCTCTAAACCTGTAAGACAACAAAGAAAATCAATACATGTATAGAAACTGAATGATCACCTACCTGTTAGAAAGTAGCAAACAGATAGAACACGAGCCGTATACAGTGACAGATGGATGGACCCTTGATGGACAGATGCGCCATTAGGGAGGGAATGGGTAATGGCATCCTCTAAACCTGTAAGACAACAAAGAAAATCAATACATGTATAGAAACTGAATGATCACCTACCTGTTAGACTGTAGAAAACAGATAGACATTGAGCCGTACACAGTGGCAGATGGATGGAACCTTGATGGACAGATGCACCATCAGGGAGAGAAGAGGTAATGGCATCCTCGGAACCTGAAGGACAACAAAGACAGTCAATACAGGTTTTGAAACTGAAAGATCACTTACCTTTTACACAGTTGCAGAACAATACACAGTGAGCCAGACACAGCTGCAGACGGACAGATTGATGGAGGCTGGAACTACGGTCAGCGAGGGAGGAGCTCAGAAGGTCCTAAACCTGTAAGACAAAAAAAAGTCAATACATGTACAGAAACTGAATGATGAACTAACTATTACACACTTGTAGTCAGATAGATATCGAGTCACACAAATAGTTACAATGGACAAACACTTGTTTGAAGGATCCACCATTAGGAAGAAGGGGGGAGGGTCCTGGAGTCCTGAAAGCCTGTAAGACGACAAAGAAAGTCAATACATGTATAGAAACTGAATGATCACCTACCTGTTAGACAGTAGAAAACAGATAGATAGCGAACCATACACAGTGGCAGATGGACAGATTGATGGTGGCTGAATCTACGTTCAGGGAGGGAGGGGCTCTGAAGGTCCTAAACCTGTAAGACAAAAAAACAAAAAACAAAACGTTAATACATGTATAGAAACTGAATGATCACCTACCTGTTAGACAGTAGCAAACAGATAGATAGCGAGCCATACACAGTGGCAGATGGATGGACCCTTGATGGACAGATGCACCATCAAGGAGGGATGGGGTAATGGCATCCTCTAAACCTGTAAGACAACAAAGAAAATCAATACATGTATAGAAACTGAATGATCACCTACCTGTTAGACAGTAGCAAACAGATTGACAGCGAGCCGTACAAAGTGGTAGATGGATTAAACCTTCATGGACAGATGAACCATCAGGGAGGGAAGGGGTAATGGCATCCTCGGAACCTGTAAGACAACAAAGAAAATCAATACCTGTATAGAAACTGAATGATCACCTACCTGTTAGACAGGTGCAGACAGACAGACAGCGAGCCGTACACAGTGGCAGATGGATAGAACCTTGATGGACAGATGCACCATCAGGGAGGGAAGGGGTAATGGCATCCTCTAAACCTGTAAGACAACAAAGAAAATCAATACATGTATAGAAACTGAATGATCACCTACCTGTTAGACAGGTGCAGACAGACAGACAGCGAGCCGTACACAGTGGCAGATGGATAGAACCTTGATGGACAGATGCAACATCAGGGAGGGAAGGGGTAATGGCATCCTCTAAACCTGTAAGACAACAAAGAAAATCAATACATGTATAGAAAATGAATGATCACCTACCAGTTAGACAGTAGCAAACAGATAGACAGCGAGCCATACACAGTGGCAGATGGATGGAACCTTGATGGACAGATGCACCATGAGGGAGGGAAGGTGTAATGGCATCCTCTAAACCTGTAAGACAACAAAGAAAATCAATACATGTATAGAAACTGAATGATCACCTACCTGTTAGTCAGTAGCAAACAGATAGACAGCGAGCCGTACACAGTTGCAGATGGATGGAACCTTGATGGACAGATGCACCATCAGGGAGGGAAGGGGTAATGGCATCCTCTAAACCTGGAAGAGAACAAAGAAAATCAATACATGTATAGAAACTGAATGATCACCTACCTGTTAGACAGTAGCAAACAGATTGACAGCGAGCCGTACAAAGTGGTAGATGGATGGAACCTTGATGGACAGATGCACCATGAGGGAGGGAAGGGATAATGGCATCCTCTAAACCAGCAAACAGATTGACAGCGAGCCGTACAAAGTGGTAGATGGATTAAACCTTGATGGACAGATGTACCATCAGGGAGGGAATGGGTAATGGCATCCTCTAAACCTGTAAGACAACAAAGAAAATCAATACATGTATAGAAACTGAATGATCACCTACCTGTTAGAAAGTAGCAAACAGATAGAACACGAGCCGTATACAGTGACAGATGGATGGACCCTTGATGGACAGATGCGCCATTAGGGAGGGAATGGGTAATGGCATCCTCTAAACCTGTAACACAACAAAGAAAATCAATACATGTATAGAAACTGAATGAACACCTACCTGTTAGACAGTAGCAAACAGATAGACAGCGAGCCATACACAGTGGCAGATGGATGGGACCTTGATGGACAGATGCACCATCAGGAAGGGAAGGGGTATTGGCATCCTCAGAAACTAATAGATAACAAAAACAATCGATACAGGTTTTGAAACTAAAATATCACTTACCTTTTACACTGTTGCAGAACAATAGACAGTGAGCCAGACACAGCTGCAGATGGACAGATTGATGGTGGCTGAATCTACGTTCAGGGAGGGAGGGGCTCTGAAGGTCCTAAACCTGTAAGACAAAAAAAAAAAAAAAAAAACGTTAATACATGTATAGAAACTGAATGATCACCTACCTGTTAGACAGTAGCAAACAGATAGATAGCGAGCCATACACAGTGGCAGATGGATGGACCCTTGATGGACAGATGCACCATCAGGGAGGGATGGGGTAATGGCATCCTCTAAACCTGTAAGACAACAAAGAAAATCAATACATGTATAGAAACTGAATGATCACCTACCTGTTAGACAGTAGCAAACAGATTGACAGCGAGCCGTACAAAGTGGTAGATGGATTAAACCTTCATGGACAGATGAACCATCAGGGAGGGAAGGGGTAATGGCATCCTCGGAACCTGTAAGACAACATAGAAAATCAATACATGTATAGAAACTGAATGATCACCTACCTGTTAGACAGTAGAAAACAGATAGACAGCGAGCCGTACACAGTGACAGATGGATGGACCCTTGATGGACAGATGCACCACCAGGGAGTGAAGGGGTAATGGCATCCTCTAAACCTGGAAGAGAACAAAGAAAATCAATACATGTATAGAAACTGAATGATCACCTACCTGTTAGACAGTAGCAAACAGATTGACAGCGAGCCGTACAAAGTGGTAGATGGATTAAACCTTCATGGACAGATGAACCATCAGGGAGGGAAGGGGTAATGGCATCCTCGGAACCTGTAAGACAACAAATAAAGTCAATACATGTATAGAAACTGAATGATCACCTACCTGTTAGACAGTAGAAAACAGATAGACAACGAGCCGTACACAGTGACAGATGGATGGACCCTTGACGGACAGATGCACCATCAGGGAGGGAAGGTGTAATGGCATCCTCTAAACCTGTAAGACAACAAAGAAAATCAATACATGTATAGAAACTGAATGATCACCTACCTGTTAGACAGTAGCAAACAGATTGACAGCGAGCCGTACAAAGTGGTAGATGGATTAAACCTTCATGGACAGATGAACCATCAGGGAGGGAAGGGGTAATGGCATCCTCGGAACCTGTAAGACAACAAAGAAAATCAATACATGTATAGAAACTGAATGATCACCTACCTGTTACACAGTAGAAAACAGATAGACAGCGAGCCGTACACAGTGACAGATGGATGGACCCTTGATGGACAGATGCACCACCAGGGAGTGAAGGGGTAATGGCATCCTCTAAACCTGGAAGAGAACAAAGAAAATCAATACATGTATAGAAACTGAATGATCACCTACCTGTTAGACAGTAGCAAACAGATTGACAGCGAGCCGTACAAAGTGGTAGATGGATTAAACCTTCATGGACAGATGAACCATCAGGGAGGGAAGGGGTAATGGCATCCTCGGAACCTGTAAGACAACAAATAAAGTCAATACATGTATAGAAACTGAATGATCACCTACCTGTTAGACAGTAGAAAACAGATAGACAACGAGCCGTACACAGTGACAGATTGATGGACCCTTGACGGACAGATGCACCATCAGGGAGGGAAGGGGTAAAGGCATCCTCTAAACCTGTAAGACAACAAAGAAAATCAATACATGTACAGAAACTGAATGATCACCTACCTGTTAGACAGTAGCAAACAGATAGACAGTGAGCCATACACAGTGGCAGATGGATGGGACCTTGATGGACAGATGCACCATCAGGAAGGGAAGGGGTATTGGCATCCTCAGAAACTAATAGATAACAAAGACAATCAATACAGGTTTTGAAACTGAAATATCACTTACCTTTTACACAGTTGCAGAACAATAGACAGTGAGCCAGACACAGCTGCAGATGGACAGATTGATGGTTGCTGAATCTACGGTCAGGCAGGGAGGGGCTCTGAAGGTCCTAAACCTGTAAGACAACAAAAAATAAATAAATACATGTATAGAAACTGAATGATCACCTACCTGTTAGACAGGTGCAGACAGACAGACAGCGAGCCGTACACAGTGGCAGATGGATAGAACCTTGATGGACAGATGCACCATGAGGGAGGGAAGGGATAATGGCATCCTCTAAACCAGCAAACAGATTGACAGCGAGCCGTACAAAGTGGTAGATGGATTAAACCTTGATGGACAGATGTACCATCAGGGAGGGAAGGGGTAATGGCATCCTCGGAACCTGAAAGACAACAATGAAAATCAATACATGTATAGAAACTGAATGATCACCTACCTGTTAGACAGTCGCAAACAGATAGACAACGAGCCGTACACAGTGACAGATGGATGGAGCCTTGATGGACAGATGCGCCATTAGGGAGGGAATGGGTAATGGCATCCTCTAAACCTGTAAGACAACAAAGAAAATCAATACATGTATAGAAACTGAATGATCACCTACCTGTTAGAAAGTAGCAAACAGATAGAACACGAGCCGTATACAGTGACAGATGGATGGACCCTTGATGGACAGATGCGCCATTAGGGAGGGAATGGGTAATGGCATCCTCTAAACCTGTAAGACAACAAAGAAAATCAATACATGTATAGAAACTGAATGATCACCTACCTGTTAGACTGTAGAAAACAGATAGACATTGAGCCGTACACAGTGGCAGATGGATGGAACCTTGATGGACAGATGCACCATCAGGGAGAGAAGAGGTAATGGCATCCTCGGAACCTGAAGGACAACAAAGACAGTCAATACAGGTTTTGAAACTGAAAGATCACTTACCTTTTACACAGTTGCAGAACAATACACAGTGAGCCAGACACAGCTGCAGACGGACAGATTGATGGAGGCTGGAACTACGGTCAGCGAGGGAGGAGCTCAGAAGGTCCTAAACCTGTAAGACAAAAAAAAGTCAATACATGTACAGAAACTGAATGATGAACTAACTATTACACACTTGTAGTCAGATAGATATCGAGTCACACAAATAGTTACAATGGACAAACACTTGTTTGAAGGATCCACCATTAGGAAGAAGGGGGGAGGGTCCTGGAGTCCTGAAAGCCTGTAAGACGACAAAGAAAGTCAATACATGTATAGAAACTGAATGATCACCTACCTGTTAGACAGTAGAAAACAGATAGATAGCGAACCATACACAGTGGCAGATGGACAGATTGATGGTGGCTGAATCTACGTTCAGGGAGGGAGGGGCTCTGAAGGTCCTAAACCTGTAAGACAAAAAAACAAAAAACAAAACGTTAATACATGTATAGAAACTGAATGATCACCTACCTGTTAGACAGTAGCAAACAGATAGATAGCGAGCCATACACAGTGGCAGATGGATGGACCCTTGATGGACAGATGCACCATCAAGGAGGGATGGGGTAATGGCATCCTCTAAACCTGTAAGACAACAAAGAAAATCAATACATGTATAGAAACTGAATGATCACCTACCTGTTAGACAGTAGCAAACAGATTGACAGCGAGCCGTACAAAGTGGTAGATGGATTAAACCTTCATGGACAGATGAACCATCAGGGAGGGAAGGGGTAATGGCATCCTCGGAACCTGTAAGACAACAAAGAAAATCAATACCTGTATAGAAACTGAATGATCACCTACCTGTTAGACAGGTGCAGACAGACAGACAGCGAGCCGTACACAGTGGCAGATGGATAGAACCTTGATGGACAGATGCACCATCAGGGAGGGAAGGGGTAATGGCATCCTCTAAACCTGTAAGACAACAAAGAAAATCAATACATGTATAGAAACTGAATGATCACCTACCTGTTAGACAGGTGCAGACAGACAGACAGCGAGCCGTACACAGTGGCAGATGGATAGAACCTTGATGGACAGATGCAACATCAGGGAGGGAAGGGGTAATGGCATCCTCTAAACCTGTAAGACAACAAAGAAAATCAATACATGTATAGAAAATGAATGATCACCTACCAGTTAGACAGTAGCAAACAGATAGACAGCGAGCCATACACAGTGGCAGATGGATGGAACCTTGATGGACAGATGCACCATGAGGGAGGGAAGGTGTAATGGCATCCTCTAAACCTGTAAGACAACAAAGAAAATCAATACATGTATAGAAACTGAATGATCACCTACCTGTTAGTCAGTAGCAAACAGATAGACAGCGAGCCGTACACAGTTGCAGATGGATGGAACCTTGATGGACAGATGCACCATCAGGGAGGGAAGGGGTAATGGCATCCTCTAAACCTGGAAGAGAACAAAGAAAATCAATACATGTATAGAAACTGAATGATCACCTACCTGTTAGACAGTAGCAAACAGATTGACAGCGAGCCGTACAAAGTGGTAGATGGATGGAACCTTGATGGACAGATGCACCATGAGGGAGGGAAGGGATAATGGCATCCTCTAAACCAGCAAACAGATTGACAGCGAGCCGTACAAAGTGGTAGATGGATTAAACCTTGATGGACAGATGTACCATCAGGGAGGGAAGGGGTAATGGCATCCTCTAAACCTGTAAGACAACAAAGAAAATCAATACATGTATAGAAACTGAATGATCACCTACCTGTTAGACAGTAGCAAAAAGATAGACAACGAGCCGTACACAGTGACAGATGGATGGAGCCTTGATGGACAGATGCGCCATTAGGGAGGGAATGGGTAATGGCATCCTCTAAACCTGTAAGACAACAAAGAAAATCAATACATGTATAGAAACTGAATGATCACCTACCTGTTAGAAAGTAGCAAACAGATAGAACACGAGCCGTATACAGTGACAGATGGATGGACCCTTGATGGACAGATGCGCCATTAGGGAGGGAATGGGTAATGGCATCCTCTAAACCTGTAAGACAAGAAAAAAAAATAAATACATGTATAGAAACTGAATGATCACCTACCTGTTAGATAGTAGAAAACAGATAGACAGCGAGCCGAACACAATGACAGATGGATGGACCCTTGATGGACAGATGCACCATCAGGGAGGGAATGGGTAATGGCATCCTCTAAACCTGTAAGACAAGAAAAAAAAATAAATACATGTATAGAAACTGAATGATCACCTACCTGTTAGACAGGGGCAGACAGACAGACAGCGAGCCGTACACAGTGGCAGATGGATGGAACCTTGATGGACAGATGCACCATCAGGGAAGGAATGGGTAATGGCATCCTCTAAACCTGTAACACAACAAAGAAAATCAATACATGTATAGAAACTGAATGAACACCTACCTGTTAGACAGTAGCAAACAGATAGACAGCGAGCCATACACAGTGGCAGATGGATGGATCCTTGATGGACAGATGCACCATCAGGGAGGGAAGGGGTAATGGCATCCTCTAAACCTGTAAGACAACAAAGAAAATCAATACATGTATAGAAACTGAATGATCACCTACCTGTTAGTCAGTAGCAAACAGATAGACAGCGAGCCGTACACAGTTGCAGATGGATGGACCCTTGATGGACAGATGCACCACCAGGGAGTGAAGGGGTAATGGCATCCTCTAAACCTGGAAGAGAACAAAGAAAATCAATACATGTATAGAAACTGAATGATCACCTACCTGTTAGACAGTAGAAAACAGATAGACAGCGAGCCGTACACAGTGACAGATGGATGGACCCTTGATGGACAGATGCACCATCAGGGAGGGATGGGGTAATGGCATCCTCTAAACCTGTAAGACAACAAAGAAAATCAATACATGTATAGAAACTGAATGATCACCTACCTGTTAGACAGTAGCAAACAGATTGACAGTGAGCCGTACAAAGTGGTAGATGGATTAAACCTTCATGGACAGATGCACCATCAGGGAGGGAAGGGGTAATGGCATCCTCGGAACCTGTAAGACAACAAAGAAAATCAAAACATGTATAGAAACTGAATGATCACCTACCTGTTAGATAGTAGAAAACAGATAGACAGCGAGCCGAACACAATGACAGATGGATGGACCCTTGATGGACAGATGCACCATCAGGGAGGGAATGGGTAATGGCATCCTCTAAACCTGTAACACAACAAAGAAAATCAATACATGTATAGAAACTGAATGATCACCTACCTGTTAGACAGTAGCAAACAGATAGACAGCGAGCCATACACAGTGGCAGATGGATGGAACCTTGATGGACAGATGCACCATCAGGAAGGGAAGGGGTAATGGCATCCTCTAAACCTGTAAGACAACAAAGAAAATCAATACATGTATAGAAACTGAATGATCACCTACCTGTTAGACAGTAGCAAACAGATAGACAGCGAGCCATACACAGTGGCAGATGGATGGGACCTTGATGGACAGATGCACCATCAGGAAGGGAAGGGGTATTGGCATCCTCAGAAACTAATAGATAACAAAAACAATCGAAACAGGTTTTGAAACTGAAATATCACTTACCTTTTACACTGTTGCAGAACAATAGACAGTGAGCCAGACACAGCTGCAGATGGACAGATTGATGGTGGCTGAATCTACGTTCAGGGAGGGAGGGGCTCTGAAGGTCCTAAACCTGTAAGACAAAAAAAAAAAAAAAAAACGTTAATACATGTATAGAAACTGAATGATCACCTACCTGTTAGACAGTAGCAAACAGATAGACAGCGAGCCATACACAGTGGCAGATGGATGGACCCTTGATGGACAGATGCACCATCAGGAAGGGATGGGGTAATGGCATCCTCTAAACCTGTAAGACAACAAAGAAAATCAATACAGGTATAGAAACTGAATGATCACCTACCTGTTAGACAGTAGCAAACAGATTGACAGCGAGCCGTACAAAGTGGTAGATAGATTAAACCTTCATGGACAGATGAACCATCAGGGAGGGAAGGGGTAATGGCATCCTCGGAACCTGTAAGACAACAAAGAAAATCAATACATGTATAGAAACTGAATGATCACCTACCTGTTAGACAGTAGAAAACAGATAGACAGCGAGCCGTACACAGTGACAGATGGATGGACCCTTGATAGACAGATGCACCATCAGGGATTGAATGGGTAATGGCATCCTCCAAACCTGTAAGACAACAAAAAAAATAAATACATGTATAGAAACTGAATGATCACCTACCTGTTAGACAGGTGCAGACAGACAGACAGCGAGCCGTACACAGTGGCAGATGGATGGAACCTTCATGGACAGATGCACCATCAGGGAAGAAGGGGTAATGGCATCATCTAAACCTGTAAGACAACAAAGAAAATCAATACATGTACAGAAACTGAATGATCACCTACCTGTTAGACAGTAGAAAACAGATAGACAACGAGCCGTACACAGTGACAGATGGATGGACCCTTGACGGACAGATGCACCATCAGGGAGGGAAGGGGTAATGGCATCCTCTAAACCTGTAAGACAACAAAGAAAATCAATACATGTATTGAAACTGAATGATCACCTACCTGTTAGACAGGGGCAGACAGACAGACAGCGAGCCGTACACAGTGGCAGATGGATGGAACCTTGATGGACAGATGCACCATCAGGGAAGGAATGGGTAATGGCATCCTCTAAACCTGTAAGACAACAAAGAAAATCAATACATGTATAGAAACTGAATGATCACCTACCTGTTAGACAGTAGCAAACAGATAGACAGCGAGCCATACACAGTGGCAGATGGATGGAACCTTGATGGATAGATGCACCATCAGGGAGGGAAGGGGTAATGGCATCCTCTAAACCTGTAAGACAACAAAGAAAATCAATACATGTATAGAAACTGAATGATCACCTACCTGTTAGACAGTAGCAAACAGATAGACAGCGAGCCATACACAGTGGCAGATGGATGGGACCTTGATGGACAGATGCACCATCAGGAAGGGAAGGGGTATTGGCATCCTCAGAAACTAATAGATAACAAAGACAATCAATACAGGTTTTGAAACTGAAATATCACTTACCTTTTACACAATTGCAGAACAATAGGCAGTGAGCCAGACACAGCTGCAGATGGACAGATTGATGGTTGCTGAATCTACGGTCAGGGAGGGAGGGGCTCTGAAGGTCCTAAACCTGTAAGACAACAAAAAATAAATAAATACATGTATAGAAACTGAATGATCACCTACCTGTTAGACAGGTGCAGACAGACAGACAGCGAGCCGTACACAGTGGCAGATGGATGGACCCTTGATGGATAGATGCACCATCAGGGAGGGAAGGGGTAATGGCATCCTATAAACCTGGAAGAAAACAAAGAAAATCAATACATGTATAGATACTGAATGATCACCTACCTGTTAGACAGTAGCAAACAGATTGACAGCGAGCCGTACAAAGTGGTAGATGGATTAAACCTTGATGGACAGATGTACCATCAGGGAGGGAAGGGGTAATGGCATCCTCGGAACCTGAAAGACAACAAAGAAAATCAATACATGTATAGAAACTGAATGATCACTTACCTGTTAGACAGTAGCAAACAGATTGACAGCGAGCCGTACAAAGTGGTAGATGGATGGAACCTTGATGGACAGATGCACCATGAGGGAGGGAAGGGATAATGGCATCCTCTAAACCAGCAAACAGATTGACAGCGAGCCGTAAAAAGTGGTAGATGGATTAAACCTTGATGGACAGATGTACCATCAGGGAGGGAAGGGGTAATGGCATCCTCGGAACCTGAAAGACAACAAAGAAAATCAATACATGTATAGAAACTGAATGATCACCTACCTGTTACACAGTAGCAAACAGATAGACAGCGAGCCATACACAGTGGCAGATGGATGGAAGCTTGATGGACAGATGCACCATCAGGGAGGGAAGGAGTAATGGCATCCTCTAAACCTGGAAGAGAACAAAGAAAATCAATACATGTATAGAAACTGAATGATCACCTACCTGTTAGACAGAAGAAAACAGATAGACAGCGAGCCGTACACAGTGACAGATGGATGGACCCTTGACGGACAGATGCACCATCAGGGAGGGAAAGGGTAATGGCATCCTCTAAACCTGTAAGACAACAAAGAAAATCAATACATGTATAGAAACTGAATGATCACCTACCTGTTAGACAGTAGCAAACAGATTGACAGCGAGCCGTACACAGTGGCAGATGGATTAAACCTTGATGGACAGATGCACCATCAGGGAGGGAAGGGGTAATGGCATCCTCGGAACTTGAAAGACAACAAAGACAGTCAATACAGGTTTTGAAACTGAAAGATCACTTACCTTTAACACAGTTGCAGAACAATACACAGTGAGCCAGACACAGCTGCAGACGGACAGATTGATGGAGGCTTGATTTACGGTCAGCGAGGGAGGGGCTCAGAAGGTCCTAAACCTGTAAGACAAAAAAAAGTCAATACATATATAGAAATTGAATGATGAACTAACTCTTACTCACTTGCAGTAGGATAAATATCGAGTCACACAAATAGTTGCAATGGACAGACAATTCTTTGATGGATCCACCATTAGGAAGGAGGGGGGGGTCCTGGAGTCCTGAAAGCCTGTAAGACAACAAAGAAAATCAATACATGTATAGAAACTGAATGATCACCTACCTGTTAGACAGTAGAAAACAGATAGACATCGAGCCGTACACAGTGACAGATGGATGGACCCTTGATGGACAGATGCACCATCAAGAAGGGTATGGGTAATGGCATCCTCTAAACTTGTAAGACAAGAAAAAAAATAAATACATGTATAGAAACTGAATGATCACCTACCTGTTAGACAGGGGCAGACAGACAGACAGCGAGCCGTACACAGTGGCAGATGGATGGAACCTTGATGGACAGATGCACCATCAGGGAGGGAAGGGGTAATGGCATCCTCTAAACCTATAAGACAAGAAAAAAAAATAAATGCATGTATAGAAACTGAATGATCACCTACCTGTTAGACAGGGGCAGACAGACAGACAGCGAGCCGTACACAGTGGCAGATGGATGGAACCTTGATGGACAGATGCACCATCAGGGAGGGATGGAGTAATGGCATCCTCTAAACCTGTAAGACAACAAAGAAAATCAATACATGTATAGAAACTGAATGATCACCTACCTGTTAGACAGTAGCAAACAGATTGACAGCGAGCCGTACAAAGTGGTAGATGGATTAAACCTTGATGGAAAGATGAACCATCAGGGAGGGAAAGGGTAATGGCATCCTCTAAACCTGTAAGACAACAAAGAAAATCAATACATGTATAGAAACTGAATGATCACCTACCTGTTAGACAGGTGCAGACAGACAGACAGCGAGCCGTACACAGTGGCAGATGGATAGAACCTTGATGGACAGATGCACCATCAGGGAGGGAAGAGGTAATGGCATCCTCTAAACCTGTAAGACAACAAAGAAAATCAATACATGTATAGAAACTGAATGATCACCTACCTGTTAGACAGGTGCAGACAGACAGACAGTGAGCCGTACACAGTGGCAGATGGATAGAACCTTGATGGACAGATGCAACATCAGGGAGGGAAGGGGTAATGGCATCCTCTAAACCTGTAAGACAACAAAGAAAATCAATACATGTATAGAAACTGAATGATCACCTACCTGTTAGAAAGTAGCAAACAGATAGAACACGAGCCGTATACAGTGACAGATGGATGGACCCTTGATGGACAGATGCGCCATTAGGGAGGGAATGGGTAATGGCATCCTCTAAACCTGTAAGACAACAAAGAAAATCAATACATGTATAGAAACTGAATGATCACCCACCTGTTAGACAGTAGAAAACAGATAGACATTGAGCCGTACACAGTGGCAGATGGATGGAACCTTGATGGACAGATGCACCATCAGGGAGGGAAGAGGTAATGGCATCCTCGGAACCTGAAGGACAACAAAGACAGTCAATACAGGTTTTGAAACTGAAAGATCACTTACCTTTTACACAGTTGCAGAACAATACACAGTGAGCCAGACACAGCTGCAGACGGACAGATTGATGGAGGCTGGAACTACGGTCAGCGAGGGAGGAGCTCAGAAGGTCCTAAACCTGTAAGACAAAAAAAAGTCAATACATGTACAGAAACTGAATGATGAACTAACTATTACACACTTGTAGTCAGATAGATATCGAGTCACACAAATAGTTACAATGGACAAACACGTGTTTGAAGGATCCACCATTAGGAAGAAGGGGGGAGGGTCCTGGAGTCCTGAAAGCCTGTAAGACGACAAAGAAAGTCAATACATGTATAGAAACTGAATGATCACCTACCTGTTAGACAGTAGAAAACAGATAGATAGCGAACCATACACAGTGGCAGATGGACAGATTGATGG
The DNA here is from genome assembly GCF_030463535.1 of Salminus brasiliensis. Taxonomy (NCBI): domain Eukaryota; kingdom Metazoa; phylum Chordata; class Actinopteri; order Characiformes; family Bryconidae; genus Salminus; species Salminus brasiliensis. The sequence goes on along the minus strand of NC_132898.1, from coordinate 14,718,430 downwards.
TGGCTGAATCTACGTTCAGGGAGGGAGGGGCTCTGAAGGTCCTAAACCTGTAAGACAAAAAAACAAAAAACAAAACGTTAATACATGTATAGAAACTGAATGATCACCTACCTGTTAGACAGTAGCAAACAGATAGATAGCGAGCCATACACAGTGGCAGATGGATGGACCCTTGATGGACAGATGCACCATCAAGGAGGGATGGGGTAATGGCATCCTCTAAACCTGTAAGACAACAAAGAAAATCAATACATGTATAGAAACTGAATGATCACCTACCTGTTAGACAGTAGCAAACAGATTGACAGCGAGCCGTACAAAGTGGTAGATGGATTAAACCTTCATGGACAGATGAACCATCAGGGAGGGAAGGGGTAATGGCATCCTCGGAACCTGTAAGACAACAAAGAAAATCAATACATGTATAGAAACTGAATGATCACCTACCTGTTAGACAGTAGAAAACAGATAGACAGCGAGCCGTACACAGTGACAGATGGATGGACCCTTGATGGACAGATGCACCACCAGGGAGTGAAGGGGTAATGGCATCCTCTAAATCTGGAAGAGAACAAAGAAAATCAATACATGTATAGAAACTGAATGATCACCTACCTGTTAGACAGTAGCAAACAGATTGACAGCGAGCCGTACAAAGTGGTAGATGGATTAAACCTTCATGGACAGATGAACCATCAGGGAGGGAAGGGGTAATGGCATCCTCGGAACCTGTAAGACAACAAAGAAAATCAATACATGTATAGAAACTGAATGATCACCTACCTGTTAGACAGTAGAAAACAGATAGACAGCGAGCCGTACACAGTGACAGATGGATGGACCCTTGATGGACAGATGCACCACCAGGGAGTGAAGGGGTAATGGCATCCTCTAAATCTGGAAGAGAACAAAGAAAATCAATACATGTATAGAAACTGAATGATCACCTACCTGTTAGACAGTAGCAAACAGATTGACAGCGAGCCGTACAAAGTGGTAGATGGATTAAACCTTCATGGACAGATGAACCATCAGGGAGGGAAGGGGTAATGGCATCCTCGGAACCTGTAAGACCACAAATAAAGTCAATACATGTATAGAAACTGAATGATCACCTACCTGTTAGACAGTAGAAAACAGATAGACAACGAGCCGTACACAGTGACAGATGGATGGACCCTTGACGGACAGATGCACCATCAGGGAGGGAAGGGGTAATGGCATCCTCTAAACCTGTAAGACAACAAAGAAAATCAATACATGTATAGAAACTGAATGATCACCTACCTGTTAGACAGTAGCAAACAGATAGACAGCGAGCCATACACAGTGGCAGATGGATGGATCCTTGATGGACAGATGCACCATCAGGGAGGGAAGGGGTAATGGCATCCTCTAAACCTGTAAGACAACAAAGAAAATCAATACATGTATAGAAACTGAATGATCACCTACCTGTTAGTCAGTAGCAAACAGATAGACAGCGAGCCGTACACAGTTGCAGATGGATGGACCCTTGATGGACAGATGCACCACCAGGGAGTGAAGGGGTAATGGCATCCTCTAAACCTGGAAGAGAACAAAGAAAATCAATACATGTATAGAAACTGAATGATCACCTACCTGTTAGACAGTAGAAAACAGATAGACAGCGAGCCGTACACAGTGACAGATGGATGGACCCTTGATGGACAGATGCACCATCAGGGAGGGATGGGGTAATGGCATCCTCTAAACCTGTAAGACAACAAAGAAAATCAATACATGTATAGAAACTGAATGATCACCTACCTGTTAGACAGTAGCAAACAGATTGACAGTGAGCCGTACAAAGTGGTAGATGGATTAAACCTTCATGGACAGATGCACCATCAGGGAGGGAAGGGGTAATGGCATCCTCGGAACCTGTAAGACAACAAAGAAAATCAATACATGTATAGAAACTGAATGATCACCTACCTGTTAGACAGTAGAAAACAGATAGACAGCGAGCCGTACACAGTGACAGATGGATGGACCCTTGATGGACAGATGCACCACCAGGGAGTGAAGGGGTAATGGCATCCTCTAAATCTGGAAGAGAACAAAGAAAATCAATACATGTATAGAAACTGAATGATCACCTACCTGTTAGACAGTAGCAAACAGATTGACAGCGAGCCGTACAAAGTGGTAGATGGATTAAACCTTCATGGACAGATGAACCATCAGGGAGGGAAGGGGTAATGGCATCCTCGGAACCTGTAAGACCACAAATAAAGTCAATACATGTATAGAAACTGAATGATCACCTACCTGTTAGACAGTAGAAAACAGATAGACAACGAGCCGTACACAGTGACAGATGGATGGACCCTTGACGGACAGATGCACCATCAGGGAGGGAAGGGGTAATGGCATCCTCTAAACCTGTAAGACAACAAAGAAAATCAATACATGTATAGAAACTGAATGATCACCTACCTGTTAGACAGTAGCAAACAGATAGACAGCGAGCCATACACAGTGGCAGATGGATGGATCCTTGATGGACAGATGCACCATCAGGGAGGGAAGGGGTAATGGCATCCTCTAAACCTGTAAGACAACAAAGAAAATCAATACATGTATAGAAACTGAATGATCACCTACCTGTTAGTCAGTAGCAAACAGATAGACAGCGAGCCGTACACAGTTGCAGATGGATGGACCCTTGATGGACAGATGCACCACCAGGGAGTGAAGGGGTAATGGCATCCTCTAAACCTGGAAGAGAACAAAGAAAATCAATACATGTATAGAAACTGAATGATCACCTACCTGTTAGACAGTAGAAAACAGATAGACAGCGAGCCGTACACAGTGACAGATGGATGGACCCTTGATGGACAGATGCACCATCAGGGAGGGATGGGGTAATGGCATCCTCTAAACCTGTAAGACAACAAAGAAAATCAATACATGTATAGAAACTGAATGATCACCTACCTGTTAGATAGTAGAAAACAGATAGACAGCGAGCCGAACACAATGACAGATGGATGGACCCTTGATGGACAGATGCACCATCAGGGAGGGAATGGGTAATGGCATCCTCTAAACCTGTAACACAACAAAGAAAATCAATACATGTATAGAAACTGAATGATCACCTACCTGTTAGACAGTAGCAAACAGATAGACAGCGAGCCATACACAGTGGCAGATGGATGGAACCTTGATGGACAGATGCACCATCAGGAAGGGAAGGGGTAATGGCATCCTCTAAACCTGTAAGACAACAATGAAAATCAATACATGTATAGAAACTGAATGATCACCTACCTGTTAGACAGTAGCAAACAGATAGACAGCGAGCCATACACAGTGGCAGATGGATGGGACCTTGATGGACAGATGCACCATCAGGAAGGGAAGGGGTATTGGCATCCTCAGAAACTAATAGATAACAAAAACAATCGAAACAGGTTTTGAAACTGAAATATCACTTACCTTTTACACTGTTGCAGAACAATAGACAGTGAGCAAGACACAGCTGCAGATGGACAGATTGATGGTGGCTGAATCTACGTTCAGGGAGGGAGGGGCTCTGAAGGTCCTAAACCTGTAAGACAAAAAAAAAAAAAAAAAACGTTAATACATGTATAGAAACTGAATGATCACCTACCTGTTAGACAGTAGCAAACAGATAGACAGCGAGCCATACACAGTGGCAGATGGATGGACCCTTGATGGACAGATGCACCATCAGGAAGGGATGGGGTAATGGCATCCTCTAAACCTGTAAGACAACAAAGAAAATCAATACATGTATAGAAACTGAATGATCACCTACCTGTTAGACAGTAGCAAAAAGATAGACAACGAGCCGTACACAGTGAAAGATGGATGGACCCTTGATGGACAGATGCACCATCAGGAAGGGATGGGGTAATGGCATCCTCTAAACCTGTAAGACAACAAAGAAAATCAATACATGTATAGAAACTGAATGATCACCTACCTGTTAGACAGTAGCAAACAGATTGACAGCGAGCCGTACAAAGTGGTAGATAGATTAAACCTTCATGGACAGATGAACCATCAGGGAGGGAAGGGGTAATGGCATCCTCGGAACCTGTAAGACAACAAAGAAAATCAATACATGTATAGAAACTGAATGATCACCTACCTGTTAGACAGTAGAAAACAGATAGACAGCGAGCCGTACACAGTGACAGATGGATGGACCCTTGATAGACAGATGCACCATCAGGGATTGAATGGGTAATGGCATCCTCCAAACCTGTAAGACAACAAAAAAAATAAATACATGTATAGAAACTGAATGATCACCTACCTGTTAGACAGGTGCAGACAGACAGACAGCGAGCCGTACACAGTGGCAGATGGATGGAACCTTCATGGACAGATGCACCATCAGGGAAGAAGGGGTAATGGCATCATCTAAACCTGTAAGACAACAAAGAAAATCAATACATGTACAGAAACTGAATGATCACCTACCTGTTAGACAGTAGAAAACAGATAGACAACGAGCCGTACACAGTGACAGATGGATGGACCCTTGACGGACAGATGCACCATCAGGGAGGGAAGGGGTAATGGCATCCTCTAAACCTGTAAGACAACAAAGAAAATCAATACATGTATTGAAACTGAATGATCACCTACCTGTTAGACAGGGGCAGACAGACAGACAGCGAGCCGTACACAGTGGCAGATGGATGGAACCTTGATGGACAGATGCACCATCAGGGAAGGAATGGGTAATGGCATCCTCTAAACCTGTAAGACAACAAAGAAAATCAATACATGTATAGAAACTGAATGATCACCTACCTGTTAGACAGTAGCAAACAGATAGACAGCGAGCCATACACAGTGGCAGATGGATGGAACCTTGATGGATAGATGCACCATCAGGGAGGGAAGGGGTAATGGCATCCTCTAAACCTGTAAGACAACAAAGAAAATCAATACATGTATAGAAACTGAATGATCACCTACCTGTTAGACAGTAGCAAACAGATAGACAGCGAGCCATACACAGTGGCAGATGGATGGGACCTTGATGGACAGATGCACCATCAGGAAGGGAAGGGGTATTGGCATCCTCAGAAACTAATAGATAACAAAGACAATCAATACAGGTTTTGAAACTGAAATATCACTTACCTTTTACACAATTGCAGAACAATAGGCAGTGAGCCAGACACAGCTGCAGATGGACAGATTGATGGTTGCTGAATCTACGGTCAGGGAGGGAGGGGCTCTGAAGGTCCTAAACCTGTAAGACAACAAAAAATAAATAAATACATGTATAGAAACTGAATGATCACCTACCTGTTAGACAGGTGCAGACAGACAGACAGCGAGCCGTACACAGTGGCAGATGGATGGACCCTTGATGGATAGATGCACCATCAGGGAGGGAAGGGGTAATGGCATCCTATAAACCTGGAAGAAAACAAAGAAAATCAATACATGTATAGATACTGAATGATCACCTACCTGTTAGACAGTAGCAAACAGATTGACAGCGAGCCGTACAAAGTGGTAGATTGATTAAACCTTGATGGACAGATGCACCATCAGGGAGGGAAGGGGTAATGGCATCCTCGGAACCTGAAAGACAACAAAGAAAATCAATACATGTATAGAAACTGAATGATCACTTACCTGTTAGACAGTAGCAAACAGATTGACAGCGAGCCGTACAAAGTGGTAGATGGATGGAACCTTGATGGACAGATGCACCATGAGGGAGGGAAGGGATAATGGCATCCTCTAAACCAGCAAACAGATTGACAGCGAGCCGTAAAAAGTGGTAGATGGATTAAACCTTGATGGACAGATGTACCATCAGGGAGGGAAGGGGTAATGGCATCCTCGGAACCTGAAAGACAACAAAGAAAATCAATACATGTATAGAAACTGAATGATCACCTACCTGTTACACAGTAGCAAACAGATAGACAGCGAGCCATACACAGTGGCAGATGGATGGAACCTTGATGGACAGATGCACCATCAGGGAGGGAAGGAGTAATGGCATCCTCTAAACCTGGAAGAGAACAAAGAAAATCAATACATGTATAGAAACTGAATGATCACCTACCTGTTAGACAGAAGAAAACAGATAGACAGCGAGCCGTACACAGTGACAGATGGATGGACCCTTGACGGACAGATGCACCATCAGGGAGGGAAAGGGTAATGGCATCCTCTAAACCTGTAAGACAACAAAGAAAATCAATACATGTATAGAAACTGAATGATCACCTACCTGTTAGACAGAAGAAAACAGATAGACAGCGAGCCGTACACAGTGACAGATGGATGGACCCTTGATGGACAGATGCACCATCAGGGAGGGAATGGGTAATGGCATCCTCTAAACCTGTAAGACAACAAAAATAAATCAATACATGTATAGAAACTGAATGATCACCTACCTGTTACACAGTAGAAAACAGATAGAATGATGAACTAACTCTTACACACTTGCAGTCAGATAGATAGCGAGTCACACACACCATTGCAATGGACAGACCCTTGTTTGTTGGATCCACCATTAGGAAGGAGGAGGGTGGGGTCCTGGGGTCCAGAAAGCCTGTAAGACAAAAAAGAAAGTCAATACATGTTTAGAAACTGGTTGATTGTTTAAATGATCATTCACCTCTTATACACTGTCATACAAATACAGTTGCAGATGGAAAGAGGCTTGTTGGCCGGGTTTGAACAAGTTAAAGTTTATTGAGGTTCCTGCTGGAACAGCCTGACAAACGTGTGTTGCAGTAATCTAACCGTGAGTTTAAGTGTGTACTAGCTTTTCTGCATCTTGTAGAGATAAGGAATTTCTTAGTTTGCCAATGTAGAAAATCTGTTCTATGTATTTAGCTATATGTTGCTCAAATGATAGATCTGAATCAAATAAGACACCAAGATTTGTAGATGCTTAACCTGGAATAATGGAAAAAACAGCCAAGTCTAACATTTAGTATGAGTTTACTTCTAGTGTCTTTTGGACCCAAAAAGAGAACCTCTGTTTTGTTACTTTTAAGAAGAACAAAGTCATTTGGCATCCAGAGTACATCCTTCACACAGTCCTCAATTTTCTTTAATCTAGAGTTACCATCAGGTTTGGCTGATATATAGAGCTGTGTCATCTGCATCTGAAAGTTAACATCATGTCTGCTTATAACTGCCCAGTGGTAACATCTATAATGTAAATAATATATGCCCTTAAATAGAGCATTGTGGAACTCCAAATCAGACTTCCCTGTAATTTAGAAATACTGACTGATAGGGTTCGTTTAGATATGATTTGAACCACAATAGGGCTGTTCCTGTGATTCCAACCATGTTCTCTAATCTTTCTAAGAGAATAGTGTTATCTATAGTGTCAAAGGCTAAACTGAGGGTGAGTAGGGCTACATAGCAAGAGGCAAGAAAGAGATCGTTTGTAATCTTCACTTGGGCTATCTGAATCCAGATTGGAATTTCTCATACATTTCATTTTTACTCAGGTATAAGCAGAGTTGTTGAGCCACAGCATTTTCTAATATCTTGGACAGAAATGTTAAGCTTGAGATGGGTCTATAATTGACAGTACACTAGGATCAAGATTTAGTTTCTTAATCAAAGGTTTTATAACAGCAAATTTAAGGGATTTGGGTACATGGTCTTAGGTAAGGGATGCATTTACTATTGTTAAAGGAGGTCTGATTATAATTGGGAGTAATTCTGACAGTATTTTAGAGGGAATCTGGTCGAGTGTACAGGTTGTAAAATTTATTGAGGAAATACTTTTTTGTTAGTTCTGGCTGTGGAAGTGTGTAGAAGACATCCAGCCTTTATTCTACAACTAATTTATATTCTAAATCAGCTACACCGGGTGACAGCCATGTTTAATTTAATAAGGAGTGTTGGATTTGTTGTCAAATATTTTCTATTTTATTATTAAAATAGTCCATAAAATATTACTGGTTAAGGTAGTAGGGATCTGGGGTTGAGAATTTGCCCAACATACCTGACTTGGGTTGTATATTTAACAGTCTAAATTTAAATTTATTTGTGGAAGTTACTTGTACTGGTAAGATTTGATACATATGGTTCCTTTTTTTCCCCCTAAGATTGTTAAAACCAATTTTCTGTTCTCTATATATGCTCGATACTGCAGGGTTTGTTTGAAATGTGAGCAAGTGAAACTAATATTACTTTTTTAATACAAGAAAAAGAGAAGAAAGGGCAGAACAAATGGTTTGAATGCAGTAAATTATCACTTACCTGACAGATCTCAGGCAGCACAGGTGTAGCCTTTCTCGGTGGTAGAGGACAGAACGTCAAACCTGCAGTCAGCAGTGGAGCGTGAAGAGTCAGCTGAACGGCTTGCTTCCTCGATCCTGGCGTCTGTTTTCTTCCAAACGGTGTCTGAAATTTAGTGTACTAGAGGTCTTCCAGGCATTCCAGCATTGCCCTTAGGGCCCTATATTTAATAGGGTCTTACAATAAAATCTCCAACAATGAGAACACCGTCTGCAGTAGTTGCCCTCTCTGCTGGAGCATGCAGAGCCATAGACAAAGTCGATAAAGGCCCAGTTGCTTCAGGGTTGAACAATATCTCTCTCGGTAAATCGCTCAAAGAAAAAAAATAAAAATAAACATCAGCTCCCACCTTAGGCCTTCCACTTCCTTTTTGTTTTTCTTTTTTCTGGCCCAGGGAGAAAGGGAATTGCGCAATATGCAGAGGTGGTCAGAGTTAGGGGACCTGTCAATAATAGGTGCCTTCCTCAAACTTTTCCACATCTGTTGAAGAAAAAATGAAGAAAAACTTGTTAACTTGTTTACTGTGAATGCAGTGTCTTGTCTGCTAATGTTACTGAACATGTATACATTACTCTGTATTTAAATTAATTATTAAATTATTATTAAAAATTAATTAAAACATTTCTGTGTAGGATGTAAGCTAATTACAAATAATGCTAATGATAGTGGGTACGATACACACTCAGCACCAGATGCTTCATCATTCCGTATGCTGCACTAAGGTGGTGGTATGGGGGCCCCAAAATGAAAATCTGCTCAGAGCGCAATAAAGTCCTGGGCTGGCCCTGGTCACGCGGATGCTTCCAGGGCCTCTCCATGGCCACCATATTCCTCGAAAGTAAACACAGAAGTTAGTTAGTAAAGCAAACTAATGTAAAGTAAGACACACAGCAGACAGCACAAGATCATAGTTTTATCAAGGATAAAACTATGATAAACAAGCCAAAGCTAATATTACAGAATATAAAAGAAATGACTTGGAGGTAGTCACATGAGATTGACAAGCAGTGTGGCTGGTTGGGAGAAGTTGTCCCATTAACTTAAATCCTAACTAATCTGAATATTTATCCTTTTCAGCTATTTGTCTGTTATGTATTTCATTATCAAACTTTCTACTGTTCGAAACCGTTCATCCATAAGAACGTCTTCATCTTTAAAAAATTTTAAGCCTTCATGAGGGAAGGGGCAGTTGCTACCGAACCAGGTGATGCTAGCCCGAAATGGGACAGAATGCTAATTTGGAAAACATCCTTGACGAAGTGAGTAGAATGAGAAGATGGGAAGACTCCACTCAACAACTGGTGAATGGCCACGAGCTGCATGGCAAGTGCATAGATAATCTGTAGAGCTGTGTGGAAGATCTGGAAAATAGGAGCCACCACAATAAAGTCAGATTGTTTGGGCTTAAAAGAGGGCATTGAAGGGGAGAACTTGATTGTATGCATTGAAAAGATACTGTCAGAAGGCCTGCACATGCACATTAACAACAAATTTGAAATTGAAAGAGCACACTGCTCTCCCGGATCTCATCCGCATGAAGACCATCTTCAGAGATTCATCCTGATAAAGTTTCTGCATTCAACCGCAAGAGATAATGTCTTAAAAAGCAACCCTAAAGCATCAGCAGTTACTGATGGGGAATAAACTATAAAACATCCACTAGCACAAGGGGACTGAGAGGTAGTAGACGTCTCAGACATTCCACTGACCCAAGTTAAGTTCTCTCCTTTTTGTTCTTCCTTTTTTCTCTTTGTTGTTAGTTTTGTGGACATGAATTTAACAAGAAGAGAATCCTCAGCTGGCTGCTGGAGACATTTTTCTGTTCATGTTCTCTCCTCTGCTGTGGAGAAAAGATTTTTGTTGGCCTGTTTGGCTATGTTGGTTAATTTTAGAATTACATGTATCCTAATAATGTTCAGTGGTACAAAAGCAGTAGCCTATATTTTGAAAGTAGGAAGGTCAGATGGCATGGGACAATTTTTATTTCAGTTTTGTTATCTTATAATATGAATGGCAAATAGTGCTTATGTTAAGGTAGTTTCCTGGAATATTAATGGCTCTTATGGAGTTCTTATTTTGGTCCATAGGAGGTTGAACTTTTCTTTGCTGAAAGAGTATAAGGATAGTAATGGTAGATTTATTTATAAAGAAGCCAGTATAAATGGGGGGGGGGGTAAATAACACTATGTAATATCTATTACTGTCATGGAGTTTATATATTGGTTAATGCCCAAGGACAAATGATTTTGGCAGGACTTTAATCAGGTCTTAGATGGGATATTAGATCAAAGTAAATAATCAGGTACCTCAACGCTAAAGGACAGAGCTGCCATTCACATGCTGATGGAGGACAATGACCTGCCCAATAATTGACTTTATTTTGATCTCAGAGTCTAACCAATACTATCACTGGTAGCACTATCAACGCTATTTCCGTGTCAGACCATGCATCTGTTGAGCTTTGTGTGAATATACATTCAGACAGGTTTAGAAGAGGTAGATGGAGAATGAACACATCTCTACTACAGGAGGAGTTATTTTCTTAAGAACTTGCAGAGCACCTATCCTCATTTTAATTTGGGTAGCACAGACAGCATAGCAATGGTTTGGGAGGCATCTAAAGTGTACATTGGGGTAAAAGGATTGCACAGACTTCGGAATGGGAAAAATAGCTCAATTAGAGTATTAAAACATTGGCAGCAGAACTAAATAGCATGGAAAAAAAGTTGGCCAGATATTACTCTAAAAGCATATTTAAAAACATTTGTGATCATCATTCAGCAATCATTTTTATGAGTCAGAAGAAAAACTGACAGACTTTTGACCAGACAGTTAAAAGAACAATGCTCTGTCCACATCATTCCAGCAATAAGAGCAGGGGGTTCTCTTATAACATCTTCCAAGGGTATTAATGGGGTCTTTAAAGAATTCTATGAGAACCTGTATAGATCATCTGGTGCTTTACTAGAGCTATTAGCCCCAGATTTTTTTTCTCAAACATAAATCTTCCAAAGTTATCTTCTGATCAAGCATCTATTCTTGATGCACCAATAACCTAAGAAGAGGTTAAAACAGGGGCATGAAAACAGGGAAATCACCAGGAACGAATGGGTTTCCGGTGGAGTACTATAAAGAATATATAGATATAATTTCTCCAATACTGACAAATGTGTTTCAGGAGCCTTTTTAAAGAGGCTCACTTCCACCATCTCTTAAAAAACACTCCTCACTCTGATACCTTAGAAAGGAAGAGATCATATGGATCCGGCTTCAGACCAATCAGCCTCATCATTGTATAGAGTAAGATACTGGCTAAGGTTCAGACTGGAAACCATCTTACCACACATTATACATTCAGACCAAGTAAGCTTTAAAAAGGGTAGGTCTTCCACTGATAATTTGAGAAGGCTCATGCACTTAATGTGGTTAAATGCCTCCTAGTCAATGTGAAATGCCAGTGGCCACTGTATCGCTTGATGCTCAGAGGGCCTTCGATAGGGTCGAGTGGGACTTCTTACACTCGGCCCTGTTGAGGTTTGGTTTTGGTTCTGGTTTTGCTAAAAGGATAAAAATTATATTTGTCAAAACTGATGCTTTAGGATTGCTGTATGCCACTGCTCTTATTTACAATTGCGCTGGAACCCCTAGCAGTGGCCTTAAGAGCGAACCCTGCCATCAAAGAAGTAAACCCAGTCACTATGCACTCTCTAGAGGCCTGGGCAAAGGTTCATAAATTGCACAGGATTTCCCACTACATGTTCAACAACATTATGCATCACTCTGGTTCAACCCAGAGGTGAAGATTGGGAAGCAGAAAGTGTTTTGGAAATGGTGGCTAGACAAGGGTATACACACTGAATGATCTCTATACAGAGGAGCCATTTATGTAATTTACTGAACTTGTTCAACAGTAAATGCTACACGAAAAAGGTGATTTCTGGAAATATTTACAAATTAGACATTGCATGATTAGAAAGCCTTGGTCAGTAAGATCAGCCGATCCAATGGTTAACTATCTAGATAACCATTTTAATCATAAGGCATCAATATTTTATAAAATATCAATTAAGGAAAATAAAGTAAAAAAATTTATACAATATAAAATTCTGCACTGGTATTATTGGACACATTGTAGGCTCTTTAAAATAGGACTAACAAATAGTAGTTTATGTTGGAAGTGTAAAAAAGAAATGTGAACCTTTTTTCATTTCATATGGGAATGACACATGGTTAAACCATTTTGGCACAGTATGTTTGTGTTTTTGGACACATGGGCGAGAGTAGCCCTGCCAGTCTCTCCCCACTTATGTCTCTTGGGAGATAAAACAGAAACCTCAAATCTAACAAAAGGCGTATATTCAGTTTTGATGGTGGGGATAACCTCAGCCATCAGAGTTATGGGCATGTAGAGTTAAAGGGCCTGTAGAACTGGGGATTTGGGATTATTTCAAGGATCATCTAATTTCTAACTAAGAGCATGATTATAAGACTAAAACTAAGATGTTTGTATACCTTATTATTTCACTTTATAATTATTATTGAAGGATGGGTGTTTGTACAATGTGTATCAGTATGTATATCTGTACCAAATGAGTTTTTGTTTACTGTGTTAAACTACAAAAAAAAAAAAAAAGAAATGACTAGGAGTAGCAAGTAGATAGGCAAGTAAAGACCAGGATAGACAGAAAGAGCCTTGAGGATGGACGGATGGAAAAGAGCATTGTAGAGGGACAGACAGGAAAGCAACCCACAGAATCTTACTAAACTCAGTTAACATGGCTGCGTAAATCTAACCTCCCATACCCAATCTCACCACTTTCACGGGTGGTACCATTTCCACACATTTCTAAGACAAAGATGATGCATTTGAAAGAACAAAGATCATACAAGATAACACTCATTACAGTATAACACTTCACCGAAGTGTATCGGGTTGTCTTACTAATGAGCCAAAAACAAAAAAAAACACAAACACAGACCAGGCCACAGACAGACAGGCTAAGTCTGAGCTGCTTTGAGGTGTCACCCAGGTTTCACCGCATTGAGACTGTGTCTGTGCCCCAAATTAAACCCAAACACAGAACATTTAAATCAGCTTGTTTTATTAATTTACTTAGTGTTAAATTCTCACATTCAAATGATAACAGCACCATCTCAGACCTAAAGCATGGTCTACTTAAAATTAGATCATTAACCATGAAAGCAGTCACTGTAAATGAAATTCAGTGATCAGAAATTAGATGTCTGAAACCTGTATTAGACCTGATCAATATACAGCACTAAATGAAGCCACCCCCACAGGTTATAAATATGTACATAGCACTAGATTATCAGGCAGAGGAGGTGGAGTTTGCATAATCTACCAGAATACACTTGATATTCAAAAACACTGTAACACCTTCACTTCTTTTGAGATTCTCTACATTAATATATCAAATCCAGCCACAAATAAAAATGCATTCACAGTAATTAATATTTGTAGGTTTTGCTGCAGACTTGGCAGTGTGCAGTGACAAAATTAGAATAGTAGGAGACTTTAATATTCATTTTGAAAAAGCAGACGATCCATTAACAAAGGCGCCTGCGTCGATCTTAGATTCTGTCGGCATCACACAAAACATAACTGAAACCACACATTACTGTAATCATACCCTAGATTTAGTCCTGTGTGATATCATTGATAATCTAAATATTCTACCTCAAAGCTTAGTAACATCAGACCATTACCTAATCTCCTATGAGCTACATCTTAGGCAAAATGTTAATTTGGCCCCTTGCCACTTTCTAAAGCATGCAATAATCCAATGACCACTGTACAGTTTACTGAAAATCTCCCAGACCTATCGACCTTAGCTTACAGTCCGTCAGATTAAACATAGCTAGATAGATTAACAAACGGTCTTTAACATACCCTTCAATTAACCTTAGACAAACTGGCTCTGCTCGCACAGTGGTACAGTGATCAAACTCGTACCTTAAAACAAACAGCGCAGAAACTACAGCCAAAATGGCGGACGACCAAACTAGAGGTGTTCCACTCTGCCTGGAAGGACAGCCTTAGTCAATATAGAAAGGGACTCATTAAATCTCTCTCAGCGTATTTGGCCTCACTGATCTAAAATTACAAAAACAATCCGAGAGTATTTTTTAGTGAGATCTCTAAACTTACTAAAAGGCAGGCAGATACTCAACCTCAGATTCCAGCTTCTTTAACCAGTAATGTTTTATGGACTATTTTAATAATAAAGTAGAAAGCATTAAACAACAAATCCAACACTCCTTATTAAATCAAACATTTGACCTTAAATCTAAATTGCTTGGTGTAGCTGCTTTAGAACATAACTTAGTTGTAGAACAAAGGCTGGAAGCCTTCTACCCACTTCCACAGCCAGAACTAGAAAAAAATATTTCCTCAGCAAATTGTACAACCTGTACACTTGACCCAATTCCCTCTAAAATACTAAAAGAAATACTCCCAATTATAATCAGACGTCTTTGAACAATAGTAAATTCATCCCTTAGCTTAGGGCATGTACCCAAAACCCTTAAATCAGCAGTCATAAAACCATAAAACCTAATCAAGAAACCAAATCTTCTAGTCCATCCATGAATAAGAAATTCCTATCTGGATTCAAACCCCATCGTAGCACAGAGACAGCCCTAGTGAAGATTATAAAGATCTCTTTCTTGCCTCTGCTCAAGGCTACGTATCTTTATTAGCCCTACTAGACCTCAGTGCAGCCTTTGATACAATAGTTCACACTATTCGACTAGAAAGATTAGAGAAAATGGTTGAAATCACAGGAACAGCCCTATCGTGGTTCAAATCATATCTAACTGAACACTATCAGTTTGTAAAGATAAAAGATTTATCTTCAAATTACACAAAAGTAAGATATGGAGTTCCTCTATTTTACTCTGTTTTAGGACTGCTATTATTTACATTATACATGTTACCACTGGGCAGTTATAAGCAGACATGGCAATAATTTCCATTGTTATGCAGATGACATGCAGCTCTATAGATCAGCCAAACATGTTGATATTTTAGAATTTAGAGTAAAGAAAATGGAGGACTGTGTAAAGGATATGAAACTCTAGATGTCACATAACTTACTTCTTCTTCACAGTAACAAAACAGAACTTCTCCTTTTATGTCCAAAAGACACTAGAAATAAACTATTTTTATTTAGACTTAATGTTAGACTTGGCTGAGTTTTCCATTATTCCTGGTCCAGCAGCTAAAAATCATTTGACAGAATAAAGATTTGAATAAAGTAAATCATCACTTACCTGACTGGTGTGATTGGGTAAGGTCTTGGTGTAGCACCTTCTCGATGTTTCCAGAGAGCACAACATATTCCAGGCAGCAGAGGTGAAGCCTTTCTCTGTGGTAGAGGACCGGACGTCATACCCAATTTCATCACTTTAACTGGTGGTACTATTTCCATATATTTCCCAGACTAGGAGAAGCTGCATTTGCAAACACTAGTAAATAAAACTTCACCGAAATTAATCTGGCTGTCTTACTAATGAGCTAAAAAACACAGTCACTTGTTTGTACATCCATTGGAAAGCTCAGTCAAGTTAGTTTGATATTGGATCATTAGATATTCACTTTGCCCCTCCTCTCACTCACAAACAATGTCCTAAAATCTCAAACATGGCTTTAAAAAAAACAAAACAATGGAGAACAGTGAAACTACACTCATATTTCCTCAACATTTCCAGTCTTTCCACTTTGACAAGGATATTTAATCAGAATAGCCAGAATTCCTGCAACAGGTGCCGTCGATGGTAAAACGCAAAAAAAATGTGCGGAAACCAAAAACTCTGAGATAAAGAGCTGCTGGTGTTACTTATAAAGATTATCAAAGAACAGAGATGAAATGAAATTCAATGACTAACCTTAACTTCTTTAACAAACTGATTTTTTTTTAGCACTTTAGATGTTCTAAACATGCATGTAGCGCATTTTCATCATGAATAAATCACTACTGTGACACTGTCGTACAATATGCCTATTTTTACAATTTTTATGTAATATTGTTCCAGTGAAACATCCATAAAGCATATAAATCCAAAATCAGCTGTAGTGTACAGAGACACATCTGAAATACACTACTACCCTTAGAATAGCCAGATTACAATTTACCAAAAAGTACTTAAGAGAGCCTGCAGATTTCTTGTGGACTGCTCACTAGTGCTTGAAGGTGGGTAAAATTGTGTCTGTACTCACCCTCTTATTGACAGTACTTAGTGGGGTCCATAGAAACAATCCAAAACATAGGAGTTGGGAAGCTCTCACAAAGTGGCTTGTATTTCAGAAATCCTTCTTCCTGATAATATTGATAATCCTGGGTGTTTCCTTGTGAAAGTAAAGTCTGAACCATGGAAATCCCTGGTTTGAGTTGCTGAGAATCAATTCAGGAGTGATACCTTTGTCTTCTGAGTGTAAAGTTTATCCCAATGTCCATAAAAAGAGCAAGTCAGTTGTAAGGACTGCAAATAGAGAAACAAACAAACAAACAGAAAACAAGACAAAAGTGAAGCTTTCTGCAAAAGCAGAACAGCACAAAACCTCATGAATAAAACATACACAAAGCTCGAATGAATATATAAAGAATTAAATGATAGCAAACTTACAGTGAGTATTAGAACCTATAGTTCCACCAAGAAGGATCCTTATTACAGTGAGGCCTACAATGAGGCCTAAAGTGAGCCACAACTAAACCACCTTGCTGTTGCTTAGTTCCCTCCTTTTGGCCTACTTCCCCTGGCCTACTTCCAATATACTGCCACATAGTGGATGGAGTAGGAATTACCATGAAAAAAACACTGTCACAACACTGGAGTCACACGAGTGTCAGCAATCAAGTAGGCCTAAGTTTTAGGATTTTTTATACCAATATAGAAAATAGGCAAGTGGCTTAAAGTTCCAACCACAACAGGCCCAATGAGACCTAAAGAACCAGCACAACAGGCCCAAGGATAATGATAATTACAAATCAATACACATAACTAATCATCAAAATTATTGCATTTTCAACTAAAAAAAAACATTCTGTTAATAGTCATATCTCATATGAAGACTTTTGTATCCTTTGAAAAGAACTAAATCTGACATGTGTGACTGTCTCCTATAAATACTTATAAATAAATTAGTACATTGTAAGGTGAATGCTGTGCCAAGGTCCTGCACAATTGTTTCATATTTTAGTGACAAATAATTAGCAATTTAATACATTTATAACTATTTTACAAAGTTAGTGAGATAATGTTTACATCAATCCTGGTGCTTTAAATCTCTCCCACATGGTGAGGTTTATGGTTTATTTATTTAACAATGGTATCAGATCGGTACTGTGTATCGATCAATAAGCGTATGTATTGGTATTGGAACTGAAAAAGGTTGGTGCATCTGTAAATGTAACATTTAGGAAACAGCATATGACAGCATTATTGTAAGGCATTTCTGGCAACTTCACTGGTTAATAGAATATGCCTACATTAATAAATCCCCTTAGGTTTCACTCTGATTAGTGAATGTTTAGCATGTCAAATGTATGCTTGAATGTGATTGGCTAATGGCAACCACAATAATTGACATATCAAGTCCTCTGGTCAGACTATTATAGAATAGGCTAAAGATGCAGCAAGTAAAATTGTAGCTTGACTGGATGAATGGTTTCTGAGAAACAGTTATGTACTACTGGCCTCGCTTTCTTGTGACAAATGTCCACCAAACTTGACATGCCCCCTCAAAATAATGTGCTGAACAAATTTTGTTAAAATGAGCTTAAGTGTTCAAAAGGTACAGGTTGACATTATTCATTATAATTATTATTAATCATAAATATCGCAGGTATTTTGCTACCAGATATGTGAGGATTGGTAAAAAAAAATCCTAGAAGTAGGAAGGATCAAGAAATCAGCCAAATAAAAAATATTTTTTTAGTGAATGTCATTTTTCTTGGCCGAGTTTTTCACAGCTGCTGTAACTTGTTTGGTGTTTCTGGGATTTACGGCTCTTTATGGCAGGAGTAAACAGACCCAAAGTGTCATTCACAGTGCTGAGGCAAGACTCCAGCTCATTTCTCCTACCTGATTACAAAAATGCAGCCTACCTCGACTGCAGCCTAGACTTTGTATCGCAGCTAAAGACACCAATATGATTGTATTTACACATAAGGTCACCGATCACCAAAAACTAGAGCTGAAACAGTATGAAAATTGAATGTCACGATTATAGTAACATTAATGCTTGATATGGTTATCAGTATTATCACATGCTGTTACAATGTGCTGAACAGTTAAAAAAATACTGAATTACATACTGAAATTTCAGGCTTTTCTTACTGTAGTTGTGTCAGTAGTGGCGTGGTGGCGCTGTAACATAATCAGTACAGTGCACTGGGGAAGTCAGCGTGCTGTGAGCCACAGATAGAAGTCTTATTACACAGCAGCACTTCCACCAAACAGTGCATGATAAGTCATGTCTATTCAGCAGTAGGCTCGACAATTCCCTATTTGGGTTCAAAGAATCATTAGGGACACTTTTCACCTCAGCCACACACTTCCATTCGGGAGGAGATAAAGGACCATTCTTGCCAGAATTGCTGCCAGAAATCCACAGTGCTGCTAATCTGACCTTCCAGCTTCCAGAAGTTCTCCTCAGTGCACAAGAACATCCAGGGCTTCAAGGGCCGATCTCCACCCCTAGATCTCCGCTCCCATGGCCCTCCATTAGGCTATCGAGGGCTACTGGGTGGGTCAGTCTGAAGACCCTAACCTGTGTGCTATCCACACCAAAAGAATCACCCTCATGCCTAAACACATCCAGCTGGTCGGCGGAGAGCCCGCAAACCAGGGCACCCAAAATACCCAACAGCCCTGTTAAGACCCACCTACCCAGTGTTGCCAACTTATATTTAGTGACTTTTCAGATCCCTCTAGAGACTTTTTTTAAGCGACTAGCAACAAATCTAGCGACTTTTTCTGGTGTTATTGGAGACTTTTGGAGACTCTGAGGTGAACACATGTTCTTCAGTTACTGTCCTCAGCAGCAGGTGCTGCCGTGAGCCCCGTCCCTCACAGTCAGAGCAGACCCACACCGCTCCACGTACACACTGCAAATGAACTGCGCATACCCAAAGCCTCCGCTGACCCCCCCCCCAAAACTAAAAACTAAAAAAAGAGTAAGTAACTCTTTTAACGTAACTGCCGGTCTCAAGCCCGGATAAAGACGGAGGGTTAAATGTACAGTAGCAGTTCCACACCACATAACACACTTTTGATTCAATTTGATATGCTAACATTTAACAGGACAAAATGTATTTATTTAATTTACGTACAAATGATTTATGTAATGTGGGTCTAGACAATGCTTTAAAATAGTATGAAGTTATTTTGTGAAGTAAAAGCCTATTTCAAAGGCAAAGAAAAAAAAGAATCAACAGAAGAAGTTGATTTATTCAGAGTTCATTTGTAGCTCTAACACATTTAGGATGTTTTTACTCACTTTTTTCTCTCCCACAACGTCATCCCTTTATTCTACAGCTTCAAACACCAGCAAATAATTAATTATGCAAATTGGGCGATGGCGTCATTTAGCGACTTCTGGCGACTTTCTGGACAGACAACAGCTCCTTTCCTTACTGAGGAGTTGGCAGCACTGCACCTACCCCTGTCAGCGCAGTCAGCGCAGTCAGCACTGCAGTGCTGTAGTCAATCAACCAATTAACCACCAAGTTCAGCTCTATTCAGGATGGGCTGGAGAATATGCTCCTCATTATGAAGACACACACACTTTTTGAAAACGTTGCTGGACACAGGCATTGATATAACCGAGGAGGAGGCACAGAAATTCAGAGGTAAGAGTTTTGTGATCTTATTAAGTGACTTTTACTTATTTTAATAGTAAAATCTCTCAGGAGCTGCTAAAGTAATGCTAATGTACCAACAGCTGTGCTAGCTAGCTAAGTTAGCAAGTGCTATCTTCTCAATAAAGCTGTACAGGAAGATCCTGCTCATCTTAGCTCTTCTGTTTGAAACAGATTTGGAAGTCATATTAATAAACAGCTGTTTTGGTGTTTAGTTCAGCAGTAGGTCTGTGGGTTGGAGTTACATGCAAGCTAAGCTGCTAACGACGGAGATTAGCTTAACACTGAAGTGCTCTCATGACTCCAGCTTTAGCAGACAGTGAGCTTTTCTCTAGTCCTACATGCTCTAAATGTATGTAGTCGAGTGAGCACTAAATGAGAGCATTGTAAGCTTTAATTTGGGTCAATTACAGCTAAGGTTACCTGAGGCTTTCTAAAAAAGTCTCTCTGTTAGCCTCGATTCTCGTCTTATAAGAGGCTGCACTGCATGCAGAGAGCAGTTTAATCAGGGGTTACTGGTCCTGCACTCCGGCGCTAGGCAGCTGCTTTGCTAGAGGAATGAATCATACAGATATATGTAGTAATGTAGCTTAGCTAGCTGGCTAACTGGGGTCAGTTAGACTTTACAGACTGGTTGGTGTGAGTGTTTAGCTGCCCCCCCCTCACTAGCTGCCCCCCTCACTAGCTGCATCGTGAATTAGCATGAGGCTGAAGGTGGTGTCTTTATTTCCAGCTTCTTCTTCTGATTTTCTGCTGAATTTGCTGTTAAAAGGTAACATGGAACATTTAGTGCTTTTTTTTTTACAGACATTTACAACAAAAGCTTTTAGAGGCTTAAACTTTCCAGACGCCTGGTTCTTATCACTACGGCTGTAAAAATGACTGTACTGTAAGAATTACTGAACACATTTGATTGATTTTGTTGCTCTTGGTGTGCAGGTATCCCACCAATGCAGAGTATCTCCAAGTTACCAAAGCTTTAATGGTGAAGAGCTCTTTCCTGAGGGATGTTGAGGAGAACGGTTATGTAAGTTTGTTTAAGAATGATTTTATTATGGTTGATCACAGAACAGTAGTAGGTGTAATATTGGTGGAGAGATTTTTTTCGTAATTCTCTTTTTATGGTTGGGACTGATATCTTGTGTCTTTGATAAAGGAATCATGCGTTGTTGGAGAGGATACTATGTCTGAGGCCCACATTAAGGTGTTGCATGAAAAACCTGATTTACATTTACATATTTGTCATTTAGCTGACGCTCTTATCCAGAGCGACTTACAAGGTAACTCATATTACAGAGGCGGGTCAGTGTAGTGTTAGGAGTCTTGCCCAAGGACTCATGCGCAGCATAGTCACCCAAATCGGGAATCGAACCCCAGCCTCCCACATGGTGTGGTAGCTTAGTGGCAGGTAGTGGTGTTATCTGTTGCGCCACACCAACCACATTTGATGATCGCGAAGGACCTCATGAAGACCTTTGCATTGGCAGCATGGAGAACTAGCTGAGGGAATGACTATTGAAAAGCTCTTGGAAGATTCTCAGGGGTAAGTGGAATAAAGTAATGGGGAAAAATAGTCTTTTTATAGTCTATTGTAAGATATTTATGACTGTTCTAGGTTTTTTACTCTCCACTACTGCCTTCATCTCTACACTTTATTGCAACATCATAATGAAGCTTTTGTGTGTTTTTTGCTTTTGTCTTACAGTGTATGATGAGGTTGATGCCATCCATCCTGTGATGGTGAACATTTGTCACTGCTTCAGCTGAAACAGTGCTGGGAGTTTTCCTCTAAAGGACTTCTAGATGATCCTCAAGAGATGTTCAGCAAAAGTGTAAGCACACCATTTTCATCTCCACCAGCAGACCTACAGAAGACTCTTAAATTCAGTGATGCTCTCAGAGGTGTACAGGTTCAAGGGAAGGTGCTTCAGTGTGTATCTAATATTACACTAAATTATGTAAGTATTCCCTTGATGATGTTTGTGTAATGGGCCGTCTGCATACTGAAGTGATTCCATTGTTTTGGAAAGTCACGTACTTACTAAACAGACACTGTGTGGGTTCTGTTAGGTAAACTGTTGCTTCTGGTTTCTGGTGGGTGTTTTTCTTTTTAATAAGGTTGATCTTTTCCGAAGTATAAACGTAACATGGATTCTTTGAGTATGGCATTTTTGCCATGTTGGGATAAATATGATTTTTTTTTTAAATAACTTTTCACCTCCATAAACCTTCTGTTGAGATGAATTTCTGTTTCTGATGCTCTTTCAATTAATGCTAAAGTTGAGTGTTTTATACTAAATAAACAGCATAGAAAGACATTGTGAACATGTGTGGATCTTTTAGGTACACTTTAGTCACACTTCTTAGGGTACTTAATAATAAAAAATACTTCTGTGTCCTCCAGACTCTCTGTGTGACCGCGGAGTATGGCAGCTCCACTGTGGCAGACGAAGGCCCTGCAATAGGTGGTGAGAAATGCCTTCCATGAGACACGTTCCTTATCGGCACTGTGTGTAAAAAGCTTGCAGCTTCATTAGGAACACCTTTCACCCCAGCCACACACTGTATAACCACCTACAATCCAGGAGGAGAGGAACAAACCAATGAGATGAGACTGTCAGTGTTTGTGTTGTAATATTTCACATCAAAATATTTATATCTAGTACAATCTACTTAATCTGTCTTGGCACGTGTAAAGCCACAATATGACAGGAATGACATTCTTTCACTTTTCTTGGCAAAGTCCCCTACATGAATACTGGCAGCAGTTTATTTATTTCAGTTGACTTTGTTTACTTTACAATTCATAAAGTAATGTGAAGGAAAGGACACTCTCCCTCTCTATGGAGTTCACTTTTTCTGCACTCGAGAGTCTAATACAGTGTCTTTACTATTCTCTAATTCACTCACTATTAAGGGCACAGAAGCCGTTCACTCGAATAGAAGAGTGCACTTCTATATAGTGAGGAGGAATCCCTTTGGAATTGACCTCATGGATGGAGCTTGGATGTCGCCATGTGGTCAAACTGATAAACTGCAAGAGTTATACATAGATGCACATATTGACAAATTGTATGATTGTGTCCGTTATTAATACTCTGTATAAAAAAGTGTCATGATTTACCAAAACAAATCTGTATAAATGGAATACATTAAAAATCTGTTTAACAGCTTTTAGCTGTTTTGCCTTTTTAACAAAACAAAAATCTGTAAAAATAAATGAATTTTAATTTTAAATAGCAGAATCTGAGGTAAATGGAGAATCAGAGGTATTGTCTACCCTATGAGACGGTACATGTTCTACATCTTCTACAAACTGTGTAAAACCATAGAGTCACATTTTAATAAGTTATGAACTGTGATTTATTCTTACATTTCTAATATTTCAGTCAAGTGGCTTTTATTGTGACTTCAGCTCTGTACAAGTACACAGTGAAATGACATGGTGACAACATTAAACTAAAGACACTACAATAACTACAGTAACTACGACTCCTCGCTGAGTAGAGGGGTGATTATAAGGTGTGTAACCCTGTTAAAATAAGCTCCTATTTCTGAGCTCTTCTATAGAGTCTGTGCTTTTCCCCTTCTCTCCCCTCTTCACTTCTCCTTACAGTCTTCAAGCGGGAGTCTGTCGTGTCCAGAGCTGATGCTGACTCGACATTTTTGTGAGCAGTTATGGAAGTTAAAAACGCTGCTAAACCCAAAATCTCCAAAAGGGATATAAAAGACCCCATTCAGTGTTTTTAGCTGTTCAGTTGGGAAGAGAAACTCCAGTGAGTTCAGACAGTGCAGTTTAAGGAGGGATTGTGAGTAAATAAGTGTATATTTATGTGTTGATAATGGGGGTTAAAAGGTCATTAAAACAGCCGGAGTATAAATGAGAGATAAACCTTGGTCAAAGAGTTCGTTTCAGCTGCTAAGCTGTAGGCTAGCAGGCGGAGGCTAGCGGGATTAGTGTCTTGCTAAAGTGTAAATATACGATGTTAAGTGTAAAATCCTGCTGTTTACGGACTCAGAGACATGCTGAGATGAATATGATTGTCATGCAGTCTTGCTGAACTTAGTGCTGTATGGTACAGGTTGTTTTATTGACGGGAAAAGCGAGCGAATTTAAAAAAAAAAATGATGCTCTAACCCACCAGTTATAGTAGATATATGACTGTCATCATGAAGCTATGAACTAGCTTACATATCACCATTCCTTCCTCCGCGGCCAAAATAAGGAACTCCAGATCCATGGCTTTTCCAATCCAGTGTGAAAATGAATTAGGTCTAAAATAGCTGAACTGTGGTGTGGTAGCAAGCTAACTACCATGTATTCTTTATATAAAAAATGGCTTGGTTTGCATAAATTGTGCTGTAGCCAACAGGCTTTCCTCTCCACATTTTGTGAGCTGTAGTCTTGAGCTAATTTGCTCAATACTAATGATGCTAATCAAGTCCCCGGTCAGATATAACTGGCTGTGTTGCTCAGATCATTAGTGGATTATGAGACCATGGTTTAAGGATTATTGTTGGAAAGTTGAAATTTACTCTTTCCACTTTGTTTGCCATTTACTTGACTTAATCACGGTAACCTGTATAAAGTTCTAATTATGACTTTGTTTTACAGGTACAGATTGTCTGAATTCAAGGCTGCAACTGAGGATAAAGTAAAGTAGGTTTAGCAGTTTTGTCTCATATGATGAAAAAACTATATTAAGTAATTACTGAGACAGTCATAAGTGTAGAACACAGGGAAAAATTAACCAAAACTGTCTAACATCTTATTTTTTTCAATCCCATGTGGAATTTGTACAACATACGAAGAAACCCAGAAGGAGGTCCTCGAGAGCTGGTCAGCTCTGGTCATGTCTGTCCTTGTCTCCTTGGATTAGGACACGGTTAAAGAGAGTCATCACCACAGACCTTTTCCTGTATTTTATCAGACTACTTAATGGTCGTGCAGCATAGCTCATAGTCTGCTAGTTAGTCGGCAGAGTAGTGTAAAAGGCTGCTGACAATCCAGAGCCGGGACCAGGCCGCAGACAAACAGGCTAAACCGACCGTCTGCTAGCTGCTTTGAGGTGTCACCCAGGTTTCACCGTATTGAGACTGTGTCTGTGCCCCGAATTAAACCCAAACATAGAACATCAAAATCTGCTCGTTTTAATAATTTAATCAGTGTTAAATTCACAGATTTAAACGATAACAGCACTACCTGAGACCTAAAGCTATTTAATATTAGATCATTATCCTCGAAAGCAGTCATCGTAAATAAAATTATATGTGATCAGAAACTAGAAGTTTTCTGTCTTATTGAAACCTGGATTAGACCTGATCAATATATAGCACTAAATGAAGCCACCCCACAGGTTATAAATATGTACATAGCTCTAGATGATCAGGCAGAGGAGGTGGAGTATGCATAATCTACCAGAATACACTAGATATTACTCAAAAACACTATCACTGTCACTTCTTTTGAGATTCTCTACATCAATATTTCAAATCCAGCCACAAATAAAAATGCATTCACACTAATTAATATTTATAGGCCTCTAGGACCCTACTATTTTTTTTTTTAAATAATTTCGTGATTTTGCTGCAGACTTGGCAGTGTGCAGCAACAAAGTTATAATAGTAGGAGACTTTAATATTCATTTTTAAAAAGCAGACAATCCATTAACGAAGGCGTTTGTATCAATCTTAGATTTTGTCTACATCACACAAAACGTAACTGGACCCACACATTACTGTAACCATACCCTAGATTTAGTCCTGACCCTGGGTGTTAGCATTGATCATCTAAATATTGTACCTCAAAGCTCAGTAATATCAGACCATTTTCTAATTTCCTTTAAGCTACATCTTAGGCAAAATGTTAATTTGTCCCCCCAACACTGTCTAAAGCGCTCAATAACTGCAATGACAGCTGTACAGTTTACTAAAAACCTCCCACCCCTATCGACCTTAGCTTACACTCCTTCAGACCAAACGGAGCTAGTTAAATTAACAAAAGATCTAGAAAATACCCTTCGATCAACCTTAGACAAAGTAGCACCATTTAGAAGTAAAATGACCAGGCAAAAAAGGCTCGCACCGTGGTACAGCAATCATACTCGTACCAGTGCGGAAACTAGAGCGTAAATGGCGGACGACCAAACTAGAGGTGTTCCACTCTGCCTGGAAGGACAGCCTTAGTCAATATAGAAAGGCACTTATTAAAGCTCGCTCAAAAACAAAAACAATTCCTAGATTACTTTTAAGTGAGATCTCTAAACTTACTTAAAGCCATACAGATTCTCAACCCCAGATTCCAACATCTTTAACCAGTCATGTTTTTATGGACTATTTTAATATTAAAATAGAAAATATTAAACAAATCCAACCCTGCTTATTAAATCAAACATGGCCGTCACCTGGTGGAGCTGCTTTAGAAGATAACTTAGTTGTAGATCAAAGGCTGGAAGCCTTCTACCCACTTCCACAGCCAGAACTAGAAAAAATGATTTCCTCAGCAAATTGTACAACCTGTACACTTGAGCCAATTCCCTCAAAAATACTAAAAGAAATACTCCCAATTATAATCAGACCTCTTTTAACAATTGTAAATTCATCCCTTAGCTTAGGGCATGTACCCCAAACCCTTAAATTAGCAGTCTTAAAACCTTTAATCAAGAAACCAAATCTTGATCCCAGTGTATTATCTAATTACAGACCCATCTCCAACGTAACATTTATATCCAAGATATTAGAAAAAGCTGTGGCCCAACAACTCTACTTATACCGGAGTAAAAAATGACATGTATGAGACATTCCAATCTGGATTCAGACCCAATCACAGCACAGAGACAGCCATAGTGAAGATTACAAATGATCTTCTTGCCTCTGATCAAGGCTACGTATCTTTATTAGCCCTACTAGACCTCAGTGCAGCCTTTGATACAATAGTTCACACTATTCTACTAGAAAGATTAGAGAAAATGGTTGGAATCACAGGAACAGCCCTATCGTGGTTCATATCTAACAGAACACTATCCGTTTGTAAAGATAAAAGATTTATCTTGAAATTACACAGAAGTAAGATATGATATGAGTTCCGCAAGGCTCAATTTTAGGACCGCTATTATTTACATTATACATGTTACCACTGGGCAGTTATAAGCAGACATGACGTTAATTTCCATTTTTATGCAGATAACACAGCTCTATATATCAGCCAAACCTGACGATAAATTTAGATTACAGAAAATGAAGGACTGTGTAAAGGATATAAAACTAAGGACATAAAAGTCCAAAAGACACTAGAAATAAACTAGCAGACTTAATGTTAGACTTGGCTGATGCTTCCATTATTGTTATTGTATTGTATTGAAAACAAAATTTTTCTATTAATATATAAAGCCCTACATGGCCTCGCTCCTGAGTACATGCGGGATCTTATTACATATTACGAACCATCAAGACTACTTAGATCTCAGGGTGCTGCCCTCTGACTCGTTCCCAAAATTCAGAAAATCTTAGCAGGGGGAAGAGCCTTTTCTTATAAAGCCCCCAACTCTGGAATAACCTTCCAGATAATGATTGGGACTTAGACACAGTCTCAATCTTTAAATCTAAGCTGAAAACTCATCTGTTTAGCTTAGCTTTTGGTAATTAATGTTTCCCCTTAGATAAAGGTTGTAGATCCAGGGGTTCACGGACACAGGGAATTGTAGTACACTGAGATGCTGGAGCTGTCGTCTCGCTGCTTACACGCGATCGCTCAGGTTTGTTGACAGTAGAGCAGATGGATGCTAGCGTTTTCAGGGTGCTCCCGTGTCTGTGTTACCTTCTGGCTTTCTCCTTTTAATTAGGCTGTTATAGTCAGACCTGCCGGAGTCGTCAGACACTCTGATACTGCTCAACATTCTCTGCTCTCTATAAAATTCTCTCAGTACTCTTTTTACCTTCTCCGAGTAAATGGCCACCCAGCCGATCTGCTGGAAGATTGCCCGCCGAGGTCCCCTCTACCTGCGTCAGACCAGCTGCCACCTACCAGTCCGACTATCAGGCCCCCCACCCACCACCACCCATAGCAGACCAGCGGCACACCCGCCTACCACTGCTACCTGTTTAATGACCATGTTAAAACCTAAATTGACTCGTAACTATCTGCCACTATTGATATCACCACTATTAACTCTCTGTTGTATCTGGTTTGGTCATTTTTATCAATAATGTTTAAATAGTTCTGACCAGAGGAGGATGTTTTTTTTTTTTTTTTGGCTCTGTCTTTTATTAATTACTAGTTATGTACAGCAGCTTTGTGATGACAACAGTTGTAAAAAGCTCTATACAAATAAATCTGACTTGACTTTAATTTTGAACTGCCCTGAGAAATCTGTAAGTGCAGGATCTGTTCATGATTCATCAATTTTCATAACTCTATATCCTGTAGAACAACTGCAGCTTAGCTTGGTCTGCCACACTCAGAAGATCCAGAAGATTTTATCAGGATGTCTGATTTAAGCCTGTACCTGTTTTTATGAGGCTAAACTGTGTGCATGTATAGCTTTGAACATGTTCTTGTGATGCAGGTATGCTGTGGGTCCTGTGAATAATGATTTCTTTTTATTAATATTATAAACTATAGAGGAGCATTACTGGGGAGTCCTGGGCATGTCCCTGTTCATTAAATAGGGGCTTTGTTTTATAGGCTGTACACTGGCAGTGAATGAGTTAACTGAGCTCATCAGTTCAGTAATCAGAAATCCATTCTCTCTCCATTAGCAGAACTGATCATCTGCTCCTCAAACCATTGATAAGTTGGATCAGCTGTGCTAAAGCAAAGATTCCTGGAAAGTAAGCAAGGAATGCTGTAAGTGGAGTTGGGAATCACCAGTCCAGGTTAATGACAGAAATCAAACCTTATAGAGTAGAAGCATTTTCCTTGCAGACAAAATGGAAACAAACTGTTTCTTCTAATATTTCATGGATATGGATATTTTGTGGAAATGAGACTTACTGATGAGCAATGTAGCTGCTCAACAAGATGCTGTTTCTCGGGAGACTCTTAATGTTTATTTGTGGCAGAGGAGACTATTGTATTACACAACCTCAAAGATGTCCTGTGCAGCGTTGCCTTCGATTGTGTAAATGTTGAGTGTCTGAGGTTTCACAGTGAGTTGTGATGAAGCTCACACCAGACCAGGCCTCTGCAGGAACATACAGATTAAGAAGCTGGATCAGAAGGTGCTTACAGATTAAGTCCCGCTCTCCGGGTGTCACTAATACAAACAAATCTGCAACATAAAATACTTTTTGACTGAGAACTAAAATTACTGTCTTACATTAATTCCCACTTCCACTTTTATTTTTATGTTGATCAAAAAATGTACGTGAAAACTGATTAAGGGAAAAGTGATCTACTTGTGTTATATTTTATTGCTGCTACATTACATATCCTTGGGTTTAAAATTTTAAAGAAAAAAGGTACTTTTATATTATATAACTTTTATATTAGCGGGGTAATTCATTAACACAGTGAATTTCTGAATAAATTATTAATTTTTATTAACTTAATTGTTACTTAGCAAATACCTTAAACTACCTCAAGCAAAATCAATTATTTATTTCACTAATTGTCAGATTATTTGATTGTAAAAATAGTTGTTTGTTGCAGCCCTAATCTGCTGCAGCCTGAGAAGTTTAAAAATGAATAAAGATTTTATTTTAATTGAAGTGTTTGTCATTATTGAACAGTATGACTATTACTCTATTGAGTGTCATTAGTAAGAGAAGGACATTAATATGTAATGTTTAATATCTCAAGCAAGTTTGTTAATGAACATTAAAGCACATACACTTACTCATTTAACAAAACTAATAAATATCCTTACTCTGCTTACAGGGCCAAATCTCCTTTCAGTCCAACTTGAGTGTCAAGTAAAATAATTAAAAACAAAGTTTTACTTTTACCACAGTTTACTTTACTAAATAAATAAATAACCTAAAAATAACTTATATAAAATAAAAAAGTCAGATACAGACAAACTCATTTGTATTTATTTACATTTGTGTTTTAGGCTGTGGCCAATCGACTGTGGTGAGAAGCAGTCTCACCTAAACGGTGTGTTTAAAGCTGTATAAATCCACACAGACTGAGTAGCGACTGTAGAAAGAGACGCAGACGTGAAATAAATGCACACACATTTTTCACATCCCAAAAAGAGAACATGTCCGGTAAAAAGAGGACGTCTGGTCACCCTGCTTAACGAACCTCCACTTAGTCATTCCGGGTGTATAATTTTGATATGAAGGGCAAATTAAACAATCAGTTTGGTCAGTGTCCACTGACCAAATAAACCCATCAACTCTAATCAGGATTTCTACTGGAGCTTTCCAGCTGCTGGTCTTTTAACACAGGTTTAACTCAGTCTGATATTAAACGGTATATTTGCGCCATCTGCTGTTCAGTCCACCACATTACATCAGCGCAGTATTTTCCTCTTACAGCATTTATCATTTTTAACATTTTAAATTATACTGATATTGTATTATTCAACCACTTATTTTAAATGCTTTAAAATGTATCAATAGTGGTGACTTTTTAACAGATGTTTTTAAATTGAATTAAACTACATTAAATTAAATTAAATTAAATTAAACGGGTGATTTTTTCATTGATCGTTGTATAATTGTTATAATCAGAAAAGTGCTGGACATCAGGGCACCAGATAAATTATTAAATGCTGGCACTGAATATACAGTTATAAATAACACGTTTACCAGAAACAGAGACGCTACGACAAACATGTCTGCCCTTACTGGAGTAACACTGGTGTAATTGGCGCTTTGTCGCCGTCTAGCGGCCAGAATCTGTAACTGACTGTAACTATCATTAAAGAAATGACGAGGCTCGTTTCGTTTGACCCAGTGACTCTGCTGCTGCTGGAGGAACAAGAATAACCCTCTCGTATTGCAGATATTAGATCTATTATTTGATATTATAATAGTGGAATAAAATCCATATTAGAGAATATTGTAACCTACAACTCGATGTCTTTTGTTCAGACGCTAGAGGGACCCCAGAGTGAGTCCAAAACAATGAGTCTATATGAAGCTGTTCAAAATAGTAATTTATAAATGATTCATCATTTTTATACAGATAACAGCTCTCACTGTAACACAGAACAGAGGAAAACAACTCAACACACTTTTAATCAACAATTATAGGACTTCAGTGGTTAAAAATGTTTGAATGTTTTTTTCTGGTCTTTCAGGCAGGAATTATCTTTAATTACTAAAGCAGAAGAAATCCTTACATAAATTAATAAGAAAAAAATGTAACAGCGTACACATCCTGCCCTACAGGAAACAGATGTAGAGCAGAAACCGCTTCCATTCTGGTTACTGAGTGCTGATTGACTGGTGAACTGATCTGCTTATCGGCTGGTCAGACTCACTGACGTCTTGAATTATGTCTCATAATTGATTAAAATGTGTGTTGAGTTGTTTTATGATGTACTGTGTCGAGAACGTGAGCAGTTATCTATATCAAAATGTAGGAGCATTATTATTTTTGCACAAAAGCTCCGTATGGACCCATTCATTTTAGACTTGCGGTTGAGCGTCCTCTAGTGTCCGAACAAAACGGAGGGCATAATCAAGTGCTTTATCCATTTAGAATAATGTCTAATAGTGTTGGTCATATAAAGTCCACAATAGTGGAGCTACAAGTTCTCTGGAACAGCAGCAGCAGAGTCACTGGACCTCCTCATTTATTTCATGATTAGCGTTGGTCAGTTACAGATGCCGGCTGCTAGACGGAGACAAAGCAACAATTACACTGACCGTACTCTAACAGGACACATCCTATCCCCTCTGACCTCATCTTACAGAAGGACCATTTAGGACCCAATATGTTAGCCAGCCGATGTAGCTAACATGCTACTCGTTAGCCAGCTGAGCTGTATTTAGGACATTTAGCTGATGCTCTTATCCAGAGCGACTTACAAGGTTACTTGCATTACAGAAGTGGGCCAATGTAGTGTTAGGAGTCTTGCCCAAGTGGTGTAGCGCAGCACAGTCACCCAGACCAGGAATCGAACCCCAGTCTCCCACATGCTGTTGTAGCTTACTGGCCAGTAGTGGTGTTATCTGTTGCGTCACACAAATCACTATCATGCTATCAAGCTGGTCCACCTCCTCACCTGTATTAGCCATCATGCTACTGGTTAGCCAGTCGGGCTGATCCCCCTTGGATTGTATTAGCTAGCATGCTACTGGCTAGCCAGCTGAGCTGCCCCCTTTCACAGTGTTTTATCTAGTAGTAGTTGTTTTTTATTGCTTTATTATTTTATTTGAATCCTCATTATCAGTTGAACGTGCTAATAAGTGTTTAACATTTGATTAATAAAGATAAATAGCAACGCTTTATTCAGATAAAAACGTCTCAGTAATGATCAGTAAATATCTTTCTATAAATTTTAATCTGGCATATAAGTCTGACAGCTGTGTGAAGATGAGCAGTTAATCACGTGCGTGATTTTAACCAATGGAACAGTCGGGGGATAGGATGTGTCACAGCACCGGCCGGTCTGACTTATTTACACCTTATCATAAAGCTAACACTAACAAGTGAACTTCATTCTTTATTTTAGTTCATTTATTTAGATTTTCATTTACTGTATTTATTAATTATGAATGTATTTGGAGTATTGTTAGAATGTACTGCTTGTTTTCTAGAATGAATTCATCCTGTGTGAATAATTCATAAGAGTATTTTATGGACAATCAATCCTTCAACAGGCTTATTTACTATTTAAGTGGTGAAAAATCCACACAGACACATCAGTGGAACGCACCTCGCACCAGCAGGTGTTACAGTATAAGAGCATCACAAAGACCAGAAACCTTTGAGAAACTGCCCTTCTAGAAAAAACAGCACACACCAGCAAACCAGACCAGCATAAACCAGTTTAGAACATTTTAGATGAAGATGGAATTTATACTGGTCTAAGATGTTTGTTTCAGTCACATGTTTGAATATTTTATGATAAACTGAATTTTAAGCCACAATAATTGAACTTTTCATAATCGTCTTACATTAACTTTGAACATTTCAGACTCCAGTTATCAGACTTTAGACGTAAAAGTGTCTCGCTTGTAGTGAAGACGTCAGTGAGTGTGAATCACTTTACAGCAGCCGTCAGGAAAGTTTACACCGATTTAACATAATTGTAATAATGAAGCTACATGAGGGGAGTCTAACTCTTTAGAGGTAACGGGCTGCATTACACACAGCCCAATGTCAAGCAGGCCAGACTGGTTTTATATGAAGTTCATTATTTATTGAGGGGATGCTTAAATGTTCAGGAATGAACAGCTCTCACACTCGTTATTCTACAGTAGTAAAAGAACACAGTATCTGTTAGCTAGTGTTAGTTATCCAGACAGCTAACTGTTTAGGTATTTCCTCAGGTTGGAAAAGTGGAGATTTTTCACAGGTTTTGGGAGGCATTATTGGCAGCTGTGCATTTGAAATTGATTAAAGATGGATGAAGATGACCTATGGGCCAAATATGTGGTGTCCTCATACTTTATTAAAACTACTGTAATGAGAGAAGTTGGAATGTGTTACTTTTTACCTCTGGAAATAGATGAAAACTGGCCACTTTACACAGTAAACCCCAAATC
The DNA here is from genome assembly GCF_030463535.1 of Salminus brasiliensis. NCBI lineage: Eukaryota > Metazoa > Chordata > Actinopteri > Characiformes > Bryconidae > Salminus > Salminus brasiliensis. Next base: position 14,684,573 of record NC_132898.1, on the reverse strand, counting down.
TCAGAATCTCTTTATTCCGCCAACTATGTTACAATTTTACTTGGTGAGAGCAACACAAGTATGACATGTAACAAAAAACAGACCGTTAACAAGTATTAACTAAAAGAGAAAAATATACTAAACAATAAATATAATAAATAATAAGTTAAAGTAATAAAGAGCTGTAAAAAATCTGTAATCAGAAATCTGTACTTGTACAGGTATGAATACTGTATATCAATATGTAGCCTGAGTAGACGTCTATATATAAACTATTATGTACAGATATGATATAAACATTTACAGAAACTTAACATCTGTACAGCTGTGCAAATAATCATAGTGTAAATGGTAAGCATGTTATGTATCAGTACTTTGTTGAAGTTAAATCCAGTTTGGTTCAGTGAAATTTAGAAGCTCAGTTCAGTTTTAGGATAGGTTTATAGATTAGGGTGTGAACCCTAATGTAATATTTACAGTTCTATTATTAAGCTTATGTTTCACAATTGCACATTTCTGTGCCAAAGTTCATGACAGTACATCAGTTATGAGAGAAAAAAAGTACATTTTAATAACAATAATAAGTAGTTAAAATAGTAAAAAGGGGTTAAAAGTCATGTTTGCTGCTTTTCCTGATCTGTGTCTTCGCCTCCTCCTCTTCCTCTTGGGCTGCTTAGGCATTGGCTCTCTGCTTGTATCCAGTTCAAAGTGAGGGGCGAAGCTTGTCCCAGTGGGTGAGCTGAAGATCTCTGTGATAAGGACCTGTCCATCAGGCTGGACCTTCATACTCAGAGTGGGACAGCGGAGCTCCTCCCACAGACGCTGCTTGATGTTTCGGCCTAGCTGCAGGCTGTAGGGACGGAGATGTCCTGAGGAAGTTCTGAGCAGAGGGTCCATCACAGAGTGATACACATTCTGGTAGTCCCTCACACTGAGTCCATGGACCAGCAGGGAGGTCTCTCCACCAGTGGAGCTTGTCTCTGGGACTGAGTCAGGAGCAGTGGGTGGACTGACGACAGTCTGAATCAAGAAGCACAACAAGAAGATTCGGAACCTGATTGTTTTAGGACCTAAATCTACTGTATATTTACAGAGGAACCTTAGTACCTCTGATCTGAATGAAGAGTCTATTAAATGAAGGAGGATCATGGATGAAGGGTTTCTAGGTTGTGCTGGTGTGTGATTTACCTGCTGAGGAGTACTGACAGACTTGGAGATGCAGCTGTAAGTGTGGTCCAGCCTGGAGCTCAACACCTGTATTGAGATCTCTGGAGCTTTAGGCTTAGAAGCTCTACTTTTAGCTGCAGCCGCTTCCTCCAAGTACTCTCTCAGCCGTCTAGTAAGTACTAGTTTCCTCCTGAGGCCGTACTGACCTGCAGAGGAACGATTCCTCGAATCCTGAAACTAAAATATGAATATGTAATCATTATGTACAGTTAAAAATATTAGTCTAATTTAATAAAAATACACCTCAGGAGATAAATGTACCATTTCTGTAGGAGATGTTTCTAAAAGAACGTAGCAGTTGTTGAAAAAGAGCTTTGAAGAGCAGATCTGAAGAGCTTGTGTTATCAGAGGTGTAACTTTGATTGTGTTTACTTTTGAAATCTGGACTCAGAATTCTATCTGACATCAGCAGGTAATTATGACCTCAAGGATGGTTGAGGCCCAAATTTCTGCTGAGTGGTTTCCATGGAGACGGATAAACGTTAGAGTTCAGAATGTTGGGCTGATTTAAATGTAGAAAATCTTCACGGCACCGAGACAAACATTAAAGCTTTAGGAGGTGATTCTGTAAAAACCTGACACAAAAAGCTAGCTGGCCACATCTCCTCATTTGTAAAACATCCCATTCAAAACAATACAATCAGGACCATAAGTATTTGGACAGTGACTGAATGTGTGTAATTTAGCTTCAGTACACCACCTTAGGGAATCTGAAATCAGGTAGTCAGTCGAATGAGATGAAACCACAGGACTTTCTAGAACTGAATTGTGCTTATTTACATTTCTGTTGAGGCTTTTAAGGCTGTGGTGAGAAGCGATTTGACCAATGGCTGCATGTAGATGCAGGTACATGTAGACCAGGTCTGGTGGTAAAGAGGCGGGGCTTAAAGAGACATGTTTAAAAGTGCACGAATTTGAAAAACTACCACTGTAACAGCATACCATCACTGTCCCTGATCCTGTCTGAAAAAAATTAAGCACCACTTTAAGTTACTCTATAAACTAGGTAACCATAATTGGTTCATATCTGGTTTAAAAAATAATTTAGTCTAGTTTAAAAAACACACAGCCAGGCTTGAACATCACACCAACCAGGAAGTCGTACCAAGAGGATCTGAAATGATGTAATCAAGATGTGATGGAAGTGTAGAGCTTTTTCAAGAGGGTTAACAGAAATACTTATATTTAATGTGGAAGTGGATACCTCGTCTCAGTACAGCTGTGATCACTGTAACATCTTATACAAATCACACAGGAGCACCCATCAGCATTACTGTGGGTAAGAGCACAGAGAGTGACTTTATGATAAGCTCATCTGACTGTAGTAGTAGTAGTAGCATTCTGTAATCATATGTGGGCGGCATGGATTGCTACTGGCTATCTAAAAACGTCCATAAAAAGTGTGCCACTACCGAATTCACGCCTGGCCAGTTTTGTGCTAAGCATGTGCTGTTCTGTTTAGAGAACAGGTATGGACTATAAGACATTATAAGAACCAGTGAAAATGAAAGAGAATATTATATTATACTAATTAGCACTAAATCAAGAATTTTGTGATTTACACTATATGGACAAAAGTATTTGGACACCTACTCATTCATTGTTTCTTCTAAAATGAAAGAATTTATCCTGCTTTTTTGGAGTAACTGTCTCTACTGTTCAGGAAAGAAGGCGTTCTACTGGATTTAGGAGGAGCATTGCTGTGAGGCTTTTATTGCATTCAGTGACGAGAGCGTTAGTGAGGTCAGGATGTTGGATGATCACCACCCCACCACCTTATCCCCAACTCATCCCATATAAAACTATTAGTTGAAGCATCACCATAATTCAGCTCAATGCTAAGTGGTTTTATGCCCCTCTACCCCCTGCCTGACATTAGGCATGGCGCAAGCAGGTTCATGTTTACTATACATGTTTACCTATTCTATTGGTAGTACTTTTCTACAAGCACTAGACAAGCTGTATGCTGTTTGCACATCTGTGTCAGAAATGGGTGCACCTTAAAGATGCTGAATTCAGTCATTAGAAGATGTTTCAACAAACATTTGGTCATTGGCCATTATCTATTTTTAGCAGAGCAACTTAACTGATTGGTATCTGTCTGGGTATCATCAGCTCACAAACAGTAGCTGCCTTCCCACAGACAACTGATCTCTATATTGAGAAGAAACAATGAATGAGCAAGTGTCCCAATATTTTTGTCAATATAGTGTACCTTGGTACTGTGTAGAATGCCTTTTGGTAAAAGTGTACTGAAAAACAATAAAAAAGAATAATTCAACCAGGCAAGGAACCATAAATTTAATTCAGTAGTTCTTTGAGGAGTCATGGTTTTATAAAGAGCCCTTGAAGAACCCCCTTGTTTAAAGTGTAGAGAAATGTGCTGCTGTAAAATATGGTTAACCACTGAAAAGATGTATGTATGTATTTACTTATTTATTTATCTATCCACACAATTCTTCAGGTGCCAGAGCCCCGGCGGGAAATAAGGAGACTAAGGGGGAGGATGTTGATGACCCTCATCCTGTCCCTCTGTGGCTGAGTAGCCTTTAGCCTTTAGCTTTTAGACTCAGGAACATTTTCTAAAGTCAATCATAAATCATTTTGTATCCTTCTTGTGCGGTGCAAACTCAAAAAAAGTTTGAGGGTTATTATATTAGTTTCATAAGTAATAGTAGTATTTTCTTAAGAAGACTCCAGGTATGGTAACACATTACTCCAATCAACTTTTTTGAGATCAGAGGGCTCACATACTTTGTCCACTAGCACTATGAGGTTTTTATAGTTGTTTTCAATGAAGACAAGAATTATCAGAATTTTCATGTTATTATTTCAGGCACATTACATTTGTCAATACCTTGACGTAGATGACAATTAGATCGCATTTTATGAAAAATTAATTCAGAAAACCATAAAATTCTCTTGTCTCTCTATTCTTTGTAAAACTTTGTATGTCTGTATGTTAATAACAAAATATCTCTGATTCAGTTTAAATCTGAAATTTGTTTTTTTCAAAGAAACAGCCTGGCACACACTGCATTCTATTTACTAAACATCCAAAATTATATAATGCTTAGTCATTCATAATAAACATGATTCATGTTTGATATTAGCAGTCTTGCCTAAGGATTTATATTGGTGTGGAGTGGTGTGTTTGTCCAGCTGGGGAATTGAACCCCTGTCTGCCACTGAGGGTGATGCTGTTGCTACTACGCTACTCCAACCAACTCCCTTACAGTAAATTAATTTGAATAGTTTATATGATTGAAATGTTTAGAGGATATGCAGAAGCTTCCACTGAGATCTGTGTGTTAGTATTTCAGAACAATATTCACCAATAGTGTTGGACCCAGAAGGAATTTTGGAATTTGGAATTGGTACAACTTAAAGTAGCTATATGCATTCATTAGAAGAGGTGTCCATAAACATTTGGACACATAGTGTATTCTGGGTGTGTATTTTTTTAGCCCCATAATGCCTCACTGCTCTTCCCCTCAGGGAATCAGTGAGGTCTATCTGCAGCATCACAGTAGAATAGAGCCTTCACTGAGTGACTGGATTATGACCTGTGTGTAGAATGGTGTGACATCATCAGCCAGATCACACACCTGCTCTTCACTGCTCTTTTAGAAGAAACATGTTTCACAGATTCTCTCCAGCCGGACTGTCCAGGTAGGCCTGGGCCTTTGATTTTTAAGGCTGTCAAATGTAAAAATCCAACAATGAACCTGAAAAAAAAACCCCATCATTAATATTAATAATTAAATAATAAATGACTGAACCACAGCCTATCAATGATACAGTATTTGACACCCTAAAATGCAGTTATTTGTATTTATTTATTTATTTATTTTATAAATATTAACTACACCAGCCAAATATAATGGTTTGCTCTGTGTAGCAGGGAAAGAGACCATAACTCCTTGCCATTGGCTGTCCCCCTATCTCAGGAAGGTTTGAGGACCATGCATGGCTCAATACTGGAAACCTTTTCTACTGACAAGCTACCCCAGCTACCCCAGCTTCCACAGCCCAGGTCTCAGAGTTTGCTTCTTCACATTTCCTTTATACCCTTGAGATAAACGAGCGTCTTGAATGGACGTCACCAGCAGAGAAAGGATTTGGTGTTCCTGGTCTGTCATTTGTGGAAGAACTGGAGTCTGAGCTGGGCTTCCCCTTAGCAACTTCTCCAGAACCACAGGAGGAGGATGGTGGTGGCTGTGCAGTGTTGCAGCAATCAGCTGATTCTGAAAACTGTCAAATGCTTTAAGGATTTGGAGAAGCTCACGTCTTCCCCTTCTTCCTGTTCTTCAGTTGAGAAGAACGAAAATGATGATGATGATGATGATGCCTATTTTGGACTCACTCCAAAGATAAGCCCAAACAGCCGCTGTGACTTTTACCCCTCTCTTTCAACCACTGATGCACCCGTATCTGCGTCTGTCTTTGGTGGCACTAGATTCCCAAAGCTTGCCTCTCAGACGTCAGCACTTCTCAAGGAAGATGGCTGTCCCTCGATCACTCTTCAGAGCACAAAAGATGCTCTAGATAATCAGCCGTCATTTGAGAAAGGAAAAAGGCTTCGTTTGTCTTCCCCACAGGAGGCTGCAAATAGCTCACGGTTCTGGGGGAGTTGTGATGAGGAAGCAGTTAACTCGACATGTCTCCAACAGGGCATTAGAACTGTAAGCAGGACTGCAACAAATGGATATGTACAAGACTCTCCTGCTCATCTGCAGCAGCCAGACACTGCAATGGATCTGCCAGCTAATTTGAGCCTGAAATCACTTGGTGAAGAGCAGGCCCATTTTTTCCAAGGTGATGTAGAAGCTCCTGTGCATCACAAAGGCCAGTCCCTGGGCCTAGATACCCTCCGTCCTGCAAGATCTCCCATTGAAAAGAGTATCTTGTCTCCAACCTGTGTGATCCACAGATTCCATGACCAAGGATCTGTACAGCACTTTGAAGTCAGCTTCTACTGCCATGGTGTTGACCCATCTGTTATTAGCTCATACGATCTTCTGACTGAAGCATCTCCCTCTACGTCTTCTGAGTCCTTCATACTCCAAGATGAGAAGCCCTATGATGCCAGTTTGCAGGCCACTGTAGACAGCCGCCCATGCCAACATACAAGGTCAGATGTGTAAAGTAAAGGAGGTCATTTAGCTCCAGTGTTCTTGTATACAGCAAAAATGACAATAAAAGCCTTTAGACTAAACAGTTAATGTCTTTATATTCTCAAATAAAAGGTTTAGTTTATTAAAAATGTATTCACGGATGATTGTTCTGCAATTCACAGCTTCCCAATCCATGCAGTCATCATCTTTGTCTGAAGATGGACAATAAGGTGGAGCAGGCTGTTCATAAGAACAACTTCATGAATGGAGCATCATCAGCTACAATGAACCCGAGATTATACTGATGATATTTGGGGCATGTCTGCTTGGATGTATCACACATTGCCCACACTTCACTGACTTCCTTTGGTTGGTTAACAGTGATATCTACAGACACAAAATCGAGTTAGGAGAACACAGGTTTGGGTGCTGATCTTCTCTGTGAACTCTCGTTGGGATTTGTTTAGTTCCACCAGCAGCTCCCCCGATTTACTGTAATGAAGAACCCCTAGAGTAAACTACGGCCTGGACGGGAACCGAAAATTCTGGCCTTCCACCAGATTCCTTAAAAGTTAATTTAAGAATAGTGTATCAATCATAAGAACTATAAACACAAAGTAATAATAATAATGCTACTAGAATATTAATAATAGTGCTAATAACAATATAACAACATTAATAACAGCATCAGTTGATGTAGTGCGTTCATTAATTCATATAAACAATTATTATTAGTAGTATTATTATTTATAATAATTATACTCACTATAACCCTATTTGTAAAAAAAAAAAGATAATTTTGTTTTTAAAAGAGTTTTTTCCATCAATCATAAGAACCCTTTAACCAAAGAATAGGTCTAAGAATCACAAGGCAGATGTGTGGTCACAGATTCTAAATATATGTTTTATATATATATATATATATAGTGGGAAAAAAAGTATTTAGTCAGTCACCAATTGTGCAAGTTCTCCCACTTAAAAATATGAGAGAGGCCTGTAATGGACATCATAGGTAGACCTCAACTATGAGAGACAAAATGAGAAAAACAAAAAAGTCACATTGTCTGATTTTTAAATAATTTATTTGCAAATAATGGTGGAAAATAAGTATTTGGTCAATAACAAAAGTTAATCTCAAAACTTTGTTATATAACCTTTGTTGGCAATGACAGAGGTCAAACGTTTTCTGTAAGTCTTCACAAGGTTGGCACACACCGTTGCTGGTATGTTGGCCCATTCCTCCATGCAGATCTCCTCTAGAGCAGTGATGTTGTGGGGCTGTCGTCGGGCAACACAGACTTTCAACTCCCTCCAAAGGTTTTCTATGGGGTTGAGATCTGGAGACTGGCTAGGCCACTCCAGGACTCCTCTCCTCCAAACACAACGAGTTTCATCTGACCATAAGACATTCTCCCAATACTCTTCCGGAACATCCAAATGCTCTCTAGCAAACTTCAGACGTGCCCGGATATGTACTGGCTTAAGCAGGGGAACACATCTGGCACTGCAAGATCTGAGTCCCTGGCGGCGTAGTGTGTTACTAACGGTAGCCTTTGTAACGTTGGTCCCAGCTTTCTGCAGGTCATTCACTAGGTCCCCCCGTGTGGTTCTGGGATTTTTGCTCATCGTTCTTGTGATCATTTTGACCCCACGATCTTGCATGGAGCCCCTGATCGAGGGAGATTAGCAGTGGTCTTGTAGGTCTCCCATTTTCTGATTATTGCTCCCACAGTAGATTTCTTCACACCAAGCTGCTTGCCTATTGCAGATTCAGTCTTCCCAGCCTGGTGCAGGTCTACAATTTTGTTTCTGGTGTCCTTCGACAGCTCTTTGGTCTTCACCACAGTGGAGTTTGGAGTGTGACTGTTTGAGGTTGTGGGCAGGTGTCTTTTATACTGTTAACAAGTTCAAACAGGTGCCATTAATACATGTAATGAGTGGAGGACAGAGCCTCTTAAAGAAGAAGTTACAGGTCTGTGACAGCCAGAAATCTTGCTTGTTTGTAGGTGACCAAATACTTATTTTCCACCATTATTTGCAAATAAATTCTTTTTAAAAATCAGACAATGTGATTTTCAGAATTTTTTATTTCTCATTTTGTCTCTCATAGTTGAGGTCTACCTATGATGTCAATTACAGGCCTCTCACAATTGGTGACTGATTATATATAACATATATATATATATATATAACATATATTTAGAATGAATTCTGCCCAGATCATTGGAGATTGGGCGCCTATAGCAGCTTGTTTTAGTCAGCTTGCCTCAACAGTGATCCACCAGCACACGTAGATTTTCTTTTAGCAAGCACACCAGATAGCCCTGCCAGTATAAAAACATATTTCTGATACCCTTATTTACAATTCCACCTTATAACGTAAACCTTCTCGACTGCTCGACTCACTGAGGGGGGCAGCCCTGTTGAGTTTACATATAAAGAGTGCAGTACTAAGATGTTTGAGTCTGACTAGGTGATCTGTCAGTGCGTGATTGTGAAGTCTTTTGTTTTGATCCACAGCTCTCATAAGGACTCTCCCCTCGTGTCTGAAGCTGCCCTACACTGTGGTTCTAACTGTATGTGGCTTGCTGCTGGGAACACTCAGCCTTCATTATCCTGAAGTAAGATCACATTTTTAAGGGTGTGAAATAGAGATGGCACACTGCCAGTTTCTTTTTTCTGTAACTGATTTTTGAATTTGCTCTACTACTTAAACACTTCATTACCCCATAGGGAAAAAACACCGCTAACCTCACATCACACAGTGTGAGTGTGTGCTGCTTTAGGATAGATTAGTTTTCAGTCTGAAATGCAATCCAGCATTTTATGCAGATGTTGGGTCAATGTGCGTAGCCATCCACACTGATATATGCCATATCTGTTTAAAAAGAAAGATGGAAGAGGAAGATGCTGTTATTTTGATTTAATATTCTGAATCCTGTTCATTTATAACTTATCTCTGTGTTCATAACAACATATTTCCACTCTTATTAAGGCCACAAAAAATGTCAGGTCTTTAAGAAAAAAAGAGTTTTGTATGGCTTACATGATTTATCAGCCTGCAGTTTGTGTAGTTTGTGTAAAGCCACAACTATCCGTTCTAGGTGTGAATCTGAGATAGCTCTGCAGTGTACAACAAAACAAAATCAATGCATTTTTGAAAATGAGTTAAACTGAGAGTAAAATACTGCATGGACATATAAAACTGTGCATTTATGCGATATCACATATATTAGATCTGGGCAATATGACAGTATTTTATTGTATCATGATAAATTTTGTTACTGTGATAATATGCCTATTATGGGGTCTTTTCCTCCATAATAAGTATATGGAGGAGACGGTTAGTGCTTAATAAACACTGATCAGCTGCAGGTTTCATTAATAACAGTGTAATTAGACTGGTTAAATTAGATAAAGTACTAAATAAAGTAAAGCAGATGTATTGTGATAAATATAGTGTATATAGTATATAGTCTTTAAATGTCGTGATGTAGTATTTCTATCATATCGCCCAGCCCTAACATATGTTCATATCTCCAAAATAGAAACTTTATGCAAGAAGGAGAAAACCTTAAAGTCAGTGTAAAAAGATTACATTTTAAGTAATTTTGTTGCATTTCTGTTGGTGAAATGTAACACAATGTAAAGAACAAAAATGGAAAAATTAAAAATGTAAATCCAAGATTTTTGTGTGGCGACAGTGATATTCTAGATTCTACTAGAAACTCCTCTGAATGTCTTATCTCTCAGTGTCACTGGTTTAAATGTATAACAGCTCTGTCAGCTGACACCTTGGTGTCTCCTTTTCTTTCAGGTCAGTTACTACACAGAAGAGATCGCAAACATCGGCCCCTGACTCCTACTTCACACATCTATGCCAGTAATTATCTTTAGCTGTGCTTTTGAGATTCACCCACACATGTTCCAGAAGTCTCTTATACAGGTAAGAATGTTCTAGAGTCTACAATAACAGAGCATTGCCATCTGTGTTTAAGAACATTGGTCATTTTTTGTAAAACAGTACTTGTACATGTTCTCCCCCTATATGGCTCTCGGCTGACAAGAGTCTAAGCAGCATTATGTGAGAAATATACAAATATACACAAGCTCTAAGAGACAGAACTGTCACTGAAAGTGAAAGAAGCATGTGGACAAAGACAGTAGTGTAATACATTTGCAGGATTTTACGCAAATATGGCCCGGGTGCCACAGCGTTGCACAGTTCTGGCGAGCAATGTCCTGTCCGCTTCACCCAAGTCACCAAGTGCAGGTTCTGCCGTGGTGTGCCAAGACACTGTTTCGCCTATTATGGCTAGTGGAGCATCAACATGATACATTAGCCCTGTAGCTCCAGTGTGAAAGTAAAGACACATGACATGGCTGATCAATTGCCTCTGGGCTGATTTACATATGTGATGTATTCAAACCTGTTTAGGTATAAGTCCATGTTTAATGTTAAATTTGTCCTTTTTTTGGGCAGATTCTGATTCTTGCTGTACCTGGGTTTTTACTCAGCGCCTGTCTGACCGGGGTCTTTACAGTGTAGTTGTATAACCACACTTGGGATTGGTCTGTTGGAAAGATGTTTGGCGCAATCATTAGCACCATTGATCCTGCATTATCAACAGCTGAATTGCACAGCTTGGGTATGTTCCTGCAATCACAATAAAGATGATGTCAGGACAATATGAGATCTATGAATATCTATGAGTGTTAACAATTTGATATATATTAAATATGAATGTATACTAATGTGTGTATCTACCTATCATATAATGATAGGTAGATATAATGATGATAATGATAATATGCTGCTTCAGTAGTTCCGCACTCGTCCACCATCTTTCCTACTGCTGCTTTGCAGCAACCGCATTGTGGTCCATTTGGCCAAAAGTAGACTGCATCAGGGGTTCACTGGTTTTATAGTGCATAGCGCTAGAACACGAGAGGGAGTGTATTATCATGGATAACATAGACGTGTTAACGAATGCTATAGATCATTACAGCCCTGATGTTATTTGGTATAACACATGACCTTGAATGCTCTTTTTTTAAAGGCTTTTATTGTGATTTTACTGTGAAAACACTGTGCTGTTATCACAAATATCAGCACAACACTTCTCATCTAGTCAGATTGTGAGGTCGGAACTAACCAACTGTAGTATAAAGGGAATCTAATTTGCCTTCTGAGAATTCGGGCCACACTACAAAATTGCTGACACCCTAAATAGAACACTAAACAGTGAGCAGGGGCGGATTCAGAGACAGCTGTCCTTTCTTTTTGACAGGAACGGCTATGCATCTGATTCTGATTACAGAGAGCGAGATGTTGTTTAGTGATGGAACTGCCTTCATCATGTTCAAAATGTTTAAAGACCTGGCCATCGGTCATGGCCACATTGATGGTAGTCTTCATATCTTCATAAATATATCTATATCTCTTCAGTTGTTTCAGCTTCCTGAATATAGCTGTATTTTTGTCCCACAGCATTTGGCTGTGAAACTGATGGTGAAAGTTTTGGGGACTCCTCTTCTGGGATTTGTTGGGTTGGGTCAAAGATCACCACCTATTGGCTTTCACACATCTTCAGTGACATGGTCACTGAAACAACGGTCAGCCTCTCGATGACGTACATCCCGTTCTATCTTGGTAAGTGATTTTTGAAGGCGTTTGTTTAGTGTGTGATCTGAATGTCCCAGTTTCCCATCTCAGTGTGACATTATCGTTTCTAGCGAAGTGGTGGAGAGAGTGTTCAACATGATGCTTATTTGAGCAGTTAATAATCATCTTCATGATTCCAGAGGTTTTTGGAAAAGCCGTCCCTGATCGTTTTTTTGACCACATTCTCTGTTCCTCTGTGCTGCATGTGGATGTAATGAGTACAAATATTAACATCTGTCCTTCGACAGCTCAGTGGTTGGGAATGTCTGGCGTTATTGCCATTCTCATAATGGGTCTTTTTATTGACACGGTCAACTTCAGTCCTGAAATTAAAGTCATTCTCTTATGATCAGTGCCTTGAAGGAATAGTCCAGCATTTTTCCATCTGATCTCTGTCTGCTATAATATAAAGCATAGAAAAAGAAATCCAGATGAAAGCGCTGTATTGAACAATGCAGTATCTAATGTCTATGATGTAAATAGTAATCAACTTTTCAGATATATTAACCTGTACATTTTAAACTGTGCATCTATAGAGTAAGTTAATGTGTATCTGTATTTTTATCATTTTTCTGATGGGCAGTTTTCGGTCCAAAGATTATGTCATGCATGTTTCAGCATTATGTTCTGTGGCTGTAATTTCATAAAAGTCCTGCTTAAATGTTTAAAATTAAATGTAAAATTAAATGTTTATTTTCTAATTTTTATTTCATTTCCTGATTTCGTGCAGGATTTGGGAACTGTTGACATACCTGGCCAATACAATGATCTTCTTCATCATTGGACTTATCACTTCCCAAGCGTTTCAGCACATGGTTCTCTATGACTGGCTCTACATTTTGGCACTTTTCCCTGCCATTACCGTTATAAGGTGTGTCTTACACAAAATGAATTTTTTATTTTGACCCTTGTTCACTGTTAGCATTTCTATGTATTATTACTATCCATATTATTTAGGAAAAGTGGCATACACCCATCACCCCCTTGTTCCATCCCAGTAGATTTGACCATTCGAGGCATGGATTCCACAAGACCTCTAAAGATGTCCTGTGGTATCTGACATCAAATCTAACGTTAGCAGCAGATCCTTTAAGTGCTGTAAGTTGTAAGAGGTGGGACCTCCATGTGCATCAGCGAGCCTTCTGTATCCAATGCCGGTTCACCGGTTACTTTTAATGAGTACTGACTGCACACCAGAAAAACCCTGAATGCATGCCTGATATTTCTGAGATGTTCTGATAAAGTATCCCGGATTCTCATTTTCACTGCTTCAAAACATTACCTACAGGGGCTGACTGTTTACTTGCTAATATATTTACCCCTTGACAGGAGACACTGTAGAAGATAGTCAGTGGTTTTACTTTATCTGTCTGTGTTGCTAATGTTATGGCTGATTGGGGTATATATGAGTTTATTATTATTAATATCAATAAAGGGAATCTGCAGTCTACTAACATGCATGCTGATATGTCCTTGCAGGCTGTTGACAGTTTTTCTGCTATCGCCCGTCCTGTCCTGCGTTGGATATGGCTTTAACTGGCGCTGGGCTTTAGTTTGTGTCTGGGGTGCAACCAGAGGGTTTTTTTTTTTTTTTTGCCTGAGCCTGACACTAATGGCTTTTCAGGCTGAAGGACTGGAGAAACTACTAGTACGAGACAAGGTAATTAGTCCCAAAAAAGACCTTAGATAAAGTACACAGCGATTAGAACTGCTTCAAACTGAGTGTCTACTTGAATGAACTCTATACAATATTAGAATAAACCCACATAAACATAAAGTCAGTGGTCAGAATGTGCTGTTGGTCAGTAAAGTTATAGATATGTAAGAACACAGCTTTGGTTGCTGGTAAGGAGAAAAAAAATCTTTAAATGCAGCATTAGGATTTAGAAGGCATAAATGCTCTGTTTATACATATATTTACAGGTATTTTGTGGTTTATTAGAAATGTATTTATTCTCTATGTTCCAGATTTTAGTGCTTTCCTGCGGAGTGGTTATTCTTACCCTTGTTATTAACGGATCCACAACAAGCCTGTTTTTTAGGCTTATCGGTAAGACTTAACATTAAGACTACGTTCACACAGCTCCATTGGCCCAAATTGTTATCGATTCAGTGTGTGTTTTGCCATTCACACTTCTGCACGCATAGCCCTGCTGTGTAAACACAGCCTTAGAAGTTTGTTTTTCTGCTGTTTTTGCAGCATCCAAATAAAATGTGTCTTGTTTGAATGGAAAAGATGAGGTTAGCAGATTTATTGACCATCTCTCCTCATGTTGGCAGGCATCAGTGATATTTCTCGGGCAAAACAAAAGACTGTGCACAGGCTGTTGCAGACCATGGAGGAGTCCACCGAGAACATCATCAACAAGCTCAAAGCTGACTGATCTATGTTCAATGTCAACTGGAAGATGGTAACACGGCTTGTACGCATTAAGAGCCCATACGAAACTTCTGGAAAAAAGGTATGTGAATGAAGAGAGATTCCCCCACAGTCCAGGTTTCAGGTTATTATCAGGAGTCAATTCAGCATTTACCACCTGCAGCAGTTCTTTTTGTTGTTGGTGAAAGTAACATGTGCTGGAGACTCTTCAGTTGGTCCTCTTTGCTTTGATGCAGTTTTAAACACTCGTTGCATTCTCTCAAGCAGCTGTTGTTACATTTTTGGTTATAAATTGATACATAAGCATCAACTTTGCTGTTCACATTTGTCCTTAAAATCAATTTTAAGCATTTAAAGGGCCAATATTAATCTAATTTTACAGAACAAACTGGACTTATATGAATACATTAAAGGGAATTACTTATAGAATGTTATATTTATGATAAGTGTTGATGGTGACTTGATTTGAAATACAAGCCAGCAGTGTTTTAAAGATCTTCATTAATATTTTACAGTTTATGCACATCAGTAATGTATATTGTGTCAACACCAAAGTTCATTTTTGTCATGTGGAACCGCTTGGCTTTTGTTTTGTTTGTTTGTTTTTTTTAAACCACGATATCGATGATGAACCCTATAAGTAATGCTGTCTCATTCTCAGCCCAAATAATATGCTGATGGAATGGTCAACATCAGCAAATGGAAGAGGAGAAATTTTAGTATGATTACATTACACTTAAAAACGTGGTGCAATGAACTTAAAATATTTATATTTAAATCTGTTCTACATTTATTCCACAGTGACAGACAAACGTAGATAAACTAAAAAACAACCTGGTTTTAATGTATCGTTTAATGTATCGTATGAATCGTTGTTTGGTGGGGTTTGGAACATTATCCTGTAATTAGTACGATATATAGTTCAGCCAACACAATTTACTAACTCTCTTTCAGCAGTAAGTGACCAGAAAATACTATATACTATATAATTATCCAAAAACATAAACATGAAGTCAGTGGTCAATGAGAGTGTCTACCTGTAATTAACTCTATATAACATTAGAATAAACTCAAATAAACATAAAGTCAGTGGTCAGATCGTTTTGTTGGTCAGTAAAGTAATTGATATGCTGATTAGAAGAGCACAGGTTCGGGTGCTGATCTCCATACACTGTATGGGTGTGTTAAGTTCCAGCTGCAGCTCACCTGATCTACTTTACTGATCTAGCAAAGCTAACACACTCACACACAACGATCACAATGAATTGTGTTTATTTTAATGTTATGAAAATTTTTTTTTCTAAAAATAACTCTTTTCACTTTATTACTATATTTTATTAATGAGGAAATGTATCATGTATTTTAAATGTGTTGGGGTTTTTTTTTGGCAATCTTTCTACTTAGAGATAAGTAGAGGTAAGGCTGTGGGGTGTGAATGGGATGTACGGTTTTGGTGTAGTGTGTAAAAACTGTAATAATGTAAAGATTGTAAGGTGTTCACTGTTCACCACTCAGTCCATGTCCATCCCAGTACAGCCTGCTCTTTGAATGAGGTGCAAAACAGGGCAGCCAGTTAGAACAGAGCTTATTTACATATTATTTATATAGGCTTATTTAGCTTTAAAGGCATAGTAACAGAAAATAGTGGTATTTATATTATCATGGCTATCTGTTTGTAATAAACTAATCAAACAAGAGCAATTTAAATATCTCAACAAAATTAATAGAATAAGGGCTTTCTCCACATTCAGCCCAAAATACCACTTTAATGACGACTGCAGTCTCAGAATTATTCGACCCCTTCATCACCAGCCTCTTTAAAACTTAGTAGAGCTCCCTTCTGCGGTTCTGCCCTGCTGCAAACGTGCTGCCCAGCCAGATACCAGCTTCTAGCCCCTTCCTCACTGGTTCCAGTTCACCGATATTGCTGGGTTTGCTGCTGCAGCCGCCTTCCAAAGATTTTCTATGGGGTTCAGGTGTTCAAGTCAGGCGACTGTGCAGAACCTTCCAGGACTTCTTAAACCAAGCCTTGGGGGACTTGGGGTATGCTTTGGCTCACTGTCCTGTTGGAAGGTCCAAAGATACTCAAGCCTCCTCACAGAAGGCATGATGTGTTCTTCTAGGATTTCCCAATACTTGATTGAATCCATCTTGCCCTTCCACTCGCTGTCTTCAAACGCTGTCTTACTTACTAGAGTACTACTTGTGGTCTCCATACTGTTTAGTAGAGTCTAAGCTTGGAATGATCTTTTGGATCCTAGCCTCTACAAATGAGCTAAGGGTATTTTCGGTGAGTGAACGGTGAAGCACGTTTGTAAGTTGCTCTGGAGAAGAGCAGCTGCTAAATGCCTTCAGTGTAAATGTAAATTCATCAAGATAATCATCTTCCAAAAACACATCCCAGCCCTCTGAATCCTAGCCCTAGCTTGTGTGCAGGATTATGTTCAGTGGGTTGAATTCATCTGAGACAGCAGTTGTCATTAATAGTGGTATTGTGAGCTGAATCTGGAGATTACACTTATTTACAGTGGAGGTTGAATAATTTTGAGTGCTGTAGTGTAGACATGTTGCATGGAACTAGTAGGCCTTAGAGGCATGTCAAACAGAGGACAGGTGTAATTCATGTTGTTTATCCTCAGGTTCATGAGTGTTGATGACAAACATGTACTGGGATTGGGGGGAAAAAATTTCAGTATCAAGTGCTGGAAACTGATCAACTGGATCTGTGTCATCAAATACACCAAGCCTTCAAAGTAAGTCAACCCCCAAACCCCATTTCGTCTAGACCAGAGAAAATACACTTTGAAACTAGACCAACACAAGCACATGCTGTGAGGTTCTGCATCGGTTCTGACCCGTTAGAACACCTTCTATTTACATTTGCTGTGTTGCTAAATCAGGACCAGGAAGACCACAGTGTTTCGTAATAATTATGCAACAGTTTCATTCTTTAGTCTTGCACTGCAACTACAAGGCTAATGTAGCACTTAACACTAGCATCTGTTAGCACAGTGTAATCTGCATGCATAAATCACACTTTTCCCAAACCAAGCCAAGGAGGCCTTTATACAGTGGGGGGAAAAAATGTATTTAGTCAGTCACCAATTGTGCAAGTTCTCCCACTTAAAAAAATGAGAGAGGCCTGTAATTGACATCATTGGTAGACCTCAACTATGAGAGACAAAATGAGAGACACTGTCTGATTTTTAAAGAATTTATTTGCAAATAATGGTGGAAAATAAGTATTTGGTCACCTACAAAGAAGCAAGATTTCTGTCTGTCACAGACCTGTAACTTCTTCTTTAAGAGGCTTCTCTGTCCTCCACTCATTACTTGTATTAATGGCACCTGTTTAAACTCGTTAACAGTATAAAAGACACCTGCCAACAACCTCAAACAGTCACAGTCCAAACTCCACTATGGTGAAGACCAAAGAGCTGTCGACGGACACCAGAAACAAAACTGTAGACCTGCACCAGGCTGGGAAGACTGAATCTGCAATAGGCAAGCAGCTTGGTGTGAAGAAATCTACTGTGGGAGCAATAATCAGAAAAAAATGGGAGACCTACAAGACCACTGCTAATCTCCCTCGATCAGGGGCTCCATGCAAGATCTCAGCCCGTGAGGTCAAAATGATCACAAGAACAGTGAGCAAAAATCCCAGAACCACACGGGGGAGACCTAGTGAATGACCTGCAGAAAGCTGGGACCAACGTTACAAACTACCGGCTACCATCAGTAACACACTACGTTGCCAGGGACTCAGATCTTGCAGTGCCAGACGTGTTCCCCTGCTTAAGCCAGTACATATCCGGCCGCATCTGAAGTTTGCTAGAGAGCATTTGGATGTTCCGGAAGAGTATTGGGAGAATGTCTTATGGTCAGATGAAACCAAAGTAGAACTGTTTGGTACGAACACAACTCGTTGTGTTTGGTGGAGAGTGAATGCTGAGTTGCATCCAAAGAACACCATAACAACTGTGAAGCATGGGGGTGGTAACATCACACTTTGGGGCTGTTTCTCTACAAAGGGACTAGGACGACTGGTCTGTGTACATGAAAGAATGAATGGGGCCATGTATTGTGAGATTTTGAGTGCAAACCTCCTTCCATCAGCAAGGGCATTGAAGATGAAACGTGGCTGGGTCTTTCAGCATGACAATGATCCCAAGCACACTGCCAGGGCAACAAAGGAGTGGCTTTGTAAGAAGCATTTCAAGGTCCTGGAGTGGCCGAGCCAGTCTCCAGATCTCAACCCCATAGAAAACCTTTGGAGGGAGTTGAAAGTCTGTGTTGCCCGCCGACAGCCCCAAAACATCACTGCTCTAGAGGAGATCTGCATAGAGGAATGGGCCAACATACCAGCAACGGTGTGTGTCAACCTTGTGAAGACCTTGTTTGACCTCTGTCATTGCCAACAAAGGATATATAACAAAGTATTGAGATGAACTTTTGTTATTGACCAAATACTCATTTTCCACCATTATTTGCCAATAAATTCTTTAAAAATCAGACAGTGTGATTTTCTCATTTTGTCTCTCATAGTTGAGGTCTACCTATGATGTCAATTACAGGCCTCTCTCAAATTTTTAAGTGGGAGAACTTGCATAATTGGTGACTGACTAAATACTTTTTTCCCCCACTGTATAAACGTAGTGCCAAATAATTCTTATTGGAATCCACTTCAAGTCTGTTTAAAACAAGGTTTGATATGACTTTGTGATGACTTTGGCATGCAGTTAGCTAGTTTATGCTAACGGATAGCTATAGCCATGGTCCTGTCAAAAGATGATATAAAGTCTCAAAATCATAAACATGGTCCACACAGAAACCCTGCAATGCGCTTTAAAGTGTGTGATGCTAATTTCCACGAGCGAGCCAGGACGTGCTAACACCGCACTAGCGATGTTGCATGCGACCCATAGCTGACTCAAGTATGACGTGACTTCTGCCAGCCGTGATTAATGACACCTAGAACTAGAACTCGCTGTGTGTCTTCCTCACCTATGGAGGGAGCTGCGTCTCCAAGATCTGTTCAGCTCAAACTCAGTTAGCGTGAATCTGAGCTGTGTGTAGAAGCTCTCCTACAGTTTAATCTGTGTAGAAACTTCTTTCACTTTTCCTAAAAGAAGCATGCTGTGCTTTACTTTTTGAGGCCCAGTCTCAAATCACTCCCTCTCCACTATGGAGTGCACTTTGTAGGTTGTGAAGTAGCAGCACCTCCACCCAAAACAGTACACGTCAGTACAAGACAGTTACATTCAGCTGGACAACTCGGTTTCTACCATGCTGGCACTGTCTAATGATTTTTGTGTTGTGTTGTGTTTTTTTAAGTAGTGCACTATGTAGAGAGTATGATGTGATTTGAGACGGGGCCGAAAGTCTCTTCTCAGAAAGAGTGAAATGTGCAGGTCAGTGGTGAAAGGAGAACGAACAGTTTCCTCATGGAAATCTGCACACAGCTCCACAGTAATATGAAATAAATCTCATTTCACAGTTGGTTCAGTCCTTCTCAACCCCTCAACTAAAAAAAAAAAAGTGCTACACCTGTGTGAGCACTTGAGAGACGTGAGAAAATTGTGTGCTAATATTTTGCATTTTCAAAACCTTTGGTGTGTAACAGCCTTAATTGTCTACTAGGATTTGCTGAAAGTATTGTGGGTATGTTTGATTAGCCACAGGGGCTATTTACCACTCCTCTAATAAAAAACAGATTGGAGAAAAAAAGAATTTGGCCATGGGTGCCTAAACTTTTGCATAAGACTGTATGTTTCTGTTATGCTAAATCAGCGTCCATGGTTATGGTGATGATTGAAAGGTAAAGAAATGTATGTTAGTGCTTTGCAGAATTTAGGTTCCTGAATAATAAAATGTTGGGTTTGACAGGAATGCCATGCAGAAGCTGTGCTACAAGATTGTCTTCAGTGCCCCCTTTCATTCGCATGTGCATCGTAATCGTGCTCACCGTATTGACCATCATTTTGGACTTCATCCCTGAAGTTAGCGAGGAGTACATCCTGGAGCTCTACGTGGCAAACTACGTCTTCTTTGCCTTTTACGTTGCTGAAGCTGCGTTGAGGGTAAGAGAAATGAGGGTGGGTTTTGTGGCAGTGGCTGGTCAAAACACAGTTGCAGATGGATGGACCCTTGATGGACAGATTCAACATCAGGGAGGGAAGGAGTAATGGCATCCTCGGAACCTGAAAGACAACAAAGACAATCAATACAGGTTTTGAAACTGAAAGATCACTTGTATAGAAACTGAATGATGACCTAACTATTAAACACTTGCATTTAGATAGATATTGACTCAATATCGAGTCACACAAATAGTTGCAATGGACAGACACTTGTTTGATGGATCCACCATTAGGAAGGAGGGGGGAGTCCTGGAGTCCTGAAAGCTTGTAAGACAGCAAAGAAAATCAATACATGTATAGAAACTGAATGATCACCTACCTGTTAGACAGTAGAAAAAAGATAGACATCGAGCCGTACACAGTGGCAGATGGATGGAACCTTGATGGACAGATGCACCATCAGGGAGTGAAGGGGTTTTGGCATCCTCAGAAACTAAAAGATAACAAAGACAATCAATACAGGTTTTGAAACTGAAATATCACCTACCTGTTAGACAGTAGAAAACAGATTGACAGCGAGCCGTACACAGTGGCAGATGGATGGGACCTTGATGGACAGATGCACCATCAGGAAGGGAAGGGGTATTGGCATCCTCAGAACCTAAAAGATAACAAAGACAATCAATACAGGTTTTGAAACTGAAATATCACTTACCTTTTACACAGTTGCCGAACAATAGACAGTGAGCCATACACAGTGGCAGATGGATGGAACCTTGATGGACAGATGCACCATCAGGGAGGGAAGGGGTAATGGCATCCTCTAAACCTGGAAGAGAACAAAGAAAATCAATGCATGTATAGAAACTGAATGATCATCTACCTGTTAGACAGTAGCAAACAGATTCACAGCGAGCCGTACAAAGTGGTAGATGGATTAAACCTTGATGGACAGATGCACCATCAGGGAGGGAATGGGGGGGTCCTGGAGTCCTGAAAGCCTGTAAGACAACAAAGAAAGTCAATACATGTTTAGAAACTGAAATATCACTTACCTTTTACACAGTTGCAGAACAATAGACAGTGAGCCAGACACAGCTGCAGATGGACAGATTGATGGTGGCTGAATCTACGGTCAGGGAGGGAGGGGCTCTGAAGGCCCTAAACTTGTAAGACAAAAAAAAACAAAAAAGGTCAATACATGTATAGAAACTGAATTATCACCTACCTGTTAGACAGTAGCAAACAGATAGACAGCGAGCCGTACACAGTGGCAGATGGATGAAATCTTGATGGACAGATGCACCATCAGGGAGGGAATGGGGGGGTCCTGGAGTCCTGAAAGCCTGTAAGACAACAAAGAAAGTCAATACATGTTTAGAAACTGAATGATCACCTACCTGTTAGACAGTAGCAAACAGATTGACAGCGAGCCGTACACAGTGGCAGATGGATTAAACCTTGATGGACAGATGCACCATCAGGAAGGTAAGGGGTATTGGCATCCTCAGGAACTAATAGATAACAAAGACAATCGATACAGGTTTTGAAACTGAAATATCACTTACCTTTTACACAGTTGCAGAACAATAGACAGTGAGCCAGACACAGCTGCAGATGGACAGATTGATGGTGGCTGAATCTACGGTCAGGGAGGGAAGTGCTCTGAAGGTCCTAAACCTGTAAGACAAAAAAAGTCAATACATGTACAGAAACTGAATGATGAACTAACTCTTACACACTTGCAGTCAGATAGATATCGAGTCAAACAAATAGTTGCAATAGACAGACACTTGTTTGATAGATCCACCATTAGGAAGGAGGGGGGCGTCCTGGAGTCCTGAAAGCCTGTAAGACAACAAAGAAAGTCAATACATGTATAGAAACTGAATGATCACCTACCTATTAGAAAGTAGCAAACAGATAAAAAACGAGCCGTACACAGTGAATGATGGTTGGACCCTTGATGGACAGATGCACCATCAGGGAGGGAAGGGGGAATGGCATCCTTGGAACCTCAAAGATAACAAAGACAATCAATACAGGTTTTGAAAGTGAAAGATCACTTACCTTTTAAACAGTTGCAGAACAATAGACAGAGCCAGACACAGCTGCAGATGGACAGATTGATGGTGGCTGAATCTACGGTCAGGGAGGGAGGGGCTCTGAAGGTCCTAAACTTGTAAGACCAAAAAAAAAAAGAAAACATCAATACATGTATAGAAATTGGATGATGAACTAAATCTTACACACTTGCAGTCAGAAAGATCGAGTCACACAAATAGTTGCAATGGACAGACACTTGTTTGATGGATCCACCATTAGGAAGAAGGGGGGGGGCCCTAGAGTACTGAAAGCCTGTAAGACAACAAAGAAAATTAATACATGTATAGAAACTGAATGATGAACTACTTTTTGTACACTTGCAGTCAAATAAATATAGAATCACACAAATAGTTGCAATGGACAGACACTTGTTTGATGGATCCACCATTAGGAAGGAGGGGGGGGGGGCTTGGAGTCCTGAAAGCCTGTAAGACAACAAAGAAAATCAATACATGTACAGAAACTGAATGATCACCTACCTGTTACACAGGTGCAGACAGATAGACCCTTGATTGACAGATGCATCATCAGGGAGGGAAGGGGTAATGGCATCCTCTAAACTTGTAAGACAAAAAAGAAAATCAATACATGAATCTACGGTCAGGGAGGGAGGGGCTCTGAAAGTCCTAAACCTGTAAGACAAAAAAAAACAAAAAAACGTCAATACATGTATAGAAACTGAATAATTAACTAACTCTTACACACTTGCAGACAGAAAGATCGAGTCACACAAATAGTTGCAATGGACAGACACTTGTTTGATGGATCCACCATTAGGAAGGAGGGGGGGGGGGGTCCTGGAGTCCTGAAACCCTGTTAGACAACAAAGAAAGTCAATACATGTACAGAAACTGAATGATCACCTACCTGTTAGAAAGCAGCAAAAAGATAGACAACGAGCAGTACACAGTGACAGATGGATGGACCCTTGACGGACAGATGCACCATCAGGGAGGGTAGGGGTAATGGCATCCTCTAAACCTGTAAGAAGACAAAGACAGTCAATACAGGTTTTGAATCTGAAAGATCACTTACCTTTTACACAGTTGCAGAACAATACACAGTGAGCCAGACACAGCTGCAGACGGACAGATTAATGGAGGCTGGATTTACGGTCAGCGAGGGAGGGGCTCAGAAGGTCCTAAACCTGTAAGACAAAAAAAAACAAAAAAAAAGTCAATACATGTGTAGAAACTGAATGATAAACTAACTCTTACACACTTGCAATCGGATAGATATCGAGTTACATAAATAGTTGCAATGGACAGACCCTTGTTTGATGGATACACCATTAGGAAGGAGGGGGGGCGGTCCTGGAGTCCTGAAAGCCTGTAAAAAAAACAAATAAAGTCAATACATGTATAGAAACTGAATGATCACCTACCTGTTAGACAGTAGCAAAAAGATAGACAGCGAGCCGTACACAGAGGCAGATGGATGGAACCTTGATGGACAGATGCACCATCAGGGAGGGAAGGGGTAATGGCATCCTCTAAACCTGTAAGACAACAAAGAAAATCAATACATGTATAGAAACTGAATGATCACCTACCTGTTAGACAGTAGCAAACAGATAGACAGCGAGCTATACACAGTGGCAGATGGATGGAACCTTGATGGACAGATGCACCATGAGGGAGGGAAGGGGTAATGGCATCCTCTAAACCTGTAAGACAACAAAGAAAATCAATACATATAAAAAAACTGAATGATCACCTACCTGTTAGTCAGTAGCAAACAGATAGACAGCGAGCCGTACACAGTTGCAGATGGATGGACCCTTGATGGAAGGATGCACCATCAGGGAGGGAAGGGGTAATGGCATCCTCTAAACCTGTAAGACAACAAAGAAAGTCAATACATGTATTGAAACTGAATGATCACCTACCTGTTAAACAGTAGCAAACAGATAGACAGCGAGCCGTACACAGTGGCAGATGGATGGAACCTTGATGGACAGATGCACCATCAGGGAGGGACGGGGTAATGGCATCCTCTTAACCTGGAAGAGAACAAAGAAAATCAATACCTGTATAGAAACTGAATGATCACCTACCTGTTAGACAGAAGCAAACAGATAGACAGCGAGCCGTACACAGTTGCAGATGGATGAAACCTTGATGGACAGATGCACCATCAGGGAGGGAAGGGGTATTGGCATCCTCAGAACCTAAAAGACAACAAAGAAAATCAATACATGTATAGAAACTGAATGATGAACTAATTCTTATACACTTGCAGTCAAATAAATATAGAATCACACAAATAGTTGCAATGGACAGACACTTGTTTGATGGATCCACCATTAGGAAGGAGGGGGGGGGGGGCCCTGGAGTCCTGAAAGCCTGTAAGACAACAAAGAAAATCAATACATGTATAGAAACTGAATGATTACCTACCTGTTACACAGGTGCAGACAGATAGACCCTTGATTGACAGATGCATCATCAGGGAGGGAATGGGTAATGGCATCCTATAAACCTGTAAAACAACAAAGAAAATCAATACATGTATAGAAACTGAATGATCACCTACCTGTTAGACAGTAGCAAACAGATAGACAGCGAGCCATACACAGTGGCAGATGGATGGAACCTTGATGGACAGATGCACCATCAGGGAGGGAAAGGGTAATGGCATCCTCGGAACCTGAAAGACAACAAAGACAGTCAATACAGGTTTTGAATCTGAAAGATCACTTACCTTTTACACAGTTGCAGAACAATACACAGTGAGCCAGACAGAGCTGCAGACGGACAGATTGGTGGAGGCTGGATTTGCGGTCAGCGAGGGAGGGGCTCAGAAGGTCCTAAACCTGTAAGACAAAAAAAAGTCAATACATATATAGAAATTGAATGATGAACTATCTCTTACACACTTGCAGTAAGATAAATATCGAGTCACACAAATAGTTGCAATGGACAGACACTTCTTTCATGGATCAACCATTAGGAAGGAGGGGGGGGTCCTGAAGTCCTGAAAGCCTGTAAGACAACAAAGAAAATCAATACATGTATAGAAACTGAATGATCATCTACCTGTTAGACAGTAGCAAACAGATTGACAGCGAGCCGTACACAGTGACAGATGGATGGACCCTTGATGGACAGATGCACCATCAGGGAAGGAAGGGGTAATGGCATCCGCTAAACCTGTAAGACAACAAAGAAAATCAATACATGTATAGAAACTGAATGATCACCTACCTGTTAGACAGTAGCAAACAGATTGACAGCGAGCCGTACAAAGTGGTAGATGGATTAAACCTTGATGGACAGATGCACCATCAGGGAGGGAAGGGGTAATGGCATCCTCGGAAACCTGAAAAACAACAAAGAAAATCAATACATGTATAGAAGCTGAATGATCACCTACCTGTTAGTCAATAGCAAACAGATAGACAGTGAGCCGTACACAGTTGCAGATGGATGGACCCTGGATGGACAGATGCACCATTAGGGAGGGAAGGGGTATTGGCATCCTCAGAACCTCAAAGATAACAAAGAAAATTAATACAGGTTTTGAAAATGAAAGATCACTTACCTTTTACACAGTTGCAGAACAATAGACAGTGAGGCATGGGGAATGGGGGGGTCCTGGAGTCCTGAAAGCCTGCAAGACAACAAAGAAAGTCAATACATGTTTAGAAACTGAATGATCACCTACCTGTCAGACAGTAGCAAACAGATTGACAGCGAGCCGTACACAGTGGCAGATGGATTAAACCTTGATGGACAGATGCACCATCAGGGAGGGAAGGGGTAGTGGCATCCTATAAACCTTTAAGACAAAAAAGAAAATCAATATATGTATAAAAACTGAATGATCACCTACCTGTTAGACAGTAGCAAAAAGATAGATAACGAGCCGTACACAGCGGCAGATGGATGGAACCTTGATGGACAGATGCACCATCAGGAAGGGAAGGAGTATTGGCATCCTCAGAACCTAAAAGATAAGAAAGACAATCAATACAGGTTTTGAAACTGAAATATCACTTACCTTTTACACAGTTGCAGAACAATAGACAGTGAGCCAGACACAGCTGCAGATGGACAGATTGATGGTGGCTGAATCTACGGTCAGGGAGGGAGGGGCTCTGAAGGCCCTAAACTTGTAAGACAAAAAAAAACAAAAAAGGTCAATACATGTATAGAAACTGAATGATCACCTACCTGTTAGACAGTAGCAAACAGATAGACAGCGAGCCGTACACAGTGGCAGATGGATGAAATCTTGATGGACAGATGCACCATCAGGGAGGGAATGGGGGGGTCCTGGAGTCCTGAAAGCCTGTAAGACAACAAAGAAAGTCAATACATGTTTAGAAACTGAATGATCACCTACCTGTTAGACAGTAGCAAACAGATTGACAGCGAGCCGTACACAGTGGCAGATGGATTAAACCTTGATGGACAGATGCACCATCAGGAAGGTAAGGGGTATTGGCATCCTCAGGAACTAATAGATAACAAAGACAATCGATACAGGTTTAGAAACTGAAATATCACTTACCTTTTACACAGTTGCAGAACAATAGACAGTGAGCAAGACACAGCTGCAGATGGACAGATTGATGGTGGCTGAATCTACGGTCAGGGAGGGAAGGGCTCTGAAGGTCCTAAACCTGTAAGACAAAAAAAGTCAATACATGTACAGAAACTGAATGATGAACTAACTCTTACACACTTGCAGTCAAATAGATATCGAGTCAAACAAATAGTTACAATGGACAAACACTTGTTTGATGGATCCACAATTAGGATGAAGGGGGGGGGGGGTCCTGGAGTCCTGAAAGCCTGTAAGATGACAAAAAAAGTCAATACATGTTTTAAAACTGAATGATCACCTACCTCTTAGACAGTAGCAAACAGATAGACAGCGAGCCGTACACAGTGACAGATGAATGGACCTTTGATGGACAGATGCACCATCAGGGAGGGAATGGGAAATGGCATCCTATAAACCTGTAAGACAACAAAGAAAATCAATACATGTATAGAAACTGAATGATCACCTACCTGTTAGACAGTAGAAAACAGACAGACATTGAGCCTTACACAGTGGGAGATGGATGGAACCTTGATGGACAGATGCACCATCAGGGAGGGAAGAGGTAATGGCATCCTCCGAACCTGAAGAACAACAAAGACAGTCAATACAGGTTTTGAAACTGAAAGATCACTTACCTTTTACACAGTTGCAGAACAATACACAGTGAGCCAGACACAGCTGCAGACGGACAGATTGATGGAGGCTGGATCTACGGTCAGCGAGGGAGGAGCTCAGAAGGTCCTAAACCTGTAAGACAAAAAAAGTCAATACATGTACAGAAACTGAATGATGAACTAACTCTTACACACTTGCAGTCAGATAGATATCGAGTCACACAAATAGTTACAATGGACAAAAACTTGTTTGATGGATCCACCATTAGGAAGAAGGGGGGGGTCCTGGAGTCCTGAAAGCCTGTAAGACAACAAAGAAAGTCAATACATGTATAGAAACTGAATGATCACCTACCTGTTAGACAGTAGCAAACAGATAGACAGCGAGCCATACACAGTGGCAGATGGATGGGACCTTGATGGACAGATGCACCATCAGGAAGGGAATGGGTAATGGCATCCTCTAAACCTGTAAGACAACAAAAAAAAAATAAATACATGTATAGAAACTGAATGATCACCTACCTGTTAGACAGGTGCAGACAGACAGCGAGCCGTACACAATCGCAGATGGATGGAACCTTGATGGACAGATGCACCATCAGGGAGGGAAGGGGTAATGGCATCCTCTAAACCTGTAAGACAACAAAGAAAATCAATACAAGTATAGAAACTGAATGATCACCTACCTGTTAGACAGTAGAAAACAGATAGACAACGAGCCGTACACAGTGGCAGATGGATGGGACCTTGATGGACAGATGCACCATCAGGAAGGTAAGGGGTATTGGCATCCTCAGAAACTAATAGATAACAAAGACAATCGATACAGGTTTTGAAACTGAAATATCACTTACCTTTTACACAGTTGCAGAACAATAGACAATGAGCAAGACACAGCTGCAGATGGACAGATTGATGGTGGCTGAATCTACGGTCAGGGAGGGAAGGGCTCTGAAGGTCCTAAACCTGTAAGACAAAAAAAAAAAAACGTCAATACATGTATAGAAACTGAATGATAAACTAACTCTAACACACTTGCAGTCAGAAAGGTCGAGTCACACAAATAGTTGCAACGGACAAACACTTGTTTGATGGATCCACCATTAGGAAGGAGGGGGGGGGGGGGTCCTGGAGTCCTGAAAGTCTGTAAGACAACAAAGAAAGTCAATACATGTATAGAAACTGAATGATCACCTACCTGTTAGACAGCAGCAAACAGATAGACAGCGAGCCGTACACAGTGGCAGATGGATGAAACCTTAATGGACAGATGCACCATCAGGGAGGGAAGGGGTAATGGCATCCTCTAAACCTATAAGACAACAAAGAAAATCAATACATGTATAGAAACTGAATGATCACCTACCAATTAGACAGTAGAAAACAGATAGACAGCGAGCCGTACACAGTGACAGATGGATGGACCCTTGATTGACAGATGCACCATCAGGGAGGGTAGGGTGGGGGGGGGTCCTGGAGTCCTGAAAGCCTGTAAGACAAAAAAGAAAGTCAATACATGTTTAGAAACTGAATGATCACCTACCTGTTAGACAGTAGAAAACAGATAGACAACGAGCCGTACACAGTGACGGATGGACCCTTGACGGACAGATGCACCATCAGGGAGGGAAGGGGTAATGGCATCCTCTAAACCTGTAACACAACAAAGAAAATCAATACATGTATAGAAACTGAATGATCACCTACCTGTTAGACAGTAGAAAACAGATAGACAATGAGCCGTACACAGTGACAGATGGATGGACCCTTGACGGACAGATGCACCATCAGGGAGGGAAGGGGTAATGGCATCCTCTAAACCTATAAGACAACAAAGAAAATCAATACATGTATAGAAACTGAATGATCACCTACCTGTTAGACAGAAGAAAAAAGATAGACAGCGAGCCGTACACAGTGACAGATGGATGGACCCTTTATGGAAAGATGCACCATCAGGGAGGGAATGGGGCGGTCCTGGAGTCCTGAAAGCCTGTAAGACAACAAAGAAAGTCAATACATGTATAGAAACTGAATGATCACCTACCTGTTAGACAGTAGCAAATAGATTGACAGCGAGCCGTACAAAGTTGTAGATGGATTAAACCTTGATGGACAGATGCACCATCAGGGAGGGAAGGGGTAATGGCATCCTCGGAACCTGAAAGACAACAAAGAAAATCAATACATGTATAGAAACTGAATGATCACCTACCTGTTGGACAGCAGCAAACAGATTGACAGCGAGCCGTACAAAGTGGTAGATGGATTAAACCTTGATGGACAGATGCACCATCAGGGAGGGAAGGGGTGATGGCATCCTCGGAACCTGAAAGACAACAAAGACAGTCAATACAGGTTTTAAATCTGAAAGATCACTTACCTTTTACACAGTTGCAGAACAATACACAGTGAGCCAGACACAGCTGCAGGCGGACAGATTGATGGAGGCTGGATTTACGGTCAGCGAGGGAGGGGCTCAGAAGGTCCTAAACCTGTAAGACATAAAAAGTCAATACATATATAGAAATTGAATGATGAACTCTCTCTTACACACTTGCAGTAGGAAAAATATCGAGTCACACAAATAGTTGCAATGGACAGACACTTCTTTCAGGGATCCACCATTAGGAAGGAGGGGGGGGTCCTGGAGTCCTGAAAGCCTATAAGACAACAAAGAAAATCAATACATGTATAGAAACTGAATGATCACCTACCTGTTAGACTGTAGAAAACAGAAAGACAGCGAGCCGTACACATTGACAGATGGATGGACCCTTGATGGACAGATGCACCATCAGGGAGGGAAGGGGCATTGGCATCCTCAGAACCTAAAAGATAACAAAGACAATCAATACAGGTTTTGAAACTGAAATATCACTTACCTTTTACACAGTTGCAGAACAATAGACAGTGAGCCAGACACAGCTGCAGATGGACAGATTCATAGTGGCTGAATCTACGGTCAGGGAGGGAGGGGCTCTGAAGGTCCTAAACCTGTAAGACAAAAAAAAAATAAATGTCAATACATGTATAGAAACTGAATGATAAACTAACTCTAACACACTTCTAGTCAGAAAGATCGAGTCACACAAATAGTTGCAATTGACAGACACTTGTTTGATGGATCCACCATTAGGAAGGAGGAGGGGGGGTCTTGGAGTCCTGAAAGTCTGTAAGACAACAAAGAAAATCAATACATGTATAGAAACTGAATGATCACCTACCTGTTAGACAGTAGCAAACAGATAGACAGCGAGCCATACACAGTGGCAGATGGATGGAACCTTGATGGACAGATGCACCATGAGGGAGGGAAGGGGTAATGGCATCCTCTAAACCTGTAAGACAACAAAGAAAATCAATACATGTAAAGAAACTGAATGATCACCTACCTGTTAGTCAGTAGCAAACAGATAGACAGCGAGCCGTACACAGTTGCAGATGGATGGACCCTTGATGGAAGGATGCACCATCAGGGAGGGAAGGGGTAATGGCATCCTCTAAACCTGTAAGACAACAAAGAAAATCAATACATGTATTGAAACTGAATGATCACCTACCTGTTAAACAGTAGCAAAAAGATAGACAGCGAGCCATACACAGTGGCAGAAGGATGGAACCTTGATGGACAGATGCACCATCAGGGAGGGAAAGGGTAATGGCATCCTCTAAACCTGTAAGACAACAAAGAAAATCATTACATGTATAGAAACTGAATGATCACCTACCTGTTAGACAGGTGCAGACAGACAGACAGCGAGCCGTACACAGTGACAGATGGATGGAACCTTGATGGACAGATGCACCATCAGGGAGGGAAGGAGAAATGGCATCCTCTAAACCTGGAAGAGAACAAAGAAAATCAATACATGTATAGAAACTGAATGATCACCTACCTGTTAGAGAGAAGAAAACAGATAGACAGCGAGCCGTACACAGTGACAGATGGATGGACCCTTGATGGACAGATGCACCATCAGGGAGGGAATGGGTAATGGCATCCTCTAAACCTCTAAGACAACAAAAATAAATAAATACATGTATAGAAACTGAATGATCACCTACCTGTTAGACAGTAGCAAACAGATAGACAGCGAGCCGTACACAGTGGCAGATGGATGGAACCTTGATGGACAGATGCACCATCAGGGAGGGAAAGGGTAATGGCATCCTCTAAACCTGTAAGACAACAAAGAAAATCAATACATGTATAGAAACAGAATGATCACCTACCTGTTGGACAGCAGCAAACAGATTGACAGCGAGCCGTACAAAGTGGTAGATGGATTAAACCTTGATGGACAGATGCACCATCAGGGAGGGAAGGGGTGATGGCATCCTCGGAACCTGAAAGACAACAAAGACAGTCAATACAGGTTTTAAATCTGAAAGATCACTTATCTTTTACACAGTTGCAGAACAATACACAGTGAGCCAGACACAGCTGCAGGCGGACAGATTGATGGAGGCTGGATTTACGGTCAGCGAGGGTGGGGCTTAGAAGGTCATAAACCTGTAAGACAAAAAAAGTCAATATATATATAGAAATTGAATGATGAACTCTCTTTTACACACTTGCAGTAGGAAAAATATCGAGTCACACAAATAGTTGCAATGGACAGACACTTCTTTCATGGATCCACCATTAGGAAGGAGGGGGGGGTCCTGGAGTCCTGAAAGCCTATAAGACAACAAAGAAAATCAATACATGTATAGAAACTGAATGATCACCTACCTGTTAGACTGTAGAAAACAGATAGACAGCGAGCCGTACACATTGACAGATGGATGGACCCTTGATGGACATATGCACCATCAGGGAGGGAAAGGGTAATGGCATCCTCGGAACCTGAAAGACAACGAAGAAAATCAATACATGTATAGAAACTGAATGATCACCTACTTGTTAGACAGTAGCAAACAGATTGACAGAGAGCCGTACAAAGTGGTAGATGGATTAAACCATGATGGACAGATGTACCATCAGGGAGGGAAGGGGTAATGGCATCCTCGGAACCTGAAAGACAACAAAAAAAATCAATACATGTATAGAAACTGAATGATCACCTACCTGTTAGACAGTAGGAAACAGATAGACAACGAGCCGTACACCGTGACAGATGGATGGACCCTTGATGGACAGATGCACCATCAGGGAGGGAAGGGGTAATGGCATCTTCTAAACCTGTAAGACAACAAAGAAAATCATTACATGTATAGAAACTGAATGATCACCTACCTGTTAGACAGTAGGAAACAGATTGACAGCGAGCCGTACAAAGTGGTAGATGGATTAAACCTTCATGGACAGATGCACCATCAGGGAGGGAAGGGGTAATGGCATCCTCGGAACCTGTAAGACAACAAAGAAAATCAATACATGTATAGAAACTGAATGATCACCTACCTGTTAGACAGTAGAAAACAGATAGACAACGAGCCGTACACAGTGACAGATGGATGGACCCTTGATGGACAGATGCACCATCAGGGAGGGAAGGGGTAATGGCATCCTCTAAACCTTTAAGACAACAAAGAAAATCAATACATGTATAGAAACTGAATGATCACCTACCTGTTAGACAGTAGCAAAAA
This sequence comes from Salminus brasiliensis, assembly GCF_030463535.1. Taxonomy (NCBI): domain Eukaryota; kingdom Metazoa; phylum Chordata; class Actinopteri; order Characiformes; family Bryconidae; genus Salminus; species Salminus brasiliensis. The sequence continues at coordinate 14,651,250 of NC_132898.1, read as the reverse complement.
GATTGACAGCGAGCCGTACAAAGTGGTAGATGGATTAAACCTTGATGGACAGATGCACCATCAGGGAGGGAAGGGGTAATGGCATCCTCGGAACCTGAAAGACAACAAAGACAGTCAATACAGGTTTTGAAACTGAAAGATCACTTACCTTTTACACAGTTGCAGAACAATACACAGTGAGCCAGACAAAGCTGCAGACGGACAGATTGATGGAGGCTGGATTCACGGTCAGCGAGGGAGGGGCTCAGAAGGTCCTAAACCTGTAAGACAAAAACAAGTCAATACATGAACAGAAACTGAATGATGAACTAACTCTTACACACTTGCAGTCAGATAGATATCGAGTCACACAAATAGTTACAATGGACAGACACTTGTTTCATGGATCCACCATTAGGAAGAAGGGGGGGGGGGTCCTGGAGTCCTGAAAGCCTGTAAGACAACAAAGAAAGTCAATACATGTATAGAAACGGGGGGCGCCAGGGAGCACGTAATGGAGTAGACGCGTTCTAGTTGGGGGCTCCAGGCCAAGCTGATTTAATTTGGTTTTTATACAATTAAGTTTGGAAATTTGAGTGTTTCTTGGTCTCTGAACTTTACTAGCACGGCTTGGCATCGACACAGCGATAATTTGGTTCGAAATGGCTCCGAAATCGGCCAAAACTTCAAAGGACGCGGAGAATCGTCAACCGGCCTCAACTGCTTCTCCCACATGTGACATGGCGGAATCCGGAGAACCAGACGCCGATTCTCCTCCAACGTGGGCTAAAAACTTGACAACATCTCTCCAAGGTGGGCTTGATCATATCTCCTCTCGGCTAAGCAACATGGAGCAAACCCTGACGGCGGTCCGGACGGAGCTGAAGGATTTCAAAGAAGCCTTGAGCTCGCTCGGCGAAACTGTCTCGGCTCATGATTCACGGATTGACGCGTTAGAGGCAGCGCTGAAGGGGCTAGAGAGAGCCAACGCCACCATGCAGTTGAAAATCGACGATCTAGAAGGCAGATCCAGACGAAATAACATACGAATAATTGGAATTCCAGAGGGAGCGGAGGGATCGCGCCCCACGGATTTTGTGGCTGGTTTGCTGCCCAAACTTTTGGGTGAAGAAAATTTCAAACTGCCCTTACTGGTGGACCGTGCGCACAGATCACTCCGTCCTCGCCCGGCTGAGGGTGCCAGGCCTCGACCATTCATCGCGCGGATTCATCTATTCCAAGTCAAAGAAAAGATCTTGCAGCTCCGAAGATCTCGTGGTCCTCTTCAATTTCAAAGACATAAAATACTAATTTTTCCGGACTACACCAGCTACGTTATGGAAAAAAGGAAGCAATTCACGGAGGTGCTACGAGAGCTCAGGAACTTGAAAGTAACTCACTTTCTTCAGTATCCCGCGAGGCTTCACGTTGAGGTTGATGGTCATTCACGGATCTTTTCTGAACTGGCAGAAGCAGAGGCATTTGTGAGTTCTGTTTTGAAAACTAACAAGGCTGCGTGAGTGAGTTTATTCAGTCTTCTGACTTACAAAGAGGTAAAAGCTGAACATTACCTAAAAATTTGTTCAAAACTAGTTGTTATCATTCGGCTTGGCTGTGGATCGAACTGTGTCATATTGTCTCATTACTATTTTCAACACTGCCGTGTTTACGACAGTCGTTGTCTTTTTTGTTACTTTACTATACTGCTTAATTTGATTCTTTACTGTTAATATTTATCCTTCTTGCGTAAAAATACGTGTACAGTTTCATCATAGATATTGTTGAATATAAGCCTGTGTATATTTGAACAGAATAATATTTTATTTTATTTTGTTCCTTGTTTAAGTACTCAGAGACATATGTGATCTAGCTTCTCTTTTTGCGTTATGCGATTTGCTTGGTTCTGGGGCTCCTGACAGCCGTTGATGCAGGGTTGCGTAGTAGGGGTAGTTACTCCAGAGCTGTTGGCCTACCTAAACTTATGGGACTATCTAGACATTCCCGGGGTGGGAATAGGTCTATTTGTGGGTTTGGGACTGAGGGGTGGGTTTTTCTCTTTAGTTGTATGTCTTCTTTTGTAGTTGTCAGTTTTCTTTTTTTTGTAGTTTCTTTGGTCTCTTCAGATAAGGTTACTCCTGTGCACTATGAGTCATATGTCATCTAGGACTAACATGTGTACTTCTGGCATCACCTTAGCCTCATGGAATGTTAGAGGGATGGGTCATCCTATCAAAAGGGGTCGGGTTTTCTCGCATCTGAAAATGTTGAAAGCTGACATAATTTTTTTGCAAGAAACGCATATCAGCCCCACCCGGCAATCTATGCTTAGAGCACATTGGATATCCCAGGTATTCCAGGCCTCATTTTCTTCAAAAGCTAGAGGTGTGGCTATTCTTTTCAAAAAAAATATCCCATTTCATCTTGAGAGGATGATAGCAGACCCACAGGGCCGATACATTATTATATCTGGTTATATTAATTCATTTCCTCTCACATTGATTAATATCTATGGCCCTAATTTTGATTGTCCTGATTTTTTTCGTAAAATCTTTGGTCTGATCCCACTTGCCTTAAGTGAGAACATTATCATGGGGGGTGATTTTAACTGCTATTTAGATCCATATCTGGATAGACTCTCTACTAAGACTCCACCCACGTTGGCCACAGTACAAACTCTTAATAATCTACTCAAAGCAGGGAACATGGTGGATATCTGGAGACTATGTCATCCAACTGGCAGGGACTATTCATACTACTCACATGTACATAAGTCCTATACACGGATTGATTATTTTCTTGTGTCTTCTGAGTTAGTATCCAAAGTTTGCAATGTTACATATCATAACATATTAATATCTGATCACAGCCCAATTACATGTACTCTTCAGAACATTGCCTCCAAACCGACGTATGCATGGCAATTTAATCCTAATCTTCTATCAGATCCTGACTTTGTCGATTACATGAAGGTAAAGTTTGCAGAATTTGCAGAATTCAACGATACAGCAGATGTATCTGATTCCACTCTCTGGGAAACGCTCAAAGTTGTGGTCCGTGGCTATATCTTGGCCTTCGAATCCTCGAAGAAAAAAGAAATGAATCGAAGACTTGTTGAAATTGAGAATATGCTAAAAATATTAGAGCAGAAATATAAGTCTTCCCTTTCAATTTCAGATTATAATAAAATTTTACAATTTAGGTATGAATATAATACTATTCTTAGTCAGCGAGTTGAACACCTTTTACTTAAACTTAAGAGGAAACAATTTGAATTAGGAGACAAACCAGAGGGACTTTTGGCAAGGCAGCTTAGGGCAATTCGTGCAAAACAAGTTATTCATAGGATTCAGTCAAGATCAGGGGATTTAATTACAGATCATAAGGAGATCAATAATAGATTTAGAGATTTTTACACAGAATTATACTCTGCCAAATTTTCAGCTTCAGAATCTGACCTTGACTCTTTCTTTAAAGACCTTGCCTTGCCGAGGCTATCTGACTCTGAGTGTCACTGGATTCCCCTGTTACTCAGTCCGAGATCCTTGAGGCCATTAAAAGCTTCCCTTCTGGTAAAGCAGCTGGGCCAGATGGTTTTGGCTGTGAATTTTATAAATTCTTTTCTTCCAAGCTCTGCCCGTTTCTGCTAAGAATGTTTGACGAGTCTATTGCAAACAAACAATTCCCTGATTCTTTATATCATGCTAACATTTGTCTTTTGCTGAAGAAGGGTAAGGATGATACAGACCCCGCCTCATACAGACCTATTGCCCTGCTTAATTCTGATCAAAAAATAATATCTAAGATTATGGCCAACCGATTAGCTAAACACATATCAGAGATCATTCACCCTGATCAAACAGGGTTTATTCCTGGAAGATTTTCCTTTTGTAATGTTCGTCTGCTTCTTAATGCCATGCATGTGGCACAAAAAAGCGATTCTACTGCGGCTGTTGTTTCACTTGATGCACAAAAAGCCTTTGACCAAGTGGAATGGCCCTACATGCTTTATACATTGAGGCAATTTGGATTTGGGGACTTTTTTATTGATCTGGTTAGGGCCATATATTTGCATCCATCATCTTCTGTTTTAACCAATGCTGACCGTTCAACTCCTTTCACACTTCAGCGTGGGGTTCGACAAGGAGATCCCCTCTCCCCACTTCTTTTCAATATTGCATTAGAGCCTCTTGCAGTAGGAATACGGAAACATCCAGATATTAGTGGTATTAAAATGGGAGATTTGGAGGCTCTAGTCATTCTTTATGCAGACGATTTGCTCCTGTGCATCTCAGACCCTGTATCTTCTATCCCCTCTCTCCTGGAATATCTCAAATTGTTTGGTCAGCTGTCAGGATATACAATTAACTGGAATAAAAGTGAATTGATGCCACTTTCTCAAAATTTCGATCCAAATCTTTTGGCCTCCTTTCCCTTTAAGGTGGCCAGGGAACATTTAACTTATCTTGGGCTTCAGATATCCAGTGATCCAAAAATAATATTTAAGCTAAACTTTCAAGCTGCGTTAGAAAAGATAAGAACAGACGTTGAAAGGTGGAGATTGCTTCCCTTGTCTCTGATTGGTAGAATAAATGCGGTTAAAATGATTACACTACCAAGAATTTTATATATTTTTCAAAATCTTCCTATTTTTCTCCCAAACTCCTTTTTTCAACAACTAGATGCAATTGTCTCGTCCTTTGTCTGGGCTCAGAAGACCCCACGTATCTCCAAAATTCATTTACAGAAAGCTTCAGTCGATGGTGGACTAGGTCTGCCCAACTTTAAACATTATTATTGGGCTGCGAACGCCAGAGCAATCTCCTTTTGGCAATTGGGATCACATGAGGGACTCATTTTGGATTCTACACCACTGTGGGTTAAATATGAGGCCGGATCAGTTACTAAGACATCTTTACCGGTTTTTCTGTTTTCTAAGGTGTCACCTAGCAATACCTTAATAAATAATAATTTCATTATTAAAAACTCACTTAAGATTTTAAACCAGATTAAATGCGTTACTAATGCACCACTAACTTCGGTTCATACTCCAATTATGTGTAATCATTTTTTTCTACCTGCTAAGATGGATAAAGCATTCTCTGTTTTCGTAAGCAAAGGACTAAGAACTATAGAGGACTTATATGTAGATGGGACCTTTATGTCATTCAATCAATTCAAAGATAAATTCAGCCTTTCTCATATACATTTTTTCCGTTATCTACAGCTTCGACATTATGTGAGACAAAATATTTCTCATTTTGAATCAAAGCCAAGTGATCACACACTATTTCGTTTCTTACGCACAGACCCCACATCTAAACAATTGATTTCACATTTTATTACAGTTTTGAGAGCTACTCCAGACACAACTAAATTTAGAGAGGCTTGGGCGAGAGAGATAGATAGCGAAATTACAGAAGAAGTATGGGTGGAGAGTTTGTCTCGTGTATTAAGCTGCTCTGTAAACTCTCGATACAGGCTGATTCAGTTTAAGGTGCTTCACCGGCTGCATTACTCCAGGACTAAATTACATAAGATTTTTGAATCCATCTCACCTCTTTGTGAAAGATGCAAAATTGAGGAGGGCTCTTTGACTCATCTGTTTATAACCTGCCCTGTGCTACAGACCTTCTGGTCAAGAATTTTTGATTGGCTTTCCAAAACTCTTGAAATAAAATTAGACTTTGATCCCATAATCATAATTTGTGGGTGTTCTGCATTATTATTTACCTTTCCTTACAAGATACAACGGGTGGTGATGGCTGCTATGATTGTGGCTAAGAAGCTGCTGCTTTTGAATTGGAAATCGCCTTTCGCTCCATCGTTCAAGCATTGGCTAGCTGAGATGCTTAATTTTGCCTCTTTGGAGCGTGCATGTAGCCGTGGACCAAGTGCACAGAAGTACATTAACCAGATTTGGAATCCAATAATTAGTTATTTCAAGTAAATGTAAGACCATAAATGTAAGTAACTGTAAGACCATCATTTGTTGGCCCTTTTTTTTTTTTTTTCTCTTTTTTTTTTTTTTTTTTTTTTCCTCGTTTATTTATTTATTTATTTTTTCCTTCTATGCTACTACTGCAGATGTTACTGTCATTGTTGCTGTTATTTTTATTTTCTATCACAATATTATTGTTGTTGTTGTTATTATTACTATTATTATTATTATTATTCTATTTCTTTCTTGAATGTGCTCGACAGGAGGGGGTAGGGTTTGTTTGATATGTACTTTTTTTTGTTGTTGCTTGTTTGTCTGTTTGTACTGATTATACAACAAAAAAAAAACTAAAATAAAGTATTTAAAAAAAATACATGTATAGAAACTGAATGATCACCTACCTGTTAGACAGTAGCAAACAGATAGACAGCGAGCCATACACAGTGGCAGATGGATGGGACCTTGATGGACAGATGCACCATCAGGAAGGGAATGGGTAATGGCATCCTCTAAACCTGTAAGACAACAAAGAAAATCAATACATGTATAGAAACTGAATGATCACCTACCTGTTAGACAGTAGCAAACAGATAGACAACGAGCCGTACACAGTGACAGATGGATGGAACCTTAATGGACAGATGCACCATCAGGGAGGGAAGGAGAAATGGCATCCTCTAAACCTGTAAGACAACAAAGAAAATCTATACATGTATAGAAACTGAATGATCACCTACCTGTTAGAGAGAAGAAAACAGATAGACAGCGAGCCGTACACAGTGACAGATGGATGGACCCTTGATGGACAGATGCACCATCAGGGAGGGAATGGGTAATGGCATCCTCTAAACCTCTAAGACAACAAAAAAAAATAAATACATGTATAGAAACTGAATGATCACCTACCTGTTAGACAGTAGCAAACAGACAGATAGGGAGCCGTACACAGTGACAGATGTATGGACCCTTGATGGACAGATGCACCATCAGGGAGGGAAGGGGTAATGGCATCCTCAGAACCTAAAAGATAACAAAGAAAATTAATACAGGTTTTGAAACTGAAAGATCACTTACCTTTTACACAGTTGCAGAACAATAGACAGTGAGGCATGGGGAATGGGGGGTCCTGGAGTCCTGAAAGCCTGTAAGACAACAAAGAAAATCAATACATGTATAGAAACTGAATGATCACCTACCTGTTAGACAGTAGAAAGCAGATAGACAGCGAGACGTACACAGTGACAGATGGATGGACCCTTGATGGAAGGAAGCACCATCAGGGAGGGAATGGGTAATGGCATCCTCTAAACCTGTAAGACAAGAAAGAAAAACAAATACATGTATAGAAACTGAATGATCACCTACCTGTTAGACAGGGGCAGACAGACAGACAGCGAGCCGTACACAGTGGCAGATGGATGGAACCTTGATGGACAGATGCACCATCAGGGAGGGAAGGGGTAATGGCATCCTCTAAACCTGTAAGACAACAAAGAAAATCAATACATGTATAGAAACTGAATGATCACCTACCTGTTAGACAGTAGCAAAAAGATAGACAGCGAGCCATACACAGTGGCAGATGGATGGGATCTTGATGGACAGATGCACCATCAGGAAGGGTAGGGGTATTGGCATCCTCAGAAACTAATAGATAACAAAGACAATCGATACAGGTTTTGAAACTGAAATATCACTTACCTTTTACACAGTTGCAGAACAATAGACAGTGAGCCAGACACAGCTGCAGATGGACAGATTGATGGTGGCTGAATCTACGGTCAGGGAGGGAGGGGCTCTGAAGGTCCTAAACCTGTAAGACAAAAAAAAACAAAAAAAAAACGTCAATACATATATAGAAACTGAATGATAAACTAACTCTAACTCACTTGCAGTCAGAAAGATCGAGTCACACAAATAGTTGCAACGGACATACACTTGTTTGATGGATCCACCATTAGGAAGGAGGGGGGGGGGGGGTCCTGGAGTCCTGAAAGTCTGTAAGACAAAAAGAAAGTCAATACATGTATAGAAACTGAATGATCACCTACCTGTTAGACAGTAGCAAACAGATAGACAGCGAGCCGTACACAGTGGCAGATGTATGGAACCTTGATGGACAGATGCACCATCAGGGAGGGAAAGGGTAATGGCATCCTCTAAACCTGTAAGACAACAAAGAAAATCAATACATGTATAGAAACTGAATGATCACCTACCTGTTGGACAGCAGCAAACAGATTGACAGCGAGCCGTACAAAGTGGTAGATGGATTAAACCTTGATGGACAGATGCACCATCAGGGAGGGAAGGGGTGATGGCATCCTCGGAACCTGAAAGACAACAAAGACAGTCAATACAGGTTTTAAATCTGAAAGATCACTTACCTTTTACACAGTTGCAGAACAATTCACAGTGAGGCAGACACAGCTGCAGACGGACAGATTGATGGAGGCTGGATTTACGGTCAGTGAGGGAGGGGCTCAGAAGGTCCAGACAGAAAGACAGCGAGCCGTACACAGTGGCAGATGGATGGAACCTTATTCGACAGATGCACCATCAGGGAGGGAAGGGGTAATGGCAACCTTGGAACATGAAAGATCACTTACCTTTTACACAGTTGCAGAACAATACACAGTGAGCCAGACAGAGCTGCAGATGGACAGATTGATGGAGGCTGGATCTACGGTCGGCGATGGAGGGGCTCAGAAGGTCCTAAACCTGTAAGACAAAAAAAAAGTCAATACATGTGTAGAAACTGAATGATGAACTAACTCTTACACACTTGCAATCGGATAGATATCGAGTCACACAAATACTTGCAATGGACAGACCCTTGTTTGATGGATACACCATTAGGAAGGGGGGGGGGTCCTGGAGTCCTGAAAGCCTGTAAGACAACAAAGAAAATCAATACATGTAAAGAAACTGAATGATCACCTACCTGTTAGTCAGTAGCAAACAGATAGACAGCGAGCCGTACACAGTTGCAGATGGATGGACCCTTGATGGAAGGATGCACCATCAGGGAGGGAAGGGGTAATGGCATCCTCTAAACCTGTAAGACAACAAAGAAAATCAATACATGTATTGAAACTGAATGATCACCTACCTGTTAAACAGTAGCAAACAGATAGACAGCGAGCCATACACAGTGGCAGAAGGATGGAACCTTGATGGACAGATGCACCATCAGGGAGGGAAGGGGTAATGGCATCCTCAGAAACTAATAGATAACAAAGACAATCGATACAGGTTTTGAAACTGAAATATCACTTACCTTTTACACAGTTGCAGAACAATAGACAGTAAGCCAGACACAGCTGCAGATGGACAGATTGATGGTGGCTGAATCTACGGTCAGGGAGGGAGGGGCTCTGAAGGTCCTAAACCTGTAAGACAAAAAAAAAAAATGTCTATACCTGTATAGAAACTGAATGATAAACTAACTCTAACACACTTGTAGTCAGAAAGATCGAGTCACACAAATAGTTGCAATTGACAGACACTTGTTTGATGGATCCACCATTAGGAAGGAGGGGGGGGGTCCTGGAGTCCTGAAAGTCTGTAAGACAACAAAGAAAGTCAATACATGTATAGAAACTGAATGATCACCTACCTGTTGGACAGCAGCAAACAGATTGACAGCGAACCGTACAAAGTGGTAGATGGATTAAACCTTGATGGACAGATGCACCATCAGGGAGGGAATGGGTAATGGCATCCTCTAAACCTGTAAGACAACAAAAAAAGTCAATACATATATAGAAACTGAATGATGAACTCTCTCTTACACACTCGATGTAGGAAAAATATCGAGTCACACAAATAGTTGCAATGGAAAGACACTTCTTTCATGGATCCACCATTAGGAAGGAGGGGGGGGTCCTGGAGTCTTGAAAGCCTACAAGACAACAAAGAAAATCAATACATGTATAGAAACTGAATGATCACCTACCTGTTAGACTGTAGAAAACAGATAGACAGCGAGCCGTACACATTGACAGATGGATGGACCCTTGATGGACAGATGCACCATCAGGGAGGGAATGGGTAATGGCATCCTCTAAACCTGTAAGACAACAAAGAAAATCAATACATGTATAGAAACTGAATGATCACCTACCTGTTAGACAGTAGCAAACAGATAGACAGCGAGCCATACACAGTGGCAGATGGATGGAACCTTGATGGACAGATGCACCATCAGGGAGGGAAGGGGTAATGGCATCCTCTAAACCTGGAAGAGAACAAAGAAAATAAATACCTGTATAGAAACTGAATGATCACCTACCTGTTAGTCAGTAGCAAACAGATAGACAGCGAGCCGTACACAATTGCAGATGGATGGACCCTTGATGGACAGATGCACCATCAGGGAGGGAAGGGGTATTGGCATCCTCAGAACCTAAAAGCTAACAAAGAAAATTAATACAGGGTTTGAAACTGAAAGATCACTTACCTTTTACACAGTTGCAGAACAATAGACAGTGAGGCATGGGGAATGGGGGGGTCAAGGAGTCCAGAAAGCCTGTAAGACAACAAAGAAAGTCAATACATGTTTAGAAACTGAATGATCACCTACCTGTTAGACAGCAGCAAACAGATAGACAGCGAGCCGTACACATTGACAGATGGATGGACCCTTGATGGACAGATGCACCATCAGGGAGGGAATGGGTAATGGCATCCTCTAAACCTGTAAGACAACAAAAAAAATAAATACATGTATAGAAACTGAATGATCACCTACCTGTTAGACAGGTGCAGACAGACAGACAGCGAGCCGTACACAGTGGCAGATGGATGGAACCTTGATGGACAGATACACCATCAGGGAGGGAAGGGGTAATGGCATCCTCTAAACCTGTAAGACAACAAAGAAAATCAATACATGTATAGAAACTGAATGATCACCTACCTGTTAGTCAGTAGCAAACAGATCGACAGCGAGCCATACACAGTTGCAGATGGATTGACCCTTGATGGACAGATGCACCTTTAGGGAGGGAAAGGGGTAATGGCATCCTCTAAACCTGTAAGACAACAAAGAAAATCAATACATGTATAGAAACTGAATGATCACCTACCTGTTACACAGTAGAAAACAGATAGACAGCGAGCCATACAGAGTGGCAGATGGATGGAACCTTGATGGACAGATGCACCATCAGGGAGGGAAGGGGTAATGGCATCCTCTAAACCTGGAAGAGAACAAAGAAAATAAATACCTGTATAGAAACTGAATGATCACCTACCTGTTAGTCAGTAGCGAACAGATAGACAGCGAGCCGTACACAGAGGCAGATGGATGGACCCTTGATGGACAGATGCACCATCAGGGAGGGAAGGGGTATTGGCATCCTCAGAACCTAAAAGCTAACAAAGAAAATTAATACAGGGTTTGAAACTGAAAGATCACTTACCTTTTACACAGTTGCAGAACAATAGACAGTGAGGCATGGGGAATGGGGGGGTCAAGGAGTCCAGAAAGCCTGTAAGACAACAAAGAAAGTCAATACATGTTTAGAAACTGAATGATAACCTACCTGTTAGACAGCAGCAAACAGATAGACAGCGAGCCGTACACATTGACAGATGGATGGACCCTTGATGGACAGATGCACCATCAGGGAGGGAATGGGTAATGGCATCCTCTAAACCTGTAAGACAACAAAAAAAATAAATACATGTATAGAAACTGAATGATCACCTACCTGTTAGACAGGTGCACACAGACAGACAGCGAGCCGTACACAGTGGCAGATGGATGGAACCTTGATGGACAGATACACCATCAGGGAGGGAAGGGGTAATGGCATCCTCTAAACCTGTAAGACAACAAAGAAAATCAATACATGTATAGAAACTGAATGATCACCTACCTGTTAGTCAGTAGCAAACAGATCGACAGCGAGCCATACACAGTTGCAGATGGATGGACCCTTGATGGACAGATGCACCTTTAGGGAGGGAAAGGGGTAATGGCATCCTCTAAACCTGTAAGACAACAAAGAAAATCAATACATGTATAGAAACTGAATGATCACCTACCTGTTACACAGTAGAAAACAGATAGACAGCGAGCCATACAGAGTGGCAGATGGATGGAACCTTGATGGACAGATGCACCATCAGGGAGGGAAGGGGTAATGGCATCCTCTAAACCTGGAAGAGAACAAAGAAAATAAATACCTGTATAGAAACTGAATGATCACCTACCTGTTAGTCAGTAGCAAACAGATAGACAGCGAGCCGTACACAGTTGCAGATGGATGGACCCTTGATGGACAGATGCACCATCAGGGAGGGAAGGGGTATTGGCATCCTCAGAACCTAAAAGGTAACAAAGAAAATTAATACAGGGTTTGAAACTGAAAGATCACTTACCTTTTACACAGTTGCAGAACAATAGACAGCGAGGCATGGGGAATGGGGGGGTCCTGGAGTCCAGAAAGCCTGTAAGACAACAAAGAAAGTCAATACAGGTTTTGAAAATGAAAGATCACTTACCTTTAACACAGTTGCAGAACAATACACAGTGAGCCAGACACAGCTGCAGACGGACAGATTGATGGAGGCTTGATTTACGGTCAGCAAGGGAGGGGCTCAGAAGGTCCTAAACCTGTAAGACAAAAAAAAGTCAATACATATATAGAAATTGAATGATGAACTAACTCTTACACACTTGCATTAGGATAAATATCGAGTCACACAAATAGTTGCAATGGACAGACAATTCTTTGATGGATCCACCATTAGGAAGGAGGGGGGGGTCCTGGAGTCCTGAAAGCCTGTAAGACAACAAAGAAAATCAATACATGTATAGAAACTGAATGATCACCTACCTGTTAGACAGTAGAAAACAGATAGACAGCGAGCCGTACACAGTGACAGATGGATGGACCCTTGATGGACAGATGCACCATCAGGGAGGGAATGGGTAATGGCATCCTCTAAACCTGTAAGACAAGAAAAAAAAATAAATACATGTATAGAAACTGAATGATCACCTACCTGTTAGACAGGGGCAGACAGACAGACAGCGAGCCGTACACAGTGGCAGATGGATGGAACCTTGATGGACAGATGCACCATCAGGGAGGGAAGGGGTAATGGCATCCTCTAAACCTATAAGACAACAAAGAAAATCAATACATGTACAGAAACTGAATGATCACCTACCTGTTAGACAGTAGAAAACAGATAGACAACGAGCCGTACACAGTGACAGATGGATGGACCCTTGACGGTCAGATGCACCATCAGGGAGGGAAGGGCTAATGGCATCCTCTAAACCTATAAGACAACAAAGAAAATCAATACATGTATAGAAACCGAATGATCACCTACCAATTACACAGTAGAAAACAGATAGAAAGCGAGCCGTACACAGTGACAGATGGATGGACCCTTGATTGACAGATGCACCATCAGGGAGGGAAGGGGGGGGGTCCTGGAGTCCTGAAAGCCTGTAAGACAACAAAGAAAGACAATACATGTTTAGAAACTGAATGATCACCTACCTGTTAGACAGTAGCAAACAGATAGACCACGAGCCGTACACAGTGACAGATGGATGGACCCTTGATGGACAGATGCACCATTAGGGAGGGAATTGGTAATGGTATCCTCTAAATCTTTAAGACAACAAAGAAAATCAATACATGTATAGAAACTGAATGATCACCTACCTGTTAGACAGTAGCAAACAGATAGACAGCGAGCCGTACACAGTGACAGATGGATGGACCCTTGATGGACAGAAGAACCATCAGGAAGGGTAGGGGTATTGGCATCCTCAGAAACTAATAGATAACAAAGACAATCGATACAGGTTTTGAAACTGAAATATAACTTACCTTTTACACAGTTGCAGAACAATAGACAGTGAGCCAGACACAGCTGCAGATGGACAGATTGATGGTGGCTGAATCTACGGTCAGGGAGGGAGGGGCTCTGAAGGTCCTAAACCTGTAAGACAAAAAAAAAAAAAATGTCAATACATGTATAGAAACTGAATGATAAACTAACTAACACACTTCTAGTCCGAAAGATCGAGTCACACAAATAGTTGCAATTGACAGACACTTGTTTGATGGATCCACCATTAGGAAGGAGAGAGGGGGGTCTTGGAGTCCTGAAAGTCTGTAAGACAACAAAGAAAGTAAATAGATGTATAGAAACTGAATGATCACCTACCTGTTAGACAGTAGAAAACAGATAGACAGCGAGCCGTACACAGTGATAGATGGATGGACCCTTGATGGACAGATGCACCATCAGGGAGGGAATGGGTAATGGCATCCTCTAAACCTGTAAGACAACAAAAAAAAATAAATACATGTATAGAAACTGAATGATCACCTACCTGTTAGACAGGTGCAGACAGACAGACAGCGAGCCGTACACAGAGGCAGATGGATGGAACCTTGATGGACAGATGCACCATCAGGGAGGGAAGGGGTAATGGCATCCTCTAAACCTGTAAGACAACAAAGAAAATCAATACATGTATAGAAACTGAATGATCACCTACCTGTTAGACAGTAGCAAACAGATAGACAGCGAGCCATACACAGTGGCAGATGGATGGAACCTTGATGGACAGATGCACCATGAGGGAGGGAAGGGGTAATGGCATCCTCTAAACCTGTAAGACAACAAAGAAAATCAATACATGTAAAGAAACTGAATGATCACCTACCTGTTAGTCAGTAGCAAACAGATAGACAGCGAGCCGTACACAGTTGCAGATGGATGGACCCTTGATGGAAGGAAGCACCATCAGGGAGGGAAGGGGTAATGGCATCCTCTAAACCTGTAAGACAACAAAGAAAATCAATACATGTATAGAAACTGAATGATCACCTACCTGTTAGACAGTAGCAATCAGATTGACAGCGAGCCGTACAAAGTGGTAGATGGATTAAACCTTGATGGACAGATGCACCATCAGGGAGGGAAAGGGTAATGGCATCCTCGGAACCTGAAAGACAACGAAGAAAATCAATACATGTATAGAAACTGAATGATCATCTACTTGTTAGACAGTAGCAAACAGATTGACAGAGAGCCGTACAAAGTGGTAGATGGATTAAACCTTGATGGACAGATGTACCATCAGGGAGGGAAGGGGTAATGGCATCCTCGGAACCTGAAAGACAACAAAAAAAATCAATACATGTATAGAAACTGAATGATCACCTACCTGTTAGACAGTAGAAAACAGATAGACAGCGAGCCGTACACAGTGACAGATGGATGGACCCTTGATGGACAGATGCACCATTAGGGAGGGAATGGGTAATGGTATCCTCTAAATCTTTAAGACAACAAAGAAAATCAATACATGTATAGAAACTGAATGATCACCTACCTGTTAGACAGTAGCAAACAGATAGACAGCGAGCCGTACACAGTGACAGATGGATGGACCCTTGATGGACAGATGCACCATCAGGGAGGGAAGGGGTAATGGCATCCTCTAAACCTGTAAGACAACAAAGAAAATTAATACATGTATAGAAACTGAATGATCACCTACCTGTTAGACAGTAGCAAACAGATAGACAGCGAGCCATACACAGTGGCAGATGGATGGGACCTTGATGGACAGAAGAACCATCAGGAAGGGTAGGGGTATTGGCATCCTCAGAAACTAATAGATAACAAAGACAATCGATACAGGTTTTGAAACTGAAATATAACTTACCTTTTACACAGTTGCAGAACAATAGACAGTGAGCCAGACACAGCTGCAGATGGACAGATTGATGGTGGCTGAATCTACGGTCAGGGAGGGAGGAGCTCTGAAGGTCCTAAACCTGTAAGACAAAAAAAAAAAAAAATGTCAATACATGTATAGAAACTGAATGATAAACTAACTCTAACACACTTCTAGTCCGAAAGATCGAGTCACACAAATAGTTGCAATTGACAGACACTTGTTTGATGGATCCACCATTAGGAAGGAGAGAGGGGGGTCTTGGAGTCCTGAAAGTCTGTAAGACAACAAAGAAAGTAAATAGATGTATAGAAACTGAATGATCACCTACCTGTTAGACAGTAGAAAACAGATAGACAGCGAGCCGTACACAGTGATAGATGGATGGACCCTTGATGGACAGATGCACCATCAGGGAGGGAATGGGTAATGGCATCCTCTAAACCTGTAAGACAACAAAAAAAAATAAATACATGTATAGAAACTGAATGATCACCTACCTGTTAGACAGGTGCAGACAGACAGACAGCGAGCCGTACACAGAGGCAGATGGATGGAACCTTGATGGACAGATGCACCATCAGGGAGGGAAGGGGTAATGGCATCCTCTAAACCTGTAAGACAACAAAGAAAATCAATACATGTATAGAAACTGAATGATCACCTACCTGTTAGACAGTAGCAAACAGATAGACAGCGAGCCATACACAGTGGCAGATGGATGGAACCTTGATGGACAGATGCACCATGAGGGAGGGAAGGGGTAATGGCATCCTCTAAACCTGTAAGACAACAAAGAAAATCAATACATGTAAAGAAACTGAATGATCACCTACCTGTTAGTCAGTAGCAAACAGATAGACAGCGAGCCGTACACAGTTGCAGATGGATGGACCCTTGATGGAAGGAAGCACCATCAGGGAGGGAAGGGGTAATGGCATCCTCTAAACCTGTAAGACAACAAAGAAAATCAATACATGTATAGAAACTGAATGATCACCTACCTGTTAGACAGTAGCAAACAGATTGACAGCGAGCCGTACAAAGTGGTAGATGGATTAAACCTTGATGGACAGATGCACCATCAGGGAGGGAAAGGGTAATGGCATCCTCGGAACCTGAAAGACAACGAAGAAAATCAATACATGTATAGAAACTGAATGATCATCTACTTGTTAGACAGTAGCAAACAGAATGACAGAGAGCCGTACAAAGTGGTAGATGGATTAAACCTTGATGGACAGATGTACCATCAGGGAGGGAAGGGGTAATGGCATCCTCGGAACCTGAAAGACAACAAAAAAAATCAATACATGTATAGAAACTGAATGATCACCTACCTGTTAGACAGTAGAAAACAGATAGACAGCGAGCCGTACACAGTGACAGATGGATGGAACCTTGATGGACAGATGCACCATCAGGGAAGGAATGGATAATGGCATCCTCTAAACCTGTAAGACAACAAAGAAAATCAATACATGTATAGAAACTGAATGATCACCTACCTGTTAGACAGGTGCAGACAGACAGACAGCGAGCCGTACACAGTGACAGATGGATGTACCCTTGATGGACAGATGCACCATCAGGGAGGGAAGGGGTAATGGCATCCTCTAAACCTGTAAGACAACAAAGAAAATCAATACATGTATAGAAACTGAATGATCACCTACCTGTTACACAGTAGAAAACAGATAGACAGCGAGCCATACAGAGTGGCAGATGGATGGACCCTTGATGGACAGATGCACCATCAGGGAGGGAAGGGGTATTGGCATCCTCAGAACCTAAAAGATAACAAAGAAAATTAATACAGGTTTTGAAACTGAAAGATCACTTACCTTTTACACAGTTGCAGAACAATAGACAGTGAGGCATGGGGAATGGGGGGGTCCTGGAGTCCTGAAAGCCTGTAAGACAACAAAGAAAATCAATACATGTATAGAAACTGAATGATCACCTACCTGTTAGACAGTAGCAAAAAGATTGACAGCGAGCCGTACAAAGTGGTAGATGGATTAAACCTTGATGGACAGATGCACCATCAGGGAGGGAAGGGGTAATGGCATCCTCGGAACCTGAAACACAACAAAGACAGTCAATACAGGTTTTGAAACTGAAAGATCACTTACCTTTTACACGGTTGCAGAACAATACACAGTGAGCCAGACACAGCTGCAGACGGACAGATTGATGGAGGCTGGATTCACGGTCAGCGAGGGAGGGGCTCAGAAGGTCCTAAACCTGTAAGACAAAAACAAGTCAATACATGAACAGAAACTGAATGATGAACTAACTCTAACACACTTGTAGTCAGAAAGATCGAGTCACACAAATAGTTGCAATTGACAGACACTTGTTTGATGGATCCACCATTAGGAAGAAGGGGGGGAGGTCCTGGAGTCCTGAAAGCCTGTAAGACAACAAAGAAAGTCAATACATGTATAGAAACTGAATGATCACCTACCTGTTAGACAGTAGCAAACAGATAGACAGCAAGCCATACACAGTGGCAGAAGGATGGAACCTTGATGGACAGATGCACCATCAGGAAGGGAAGGGGTATTGGCATCCACAGAAACTAATAGATTACAAAGACAATCGATACAGGTTTTGAAACTGAAATATCACTTACCTTTTACACAGTTGCAGAACAATAGACAGTGAGCCAGACACAGCTGCAGATGGACAGATTGATGGTGGCTGAATCTACGGTCAACGAGGGAGGGGCTCTAAAGGTCCTAAACCTGTAAGACAAAAAAAAAAAATGTCAATACATGTATAGAAACTGAAAGATAAACTAACTCTAACACACTTGTAGTCAGAAAGATCGAGTCACACAAATAGTTGCAATTGACAGACACTTGTTTGATGGATCCACCATTAGGAAGGAGGGGGAGGGTCTTGGAGTCCTGAAAGCCTGTAAGACAACAAAGAAAATCAATACATGTATAGAAACTGAATGATCACCTACCTGTTAGACAGTAGCAAACAGATAGACAGCGATCCATACACAGTGGCAGATGGATGGAACCTTGATGGACAGATGCACCATCAGGGAGGGAAGGGGTATTGGCATCCTCAGAACCTAAAAGATAAAAAAGAAAATTAATACAGGTTTTGAAACTGAAAGATCTCTTACCTTTTACACAGTTGCAGAACAATAGACAGTGAGGCATGGGGAATGGGGGGGTCCTGGAGTCCTGAAAGCCTGTAAGACAACAAAGAAAGTCAATACATGTATAGAAACTGAATGATCACCTACCTGTTAGACAGTAGCAAACAGATAGACAACGAGCCGTACACAGTGACAGATGGATGTACCCTTGACTGACAGATGGATGTACCCTTGACGGACAGATGCACCATCAGGGAGGGAAGGGGTAATGGCATCCTCTAAAGCTATAAGACAACAAAGAAAATCAATACATGTATAGAAACTGAATGATCACCTACCAATTAGACAGTAGAAAACAGATAGACAGCGAGCCGTACACAGTGACAGATGGATGGACCCTTGACGGACAGATGCACCATCAGGGAGGGAATGGGTAATGGCATCCTCAGAACCTAAAAGATTACAAAGACAATCAATACAGGTTTTGAAACTGAAATATCACTTACCTTTTACACAGTTGCAGAACAATAGACAGTGAGCCAGACACAGCTGCAGATGGACAGAATGATAGTGGCTGAATCTACGGTCAGGGAGGGAGGGGCTCTGAAGGTCCTAAACCTGTAAGACAAAAAAAAAATAAATGTCAATACATGTATAGAAACTGAATGATAAACTAACTCTAACACACTTCTAGTCAGAAAGATCGAGTCACACAAATAGTTGCAATTGACAGACACTTGTTTGATGGATCCACCATTAGGAAGGAGAAGGGGGGGTCTTTGAGTCCTGAAAGTCTGTAAGACAACAAAGAAAGTCAATACATGTATAGAAACTGAATGATCACCTACCTGTTAGACAGTAGAAAACAGATAGACAGCGAGCCGTACACAGTGACAGATGGATGGACCCTTGATGGACAGATGCACCATCAGGGAGGGAATGGGTAATGGCATCCTCTAAACCTGTAAGACAACAAAAAAAAATAAATACATGTATAGAAACTGAATGATCACCTACCTGTTAGACAGGTGCAGACAGACAGACAGCGAGCCGTACACAGAGGCAGATGGATGGAACCTTGATGGACAGATGCACCATCAGGGAGGGAAGGGGTAATGGCATCCTCTAAACCTGTAAGACAACAAAGAAAATCAATACATGTATAGAAACTGAATGATCACCTACCTGTTAGACAGTAGCAAACAGATAGACAGCGAGCCATACACAGTGGCAGATGGATGGAACCTTGATGGACAGATGCACCATCAGGGAGGGAAGGGGTATTGGCATCCTCAGAACCTAAAAGATAACAAAGAAAATTAATACAGGTTTTGAAACTGAAAGATCTCTTACCTTTTACACAGTTGCAGAACAATAGACAGTGAGGCATGGGGAATGGGGGGGTCCTGGAGTCCTGAAAGCCTGTAAGACAACAAAGAAAGTCAATACATGTATAGAAACTGAATGATCACCTACCTGTTAGACAGTAGCAAACAGATAGACAACGAGCCGTACACAGTGACAGATGGATGTACCCTTGACGGACAGATGCACCATCAGGGAGGGAAGGGGTAATGGCATCCTCTAAAGCTATAAGACAACAAAGAAAATCAATACATGTATAGAAACTGAATGATCACCTACCAATTAGACAGTAGAAAACAGATAGACAGCGAGCCGTACACAGTGACAGATGGATGGACCCTTGACGGACAGATGCACCATCAGGGAGGAAATGGGTAATGGCATCCTCTAAACCTGTAAGACAAGAAAAATAAATAAATACATGCATTGAAACTGAATGATCACCTACCTGTTAGACAGGGGCAGACAGACAGATAGCGAGCCGTACACAGTGGCAGATGGACAGATTAATGGTGGCTGAATCTACGGTCAGGGAGGGAGGGGCTCTGAAGGTCCTAAACCTGTAAGACAAAAAAAAAACAAAAAAACGTCAAGACATGTATAGAAACTGAATGATCACCTACCTATTAGACAGTAGTAAACAGATAGACAGCGAGCCATACACAGTGGCAGATGGATGGAACCTTGATGGACAGATGCACCATGAGGGAGGGAAGGGGTAATGGCATCCTCTAAACCTGTAAGACAACAAAGAAAATCAATACATGTATTGAAACTGAATGATCACCTACCTGTTACACAGTAGCAAACAGATAGACAGCGAGCCATACACAGTGGCAGATGGATGGAACCTTGATGGACAGATGCACCATCAGGGAGGGAAAGGGGTAATGGCATCCTCTAAACCTGAAAGACAACAAAAAAAAATAAATACATGTATAGAAACTAAATGATCACCTACCTGTTAGACAGGTGCAGACAGACAGACAGCGAGCCGTACACAGAGGCAGATGGATGGAACCTTGATGGACAGATGCACCATCAGGGAGGGAAGGGGTAATGGCATCCTCTAAACCTGTAAGACAACAAAGAAAATCAATACATGTATAGAAACTGAATGATCACCTACCTGTTAAACAGTAGCAAACAGATAGACAGCGAGCCATACACAGTGGCAGATGGATGGAACCTTGATGGACAGATGCACCATCAGGGAGGGAAGGGGTATTGGCATCCTCAGAACCTAAAAGATAACAAAGAAAATTAATACAGGTTTTGAAACTGAAAGATCTCTTACCTTTTACACAGTTGCAGAACAATAGACAGTGAGGCATGGGGAATGGGGGGGTCCTGGAGTCCTGAAAGCCTGTAAGACAACAAAGAAAGTCAATACATGTATAGAAACTGAATGATCACCTACCTGTTAGACAGTAGCAAACAGATAGACAACGAGCCGTACACAGTGACAGATGGATGTACCCTTGACGGACAGATGCAGCATCAGGGAGGGAAGGGGTAATGGCATCCTCTAAAGCTATAAGACAACAAAGAAAATAAATACATGTATAGAAACTGAATGATCACCTACCTATTAGACAGTAGTAAACAGATAGACAGCGAGCCATACACAGTGGCAGATGGATGGAACCTTGATGGACAGATGCACCATGATGGAGGGAAGGGGTAATGGCATCCTCTAAACCTGGAAGACAACAAAGAAAATCAATACATGTATTGAAACTGAATGATCACCTACCTGTTACACAGTAGCAAACAGATAGACAGCGAGCCATACACAGTGGCAGATGGATGGAACCTTGATGGACAGATGCACCATCAGGGAGGGAAAGGGGTAATGGCATCCTCTAAACCTGAAAGACAACAAAAAAAAAAAAATACATGTCTAGAAACTGAATGATCACCTACCTGTTAGACAGGTGCAGACAGACAGACAGCGAGCCGTACACAGAGGCAGATGGATGGAACCTTGATGGACAGATGCACCATCAGGGAGGGAAGGGGTAATGGCATCCTCTAAACCTGTAAGACAACAAAGAAAATCAATACATGTATAGAAACTGAATGATCACCTACCTGTTAGACAGTAGCAAACAGATAGACAGCGAGCCATACACAGTGGCAGATGGATGGAAGCTTGATGGACAGATGCACCATGAGGGAGGGAAGGGGTAATGGCATCCTCTAAACCTGTAAGACAACAAAGAAAATCAATACATGTAAAGAAACTGAATGATCACCTACCTGTTAGTCAGTAGCAAACAGATAGACAGCGAGCCATACACAGTGGCAGAAGGATGGAACCTTGATGGACAGATGCACCATCAGGGAGGGAAGGGGTAATGGCATCCTCTAAACCTGGAAGAGAACAAATAAAATAAATACCTGTATAGAAACTGAATGATCACCTACCTGTTAAACAGTAGCAAACAGATAGACAGCGAGCCATACACAGTGGCAGAAGGATGGAACCTTGATGGACAGATGCACCATCAGGGAGGGAAGGGGTAATGGCATCCTCTAAACCTGGAAGAGAACAAATAAAATAAATACCTGTATAGAAACTGAATGATCACCTACCTGTTAGTCAGTAGCAAACAGATAGACAGCGAGCCATACACAGTGGCAGATGGATGGAACCTTGATGGACAGATGCACCATCAGGAAGGGAAGGGGCATTGGCATCCTCAGAACCTAAAAGATAACAATGACAATCAATACAGGTTTTGAAACTGAAATATCACTTACCTTTTACACAGTTTCAGAACAATAGACAGTGAGCCAGACACAGCTGCGGATGGACAGATTGATAGTGGCTGAATCTACGGTCAGGGAGGGAGGGGCTCTGAAGGTCATAAACCTGTAAGACAAAAAAAAAATAAATGTCAATACATGTATAGAAACTGAATGATAAACTAACTCTAACACACTTCTAGTCAGAAAGATCGAGTCACACAAATAGTTGCAATTGACAGACACTTGTTTGATGGATCCACCATTAGGAAGGAGGAGGGGGGGTCTTGGAGTCCTGAAAGTCTGTAAGACAACAAAGAAAGTCAATACATGTAAAGAAACTGAATGATCACCTACCTGTTAGACAGTAGAAAACAGATAGACAGCGAGCCGTACACAGTGACAGATGGATGGACCCTTGATGGACAGATGCACCATCAGGGAGGGAATGGGTAATGGCATCCTCTAAACCTGTAAGACAACAAAGAAAATCAATACATGTATTGAAACTAAATGATCACCTACCTGTTAAACAGTAGCAAACAGATAGACAGCGAGCCATACACAGTGGCAGAAGGATGGAACCTTGATGGACAGATGCACCATCAGGGAGGGAAGGGGTAATGGCATCCTCTAAACCTGGAAGAGAATAAAGAAAATCAATACATGTATAGAAACTGAATGATCACCTACCTGTTAGACAGTAGCAAACAGATTGACAACGAGCCGTACAAAGTGGTAGATGGAATAAACCTTGATGGACATATGCACCATCAGGGAGGGAAAGGGTAATGGCATCCTCTAAACCTGTAAGACAACAAAGAAAATCATTACATGTATAGAAACTGAATGATCACCTACCTGTTAGACAGGTGCAGACAGACAGACAGCGAGCCGTACACAGTGACAGATGGATGGAACCTTGATGGACAGATGCACCATCAGGGAGGGAAGGAGAAATGGCATCCTCTAAACCTGTAAGACAACAAAGAAAATCAATACATGTAAAGAAACTGAATGATCACCTACCTGTTAGTCAGTAGCAAACAGATAGACAGCGAGCCGTACACAGTTGCAGATGGATGGACCCTTGATGGAAGGATGCACCATCAGGGAGGGAAGGGGTAATGGCATCCTCTAAACCTCTAAGACAACAAAAAAAAAATAAATACATGTATAGAAACTGAATGATCACCTACCTGTTAGACAGTAGCAAACAGATAGACAGCGAGCCATACACAGTGGCAGATGGATGGAACCTTGATGGACAGATGCACCATCAGGGAGGGAAGGGGTATTGGCATCCTCAGAACCTAAAAGATAACAAAGAAAATTAATACAGGTTTTGAAACTGAAAGATCTCTTACCTTTTACACAGTTGCAGAACAATAGACAGTGAGGCATGGGGAATGGGGGGGTCCTGGAGTCCTGAAAGCCTGTAAGACAACAAAGAAAGTCAATACATGTATAGAAACTGAATGATCACCTACCTGTTAGACAGTAGCAAACAGATAGACAACGAGCCGTACACAGTGACAGATGGATGTACCCTTGACGGACAGATGCACCATCAGGGAGGGAAGGGGTAATGGCATCCTCTAAAGCTATAAGACAACAAAGAAAATCAATACATGTATAGAAACTGAATGATCACCTACCAATTAGACAGTAGAAAACAGATAGACAGCGAGCCGTACACAGTGACAGATGGATGGACCCTTGACGGACAGATGCACCATCAGGGAGGGAATGGGTAATGGCATCCTCTAAACCTGTAAGACAAGAAAAATAAATAAATACATGAATTGAAACTGAATGATCACCTACCTGTTAGACAGGGGCAGACAGACAGATAGCGAGCCGTACACAGTGGCAGATGGACAGATTAATGGTGGCTGAATCTACGGTCAGGGAGGGAGGGGCTCTGAAGGTCCTAAACCTGTAAGACAAAAAAAAAAACAAAAAAACGTCAATACATGTATAGAAACTGAATGATCACCTACCTATTAGACAGTAGTAAACAGATAGACAGCGAGCCATACACAGAGGCAGATGGATGGAACCTTGATGGACAGATGCACCATGAGGGAGGGAAGGGGTAATGGCATCCTCTAAACCTGTAAGACAACAAAGAAAATCAATACATGTATTAAAACTGAATGATCACCTACCTGTTACACAGTAGCAAACAGATAGACAGCGAGCCATACACAGTGGCAGATGGATGGAACCTTGATGGACAGATGCACCATCAGGGAGGGAAAGGGGTAATGGCATCCTCTAAACCTGAAAGACAACAAAAAAAAATAAATACATGTATAGAAACTAAATGATCACCTACCTGTTAGACAGGTGCAGACAGACAGACAGCGAGCCGTACACAGAGGCAGATGGATGGAACCTTGATGGACAGATGCACCATCAGGGAGGGAAGGGGTAATGGCATCCTCTAAACCTGTAAGACAACAAAGAAAATCAATACATGTATAGAAACTGAATGATCACCTACCTGTTAGACAGTAGCAAACAGATAGACAGCGAGCCATACACAGTGGCAGATGGATGGAACCTTGATGGACAGATGCACCATCAGGGAGGGAAGGGGTATTGGCATCCTCAGAACCTAAAAGATAACAAAGAAAATTAATACAGATTTTGAAACTGAAAGATCTCTTACCTTTTACACAGTTGCAGAACAATAGACAGTGAGGCATGGGGAATGGGGGGGTCCTGGAGTCCTGAAAGCCTGTAAGACAACAAAGAAAGTCAATACATGTATAGAAACTGAATGATCACCTACCTGTTAGACAGTAGCAAACAGATAGACAACGAGCCGTACACAGTGACAGATGGATGTACCCTTGACGGACAGATGCAGCATCAGGGAGGGAAGGGGTAATGGCATCCTCTAAAGCTATAAGACAACAAAGAAAATCAATACATGTATAGAAACTGAATGATCACCTACCTATTAGACAGTAGTAAACAGATAGACAGCGAGCCGTACACAGTGGCAGATGGATGGAACCTTGATGGACAGATGCACCATGAGGGAGGGAAGGGGTAATGGCATCCTCTAAACCTGTAAGACAACAAAGAAAATCAATACATGTATTGAAACTGAATGATCACCTACCTGTTACACAGTAGCAAACAGATAGACAGCGAGCCATACACAGTGGCAGATGGATGGAACCTTGATGGACAGATGCACCATCAGGGAGGGAAAGGGGTAATGGCATCCTCTAAACCTGAAAGACAACAAAAATAAATAAATACATGTATAGAAACTGAATGATCACCTACCTGTTAGACAGGTGCAGACAGACAGACAGCGAGCCGTACACAGAGGCAGATGGATGGAACCTTGATGGACAGATGCACCATCAGGGAGGGAAGGGGTAATGGCATCCTCTAAACCTGTAAGACAACAAAGAAAATCAATACATGTATAGAAACTGAATGATCACCTACCTGTTAGACAGTAGCAAACAGATAGACAGCGAGCCATACACAGTGGCAGATGGATGGAACCTTGATGGACAGATGCACCATCAGGGAGGGAAGGGGTATTGGCATCCTCAGAACCTAAAAGATAACAAAGAAAATTAATACAGGTTTTGAAACTGAAAGATCTCTTACCTTTTACACAGTTGCAGAACAATAGACAGTGAGGCATGGGGAATGGGGGGGTCCTGGAGTCCTGAAAGCCTGTAAGACAACAAAGAAAGTCAATACATGTATAGAAACTGAATGATCACCTACCTGTTAGACAGTAGCAAACAGATAGACAACGAGCCGTACACAGTGACAGATGGATGTACCCTTGACGGATAGATGCAGCATCAGGGAGGGAAGGGGTAATGGCATCCTCTAAAGCTATAAGACAACAAAGAAAATCAATACATGTATAGAAACTGAATGATCACCTACCAATTAGACAGTAGAAAACAGATAGACAGCGAGCCGTACACAGTGACAGATGGATGGACCCTTGACGGACAGATGCACCATCAGGGAGGGAATGGGTAATGGCATCCTCTAAACCTGTAAGACAAGAAAAATAAATAAATACATGCATTGAAACTGAATGATCACCTACCTGTTAGACAGGGGCAGACAGACAGATAGCGAGCCGTACACAGTGGCAGATGGACAGATTAATGGTGGCTGAATCTACGGTTAGGGAGGGAGGGGCTCTGAAGGTCCTAAACCTGTAAGAAAAAAAAAAAAAAAAAAAACGTCAATACATGTATAGAAACTGAATGATCACCTACCTATTAGACAGTAGTAAACAGATAGACAGCGAGCCATACACAGTGGCAGATGGATGGAACCTTGATGGACAGATGCACCATGAGGGAGGGAAGGGGTAATGGCATCCTCTAAACCTGTAAGACAACAAAGAAAATCAATACATGTATTGAAACTGAATGATCACCTACCTGTTACACAGTAGCAAACAGATAGACAGCGAGCCATACACAGTGGCAGATGGATGGAACCTTGATGGACAGATGCACCATCAGGGAGGGAAAGGGGTAATGGCATCCTCTAAACCTGAAAGACAACAAAGAAAATCAATACATGTATAGAAACTGAATGATCACCTACCTGTTAGTCAGTAGCAAACAGATCGACAGCGAGCCGTACACAGTTGCAGATGGATGGACCCTTGATGGACAGATGCACCATTAGGGAGGGAAAGGGGTAATGGCATCCTCTAAACCTGTAAAACAACAAAGAAAATCAATACATGTATAGAAACTGAATGATCACCTACCTGTTAGACAGTAGCAAACAGATAGACAGCGAGCCATACACAGTGGCAGATGGATGGAACCTTGATGGACAGATGCACCATGAGGGAGGGAAGGGGTAATGGCATCCTCTAAACCTGTAAGACAACAAAGAAAATCAATACATGTATAGAAACTGAATGATCACCTACCTGTTAGTCAGTAGCAAACAGATAGACAGCGAGCCGTACACAGTTGCAGATGGATGGAACCGTGATGGACAGATGCACCATCAGGGAGGGAAGGAGTAATGGCATCCTCTAAACCTGGAAGAGAACAAAGAAAATCAATACATGTATAGAAACTGAATGATCACCTACCTGTTAGACAGAAGAAAACAGATAGACAGCTAGCCGTACACAGTGACAGATGGATGGACCCTTGATGGACAGATGCACCATCAGGGAGGGAATGGGTAATGGCATCCTCTAAACCTGTAAGACAACAAAGAAAATCAATACATGTATAGAAACTGAATGATCACCTACCTGTTACACAGTAGAAAAGAGATAGACAGCGAGCCATACAGAGTGGCAGATGGATGGAACCTTGATGGACAGATGCACCATCAGGGAGGGAAGGGGTAATGGCATCCTCTAAACCTGGAAGAGAACAAATAAAATAAATACCTGTATAGAAACTGAATGATCACCTACCTCTTAGTCAGTAGCAAACAGATAGACAGCGAGCCATACACAGTGGCAGATGGATGGAACCTTGATGGACAGATGCACCATCAGGAAGGGAAGGGGCATTGGCATCCTCAGAACCTAAAAGATAACAATGACAATCAATACAGGTTTTGAAACTGAAATATCACTTACCTTTTACACAGTTGCAGAACAATAGACAGTGAGCCAGACACAGCTGCGGATGGACAGATTGATAGTGGCTGAATCTACGGTCAGGGAGGGAGGGGCTCTGAAGGTCATAAACCTGTAAGGCAAAAAAAAAATAAATGTCAATACATGTATAGAAACTGAATGATAAACTAACTCTAACACACTTCTAGTCAGAAAGATCGAGTCACACAAATAGTTGCAATTGACAGACACTTGTTTGATGGATCCACCATTAGGAAGGAGGAGGGGGGGTCTTGGAGTCCTGAAAGTCTGTAAGACAACAAAGAAAGTCAATACATGTAAAGAAACTGAATGATCACCTACCTGTTAGACAGTAGAAAACAGAAAGACAGCGAGCCGTACACAGTGACAGATGGATGGACCCTTGATGGACAGATGCACCATCAGGGAGGGAATGGGTAATGGCATCCTCTAAACCTGTAAGACAACAAAAAAAAATAAATACATGTATAGAAACTGAATGATCACCTACCTGTTAGACAGGTGCAGACAGACAGACAGCGAGCCGTACACAGAGGCAGATGGATAGAACCTTGATGGACAGATGCACCATCAGGGAGGGAAGGGGTAATGGCATCCTCTAAACCTGTAAGACAACAAAGAAAATCAATACATGTATAGAAACTGAATGATCACCTACCTGTTAGACAGTAGAAAACAGATAGACAGCGAGCCATACACAGTGGCAGATGGATGGAACCTTGATGGACAGATGCACCATGAGGGAGGGAAGGGGTAATGGCATCCTCTAAACCTGTAAGACAACAAAGAAAATCAATACATGTAAAGAAACTGAATGATCACCTACCTGTTAGTCAGTAGCAAACAGATAGACAGCGAGCCGTACACAGTTGCAGATGGATGGACCCTTGATGGAAGGATGCACCATCAGGGAGGGAAGGGGTAATGGCATCCTCTAAACCTGTAAGACAACAAAGAAAATCAATACATGTATTGAAACTAAATGATCACCTACCTGTTAAACAGTAGCAAACAGATAGACAGCGAGCCATACACAGTGGCAGAAGGATGGAACCTTGATGGACAGATGCACCATCAGGGAGGGAAGGGGTAATGGCATCCTCTAAACCTGTAAGACAACAAAGAAAATCAATACATGTATAGAAACTGAATGATCACCTACCTATTAGACAGTAGTAAACAGATAGACAGCGAGCCATACACAGTGGCAGATGGATGGAACCTTGATGGACAGATGCACCATGAGGGAGGGAAGGGGTAATGGCATCCTCTAAACCTGTAAGACAACAAAGAAAATCAATACATGTATTAAAACTGAATGATCACCTACCTGTTACACAGTAGCAAACAGATAGACAGCGAGCCATACACAGTGGCAGATGGATGGAACCTTGATGGACAGATGCACCATCAGGGAGGGAAAGGGGTAATGGCATCCTCTAAACCTGAAAGACAACAAAAAAAAATAAATACATGTATAGAAACTAAATGATCACCTACCTGTTAGACAGGTGCAGACAGACAGACAGCGAGCCGTACACAGAGGCAGATGGATGGAACCTTGATGGACAGATGCACCATCAGGGAGGGAAGGGGTAATGGCATCCTCTAAACCTGTAAGACAACAAAGAAAATCAATACATGTATAGAAACTGAATGATCACCTACCTGTTAGACAGTAGCAAACAGATAGACAGCGAGCCATACACAGTGGCAGATGGATGGAACCTTGATGGACAGATGCACCATCAGGGAGGGAAGGGGTATTGGCATGCTCAGAACCTAAAAGATAACAAAGAAAATTAATACAGGTTTTGAAACTGAAAGATCTCTTACCTTTTACACAGTTGCAGAAAAATAGACAGTGAGGCATGGGGAATGGGGGGGTCCTGGAGTCCTGAAAGCCTGTAAGACAACAAAGAAAGTCAATACATGTATAGAAACTGAATGATCACCTACCTGTTAGACAGTAGCAAACAGATAGACAACGAGCCGTACACAGTGACAGATGGATGTACCCTTGACGGACAGATGCAGCATCAGGGAGGGAAGGGGTAATGGCATCCTCTAAAGCTATAAGACAACAAAGAAAATCAATACATGTATAGAAACTGAATGATCACCTACCTATTAGACAGTAGTAAACAGATAGACAGCGAGCCGTACACAGTGGCAGATGGATGGAACCTTGATGGACAGATGCACCATGAGGGAGGGAAGGGGTAATGGCATCCTCTAAACCTGTAAGACAACAAAGAAAATCAATACATGTATTGAAACTGAATGATCACCTACCTGTTACACAGTAGCAAACAGATAGACAGCGAGCCATACACAGTGGCAGATGGATGGAACCTTGATGGACAGATGCACCATCAGGGAGGGAAAGGGGTAATGGCATCCTCTAAACCTGAAAGACAACAAAAAAAAATAAATACATGTATAGAAACTGAATGATCACCTACCTGTTAGACAGGTGCAGACAGACAGACAGCGAGCCGTACACAGAGGCAGATGGATGGAACCTTGATGGACAGATGCACCATCAGGGAGGGAAGGGGTAATGGCATCCTCTAAACCTGTAAGACAACAAAGAAAATCAATACATGTATAGAAACTGAATGATCACCTACCTGTTAGACAGTAGCAAACAGATAGACAGCGAGCCATACACAGTGGCAGATGGATGGAACCTTGATGGACAGATGCACCATCAGGGAGGGAAGGGGTATTGGCATCCTCAGAACCTAAAAGATAACAAAGAAAATTAATACAGGTTTTGAAACTGAAAGATCTCTTACCTTTTACACAGTTGCAGAACAATAGACAGTGAGGCATGGGGAATGGGGGGGTCCTGGAGTCCTGAAAGCCTGTAAGACAACAAAGAAAGTCAATACATGTATAGAAACTGAATGATCACCTACCTGTTAGACAGTAGCAAACAGATAGACAACGAGCCGTACACAGTGACAGATGGATGTACCCTTGACGGACAGATGCAGCATCAGGGAGGGAAGGGGTAATGGCATCCTCTAAAGCTATAAGACAACAAAGAAAATCAATACATGTATAGAAACTGAATGATCACCTACCAATTAGACAGTAGAAAACAGATAGACAGCGAGCCGTACACAGTGACAGATGGATGGACCCTTGACGGACAGATGCACCATCAGGGAGGGAATGGGTAATGGCATCCTCTAAACCTGTAAGACAAGAAAAATAAATAAATACATGCATTGAAACTGAATGATCACCTACCTGTTAGACAGGGGCAGACAGACAGATAGCGAGCCGTACACAGTGGCAGATGGACAGATTAATGGTGGCTGAATCTACGGTTAGGGAGGGAGGGGCTCTGAAGGTCCTAAACCTGTAAGACAAAAAAAAAAAATAAAAAACGTCAATACATGTATAGAAACTGAATGATCACCTACCTATTAGACAGTAGTAAACAGATAGACAGCGAGCCATACACAGTGGCAGATGGATGGAACCTTGATGGACAGATGCACCATGAGGGAGGGAAGGGGTAATGGCATCCTCTAAACCTGTAAGACAACAAAGAAAATCAATACATGTATTGAAACTGAATGATCACCTACCTGTTACACAGTAGCAAACAGATAGACAGCGAGCCATACACAGTGGCAGATGGATGGAACCTTGATGGACAGATGCACCATCAGGGAGGGAAAGGGGTAATGGCATCCTCTAAACCTGAAAGACAACAAAGAAAATCAATACATGTATAGAAACTGAATGATCACCTACCTGTTAGTCAGTAGCAAACAGATCGACAGCGAGCCGTACACAGTTGCAGATGGATGGACCCTTGATGGACAGATGCACCATTAGGGAGGGAAAGGGGTAATGGCATCCTCTAAACCTGTAAAACAACAAAGAAAATCAATACATGTATAGAAACTGAATGATCACCTACCTGTTAGACAGTAGCAAACAGATAGACAGCGAGCCATACACAGTGGCAGATGGATGGAACCTTGATGGACAGATGCACCATGAGGGAGGGAAGGGGTAATGGCATCCTCTAAACCTGTAAGACAACAAAGAAAATCAATACATGTATAGAAACTGAATGATCACCTACCTGTTAGTCAGTAGCAAACAGATAGACAGCGAGCCGTACACAGTTGCAGATGGATGGAACCGTGATGGACAGATGCACCATCAGGGAGGGAAGGAGTAATGGCATCCTCTAAACCTGGAAGAGAACAAAGAAAATCAATACATGTATAGAAACTGAATGATCACCTACCTGTTAGACAGAAGAAAACAGATAGACAGCTAGCCGTACACAGTGACAGATGGATGGACCCTTGATGGACAGATGCACCATCAGGGAGGGAATGGGTAATGGCATCCTCTAAACCTGTAAGACAACAAAGAAAATCAATACATGTAAAGAAACTGAATGATCACCTACCTGTTACACAGTAGAAAAGAGATAGACAGCGAGCCATACAGAGTGGCAGATGGATGGAACCTTGATGGACAGATGCACCATCAGGGAGGGAAGGGGTAATGGCATCCTCTAAACCTGGAAGAGAACAAATAAAATAAATACCTGTACAGAAACTGAATGATCACCTACCTGTTAGTCAGTAGCAAACAGATAGACAGCGAGCCATACACAGTGGCAGATGGATGGAACCTTGATGGACAGATGCACCATCAGGAAGGGAAGGGGCATTGGCATCCTCAGAACCTAAAAGATAACAATGACAATCAATACAGGTTTTGAAACTGAAATATCACTTACCTTTTACACAGTTGCAGAACAATAGACAGTGAGCCAGACACAGCTGCGGATGGACAGATTGATAGTGGCTGAATCTACGGTCAGGGAGGGAGGGGCTCTGAAGGTCATAAACCTGTAAGGCAAAAAAAAAATAAATGTCAATACATGTATAGAAACTGAATGATAAACTAACTCTAACACACTTCTAGTCAGAAAGATCGAGTCACACAAATAGTTGCAATTGACAGACACTTGTTTGATGGATCCACCATTAGGAAGGAGGAGGGGGGGTCTTGGAGTCCTGAAAGTCTGTAAGACAACAAAGAAAGTCAATACATGTAAAGAAACTGAATGATCACCTACCTGTTAGACAGTAGAAAACAGATAGACAGCGAGCCGTACACAGTGACAGATGGATGGACCCTTGATGGACAGATGCACCATCAGGGAGGGAATGGGTAATGGCATCCTCTAAACCTGTAAGACAACAAAAAAAAATAAATACATGTATAGAAACTGAATGATCACCTACCTGTTAGACAGGTGCAGACAGACAGACAGCGAGCCGTACACAGAGGCAGATGGATAGAACCTTGATGGACAGATGCACCATCAGGGAGGGAAGGGGTAATGGCATCCTCTAAACCTGTAAGACAACAAAGAAAATCAATACATGTATAGAAACTGAATGATCACCTACCTGTTAGACAGTAGCAAACAGATAGACAGCGAGCCATACACAGTGGCAGATGGATGGAACCTTGATGGACAGATGCACCATGAGGGAGGGAAGGGGTAATGGCATCCTCTAAACTTGTAAGAAAACAAAGAAAATCAATACATGTAAAGAAACTGAATGATCACCTACCTGTTAGTCAGTAGCAAACAGATAGACAGCGAGCCGTACACAGTTGCAGATGGATGGACCCTTGATGGACAGATGCACCATCAGGGAGGGAAGGGGTAATGGCATCCTCTAAACCTGTAAGACAACAAAGAAAATCAATACATGTATTGAAACTAAATGATCACCTACCTGTTAAACAGTAGCAAACAGATAGACAGCGAGCCATACACAGTGGCAGAAGGATGGAACCTTGATGGACAGATGCACCATCAGGGAGGGAAGGGGTAATGGCATCCTCTAAACCTGGAAGAGAACAAATAAAATAAATACCTGTATAGAAACTGAATGATCACCTACCTGTTAGTCAGTAGCAAACAGATAGACAGCGAGCCATACACAGTGGCAGATGGATGGAACCTTGATGGACAGATGCACCATCAGGAAGGGAAGGGGCATTGGCATCCTCAGAACCTAAAAGATAACAATGACAATCAATACAGGTTTTGAAACTGAAATATCACTTACCTTTTACACAGTTGCAGAACAATAGACAGTGAGCCAGACACAGCTGCGGATGGACAGATTGATAGTGGCTGAATCTACGGTCAGGGAGGGAGGGGCTCTGAAGGTCATAAACCTGTAAGACAAAAAAAAAATAAATGTCAATACATGTATAGAAACTGAATGATAAACTAACTCTAACACACTTCTAGTCAGAAAGATCGAGTCACACAAATAGTTGCAATTGACAGACACTTGTTTGATGGATCCACCATTAGGAAGGAGGAGGGGGGGTCTTGGAGTCCTGAAAGTCTGTAAGACAACAAAGAAAGTCAATACATGTAAAGAAACTGAATGATCACCTACCTGTTAGACAGTAGAAAACAGATAGACAGCGAGCCGTACACAGTGACAGATGGATGGACCCTTGATGGACAGATGCACCATCAGGGAGGGAATGGGTAATGGCATCCTCTAAACCTGTAAGACAACAAAAAAAAATAAATACATGTATAGAAACTGAATGATCACCTACCTGTTAGACAGGTGCAGACAGACAGACAGCGAGCCGTACACAGAGGCAGATGGATAGAACCTTGATGGACAGATGCACCATCAGGGAGGGAAGGGGTAATGGCATCCTCTAAACCTGTAAGACAACAAAGAAAATCAATACATGTATAGAAACTGAATGATCACCTACCTGTTAGACAGTAGCAAACAGATAGACAGCGAGCCATACACAGTGGCAGATGGATGGAACCTTGATGGACAGATGCACCATGAGGGAGGGAAGGGGTAATGGCATCCTCTAAACTTGTAAGACAACAAAGAAAATCAATACATGTAAAGAAACTGAATGATCACCTACCTGTTAGTCAGTAGCAAACAGATAGACAGCGAGCCGTACACAGTTGCAGATGGATGGACCCTTGATGGAAGGATGCACCATCAGGGAGGGAAGGGGTAATGGCATCCTCTAAACCTGTAAGACAACAAAGAAAATCAATACATGTATTGAAACTAAATGATCACCTACCTGTTAAACAGTAGCAAACAGATAGACAGCGAGCCATACACAGTGGCAGAAGGATGGAACCTTGATGGACAGATGCACCATCAGGGAGGGAAGGGGTAATGGCATCCTCTAAACCTGGAAGAGAATAAAGAAAATCAATACATGTATTGAAACTAAATGATCACCTACCTGTTAAACAGTAGCAAACAGATAGACAGCGAGCCGTACACAGTTGCAGATGGATGGACCCTTGATGGAAGGATGCACCATCAGGGAGGGAAGGGGTAATGGCATCCTCTAAACCTGTAAGACAACAAAGAAAATCAATACATGTATTGAAACTAAATGATCACCTACCTGTTAAACAGTAGCAAACAGATAGACAGCGAGCCATACACAGTGGCAGAAGGATGGAACCTTGATGGACAGATGCACCATCAGGGAGGGAAGGGGTAATGGCATCCTCTAAACCTGGAAGAGAACAAATAAAATAAATACCTGTATAGAAACTGAATGATCACCTACCTGTTAGTCAGTAGCAAACAGATAGACAGCGAGCCATACACAGTGGCAGATGGATGGAACCTTGATGGACAGATGCACCATCAGGAAGGGAAGGGGCATTGGCATCCTCAGAACCTAAAAGATAACAATGACAATCAATACAGGTTTTGAAACTGAAATATCACTTACCTTTTACACAGTTGCAGAACAATAGACAGTGAGCCAGACACAGCTGCGGATGGACAGATTGATAGTGGCTGAATCTACGGTCAGGGAGGGAGGGGCTCTGAAGGTCATAAACCTGTAAGACAAAAAAAAAATAAATGTCAATACATGTATAGAAACTGAATGATAAACTAACTCTAACACACTTCTAGTCAGAAAGATCGAGTCACACAAATAGTTGCAATTGACAGACACTTGTTTGATGGATCCACCATTAGGAAGGAGGAGGGGGGGTCTTGGAGTCCTGAAAGTCTGTAAGACAACAAAGAAAGTCAATACATGTAAAGAAACTGAATGATCACCTACCTGTTAGACAGTAGAAAACAGATAGACAGCGAGCCGTACACAGTGACAGATGGATGGACCCTTGATGGACAGATGCACCATCAGGGAGGGAATGGGTAATGGCATCCTCTAAACCTGTAAGACAACAAAAAAAAATAAACACATGTATAGAAACTGAATGATCACCTACCTGTTAGACAGGTGCAGACAGACAGACAGCGAGCCGTACACAGAGGCAGATGGATAGAACCTTGATGGACAGATGCACCATCAGGGAGGGAAGGGGTAATGGCATCCTCTAAACCTGTAAGACAACAAAGAAAATCAATACATGTATAGAAACTGAATGATCACCTACCTGTTAGACAGTAGCAAACAGATAGACAGCGAGCCATACACAGTGGCAGATGGATGGAACCTTGATGGACAGATGCACCATGAGGGAGGGAAGGGGTAATGGCATCCTCTAAACTTGTAAGACAACAAAGAAAATCAATACATGTAAAGAAACTGAATGATCACCTACCTGTTAGTCAGTAGCAAACAGATAGACAGCGAGCCGTACACAGTTGCAGATGGATGGACCCTTGATGGAAGGATGCACCATCAGGGAGGGAAGGGGTAATGGCATCCTCTAAACCTGTAAGACAACAAAGAAAATCAATACATGTATTGAAACTAAATGATCACCTACCTGTTAAACAGTAGCAAACAGATAGACAGCGAGCCATACACAGTGGCAGAAGGATGGAACCTTGATGGACAGATGCACCATCAGGGAGGGAAGGGGTAATGGCATCCTCTAAACCTGGAAGAGAATAAAGAAAATCAATACATGTATAGAAACTGAATGATCACCTACCTGTTAGACAGTAGCAAACAGATTGACAGCGAGCCGTACAAAGTGGTAGATGGAATAAACCTTGATGGACATATGCACCATCAGGGAGGGAAAGGGTAATGGCATCCTCTAAACCTGTAAGACAACAAAGAAAATCATTACATGTATAGAAACTGAATGATCACCTACCTGTTAGACAGGTGCAGACAGACAGACAGCGAGCCGTACACAGTGACAGATGGATGGAACCTTGATGGACAGATGCACCATCAGGGAGGGAAGGAGAAATGGCATCCTCTAAAACTAGAAGAGAACAAAGAAAATCAATACATGTATAGAAACTGAATGATCACCTACCTGTTAGAGAGAAGAAAACAGATAGACAGCGAGCCGTACACAGTGACAGATGGATGGACCCTTGATGGACAGATGCACCATCAGGGAGGGAATGGGTAATGGCATCCTCTAAACCTCTAAGACAACAAAAAAAAATAAATACATGTATAGAAACTAAATGATCACCTACCTGTTAGACAGTAGCAAACAGACAGATAGCGAGCCGTACTCAGTGACAGATGTATGGACCCTTGATGGACAGATGCACCATCAGGGAGGGAAGGGGTAATGGCATCCTCAGAACCTAAAAGATAACAAAGAAAATTAATACAGGTTTTGAAACTGAAAGATCACTTACCTTTAACACAGTTGCAGAACAATACACAGTGAGCCAGACACAGCTGCAGACGGACAGATTGATGGAGGCTTGATTTACGGTCAGCGAGGGAGGGGCTCAGAAGGTCCTAAACCTGTAAGACAAAAAAAAGTCAATACATATATAGAAATTGAATGATGAACTAACTCTTACACACTTGCAGTAGGATAAATATCGAGTCACACAAATAGTTGCAATGGACAGACAATTCTTTGATGGATCCACCATTAGGAAGGAGGGGGGGGTCCTGGAGTCCTGAAAGCCTGTAAGACAACAAAGAAAATAAATACATGTATAGAAACTGAATGATCACCTACCTGTTAGACAGGTGCAGACAGACAGACAGCGAGCCGTACACAGTGGCAGATGAATGGAACCTTTATGGACAGATGCACCATCAGGGAGGGAAGGGGTAATGGCATCCTCTAATCCTGTAAGACAACAAAGAAAATCAATACATGTAAAGAAACTGAATGATCACCTACCTGTTAGTCAGTAGCAAACAGATAGACAGCGAGCCATACACAGTGGCAGAAGGATGGAACCTTGATGGACAGATGCACCATCAGGGAGGGAAGGGGTAATGGCATCCTCGGAACCTGAAAGACAACGAAGAAAATCAATACATGTATAGAAACTGAATGATCACCTACTTGTTAGACAGTAGCAAACAGATTGACAGAGAGCCGTACAAAGTGGTAGATGGATTAAACCTTGATGGACAGATGTACCATCAGGGAGGGAAGGGGTAATGGCATCCTCGGAACCTGAAAGACAACAAAAAAAATCAATACATGTATAGAAACTGAATGATCACCTACCTGTTAGTCAGTAGCAAACAGATAGACAGCGAGCCGTACACAGTTGCAGATGGATGGACCCTTGATGGACAGATGCACCATCAGGGAGGGAAAGGGTATTGGCATCCTCAGAACCTAAAAGATAACAAAGAAAATTAATACAGGGTTTGAAACTGAAAGATCACTTACCTTTTACACAGTGGCAGAACAATAGAAAGTGAGGCATGGGGAATGGGGGGGTCCTGGAGTCCAGAAAGCCTGTAAGACAACAAAGAAAGTCAATACATGTTTAGAAACTGAATGATCACCTACCTGTTAGACAGCAGCAAACAGATAGACAGCGAGCTGTACACAGTGACAGA
The DNA here is from genome assembly GCF_030463535.1 of Salminus brasiliensis. Classification (NCBI taxonomy): domain Eukaryota; kingdom Metazoa; phylum Chordata; class Actinopteri; order Characiformes; family Bryconidae; genus Salminus; species Salminus brasiliensis. The sequence continues at coordinate 14,611,868 of NC_132898.1, read as the reverse complement.
TGGATGGACCCTTGATGGACAGATGCACCATCAGGGAGGGAAGGGGTAATGGCATCCTCTAAACCTGTAAGACAACAAAGAAAATCAATACATGTATTGAAACTGAATGATCACCTACCTGTTACACAGTAGCAAACAGATAGACAGCGAGCCATACACAGTGGCAGATGGATGGAGCCTTGATGGACAGCTGCACCATCAGGGAGGGAAAGGGTAATGGCATCCTCTAAACCTGTAAGACAACAAAGAAAATCAATACATGTATAGAAACTGAATGATCACCTACCTGTTGGACAGCAGCAAATAGATTGACAGCGAGCCGTACAAAGTGGTAGATGGATTAAACCTTGATGGACAGATGCACCATCAGGGAGGGAAGGGGTGATGGCATCCTCGGAACCTGAAAGACAACAAAGACAGTCAATACAGGTTTTAAATCTGAAAGATCACTTACCTTTTACACAGTTGTAGAACAATACACAGTGAGCCAGACACAGCTGCAGGCGGACAGATTGATGGAGGCTGGATTTCCGGTCAGCGAGGGAGGGGCTCAGAAGGTCCTAAACCTGTAAGTCAAAAAAAGTCAATACATATATAGAAACTGAATGATGAACTCTCTCTTACACACTCGATGTAGGAAAAATATTGAGTCACACAAATAGTTACAATGGACAGACACTTCTTTCATGGATCCACCATTAGGAAAGAGGGGGGGATCCTGGAGTCCTGATAGCCTATAAGACAACAAAGAAAATCAATACATGTATAGAAACTGAATGATCACCTACCTGTTAGACTGTAGAAAACAGATAGACAGCGAGCCGTACACATTGACAGATGGATGGACCCTTGATGGACAGATGCACCATCAGGGAGGGAATGGGTAATGGCATCCTCTAAACCTGTAAGACAACAAAAAAAATAAATACATGTATAGAAACTGAATGATCACCTACCTGTTAGACAGGTGCAGACAGACAGACAGCGAGCCGTACACAGTGGCAGATGGATGGAACCTTGATGGACAGATACACCATCAGGGAGGGAAGGGGTAATGGCATCCTCTAAACCTGTAAGACAACAAAGAAAATCAATACATGTATAGAAACTGAATGATCACCTACCTGTTAGTCAGTAGCAAACAGATAGACAGCGAGCCGTACACAGTTGCAGATGGATGGAACCGTGATGGACAGATGCACCATCAGGGAGGGAAGGAGTAATGGCATCCTCTAAACCTGGAAGAGAACAAAGAAAATCAATACATGTTTAGAAACTGAATGATCACCTACCTGTTAGACAGAAGAAAACAGATAGACAGCTAGCCGTACACAGTGACAGATGGATGGACCCTTGATGGACAGATGCACCATCAGGGAGGGAATGGGTAATGGCATCCTCTAAACCTGTAAGACAACAAAAATAAATAAATACATGTATAGAAACTGAATGATCACCTACCTGTTAGACAGGTGCAGACAGACAGACAGCGAGCCGTACACAGTGGCAGATGGATGGAACCTTGATGGACAGATGCACCATCAGGGAGGGAAGGGGTAATGGCATCCTCTAAACCTGTAAGACAACAAAGAAAATCAATACATGTATAGAAACTGAATGATCACCTACCTGTTACACAGTAGAAAAGAGATAGACAGCGAGCCATACACAGTGGCAGATGGATGGAACCTTGATGGACAGATGCACCATCAGGGAGGGAAGGGGTAATGGCATCCTCTAAACCTGGAAGAGAACAAATAAAATAAATACCTGTATAGAAACTGAATGATCACCTACCTGTTAGTCAGTAGCAAACAGACAGACAGCGAGCCGTACACAGTGACAGATGGATTAAACCTTGATGGACAGATGCACCATCAGGGAGGGAAGGGGTAATGGCATCTTCGGAACCTGAAAGACAACAAAGACAGTCAATACAAGTTTTGAAACTGAAAGATCACTTACCTTTTACACAGTTGCAGAACAATAGACAGTGAGGCAGACACAGCTGCAGACGGACAGATTGATGGAGGCTGGATCTACGGTCAGCGAGGGAGGGGCTCAGAAGGTCCTAAACCTGTAAGACAAAAAAAAGTCAATACATGTGTAGAAACTGAATGATGAACTAACTCTTACACACTTGCAATCGGATAGATATCGAGTTACACAAATAGTTGCAATAAACAGACCCTTGTTTGATGGATACACCATTAGGAAGGAGGGGGGGGGGGTCCTGGAGTCCTAAAAGCCTGTAAAAAAACAAATAAAGTCAGTACATGTATAGAAACTGAATGATCACCTACCTGTTCGACAGTAACAAAAAGCCGTACACAGTGACACATGGATGGACCCTTGACTGACAGATGCACCATCAGGGTGGGAAGGGGTAATGGCATCCTCTAAACCTTTAAGACAAAAAAGAAAATCAATACATGTATATGTATGTTGCAGAACAATAGACAGTGAGCCAGACACAGCTGCAGATGGACAGATTGATGGTGGCTGAATCTACGGTCAGGGAGGGAGGGGCTCTGAAGGTCCTAAACTTGTAAGACAAAAAAAAACAAAAAACGCCAATACATTTATAGAAACTGAATGATCACCTACCTGTTAGACAGTAGCAGACAGATAGACAGCGAGCCGTACACAGTGGCAGATGGATGGAACCTTGATGGACAGATGCACCATCAGAGAGGGAAGGGGTAATGGCATCCTCTACACCTGTAAGACAACAAAGAAAATCTATACATGTATAGAAACTGAATGATGAACTAACTCTTACACACTTGCAGTCAGAAAGATCGAGTCACACAAATAGTTGCAATGGACAGAGACTTGTTTAATGGATCCACCATTAGGAAGGAGGGGGGGGGGGTCCTGGAGTCCTGAAAGCCTGTACAACAACAAAGAAAGTCAATACAGGTATAGAAACTGAATGATCACCTACCTGTTAGACAGTAGCAAACAGATAGACAGCGAGCTGTACACAGTGACAGATGGATGGACCCTTGACGGACAGATGCACCATCAGGGAGGGAATGGGTAATGGCATCCTCTAAACCTGTAAGACAACAAAGAAAATCAATACATGTATAGAAACTGAATGATCACCTACCTGTTTGACAGGTGCAGACAGATAGACAGCGAGCCGTACACAGTGGCAGATGGATGGAACCTTGATGGACAGATGCACCATCAGAGAGGGAAGGGGTAATGGCATCCTCTACACCTGTAAGACAACAAAGAAAATCTATACATGTATAGAAACTGAATGATGAACTAACTCTTACACACTTGCAGTCAGAAAGATCGAGTCACACAAATAGTTGCAATGGACAGAGACTTGTTTAATTGATCCACCATTAGGAAGGAGGGGGGGGGGTCCTGGAGTCCTGAAAGCCTGTACAACAACAAAGAAAGTCAATACAGGTATAGAAACTGAATGATCACCTACCTGTTAGACAGTAGCAAACAAACAGAAAGCGAGCACTACACAGTTGCAGATGGATGGACCCTTGATGGACAGATGCACCATCAGGGAGGGAATGGGTAATGGCATCCTCTAAACCTGTAAGACAAGAAAAATAAATAAATACATGTACAGAAACTGAATGATCACCTACCTGTTAGACAGGGGCAGACAGACAGAAAGCGTGCCGTACACAGTGGCAGATGGATGGAACCTTGATGGACAGATGCACCATCAGGGAGGGAAGGGGTAATGGCATCCTCTAAACCTATAAGACAACAAAGAAAATCAATACATGTACAGAAACTGAATGATCACCTACCTGTTAGACAGTAGAAAACAGATAGACAACGAGCTGTACACAGTGACAGATGGATGGACCCTTGACGGTCAGATGCACCATCAGGGAGGGAAGGGGTAATGGCATCCTCTAAACCTATAAGACAACAAAGAAAATCAATACATGTATAGAAACTGAATGATCACCTACCAATTACACAGTAGAAAACAGATAGAAAGCGAGCCGTACACAGTGACAGATGGATGGACCCTTGATTGACAGATGCACCATCAGGGAGGGAAGGGGGGGGGTCCTGGAGTCCTGAAAGCCTGTAAGACAACAAAGAAAGTCAATACATGTATAGAAACTGAATGATCACTTACCTGTTACACAGTAGCAAAAAGATAGACAGCGAGCCATACACAGTCGCAGATGGATGGAACCTTGATGGACAGATGCACCATCAGGGAGGGAAGGGGTAATGGCATAACAAAGAAAATTAATACAGGTTTTGAAACTGAAAGATCACTTACCTTTTACACAGTTGCAGAACAATAGACAGTGAGGCATGGGGAATGGGGGGGTCCTAGAGTCCTGAAAGCCTGTAAGACAACAAAGAAAATCAATACATGTATAGAAACTGAATGATCACCTACCTGTTAGACAGTATAAAACAGATAGACAGCGAGCCGTACACAGTGACAGATGGATGGACCCTTGATGGACAGATGCACCATCAGGGAGGGAATGGGTAATGGCATCCTCTAAACCTGTAAGACAAGAAAAAAAAATAAATACATGTATAGAAACTGAATGATCACCTACCTGTTAGACAGGGGCAGACAGACAGAAAGCGAGCCGTACACAGTGGCAGATGGACAGATTAATGGTGGCTGAATCTACGGTCAGGGAGGGAGGGGCTCTGAAGGTCCTAACCTGTAAGACAAAAAAAAAAAAAAAAAAAAAGTCAATACATGTATAGAAACTTAATGATCACCTACCTATTAGACAGTAGTAAACAGATAGACAGCGAGCCATACACAGTGGCAGATGGATGGAACCTTGATGGACAGATGCACCATGAGGGAGGGAAGGGGTAATGGCATCCTCTAAACCTGTAAGACAACAAAGAAAATCAATACATGTATTGAAACTGAATGATCACCTACCTGTTACACAGTAGCAAACAGATAGACAGCGAGCCATACACAGTGGCAGATGGATGGAACCTTGATGGACAGATGCACCATCAGGGAGGGAAAGGGTAATGGTATCCTCTAAACCTGAAAGACAACAAAGAAAATCAATACATGTATAGAAACTGAATGATCACCTACCTGTTAGTCAGTGGCAAACAGATCGACAGCGAGCCGTACACAGTTGCAGATGGATGGACCCTTGATGGACAGATGCACCATTAGGGAGGGAAAGGGGTAATGGCATCCTCTAAACCTGTAAAACAACAAAGAAAATCAATACATGTATAGAAACTGAATGATCACCTACCTGTTAGACAGTAGCAAACAGATAGACAGCGAGCCATACACAGTGGCAGATGGATGGAACCTTGATGGACAGATGCACCATGTGGGAGGGAAGGGGTAATGGCATCCTCTAAACCTGGAAGAGAACAAAGAAAATCAATACATGTATAGAAACTGAATGATCACCTACCTGTTAGACAGAAGAAAACAGATAGACAGCTAGCCGTACACAGTGACAGATGGATGGACCCTTGATGGACAGATGCACCATCACGGAGGGAATGGGTAATGGCATCCTCTAAACCTGTAAGACAACAAAAATAAATAAATACATGTATAGAAACTGAATGATCACCTACCTATTAGACAGTAGTAAACAGATAGACAGCGAGCCATACACAGTGGCAGATGGATGGAACCTTGATGGACAGATGCACCATGAGGGAGGGAAGGGGTAATGGCATCCTCTAAACCTGTAAGACAACAAAGAAAATCAATACATGTATTGAAACTGAATGATCACCTACCTGTTACACAGTAGCAAACAGATAGACAGCGAGCCATACACAGTGGCAGATGGATGGAACCTTGATGGACAGATGCACCATCAGGGAGGGAAAGGGTAATGGTATCCTCTAAACCTGAAAGACAACAAAGAAAATCAATACATGTATAGAAACTGAATGATCACCTACCTGTTAGTCAGTGGCAAACAGATCGACAGCGAGCCGTACACAGTTGCAGATGGATGGACCCTTGATGGACAGATGCACCATTAGGGAGGGAAAGGGGTAATGGCATCCTCTAAACCTGTAAAACAACAAAGAAAATCAATATATGTATAGAAACTGAATGATCACCTACCTGTTAGACAGTAGCAAACAGATAGACAGCGAGCCATACACAGTGGCAGATGGATGGAACCTTGATGGACAGATGCACCATGTGGGAGGGAAGGGGTAATGGCATCCTCTAAACCTGGAAGAGAACAAAGAAAATCAATACATGTATAGAAACTGAATGATCACCTACCTGTTAGACAGAAGAAAACAGATAGACAGCTAGCCGTACACAGTGACAGATGGATGGACCCTTGATGGACAGATGCACCATCAGGGAGGGAATGGGTAATGGCATCCTCTAAACCTGTAAGACAACAAAAATAAATAAATACATGTATAGAAACTGAATGATCACCTACCTGTTAGACAGGTGCAAACAGACAGACAGCGAGCCGTACACAGTGGCAGATGGATGGAACCTTGATGGACAGATGCACCATCAGGGAGGGAAGGGGTAATGGCATCCTCTAAACCTGTAAGACAACAAAGAAAATCAATACATGTATTGAAACTGAATGATCACCTACCTGTTACACAGTAGCAAACAGATAGACAGCGAGCCATACACAGTGGCAGATGGATGGAACCTTGATGGACAGATGCACCATCAGGGAGGGAAAGGGGTAATGGCATCCTCTAAACCTGAAAGACAACAAAAAAAAATAAATACATGTATAGAAACTAAATGATCACCTACCTGGTAGACAGGTGCAGACAGACAGACAGCGAGCCGTACACAGAGGCAGATGGATGGAACCTTGATGGACAGATGCACCATCAGGGAGGGAAGGGGTAATGGCATCCTCTAAACCTGTAAGACAACAAAGAAAATCAATACATGTATAGAAACTGAATGATCACCTACCTGTTAGACAGTAGCAAACAGATAGACAGCGAGCCATACACAGTGGCAGATGGATGGAACCTTGATGGACAGATGCACCATCAGGGAGGGAAGGGGTATTGGCATCCTCAGAACCTAAAAGATAACAAAGAAAATTAATACAGGTTTTGAAACTGAAAGATCTCTTACCTTTTACACAGTTGCAGAACAATAGACAGTGAGGCATGGGGAATGGGGGGGTCCTGGAGTCCTGAAAGCCTGTAAGACAACAAAGAAAGTCAATACATGTATAGAAACTGAATGATCACCTACCTGTTAGACAGTAGCAAACAGATAGACAACGAGCCGTACACAGTGACAGATGGATGTACCCTTGACGGACAGATGCAGCATCAGGGAGGGAAGGGGTAATGGCATCCTCTAAAGCTATAAGACAACAAAGAAAATCAATACATGTATAGAAACTGAATGATCACCTACATATTAGACAGTAGTAAACAGATAGACAGCGAGCCATACACAGTGGCAGATGGATGGAACCTTGATGGACAGATGCACCATGAGGGAGGGAAGGGGTAATGGCATCCTCTAAACCTGTAAGACAACAAAGAAAATCAATACATGTATTGAAACTGAATGATCACCTACCTGTTACACAGTAGCAAACAGATAGACAGCGAGCCATACACAGTGGCAGATGGATGGAACCTTGATGGACAGATGCACCATCAGGGAGGGAAAGGGGTAATGGCATCCTCTAAACCTGAAAGACAACAAAAAAAAATAAATACATGTCTAGAAACTGAATGATCACCTACCTGTTAGACAGGTGCAGACAGACAGACAGCGAGCCGTACACAGAGGCAGATGGATGGAACCTTGATGGACAGATGCACCATCAGGGAGGGAAGGGGTAATGGCATCCTCTAAACCTGTAAGACAACAAAGAAAATCAATACATGTATAGAAACTGAATGATCACCTACCTGTTAGACAGTAGCAAACAGATAGACAGCGAGCCATACACAGTGGCAGATGGATGGAAGCTTGATGGACAGATGCACCATGAGGGAGGGAAGGGGTAATGGCATCCTCTAAACCTGTAAGACAACAAAGAAAATCAATACATGTAAAGAAACTGAATGATCACCTACCTGTTAGTCAGTAGCAAACAGATAGACAGCGAGCCGTACACAGTTGCAGATGGATGGACCCTTGATGGAAGGATGCACCATCAGGGAGGGAAAGGGGTAATGGCATCCTCTAAACCTGGAAGAGAACAAATAAAATAAATACCTGTATAGAAACTGAATGATCACCTACCTGTTAAACAGTAGCAAACAGATAGACAGCGAGCCATACACAGTGGCAGAAGGATGGAACCTTGATGGACAGATGCACCATCAGGGAGGGAAGGGGTAATGGCATCCTCTAAACCTGGAAGAGAACAAATAAAATAAATACCTGTATAGAAACTGAATGATCACCTACCTGTTAGTCAGTAGCAAACAGATAGACAGCGAGCCATACACAGTGGCAGATGGATGGAACCTTGATGGACAGATGCACCATCAGGAAGGGAAGGGGCATTGGCATCCTCAGAACCTAAAAGATAACAATGACAATCAATACAGGTTTTGAAACTGAAATATCACTTACCTTTTACACAGTTGCAGAACAATAGACAGTGAGCCAGACACAGCTGCGGATGGACAGATTGATAGTGGCTGAATCTACGGTCAGGGAGGGAGGGGCTCTGAAGGTCATAAACCTGTAAGACAAAAAAAAAATAAATGTCAATACATGTATAGAAACTGAATGATAAACTAACTCTAACACACTTCTAGTCAGAAAGATCGAGTCACAAAAATAGTTGCAATTGACAGACACTTGTTTGATGGATCCACCATTAGGAAGGAGGAGGGGGGGTCTTGGAGTCCTGAAAGTCTGTAAGACAACAAAGAAAGTCAATACATGTAAAGAAACTGAATGATCACCTACCTGTTAGACAGTAGAAAACAGATAGACAGCGAGCCGTACACAGTGACAGATGGATGGACCCTTGATGGACAGATGCACCATCAGGGAGGGAATGGGTAATGGCATCCTCTAAACCTGTAAGACAACAAAAAAAAATAAATACATGTATAGAAACTGAATGATCACCTACCTGTTAGACAGGTGCAGACAGACAGACAGCGAGCCGTACACAGAGGCAGATGGATAGAACCTTGATGGACAGATGCACCATCAGGGAGGGAAGGGGTAATGGCATCCTCTAAACCTGTAAGACAACAAAGAAAATCAATACATGTATAGAAACTGAATGATCACCTACCTGTTAGACAGTAGCAAACAGATAGACAGCGAGCCATACACAGTGGCAGATGGATGGAACCTTGATGGACAGATGCACCATGAGGGAGGGAAGGGGTAATGGCATCCTCTAAACCTGTAAGACAACAAAGAAAATCAATACATGTAAAGAAACTGAATGATCACCTACCTGTTAGTCAGTAGCAAACAGATAGACAGCGAGCCGTACACAGTTGCAGATGGATGGACCCTTGATGGAAGGATGCACCATCAGGGAGGGAAGGGGTAATGGCATCCTCTAAACCTGTAAGACAACAAAGAAAATCAATACATGTATTGAAACTAAATGATCACCTACCTGTTAAACAGTAGCAAACAGATAGACAGCGAGCCATACACAGTGGCAGAAGGATGGAACCTTGATGGACAGATGCACCATCAGGGAGGGAAGGGGTAATGGCATCCTCTAAACCTGGAAGAGAATAAAGAAAATCAATACATGTATAGAAACTGAATGATCACCTACCTGTTAGACAGTAGCAAACAGATTGACAGCGAGCCGTACAAAGTGGTAGATGGAATAAACCTTGATGGACATATGCACCATCAGGGAGGGAAAGGGTAATGGCATCCTCTAAACCTGTAAGACAACAAAGAAAATCATTACATGTATAGAAACTGAATGATCACCTACCTGTTAGACAGGTGCAGACAGACAGACAGCGAGCCGTACACAGTGACAGATGGATGGAACCTTGATGGACAGATGCACCATCAGGGAGGGAAGGAGAAATGGCATCCTCTAAAACTGGAAGAGAACAAAGAAAATCAATACATGTATAGAAACTGAATGATCACCTACCTGTTAGAGAGAAGAAAACAGATAGACAGCGAGCCGTACACAGTGACAGATGGATGGACCCTTGATGGACAGATGCACCATCAGGGAGGGAATGGGTAATGGCATCCTCTAAACCTCTAAGACAACAAAAAAAAAATAAATACATGTATAGAAACTGAATGATCACCTACCTGTTAGACAGTAGCAAACAGATAGACAACGAGCCATACACAGTGGCAGATGGATGGAACCTTGATGGACAGATGCACCATCAGGGAGGGAAGGGGTATTGGCATCCTCAGAACCTAAAAGATAACAAAGAAAATTAATACAGGTTTTGAAACTGAAAGATCTCTTACCTTTTACACAGTTGCAGAACAATAGACAGTGAGGCATGGGGAATGGGGGGGTCCTGGAGTCCTGAAAGCCTGTAAGACAACAAAGAAAGTCAATACATGTATAGAAACTGAATGATCACCTACCTGTTAGACAGTAGCAAACAGATAGACAACGAGCCGTACACAGTGACAGATGGATGTACCCTTGACGGACAGATGCAGCATCAGGGAGGGAAGGGGTAATGGCATCCTCTAAAGCTATAAGACAACAAAGAAAATCAATACATGTATAGAAACTGAATGATCACCTACCAATTAGACAGTAGAAAACAGATAGACAGCGAGCCGTACACAGTGACAGATGGATGGACCCTTGACGGACAGATGCACCATCAGGGAGGGAATGGGTAATGGCATCCTCTAAACCTGTAAGACAAGAAAAATAAATAAATACATGCATTGAAACTGAATGATCACCTACCTGTTAGACAGGGGCAGACAGACAGATAGCGAGCCGTACACAGTGGCAGATGGACAGATTAATGGTGGCTGAATCTACGGTCAGGGAGGGAGGGGCTCTGAAGGTCCTAAACCTGTAAGACAAAAAAAAAAAACAAAAAAACGTCAATACATGTATAGAAACTGAATGATCACCTACCTATTAGACAGTAGTAAACAGATAGACAGCGAGCCATACACAGTGGCAGATGGATGGAACCTTGATGGACAGATGCACCATGAGGGAGGGAAGGGGTAATGGCATCCTCTAAACCTGTAAGACAACAAAGAAAATCAATACATGTATTAAAACTGAATGATCACCTACCTGTTACACAGTAGCAAACAGATAGACAGCGAGCCATACACAGTGGCAGATGGATGGAACCTTGATGGACAGATGCACCATCAGGGAGGGAAGGGGTATTGGCATCCTCAGAACCTAAAAGATAACAAAGAAAATTAATACAGGTTTTGAAACTGAAAGATCTCTTACCTTTTACACAGTTGCAGAACAATAGACAGTGAGGCATGGGGAATGGGGGGGTCCTGGAGTCCTGAAAGCCTGTAAGACAACAAAGAAAGTCAATACATGTATAGAAACTGAATGATCACCTACCTGTTAGACAGTAGCAAACAGATAGACAACGAGCCGTACACAGTGACAGATGGATGTACCCTTGACGGACAGATGCAGCATCAGGGAGGGAAGGGGTAATGGCATCCTCTAAAGCTATAAGACAACAAAGAAAATCAATACATGTATAGAAACTGAATGATCACCTACCAATTAGACAGTAGAAAACAGATAGACAGCGAGCCGTACACAGTGACAGATGGATGGACCCTTGACGGACAGATGCACCATCAGGGAGGGAATGGGTAATGGCATCCTCTAAACCTGTAAGACAAGAAAAATAAATAAATACATGCATTGAAACTGAATGATCACCTACCTGTTAGACAGGGGCAGACAGACAGATAGCGAGCCGTACACAGTGGCAGATGGACAGATTAATGGTGGCTGAATCTACGGTCAGGGAGGGAGGGGCTCTGAAGGTCCTAAACCTGTAAGACAAAAAAAAAAAAAAAAAAAACGTCAATACATGTATAGAAACTGAATGATCACCTACCTATTAGACAGTAGTAAACAGATAGACAGCGAGCCATACACAGTGGCAGATGGATGGAACCTTGATGGACAGATGCACCATGAGGGAGGGAAGGGGTAATGGCATCCTCTAAACCTGTAAGACAACAAAGAAAATCAATACATGTATTAAAACTGAATGATCACCTACCTGTTACACAGTAGCAAACAGATAGACAGCGAGCCATACACAGTGGCAGATGGATGGAACCTTGATGGACAGATGCACCATCAGGGAGGGAAAGGGGTAATGGCATCCTCTAAACCTGAAAGACAACAAAAAAAAATAAATACATGTATAGAAACTAAATGATCACCTACCTGTTAGACAGGTGCAGACAGACAGACAGCGAGCCGTACACAGAGGCAGATGGATGGAACCTTGATGGACAGATGCACCATCAGGGAGGGAAGGGGTAATGGCATCCTCTAAACCTGTAAGACAACAAAGAAAATCAATACATGTATAGAAACTGAATGATCACCTACCTGTTAGACAGTAGCAAACAGATAGACAGCGAGCCATACACAGTGGCAGATGGATGGAACCTTGATGGACAGATGCACCATCAGGGAGGGAAGGGGTATTGGCATCCTCAGAACCTAAAAGATAACAAAGAAAATTAATACAGGTTTTGAAACTGAAAGATCTCTTACCTTTTACACAGTTGCAGAACAATAGACAGTGAGGCATGGGGAATGGGGGGGTCCTGGAGTCCTGAAAGCCTGTAAGACAACAAAGAAAGTCAATACATGTATAGAAACTGAATGATCACCTACCTGTTAGACAGTAGCAAACAGATAGACAACGAGCCGTACACAGTGACAGATGGATGTACCCTTGACGGACAGATGCAGCATCAGGGAGGGAAGGGGTAATGGCATCCTCTAAAGCTATAAGACAACAAAGAAAATCAATACATGTATAGAAACTGAATGATCACCTACCTATTAGACAGTAGTAAACAGATAGACAGCGAGCCGTACACAGTGGCAGATGGATGGAACCTTGATGGACAGATGCACCATGAGGGAGGGAAGGGGTAATGGCATCCTCTAAACCTGTAAGACAACAAAGAAAATCAATACATGTATTGAAACTGAATGATCACCTACCTGTTACACAGTAGCAAACAGATAGACAGCGAGCCATACACAGTGGCAGATGGATGGAACCTTGATGGACAGATGCACCATCAGGGAGGGAAAGGGGTAATGGCATCCTCTAAACCTGAAAGACAACAAAAAAAAATAAATACATGTATAGAAACTGAATGATCACCTACCTGTTAGACAGGTGCAGACAGACAGACAGCGAGCCGTACACAGAGGCAGATGGATGGAACCTTGATGGACAGATGCACCATCAGGGAGGGAAGGGGTAATGGCATCCTCTAAACCTGTAAGACAACAAAGAAAATCAATACATGTATAGAAACTGAATGATCACCTACCTGTTAGACAGTAGCAAACAGATAGACAGCGAGCCATACACAGTGGCAGATGGATGGAACCTTGATGGACAGATGCACCATCAGGGAGGGAAGGGGTATTGGCATCCTCAGAACCTAAAAGATAACAAAGAAAATTAATACAGGTTTTGAAACTGAAAGATCTCTTACCTTTTACACAGTTGCAGAACAATAGACAGTGAGGCATGGGGAATGGGGGGGTCCTGGAGTCCTGAAAGCCTGTAAGACAACAAAGAAAGTCAATACATGTATAGAAACTGAATGATCACCTACCTGTTAGACAGTAGCAAACAGATAGACAACGAGCCGTACACAGTGACAGATGGATGTACCCTTGACGGACAGATGCAGCATTAGGGAGGGAAGGGGTAATGGCATCCTCTAAAGCTATAAGACAACAAAGAAAATCAATACATGTATAGAAACTGAATGATCACCTACCAATTAGACAGTAGAAAACAGATAGACAGCGAGCCGTACACAGTGACAGATGGATGGACCCTTGACGGACAGATGCACCATCAGGGAGGGAATGGGTAATGGCATCCTCTAAACCTGTAAGACAAGAAAAATAAATAAATACATGCATTGAAACTGAATGATCACCTACCTGTTAGACAGGGGCAGACAGACAGATAGCGAGCCGTACACAGTGGCAGATGGACAGATTAATGGTGGCTGAATCTACGGTCAGGGAGGGAGGGGCTCTGAAGGTCCTAAACCTGTAAGACAAAAAAAAAAAAAAAAAAAACGTCAATACATGTATAGAAACTGAATGATCACCTACCTATTAGACAGTAGTAAACAGATAGACAGCGAGCCATACACAGTGGCAGATGGATGGAACCTTGATGGACAGATGCACCATGAGGGAGGGAAGGGGTAATGGCATCCTCTAAACCTGTAAGACAACAAAGAAAATCAATACATGTATTAAAACTGAATGATCACCTACCTGTTACACAGTAGCAAACAGATAGACAGCGAGCCATACACAGTGGCAGATGGATGGAACCTTGATGGACAGATGCACCATCAGGGAGGGAAAGGGGTAATGGCATCCTCTAAACCTGAAAGACAACAAAAAAAAATAAATACATGTATAGAAACTAAATGATCACCTACCTGTTAGACAGGTGCAGACAGACAGACAGCGAGCCGTACACAGAGGCAGATGGATGGAACCTTGATGGACAGATGCACCATCAGGGAGGGAAGGGGTAATGGCATCCTCTAAACCTGTAAGACAACAAAGAAAATCAATACATGTATAGAAACTGAATGATCACCTACCTGTTAGACAGTAGCAAACAGATAGACAGCGAGCCATACACAGTGGCAGATGGATGGAACCTTGATGGACAGATGCACCATCAGGGAGGGAAGGGGTATTGGCATCCTCAGAACCTAAAAGATAAAGAAAATTAATACAGGTTTTGAAACTGAAAGATCTCTTACCTTTTACACAGTTGCAGAACAATAGACAGTGAGGCATGGGGAATGGGGGGGTCCTGGAGTCCTGAAAGCCTGTAAGACAACAAAGAAAGTCAATACATGTATAGAAACTGAATGATCACCTACCTGTTAGACAGTAGCAAACAGATAGACAACGAGCCGTACACAGTGACAGATGGATGTACCCTTGACGGACAGATGCAGCATCAGGGAGGGAAGGGGTAATGGCATCCTCTAAAGCTATAAGACAACAAAGAAAATCAATACATGTATAGAAACTGAATGATCACCTACCTATTAGACAGTAGTAAACAGATAGACAGCGAGCCGTACACAGTGGCAGATGGATGGAACCTTGATGGACAGATGCACCATGAGGGAGGGAAGGGGTAATGGCATCCTCTAAACCTGTAAGACAACAAAGAAAATCAATACATGTATTGAAACTGAATGATCACCTACCTGTTACACAGTAGCAAACAGATAGACAGCGAGCCATACACAGTGGCAGATGGATGGAACCTTGATGGACAGATGCACCATCAGGGAGGGAAAGGGGTAATGGCATCCTCTAAACCTGAAAGACAACAAAAAAAAATAAATACATGTATAGAAACTGAATGATCACCTACCTGTTAGACAGGTGCAGACAGACAGACAGCGAGCCGTACACAGAGGCAGATGGATGGAACCTTGATGGACAGATGCACCATCAGGGAGGGAAGGGGTAATGGCATCCTCTAAACCTGTAAGACAACAAAGAAAATCAATACATGTATAGAAACTGAATGATCACCTACCTGTTAGACAGTAGCAAACAGATAGACAGCGAGCCATACACAGTGGCAGATGGATGGAACCTTGATGGACAGATGCACCATCAGGGAGGGAAGGGGTATTGGCATCCTCAGAACCTAAAAGATAACAAAGAAAATTAATACAGGTTTTGAAACTGAAAGATCTCTTACCTTTTACACAGTTGCAGAACAATAGACAGTGAGGCATGGGGAATGGGGGGGTCCTGGAGTCCTGAAAGCCTGTAAGACAACAAAGAAAGTCAATACATGTATAGAAACTGAATGATCACCTACCTGTTAGACAGTAGCAAACAGATAGACAACGAGCCGTACACAGTGACAGATGGATGTACCCTTGACGGACAGATGCAGCATTAGGGAGGGAAGGGGTAATGGCATCCTCTAAAGCTATAAGACAACAAAGAAAATCAATACATGTATAGAAACTGAATGATCACCTACCAATTAGACAGTAGAAAACAGATAGACAGCGAGCCGTACACAGTGACAGATGGATGGACCCTTGACGGACAGATGCACCATCAGGGAGGGAATGGGTAATGGCATCCTCTAAACCTGTAAGACAAGAAAAATAAATAAATACATGCATTGAAACTGAATGATCACCTACCTGTTAGACAGGGGCAGACAGACAGATAGCGAGCCGTACACAGTGGCAGATGGACAGATTAATGGTGGCTGAATCTACGGTTAGGGAGGGAGGGGCTCTGAAGGTCCTAAACCTGTAAGACAAAAAAAAAAAACAAAAACGTCAATACATGTATAGAAACTGAATGATCACCTACCTATTAGACAGTAGTAAACAGATAGACAGCGAGCCATACACAGTGGCAGATGGATGGAACCTTGATGGACAGATGCACCATGAGGGAGGGAAGGGGTAATGGCATCCTCTAAACCTGTAAGACAACAAAGAAAATCAATACATGTATTGAAACTGAATGATCACCTACCTGTTACACAGTAGCAAACATAGACAGCGAGCCATACACAGTGGCAGATGGATGGAACCTTGATGGACAGATGCACCATCAGGGAGGGAAAGGGGTAATGGCATCCTCTAAACCTGAAAGACAACAAAGAAAATCAATACATGTATAGAAACTGAATGATCACCTACCTGTTAGTCAGTAGCAAACAGATCGACAGCGAGCCGTACACAGTTGCAGATGGATGGACCCTTGATGGACAGATGCACCATTAGGGAGGGAAAGGGGTAATGGCATCCTCTAAACCTGTAAAACAACAAAGAAAATCAATACATGTATAGAAACTGAATGATCACCTACCTGTTAGACAGTAGCAAACAGATAGACAGCGAGCCATACACAGTGGCAGATGGATGGAACCTTGATGGACAGATGCACCATGAGGGAGGGAAGGGGTAATGGCATCCTCTAAACCTGTAAGACAACAAAGAAAATCAATACATGTATAGAAACTGAATGATCACCTACCTGTTAGTCAGTAGCAAACAGATAGACAGCGAGCCGTACACAGTTGCAGATGGATGGAACCGTGATGGACAGATGCACCATCAGGGAGGGAAGGAGTAATGGCATCCTCTAAACCTGGAAGAGAACAAAGAAAATCAATACATGTATAGAAACTGAATGATCACCTACCTGTTAGACAGAAGAAAACAGATAGACAGCTAGCCGTACACAGTGACAGATGGATGGACCCTTGATGGACAGATGCACCATCAGGGAGGGAATGGGTAATGGCATCCTCTAAACCTGTAAGACAACAAAGAAAATCAATACATGTATAGAAACTGAATGATCACCTACCTGTTACACAGTAGAAAAGAGATAGACAGCGAGCCATACAGAGTGGCAGATGGATGGAACCTTGATGGACAGATGCACCATCAGGGAGGGAAGGGGTAATGGCATCCTCTAAACCTGGAAGAGAACAAATAAAATAAATACCTGTATAGAAACTGAATGATCACCTACCTCTTAGTCAGTAGCAAACAGATAGACAGCGAGCCATACACAGTGGCAGATGGATGGAACCTTGATGGACAGATGCACCATCAGGAAGGGAAGGGGCATTGGCATCCTCAGAACCTAAAAGATAACAATGACAATCAATACAGGTTTTGAAACTGAAATATCACTTACCTTTTACACAGTTGCAGAACAATAGACAGTGAGCCAGACACAGCTGCGGATGGACAGATTGATAGTGGCTGAATCTACGGTCAGGGAGGGAGGGGCTCTGAAGGTCATAAACCTGTAAGGCAAAAAAAAAATAAATGTCAATACATGTATAGAAACTGAATGATAAACTAACTCTAACACACTTCTAGTCAGAAAGATCGAGTCACACAAATAGTTGCAATTGACAGACACTTGTTTGATGGATCCACCATTAGGAAGGAGGAGGGGGGGTCTTGGAGTCCTGAAAGTCTGTAAGACAACAAAGAAAGTCAATACATGTAAAGAAACTGAATGATCACCTACCTGTTAGACAGTAGAAAACAGAAAGACAGCGAGCCGTACACAGTGACAGATGGATGGACCCTTGATGGACAGATGCACCATCAGGGAGGGAATGGGTAATGGCATCCTCTAAACCTGTAAGACAACAAAAAAAAATAAATACATGTATAGAAACTGAATGATCACCTACCTGTTAGACAGGTGCAGACAGACAGACAGCGAGCCGTACACAGAGGCAGATGGATAGAACCTTGATGGACAGATGCACCATCAGGGAGGGAAGGGGTAATGGCATCCTCTAAACCTGTAAGACAACAAAGAAAATCAATACATGTATAGAAACTGAATGATCACCTACCTGTTAGACAGTAGCAAACAGATAGACAGCGAGCCATACACAGTGGCAGATGGATGGAACCTTGATGGACAGATGCACCATGAGGGAGGGAAGGGGTAATGGCATCCTCTAAACCTGTAAGACAACAAAGAAAATCAATACATGTAAAGAAACTGAATGATCACCTACCTGTTAGTCAGTAGCAAACAGATAGACAGCGAGCCGTACACAGTTGCAGATGGATGGACCCTTGATGGAAGGATGCACCATCAGGGAGGGAAGGGGTAATGGCATCCTCTAAACCTGTAAGACAACAAAGAAAATCAATACATGTATTGAAACTAAATGATCACCTACCTGTTAAACAGTAGCAAACAGATAGACAGCGAGCCATACACAGTGGCAGAAGGATGGAACCTTGATGGACAGATGCACCATCAGGGAGGGAAGGGGTAATGGCATCCTCTAAACCTGTAAGACAACAAAGAAAATCAATACATGTATAGAAACTGAATGATCACCTACCTATTAGACAGTAGTAAACAGATAGACAGCGAGCCATACACAGTGGCAGATGGATGGAACCTTGATGGACAGATGCACCATGAGGGAGGGAAGGGGTAATGGCATCCTCTAAACCTGTAAGACAACAAAGAAAATCAATACATGTATTAAAACTGAATGATCACCTACCTGTTACACAGTAGCAAACAGATAGACAGCGAGCCATACACAGTGGCGGATGGATGGAACCTTGATGGACAGATGCACCATCAGGGAGGGAAAGGGGTAATGGCATCCTCTAAACCTGAAAGACAACAAAAAAAAATAAATACATGTATAGAAACTAAATGATCACCTACCTGTTAGACAGGTGCAGACAGACAGACAGCGAGCCGTACACAGAGGCAGATGGATGGAACCTTGATGGACAGATGCACCATCAGGGAGGGAAGGGGTAATGGCATCCTCTAAACCTGTAAGACAACAAAGAAAATCAATACATGTATAGAAACTGAATGATCACCTACCTGTTAGACAGTAGCAAACAGATAGACAGCGAGCCATACACAGTGGCAGATGGATGGAACCTTGATGGACAGATGCACCATCAGGGAGGGAAGGGGTATTGGCATCCTCAGAACCTAAAAGATAACAAAGAAAATTAATACAGGTTTTGAAACTGAAAGATCTCTTACCTTTTACACAGTTGCAGAAAAATAGACAGTGAGGCATGGGGAATGGGGGGGTCCTGAAGTCCTGAAAGCCTGTAAGACAACAAAGAAAGTCAATACATGTATAGAAACTGAATGATCACCTACCTGTTAGACAGTAGCAAACAGATAGACAACGAGCCGTACACAGTGACAGATGGATGTACCCTTGACGGACAGATGCAGCATCAGGGAGGGAAGGGGTAATGGCATCCTCTAAAGCTATAAGACAACAAAGAAAATCAATACATGTATAGAAACTGAATGATCACCTACCTATTAGACAGTAGTAAACAGATAGACAGCGAGCCGTACACAGTGGCAGATGGATGGAACCTTGATGGACAGATGCACCATGAGGGAGGGAAGGGGTAATGGCATCCTCTAAACCTGTAAGACAACAAAGAAAATCAATACATGTATTGAAACTGAATGATCACCTACCTGTTACACAGTAGCAAACAGATAGACAGCGAGCCATACACAGTGGCAGATGGATGGAACCTTGATGGACAGATGCACCATCAGGGAGGGAAAGGGGTAATGGCATCCTCTAAACCTGAAAGACAACAAAAAAAAATAAATACATGTATAGAAACTGAATGATCACCTACCTGTTAGACAGGTGCAGACAGACAGACAGCGAGCCGTACACAGAGGCAGATGGATGGAACCTTGATGGACAGATGCACCATCAGGGAGGGAAGGGGTAATGGCATCCTCTAAACCTGTAAGACAACAAAGAAAATCAATACATGTATAGAAACTGAATGATCACCTACCTGTTAGACAGTAGCAAACAGATAGACAGCGAGCCATACACAGTGGCAGATGGATGGAACCTTGATGGACAGATGCACCATCAGGGAGGGAAGGGGTATTGGCATCCTCAGAACCTAAAAGATAACAAAGAAAATTAATACAGGTTTTGAAACTGAAAGATCTCTTACCTTTTACACAGTTGCAGAACAATAGACAGTGAGGCATGGGGAATGGGGGGGTCCTGGAGTCCTGAAAGCCTGTAAGACAACAAAGAAAGTCAATACATGTATAGAAACTGAATGATCACCTACCTGTTAGACAGTAGCAAACAGATAGACAACGAGCCGTACACAGTGACAGATGGATGTACCCTTGACGGACAGATGCAGCATCAGGGAGGGAAGGGGTAATGGCATCCTCTAAAGCTATAAGACAACAAAGAAAATCAATACATGTATAGAAACTGAATGATCACCTACCAATTAGACAGTAGAAAACAGATAGACAACGAGCCGTACACAGTGACAGATGGATGGACCCTTGACGGACAGATGCACCATCAGGGAGGGAATGGGTAATGGCATCCTCTAAACCTGTAAGACAAGAAAAATAAATAAATACATGCATTGAAACTGAATGATCACCTACCTGTTAGACAGGGGCAGACAGACAGATAGCGAGCCGTACACAGTGGCAGATGGACAGATTAATGGTGGCTGAATCTACGGTTAGGGAGGGAGGGGCTCTGAAGGTCCTAAACCTGTAAGACAAAAAAAAAAAATAAAAAACGTCAATACATGTATAGAAACTGAATGATCACCTACCTATTAGACAGTAGTAAACAGATAGACAGCGAGCCATACACAGTGGCAGATGGATGGAACCTTGATGGACAGATGCACCATGAGGGAGGGAAGGGGTAATGGCATCCTCTAAACCTGTAAGACAACAAAGAAAATCAATACATGTATTGAAACTGAATGATCACCTACCTGTTACACAGTAGCAAACAGATAGACAGCGAGCCATACACAGTGGCAGATGGATGGAACCTTGATGGACAGATGCACCATCAGGGAGGGAAAGGGGTAATGGCATCCTCTAAACCTGAAAGACAACAAAGAAAATCAATACATGTATAGAAACTGAATGATCACCTACCTGTTAGTCAGTAGCAAACAGATCGACAGCGAGCCGTACACAGTTGCAGATGGATGGACCCTTGATGGACAGATGCACCATTAGGGAGGGAAAGGGGTAATGGCATCCTCTAAACCTGTAAAACAACAAAGAAAATCAATACATGTATAGAAACTGAATGATCACCTACCTGTTAGACAGTAGCAAACAGATAGACAGCGAGCCATACACAGTGGCAGATGGATGGAACCTTGATGGACAGATGCACCATGAGGGAGGGAAGGGGTAATGGCATCCTCTAAACCTGTAAGACAACAAAGAAAATCAATACATGTATAGAAACTGAATGATCACCTACCTGTTAGTCAGTAGCAAACAGATAGACAGCGAGCCGTACACAGTTGCAGATGGATGGAACCGTGATGGACAGATGCACCATCAGGGAGGGAAGGAGTAATGGCATCCTCTAAACCTGGAAGAGAACAAAGAAAATCAATACATGTATAGAAACTGAATGATCACCTACCTGTTAGACAGAAGAAAACAGATAGACAGCTAGCCGTACACAGTGACAGATGGATGGACCCTTGATGGACAGATGCACCATCAGGGAGGGAATGGGTAATGGCATCCTCTAAACCTGTAAGACAACAAAGAAAATCAATACATGTAAAGAAACTGAATGATCACCTACCTGTTACACAGTAGAAAAGAGATAGACAGCGAGCCATACAGAGTGGCAGATGGATGGAACCTTGATGGACAGATGCACCATCAGGGAGGGAAGGGGTAATGGCATCCTCTAAACCTGGAAGAGAACAAATAAAATAAATACCTGTATAGAAACTGAATGATCACCTACCTGTTAGTCAGTAGCAAACAGATAGACAGCGAGCCATACACAGTGGCAGATGGATGGAACCTTGATGGACAGATGCACCATCAGGAAGGGAAGGGGCATTGGCATCCTCAGAACCTAAAAGATAACAATGACAATCAATACAGGTTTTGAAACTGAAATATCACTTACCTTTTACACAGTTGCAGAACAATAGACAGTGAGCCAGACACAGCTGCGGATGGACAGATTGATAGTGGCTGAATCTACGGTCAGGGAGGGAGGGGCTCTGAAGGTCATAAACCTGTAAGGCAAAAAAAAAATAAATGTCAATACATGTATAGAAACTGAATGATAAACTAACTCTAACACACTTCTAGTCAGAAAGATCGAGTCACACAAATAGTTGCAATTGACAGACACTTGTTTGATGGATCCACCATTAGGAAGGAGGAGGGGGGGTCTTGGAGTCCTGAAAGTCTGTAAGACAACAAAGAAAGTCAATACATGTAAAGAAACTGAATGATCACCTACCTGTTAGACAGTAGAAAACAGATAGACAGCGAGCCGTACACAGTGACAGATGGATGGACCCTTGATGGACAGATGCACCATCAGGGAGGGAATGGGTAATGGCATCCTCTAAACCTGTAAGACAACAAAAAAAAATAAATACATGTATAGAAACTGAATGATCACCTACCTGTTAGACAGGTGCAGACAGACAGACAGCGAGCCGTACACAGAGGCAGATGGATAGAACCTTGATGGACAGATGCACCATCAGGGAGGGAAGGGGTAATGGCATCCTCTAAACCTGTAAGACAACAAAGAAAATCAATACATGTATAGAAACTGAATGATCACCTACCTGTTAGACAGTAGCAAACAGATAGACAGCGAGCCATACACAGTGGCAGATGGATGGAACCTTGATGGACAGATGCACCATGAGGGAGGGAAGGGGTAATGGCATCCTCTAAACCTGTAAGACAACAAAGAAAATCAATACATGTAAAGAAACTGAATGATCACCTACCTGTTAGTCAGTAGCAAACAGATAGACAGCGAGCCGTACACAGTTGCAGATGGATGGACCCTTGATGGAAGGATGCACCATCAGGGAGGGAAGGGGTAATGGCATCCTCTAAACCTGTAAGACAACAAAGAAAATCAATACATGTATTGAAACTAAATGATCACCTACCTGTTAAACAGTAGCAAACAGATAGACAGCGAGCCATACACAGTGGCAGAAGGATGGAACCTTGATGGACAGATGCACCATGAGGGAGGGAAGGGGTAATGGCATCCTCTAAACCTGGAAGAGAACAAATAAAATAAATACCTGTATAGAAACTGAATGATCACCTACCTGTTAGACAGTAGCAAACAGATAGACAGCGAGCCATACACAGTGGCAGATGGATGGAACCTTGATGGACAGATGCACCATCAGGAAGGGAAGGGGCATTGGCATCCTCAGAACCTAAAAGATAACAATGACAATCAATACAGGTTTTGAAACTGAAATATCACTTACCTTTTACACAGTTGCAGAACAATAGACAGTGAGCCAGACACAGCTGCGGATGGACAGATTGATAGTGGCTGAATCTACGGTCAGGGAGGGAGGGGCTCTGAAGGTCATAAACCTGTAAGACAAAAAAAAAATAAATGTCAATACATGTAAAGAAACTGAATGATCACCTACCTGTTAGTCAGTAGCAAACAGATAGACAGCGAGCCATACACAGTGGCAGAAGGATGGAACCTTGATGGACAGATGCACCATCAGGGAGGGAAGGGGTAATGGCATCCTCTAAACCTGGAAGAGAATAAAGAAAATCAATACATGTATAGAAACTGAATGATCACCTACCTGTTAGACAGTAGCAAACAGATTGACAGCGAGCCGTACAAAGTGGTAGATGGAATAAACCTTGATGGACATATGCACCATCAGGGAGGGAAAGGGTAATGGCATCCTCTAAACCTGTAAGACAACAAAGAAAATCATTACATGTATAGAAACTGAATGATCACCTACCTGTTAGACAGGTGCAGACAGACAGACAGCGAGCCGTACACAGTGACAGATGGATGGAACCTTGATGGACAGATGCACCATCAGGGAGGGAAGGAGAAATGGCATCCTCTAAAACTAGAAGAGAACAAAGAAAATCAATACATGTATAGAAACTGAATGATCACCTACCTGTTAGAGAGAAGAAAACAGATAGACAGCGAGCCGTACACAGTGACAGATGGATGGACCCTTGATGGACAGATGCACCATCAGGGAGGGAATGGGTAATGGCATCCTCTAAACCTCTAAGACAACAAAAAAAAATAAATACATGTATAGAAACTAAATGATCACCTACCTGTTAGACAGTAGCAAACAGACAGATAGCGAGCCGTACTCAGTGACAGATGTATGGACCCTTGATGGACAGATGCACCATCAGGGAGGGAAGGGGTAATGGCATCCTCAGAACCTAAAAGATAACAAAGAAAATTAATACAGGTTTTGAAACTGAAAGATCACTTACCTTTAACACAGTTGCAGAACAATACACAGTGAGCCAGACACAGCTGCAGACGGACAGATTGTTGGAGGCTTGATTTACGGTCAGCGAGGGAGGGGCTCAGAAGGTCCTAAACCTGTAAGACAAAAAAAAGTCAATACATATATAGAAATTGAATGATGAACTAACTCTTACACACTTGCAGTAGGATAAATATCGAGTCACACAAATAGTTGCAATGGACAGACAATTCTTTGATGGATCCACCATTAGGAAGGAGGGGGGGGTCCTGGAGTCCTGAAAGCCTGTAAGACAACAAAGAAAATAAATACATGTATAGAAACTGAATGATCACCTACCTGTTAGACAGGTGCAGACAGACAGACAGCGAGCCGTACACAGTGGCAGATGAATGGAACCTTTATGGACAGATGCACCATCAGGGAGGGAAGGGGTAATGGCATCCTCTAATCCTGTAAGACAACAAAGAAAATCAATACATGTAAAGAAACTGAATGATCACCTACCTGTTAGTCAGTAGCAAACAGATAGACAGCGAGCCATACACAGTGGCAGAAGGATGGAACCTTGATGGACAGATGCACCATCAGGGAGGGAAGGGGTAATGGCATCCTCTAAACCTGGAAGAGAATAAAGAAAATCAATACATGTATAGAAACTGAATGATCACCTACCTGTTAGACAGTAGCAAACAGATTGACAGCGAGCCGTACAAAGTGGTAGATGGATTAAACCTTGATGGACAGATGCACCATCAGGGAGGGAAAGGGTAATGGCATCCTCAGAACCTGAAAGACAACGAAGAAAATCAATACATGTATAGAAACTGAATGATCACCTACTTGTTAGACAGTAGCAAACAGATTGACAGAGAGCCGTACAAAGTGGTAGATGGATTAAACCTTGATGGACAGATGTACCATCAGGGAGGGAAGGGGTAATGGCATCCTCGGAACCTGAAAGACAACAAAAAAAATCAATACATGTATAGAAACTGAATGATCACCTACCTGTTAGTCAGTAGCAAACAGATAGACAGCGAGCCGTACACAGTTGCAGATGGATGGACCCTTGATGGACAGATGCACCATCAGGGAGGGAAAGGGTATTGGCATCCTCAGAACCTAAAAGATAACAAAGAAAATTAATACAGGGTTTGAAACTGAAAGATCACTTACCTTTTACACAGTGGCAGAACAATAGAAAGTGAGGCATGGGGAATGGGGGGGTCCTGGAGTCCAGAAAGCCTGTAAGACAACAAAGAAAGTCAATACATGTTTAGAAACTGAATGATCACCTACCTGTTAGACAGCAGCAAACAGATAGACAGCGAGCTGTACACAGTGACAGATGGATGGACCCTTGATGGACAGATGCACCATCAGGGAGGGAAGGGGTAATGGCATCCTCTAAACCTGTAAGACAACAAAGAAAATCAATACATGTATTGAAACTGAATGATCACCTACCTGTTACACAGTAGCAAACAGATAGACAGCGAGCCATACACAGTGGCAGATGGATGGAACCTTGATGGACAGCTGCACCATCAGGGAGGGAAAGGGTAATGGCATCCTCTAAACCTGTAAGACAACAAAGAAAATCAATACATGTATAGAAACTGAATGATCACCTACCTGTTGGACAGCAGCAAATAGATTGACAGCGAGCCGTACAAAGTGGTAGATGGATTAAACCTTGATGGACAGATGCACCATCAGGGAGGGAAGGGGTGATGGCATCCTCGGAACCTGAAAGACAACAAAGACAGTCAATACAGGTTTTAAATCTGAAAGATCACTTACCTTTTACACAGTTGTAGAACAATACACAGTGAGCCAGACACAGCTGCAGGCGGACAGATTGATGGAGGCTGGATTTCCGGTCAGCGAGGGAGGGGCTCAGAAGGTCCTAAACCTGTAAGTCAAAAAAAGTCAATACATATATAGAAACTGAATGATGAACTCTCTCTTACACACTCGATGTAGGAAAAATATTGAGTCACACAAATAGTTACAATGGACAGACACTTCTTTCATGGATCCACCATTAGGAAAGAGGGGGGGATCCTGGAGTCCTGATAGCCTATAAGACAACAAAGAAAATCAATACATGTATAGAAACTGAATGATCACCTACCTGTTAGACTGTAGAAAACAGATAGACAGCGAGCCGTACACATTGACAGATGGATGGACCCTTGATGGACAGATGCACCATCAGGGAGGGAATGGGTAATGGCATCCTCTAAACCTGTAAGACAACAAAAAAAATAAATACATGTATAGAAACTGAATGATCACCTACCTGTTAGACAGGTGCAGACAGACAGACAGCGAGCCGTACACAGTGGCAGATGGATGGAACCTTGATGGACAGATACACCATCAGGGAGGGAAGGGGTAATGGCATCCTCTAAACCTTGTAAGACAACAAAGAAAATCAATACATGTATAGAAACTGAATGATCACCTACCTGTTAGTCAGTAGCAAACAGATAGACAGCGAGCCGTACACAGTTGCAGATGGATGGAACCGTGATGGACAGATGCACCATCAGGGAGGGAAGGAGTAATGGCATCCTCTAAACCTGGAAGAGAACAAAGAAAATCAATACATGTTTAGAAACTGAATGATCACCTACCTGTTAGACAGAAGAAAACAGATAGACAGCTAGCCGTACACAGTGACAGATGGATGGACCCTTGATGGACAGATGCACCATCAGGGAGGGAATGGGTAATGGCATCCTCTAAACCTGTAAGACAACAAAAATAAATAAATACATGTATAGAAACTGAATGATCACCTACCTGTTAGACAGGTGCAGACAGACAGACAGCGAGCCGTACACAGTGGCAGATGGATGGAACCTTGATGGACAGATGCACCATCAGGGAGGGAAGGGGTAATGGCATCCTCTAAACCTGTAAGACAACAAAGAAAATCAATACATGTATAGAAACTGAATGATCACCTACCTGTTACACAGTAGAAAAGAGATAGACAGCGAGCCATACACAGTGGCAGATGGATGGAACCTTGATGGACAGATGCACCATCAGGGAGGGAAGGGGTAATGGCATCCTCTAAACCTGGAAGAGAACAAATAAAATAAATACCTGTATAGAAACTGAATGATCACCTACCTGTTAGTCAGTAGCAAACAGACAGACAGCGAGCCGTACACAGTGACAGATGGATTAAACCTTGATGGACAGATGCACCATCAGGGAGGGAAGGGGTAATGGCATCTTCGGAACCTGAAAGACAACAAAGACAGTCAATACAAGTTTTGAAACTGAAAGATCACTTACCTTTTACACAGTTGCAGAACAATAGACAGTGAGGCAGACACAGCTGCAGACGGACAGATTGATGGAGGCTGGATCTACGGTCAGCGAGGGAGGGGCTCAGAAGGTCCTAAACCTGTAAGACAAAAAAAAGTCAATACATGTGTAGAAACTGAATGATGAACTAACTCTTACACACTTGCAATCGGATAGATATCGAGTTACACAAATAGTTGCAATAAACAGACCCTTGTTTGATGGATACACCATTAGGAAGGAGGGGGGGGGGGTCCTGGAGTCCTAAAAGCCTGTAAAAAAACAAATAAAGTCAGTACATGTATAGAAACTGAATGATCACCTACCTGTTCGACAGTAACAAAAAGCCGTACACAGTGACACATGGATGGACCCTTGACTGACAGATGCACCATCAGGGTGGGAAGGGGTAATGGCATCCTCTAAACCTTTAAGACAAAAAAGAAAATCAATACATGTATATGTATGTTGCAGAACAATAGACAGTGAGCCAGACACAGCTGCAGATGGACAGATTGATGGTGGCTGAATCTACGGTCAGGGAGGGAGGGGCTCTGAAGGTCCTAAACTTGTAAGACAAAAAAAAACAAAAAACGCCAATACATTTATAGAAACTGAATGATCACCTACCTGTTAGACAGTAGCAGACAGATAGACAGCGAGCCGTACACAGTGGCAGATGGATGGAACCTTGATGGACAGATGCACCATCAGAGAGGGAAGGGGTAATGGCATCCTCTACACCTGTAAGACAACAAAGAAAATCTATACATGTATAGAAACTGAATGATGAACTAACTCTTACACACTTGCAGTCAGAAAGATCGAGTCACACAAATAGTTGCAATGGACAGAGACTTGTTTAATGGATCCACCATTAGGAAGGAGGGGGGGGGGGTCCTGGAGTCCTGAAAGCCTGTACAACAACAAAGAAAGTCAATACAGGTATAGAAACTGAATGATCACCTACCTGTTAGACAGTAGCAAACAGATAGACAGCGAGCTGTACACAGTGACAGATGGATGGACCCTTGACGGACAGATGCACCATCAGGGAGGGAATGGGTAATGGCATCCTCTAAACCTGTAAGACAACAAAGAAAATCAATACATGTATAGAAACTGAATGATCACCTACCTGTTTGACAGGTGCAGACAGATAGACAGCGAGCCGTACACAGTGGCAGATGGATGGAACCTTGATGGACAGATGCACCATCAGAGAGGGAAGGGGTAATGGCATCCTCTACACCTGTAAGACAACAAAGAAAATCTATACATGTATAGAAACTGAATGATGAACTAACTCTTACACACTTGCAGTCAGAAAGATCGAGTCACACAAATAGTTGCAATGGACAGAGACTTGTTTAATTGATCCACCATTAGGAAGGAGGGGGGGGGGTCCTGGAGTCCTGAAAGCCTGTACAACAACAAAGAAAGTCAATACAGGTATAGAAACTGAATGATCACCTACCTGTTAGACAGTAGCAAACAAACAGAAAGCGAGCACTACACAGTTGCAGATGGATGGACCCTTGATGGACAGATGCACCATCAGGGAGGGAATGGGTAATGGCATCCTCTAAACCTGTAAGACAAGAAAAATAAATAAATACATGTACAGAAACTGAATGATCACCTACCTGTTAGACAGGGGCAGACAGACAGAAAGCGTGCCGTACACAGTGGCAGATGGATGGAACCTTGATGGACAGATGCACCATCAGGGAGGGAAGGGGTAATGGCATCCTCTAAACCTATAAGACAACAAAGAAAATCAATACATGTACAGAAACTGAATGATCACCTACCTGTTAGACAGTAGAAAACAGATAGACAACGAGCTGTACACAGTGACAGATGGATGGACCCTTGACGGTCAGATGCACCATCAGGGAGGGAAGGGGTAATGGCATCCTCTAAACCTATAAGACAACAAAGAAAATCAATACATGTATAGAAACTGAATGATCACCTACCAATTACACAGTAGAAAACAGATAGAAAGCGAGCCGTACACAGTGACAGATGGATGGACCCTTGATTGACAGATGCACCATCAGGGAGGGAAGGGGGGGGGTCCTGGAGTCCTGAAAGCCTGTAAGACAACAAAGAAAGTCAATACATGTATAGAAACTGAATGATCACTTACCTGTTACACAGTAGCAAAAAGATAGACAGCGAGCCATACACAGTCGCAGATGGATGGAACCTTGATGGACAGATGCACCATCAGGGAGGGAAGGGGTAATGGCATAACAAAGAAAATTAATACAGGTTTTGAAACTGAAAGATCACTTACCTTTTACACAGTTGCAGAACAATAGACAGTGAGGCATGGGGAATGGGGGGGTCCTAGAGTCCTGAAAGCCTGTAAGACAACAAAGAAAATCAATACATGTATAGAAACTGAATGATCACCTACCTGTTAGACAGTATAAAACAGATAGACAGCGAGCCGTACACAGTGACAGATGGATGGACCCTTGATGGACAGATGCACCATCAGGGAGGGAATGGGTAATGGCATCCTCTAAACCTGTAAGACAAGAAAAAAAAATAAATACATGTATAGAAACTGAATGATCACCTACCTGTTAGACAGGGGCAGACAGACAGAAAGCGAGCCGTACACAGTGGCAGATGGACAGATTAATGGTGGCTGAATCTACGGTCAGGGAGGGAGGGGCTCTGAAGGTCCTAACCTGTAAGACAAAAAAAAAAAAAAAAAAAAGTCAATACATGTATAGAAACTTAATGATCACCTACCTATTAGACAGTAGTAAACAGATAGACAGCGAGCCATACACAGTGGCAGATGGATGGAACCTTGATGGACAGATGCACCATGAGGGAGGGAAGGGGTAATGGCATCCTCTAAACCTGTAAGACAACAAAGAAAATCAATACATGTATTGAAACTGAATGATCACCTACCTGTTACACAGTAGCAAACAGATAGACAGCGAGCCATATACAGTGGCAGATGGATGGAACCTTGATGGACAGATGCACCATCAGGGAGGGAAAGGGTAATGGTATCCTCTAAACCTGAAAGACAACAAAGAAAATCAATACATGTATAGAAACTGAATGATCACCTACCTGTTAGTCAGTGGCAAACAGATCGACAGCGAGCCGTACACAGTTGCAGATGGATGGACCCTTGATGGACAGATGCACCATTAGGGAGGGAAAGGGGTAATGGCATCCTCTAAACCTGTAAAACAACAAAGAAAATCAATACATGTATAGAAACTGAATGATCACCTACCTGTTAGACAGTAGCAAACAGATAGACAGCGAGCCATACACAGTGGCAGATGGATGGAACCTTGATGGACAGATGCACCATGTGGGAGGGAAGGGGTAATGGCATCCTCTAAACCTGGAAGACAACAAAGAAAGTCAATACATGTAAAGAAACTGAATGATCACCTACCTGTTAGACAGTAGAAAACAGATAGACAGCTAGCCGTACACAGTGACAGATGGATGGACCCTTGATGGACAGATGCACCATCAGGGAGGGAATGGGTAATGGCATCCTCTAAACCTGTAAGACAACAAAAATAAATAAATACATGTATAGAAACTGAATGATCACCTACCTGTTAGACAGGTGCAAACAGACAGACAGCGAGCCGTACACAGTGGCAGATGGATGGAACCTTGATGGACAGATGCACCATCAGGGAGGGAAGGGGTAATGGCATCCTCTAAACCTGTAAGACAACAAAGAAAATCAATACATGTATAGAAACTGAATGATCACCTACCTGTTAGACAGGTGCAAACAGACAGACAGCGAGCCATACAGAGTGGCAGATGGATGGAACCTTGATGGACAGATGCACCATCAGGGAGGGAAGGGGTAATGGCATCCTCTAAACCTGTAAGACAACAAATAAAATCAATACATGTATAGAAACTGAATGATCACCTACCTGTTACACAGTAGAAAAGAGATAGACAGCGAGCCATACAGAGTGGCAGATGGATGGAACCTTGATGGACAGATGCACCATCAGGGAGGGAAGGGGTAATGGCATCTTCGGAACCTGAAAGACAACAAAGACAGTCAATACAAGTTTTGAAACTGAAAGATCACTTACCTTTTACACAGTTGCAGAACAATAGACAGTGAGGCAGACACAGCTGCAGACGGACAGATTGATGGAGGCTGGATCTACGGTCAGCGAGGGAGGGGCTCAGAAGGTCCTAAACCTGTAAGACAAAAAAAAGTCAATACATGTGTAGAAACTGAATGATGAACTAACTCTTACACACTTGCAATCGGATAGATATCGAGTTACACAAATAGTTGCAATAAACAGACCCTTGTTTGATGGATACACCATTAGGAAGGAGGGGGGGGGGGGTCCTGGAGTCCTAAAAGCCTGTAAAAAAACAAATAAAGTCAGTACATGTATAGAAACTGAATGATCACCTACCTGTTCGACAGTAGCAAAAAGCCGTACACAGTGACACATGGATGGACCCTTGACTGACAGATGCACCATCAAGGTGGGAAGGGGTAATGGCATCCTCTAAACCTTTAAGACAAAAAAGAAAATCAATACATGTATATGTATGTTGCAGAACAATAGACAGTGAGCCAGACACAGCTGCAGATGGACAGATTGATGGTGGCTGAATCTACGGTCAGGGAGGGAGGGGCTCTGAAGGTCCTAAACTTGTAAGACAAAAAAAAACAAAAAACGCCAATACATTTATAGAAACTGAATGATCACCTACCTGTTAGACAGTAGCAAACAAATAGACAGCGAGCTGTACACAGTGACAGATGGATGGACCCTTGACGGACAGATGCACCATCAGGGAGGGAATGGGTAATGGCATCCTCTAAACCTGTAAGACAACAAAGAAAATCAATACATGTATAGAAACTGAATGATCACCTACCTGTTTGACAGGTGCAGACAGATAGACAGCGAGCCGTACACAGTGGCAGATGGATGGAACCTTGATGGACAGATGCACCATCAGAGAGGGAAGGGGTAATGGCATCCTCTACACCTGTAAGACAACAAAGAAAATCTATACATGTATAGAAACTGAATGATGAACTAACTCTTACACACTTGCAGTCAGAAAGATCGAGTCACACAAATAGTTGCAATGGACAGAGACTTGTTTAATGGATCCACCATTAGGAAGGAGGGGGGGGGTCCTGGAGTCCTGAAAGCCTGTACAACAACAAAGAAAGTCAATACAGGTATAGAAACTGAATGATCACCTACCTGTTAGACAGTAGCAAACAAACAGAAAGCGAGCACTACACAGTTGCAGATGGATGGACCCTTGATGGACAGATGCACCATCAGGGAGGGAATGGGTAATGGCATCCTCTAAACCTGTAAGACAAGAAAAATAAATAAATACATGTATAGAAACTGAATGATCACCTACCTGTTAGACAGGGGCAGACAGACAGAAAGCGTGCCGTACACAGTGGCAGATGGATGGAACCTTGATGGACAGATGCACCATCAGGGAGGGAAGTTGCAATGGCATCCTCTAAACCTGTAAGACAACAAAGACATTCAATACAGGTTTAAAAACTGAATGATCACCTACCTGTTAGACGGTAGCAAACTGTTATACAGTAGCAAACAGATAGACACCGAGCCAAACAAAGTGGCAGATGGATGGAACCTTGATGGACAGATGCACCATCAGGGAGGGAAGTTGCAATGGCATCCTCTAAACCTGTAAGACAACAAAGACATTCAATACAGGTTTAAAAACTGAATGATCACCTACCTGTTAGACGGTAGCAAACTGTTATACAGTAGCAAACAGATAGACACCGAGCCAAACAAAGTGGCAGATGGATGGACCCTTGGTGCACGGATGCAACATCAGAGAGGGAAGGGCTAATTGCATCTTCGGAACTTGAAAGACAACAAAGACAGTCAATACAGGTTTTGAAACTGAAAGATCACTTACCTTTACACAGTTTCAGAACAATAGACAGTGAGCCAGACACAGCTGCAAATGGACAGATTGATAGTGGCTAGATCTACGGTCAGGGAGGGAGGGGCTCAGAAGGACCTGAACCTGTAAGACAAAAAAAAAAACAAGTCAATATATGTATAGAAACTGAATGATGACCTAACTCTTACACACTTGCAGTCAGATAGATAGCAAGTCACACACACCATTGCAATGGACAGACCCTTGTTTGTTGGATCCACCATTAGGAAGGAGGAGGGTGGGGTCCTGGGGTCCTGAAAGCCTGTAAGACAACAAAGAAATAGAGAACTTGTAAGACAAAAAAGAAAGTCAATACATGTTTAGAAACTGGTTGATTGTTTAAATGATCATTCACCTCTTATACACTGTCATACAAATACAGTTGCAGATGGAAAGAGGCTTGTTGGTCGGGTTTGAACAAGTTAAAGTTTACTGAGGTTCCTGCTGGAACAGCCTGACAAACGTGTGTTGCAGTAATCTAACCGTGAGTTTAAGTGTGTACTAGCTTTTCTGCATCTTGTAGAGATAAGGAATTTCTTAGTTTGCCAATGTAGAAAATCTGTTCTATGTATTTAGCTATATGTTGCTCAAATGATAGATCTGAATCAAATAAGACACCAAGATTTGTAGATGCTTAACCTGGAATAATGGAAAAAACAGCCAAGTCTAACATTTAGTATGAGTTTACTTCTAGTGTCTTTTGGACCCAAAAAGAGAACCTCTGTTTTGTTACTTTTAAGAAGAACAAAGTCATTTGGCATCCAGAGTACATCCTTCACACAGTCCTCAATTTTCTTTAATCTAGAGTTACCATCAGGTTTGGCTGATATATAGAGCTGTGTCATCTGCATCTGAAAGTTAACATCATGTCTGCTTATAACTGCCCAGTGGTAACATCTATAATGTAAATAATATATGCCCTTAAATAGAGCATTGTGGAACTCCAAATCAGACTTCTCTGTAATTTAGAAATACTGATTGATAGGGTTCGTTTAGATATGATTTGAACCACAATAGGGCTGTTCCTGTGATTCCAACCATGTTCTCTAATCTTTCTAAGAGAATAGTGTTATCTATAGTGTCAAAGGCTAAACTGAGGGTGAGTAGGGCTACATAGCAAGAGGCAAGAAAGAGATCGTTTGTAATCTTCACTTGGGCTATCTGAATCCAGATTGGAATTTCTCATACATTTCATTTTTACTCAGGTATAAGCAGAGTTGTTGAGCCACAGCATTTTCTAATATCTTGGACAGAAATGTTAAGCTTGAGATGGGTCTATAATTGACAGTACACTAGGATCAAGATTTAGTTTCTTAATCAAAGGTTTTATAACAGCAAATTTAAGGGATTTGGGTACATGGTCTTAGGTAAGGGATGCATTTACTATTGTTAAAGGAGGTCTGATTATAATTGGGAGTAATTCTGACAGTATTTTAGAGGGAATCGGGTCGAGTGTACAGGTTGTAAAATTTATTGAGGAAATACTTTTTTGTTAGTTCTGGCTGTGGAAGTGTGTAGAAGACATCCAGCCTTTATTCTACAACTAATTTATATTTCAAATCAGCTACACCGGGTGACAGCCATGTTTAATTTAATAAGGAGTGTTGGATTTGTTGTCAAATATTTCCTATTTTATTATTAAAATAGTCCATAAAATATTACTGGTTAAGGTAGTAGGGATCTGGGGTTGAGAATTTGCCCAACATACCTGACTTGGGTTGTATATTTAACAGTCTAAATTTAAATTTATTTGTGGAAGTTACTTGTACTGGTAAGATTTGATACATATGGTTCCTTTTTTTCCCCCCTAAGATTGTTAAAACCAATTTTCTGTTCTCTATATATGCTCGATACTGCAGGGTTTGTTTGAAATGTGAGCAAGTGATACTAATATTACTTTTTTAATACAAGAAAAAGAGAAGAAAGGGCAGAACAAATGGTTTGAATGCAGTAAATTATCACTTACCTGACAGATCTCTCGTGGTAGAGGACAGAACGTCAAACCTGCAGTCAGCAGTGGAGTGTGAAGAGTCAGCTGAACGGCTTGCTTCCTCGATCCTGGCGTCTGTTTTCTTCCAAACGGTGTCTGAAATTTAGTGTACTAGAGGTCTTCCAGGCATTCCAGCATTGCCCTTAGGGCCCTATATTTAATAGGGTCTTACAATAAAATCTCCAACAATGAGAACACCGTCTGCAGTAGTTGCCCTCTCTGCTGGAGCATGCAGAGCCATAGACAAAGTCGATAAAGGCCCAGTTGCTTCAGGGTTGAACAATATCTCTCTCGGTAAATCGCTCAAAGAAAAAAAATAAAAATAAACATCAGCTCCCACCTTAGGCCTTCCACTTCCTTTTTGTTTTTCTTTTTTCTGGCCCAGGGAGAAAGGGAATTGCGCAATATGCAGAGGTGGTCAGAGTTAGGGGACCTGTCAATAATAGGTGCCTTCCTCAAACTTTTCCACATCTGTTGAAGAAAAAATGAAGAAAAACTTGTTAACTTGTTTACTGTGAATGCAGTGTCTTGTCTGCTAATGTTACTGAACATGTATACATTACTCTGTATTTAAATTAATTATTAAATTATTATTAAAAATTAATTAGAACATTTCTGTGTAGGATGTAAGCTAATTACAAATAATGCTAATGATAGTGGGTACGATACACACTCAGCACCAGATGCTTCATCATTCCGTATGCTGCACTAAGGTGGTGGTATGGGGGCCCCAAAATGAAAATCTGCTCAGAGCGCAATAAAGTCCTGGGCTGGCCCTGGTCACGCGGATGCTTCCAGGGCCTCTCCATGGCCACCATATTCCTCGAAAGTAAACACAGAAGTTAGTTAGTAAAGCAAACTAATGTAAAGTAAGACACACAGCAGACAGCACAAGATCATAGTTTTATCAAGGATAAAACTATGATAAACAAGCCAAAGTTAATATTACAGAATATAAAAGAAATGACTTGGAGGTAGTCACATGAGATTAACAAGCAGTGTGGCTGGTTGGGAGAAGTTGTCCCATTAACTTAAATCCTAACTAATCTGACTATTTATCCTTTTCAGCTATTTGTCTGTTATGTATTTCATTATCAAACTTTCTACTGTTCGAAACCGTTCATCCATAAGAACGTCTTCATCTTTAAAAAATTTTAAGCCTTCATGAGGGAAGGGGCAGTTGCTACCGAACCAGGTGATGCTAGCCCGAAATGGGACAGAATGCTAATTTGGAAAACATCCTTGACGAAGTGAGTAGAATGAGAAGATGGGAAGACTCCACTCAACAACTGGTGAATGGCCACGAGCTGCATGGCAAGTGCATAGATAATCTGTAGAGCTGTGTGGAAGATCTGGAAAATAGGAGCCACCACAATAAAGTCAGATTGTTTGGGCTTAAAAGAGGGCATTGAAGGGGAGAACTTGATTGTATGCATTGAAAAGATACTGTCAGAAGGCCTGCACATGCACATTAACAACAAATTTGAAATTGAAAGAGCACACTGCTCTCCCGGATCTCATCTGCATGAAGACCATCTTCAGAGATTCATCCTGATAAAGTTTCTGCATTCAACCGCAAGAGATAATGTCTTAAAAAGCAACCCTAAAGCATCAGCAGTTACTGATGGGGAATAAACTATAAAACATCCACTAGCACAAAGGGACTGAGAGGTAGTAGACGTCTCAGACATTCCACTGACCCAAGTTAAGTTCTCTCCTTTTTGTTCTTCCTTTTTTCTCTTTGTTGTTAGTTTTGTGGACATGAATTTAACAAGAAGAGAATCCTCAGCTGGCTGCTGGAGACATTTTTCTGTTCATGTTCTCTCCTCTGCTGTGGAGAAAAGATTTTTGTTGGCCTGTTTGGCTATGTTGGTTAATTTTAGAATTACATGTATCCTAATAATGTTCAGTGGTACAAAAGCAGTAGCCTATATTTTGAAAGTAGGAAGGTCAGATGGCATGGGACAATTGCTATGCAATCTTTTATTTCAGTTTTGTTATCTTATAATATGAATGGCAAATAGTGCTTATGTTAAGGTAGTTTCCTGGAATATTAATGGCTCTTATGGAGTTCTTATTTTGGTCCATAGGAGGTTGAACTTTTCTTTGCTGAAAGAGTATAAGGATAGTAATGGTAGATTTATTTATAAAGAAGCCAGTATAAATGGGGGGGGGGGTAAATAACACTATGTAATATCTATTACTGTCATGAAGTTTATATATTGGTTAATGCCCAAGGACAAATGATTTTGGCAGGACTTTAATCAGGTCTTAGATGGGATATTAGATCAAAGTAAATAATCAGGTACCTCAACGCTAAAGGACAGAGCTGCCATTCACATGCGGATGGAGGACAATGACCTGCCCAATAATTGACTTTATTTTGATCTCAGAGTCTAACCAATACTATCACTGGTAGCACTATCAACGCTATTTCCGTGTCAGACCATGCATCTGTTGAGCTTTGTGTGAATATACATTCAGACAGGTTTAGAAGAGGTAGATGGAGAATGAACACATCTCTACTACAGGAGGAGTTATTTTCTTAAGGACTTGCAGAGCACCTATCCTCATTTTAATTTGGGTAGCACAGACAGCATAGCAATGGTTTGGGAGGCATCTAAAGTGTACATTGGGGTAAAAGGATTGCACAGACTTCGGAATGGGAAAAATAGCTCAATTAGAGTATTAAAACATTGGCAGCAGAACTAAATAGCATGGAAAAAAAGTTGGCCAGATATTACTCTAAAAGCATATTTAAAAACATTTGTGATCATCATTCAGCAATCATTTTTATGAGTCAGAAGAAAAACTGACAGACTTTTGACCAGACAGTTAAAAGAACAATGCTCTGTCCACATCATTCCAGCAATAAGAGCAGGGGGTTCTCTTATAACATCTTCCAAGGGTATTAATGGGGTCTTTAAAGAATTCTATGAGAACCTGTATAGATCATCTGGTGCTTTACTAGAGCTATTAGCCCCAGATTTTTTTCTCAAACATAAATCTTCCAAAGTTATCTTCTGATCAAGCATCTATTCTTGATGCACCAATAACCTAAGAAGAGGTTAAAACAGGGGCATGAAAACAGGGAAATCACCAGGAACGAATGGGTTTCCGGTGGAGTACTATAAAGAATATATAGATATAATTACTCCAATACTGACAAATGTGTTTCAGGAGCCTTTTTAAAGAGGCTCACTTCCACCATCTCTTAAAAAACACTCCTCACTCTGATACCTTAGAAAGGAAGAGATCATATGGAGCCGGCTTCAGACCAATCAGCCTCATCATTGTATATAGTAAGATACTGGCTAAGGTTCAGACTGGAAACCATCTTACCACACATTATACATTCAGACCAAGTAAGCTTTAAAAAGGGTAGGTCTTCCACTGATAATTTGAGAAGGCTCATGCACTTAATGTGGTTAAATGCCTCCTAGTCAATGTGAAATGCCAGTGGCCACTGTATCGCTTGATGCTCAGAGGGCCTTCGATATGGTCGAGTGGGACTTCTTACACTCGGCCCTGTTGAGGTTTGGTTTTGGTTCTGGTTTTGCTAAAAGGATAAAAATTATATTTGTCAAAACTGATGCTTTAGGATTGCTGTATGCCACTGCTCTTATTTACAATTGCGCTGGAACCCCTAGCAGTGGCCTTAAGAGCGAACCCTGCCATCAAAGAAGTAAACCCAGTCACTATGCACTCTCTAGAGGCCTGGGCAAAGGTTCATAAATTGCACAGGATTTCCCACTACATGTTCAACAACATTATGCATCACTCTGGTTCAACCCAGAGGTGAAGATTGGGAAGCAGAAAGTGTTTTGGAAATGGTGGCTAGACAAGGGTATACACACTGAATGATCTCTATACAGAGGAGCCATTTATGTAATTTACTGAACTTGTTCAACAGTAAATGCTACACGAAAAAGGTGATTTCTGGAAATATTTACAAATTAGACATTGCATGATTAGAAAGCCTTGGTCAGTAAGATCAGCCGATCCAATGGTTAACTATCTAGATAACCATTTTAATCATAAGGCATCAATATTTTATAAAATATCAATTAAGGAAAATAAAGTAAAAAAATTTATACAATATAAAATTCTGCACTGGTATTATTGGACACATTGTAGGCTCTTTAAAATAGGACTAACAAATAGTAGTTTATGTTGGAAGCGTAAAAAAGAAATGTGAACCTTTTTTCATTTCATATGGGAATGACACATGGTTAAACCATTTTGGCACAGTATGTTTGTGTTTTTGGACACATGGGCGAGAGTAGCCCTGCCAGTCTCTCCCCACTTATGTCTCTTGGGAGATAAAACAGAAACCTCAAATCTAACAAAAGGCGTATATTCAGTTTTGATGGTGGGGATAACCTCAGCCATCAGAGTTATGGGCATGTAGAGTTAAAGGGCCTGTAGAACTGGGGATTTGGGATTATTTCAAGGATCATCTAATTTCTAACTAACAGCATGATTATAAGACTAAAACTAAGATGTTTGTATACCTTATTATTTCACTTTATAATTATTATTGAAGGATGGGTGTTTGTACAATGTGTATCAGTATGTATATCTGTACCAAATGAGTTTTTGTTTACTGTGTTAAACTACAAAAAAAAAAAGAAATGACTAGGAGTAGCAAGTAGATAGGCAAGTAAAGACCAGGATAGACAGAAAGAGCCTTGAGGATGGACGGATGGAAAAGAGCATTGTAGAGGGACAGACAGGAAAGCAACCCACAGAATCTTACTAAACTCAGTTAACATGGCTGCGTAAATCTAACCTCCCATACCCAATCTCACCACTTTCACGGGTGGTACCATTTCCACACATTTCTAAGACAAAGATGTTGCATTTGAAAGAACAAAGATCATACAAGATAACACTCATTACAGTACAACACTTCACCGAAGTGTATCGGGTTGTCTTACTAATGAGCCAAAAACAAAAAAAACACAAACACAGACCAGGCCACAGACAGACAGGCTAAGTCTGAGCTGCTTTGAGGTGTCACCCAGGTTTCACCGCATTGAGACTGTGTCTGTGCCCCAAATTAAACCCAAACACAGAACATTTAAATCAGCTTGTTTTATTAATTTACTTAGTGTTAAATTCTCACATTCAAATGATAACAGCACCATCTCAGACCTAAAGCATGGTCTACTTAAAATTAGATCATTAACCATGAAAGCAGTCACTGTAAATGAAATTCAGTGATCAGAAATTAGATGTCTGAAACCTGTATTAGACCTGATCAATATACAGCACAGGTGTAGCCTTTCTCGTGGTAGAGGACAGAACGTCAAACCTGCAGTCAGCAGTGGAGTGTGAAGAGTCAGCTGAACGGCTTGCTTCCTCGATCCTGGCGTCTGTTTTCTTCCAAACGGTGTCTGAAATTTAGTGTACTAGAGGTCTATCCACCTATCCTCATTTTAATTTGGGTAGCACAGACAGCATAGCAATGGTTTGGGAGGCATCTAAAGTGTACATTGGGGTAAAAGGATTGCACAGACTTCGGAATGGGAAAAATAGCTCAATTAGAGTATTAAAACATTGGCAGCAGAACTAAATAGCATGGAAAAAAAGTTGGCCAGATATTACTCTAAAAGCATATTTAAAAACATTTG
This sequence comes from Salminus brasiliensis, assembly GCF_030463535.1. NCBI lineage: Eukaryota > Metazoa > Chordata > Actinopteri > Characiformes > Bryconidae > Salminus > Salminus brasiliensis. Next base: position 14,569,810 of record NC_132898.1, on the reverse strand, counting down.
TGATCATCATTCAGCAATCATTTTTATGAGTCAGAAGAAAAACTGACAGACTTTTGACCAGACAGTTAAAAGAACAATGCTCTGTCCACATCATTCCAGCAATAAGAGCAGGGGGTTCTCTTATAACATCTTCCAAGGGTATTAATGGGGTCTTTAAAGAATTCTATGAGAACCTGTATAGATCATCTGGTGCTTTACTAGAGCTATTAGCCCCAGATTTTTTTCTCAAACATAAATCTTCCAAAGTTATCTTCTGATCAAGCATCTATTCTTGATGCACCAATAACCTAAGAAGAGGTTAAAACAGGGGCATGAAAACAGGGAAATCACCAGGAACGAATGGGTTTCCGGTGGAGTACTATAAAGAATATATAGATATAATTACTCCAATACTGACAAATGTGTTTCAGGAGCCTTTTTAAAGAGGCTCACTTCCACCATCTCTTAAAAAACACTCCTCACTCTGATACCTTAGAAAGGAAGAGATCATATGGATCCGGCTTCAGACCAATCAGCCTCATCATTGTATATAGTAAGATACTGGCTAAGGTTCAGACTGGAAACCATCTTACCACACATTATACATTCAGACCAAGTAAGCTTTAAAAAGGGTAGGTCTTCCACTGATAATTTGAGAAGGCTCATGCACTTAATGTGGTTAAATGCCTCCTAGTCAATGTGAAATGCCAGTGGCCACTGTATCGCTTGATGCTCAGAGGGCCTTCGATATGGTCGAGTGGGACTTCTTACACTCGGCCCTGTTGAGGTTTGGTTTTGGTTCTGGTTTTGCTAAAAGGATAAAAATTATATTTGTCAAAACTGATGCTTTAGGATTGCTGTATGCCACTGCTCTTATTTACAATTGCGCTGGAACCCCTAGCAGTGGCCTTAAGAGCGAACCCTGCCATCAAAGAAGTAAACCCAGTCACTATGCACTCTCTAGAGGCCTGGGCAAAGGTTCATAAATTGCACAGGATTTCCCACTACATGTTCAACAACATTATGCATCACTCTGGTTCAACCCAGAGGTGAAGATTGGGAAGCAGAAAGTGTTTTGGAAATGGTGGCTAGACAAGGGTATACACACTGAATGATCTCTATACAGAGGAGACATTTATGTAATTTACTGAACTTGTTCAACAGTAAATGCTACACGAAAAAGGTGATTTCTGGAAATATTTACAAATTAGACATTGCATGATTAGAAAGCCTTGGTCAGTAAGATCAGCCGATCCAATGGTTAACTATCTAGATAACCATTTTAATCATAAGGCATCAATATTTTATAAAATATCAATTAAGGAAAATAAAGTAAAAAAATGTATACAATATAAAATTCTGCACTGGTATTATTGGACACATTGTAGGCTCTTTAAAATAGGACTAACAAATAGTAGTTTATGATGGAAGCGTAAAAAAGAAATGTGAACCTTTTTTCATTTCATATGGGAATGACACATGGTTAAACCATTTTGGCACAGTATGTTTGTGTTTTTGGACACATGGGCGAGAGTAGCCCTGCCAGTCTCTCCCCACTTATGTCTCTTGGGAGATAAAACAGAAACCTCAAATCTAACAAAAGGCGTATATTCAGTTTTGATGGTGGGGATAACCTCAGCCATCAGAGTTATGGGCATGTAGAGTTAAAGGGCCTGTAGAACTGGGGATTTGGGATTATTTCAAGGATCATCTAATTTCTAACTAACAGCATGATTATAAGACTAAAACTAAGATGTTTGTATACCTTATTATTTCACTTTATAATTATTATTGAAGGATGGGTGTTTGTACAATGTGTATCAGTATGTATATCTGTACCAAATGAGTTTTTGTTTACTGTGTTAAACTACAAAAAAAAAAAGAAATGACTAGGAGTAGCAAGTAGATAGGCAAGTAAAGACCAGGATAGACAGAAAGAGCCTTGAGGATGGACGGATGGAAAAGAGCATTGTAGAGGGACAGACAGGAAAGCAACCCACAGAATCTTACTAAACTCAGTTAACATGGCTGCGTAAATCTAACCTCCCATACCCAATCTCACCACTTTCACGGGTGGTACCATTTCCACACATTTCTAAGACAAAGATGTTGCATTTGAAAGAACAAAGATCATACAAGATAACACTCATTACAGTACAACACTTCACCGAAGTGTATCGGGTTGTCTTACTAATGAGCCAAAAACAAAAAAAACACAAACACAGACCAGGCCACAGACAGACAGGCTAAGTCTGAGCTGCTTTGAGGTGTCACCCAGGTTTCACCGCATTGAGACTGTGTCTGTGCCCCAAATTAAACCCAAACACAGAACATTTAAATCAGCTTGTTTTATTAATTTACTTAGTGTTAAATTCTCACATTCAAATGATAACAGCACCATCTCAGACCTAAAGCATGGTCTACTTAAAATTAGATCATTAACCATGAAAGCAGTCACTGTAAATGAAATTCAGTGATCAGAAATTAGATGTCTGAAACCTGTATTAGACCTGATCAATATACAGCACTAAATGAAGCCACCCCCACAGGTTATAAATATGTACATAGCACTAGATTATCAGGCAGAGGAGGTGGAGTTTGCATAATCTACCAGAATACACTTGATATTCAAAAACACTGTAACACCTTCACTTCTTTTGAGATTCTCTACATTAATATATCAAATCCAGCCACAAATAAAAATGCATTCACACTAATTAATATTTGTAGGTTTTGCTGCAGACTTGGCAGTGTGCAGTGACAAAATTAGAATAGGAGACTTTAGGAGACTTTAATATTCATTTTGAAAAAGCAGACGATCCATTAACAAAGGCGCCTGCGTCGATCTTAGATTCTGTCGGTATCACACAAAACATAACTGAAACCACACATTACTGTAATCATACCCTAGATTTAGTCCTGTGTGATAGCATTGATAATCTTAATATTCTACCTCAAAGCTTAGTAACATCAGACCATTACCTAATCCAACACTCCTTATTAAATCAAACATTTGACCTTAAATCTAAATTGCTTGGTGTAGCTGCTTTAGAACATAACTTAGTTGTAGAACAAAGGCTGGAAGCCTTTTACCCACTTTCACAGCCAGAACTAGAAAAAAATATTTCCTCAGCAAATTGTACAACCTGTACACTTGACCCAATTCCCTCTAAAATACTAAAAGAAATACTCCCATTATAATCAGACGTCTTTGAACAATAGTAAATTCATCCCTTAGCTTAGGGCATGTACCCAAAACCCTTAAATCAGCAGTCATAAAACCATAAAACCTAATCAAGAAACCAAATCTTCTAGTCCATCCATGAATAAGAAATTCCTATCTGGATTCAAACCCCATCGTAGCACAGAGAGAGCCCTAGTGAAGATTATAAAGATCTTTCTTGCCTCTGCTCAAGGCTACGTATCTTTATTAGCCCTACTAGACCTCAGTGCAGCCTTTGATACAATAGTTCACACTATTCTACTAGAAAGATTAGAGAAAATGGTTGAAATCACAGGAACAGCCCTATCGTGGTTCAAATCATATCTAACTGAACACTATCAGTTTGTAAAGATAAAAGATTTATCTTCAAATTACACAAAAGTAAGATATGGAGTTCCTCTATTTTACTCTGTTTTAGGACTGCTATTATTTACATTATACATGTTACCACTGGGCAGTTATAAGCAGACATGGCAATAATTTCCATTGTTATGCAGATGACATGCAGCTCTATAGATCAGCCAAACATGTTGATATTTTAGAATTTAGAGTAAAGAAAATGGAGGACTGTGTAAAGGATATGAAACTCTAGATGTCACATAACTTACTTCTTCTTAACAGTAACAAAACAGAACTTCTCCTTTTATGTCCAAAAGACACTAGAAATAAACTATTTTTATTTAGACTTAATGTTAGACTTGGCTGGTTTTCCATTATTCCTGGTCCAGCAGCTAAAAATCTTTTGACAGAATAAAGATTTGAATAAAGTAAATCATCACTTACCTGACTGGTGTGATTGGGTAAGGTCTTGGTGTAGCACCTTCTCGATGTTTCCAGAGAGCACAACATATTCCAGGCAGCAGAGGTGAAGCCTTTCTCTGTGGTAGAGGACCGGACGTCATACCCAATTTCATCACTTTAACTGGTGGTACTATTTCCATATATTTCTCAGACTAGGAGAAGCTGCATTTGCAAACACTAGTAAATAAAACTTCACCGAAATTAATCTGGCTGTCTTACTAATGAGCTAAAAAACACAGTCACTTGTTTGTACATCCATTGGAAAGCTCAGTCAAGTTAGTTTGATATTGGATCATTAGATATTCACTTTGCCCCTCCTCTCACTCACAAACAATGTCCTAAAATCTCAAACATGGCTTTAAAAAAAACAAAACAATGGAGAACAGTGAAACTACACTCATATTTCCTCAACATTTCCAGTCTTTCCACTTTGACAAGGATATTTAATCAGAATAGCCAGAATTCCTGCAACAGGTGCCGTCGATGGTAAAACGCAAAAAAATGTGCGGAAACCAAAAACTCTGAGATACAGAGCTGCTGGTGTTACTTATAAAGATAATCAAAGAACAGAGATGAAATGAAATTCAATGACTAACCTTAACTTCTTTAACAAACTGATTTTTTTTTAGCACTTTAGATGTTCTAAACATGCATGTAGCGCATTTTCATCATGAATAAATCACTACTGTGACACTGTCGTACAATATGCCTATTTTAACAATTGTTATGTAATATTGTTCCAGTGAAACATCCATAAAGCATATAAATCCAAAATCAGCTGTAGTGTACAGAGACACATCTGAAATACACTACTACCCTTAGAATAGCCAGATTACAATTTACCAAAAAGTACTTAAGAGAGCCTGCAGATTTCTTGTGGACTGCTCACTAGTGCTTGAAGGTGGGTAAAATTGTGTCTGTACTCACCCTCTTATTGACAGTACTTAGTGGGGTCCATAGAAACAATCCAAAACATAGGAGTTGGGAAGCTCTCACAAAGTGGCTTGTATTTCAGAAATCCTTCTTCCTGATAATAGTTTATAATCCTGGGTGTTTCCTTGTGAAAGGAAAGTCTGAACCATGGAAATCCCTGGTTTGAGTTGCTGAGAATCAATTCAGGAGTGATACCTTTGTCTTCTGGGTGTAAAGTTTATCCCAGTGTCCATAAAAAGAGCAAGTCAGTTGTAAGGACTGCAAATAGAGAAACAAACAAACAGAAAACAAGACAAAAGTGAAGCTTTCTGCAAAAGCAGAACAGCACAAAACCTCATGAATAAAACATACACAAAGCTCGAATGAATATATAAAGAATTAAATGATAGCAAACTTACAGTGAGTATTAGAACCTATAGTTCCACCAAGAAGGATCTTCATTACAGTGAGGCCTACAATGAGGCCTAAAGTGAGCCACAACTAAACCACCTTGCTGCTGCTTAGTTCCCTCCTTTTGGCCTACTTCCCCTGGCCTACTTCCAATATACTGCCACATAGTGGATGGAGTAGGAATTACCATGAAAAAAACACTGTCACAACACTGGAGTCACACGAGTGTCAGCAATCAAGTAGGCCTAAGTTTTAGGATTTTTTATACCAATATAGAAAATAGGCAAGTGGCTTAAAGTTCCAACCTCAACAGGCCCAATGAGACCTAAAGAACCAGCACAACAGGCCCAAGGATAATGATAATTACAAATCAATACACATAACTAATCATCAAAATTATTGCATTTTCAACTAAAAAAAACATTCTGTTAATAGTCATATCTCATATGAAGACTTTTGTATCCTTTGAAAAGAACTAAATCTGACATGTGTGACTGTCTCCCATAAATACTTATAAATAAATGAGTACATTGTAAGGTGAATGCTGTGCCAAGGTCCTGCACAATTGTTTCATATTTTAGTGACAAATAATTAGCAATTTAATACATTTATAACTATTTTACAAAGTTAGTGAGATAATGTTTACATCAATCCTGGTGCTTTAAATCTCTCCCACATGGTGAGGTTTATGGTTTATTTATTTAACAATGGTATCAGATCGGTACTGTGTATCGATCAATAAGCGTATGTATTGGTATTGGAACTGAAAAAGGTTGGTGCATCTGTAAATGTAACATTTAGCATTATTGTAAGGCATTTCTGGCAACTTCACTGGTTAATAGAATATGCCTACATTAATAAATCCCCTTAGGTTTCACTCTGATTAGTGAATGTTTAGCATGTCAAATGTATGCTTGAATGTGATTGGCTAATGGCAACCACAATAATTGACATATCAAGTCCTCTGTCAGACTATTATAGAATAGGCTAAAGATGCAGCAAGTAAAATTGTAGCTTGACTGGATGAATGGTTTCTGAGAAACAGTTATGTACTACTGGCCTCGCTTTCTTGTGACAAATGTCCACCAAACTTGACATGCCCCCTCAAAATAATGTGCTGAACAAATTTTGTTAAAATGAGCTTAAGTGTTCAAAAGGTACAGGTTGACATTATTCATTATAATTATTATTAATCATAAATATCGCAGGTATTTTGCTACCAGATATGTGAGGATTGGTAAAAAAAAATCCTAGAAGTAGGAAGGATCAAGAAATCAGCCAAATAAAAAATATTTTTTTAGTGAATGTCATTTTTCTTGGCCGAGTTTTTCACAGCTGCTGTAACTTGTTTGGTGTTTCTGGGATTTACGGCTCTTTATGGCAGGAGTAAACAGACCCAAAGTGTCATTCACAGTGCTGAGGCAAGACTCCAGCTCATTTCTCCTACCTGATTACAAAAATGCAGCCTACCTCGACTGCAGCCTAGACTTTGTATTGCAGCTAAAGACACCAATATGATTGTATTTACACATAAGGTCACCGATCACCCAAAACTAGAGCTGAAACAGTATGAAAATTGAATGTCATGATTATAGTAACATTAATGCTTGATATGGTTATCAGTATTATCACATGCTGTTACAATGTGCTGAACAGTTAAAAAAATACTGAATTACATACTGAAATTTCAGGCTTTTCTTACTGTAGTTGTGTCAGTAGTGGCGTGGTGGCGCTGTAACATAATCAGTACAGTGCACTGGGGAAGTCAGCGTGCTGTGAGCCACAGATAGAAGTCTTATTACACAGCAGCACTTCCACCAAACAGTGCATGATAAGTCATGTCTATTCAGCAGTAGGCTCGACAATTCCCTATTTGGGTTCAAAGAATCATTAGGGACACTTTTCACCTCAGCCACACACTTCCATTCGGGAGGAGATAAAGGACCATTCTTGCCAGAATTGCTGCCAGAAATCCACAGAGCTGCTAATCTGACCTTCCAGCTTCCAGCAGTTCTCCTCAGTGCACAAGAACATCCAGGGCTTCAAGGGCCGATCTCCACCCCTAGATCTCCGCTCCCATGGCCCTCCTTGAGGCTATCGAGGGCTACTGGGTGGGTCAGTCTGAAGACCCTAACCTGTGCGCTATCCACACCAAAAGAATCACCCTCATGCCTAAACACATCCAGCTGGTCGGCGGAGAGCCCGCAAACCAGGGCACCCAAAATACCCAACAGCCCTGTTAAGACCCACCTACCCAGTGTTGCCAACTTATATTTAGTGACTTTTCAGATCCCTCTAGAGACTTTTTTTAAGCGACTAGCAACAAATCTAGCGACTTTTTCTGGTGTTATTGGAGACTTTTGGAGACTCTGAGGTGAACACATGTTCTTCAGTTACTGTCCTCAGCAGCAGGTGCTGCCGTGAGCCCCGTCCCTCACAGTCAGAGCAGACCCACACCGCTCCACGTACACACTGCAAATGAACTGCGCATACCCAAAGCCTCCGCTGACCCCCCCCCAAAACTAAAAACTAAAAAAAGAGTAAGTAACTCTTTTAACGTAACTGCCGGTCTCAAGCCCGGATAAAGACGGAGGGTTAAATGTACAGTAGCAGTTCCACACCACATAACACACTTTTGATTCAATTTGATATGCTAACATTTAACAGGACAAAATGTATTTATTTAATTTACGTACAAAGGATTTATGTAATGTGGGTCTAGACAATGCTTTAAAATAGTATGAAGTTATTTTGTGAAGTAAAAGCCTATTTCAAAGGCAAAGAAAAAAAAGAATCAACAGAAGAAGTTGATTTATTCAGAGTTCATTTGTAGCTCTAACACATTTAGGGTGTTTTTACTCACTTTTTTCTCTCCCACAACGTCATCCCTTTATTCTACAGCTTCAAACACCAGCAAATAATGAATTATGCAAATTGGGCGATGGCGTCATTTAGCGACTTCTGGCGACTTTCTGGACAGACAACAGCTCCTTTCCTTACTGAGGAGTTGGCAGCACTGCACCTACCCCTGTCAGCGCAGTCAGCGCAGTCAGCACTGCAGTGCTGTAGTCAATCAACCAATTAACCACCAAGTTCAGCTCTATTCAGGATGGGCTGGAGAATATGCTCCTCATTATGAAGACACTCACACTTTTTGAAAACGTTGCTGGACACAGGCATTGATATAACCGAGGAGGAGGCACAGAAATTCAGAGGTAAGAGTTTTGTGATCTTATTAAGTGACTTTTACTTATTTTAATAGTAAAATCTCTCAGGAGCTGCTAAAGTAATGCTAATGTACCAACAGCTGTGCTAGCTAGCTAAGTTAGCAAGTGCTATCTTCTCAATAAAGCTGTACAGGAAGATCCTGCTCATCTTAGCTCTTCTGTTTGAAACAGATTTGGAAGTCATATTAATAAACAGCTGTTTTGGTGTTTAGTTCAGCAGTAGGTCTGTGGGTTGGAGTTACATGCAAGCTAAGCTGCTAACGACGGAGATTAGCTTAACACTGAAGTGCTCTCATGACTCCAGCTTTAGCAGACAGTGAGCTTTTCTCTAGTCCTACATGCTCTAAATGTATGTAGTCGAGTGAGCACTAAATGAGAGCATTGTAAGCTTTAATTTGGGTCAATTACAGCTAAGGTTACCTGAGGCTTTCTAAAAAAGTCTCTCTGTTAGCCTCGATTCTCGTCTTATAAGAGGCTGCACTGCATGCAGAGAGCAGTTTAATCAGGGGTTACTGGTCCTGCACTCCGGCGCTAGGCAGCTGCTTTGCTAGAGGAATGAATCATACAGATATATGTAGTAATGTAGCTTAGCTAGCTGGCTAACTGGGGTCAGTTAGACTTTACAGACTGGTTGGTGTGAGTGTTTAGCTGCCCCCCCTCACTAGCTGCCCCCCCTCACTAGCTGCCCCCCCTCACTAGCTGCATCGTGAATTAGCATGAGGCTGAAGGTGGTGTCTTTATTTCCAGCTTCTTATTCTGATTTTCTGCTGAATTTGCTGTTAAAAGGTAACATGGAACATTTAGTGCTTTTTTACAGACATTTACAACAAAAGCTTTAAGAGGCTTAAACTTTCCAGACGCCTGGTTCTTATCACCACGGCTGTAAAAATGACTGTACTGTAAGAATTACTGAACACATTTGATTGATTTTGTTGCTCTTGGTGTGCAGGTATCCCACCAATGCAGAGTATCTCCAAGTTACCAAAGCTTTAATGGTGAAGAGCTCTTTCCTGAGGGATGTTGAGGAGAAGGGTTATGTAAGTTTGTTTAAGAATGATTTTATTATGGTTGATCACAGAACAGTAGTTGGTGTAATATTGGTGGAGAGATTTGAGTAATTCTCTTTTTATGGTTGGGACTGATATCTTTGATAAAGGAATCATGCGTTGGGTAAGTGGAATAAAGTAATGGGGGAAAACAGCAGAGCCATCATGTCATGTGATGAACCAACTTCATCTGAATAATTGTGTCTTTTATAGTCTATTGTAAGATATTTATGACTGTTCTAGGTTTTTTACTCTTTACTACTGCCTTCATCTCTACACTTTATTGCAACATCATAATGAAGCTTTTGTGTGTTTTTTGCTTTTGTCTTACAGTGTATGATGAGGTTGATGCCATCCATCCTGTGATGGTGAACATTTGTCACTGCTTCAGCTGAAACAGTGCTGGGAGTTTTCCTCTAAAGGACTTCTAGATGATCCTCAAGAGATGTTCAGCAAAAGTGTAAGCACACCATTTTCATCTCCACCAGCAGACCTACAGAAGACTCTTAAATTCAGTGATGCTCTCAGAGGTGTACAGGTTCAAGGGAAGGTGCTTCAGTGTGTATCTAATATTACACTAAATTATGTAAGTATTCTCTTGATGATGTTTGTGTAACGGGTCGTCTGCATACTGAAGTGATTCCATTGTTTTGGAAAGTCACGTACTTACTAAACATAGACACTGTGTGGGTTCTGTTAGGTAAACTGTTGCTTCTGGTTTCTGGTGGGTGTTTTCTTTTTAATAAGGTTGATCTTTTCCGGAGTATAAACGTAACATGGATTCTTTGAGTATGGCATTTTTGCCATGTTGGGATAAATATGATTTTTTTAAAAATAACTTTTCACCTCCATAAACCTTCTGTTGAGATGAATTTCTGTTTCTGATGCTCTTTCAATTAATGCTAAAGTTGAGTGTTTTATACTAAATAAACAGCATAGAAAGACATTGTGAACATGTGTGGATCTTTTAGGTACACTTTAGTCACACTTCTTAGGGTACTTAATAATAAAAAATACTTCTGTGTCCTCCAGACTCTCTGTGTGACAGTGGAGTATGGCAGCTCCACTGTGGCAGACGGAGGCCCTGCAATAGGTGGTGAGAAATGCCTTCCATGAGACACGTTCCTTATCGGCACTGTGTGTAAAAAGCTTGCAGCTTCATTAGGAACACCTTTCACCCCAGCCACACACTGTATAACCACCTACAATCCAGGAGGAGAGGAACAAACCAATGAGATGAGACTGTCAGTGTTTGTGTTGTAATATTTCACATCAAAATATTTATATCTAGTACAATCTACTTAATCTGTCTTGGCACGTGTAAAGCCACAATATGACAGGAATGACATTCTTTCACTTTTCTTGGCTAAGTCACCTTCATGAATACTGGCAGCCGGTTATTTATTTCAGTGGACTTTGTTTACCTTACAATTCATAAAGTAATGTGAAGGAAAGGACACTCTCCCTCTCTATGGAGTTCACTTTTTCTGCACTTGAGAGTCTAATACAGTGTCTTTAATATTCTCTAATTCACTCACTATTAAGGGCACAGAAGCCGTTCACTCGAATAGAAGAGTGCACTTCTATATAGTGAGGAGGATTACCTTTGGAATTGACCTCATGGATGGAGCTTGGATGTCACCATGTGGTCAAACTGATAAACTGCAAGAGTTATAAATAGATGCACATATTGACAAATTGTATGATTGTGTCCGTTATTGATACTCTGTATAAAAAAAGTGTTATTATTTATCAAAACAAATCTGTATAAATAAAATACATAAAAAATCTGTAACAGCTTTTAGCTGTTGTGCCTTTTTAACAAAACAAAAATCTGTAAAAATAAATGAATTTTAATTTTAAATAGCAGAATCTGAGGTAAATGGAGAATCAGAGGTATTGCCTACCCTATGAGACGGTACATGTTCTACATCTACAAACTGTGTAAAACCATAGAGTCACATTTTAATAAGTTATGAACTGTGATTTATTCTTACATTTCTAATATTTCAGTCAAGTGGCTTTTATTGTGACTTCAGCTCTGTACAAGTACACAGTGAAATGAAATGGTGACAACATTAAACTAAAGACACTACAATAACTACAGTAACTACGACTCCTCGCTGAGTAGAGGGGTGATTATAAGGTGTGTAACCCTGTTAAAATAAGCTCCTATTTCTGAGCTCTTCTATAGAGTCTGTGCTTTTCCCCTTCTCTCCCCTCTTCACTTCTCCTTACAGTCTTCAAGCGGGAGTCTGTCGTGTCCAGAGCTGATGCTGACTCGACATTTTTGTGAGCAGTTATGGAAGTTAAAAACGCTGCTAAACCCAAAATCTCCAAAAGGGATATAAAAGACCCCATTCAGTGTTTTTAGCTGTTCAGTTGTGAAGAGAAACTCCAGTGAGTTCAGACAGTGCAGTTTAAGGAGGGATTGAGAGTAAATAAGTGTATATTTATGTGTTGATAATGGGGGTTAAAAGGTCATTAAAACAGCCGGAGTAGAAATGAGAGATAAACCTTGGTCAAAGAGTTCGTTTCAGCTGCTAAGCTGTAGGCTAGCAGGCGGAGGCTAGCGGGATTAGCGTCTTGCTAAAGTGTAAATATACGATGTTAAGTGTAAAATCCTGCTGTTTACGGACTCAGAGACATGCTGAGATGAATATGATTGTCACGCAGTCTTGCTGAACTTAGTGCTGTATGGTACAGGTTGTTCTATTGACGGGAAAAGCGAGCGAATTTTCCTGTGTCCAAGAACCCGAGACTACACTTCCCAGAGTACTGTGCGAATGACCTCAGTAGCGCGAGCGCCCCAAACAGAGCTGCAGAGAAAGATACACACACACACACACACACACACACACACACATAAACCTCAGTCTACCCGGGTAGTGAAGTGGGGGGAGAAGAAACCAGACAGGAAAAAACTGTTGCTTCTCTTTTCAAGGTCAAAAGACTGTTTTATTGTTGAAAGTTGAGTTAAATATCTCAGGAATACTTGATCCTGAAGTTTATTATTTTTTATTATTTTCTGTGAATAAATATATGATTGTATCTTTAACCCTGTACTCCCTGGTCTGTTGCACCTCTGTCCAAGCTCTCCTTAGTGAACCTAGTGAGATATCGACGCTGGTCCAAACCCCTGAAGAACCCAAACCTATGGTTGACCTCTCCCTCAATAGCAGTTCCTATTGTGGTGTAACGACCTGTGTAGACTGTGAGTTAGATGACGTAGCTACTGCGTTACGTATATGTGCTACAGGTGCAAAGATATTTAACAGGTAGGTAGTGAGAATAAGGAGCATAGAAATGTAACATGCCGTGACATCATATAAAACACGGCAGGTACTGAGGTAGTAAAGTATGGAATATATAAATAAGATAAATAGGATGCAGACATATTAAAATGCTATGGGTCGTGGGTGGGGTGGGGGGCCTCGTTCAGTCTCTGTTGTTTAAGGGTCTGACTGCTTGTGGGACAAAGCTATTGCAGAGCCGTGCAGTGACAGCATGGATGCTCCTGTACCTTCTACCAGACGACCAAAAAGTCCATGTGAGGGATGAGTGGGGTCCTTCACAATGCTGATGGCCTTACGGGTGCAGCGTGTGGTGTGAATGTCTGTGACAGAGGGGAGAGAGACCCCTATGATCTTCTCAGCTGTCTCACTATTCTATGTAGGGTCTTGCGGTCTGAGGCATTGCAATTCCCAAACCGGGCGATGATGCAGCTGCTCAGGATGCTCTCCACAGTCCCCCTATAGAACATGGTGAGGACTGGAGGAGGAGTGTGAGCTTTCCTCAGTCTGCAGGAAGTAGAGGCGCTGCTTTCTTGGCTATGGAGCTGGTGTTGAGGGATCACGTGAGGTTCTCTGTGATGTAGACGCCGTTCACAGAGAATAATACGATCACTGTGAATAATATTTAAAGCCAGCATAAATGACCCATCCCCACATTCCCCAATAAACACAGAGTGCAGCATGTTGGGTGCACATTCCTACCAGAGCACCACAGATAGAAAATGATGCTCTAACCCACCAGTTATAGTAGATATATGACTGTCATCATGAAGCTATGAACTAGCTTACATATCACCATTCCTTCCTCCGCGGCCAAAATAAGGAACTCCAGATACATGGCTTTTCCAATCCAGTGTGAAAATGAATTAGGTCTAAAATAGCTGAACTGTGGTGTGGTAGCAAGCTAACTACCATGTATTCTTTATTTAAAAAATGGCTTGGTTTGCATAAATTGTGCTGTAGCCAACAGGCTTTCCTCTCCACATTCTGTGAGCTGTAGTCTTGAGCTAATTTGCTCAATACTAATGATGCTAATCAAGTCCCCTGTCAGATATAACTGGCTATGTTGCTCAGATCATTAGTGGATTAAGAGACCATGGTTTAAGGATTATTGTTTGGTGAAATTTACTCTTTCCACTTTGTCTGCCATTTACTTGACTTAATCACGGTAACCTGTATAAAGTTCTAATTATGACTTTGTTTTACAGGTACAGATTGTCTGAATTCAAGGCTGCAACTGAGGATAAAGTGAAGTAAGTTTAGCAATTTTGTCTCATATGATGAAAAACTATATTTTATATAGTTTTATATATATATATATATATATATATATATATATATATATATATAAATATATTAATGACTAAGACAGTCGTAAGTGTAGAACACAGGGTTTAGGAAAAATTTACCAAAACTGTCTAACATCTTATTTTTTCCTCGAGAAGTCCTCGAGAGCTGGTCAGCTCTGGTCACTGAGAGACAGGTAACCAGTCACAGAAGTCATGTCAGATTTACTGTATATATCCTAGTGTGCTGTATTTAGCTATTATTTAATGTCTGTTCTTATCTCCTCAGATTACGACACGGTTAAAGAGAGTCATCACCACAGACCTTTTCCCGTATTTTATCAGACTACTTAATGGTCGTGCAGCTTAGCTTATAGTCTGCTAGTTAGTCGGCAGAGTAGTGTAAAAGGCTGCTGACAATCCAGAGCCGGGACCAGGCCGCAGACAGACAGGCTAAACCGACCGCATGCGAGCTGCTTTGAGGTGTCACCCAGGTTTCACCGTATTGAGACTGTGTCTGTGCCCCGAATTAAACCCAAACATAGAATATCAAAATCTGCTCGTTTTAATAATTTAATCAGTGTTAAATTCACAGATTTAAACGATAACAGCTCTACCTGAGACCTAAAGCTATTTAATATTACATCATTATCCTCGAAAGCAGTCATCGTAAATTAAATTATATGTGATCAGAAACTAGATGTTTTCTGTCTTACTGACACCTGGATTAGACCTGATCAATATATAGCACTAAATGAAGCCACCCCGCAGGTTATAAATATGTACATAGCCCTAGATGATCAGGCAGAGGAGGTGGAGTTTGCATAATCTACCAGAATACACTAAATATTACTCAAAAACACTAACACCTTGACTTCTTTTGAGATTCTCTACATTAATATATCAAATCCAGCCACAAATAAAAATGCATTCACACTAATTAATATTTATAGGCCTCCAGGACCCTACTATTTTTTTTTTAAGAATTTAGTGATTTTGCTGCAGACTTGGCAGTGTGACAGTGTGACAAAGTTATAATAGTAGGAGACTTTAATATTAATTTTTAAAAAGCAGACAATCCATTAACGAAGGCATTTGTATCAATTTTAGATTTTGTCAGAATCACACAAAACGTAACTGGACCCACACATTACTGTAACCATACCCTAGATTTAGTCCTGACCCTGGGTGTTAGCATTGATCATCTAGATATTGTACCTCAAAGCTCAGTAATATCAGACCGTTTTCTAATTTCCTTTAAGCTACATCTTAGGCAAAATGTTAATTTGTCCCCCCAACACTGTCTAAAGCGCTCAATCACCGCAATGACAGCTGTACAGTTTACTAAAAACCTCCCACCCTTATCGACCTCAGCTTACACTCCTTCAGACCAAACGGAGCTAGTTAAATTAACAAAAGATCTAGAAAAAACCCTTCGATCAACCTTAGACAAAGTAGCACCGTTTAGAAGTAAAATGACAAGGCAAAAAAGGCTCGCACCGTGGTACAGCAATCATACTCGTACCAGTGCAGAAACTAGAGCGTAAATGGCGGACGACCAAACTAGAGGTGTTCCACTCTGCCTGGAAGGACAGCCTTAGTCAATATAGAAAGGCACTTATTAAAGCTTGCTCAAAAACAAAAACAATTCCTAGATTACTTTTAAGTGAGATCTCTAAACCTACTTAAAGCCATACAGATTCTCAACCCCAGATTCCAACATCTTTAACCAGTCATGTTTTTATGGACTATTTTAATAATAAAATAGAAAATATTAAACAAATCCAACCCTGCTTATTAAATCAAACATGGCCGTCACTTGGTGGAGCTGCTTTAGAACATAACTTAGTTGTAGAACAAAGGCTGGAAGCCTTCTACCCACTTCCACAGCCAGAACTAGAAAAAATGATTTCCTCAGCAAATTTTACAACCTGTACACTTGAGCCAATTCCCTCTAAAATACTAAAAGAAATACTCCCAATTATAATCAGACCTCTTTTAACAATTGTAAATTCATCCCTTAGCCTAGGGCATGTACCCCAAACCCTTAAATTAGCAGTCATAAAACCTTTAATCAAGAAACCAAATCTTGACCCCAGTGTATTATCTAATTACAGACCCATCTCCAACGTAACATTTATATCCAAGATATTAGAAAAAGCTGTGGCCCAACAACTCTGCTTATACCTGAGTAAAAATGACATGTATGAGAAATTCCAATCTGGATTCAGACCCAATCACAGCACAGAGACAGCCCTAGTGAAGATTACAAATGATCTCCTTCTTGCCTCTGATCAAGGCTAGGTATCTTTATTAGCCCTACTAGACCTCAGTGCAGCCTTTGATACAATAGTTCACACTATTCTACTAGAAAGATTAGAGAAAATGGTTGGAATCACAGGAACAGCCCTATCGTGGTTCATATCTAACGGAACACTATCAGTTTGTAAAGATAAAAGATTTATCTTGAAATTACACAGAAGTAAGATATGGAGTTCCGCAAGGCTCAATTTTAGGACCGCTATTATTTACATTATACATGTTACCACTGGGCAGTTATAAGCAGACATGACGTTAATTTCCATTTTTATGCAGATGACACACAGCTCTATATATCAGCCAAACCTGACGATAAATTTAGATTACAGAAAATGAAGGACTGTGTAAAGGATATAAAACCAAGGATATAAAAGTCCAAAAGACACTAGAAATAAACTAGCAGACTTTATGTTAGACTTGGCTGATGCTTCCAAAACAAAATTCTTCTATTAATATAAAAAGCCCTACATGGCCTCGCTCCTGAGTACATGCGGGATCTTATTACATATTACAAACCATCAAGACTACTTAGATCTCAGGGTGCTGCCCTCTGACTCGTTCCCAAAATTCAGAAAACCTTAGCAGGGGGAAGAGCCTTTTCTTATGAAGCCCCCAACTCTGGAATAACCCTCCAGATAATGTTCGGGACTCAGAGACAGTCTCAATCTTTAAATCTAAGCTGAAAACTCATCTGTTTAGCTTAGATTTTGGTAATTCCAGGGGTTCACGGACACAGGGAATTGTAGTACACTGAGATGCTGGAGCTGTCGTCTCACTGCTTACACGCGATCACTCAGGTTTGTTGACGGTGGAGCAGATGGATGCCAGCTTTTAGGGTGCTCCCGTGTCTGTGTTACCTTCTGGCTCTCTCCTTTCAATTAGGCTGTTATAAACAGACCTGACGGAGTCGTCAGACACACTCTGATACTGCTCAACATTCTCTGCTCTCTATAAAATTCTCTCAGTACTAACTGTCTCTTTTTACCTTCTCCGAGTAAATGGCTACCCAGCCTGACCTGCTGGAAGATTGCCCGCCGAGGTCCCCTCTACCTGCGTCAGACCAGCTGCCACTTACCAGTCCGACTATCAGGCCCCCCACCCACCACCACCCATAGCAGACCAGCGACACACCCGCCTACCACTGCTACCTGTTTAATGACCATGTTAAAACCTAAATTGACTCGTAACTATCTGCCACTATTGATATCACCACTATTAACTCTCTGTTATATCTGGTTTGGTCATTTTTATGAATAATGTTTAAATAGTTCTGACCAGAGGAGGATGTTTTTTTGTTTTTATTAATTACTAATTATGTACAGCAGCTTTGTGACGACAACAGGTGTAAAAAGCTCTATACAAATATATCTGAATTGACTTTAATTTTGGACTGCCCTGAGAAATCTGTAGGTGCAGGATCTGTTCATGATTCATCAATTTTCATAACTCTATATCCTGTAGAACAACTTCAGAAGATCCAGAAGATTTTACCAGGATGTCTGATTTAAGCCTGTACCTGTTTTTGTGAGGCTAGACTGTGTGCATGTATAGCTTTGAACATGTACTTGTGATGCAGGTATGCTGTGGGTCATGTGAATAATGATTTCTTTTTATTAATGATATAAACTATAGAGGAGCATTACTGAGGAGTCCTGGGCATGTCCCTGTTCATTAAATAGGGGCTTTGTTTTATAGGTTGTACACTGGCAGTGAATGAGTTAACTGAGCTCATCAGTTCAGTAATCAGAAATCCATTCTCTCTCCATTAGCAGAACTGATCATCTGCTCCTCAAACCATTGTTAAGTTGGATCAGCTTTGCTAAAGCAAAGATAGCTGGAAAGTAAGCAAGGAACTCTGTAATGAGTGGAGTTGGGAATCACCAGTCCAGTTTTATGACAGAAATCTAACCTTATAGAGCAGAATCATTTTCCTTGCAGACAAAATGGAAACAAACTGTTTCTTCTAATATTTCATGGATATGGATATTTTGTGGAAATGAGACTTACTGATGAGCAATGTAGCTGCTCAACAAGATGCTGTTTCTCGGGAGACTCTTAATGTTTATTTGTGGCAGAGGAGACTATTGTATTACACAACCTCAAAGATGTCCTGTGCAGCGTTGCCTTCGATTGTGTAAATGTTGAGTGTCTGAGCTTTCACAGTGAGTTGTGATGAAGCTCACACCAGATCAGGCCTCTGCAGGAACATACAGATTAAGAAGCTGGATCAGAAGGTGCTTACAGATTAAGTCCCTCTCTCCGGGTGTCACTAATACAAACAAATCTGCAACATAAAATACTTTTTGACTGAGAGCTAAAATTACTGTCTTACATCAATTCCCACTTCCCAAAACTGATTAAGGGAAAAGTGATCTACTTGTGTTATATTTTATTGCTGCTACATTACATTTCCTTGGGTTTAAATATTTTAAGAAAAAAGGTATTGGAGTTTTATTAATCTTTTATATTATATAACTTTTATATTAGCGGGGTAATTCATTAACACAGTGAATTTCTGAAGAAATTATTCATTTTTATTAACTTAATTGTTACTTAGCGAATACCTTAAACTACCTCAAGCTAAATCAATTATTTATTTCAATAATTGTCAGATTATTTGATTGTAAAAATAGTTGTTTGTTGCATCCCTAATCTGCTGCAGCCTGAGAAGTTTAAAAATGAATAAAGATTTTATTTTAATTGAAGTGTTTGTCATTATTGAACAGTATGACTATTACTTTATTGAGTGTCATTAGTAAGAAAAGGACATTAATATGTAATGTTTAATATCTCAAGCAAATTTGTTAATGAACATTAAAGCACATACACTTACTCATTTAACAAAACTAATAAATATCCTGCTTACAGGGCCAAATCTCCTTTCAGTCCAACTTGAGTGTGAAGTAAAATAATTAAAAACAAAGTTTTACTTTTACCACCGTTTACTTTACTAAATAAATAAATAACTTATATAAAATAAAAAAGTCAGATACAGACAAACTCATTTGTGTTTATTTACATTTGTGTTTTAGGCTGTGGCCAATCGACTGTGGTGAGAAGCAGTTTGACCAATGGTTGATGTAGACGACCGTACTTGTAGACCAAACGCGGGCAGTGAGAAGGCAGCGCTTAAACGGCGGCTTTAAAGCTGTATAAATCCACACAGACTGAGTAGCGACTGTAGAAAGAGACACAGACGTGAAATAAATGCGCACACATTTTTTTCACATCCCAAAAAGAGAACATGTCCAGTAAAAAGAGGACGTCTGGTCACCCTGCTTAACGAACCTCCACTTAGTCATTCCTGGAGTTTTGGAATTGTTACTGCTGAATTTACCCCATTTGTTGTGGAACTACTTTTTTGGAGGAGGAAATTTATATTATTTAAGGTTTAGAAAGAATATCAAGGCTTCTCTGCTTTATTTGGTTTGTATAAAATACTCTTAGAATGAATTATCTTTAAAGATGTCTAATAGATCCCAACTGTATTTGGCATTTTGTCTCCAAAACTGGAGGACTATCATTTATCACTTTTAAAATATACTTATTTGACAAGAAAATAATACATAGGTGAAAGCCATTACTAATGGCCTTATTCAACTTGTACAAAAGTAATTTCAGACGCAGTAGCAAAATGCAATCATTATGTATATTTGATAAGAAATGTAATAATAAACATATTAGAAACCTGCTTAATATCAAAAATCAAAAATGAGTGAGGAAGTAAATAACCAAATAATTTTGATATGAAGGGAAAATTAAACAGTCATGTGTCCACTGACTAAATAAACCCATCAACTCTAATCAGGATTTCTACTGGAGCTTTCCAGCTGCTGGTCTTTTAACACAGGTTTAACTCAGTCTGATATTAAACGGTATATTTGCGCCATCTGCTGTTCACTTCACCACATTACATCAGCGCAGTATTTTCCTTTTACAGCGTTTATCATTTTTAACATTTTTAAATTATGCTGATATTGTATTATTCAACCAATAATTCTAAATGCTTTTAAATGTATTACCAGATATTTTAACAGATTTTTAATTGAAATTAAATGAAGTTAAACTGGTGATTTTTTGTTGATTGTTGTATAATTGTTATAATCAGAAAAGTGCTGGACACCATCAGGGCACCAGCTAAATTATTAAATGCTGGCACTGAATATACAGTTATAAATAACACGTTTACCAGAAACAGAGACGCTACGACAAACATATGTCTGCCCTTACTGGAGTAACACTGGTGTAATTGGCGCTTTGTCGCCGTCTAGCGGCCAGAATCTGTAACTGACTGTAACTATCATTAAAGAAATGACGAGGCTCGTTTCGTTTGACCCAGTGACTCTGCTGCTGCTGGAGGAACAAGAATAACCCTCTCGTATTGCAGATATTAGATCTATTATTTGATATTATAATAGTGGAATAAAATCCATATTAGAGAATATTGTAACCTACAACTCGATGTCTTTTGTTCAGACGCTAGAGGGACCCCAGAGTGAGTCCAAAACAATGGGTCTATATGAAGCTGTTCAAAATAGTAATTTATAAATGATTCATCATTTTTATACAGATAACAGCTCTCACTGTAACACAGAACAGAGGAAAACAACTCAACACACTTTTAATCAACAATTATAGGACTTCAGTGGTTAAAATGTTTGAATGTTTTTTTCTGGTCTTTCAGGCAGGAATGATCTTTAATTACTAAAGCAGAAGAAATCCTTACATAATTTAATAAGAAAAAAATGTAACAGCGTACACATCCTGCCCTACAGGAAACAGATGTAGAGCAGAAACCGCTTCCATTCTGGTTACTGAGTGCTGATTGACTGGTGAACTGATCTGCTTATCGGCTGGTCAGACTCACTGACGTCTTGAATTATGTCTCATAATTGATTAAAATGTGTGTTGAGTTGTTTTATGATGTACTGTGTCGAGAACGTGAGCAGTTATCTATATCAAAATGTAGGAGCATTATTATTTTTGCACAAAAGCTCCGTATGGACCCATTCATTTTAGACTTGCGGTTGAGCGTCCTCTAGTGTCCGAACAAAACGGAGGGCATAATCAAGTGCTTTATCCATTTAGAATAATGTCTAATAGTGTTGGTCATATAAAGTCCACAATAGTGGAACTACAAGTTCTCTGGAACAGCAGCAGCAGAGTCACTGGACCTCCTCATTTATTTCATGATTAGCGTTGGTCAGTTACAGATGCCGGCTGCTAGACGGAGAGAAAGCAACAATTACACTGACCGTACTCTAACAGACATACTGGGGTTGCGGCCCCCAAATCGTTAGCTAATTAGGCCACTGTCGCACCGGTGTCACATCCTCTGACGTCATCTTACAGAAGGACCATTTAGGACACAATACGTTAACCAGCTGATGTAGCTAACATGCTACTCGTTAGCCAGCCGAGCTAATCAACCACCTTGCCTGTATTAGCTATCATGCTACTGGTTAGCCAGCCGCCAAGTTGCACCCCCCCCCCCCACACACACACACACACAGTGTGTTTAATCTAGTAATAGTTGTTTTTTTTATTGCTTTATTATTTTATTTGGATCCCAGTTATCTGCTGATCTTGCACAAGGTTAGCTCGATAGCGGATAGCAAGTGAACGATAACTAGCTTTACCTGTTAGAATCAGCTTTAAATGCCAGAGTAGCAACAACAATATTACATCAGTTTAACTTGCTAATGTTTAACATTTGATTAATAAAGATAAATAGCAACACTTTATTCAGATAAAAATGTCTCAGTAATGATCAGTAAATATCTTTCTATAAATTTTAATCTGGCATATAAGTCTGACAGCTGTGTGAAGATGGGCAGTTAATCACGTGCGTGATTTTAATCAATGGAACAGTCGGGGGATAGGATGTGTCACAGCACCGGCCGGTCTGACTTATTTACACCTTATCATAAAGCTAACACTAACAAGTGAACGTCCTTCTTTATTTTAGTTCATTTATTTAGATTTTCATTTATTGTTTTTATTAATTATGAATGTATTTGGAGTATTGTTAGAATGTACTGCTTGTTTTCTAGAATGAATTCATCCAGTGTGAATAATTCATAAGAGTATTTTATGGACAATCAATCCTTTAACAGGTTTATTTACTATTTAAGTGGTGAAAAATCCACACAGACAGATCAGTGGAACGCACCTCGCACCAGCAGGTGTTACAGTATAAGAGCATCACTAAGACCAGAAACCTTTGAGAAACTGACAAAGAACACAAAGAAGTTCAAACGCATTGGTTACACCTAATTGTGATATGAATAAACAAAAGGGCATTAACATACATGCATAATTAATGAAGAGGAAGGAAGCTCAAATATGTTTTTTAGAAGCCCCTCACACCTGGAGATACCCAAACAAGTTGGTATGCAACTTCGAGGTCACTTGAACAATAACTGACTGTGGCCAGCATAGGGGAAACAGATAAGGCTTACACTTAGGACCGGAGGAGTAGCTAGTTTGTTCCACTCCGGGCGAAGGGGAGTAACTGATTTGTGGACTCCTTCATATGGAGCAGTAAAATTATATCCACCCGAAAGTTATGATTAAGTGCCCAAGTCTATTAGTATGTTAGCCTGGATATAATATACTAAGAGAATGAAGCTAATGGAATACATATGGTATATGTGAGAGATAATAATCATCTGACTATGTACTACTATAATCTCGAAACCACATTTCCTCCCTTTAGACATAAAATGTCCATAACACAAAGAAGAGATTCGTCAACAAAATACTCAACGTCAACAAACTGTCAGAAACAAGCAAACAAAACCTCAAACCATAGAAAAATGTAAAACAAAGATTCTAACTGTTCAGAACTAGCTGATCTGAATTTAGATCTATGTACACCATTCCGATTACCTTTATGTGGCATAAAATCTAATACAATTGTATATAAACATAGGAGAGAGCGAAGTATACAAATACAAAGTAAGAACAAATATAATACAAAAGTCAAAGTCCTGTCTTTTTCCCAAAAGAAAATTTGAACACACTAGTCGGAAAACAGTGGAAACAATTCTCTGGATGCAGTTTATTCATCAGGAAACTTGTCGACAAGCATCTGCTTCTGGGCCACTACTCTGGGCCAGCGTTGGTTTCCGTGGCATGGAAACAACCATCTTCTGCCTAGTGTAGTTTTGCACTACATAGGACACGTTGGGCAAAACAGGGAGAGGTTACTAGCACGTCACCTGATCGCCTGAATCCTCAGTTGTAGACACAAAGTTGTCTGGAACAGTCACTCTCTTGCAATGTGAGCAGTGGGTCCAGGTGTCTCTCTCAGCAACTCGAACAGCGGATAGGGTGGTCAGCATAACTTGCTATGGTCCATTCCAACGAGGCTTGTGCCACACCTTCCTTCGGTGGCTTTTCACTACCACCCAGGCACTGACTTTTACAGAGTGTTGAGGACCCTCAGCACTCACTGGCAACACCTTTTTCACCTGCGAACGAATAGCCTGAAGAGTTTTGCACAGTGCACTCATATAATCAATCATGTGATCATCGACCTGCTGTAGAAAGCCTTCAACTTGCCTGTAAGGAGAAAGGTTAGGAGTGGAAAACCACATAATACCTCCATTGGGCTCAGTCCTGTTTGGCGGTTTTGCCGTCCTCTAATGTACATCAGTACTATTGGTAGAGCTTGTACAATTTAGACCTGTCTCGGCCGTTACCTTCGACAGTTTCTGTTTGATGGTCTGGTTTAGATGTTCCACCGCACCAGCCGACTGCGGATGATAAGCGCAGTGTGTTTTCAAATCAGTTTCAAAGCATCAGAAAGATGTTGGACCAGTTTGTTCACAAAGTGCGTGCCATTGTCTGATGAAATTTTTACTGGTACTCCAAACCTAGGAATTACTTCCCTTGGCAAGCATTTTGTTACCGCGAGTGCGTCTTGTTTTCTACATGGAAAGCACTCAGGAAATTTGCTGAACATGTCAATGATTGTCAGACAATACCGGTAATTTTGGCATAGTGTTAGCTCAATGAAGTCAATCATAATGTGTTCAAATGGAAAATTTGGAGTAGGATGTGCTGATGGAGCTGTCGGTGTCATTTTCCCTATGTTATTCTGCATACAAATGACACAGGATTTGCAAAGCTTTTCTGCAAATGTTGAAAAACCTGGCACCAACCAGTGTTTCATGTCTTACGTTATTTCTTCTTTTTTCTTTTTGTCTCTGTCTTTTATTAATTACTAATTATGTAAAGCTTTTTGTGACGACAACAGTTGTAAAAAGCGCTATACAAATAAAACTGACTTGACTTGACTTGACCAGACATGGTTGTTCACTGTTGCTACCATCGGCCCTTTGATACATGGTCCAATCCGTCTATCAATTTTGCCAAAAAGGGAAAGCAAGAGCTTGGAAGTGCCATGCGGCCCCTTCAGAATCACACCACAATTCTGATTGTGCATCCTTAGTGCAGGAGGATTTCCACAGACAACGTTCTTTCTCAGATGCACAGTCCTGCAATTTAATCAAATCAGCTGAGTTAGAAAGAGAGAAGTCAGAACAGTCTTTGAAAAATTTGGAACTCGGAACTCAGAATTTACAGAATTAATGGTTATAAAATCGAGTAAATCCTCTTAAAACTAACCTGACTGGTGAGGCAGGTGAAGGCAAAGTCGAAGAGCTGTGATGGTGGAAGAGCTCTCGACGTCACCCGACCCTCCCAGACCCTCTCCGGTGCGGGAGTGGAGACGACGAACCTCTGTGTCTTCCGCCCTGGTAGCACTGAAACTGAGACCGCTTCGTTGGAGACGTCGCGGGCTGCCTCTGCCTCTGTCTTCGGTCGGTGGAACTCGGACTGCCGGTCCAGCTGGACGAGCTCCAAGCTGAGCATCTGGAGAGGTAATTCCTTCGCGGTCTCCATGTTCCTCCACAGTAAACAGACAGAAACACAAACGACGGTCCGTGAGACAGAGGACTGTACAGTAACACAGCCAGCTGCTGTAATCCTCAAGCTCTCTGCTCCCCAAGATCAATAAGACAAAGCTGATATTAAAGACTATAAAGTTGGGACGGTCGCTTGACGCCCACAGACTCATGTCTCAAACAACAGTTCAGAGTCTAACCAAAAGTACCGGAGATCACGTGATCGGTGGAACCGAAGCTTCGTTGCAACGAACTGAACTTTGGCTTAGTTTGAGCTAGATCTCATTTTTCTTTCCTGTTAGAATTTCTGTTAAAGTTACTAAAGTTACCAGTTTTTTCAGAAGTTATTAGTGGGGTCAGTTGGTTAAAACATACTAGCTTGTTCAGTAAAAAAAAAAGGTTTTAGTCACCAGCAGAACTTATCAGTTACTTTTTGAATTGAAAAGGTAAATTAATTTTACAGAATTTTAGAAGGCCTCACTCTTAGGAGCCGTTTATAATAGTCCTCTACAGTTTTCCAACTCATTCAACATTGCTCAGTTTCTGACAGGACTGCTGTCCGAACATAGATCATGCACATGAGTGTTCATGCTGGTCTATATAGCTTTTATTACCTGAACATCGAATTAGAAAAATATTGGCATGAAATGTTCATTTGTTCGTCAAACACATATAAAGTTTAAAGTACTTGGTTAGAAAAAGTAAAATGTACAAATTGTCCAGGGATAGACTGGCCATCTGGCATACCAGGCGTTTTCCCTGTGGGCTGACGTGTTGTTTGGGCCGACAGTCTCAACACTTTTTATTATTTATGTATTGGTCTGACCAGCCAATAAAACCAGTAGATCTGGGGCCCGATTGACACTGGGCTGGCCCAATCACTCCTTTTGCGTTGGTCCTGCCTGCGTTATACATTCAGCAAAACAAAAAGTCAGTGCAAGAGTTTCCTAGACACCAGCCCTTAAAACACGCTTCCAAATGCAAATATTTGCAGTTATTCCAAAAGTCTTTTTACTGTTCTAATGCAGTGTTTTTTACTGTTTGTGTTTTTTTTTGCATTCTAATATTATACAGTGTTTTACTCTATTTGCAGTTATTCTAAAAGTCTTTTTATTGTTCTAGTACAGTAGTTTATTTACTGTATTTGTGTTTATTTTGCATTCTAATAATTACTAATAATTCTAAAGTGTTTTACTGTATTTGTGTTTATTTGCTTATTCCAAACATTTTTTTACTGTTTAACCACAGTGTTGTAGTTTTTTTACTCTATTCGTGTTTATTCTGCATTCTAATCATTTTCATCATTTTTACTGTATTTATATTTATTTTGCAATCTATTTTTATATAGCATTTTTACTCTATTTGCAGTTATTCTATAAGTATTTTACTGTTATAATACAGTGTCTTTTTTTACTGTATTTGTGTTTATTCTGCATTCTAATAATATACAGTGTTTGTACTGTTTGTTTTTACACTTATTTTAAAAGTGGTTTTAATTGTTCTAATACAACATTTTTTCAGTGTTTTGTTATTTTGCAGTTTAATAGTACACTCATTCTAGTGCATTCTAATAATATAGTGTTTTTCCTGTATTTCTGTTTACAGTTATTCTAATAGAGTGTGTTTATTTTGCATTCATATATTATACACTGTTTTCCTGTATTTGTGTTTGTTTTGCATTCTAATAATGAATAATAAATCTAAATTGTTTTACTGTATTTGTGTTTACAGTTATTCCAAACATATTTTTTACTGTTTGAAAACAGTGTAGGTGGGTTTTTTGTGTTTATTCTGCATTCTAATAACATCCAATGTTTTAACTCTATTTGCTGTTATTCTAAAAGTTTTGCATTCTAATATCATACACAGTTTATTTTAATTTATTTGTGTTTGCAAAAATAACTGTTCTTATATAGTGTTTTTTCAGTGTATTGCTGTTTATTTTGCATTCTAAAAATGTACAGTTTTAATATACAGTAAAGTTTTATCAAAACAAGGTAAGGATGGTTTTGTTTGCCCTGGTTTGAATTTGAACCTGAGATTCGTTTGGATTGTTTGGCTCAAGACAGAAGTAAGTATCGAAATGTCAGAAATTATTTGATGAAAATATTTGAAAATATTGAAGTTGTGTTTTGTTAATTTAATATTAATTATATTGACTGTAGCGGCCACATGGAGCCAAGTAGCCAGCTAAATAACGTAAGCTAGTAGTGGTCTGGCTTTGCTTTTATCACAGTTGCCACTTTATTCTGGGGTGTTATTTCAAATCGTATTGTTACTTGCCGTGAGTTGAGATGAGAGATACAGGAGTTCCCGTCATTCTTACTAGCAGGATTTAATGTGCTCTCTCTTTCTGCTCTCCTTTTTTGTGTCTCTCTTTAGATATGCACTGAGTTTGAAAGGATAGCAGCAGTCAAGCTGAAGAGGCAGTTTTATTGTGTATTGGACATGGCTGCACCAAAACTGCTTAAACTGTACAGGATGAGAAGGCAAGCATTTGCAGAGAATATGCAGAAGCTTTTTGATGAGCTTGATGAACAGGTGTGTGGCTTAACCTAACTGTACCTGCTTGCTGTAGACAAGTAGTTCTTTGGGCTTTGATAGCGAGTGAGACTGCCGTCATGCATATTAAGGAAATGTTAGAAATGTAGTAGAAATGTGTTCTTGTGTGTGTTTGTAGGGTTTTTTTGTTGTTGTTTTTTATTACACAGAGGAAATTGTGCCCCAAAACACTGCTGCACTGAAAGGTCTTCCACTATTCTTATGAGAGGTGCATGCAAATACTGTCCTGAGGACCTGCTTGATAAATTTAAATATTTTCTTATTTTAATTATGCAGTCATTCATGTTCTTTATCACAGCTACTGATGAATGTCCAGCTGCTTCTTGTCTTTTAAAACACTGTTCTGTTCTCTACTTCAGCTTAAATGTTGCTGTGGCTCTAGTTTTACACTCACCCTATTCCCCTACGAATGACCTTGGGTGAATGTAATGAGGCATGAGTTCTTACATCTGTTACTGTGCAGTAGAACAACGTAGAACAGGACTCTGTTCAGTTTTACACCCATAGCAGAGGCAGTGAAACCCCTTGTTCATTTCCTTGACCATTTTCTCCTCTTAATGTGTCTAACAGAGCACTGATGAAGAACAGAAATACAGGAGATGTGAAAGTGGCAATCATGACGGCCCTTGAAGATAATTGAGGTGCTCAGTGTTCTCCTCCAGGTGTGATTAGCTTCGCTATCGTGCTTGAGGAGAATGTTGTTATGATAGGCATCAGTGATCTGCTAAATGCATTTCTTCTCTCTTTGAGCTTTTTTATGCCCTCAACATTGAGGACCCCAAAGAGATGAGATACAGTTTTGTAGGAATCCAAAGTGCCTGCTTATTTAAAATATGACCCAATTAATAAATTAATAAAAACCAGTATAAGCCAATATAAGCCAACGTTTATGCTAAAAAATTAAAGAAGTATATTAAACACTGATTACAGATACAAGTAAAATCAACCTTACTTTAAGTGCAGTTGGATTGTTTTGAAGTTTTCTTTATGAAAAAACACTTTGTGTGTTTAAGATTGTGGTAATTTGAAGTTTCTGCAGATGGAGTTTCATGAGGATGATTGGGCTATAAATACCTGGGGCTGTGCAACAGGACGATTGGCTAAAAAGAGTGATTGCATTTAGGTGTGTCGAAGGCCATAGTGTGATGGATGAAGTAAAATCTGCAGGTGTATGGAAGCAGATGGTTGTACAAGTCTACCAGCAGTGGTTAAATCCCAGTCAACAGGAAATTCTCGCCACTGTTGAGCACAAGTGAGCAAAGGTCCCCTCAGAGTGTTCTTCCAGAAGTGGGTTTTAAAGGGCCTGCGTTGACTTTAAGAAGCAATTCTTGTCTGGAAGCAAAGTGATTTTCAGTCACGAGCTGTGATAAATGCTGGTGGTCCCTGTCAGAGAATTTTCGGGGACTGGGATTTTTACCACTGCTGGTAGACCATTCGCAGATGATCATTAAATAAAATGAACAATGCAGGAAGCAGTATCACCATCTTAATGTAGTGTTCAGTGTGGCTTCATGTACTTTTTTCATTTTGTAAAGTCATATCCACATGATTGTGGATTCTCGTTGCTGTGAGTTAGCTCTGTTACAGCCTCTGTCCAGTTTGAGTTGTCAGGTTTTGATTTTGCTCTCTGGTTCTGTCCATTAGATTGCTGTTCCCCCGGTTGTGCTTTGCTTTGTTGTTTCTGTTTACTTTTGCCCAGGTTACATTAAAATCCTGCATCATCCATCCCTGCAAGTGTTTCCTTGTGTTCACTGCCACGTCTGACCAGGCCTGACAGTAACTAATAAATTATTTATTATTATTATTATTGAAAACATCTGTATAATTAAAAAAACAAAACATCTGTAATACATGAAGGAAATTATTATTGATTATTAAATGCCTTAAGGTGAGACAATTAGCCTCGTTAATAAGTAAGGAAATGATCGTTGGCTTCTTCTCAGTCTGTGACTGGAGCTGCTGCTGCAGATATGATATCTGACCTGTAGGTGGCGCTGCTGTGTCGCTTTCCATCCTGAATCTGTGTAATCTCTGTGAAACTGGACTGAATTGTCTATTTATGTCTCTTTATCCTGAACTGTCTATTAACATGAAGGAAAACACGAGAAAAGGACAGATGTGGACAACATGTGGAAAAAGACAAATATATAGAATTTGATCTGAAATATGATTAATGACAAAAAAAGTTGTTTTCCTGAATTTAATTTTAAAATCTAGATTTTAGAAACTATGAACTGAAACTCCCTCGCAGCATTTGAAAACCATTAATATGCAACGCTATGGGCTGTTTAACTTAGAGGATCAACTCCAGCATATATTAAATATAACAGCAGTTTTAAAATGCAATTTATTAGTTCTTATCTCCTGGTCTCATGAACCCTCGCCTCACTTGACTTTGGAGAAGCAATCTGCCTGCACCCTCCCAGGAGCCTTTGCAAGGTCTAGGCCACAGAGACCAGCTACAGGTTGTTTCTTTAGTTCCAGTGCATTTAAACATACACTTCAAGTGAGGAGTCTACAGATTTATCAATTCTTCTGTTTACAGACAGTCATTCTCCCTTTTCATGACTTTTCATTTTTTTTGTTTTGAGATATGGTTCTTCTCATCTCACCTTTGACCTTGGAGTCGATTTCCAAACCTTTTTAAAGCTTACTTTAGAGGTTTTCCAAAATCGGTTAATAGATGCTCTAAATTCAGTTTATATTTCTCTAAAGCAGGAAAGTACAAGCAGTTGGCGACATCACTCTGCTATATGTTCAAAGTGTCAACAAGTAATAATTAATAAAAGGCAGTGATATTGAAACACTGGCAAAAAAAACTAAATTGATAAAAGAAAAAAAAGCCTTAAAAATTGATTCAATTTTATTTATAAAACACTTTTCACAATTAATGTAATCACAAAGTAGCTTCATAGAGAGCTGGGTATAAATACCTAGAATAAAAACAATAATAAATCAATACTGAATTAAGAGAATATGGAAATGCGCAGTCAAGCCATAAAAGATGAAAACGTGAGTGAAATGTTGAAGTCCAGGCAGGTATGCATCGTCATGCAGTGAGGTGAGGATGAATCAACACGAGGCTCCAGTACAAGGATGGAACAGCTGGAACTGGGCATCTCAATACATGGGGGGGGGGGGGGGGGGGAGAGAGGGAGAGGGGGAGAGAGAGAGAGAGAGAGAAACAAGGGGAGATCCAATAGGCAGGGTGGGAGTCAGACCATCTGGAAAAAAAGAAAATGGGGGAGAAAAAACTGGAGAAAGAAAAAAAAACAAAAAAAAAACAAAACAAAACAAAAAAAAACAGCAAAAGGTTTCGAACCAGTTTAAAACACATCTTAGATAAAACAAGGCCTTGGTTCACAGGAAAAGTCCTGACTACATAAACATACTCAAAGGATTGGATACAATAAAAATGTCCTTCCCTAAACTCAGGCCTCTTTTGGCACAGGACTTACTGTACAAATGACACGGGTAGAATTCATCAAGGTCATTACAGTATAGACAGAATTGTGGACAAAATACATTTGCAAAGAAACAGACATATCTACCACTCAGAGAATAAGGCCTCGAATGCAAAGAATAATACAGCAGCTACCAAACACAAGCACTGCAATCCATATGATCAGCGCAGAGTCCATAAACATTTTCCATTTTCCAAACATGGACTTCTATCATCCCGTAAGACTGGTGTTCACACCCCTTATTTCAGTCCTGAAGCACTGTGGCTGTAAAAGCTACATAGGACAACCACATGCTGTCATTTTCTAAAGTAGTGCTGGTAAGAGTCTTGAACGTGAGAACAGCTCAGCCATGGATGAAACACTGTTTTAAACACAGAAACTTACAAGAGACATCGGTATGATTGACTAACTAAACATTAGGTGGTGCATTGTCCTTGTGTGTGAAAAGGATAGGAACCAGATTCCTGGGGTCCTGAAAGGAGGTCAAGGGTGCACAATGTTCTGGGCCATTTTACTCAGAAAGTGTTCTAAACAGTCCAGAGTTCAATCCTGTTCTGGGTGCATTCCCAACCTACAAATCCATTTCTGTTCCACCACAACTGAAACAAAGCGTCCTGGGTCAGATCTTGTAGGTGGTGGGAAGCGAGCAATACAATCAGTCCAATGCGGTTGTTCACAGGGCGTGGAGTCAGGAATTCTCCTGTCACAGTCTTTGTCCTTCAGAGCTAAAAGTTTCAAAGTGTGGTTTGTCAGCGTCATCGCAGGCAGCCAAGGCGGCGCTAGGCTCACACCTTAGGCTGTGTTGTCAACGTAGGATGGAGTCAGGATGACTGTTTGCCAGCCATTGCCATTGACTCTTCAGATGGACATATCATGTCATCACATGCATCTTAAAATCCCAACAATGAAAACGTCGCTCAGGTCATTTGAAGTAAGAGAACTGTACAGAATACACTTATTCTACAGACTTATTCTACAACAGACTGAATTCTACACAATTCTACACAATGACAAAGTGAAGGCAGGGTTTTAGACATGTGGTATTTAAAAATAAATAAATAAATAAATAAAAAATAATAATAAATGTAAAATCTCATGTACACAAGTTAAAGAAAAAAAAAAACCCTGAGAGGAACCAAGACTCAAAAGGGTAACCCATCCTCCTCTGCTCAACACCGGATAGCACAACACGACAGAACAAGAATAAAAAAACAAAAGAAAAACTAGTGAAATTTTAAGAGCTTAAGAATTTTTAAGAGAAAGACAATAATAATAATAATAATAATAATAATAATAATCAGAACCTGTAATCACAGCAGTACAGAACAGTGGTAGTATGAAAACAGGCTACAGCAGCATGATTAGAATACTAAAAGTGTGTCCAGAACAGACACAGGACGTTTGATCCAGAGTTGGAGGCTTAAGAAGAGAAAGCTCGTCCCCCAGAGTTGCTTCTTCTGAAGTGGGGAAACTGATAGTAGTCCAGAATTCTGCTAAAGAAATGTACATTACCGGTTGTAAATCGAGACACTCAAGTCAGAAGGAGTATTTTATAATCAACGTGGAATTTAACTGGAATCCAGTGCAGGAATGAGAGAATAAGACAGATGTGGTCACAATTTCAAGCTCTAGTGAGCAGTCAAGCCGCTGCATTCTGAACTTATTTAATGACCCTGAGCTTATTTAATCATTTTCATAAAATTTCCTACCAGAGCAGCATTACATTAATCCAATCTTGAGGTTATATATCTATATCAATTTAATAGAGTCTGCGCCTTAGCTCGTTGGTGTTCTGTTTTATTATTTTTTTATATACATTTTTCCTTTGGCAGAAATTCAATACCACTGGAACTTACCTAGAAATATTTGGCAGTGTTCTTGTGGTGAAGCGTCCTTTGCATCTGCTTGAAGCCACACTACCACATTACAGCCAGCCAGAGTTGCAGGTGGACAGACGGCGAGCTACAAACTTGTAGATGGGTAAACTAGAACGAGTTGCATATGGACAGAAAAACAACCACAGCGCTGCAGATTTAAAGACAGACACAGTTGCAGACAGTCAGAGTTGCAACCAGAGTCTAATTAGAATGAATTACAGATTTATAACCAGAGAGGTATAGATTGACAGACAGCCAGAGATGCAGAAGGACAGAAAGCCAGCCAGCCACAGAGTTGCACATGGATAAACAGTCAGAGCAGAACACGAACACAGAGATGCAGACGCATAGTCAGAAAGACAACCATTATTGCACCTGACAGACAGCCAAACACAGTTGCAGAGAGATTATCATAGTTGCAGTCGGATACAGCCATATAGTTGCAGACTGATAGGGAGTTTCACATGGAAAAACAGCCAGTCAGAGTAGCTGCCAGGGTCTAAACAGAATGAATTGCAGATTTATAGACAGCCAGAGAGAGTAGTGTAGATGGACAAACATCCAGAGTGTGTTGTTGATTGACAGAGTTGCAGATGGACATACAGTCAAACATGGTTGCAGATGCATAGTCCGAAAGACTGCCCGAGTTGCACATTGACAGACAGACACTGAATTGCACACACATGGCCAAGCAGACAGCCACACCGTTGCAGATGAAAAGAAAGACAACCAGAGTTTTAAATGGAGAGACAACCAAAGATGCAAAAGAACAGGCAGCCAACCAGAGATATACATGAATAGCCAGGCAGCGAGCGTTGCACATGGACATGCAGACAGCCATAGACAGTTGCAGATGGACTGACAGCCAGCCAACCAGAGTTGCAGATCCTAAGGGAATGAGGGTGCTGGTGAGTGGGTCTTCCAGGAGCCGACGGGATCGACAGTTAACCTAGAAGGGGAAAAAAAACCCCACACCAACAGCATTAGGATAAGGCAATTAATTACATCTAGCTTAGCTTACCTGTACACAACAAGGCAAACAAGACATGTAAATAAGGTCGTATTGTCATTTTAGGATGTGATGACCACCCCTATAGCGAGCACTTGGTTCACTCCAGGCTAAGCAAAGGATGAGCACCTGGCTTAGAAGGGAAAGAAATTGGGGTCAGTTTGTGCAGAATAAGCTGAAGAAGTCATGGTAGATGTGAGGCTTCGCAGCTCTCAGAGGAAGGCCGCTGAGCCCTGATCATGTAAAGAGTGTGCGACTTGGCTCATTCATGTTCCAAACAGCCATCCAGCCAACCAGAACTACACATGGAAAGACAGCCAGACACAGAGTTGCACATTGAAAAATAGTTAGCCACTGAATTGCACATTGAAAAATAGTTAGCCACTGAATTGCACATGCATACAGACATGCAGACAGCCACACAGTTGCAGATGGATACAACCAGCCAGATATGCAGATAGATAGTCAGACAGTTTCACATGGATACAGCGTTTCATAGGAATAGACACAGCCAGAGTTGGTGCCAGAGCCTTAGCAGGACAAATTGCAGAGTTTTAGATGG
Source organism: Salminus brasiliensis (assembly GCF_030463535.1). Taxonomy (NCBI): domain Eukaryota; kingdom Metazoa; phylum Chordata; class Actinopteri; order Characiformes; family Bryconidae; genus Salminus; species Salminus brasiliensis. The sequence continues at coordinate 14,534,927 of NC_132898.1, read as the reverse complement.
AGACAGACAGAGATGCAGAACGGTAAGCAGCCAGCGAGCCAGCCAGAGTTGCACATGGACAGCCAGTCCAGCCACAGAATTACACATGGAAAGAAAGCCAGCCAGCCACAAACGGACGGATTTTCATACAGTTGCAGATGGATATACAGCCAGTCAAAGTTGAAGCCAGAGTCTAAACAGAATGAATTGCAGATTTATAAACAGCCAGAGTATTGTAGATGGACAGACAGAGTTGCGGATCACACTGCCAAACAGTCAGAAACAGTCACACAGTCAGAAAGACAGCCAGCCATAGAGTTGCACATTGTTAGACAGCTCGCCACTGAACTGCACATGCATGGACATGCAGATAGAGGATTATTATTATATATATATTATAGACGGATTGTCAAACACAGTTGAACATGGTTGGATAGCCAGCCAAACAGAGTTGCAGACGGATTTCACATTTTACAGCCAGCCATCAGAGTTTAAACAGAACACAACAGAATTGCAGATTTATAGACAGCCAAAGAGTGTTGATGGACAGACAAACCAGAGAGTGTGGACTGACATACACACAGCCAAATATAGTTGTAGAGATGAAACCAAGCAAACAAGTCATTTTCAGTAACTAAAGCAGGTATGCTTTGGAGCTGGTGCACCATTCATTAACACAAAAGCTGTGGTTAGGGAGTGTGGCGCAGTGTAGATCATCTGTTACATGAATCAGATCTTTAGGGTGAGCTTAAGACCTGTGAAGGAAAACGTAATTAGTTGAAACCTGGGGGAGTGGATTCATTCAGGGCCATGTATTCATTAGACATGGTGAACTAAGGTGGTCGTCCCTAATAATGTCATTGATAATGCCTGGTTACAATGTGAGGGACAACACAGGTTAGATACTGCAGGGTTTGTCAGAATTATGAGCTAGAGAGCAATGGCAGAATTAATGATTGGAATAAAGTAAATCATGTAAATTACTTACCTGACTGGTGTGACTGGGTAGGGCCAGTCAGTCCTGGCATAGCACCTTCTTGATGTTCCCGGAGGGATCAACAAACCCCAGGGAGCACAGATGAAGCCTTACTTTGCAGAAGGGGACTGGACGTCAAACCTGCAGCCAGCAGTGGAGCATGAAGAGCTGGCTGAACGTCTTGCTCCCTCGTCAGTAGATGGGCATGGGGCTAGAGACGACGATCCTGGCAGTGGTCTTCTTCCATATGGTGTCTGGGAGTGTGCAGTAGTGGCACCTTGGAGTTACCCTTTGTGACATATTAATTAGTGTTTTAGAAAACAATCTCCAACAATGAGAACACCACCCTGAGTAGTTGTCCTTCGCCGAAGACAAAGTGCTAAGGACATTTTACTGGTTAGCAGAGGTGAAGGAGGCTGTGGGGGTGAGGCCTCAGCTTTTCCCTGGTCATGCTGACTCTCCCAGGGCCTCTCCACTGCCACCATATTCCTTGAGTAAACACAGGGGTTAGTAAAGTAACACACAGATTAATACTGGCTAAGAATCAAGCCAATGCTTGAGGGGGGGGGGGGGTGGGTTAAACCCCCAAACCCAATTAAAAACCCTAACATTCAAACAAACATCCACCAGTTCTTTTAAATGGCACATACCTGAAGTCCACAGGAAGAGTCCAAAACAGTCCGGAGTCAGACAGCAAACAAACAAAAACAAACAAGAACCCCTCTGAAAAAGAACAGCACAAAACACATGAAAAACACAAACACACAAAGCTTGACTGAATATATAAACTATTAAACTTACAAGTATTAGAACCTATAGTTCCTCCAATAAGGGTCTTCATTACAGTGAGCCCTAAACATCTTTTGGCCTGTAACCTGACCTACTACTGATATACTGCCACATAGATGTCATGGTGTAGGAATCCTCTACTCCATGACATCTGTCAAAACAATGTCACATTGGTGTCAGCTATGGCTTTATGTAGACCTAGGTATTTTATTTCATAATATTTTATTTTCCTCACTTCTCTCCATTTAGGTTTAAATACACAAGGCCTGTGATTTTATGCAAGCTATGCAATTGTTAACTGTAAAGAACCTCAATGGACAATCTGTCTCAAACTGAGCAGGTGTCCTCAGAAAATTATACTGAATTTAGTAAAGATTACACAAACCATGACAAAGTTTCCACCAGATCACTCAGAAAAGGCATTCCTGTATCTATTTGATCAATGTGCCACAAACGGTCAAAAAGCTAACGATGTTTTTCTCTAAAAAGCTAACTATTTTCCTCCAGGGTCTACATGTTCGGTCAAGACCAATTTAGAGTTGATACAATTGTTAGGACTACAAAACCAGCTAATGAGACGCAATTAATTTTCAAGGGCTAATGGACTACATAAAATTGAGCCTTATTGTGTTTATAAGACTAAAACTGTTAAACCACGTTCACAATTCACAAGGTTGCTGTGTTTTAATCCTGGGCCAATAACCTTGACCACAACCCCACCCCCCTTACCAATTCAACCTTGTGGTAGCGCAGACAGAGGAGAGGCAGGACTTGGTGCTAGGTTGGAGCAACATGGTCAAGGTCAGAACTGAGCACAGTGTGCAGATCATCCGTTACGTGCTCTAGATCTTTAGGGTGAAATGGGAAGAAGATGGATAAATCTGGAAGGTTATTAATGAAAACACTAGTTGTTGAGCATTAAGCTTCATAACCTAAGGTTTGGGTTGTGCATAGAACTGAACCATAAATTGCGTTAATGCCACCACCATGACCAGTCCTGCCTCAGCAACTGTAACCGCCAAAACCTTGAGCAGTCAACAAAAATGGCACAAAGTTTGCCATTAAAGAGTACAATAGGCTTTAAGACCTGAACGTCATCAACAATCACAGTGACGGTCGCAATGTGTTACGATATTCAAACATGCAGAACAATCCTTGGTCACTGTAAGTATGATGTTTCCACATTACATGCTATAGTAGGGGGAATGACAGCAGAGTAGTAGAGAGTGAAATCTGGCGATGCCTGGCTGATTTGATCCCCATATGGAACAGTAAAAGATATTTGTTCAGATAAACGGTACACAGTCCACTGCCAGGGATTTTCAGTCATTGCTCAGTAATATTGCTCAGCATAAGGTGTTAGACCTCAACACCCAACTCGCCATTGTAGGTTTGTAGGCTCTGCTTTTTTCTGACAGCAGAGAGAAACTGGAGAACCCTATTTGACATGGAAAGGTGCTTGCTAGTAGAGAGCAATTTACCTAAAGAATTTCAGCTGTGCTGTAACGACAATGAATTTACAACCGTGGCTTAAATAAACGTTTGAAACAAAAAGGTAATTGTGTTAATCCAGACTCCAGAAGAGATTCTCAAAGAGAGAGAGTCTCAAACTGATGCCCAAGATGGCGTTTAAACAGAGTGAGAGACATATTACACGCTATCCAAAGAGAGATAGAAAAGTACCCCAGAACTTATAATATTGAAGCCCAGACACTGACCAATACTGACTAAACTCTGTGGTACATTACAGACCCTGTAAAGAGGCAAGTTCAACAAAACCAGTTTTGGGTAGACACTATGAAAGAGGAGGGGACTGTCTCACTGAAAATGACACACTTACTCTGACCCCTCTCACAGAAGGTGAACACGCAGTTGGGGGGTGGGGGGGTATGCTCTAAAAACAGTATAGATTGATCTGAAACATACAATGTCTGATCTGTTGCTTAGGGTTACTGTTAAGTAAGAGGAGGCAGATTACAAGGAGTCATTACACCAATACACACTTTGATGCAGATGACGGCAAAGTACGACCTTGAGCTCCACCAGATGGACGTTACAACAGCCTACTTGAATGCTTTGATTGTGAGATCTGTATGAAGCAACCAGAGAGATTTAAGAGAAAATCAAACACTGGTGAAAAGGTTGTCTCTAAAATGTATAAGTCACTGTATGCTCTCAAACAGTCTGGAATTGGTCTGTATTATCTAAATGAAAATGGCTTTACAGAACCTAGATGACCATTGTGTCCAAAACAAACACACTGAAATCAGGAGGATAACATTAATAATCTGGGTTGAGGATCATTTACCAGTTTTCCTACCCCGAGGATGGCAGCAGCAACTCCAATGATCCTGGAGTCGGTCTTTTTCTTCCGAACGATGTCCAGAAGCGTGCAGCAGTGTTTAAACTGCCTCTACAACAGCAACTAGATCTGACGAGGTCCATGCAGAGCGTCTGGAAATCTAGTTCCTCCGTGGTCTCCATGTTCCTCAAAAGTAAACAGAGACAGAAATGCAAATGTCAGTTAGTGAGAAAAAGTACTGTACAGTAACACAGGTAGCAGATAGCACAAGGATTACAAGATAAATAAGACAAAGCTAATATTAAGACTATAAAGTAAGGATAGTTGCTCGACTCTCTGGGTCCAATTATGTCATGAGCTTTCAAAGCAGGACTGCATCGAAACAGCAATTTAGGGTCTCAAAATATCACCTGGTTCTATAGATCGAGTGTGCAAAAGAGGCTTGTAGATACACTCTGGTGAGAGCTATCCAGCTCCTGTTTTTCAATTGTTCCAATAGACAAAGTATGAAAGAACCATTAAGAGAACTGATGGATGTTTGTACGCTTTTCAGTGGGTTTGTGGTGCAGTAAACAAAATAACACTTAGTGAATGATTCTCTCGGCATTCCTTTCTTTTTAGTTTCAAGACTACTTACAAAAACGTAACCGTTACAACATGTACAAGACCTGATCCAAGTTGGACCATCAGTATATTGTCGCAGTTCATTTGGCTCAGACAAGTACAACACTAGACTGCAGTCAAGCAATGAGGTACTTAAAGGCTTCAACTGATCATGGACTGTGTTACCAGAAGAGTGGAGAGGAACTGAAACTTGAGGCACACAGTGATGCAGATTTGGCATCAAATACAGAAGAAGCACAACAGGCTCCGGTTTTAGTCCAACTAAAGACGGTCCTCTTACTCTCTGCTCGGTCTACATGTGAAGCAGAATTAATGGTACTGGCTGCAACCATTCAGAAAAGCTTGTACCTCACACAGCTACTAAATGCCATGAACAGAGATCACCAATATGCACCTGTGAAAATACCTGAAGACAACCAAGAAGCAAATCACTCTTTCCATGAACCCTGTATGGTGACAAAGATGAAGACATGTCCACATTAGACATCATTTCATTCGATCAGCGCTCCATGAGTGTAAAATAACTGAACTCTGTACCACAGCAGACATGGTGGCAGATGTTATGACAATACCTGCAACTAAGCTGAAGCTGGAGAAAGTTAAGAGCTTTGTGTTTGGGATGTAATTGGGTGAGTGTTGTGCTGTGGAATGCCATGTACAGTGTGAGAGCAAGTGGGGCTCAAAATCAACCGATGGGTTACACGCTAACCATTTTACACAGCAATTTACCCAAAGAACTCTTCACAACAGGGCCTTAAACAGCTGTTTAAAACCACCTCCCTACAACATGCTGACAGGGAGAAAGCCTAACCTAGACTCAAAGTGTTAAAAGGGAATCTTTGTAAGGAACGACAAGAACAGTCCATCATACCTAGTCTACTATCCAGACACAGGGAAAGTCCTCAAACAGTGTGTTACTGAACACCAAACCCAGTCTGACCAGTCAACAGCAGCTGATTATTTCCATGAAGAGAGGCATGTACCCCCATGCTAACAGCTAACCGTGTTGATCAGACTTCAGAAGAGGTTCAAGAGTCTCAAACTGATGTTCAAGAAGGCTTTTAAACAGAAGGAAACAGACATAGCACACACCATCGAAAAATAGGAAAGCACCTCGGTATTTAGCTGACCATTTAAGAAGACCAGATAATGACCGATATTTACTACTGTTACAGGGTCTGTAATGTACCACAGAGCTTTAAAGAGGCAAGTTCAAAATCAGTTTTGGGTTGATGCAGATGACGGCACAGTATGACCTTCAGCTCCACCAGATGGACGTTACAACAGTGTGCTTGCATAGATTAATCACGAGATGTATATGGAGAGTCTTCAAACACAAGCTTGTGAAATTTCTTACAGAGAGTGTCACTGAACACCAAACCCAGACTGACCAGTCAATAGCAGATGATTATTTCCATGGGGAGAGATGTGTACCCCCATGCCAACAGCTGACCATGTTAACCCACCCAAAAAGAGAGTTCAAGAGTCTCAACCTCATGCTCAGGGATGGTGCTTAAACAGAGAGAGACAGACAAAGCACACACCATCCAAAGAGGACGTTACAACAGCTGCTCGCGCCAACTGATTGTGAGATGTATATGGAGCAACCAGAGGAATTTGAATGAAAATCAAAGAGCTGAAAAAGCTTTCTGTAAATTGAAAAGATCATTGTATTCTATCTTGACAGTGACGGCTTTAGAGTCTAGAGATCATATATATTTTACAGCCCACATTTAATGCAAGAGATGCTTGTATTCTGAAAGCCAAACCTTTTAAAGAGTAAGTGGATCATCATACAACACTTACAAACATGACAGAAAGACGCAAGACTCAAAATGAGAAAGGGAATCTTTGTAGGGAACGACAAGAACAGTCCATCATACCTAGTCTACTATCCAGACACAGGGAAAGTCCCAGACTGACCAGGTAATGGCAGCTGATTATTTCCATAGGGAGAGAAGTGTACACCCCATGCTAACAGCTGACCATTTTATTTCACCACAGAAGAAGTTCACGAGTTTCAACCTGATGATCAAGATGGTGCTTGAATAGAGGAAGACAGACAAAGGACATCCAATACATAGCAGATTCAAAGAGAGATAGTAAAGCACCTCAGTATTTAGCTGACTGTGTCAGATATTAAAGACCAGATAATCACAGATACTGATTTCTGTTAGAGGGTCTGTAATGTACCACAGAGCTTTAAAAAGGCAAGGAGTTCAACAAAATCAGTTTTGGGTTGATGCAGATGACAGCACAGCATAACCTTCAGCTTCACCAGACAGACGTTACAACAGCCTACTTGCAGGCAAGGATTGCTGGAGATGTATATGGAGCAACCAGAGAGAATTGAAAAGACAAATACAGCTGAAAAGGTTTTCTGTAAACTGAACAAGTCACTGTATGCTCTCAAACCATCTGGAAGAACCTGAAACATGATCAAGATGAAAATGGCTTCACACAGAACCCAGCTGACCATCGTGTCTACAACAAACACCCTGAAAACAGGAGGATAATACTGATCGTCTGGGTTGAGCATCTCATCAATGCTGCCAGTGACAATTACTTACTCATGAAGGTGAAAAAGAGATCAACAAAACTCAAGATAAAGGATCTAGGAAAACTGAACTATTTTCTAGGTACTGAGTTGGATCAAAGTCAAGGAGCAGTAAAGAGGAGTCAAAAGAAGTACACATCAAAAGTACTAGAACAATTTGGTATGTCTGCCAAGGTCAAGCCCATGTGAACAAAAGTCACAGTGAACAAGTAGCGATTCTGTTGATCCTACAAGATTTCACAAAGCAGCAGATAGATTGGCAAAGGGGGGGGGGCATTAGGTAGAAAATTCAGGAGTCACTGTAACGAAGACCCTTATTTAAGGAACTTAAAGTTCTAATACTCATTGCAAGTTTTCCATGGCTCCATTTTTTATACATTCAGCCACGTTTCGTGTAGGTTTTATTCCTAACAATTAACTTGATCTTCAGATGGATATTGGTATGAACTTGACTCACAGAGGACCTCGAATCAACTCACAGTAACTAAAACCAAGGACTGCCCTGGTTTAGACTTCTTTCACAAGGAAACACTCAGGATTCAAAAACTGTCTTCAGAAAGAAGGACATCTGAGATACAAACACATCAGTGAGAACTATGCAAGTCCTCTGTGTCCGTTGGTAAAATTCAAATACAAAGTGTGACGGAACCATTAAAAGAACTGGTGGTTTGTTGTGTTTTCAGTGGGTTTGTGGTGCAGTAAACAAAATAACACTTAGTGGATGGTTCTCTCTGCATTCCTTTTTTTTTAGTTTCAAGACTACTTACAAAACCGTAACCATTACAACGTGTACAAGACCTGACCAGTAAATTGTCACAGTTCATTCGGCTCAGACAAGTACAACAATGAACTGCAGATTTGGCATCAAATACAGGAGACAGACGAAGCACAACAGGCTCCGGGTTTAGTCAAACTAAAGACGGTCCTCTTACTCTCTGCTCGGTCTACATGTGAAGCAGAATTAATGGCACTGGCTGTTACCATTCAGAAAAGCTTGTACCTCACACAGCTACTAAATGCCATGAACAGAGATCACCAATATGCACCTGTGAAAATACCTGAAGACAACCAAGAAGCAAATCACTCTTTCCATGAACCCTGTATGGTGACAAAGATGAAGACATGTCCACATTAGACATCACTTAATTCGATCAGCGCTCCATAAGTGTAAAATAACTGAACTCTGTACCACAGCAGACATGGTGACAGATGTTATGACAATACCTGCAACTAAGCTGAAGCTGGAGAAAGTTAAGAGCTTTGTGTTTGGGATGTAAACGGGTGAGTGTTGTGCTGTGGAATGCCATGTACAGTGTGAGAGCAAGTGGGGCTCAAAATCAACCGATGGGTTACACGCTAACCATTTTACACAGCAATTTACCTAAAGAACTCTTCACAACAGGGCCTTAAACAGCTGTTTGAAACCACCTCCATACGACATGCTGACAGGGAGAAAGCCTAACCTAGACTCAAAGTGTTAAAAGGGAATCTTTGTAGGGAACGACAAGAACAGTCCATTATACAAGACAAGACAAGAACAGTCCATCAGTGTGCTTGCATAGATTAATCACGAGATGTATATGGAGAGTCTTCAAACACAAGCTTGTGAAATTTCTTACAGAGAGTGTCACTGAACACCAAACCCAGACTGACCAGTCAATAGCAGATTATTATTTCCATGAGGAGAGATGTGTACCCCCATGCCAACAGCTGACCATGTTAACCCACCCAAAAAGAAGTTCAAGAGTTTCAACCTCATGCTCAGGGATGGCGCTTAAACAGAGGGAGACAGACAAAGCACACACCATCCAAAGAGAGATAGGAAAGCACCTCAGTATTTAGCTGACTGTGTCAGATATTGAAGACCAGATACTGACCAATACTGACTACTTACAGGGTCTGTAATATACCACAGAGCTTTAAAGAGGCAAGGTGTTTTGGGTGGGTGCAGATGACAGTACAGTATGACCTTCAGCTTCACCAGATGGACGTTACAACAGTGTGCCCGCGTAGATTAATCACGAGATGTATATGGAGCAACCAGAGGGATTTGAAGAAAAATCAAACAGAGGTGAAAAGGTTTTCTGTAAACTGAACAAGTCACTGTACGCTCTCTCGACAGAGACTTCTTTAGGTCTAGTGATCATATATTTAACAGCCCACATTTAATGCGGGAGCTGCTTGTACTCTGAAAGCCAAACCTTTTAAAGATGAGAGTATTTGGATCATCATACAACACTTACAAACATGACAGACAGAAGATAGACTCAAAATGAAGAGGTTCACGAGTCTCAAACTGATGCTAAAGACATGGTACACACTATTCAAAGAGAGACGGGACAGCACCTCAGTATTTAGCTGACTGTGTGTGAGATCTTAAAGACTAGATTCTGTCCAATACTGACTACTGTTACAGGATATGTAATGTACCACAGAGCTTTAAAAAGAGGTCACAGTATTGAGTTGATGCAGATGACTTTGAGCTTCAGATGAACGTTACAACAGCCTACTTGCATGCACAGATTGATGGAGATGCATATGGAGCAACCAGAGGGATTTAGAGGAAAGACAAATACAGCTGAAAAGGTTTTCTGTAAACTGAACAAGTCACTGTATGCTCTCAAACAGTCCGGAAGAACCTGGAACAACATGTTGTCTGATTATCCAGATGAAAATGGCTTTACACAGAAGCTAGATGACCACTGGGTCTACAACAAACCCCCTGAACACAGGGTTAGATGTTCATCATGAAGTACAGTAAGCTAGCTGTGATGCTGTTGGTTATCATGATCACAGGTGTGTATTTATTGTCTCAGGAACAGACTGGCTCCTTTACGAGTGTGTTGGCTACAGTATCTGTACATAAAGGCTCTATATAACATGACATTGAGGTCAGAAGTCCATCATGAACGCTAAAAGCCTCCACAAACTTCCAGAGGAACCGATTCTATCTCCTCCACCAATGTAAAAATCACTCCTAGGCCTTGATTCAGAGCTCTGTATTCACTAGGTTTTGATCAAGTTTCACAGGAACATCGTGAACTAAGGAGCTCATCAGTCAGAACTTCACTGACCGTGATTTCTTTAGGGGCTACAGATCTTATATTTAACAGCCCAAATTCAATACAGGAGCTGCTTGTAGTTGGAAAGCAGAATTAATCTGAATCAATTCTAATAAAGTTGATAAAGACGATTTTCTGACTTTACGATTATAAATCATGCGGGACACAGACACAGTCTCCATACTGCAGGGTTTGTCTAAAACACTATGAGTGACACTGATATCTTACTTTTTAATACAAGCAGAGAAATCACAGAATTAATGCTTATAAAATCGAGGAAATCCTCTTAAACTAACCTGACTTTTTCCAAACGGGACCGAAGCCACGACGCTGCCGCTGAGGGAAACCGCCTGCCGACGTCCAGGACACGGACACCTGGAGAACAGGAGACCGTGGCATTGCTCTTTGGGCCGAAACTTTGAGGAGTTTTACAGTAGAGTCTCCAACAATGAGAGCACCGCCCTGAGGAGCTGTACTCGGTGCCGGAGCAGGTGAAGGCGAAGTCGAAGAGCTGTGGTGGTGGAGGAGGAGCCCTCGACTTCTCCCAAACCACGCCGACGCCCCCAGACCCTCTCCGGTGCGGGAGTGGATGTGACGAACCTCGGTGTCTTCCGCTCCGGTAGCGCTGAAACTGAGACCGCCGCGTTGGAGACGTCGCGGGCTGCCTCTGGCCTCGTCTTCCGTCGGTGGAACTCGGACTGCCGGTTCAGCTGGACGAGCTCCAAGCTGAGCGTCTGGAGAGCTCGTTCCTCCGCGGTCTCCATGTTCCTCCACAGTGAAGTCAGACAAACACAGAGGACTGTACAGTAACACAGCCAGCTGCTGTAATCCTCGAGCTCTCTGCTCCCTAAGATCAATCAGACAGAGCTGAGAGTAAAGACTATAAAGGAGAGTCGGTCGCTCGACGCTCTGAATCGACTCACGTCTCGAACAGCGGTTCAGAGTCTCGCTCAAAATACCGGAGATCACGTGATCGGTGGAACCGAAGCTTCGTTACGTCACTGAACCGCAATCACGTGTCAACGCGCGTCCTCTAAAGGACTCCTAGATGATCTTCAAGAGATGTTCAGCAAAAGTGTAAGCACACCATTTTCATCTCCACCAGCAGACCTACAGAAGACTCTTAAATTCAGTGATGCTCTCAGAGGTGTACAGGGTCAAGGGAAGGTGCTTCAGTGTGTATCTAATATTACACTAAATTATGTAAGTATTCTCTTGATGATGTTGGTGTAACGGGCCGTCTGCATACTGAAGTGATTGCATTGTTTTGGAAAGTCACGTACTTACTAAACATGGACACTGTGTGGGTTCTGTGTAGTAAACTGTTGCTTCTGGTTTCTGGTGGGTGTTTTTCTTTTTAATAAGGCTGATATTCTCTTATATAAGTGGAACCTACATTACATACATTTTGCCATGTCAGGATGAAGTATGATATTTTTTTTTAGTTTGTATTATAAAACTTTTTTACTTAGTTTCATTGTTTTATTTGCTGTTAATGTCATATTGTAATGGTATGGGGTGCAATTTCTTTCAATTTCATCTCCATAAACATTGTTAATTTTATTTCTTTCTGTTGCTCTTTCAGTTAATGCTAAAGTTCAATATGTTTACTATTAACTTTCTATAAATAAACAGTATAGAAAGACGTTTTGATCATGAGTGGATATTTCTGCTACTCTTTAGTCACTATAGGTTCCAGAATGGCTTGTCACTGGGGTGGTACCTCTAAAAGCACATGCTGGTACCTTTTGGAGAGGGGACACAGTTGTATAGTTTAAAGGTTTATTTTAGCCTCTTGGGGAACTTAATAGTACCTTAACTGGTACAAGAAACATTTGTACAATAAAGTACTTGTGCTGAAAGGTTCTCTATAGTACCTCAATAGGGTACAGCTGCAGGGACAAGTCTTTGTACTCTCTTAAGTCCAAAATGTCCTTAGTGTGTATGTGCACTATATAAGAGAGAAGCCCTCAACTGACTACACAATAGAAACACCTATATCCGTATGCTGTTCAGCCCCTTGTGCTCCGCCACCAGACCTGGATATTAACACCTGCATTTGTAATTGGGTCCTGGGACATCCTAATAAAAAAAGACCCCAGTATGTGTGGTTGTGTAGTTCTGTGTCCTCCAGGCTCTCTGTGACAGTGGAATTCGGCAGCTCCGCTGTGGCAGACTGAGGCTTTGCAAAATGCTCAGGACTTCACATCTGGCACAAGGTCCCCTTCCATGAGAGACTTTCCTCACCAGCACTGTGTGTGGAAGGAGATTGCAGCTTCATTAGGGACACCTTTCACCCCAGCCACACACTGTATAACCACCTACCATCCAGGAGGAGATGAACAAACCAGTGAGATGAGACTGTCAGTGTTTGTGTTGTAATATTTCACATTAAAATATTCAAATCGAGGACCGCCTACTTAATCTGCCTCGGCACTTGTAAAGCCATCACTAGACAATATGACAGGAACGACATATTCTCATTTCTTGAAAAAGTTGTCAGTAGTTTAGTGTTCTGATGGATTTTAGTTCAGTTCATGAGGTAATGTGAAGGAAAGGACACTCTCCCTCTCTATGGAGTTCACTTTTATAAAGCAAAAACACACAACAACAGCTTCTGCTCTCGAGAGTCTAACACAGTGTCTTTAATATTCTCTAATTCACTCACTATTAAGGGCACAGAAGCCGTTCACTCGAATAGAAGAGTGCACTTCTATATAGTGAGGAGGAATCCCTTTGGAATTGACCTCATGGATGGAGCTTGGATGTCACCGTGTGGTCAAACTGATAAACTGCAAGAGTTATAAATCGATGCACATATTGACAAAATCTGAATAAATGGAAAACATTAAAAATCTGTTTTAACAGCTTTTAGCTGTTGAGTTTTTTTGAACAAAACTAACTGTAAAATAAAGTAATCTTTACTGACAAAAATAGCAGAATCTTATGCAATTTAACAAAAAGACTAGTTATGCTGATCTATCTCTGCCAAATACATCAAATACTGTCAATAATGCATTTAAAAATTAAGAACTGCTAGAAAACATGTGAGCAAAGACTGCCTACCTTATGAGACGGTATAAATGATATTTGAACTTTGACTTTATTGATGCATTTGATTCATTTAAAGATTGAATTCTTCATTAAGTGAATTTCTACAAACTGTGTAAAACCACAGAGTCAAATTTTAAAACGTTATTACCTGTGATTTATTCTTACATTTCTAATATTGAAATCTAGCATAAATGACCCATCCCCACATTCCCCAATACACACATTAAGGTATTACAGTCCAGCTGTGCAACATGTTGAGTGCAGATTCCTACCAGAGCCCCACAGATAGAAAATGATGACCCACCAGTCACAGCAGACATATGACTCTCCCATCATAAAGCTATGAACTCTGCAAGTGTTTCTGGTTCTGGTGGACAGGTCGTACGCTCGCTCACCTGCTGTTTGTTTATTTGCTCTCTTATTACGTGAAAACATGACTTGTTACTCCTTGTCCTCAGTTGATATTCCTTCATCTTTGCTTTTGCTTATTTCTCTTAGCTAGTTATTGTAATCTTTGTGCCAACTGCGACCTCTTGCTTCACATTCCTTCATCTCACCATCCATCGATTGTGTTTCTGTGTGTTTGTTTACCTCGAGGAACATGGTGACCGTGGAGGAACGTGCTCTTCGGACGCTCAGCAAGGAGCTTGCCCTGCTGGACCGGCAGATCCAGTGGCTGTTGGAGAATCGGGGCCGAGCTCCACCAACAGAAGACGAGGCTGGAGGCCGTTGGCACCGTGGTTCTCCACGTTGGAACAAACAACCTCTCTGCAGCGAGGTTCTAAAGTAGCACTTCCGCACGCTTCTGGACACCGTCCAGAAGAAGATAGACGCCAGGATCATCGTCTACGGCCCCATGCCCACGTACGGTCGAGGGAGTGAGCCGTTCAGCCGACTCTCCACTGCTGGCTTTGGGATTGGTGCGGCAGCGCTGGAGCGGACTTCTTAGACATCTGGAAGAGGTTTCGGGAGCATCCAGCCGTCTACTGTAGAGATGGGCTTCACCTGAGCCGCCTGTGGTCTGACGTTCTCTCTGGGAACATCAGGAAGGGGGTACACCACAACTGACTGGCTCTACCCAGTCATACCACTCAGGTAGGTGAATTAGAGAGTGGCCAGGTAAGTGTTTCACTCATTTCTTGGATGGTGTGGGAAATAGTAATTTACCAGTATCACTCTCACATAGCTTATCAGAGAAACCCTGCAGTATTGAGACTGTGTCTGTCCCTCATATAGTCCGCAATCGTAGACGTTCAAAAATCAATTTTAACAACCTGATTAGAATCAACATTAGCGCTTCGTGATGTCTGAGTACTAGCAACTCCCGCATTAAGTTTGGGCTGTTAAACGTACGGTCTCTAGCACGTAAAGCTGTCATTGTAAATGAAATTATCAATGTAAACCCCCTCAGTTCACTGTGTCTTTGTGAAACGTGGGTTAAACCTAATAAATTATTGCTGTGAATGAATCGACTCCCCCAGCCTTTAACTACTGCAGGTCTGGTCGTGGCGGCGGCGTAGCCTCAATCTATGATTCAGTTCTAGGTATAATCCTAAACTCAGGTTATGAATCTAAATCGTTTGAATTGCTTAGTCTTAAAGTGGCAGGCTTTTCTCCAGCTTCTAGAAAGCAGCACCCTTTTCTGCTTATTACAGTCCATCGTCCTCCTGGACCTTATACAGATTTTCTTAGTGAAATTGCTGACTTCTTTTCAGAAGTAGCTGTCTCTACTGATAAGGCTTTGATTGTTTAAGATTTTGTTATTCACTTTGAAAAGACTCAGGACCCCCTTAGAACTGGGTTTAAATCAATCCTAGATGCTTTGGGATTTATTCAAAATGTTATAGGTCCAACTCATAGATATAGGTCCAACCATACACTAGACCTAGTTCTGACCCTGGGTATTGAAACAGAACATTTAGTAAGCATTTCTCAGCCTGACTCTGACATTTCTGACCATTACCTAATCATGTTTGTGGTCTTAAACCAGGATATCCGCCTGCCGCCTCCCTTTATGAGCAAACGTACTGTAACAATGTCTACAGCTAGTGTGTTTATTAATAACCTTCCAAATTTAACCATCTCCAGCCCATCTCATCTTATAGATCTTGAGCATGAAACAGATGATGTCTGTGCTGTCTGTGCTCCGCTCTAATCTTGACAATGTTGTGCCAATTAAGATTAAACAAATTAGGGAGAGAAAGCTAGCGTCTTGGTATAATGACCATACGCATACTCTCTACAGCTTGAATGGCATCATAGTCATGTGGAATCCAAAAAAGCTTTCATTAAAGCCAAATCGTCATACATCGCACCACTAATAGACAATAACAAACACAACCCCAGATTCCTTTTTAATACTGTGAATAAACTCACCAGCAGTCACAGACAAACTAACTCAGCCATTCCTGCTGACATTAGCAGGATAAAATTGAAAACATTGGACTAAAAATTCATAGTCAGTCCCTGACCACTGTAGTGAATGTTGATGAATGGTGCACCAGCTGTAATGCACACTCTGAATATTTCTGGCCACAGTTAACTCTTCCCTCAACATTGGCTACATACCTAAATGTAATATCAAGCCTATTCTCAACAAACCTAACCTTGACCCCAATGAGCTTGGTAATTATAGACCAGTCTCAAATCTCCCCTTTATAGCCAAGGTCCTAGAAAACCAGTGTTTCAGCTGCTGTGCACCTCTCTCCACAACAGTAGCATTTACAAGGCCTTTCAGTCTGATTTAGACCCGACCACAGCATTGAAACAGTGTTACTAAGAGCCACAAATGACCTCCTCATTTCATTTGATAGGGGCTGCACTACTATTGTGCTGCTTGACCTTAGTGCTGCCTTTGACACAGAAGATCATGCAGTTCTGCTTGACAGGCTTGAAAATACTGTAGAAATTGCTTATCTAACAGATCGCCACCAATGTGTTTACTTAAATAATGAATATTTATTTAATTTAAATTGAATATTTATTTACTCAAGCTTTCGGATAATCCATCAATGCACTGTACAGTTCTGCCATGCTGATGTAGCTTTTATGAACACTAACAGGTTTGGGCTGTACTGCTCTCTGTTCACAGGTTCCTGATCAGTACTGCAGTCTGTCTAATCTACTTCCTTTACAGGCCGGACATCAGTCTATTCAGACTCCTAAACGCATCATCATTTTCTCCTTTCTTTTCTCTCTCCTATGTGCTGAGCTGCCCCCTTTTTTCTGAGATACTGAATTTTGGGTTCCATTAGTTGTCAGTTATAACCATCAAAATTAAAAGAAATAAAACTTGAAATATATCAGTCTTTGTGTAATGAATGAATATAATATACAAGTTTCACTTTTTAAATGGAATTACTGAAATAAATCAACTTTTTCATGATATTCTAATTTTATGACCAGCACCTGTACATGACTCAACTGAAGATGTTCAGAAATCAGGTTCTGAATCTTCTTGTTGTGCTTCTTGATTCAGACTGCCTTCGAACACCCACTGCTCCTGATTCAGTCCCAGAGAGGAGCTTCATTGGTGGAGAGACCTCCCTGCTGTTCCATGGCCTCAGTATGGATCACTCTCCAGTCCTCCGGTCCTAGGCTGCTAAATCAAGCAGTGTCTATGGGAGGAGATCCGCTGCCCAATAGAGTGTGGGAGTTCAGGTCCGTATCACTGAGGCCACCGGGACAAGCTTCACCCCCCATATTGAACTGGACACCAGTGGAGAGCCGATGCCTGAGGTAAAGAACATTCAACCACTGCACTTTAATGATCACTTCTCTTGTAAATAAATGTAAGTTTTCTCTCAGAACAGATGTTTAATCATGAGCTGCATGAAGAATTGTACAATGAAATGCAGATAATGTTACATTTTACTGTAAAAAGTTCTTTTTCAAATTTCAGATTTTCAGGGTTGTCTAAAACTTCTACTTTCAAATCTACCAAGCGTTTCACTTAACTTACACTATAAGTCCAAATATTTGTGGACACCCCTGCTAAACAATGCTTTCAGCTGCTTTATGTTGCACCCATTGCTGACACAGATGTGCAAATGCACACACACAGCTTGTCTAGCCCCTGTAGGTTAGACTGAGCTGTGGAGCAGTGGAACTGTGTTTTCTGAAATGATGGATGGTGCTCCATCCAAAACTTTAGAGACACACACATTTTTCACATCCCAAAAAGAGAACATGTCCGGTAAAAAGAGGACGTCTGGTCACCCTGCTTAACGAACTTCTACTTAGTCATTGCTGGGGTATAATTTTGATATGAAGGGCAAATTAAACAGTCAGTTTGGTTAGTGTCCACTGACCAAATAAACCCATCAACTCTAATCAGGATTTCTACTGGAGCTTTCCAGCTGCTGGTCTTTTAACACAGGTTTAACTCAGTCTGATATTAAACGGTATATTTGCGCCATCTGCTGTTCACTTCACCACATTACATCAGCACAGTATTTTCCTCTTACAGCGTTTATCATTTTTAACATTTTAAATGATACTGATATTGTATTATTCAACCAATCATTTTAAATGCTTCTAAATGTATTAATAGTGGTGACTTTTTAACAGATGTTTTTTAATTAAATTAAACTGGTGATTTTTTGTTGATAGTTTTATAATTGTTATTATGAGAAAAGTGCTGGACACCATCAGGGCACCAGCTAAATTATTAAATGCTGGCACTGAATATACAGTTATAAATAACACGTTTACCAGAAACAGAGACGCTACGACAAACATATGTCTGCCCTTACTGGAGTAACACTGGTGTAATTGGCGCTTTGTCGCCGTCTAGCGGCCAGAATCTGTAACTGACTGTAACTATCATTAAAGAAATGACGAGGCTCGTTTCGTTTGACCCAGTGACTCTGCTGCTGCTGGAGGAACAAGAATAACCCTCTCGTATTGCAGATATTAGATCTATTATTTGATATTATAATAGTGGAATAAAATCCATATTAGAGAATATTGTAACCTACAACTCAATGTCTTTTGTTCAGACGCTAGAGGGACCCCAGAGTGAGTCCAAAACAATGGGTCTATATGAAGCTGTTCAAAATAGTAATTTATAAATGATTCATCATTTTTATACAGATAACAGCTCTCACTGTAACACAGAACAGAGGAAAACAACTCAACACACTTTTAATCAACAATTATAGGACTTCAGTGGTTAAAAATGTTTGAATGTTTTTTTCTGGTCTTTCAGGCAGGAATTATCTTTAATTACTAAAGCAGAAGAAATCCTTACATAAATTAATAAGAAAAAAATGTAACAGCGTACACATCCTGCCCTACAGGAAACAGATGTAGAGCAGAAACCGCTTCCATTCTGGTTACTGAGTGCTGATTGACTGGTGAACTGATCTGCTTATCGGCTGGTCAGACTCACTGACGTCTTGAATTATGTCTCATAATTGATTAAAATGTGTGTTGAGTTGTTTTATGATGTATTGTGTCGAGAACGTGAGCAGTTATCTATATCAAAATGTAGGAGCATTATTATTTTTGCACAAAAGCTCCGTATGGACCCATTCATTTTAGACTTGCGGTTGAGCGTCCTCTAGTGTCCGAACAAAACGGAGGGCATAATCAAGTGCTTTATCCATTTAGAATAATGTCTAATAGTGTTGGTCATATAAAGTCCACAATAGTGGAGCTACAAGTTCTCTGGAACAGCAGCAGCAGAGTCACTGGACCTCCTCATTTATTTCATGATTAGCGTTGGTCAGTTACAGATGCCGGCTGCTAGACGGAGAGAAAGCAACAATTACACTGACCGTACTCTAACAGGACACATCCTATCCCCTCTGACCTCATCTTACAGAAGGACCATTTAGGACCCAATATGTTAGCCAGCCGATGTAGCTAACATGCTACTCGTTAGCCAGCTGAGCTGTATTTAAGACATTTAGCTGATGCTCTTATCCAGAGCGACTTACAAGGTTACTTGCATTACAGAAGTGGGCCAATGTAGTGTTAGGAGTCTTGCCCAAGTGGTGTAGCGGAGCACAGTCACCCAGACCAGGAATCGAACCCCAGTCTCCCACATGCTGTTGTAGCTTACTGGCCAGTAGTGGTGTTATCTGTTGCGTCACACAAATCACTATCATGCTATCAAGCTGGTCCACCTCCTCACCTGTATTAGCCATCATGCTACTGGTTAGCCAGTCGGGCTGATCCCCCTTGGATTGTATTAGCTAGCATGCTACTGGCTAGCCAGCTGAGCTGCCCCCTTTCACAGTGTTTTATCTAGTAGTAGTTGTTTTTTATTGCTTTATTATTTTATTTGAATCCTCATTATCAGTTGAACGTGCTAATAAGTGTTTAACATTTGATTAATAAAGATAAATAGCAACGCTTTATTCAGATAAAAATGTCTCAGTAATGATCAGTAAATATCTTTCTATAAATTTTAATCTGGCATATAAGTCTGACAGCTGTGTGAAGATGGGCAGTTAATCACGTGCCTGATTTTAATCAATGGAACAGTCGGGGGATAGGATGTGTCACAGCACCGGCCGGTCTGACTTATTTACACCTTACCATAAAGCTAACACTAACAAGTGAACTTCATTCTTTATTTTAGTTACTTTATTTAGATTTTCATTTACTGTATTTATTAATTATGAATGTATTTGGAGTATTGTTAGAATGTACTGCTTGTTTTCTAGACTGAATTCATCCTGTGTGAATAATTCATAAGAGTATTTTATGGACAATCAATTCTTCAACAGGTTTATTTACTATTTAAGTGGTGAAAAATCCACACAGACAGATCAGTGGAACGCACCTCGCACCAGCAGGTGTTACAGTATAAGAGCATCACTAAGACCAGAAACCTTTGAAAAACTGCCCTTCTAGAAAAAAACAGCACACACCAGCAAACCAGACCAGCATAAACCAGTTTAGACCATTTTAGATGAAGATGGAATTTATACTGGTCTAAGATGTTTGTTTCAGTCGCATGTTTGTATATTTTATGATAAACTGAATTTTAAGCCACAATAATTGAACTTTTCATAATCGTCTTACATTAACTTTGAACATTTCAGACTCCAGTTATCAGACTTTAGACGTAAAAGTGTCTCGCTTGTAGTGAAGACGTCAGTGAGTGTGAATCACTTTACGGCAGCCGTCAGGAAAGTATACACCGATTTAACATAATTGTAATAATGAAGCTACATGAGGGGAGTCTAACTCTTTAGAGGTAACGGGCTGCATTACACACAGCCCAATGTCAAGCAGGCCAGACTGGTTTTATATGAAGTTCATTATTTATTGAGGGGATGCTTAAATGTTCAGGAATGAACAGCTCTCACACTCGTTATTCTACAGTAGTAAAAGAACACAGTATCTGTTAGCTAGTGTTAGTTATCCAGACAGCTAACTGCTTAGATATTTCCTCAGGTTGGAAAAGTGGAGATTTTTCACAGGTTTTGGGAGGCATTATTGGCAGCTGTGCATTTGAAATTGATTAAAGATGGATGAAGATGACCTATGGGCCAAATATGTGGTGTCCTCATACTTTATTAAAACTACTGTAATGAGAGAAGTTGGAATGTGTTACTTTTTACCTCTGGAAATAGATGAAAACAGGCCACTTTACACAGTAAACCCCAAATCTCAGAATCTCTTTATTCCGCCAACTATGTTACAATTTTACTTGGTGAGAGCAACATGTAATGACATGTAACAAAAAACAGACCGTTAACAAGTATTACACTAAAAGAGAAAAATATACTAAACAATAAATATAATAAATAATAAGTTTAAAAAGTAATAAAGAGCTGTAAAAAATCTGTAATCAGAAATCTGTACTTGGACAGGTATGAATACTGTATATCAATATGTAGCCTGAGTAGACATCTATATATAAACTATTATGTACAGATATGATATAAACATTTACAGAAACTTAACATCTGTACAGCTGTGCAAATAATCATAGTGTAAATGGAAAGCATGTTATGTATCAGTACTTTGTTGAAGTTAAATCCAGTTTGGTTCAATGAAATTTAGAAGCTCAGTTCAGTTTTAGAATAGGTTTATAGATTAGGGTGTGAACCCTAATGTAACATTTACAGTTCTATTATTAAGCTTATATTTCACAATTGCACATTTCTGTGCCAAAGGTCATGACAGTACCTCAGTTATGAGAGGAAAAAAAGTACATTTTAATAACAATAATAATAAGAAAAGTAGTTAAAATAGTAAAAAGGGGTTAAAAGTCATGTTTGCTGCTTTTCCTGATCTCAGTGTCTTCGCCTCCTCCTCTTCCTCTTGGGCTGCTTAGGCATTGGCTAAGCTTGGCTCTGCTTGTATCCAGTTCTGTGATAAGGACCTGTCCATCAGGCTGGACCTTCATACTCAGAGTGGGACAGCGGAGCTCCTCCCACAAACGCTGCTTGATTTCTCGGCCTAGCTGCAGGCTGTAGGTACGGAGATGTCCTGAGGGAGTTCTGAGCAGAGGGTCCATCACAGAGTGATACACATTCTGGTAGTCCCTCACACTGAGTCCATGGACCAGCAGGGAGGTCTCTCCACCAGTGGAGCTTGTCTCTGGGACTGAGTCAGGAGCAGTGGGTGGACTGACGACAGTCTGAATCAAGAAGCACAACAAGAAGATTCGGAACCTGATTGTTTTAGGACCTAAATCTACTGTATATTTACAGAGGAACCTTAGTACCTCTGATCTGAATGAAGAGTCTATTAAATGAAGGAGGATCATGGATGAAGGGTTTCTAGGTTGTGCTGGTGTGTGATTTACCTGCTGAGGAGTACTGACAGACTTGGAGATGCAGCTGTAAGTGTGGTCCAGCCTGGAGCTCAACACCTGTATTGAGATCTCTGGAGCTTTGGGCTTAGAAGCTCTACTTTTAGCTGCAGCCGCTTCCTCCAAGTACTCTCTCAGCCGTCTAGTAAGTACTAGTTTCCTCCTGAGGCCGTACTGACCTGCAGAGGAACGATTCCTCGAATCCTGAAACTAAAATATGAATATGTAATCATTATGTACAGTTAAAAATATTAGTCTAATTTAATAAAAATACCCCTCAGGAGATAAATGTACCATTTCTGTAGGAGATGTTTCTAAAAGAACGTAGCAGTTGTTGAAAAAGAGCTTTGAAGAGCAGATCTGAAGAGCTTGTGTTATCAGAGGTGTAACTTTGATTGTGTTTACTTTTGAAATCTGGACTCAGAATTCTATCTGACATCAGCAGGTAATTATGACCTCAAGGATGGTTGAGGCCCAAATTTCTGCTGAGTGGTTTCCATGGAGACGGATAAACGTTAGAGTTCAGAATGTTGGGCTGATTTAAATGTAGAAAATCTTCACGGCACCGAGACAAACATTAAAGCTTTAGGAGGTGATTCTGTAGAAACCTGACGCAAAAAAGCTAGCTGGCTACATCTCCTCATTTGTAAAACATCCCATTCAAATCAATACAATCAGGACCATAAGTATTTGGACAGTGACTGAATGTGTGTAATTTAGCTTCAGTACACCACCTTAGGGGATCTGAAATCAGGTAGTCAACTGAATGAGATGAAACCACAGGACTTTCTAGAACTAAATTGTGCTTATTTACATTTCTGTTGAGGCTTTTAAGGCTGTGGTGAGAAGCGATTTGACCAATGGCTGCATGTAGATGCAGGTACATGTAGACCAGGTCTGGTGGTAAAGAGGTGGGGCTTAAAGAGACATGTTTAAAAGTGTACAAATTTGAAAAACTACCACTGCAACAGCATACCATTACTGTCCCTGATTCTGTCTGAAAAAAATAAGCACCATTTTTAGTTACTCTATAAACTAGGTAACCATAATTGGTTCATATCTGGTTTAAAAAAATAATTGGTTTAAAAAACACACAGCCAGGCTTGAACATCACACCAACCAGGAAGTCGTACCAAGAGGATCTGAAATGATGTAATCAAGATGTGATGGAAGTGTAGAGCTTTTTCAAGAGGGTTAACAGAAATACTTATATTTAATGTGGAAGTGGATACCTCATCTCAGTACAGCTGTGATCACTGTAACATCTTATACAAAACACACAGGAGCACCCATCAGCATTACTGTGGGTAAGAGCACAGAGAGTGACTTTATAATAAGCTCATCTGACTGCAGTAGTAGTAGTAGCATTCTGTAATCATATGTGGGCAGCATGGATTGCTACTGGCTATCTAAAAACGTCCATAAAAAGTGTGCCACTACCGAATTCACGCCTGGCCAGTTTTGTGCTAAGCATGTGCTGTTTTGTTTAGAGAACAGGTATGGACTATAAGACATTATAAGAACCAATGAAAATGAAAGAGAATATTACATTATACTAATTAGCACTACATCAAGAATTTTGTGATTTACACTATATGGACAAAACGTATTTGGACATCTACTCATTCATTGTTTCTTCTAAAATGAAAGAATTTATCCTGCTTTTTTGGAGTAACTGTCTCTACTGTTCAGGAAAGAAGGCGTTCTACTGGATTTAGGAGGAGCATTGCTGTGAGGATTTTATTGCATTCAGTGACGAGAGCGTTAGTGAGGTCAGGATGTTGGATGATCACCTCCCCAACTCCCCAACTCATCCCATCTAAAACTATTAGTTGAAGCACCACCATAATTCAGCTCAATACTAGGTGGTTTTATACCCCTCTAACCCCTGCCTGACATTAGGCATGGCGCAAGCAGGTTCATGTTTACTATCTGCTCCAGAAATCGTCCTATTCTATTGGTAGTACTTTTCTACAAGCTGTGTGCTGTTTGCACATCATTGTCATCATTGGAAAAGACAGCAGCAGGTGAGTGAGTTTATAATATTTAACCAGAACAATTTCACAGTTTCAGGAGGCTGTAAGAGCCTGTTTACACCTACATCCTGTTAAGATATCCTGTTACACTTAGTAGTGAAATGCCTCTCCGGTTCATCAGACTGGAATCTGATTGCTGTGTGGGATGGAAAATGCTAATTTACTCTTTTCCCAGCAAAGGGAGGGGATTTGGGATTTTGGATGTACTGGGAGGAGTTTCAGTTGTACTGGGAGGAGTTAAGGTGGTACTGGGAAGACTTACAGTTGTACTGGTGGTGGTTTTGGCTGCAATGGTAGGAGGTTTGGTTGTACTCGCAAGACTTTTAGTTGTACTAGACAAACGTTTGGTTGTACTGGGAAGAGTTTGGGTTGTACTGGAAGGAGTTTAAATTGTACTGGACAAACTTTTGGTTGTACTGGGAAGAGTTTGGGTTGTACTGGAAGGAGTTTAAATTGTACTGGACAAACTTTTGGTTGTACTGGTAGGAATTCTGGTTGTACTGGGAGGAGTTTGGGTTGAACTGAACCAGGTGTAAGAGAATTAAAGAACTCTGAAATTAGAGAAGGGTGGAATTCTTGTGGCTTTTGCTTTGTGGGAGAAGACCAGACCCTCCTCTGAAAAATGAAGCTAGGACTGAGAGATATGGCAGCGTTAAAGGAAAGTAAGGAAAAGTAAGTAATGTTCATGTTCATGTCATGAACATGAACATGAGATGCCATTCTCCCAACATTATTCTGAAGCTGCTGTTTTAAGGTAGAATTGCTACATAAGGTGATTTTAAGCTTTTTCATATTTCTCATATTTGAACTGTATTGTGACTCAATTATTCTGTAGGGGGAAAAAACACAGGATCAGGATCACCTGTTTGAGGAACAAGATGGAGGATGAAGACGATAATAATGAAAGTGGAGAAACAGTTCTTTCAGAGAAAGAATATTCAGTGGACTCTGATGATGACTACATCAATGTAGATGCTGATGTGGGAAAACCAGCATTGGAAAATCAGTTTGCAGGTGAATGTTTATGTAAATTGTGTAGAACATCATAGCCATTTGAGTCAATACTGGTTATAATATTACCCATCTTTCAGGTTCCTGCCTGCACGCACGAGACATTTATGAAAACTTTGTCTGATGAGGACTTCATTAATGTAAACTAGATAGTGATGGTGGCGTACTCTGACACACACTGCATTCTATTTACTAAACGTACAGAATGATATAAAGCTTAGTCATTAATAATAAACATGATTCATATTTGCTATTAGCAGTCTTGCCTAAGGATTCTTATTGGTGTGGAGTGGTGTGTTTGTCCAGCTGGGGAATTGAACCCCTGTCTGCCACTGAGGGTGATGCTGTTGCTACTACGCTACTCCAACCACTTCAACTCCCGTACAGTAAATTAATTTGAATCGTTTATATGATTGAAATGTTAAGAGGATACGCAGAAGTAAAATACAGCTTCTTCCACTGAGATCTGTGTGTTAGTATTTCAGAACAATATTCACCAATAGTGTTGGACCCAGAAGGAATTTTGGAATTTGGAATTGGTACAACTTAAAGTAGCTATATGCGTTCATTAGAAGAGGTGTCCATAAACATTTGGACACATAGTGTATTCTGGGTGTGTATTTTTCAGCCCCATAATGCCTCACTGCTCTTCCCCTCAGGGAATCAGTGAGGTCTATCTGCAGCATCACAGTAGAATAGAGCCTTCACTGAGTGACTGGATTATGACCTGTGTGTAGAATGGTGTGACATCATCAGCCAGATCACACACCTGCTCTTCACTGCTCTTTTAGAAGAAACATGTTTCACAGATTCTCTCCAGCCGGACTGTCCAGGTAGGCCTGGGCCTTTGATTTTTAAGGCTGTCAAATGTAAAAATCCAACAATGAACCTGAAAAAAAAAACCATCATTAATATTAATAATTAAATAATAAATGACTGAACCACAGCCTATCAATGATACAGTATTTGACACCCTAAAATGCAGTTATTTGTATTTATTTATTTATTTATTTTATAAATATTAACTACACCGGCCAAATATAATGGTTTGCTCTGTGTAGCAGGGAAAGTGACCATAACTCCTTGCCATTGGCTGTCCCCCTATCTCAGGAAGGTTTGAGGACCATGCATGGCTCAATACTGGAAACCTTTTCTACTGACAAGCTACCCCAGTCTCCGGTGGAATCTCACCTGCTGCAAAACGACGAATCCAGCACAAATCTGCTGATGGTAAATCGCCAGCACTGCTGACGAACCACCTCGGCCAGCTTCCACAGCCCAGGTCTCAGAGTTTGCTTCTTCACATTTCCTTTATACCCTTGAGATAAACAAGCGTCTTGAATGGACATCACCAGCAGAGAAAGGATTTGGTGTTCCTGGCCTGTCATTTGTGGAAGAACTGGAGTCTGAGCTGGGCTTCCCCTTAGCAACTTCTCCAGAACCACAGGAGGAGGATGGTGGTGGTTGTGCAGTGTTGCAGCAATCAGCTGATTCTGAAAACTGTCAAATGCTTTAAGGATTTGGAGAAGCTCACGTCTTCCCCTTCTTCCTGTTCTTCAGTTGAGAAGAACGAAAATGATGATGATGATGATGATGCCTATTTTGGACTCACTCCAAAGATGAGCCCAAACAGCCACTGTGACTTTTACCCCTCTCTTTCAAC
The DNA here is from genome assembly GCF_030463535.1 of Salminus brasiliensis. Taxonomy (NCBI): domain Eukaryota; kingdom Metazoa; phylum Chordata; class Actinopteri; order Characiformes; family Bryconidae; genus Salminus; species Salminus brasiliensis. Next base: position 14,508,098 of record NC_132898.1, on the reverse strand, counting down.
CACTGATGCACCCGTATCTGCGTCTGTCTTTGGTGGCACTAGATTCCCAAAGCTTGCCTCTCAGACGTCAGCACTTCTCAAGGAAGATGGCTGTCCCTCGATCACTCTTCAGAGCACAAAAGATGCTCTAGATAATCAGCCATCATTTGAGAAAGGAAAAAGGCTTCGTTTGTCTTCCCCACAGGAGGCTGCAAATAGCTCACGGTTCTGGGGGAGTTGTGATGAGGAAGCAGTTAACTCGACATGTCTCCAACAGGGCATTAGAACTGTAAGCAGGACTGCAACAAATGGATATGTACAAGACTCTCCTGCTCATCTGCAGCAGCCAGACACTGCAATGGATCTGCCAGCTAATTTGAGCCTGAAATCACTTGGTGAAGAGCAGGCCCATTTTTTCCAAGGTGATGTAGAAGCTCCTGTGCATCACAAAGGCCAGTCCCTGGGCCTAGATACCCTCCGTCCTGCAAGATCTCCCATTGAAAAGAGTATCTTGTCTCCAACCTGTGTGATCCACAGATTCCATGACCAAGGATCTGTACAGCACTTTGAAGTCAGCTTCTACTGCCATGGTGTTGACCCATCTGTTATTAGCTCATACGATCTTCTGACTGAAGCATCTCCCTCTACGTCTTCTGAGTCCTTCATACTCCAAGATGAGAAGCCCTATGATGCCAGTTTGCAGGCCACTGTAGACAGCCGCCCATGCCAACATACAAGGTCAGATGTGTAAAGTAAAGGAGGTCATTTAGCTCCAGTGTTCTTGTATACAGCAAAAATGACAATAAAAGCCTTTAGACTAAACAGTTAATGTCTTTATATTCTCAAATAAAAGGTTTAGTTTATTAAAAATGTATTCACGGATGATTGTTCTGCAATTCACAGCTTCCCAATCCATGCAGTCATCATCTTTGTCTGAAGATGGACAATAAGGTGGAGCAGGCTGTTCATAAGAACAACTTCATGAATGGAGCATCATCAGCTACAATGAACCCGAGATTATACTGATGATATTTGGGGCATGTCTGCTTGGATGTATCACACATTGCCCACACTTCACTGACTTCCTTTGGTTGGTTAACAGTGATATCTACAGACACAAAATCGAGTTAGGAGAACACAGGTTTGGGTGCTGATCTTCTCTGTGAACTCTCGTTGGGATTTGTTTAGTTCCACCAGCAGCTCCCCCGATTTACTGTAATGAAGAACCCCTAGAGTAAACTACGGGCTGGACGGGAACCGAAAATTCTGGCCTTCCACCAGATTCCTTAAAAGTTAATTTAAGAATAGTGTATCAATCATAAGAACTATAAACACAAAGTAATAATAATAATGCTACTAGAATATTAATAATAGTGCTAATAACAATATAACAACATTAATAACAGCATCAGTTGATGTAGTGCGTTCATTAATTCATATAAACAATTATTATTAGTAGTATTATTATTTATAATAATTATACTCACTATAACCCTATTTGTAAAAAAAAAAGATAATTTTGTTTTTAAAAGAGTTTTTTCCATCAATCATAAGAACCCTTTAACCAAAGAATAGGTCTAAGAATCACAAGGCAGATGTGTGGTCACAGATTCTAAATATATGTTTTATATATATATATATAAAAAAAAGTATTTAGTCAGTCACCAATTGTGCAAGTTCTCCCACTTAAAAATATGAGAGAGGCCTGTAATGGACATCATAGGTAGACCTCAACTATGAGAGACAAAATGAGAAAAACAAAAAAGTCACATTGTCTGATTTTTAAATAATTTATTTGCAAATAATGGTGGAAAATAAGTATTTGGTCAATAACAAAAGTTAATCTCAAAACTTTGTTATATAACCTTTGTTGGCAATGACAGAGGTCAAACGTTTTCTGTAAGTCTTCACAAGGTTGGCACACACCGTTGCTGGTATGTTGGCCCATTCCTCCATGCAGATCTCCTCTAGAGCAGTGATGTTGTGGGGCTGTCGGCGGGCAACACGGACTTTCAACTCCCTCCAAAGGTTTTCTATGGGGTTGAGATCTGGAGACTGGCTAGGCCACTCCAGGACCTTGAAATGCTTCTTACGAAGCCACTCTATTGTTGCCCTGGCAATATGCTTGGGATCACTGTCATGCTGAAAGACCCAGCCACGTTTCATCTTCAATGCCCTTGCTGATGGAAGGAGGTTTGCACTCAAAATCTCACAATACATGGCTCCATTCATTCTTTCATGTACACAGACCAGTCGTCCTAGTCCCTTTGCAGAGAAACAGCCCCAAAGCATGATGTTGCCACCCCCATGCTTCACAGTTGGTATGGTGTTCTTTGGATGCAACTCAGCATTCACTCTCCTCCAAACACAACGAGTTTCATCTGACCATAAGACATTCTCCCAATACTCTTCCGGAACATCCAAATGCTCTCTAGCAAACTTCAGACGTGCCCGGATATGTACTGGCTTAAGCAGGGGAACACGTCTGGCACTGCAAGATCTGAGTCCCTGGCGGCGTAGTGTGTTACTAACGGTAGCCTTTGTAACGTTGGTCCCAGCTTTCTGCAGGTCATTCACTAGGTCCCCCCGTGTGGTTCTGGGATTTTTGCTCATCGTTCTTGTGATCATTTTGACCCCACGATCTTGCATGGAGCCCCTGATCGAGGGAGATTAGCAGTGGTCTTGTAGGTCTCCCATTTTCTGATTATTGCTCCCACAGTAGATTTCTTCACACCAAGCTGCTTGCCTATTGCAGATTCAGTCTTCCCAGCCTGGTGCAGGTCTACAATTTTGTTTCTGGTGTCCTTCGACAGCTCTTTGGTCTTCACCACAGTGGAGTTTGGAGTGTGACTGTTTGAGGTTGTGGGCAGGTGTCTTTTATACTGTTAACAAGTTCAAACAGGTGCCATTAATACATGTAATGAGTGGAGGACAGAGCCTCTTAAAGAAGAAGTTACAGGTCTGTGACAGCCAGAAATCTTGCTTGTTTGTAGGTGACCAAATACTTATTTTCCACCATTATTTGCAAATAAATTCTTTTTAAAAATCAGACAATGTGATTTTCAGAATTTTTTATTTCTCATTTTGTCTCTCATAGTTGAGGTCTACCTATGATGTCAATTACAGGCCTCTCACAATTGGTGACTGATTATATATAACATATATATATATATATATATAACATATATTTAGAATGAATTCTGCCCAGATCATTGGAGATTGGGCGCCTATAGCAGCTTGTTTTAGTCAGCTTGCCTCAACAGTGATCCACCAGCACACGTAGATTTTCTTTTAGCAAGCACACCAGATAGCCCTGCCAGTATAAAAACATATTTCTGATACCCTTATTTACAATTCCACCTTATAACGTAATCCTTGTGCAAAAACCTTCTCGACTGCTCGACTCACCGAGGGGGGCAGCCCTGTTGAGTTTACATATACAGAGTGCAGTACTAAGATGTTTGAGTCTGACTAGGTGATCTGTCAGTGCGTGATTGTGAAGTCTTTTGTTTTGATCCACAGCTCTCATAAGGACTCTCCCCTCGTGTCTGAAGCTGCCCTACACTGTGGTTCTAACTGTATGTGGCTTGCTGCTGGGAACACTCAGCCTTCATTATCCTGAAGTAAGATCACATTTTTAAGGGTGTGAAATAGAGATGGCACACTGCCAGTTTTTTTTTTTCTGTAACTGATTTTTGAATTTGCTCTACTACTTAAACACTTCATTACCCCATAGGGAAAAAACACCGCTAACCTCACAGTGTGAGTGTGTGCTGCTTCAGGATAGATTAGTTTTCAGTCTGAAATGCAATCCAGCATTTTATGCAGATGTTGGGTCAATGTGCGTAGCCATCCACACTGATATATGCCATATCTGTTTAAAAAGAAAGATGGAAGAGGAAGATGCTGTTATTTTGATTTAATATTCTGAATCCTGTTCATTTATAACTTATCTCTGTGTTCATAACAACATATTTCCACTCTTATTAAGGCCACAAAAAATGTCAGGTCTTTAAGAAAAAAAGAGTTTTGTATGGCTTACATGATTTATCAGCCTGCAGTTTGTGTAGTTTGTGTAAAGCCACAACTATCCGTTCTAGGTGTGAATCTGAGATAGCTCTGCAGTGTACAACAAAACAAAATCAATGCATTTTTGAAAATGAGTTAAACTGAGAGTAAAATACTGCATGGACATATAAAACTGTGCATTTATGCGATATCACATATATTAGATCTGGGCAATATGACAGTATTTTATTGTATCATGATAAATTTTGTTACTGTGATAATATGCCTATTATGGGGTCTTTTACTCCATAATAAGTATATGGAGGAGACGGTTAGTGCTTAATAAACACTGATCAGCTGCAGGTTTCATTAATAACAGTGTAATTAGACTGGTTAAATTAGATAAAGTACAGCAGATGTATTGTGATAAATATAGTGTATATAGTATATAGTCTTTAAATGTCGTGATGTAGTATTTCTATCATATCGCCCAGCCCTAACATATGTTCATATCTCCAAAATAGAAACTTTATGCAAGAAGGAGAAAACCTTAAAGTCAGTGTAAAAAGATTACATTTTAAGTACAATGTAAAGAACAAAAATGGAAAAATTAAAAATGTAAATCCAAGATTTTTGTGTGGCGACAGTGATATTCTAGATTCTACTAGAAACTCCTCTGAATGTCTTATCTCTCAGTGTCACTGGTTTAAATGTATAACAGCTCTGTCAGCTGACACCTTGGTGTCTCCTTTTCTTTCAGGTCAGTTACTACACAGAAGAGATCGCAAACATCGGCCCCTGACTCCTACTTCACACATCTATGCCAGTAATTATCTTTAGCTGTGCTTTTGAGATTCACCCACACATGTTCCAGAAGTCTCTTATACAGGTAAGAATGTTCTAGAGTCTACAATAACAGAGCATTGCCATCTGTGTTTAAGAACATTGGTAATTTTTTGTAAAACAGTACTTGTACATGTTCTCCCCCTATATGGCTCTCGGCTGACAAGAGTCTAAGCAGCATTATGTGAGAAATATACAAATATACACAAGCTCTAAGAGACAGAACTGTCACTGAAAGTGAAAGAAGCATGTGGACAAAGACAGTAGTGTAATACATTTGCAGGATTTTACGCAAATATGGCCCGGGTGCCACAGCGTTGCACAGCTCTGGCGAGCAATGTCCTGTCCGCTTCACCCAAGTCACCAAGTGCAGGTTCTGCCGTGGTGTGCCAAGACACTGTTTCGCCTATTATGGCTAGTGGAGCATCAACATGATACATTAGCCCTGTAGCTCCAGTGTGAAAGTAAAGACACATGACATGGCTGATCAATTGCATCTGGGCTGATTTACATATGTGATGTATTCAAACCTGTTTAGGTATAAGTCCATGTTTAATGTTAAATTTGTCCTTTTTTTGGGCAGATTCTGATTCTTGCTGTACCTTGGGTTTTACTCAGCGCCTGTCTGACCGGGGTCTTTACAGTGTAGTTGTATAACCACACTTGGGATTGGTCTGTTGGAAAGATGTTTGGCGCAATCATTAGCACCATTGATCCTGCATTATCAACAGCTGAATTGCACAGCTTGGGTATGTTCCTGCAATCACAATAAAGATGATGTCAGGACAATATGAGATCTATGAATATCTATGAGTGTTAACAATTTGATATATATTAAATATGAATGTATACTAATGTGTGTATCTACCTATCATATAATGATAGGTAGATATAATGATGATAATGATAATATGCTGCTTCAGTAGTTCCGCACTCGTCCACCATCTTTCCTACTGCTGCTTTGCAGCAACCGCATTGTGGTCCATTTGGCCAAAAGTAGACTGCATCAGGGGTTCACTGGTTTTATAGTGCATAGCGCTAGAACACGAGAGGGAGTGTATTATCATGGATAACATAGACGTGTTAACGAATGCTATAGATCATTACAGCCCTGATGTTATTTGGGATAACACATGACCTTGAATGCTCTTTTTTTAAAGGCTTTTATTGTGATTTTACTGTAAAAACATTGTGCTGTTATCACAAATATCAGCACAACACTTCTCATCTAGTCAGATTGTGAGGTCGGAAATAACCAACTGTAGTATAAAGGGAATCTAATTTGCCTTCTGAGAATTCGGGCCACACTACAAAATTGCTGACACCCTAAATAGAACACTAAACAGTGAGCAGGGGCGGATTCAGAGACAGCTGTCCTTTCTTTTTGACAGGAACGGCTAAGCATCTGATTCTGATTACAGAGAGCGAGATGTTGTTTAGTGATGGAACTGCCTTCATCATGTTTAAAATGTTTAAAGACCTGGCCATCGGTCATGGCCACATTGATGGTAGTCTTCATATCTTCATAAATATATCTATATCTCTTCAGTTGTTTCAGCTTCCTGAATATAGCTGTATTTTTGTCCCACAGCATTTGTCTGTGAAACTGATGGTGAAAGTTTTGGGGACTCCTCTTCTGGGATTTGTTGGGTTGGGTCAAAGATCACCACCTATTGGCTTTCACACATCTTCAGTGACATGGTCACTGAAATAACGGTCAGCCTCTCGATGACGTACATCCCGTTCTATCTTGGTAAGTGATTTTTGAAGGCGTTTGTTTAGTGTGTGATCTGAATGTCCCAGTTTCCCATCTCAGTGTGACATTATCGTTTCTAGTAAAGTGGTGGAGAGAGTGTTCAACATGATGCTTATTTGAGCAGTTAATAATCATCTTCATGATTCCAGAGGTTTTTGGAAAAGCCGTCCCTGATCGTTTTTTTGACCACATTCTCTGTTCCTCTGTGCTGCATGTGGATGTAATGAGTACAAATATTAACATCTGTCCTTCGACAGCTCAGTGGTTGGGAATGTCTGGCGTTATTACCATTCTCATAATGGGTCTTTTTATTGACACGGTCAACTTCAGTCCTGAAATTAAAGTCATTCTCTTATGATCAGTGCCTTGAAGGAATCGTCCAGCATTTTTCCATCTGATCTCTGTCTGCTATAATATAAAGCATAGAAAAATAAATCCAGATGAAAGCGCTGTATTGAACAATGCAGTATCTAATGTCTATGATGTAAATAGTAATCAACTTTTCAGATATATTAACCTGTACATTTTAAACTGTGCATCTATTGAGTAAGTTAATGTGTATCTATATTTTTATCATTTTTCTGATGGGCAGTTTTCGGTCCAAAGATTATGTCATGCATGTTTCAGCATTATGTTCTGTGGCTGTAATTTTAATTTCAATTTCAAGTCCTGCTTAAATGTTTAAAATTAAATGTAAAATTAAATGTTTATTTTCTAATTTTTATTTCATTTCCTGATTTCGTGCAGGATTTGGGAACTGTTGACATACCTGGCCAATACAATGATCTTCTTCATCATTGGACTTATCACTTCCCAAGCGTTTCAGCACATGGTTCTCTATGACTGGCTCTACATTTTGGCACTTTTCCCTGCCATTACCGTTACAAGGTGTGTCTTACACAAAATGAATTTTTTATTTTGACCCTTGTTCACTGTTAGCATTTCTATGTATTATTACTATCCATATTATTTAGGAAAGGTGGCATACACCGATCACCCCCAATATTGAGCATCACCCCCTTGTTCCATCCCAGTAGATTTGACCATTCGAGGCATGGATTCCACAAGACCTCTAAAGATGTCCTGTGGTATCTGACATCAAATCTAACGTTGGCAGCAGATCCTTTAAGTGCTGTAAGTTGTAAGAGGTGGGACCTCCATGTGCATCAGCGAGCCTTCTGTATCCAATGCCGGTTCACCGGTTACTTTTAATGAGTACTGACTGCACACCAGAAAAACCCTGAATGCATGCCTGATATTTCTGAGATGTTCTGATAAAGTATCCCGGATTCTCATTTTCACTGCTTCAAAACATTACCTACAGGGGCTGACTGTTTACTTGCTAATATATTTACCCCTTGACAGGAGACACTGTAGAAGATAGTCAGTGGTTTTACTTTATCTGTCTGTGTTGCTAATGTTATGGCTGATTGGGGTATATATGAGTTTATTATTATTAATATCAATAAAGGGAATCTGCAGTCTACTAACATGCATGCTGATATGTCCTTGCAGGCTGTTGACAGTTTTTCTGCTATCGCCCGTCCTGTCCTGCGTTGGATATGGCTTTAACTGGCGCTGGGCTTTAGTTTGTGTCTGGGGTGCAACCAGAGGTTTTTTTTTTTTTTTTGCCTGAGCCTGACACTAATGGCTTTTCAGGCTGAAGGACTGGAGAAACTACTAGTACGAGACAAGGTAATTAGTCCCAAAAAAGACCTTAGATAAAGTACACAGCGATTAGAACTGCTTCAAACTGAGTGTCTACTTGTAATGAACTCTATACAATATTAGAATAAACCCACATAAACATAAAGTCAGTGGTCAGAATGTGCTGTTGGTCAGTAAAGTTATAGATATGTAAGAACACAGCTTTGGTTGCTGGTAAGGAGAAAAGAAATCTTTAAATGCAGCATTAGGATTTAGAAGGCATAAATGCTCTGTTTATACATATATTTACAGGTATTTTGTGGTTTATTAGAAATGTATTTATTCTCTATGTTCCAGATTTTAGTGCTTTCCTGCTGAGTGGTTATTCTTACCCTTGTTATTAACAGATCCACAACAAGCCTGTTTTTTAGGCTAATCGGTAAGACTTAACATTAAGACTACGTTCACACAGCTCCATTGGCCCAAATTGTTATCGATTCAGTGTGTGTTTTGCCATTCACACTTCTGCACGCATAGCCCTGCTGTGTAAACACAGCCTTAGAAGTTTGTTTTTCTGCTGTTTTTGCAGCATCCAAATAAAATGTGTCTTGTTTGAATGGAAAAGATGAGGTTAGCAGATTTATTGACCATCTCTCCTCATGTTGGCAGGCATCAGTGATATTTCTCGGGCAAAACAAAAGACTGTGCACAGGCTGTTGCAGACCATGGAGGAGTCCACCGAGAACATCATCAACAAGCTCAAAGCTGACTGATCTATGTTCAATGTCAACTGGAAGATGGTAACACGGCTTGTACGCATTAAGAGCCCGTACGAAACTTCTGGAAAAAAGGTATGTGAATGAAGAGAGATTCCCCCACAGTCCAGGTTTCAGGTTATTATCAGGAGTCAATTCAGCATTTACCACCTGCAGCAGTTCTTTTTGTTGTTGGTGAAAGTAACATGTGCTGGAGACTCTTCAGTTGGTCCTCTTTGCTTTGATGCAGTTTTAAACACTCGTTGCATTCTCTCAAGCAGCTGTTGTTACATTTTTGGTTATAAATTGATACATAAGCATCAACTTTGCTGTTCACATTTGTCCTTAAAATCAATTTTAAGCATTTAAAGGGCCAATATTAATCTAATTTTACAGAACAAACTGGACTTATATGAATACATTAAAGGGAATTACTTATAGAATGTTATATTTATGATAAGTGTTGATGGTGACTTGATTTGAAATACAAGCCAGCAGTGTTTTAAAGATCTTCATTAATATTTTACAGTTTATGCACATCAGTAATGTATATTGTGTCAACACCAAAGTTCATTTTTGTCATGTGGAACCGCTTGGCTTTTGTTTTGTTTGTTTGTTTTTTTTAAACCACGATATCGATGATGAACCCTATAAGTAATGCTGTCTCATTCTCAGCCCAAATAATATGCTGATGGAATGGTCAACATCAGCAAATGGAAGAGGAGAAATTTTAGTATGATTACATTACACTTAAAAACGTGGTGCAATGAACTTAAAATATTTATATTTAAATCTGTTCTACATTTATTCCACAGTGACAGACAAACGTAGATAAACTAAAAAAAACAACCTGGTTTTAATGTATCGTTTAATGTATCGTATGAATCGTTGTTTGGTGGGGTTTGGAACATTATCCTGTAATTAGTACGATATATAGTTCAGCCAACACAATTTACTAACTCTCTTTCAGCAGTAAGTGACCAGAAAATACTATATACCATATAATTATCCAAAAACATGAAGTCAGTGGTCAATGAGAGTGTCTACCTGTAATTAACTCTATATAACATTAGAATAAACTCAAATAAACATAAAGTCAGTGGTCAGATCGTTTTGTTGGTCAGTAAAGTAATTGATATGCTGGTTAGAAGAGCACAGGTTCGGGTGCTGATCTCCATACACTGTATGGGTGTGTTAAGTTCCAGCTGCAGCTCACCTGATCTACTTTACTGATCTAGCAAAGCTAACACACTCACACACAACGATCACAATGAATTGTGTTTATTTTAATGTTATGAGAATTTTTTTTTCTAAAAATAACTCTTTTCCTCTCACTTTATTACTATATTTTATTAATGAGGAAATGTATCATGTATTTTAAATGTGTTGGGGTTTTTTTTGGCAATCTTTCTACTTAGAGATAAGTAGAGGTAAGGCTGTGGGGTGTGAATGGGATGTACGGTTTTGGTGTAGTGTGTAAAAACTGTAATAATGTAAAGATTGTAAGGTGTTCACTGTTCACCACTCAGTCCATGTCCATCCCAGTACAGCCTGCTCTTTGAATGAGGTGCAAAACAGGGCAGCCAGTTAGAACAGAGCTTATTTACATATTATTTATATAGGCTTATTTAGCTTTAAAGGCATAGTAACAGAAAATAGTGGTATTTATATTATCATGGCTATCTGTTTGTAATAAACTAATCAAACAAGAGCAATTTAAATATCTCAACAAAATTAATAGAATAAGGGCTTTCTCCACATTCAGCCCAAAATACCACTTTAATGACGACTGCAGTCTCAGAATTATTCGACCCCTTCATCACCAGCCTCTTTAAAACTTAGTAGAGCTCCCTTCTGCGGTTCTGCCCTGCTGCAAACGTGCTGCCCAGCCAGATACCAGCTTCTAGCCCCTTCCTCACTGGCTCCAGTTCACCGATATTGCTGGGTTTGCTGCTGCAGCCGCCTTCCAAAGATTTTCTATGGGGTTCAGGTGTTCAAGTCAGGCGACTGTGCAGAACCTTCCAGGACTTCTTAAACCAAGCCTTGGGGGACTTGGGGTATGCTTTGGCTCACTGTCCTGTTGGAAGGTCCAAAGATACTCAAGCCTCCTCACAGAAGGCATGATGTGTTCTCCTAGGATTTCCCAATACTTGATTGAATCCATCTTGCCCTTCCACTCGCTGTCTTACTTACTAGAGTACTACTTGTGGTCTCCATACTGTTTAGTAGAGTCTAAGCTTGGAATGATCTTTTGGATCCTAGCCTCTACAAATGAGCTAAGGGTATTTTCGGTGAGTGAACGGTGAAGCACGTTTGTAAGTTGCTCTGGAGAAGAGCAGCTGCTAAATGCCTTCAGTGTAAATGTAAATTCATCAAGATAATCATCTTCCAAAAACACATCCCAGCCCTCTGAATCCTAGCCCTAGCTTGTGTGCAGGATTATGTTCAGTGGGTTGAATTCATCTGAGACAGCAGTTGTCATTAATAGTGGTATTGTGAGCTGAATCTGGAGATTACACTTATTTACAGTGGAGGTTGAATAATTTTGAGTGCTGTAGTGTAGACATGTTGCATGGAACTAGTAGGCCTTAGAGGCATGTCAAACAGAGGACAGGTGTAATTCATGTTGTTTTTCCTCAGGTTCATGAGTGTTGATGACAAACATGTACTGGGATTGGGGGGAAAAAATTTCAGTATCAAGTGCTGGAAACTGATCAACTGGATCTGTGTCATCAAATACACCAAGCCTTCAAAGTAAGTCAACCCCCAAACCCCATTTCGTCTAGACCAGAGAAAATACACTTTGAAACTAGACCAACACAAGCACATGCTGTGAGGTTCTGCATCGGTTCTGACCCGTTAGAACACCTTCTATTTACATTTGCTGTGTTGCTAAATCAGGACCAGGAAGACCACAGTGTTTCGTAATAATTATGCAACAGTTTCATTCTTTAGTCTTGCACTGCAACTACAAGGCTAATGTAGCACTTAACACTAGCATCTGTTAGCACAGTGTAATCTGCATGCATAAATCACACTTTTCCCAAACCAAGCCAAGGAGGCCTTTATACAGTGGGGGAAAAAATGTATTTAGTCAGTCACCAATTGTGCAAGTTCTCCCACTTAAAAAAATGAGAGAGGCCTGTAATTGACATCATAGGTAGACCTCAACTATGAGAGACAAAATGAGAGACACTGTCTGATTTTTAAAGAATTTATTTGCAAATAATGGTGGAAAATAAGTATTTGGTCACCTACAAAGAAGCAAGATTTCTGTCTGTCACAGACCTGTAACTTCTTCTTTAAGAGGCTTCTCTGTCCTCCACTCATTACTTGTATTAATGGCACCTGTTTAAACTCGTTAACAGTATAAAAGACACCTGCCAACAACCTCAAACAGTCACAGTCAAAACTCCACTATGGTGAAGACCAAAGAGCTGTCGACGGACACCAGAAACAAAACTGTAGACCTGCACCAGGCTGGGAAGACTGCAAAATCTGCAATAGGCAAGCAGCTTGGTGTGAAGAAATCTACTGTGGGAGCAATAATCAGAAAAAATGGGAGACCTACAAGACCACTGCTAATCTCCCTCGATCAGGGGCTCCATGCAAGATCTCAGCCCGTGAGGTCAAAATGATCACAAGAACAGTGAGCAAAAATCTCAGAACCACACGGGGGGGGGGCCTAGTGAATGACCTGCAGAAAGCTGGGACCAACGTTACAAACTACCGGCTACCATCAGTAACACACTACGTCGCCAGGGACTCAGATCTTGCAGTGCCAGACGTGTTCCCCTGCTTAAGCCAGTACATATCCGGCCGCATCTGAAGTTTGCTAGAGAGCATTTGGATGTTCCGGAAGAGTATTGGGAGAATGTCTTATGGTCAGATGAAACCAAAGTAGAACTGTTTGGTACGAACACAACTTGTTGTGTTTGGTGGAGAGTGAATGCTGAGTTGCATCCAAAGAACACCATAACAACTGTGAAGCATGGGGGTGGTAACATCACACTTTGGGGCTGTTTCTCTACAAAGGGACTAGGACGACTGGTCTGTGTACATGAAAGAATGAATGGGGCCATGTATTGTGTGATTTTGAGTGCAAACCTCCTTCCATCAGCAAGGGCATTGAAGATGAAACGTGGCTGGGTCTTCCAGCATGACAATGATCCCAAGCACACTGCCAGGGCAACAAAGGAGTGGCTTTGTAAGAAGCATTTCAAGGTCCTGGAGTGGCCGAGCCAGTCTCCAGATCTCAACCCCATAGAAAACCTTTGGAGGGAGTTGAAAGTCTGTGTTGCCCGCCGACAGCCCCAAAACATCACTGCTCTAGAGGAGATCTGCATAGAGGAATGGGCCAACATACCAGCAACGGTGTGTGTCAACCTTGTGAAGACCTTGTTTGACCTCTGTCATTGCCAACAAAGGATATATAACAAAGTATTGAGATGAACTTTTGTTATTGACCAAATACTCATTTTCCACCATTATTTGCCAATAAATTCTTTAAAAATCAGACAGTGTGATTTTCTCATTTTGTCTCTCATAGTTGAGGTCTACCTATGATGTCAATTACAGGCCTCTCTCAAATTTAAGTGGGAGAACTTGCATAATTGGTGACTGACTAAATACTTTTTTCCCCCACTGTATAAACGTAGTGCCAAATAATTCTTATTGGAATCCACTTCAAGTCTGTTTAAAACAAGGTTTGATATGACTTTGTGATGACTTTGGCATGCAGTTAGCTAGTTTATGCTAACGGATAGCTATAGCCATGGTCCTGTCAAAAGATGATATAAAGTCTCAAAATCATAAACATGGTCCACACAGAAACCCTGCAATGCGCTTTAAAGTGTGTGATGCTAATTTCCACGAGCGAGCCAGGACGTGCTAACACCGCACTAGCGATGTTGCATGCGACCCATAGCTGACTCAAGTATGACGTGACTTCTGCCAGCCGTGATTAATGACACCTAGAACTAGAACTCGCTGTGTGTCTTCCTCACCTATGGAGGGAGCTGCGTCTCCAAGATCTGTTCAGCTCAAACTCAGTTAGCGTGAATCTGAGCTGTGTGTAGAAGCTCTCCTACAGTTTAATCTGTGTAGAAACTTCTTTCACTTTTCCTAAAAGAAGCATGCTGTGCTTTACTTTTTGAGGCCCAGTCTCAAATCACTCCCTCTCCACTATGGAGTGCACTTTGTAGGTTGTGAAGTAGCAGCACCTCCACCCAAAACAGTACACGTCAGTACAAGACAGTTACATTCAGCTGGACAACTCGGTTTCTACCATGCTGGCACTGTCTAATGATTTTTGTGTTGTGTTGTGTTTTTTTAAGTAGTGCACTATGTAGAGAGTATGATGTGATTTGAGACGGGGCCGAAAGTCTCTTCTCAGAAAGAGTGAAATGTGCAGGTCAGTGGTGAAAGGAGAACGAACAGTTTCCTCATGGAAATCTGCACACAGCTCCACAGTAATATGAAATAAATCTCATTTCACAGTTGGTTCAGTCCTTCTCAACCCCTCAACTAAAAAAAAAAAGTGCTACACCTGTGTGAGCACTTGAGAGACGTGAGAAAATTGTGTGCTAATATTTTGCATTTTCAAAACCTTTGGTGTGTAACAGCCTTAATTGTCTACTAGGATTTGCTGAAAGTATTGTGGGTATGTTTGATTAGCCACAGGGGCTATTTACCACTCCTCTAATAAAAAACAGATTGGAGAAAAAAAGAATTTGGCCATGGGTGCCTAAACTTTTGCATAAGACCGTATGTTTCTGTTATGCTAAATCAGCATCCATGGTTATGGTGATGATTGAAAGGTAAAGAAATGTATGTTAGTGCTTTGCAGAATTTAGGTTCCTGAATAATAAAATGTTGGGTTTGACAGGAATGCCATGCAGAAGCTGTGCTACAAGATTGTCTTCAGTGCCCCCTTTCATTCGCATGTGCATCGTAATCCTGCTCAACGTATTGACCATCATTTTGGACTTCATCCCTGAAGTTAGCGAGAAGTACATCCTGGAGCTCTACGTGGCAAACTACGTCTTCTTTGCCTTTTACGTTGCTGAAGCTGCGTTGAGGGTAAGAGAAATGAGGGTGTGTTTTGTGGCAGTGGCTGATCAAAACACAGTTGCAGATGGATGGACCCTTGATGGACAGATTCAACATCAGGGAGGGAAGGAGTAATGGCATCCTCGGAACCTGAAAGACAACAAAGACAATCAATACAGGTTTTGAAACTGAAAGATCACTTACCTTTTACACAGTTGCAGAACAATAGACAGTGAGCCAGACACAGCTGCAGATGGACAGATTGATGGTGGCTGGATCTACGGTCAGGGAGGGAGGGGCTCAGAAGGTCCTCAACCTGTAAGACAAAAAAAAAGTCAATACATGTATAGAAACTGAATGATGACCTAACTCCTATACACTTACAGTCAGAGAGATAGCGAGTCACACACACTGTTGCAATGGACAGACACTTGTTTGATGGATACATCATTAGGAAGGAGGGGGGGTCCTGGAGCTTGTAAGACAACAAAAAATGTCAATACATGTATAGAAACTGAATGATCACCTACCTGTTAGACAGTAGCAAACAGATAGACAGCGAGCCGTACACAGTGACAGATCGATGGACCCTTGATGGACAAACGCACCATCAGGGAGGGAAGGGGTAATGGCATCCTCTAAACGTGTAAGACAACAAAGAAAATCAATACATGTATAGAAACTGAATGATGACCTAACTCTTACACACTTGCAGTCAGATAGATAGTGAGTCAAGGGGTAATGGCATCCTCTAAACCTGTAAGACAACAAAGAAAATCAATACATGTATAGAAACTGAATGATCACCTACCTATTAGACAGGTGTAGACAGATAGACCGCGAGCCTTGCACAGTGGCAGATGGATGGAACCTTGATGGACAGATACACCATCAGAGATGGAAGTGGTAATGGCATCCTCTAAACCTGTAAGACAACAAAGAAAATAAATACATATATAGAAACTGAATGATGACCTAACTATTAAACACTTGCAGTCAGATAGATATTGACTCACACAAATAGTTGCAATGGACAGACCCTTGTTTGATGGATCCACCATTAGGAAGGAGGGGGGGGGGGTCCTGGAGTCCTGAAAGCCTGTAAGACAACAAAGCAAGTCAATACATGGATAGAAAGTGAATTATCACCTACCTGTTAGACAGTAGCAAACAGACAGACAGCGAGCCGTACACAGTGAAAGATGGATGGACTCTTGATGGACAGATGCACCATCAGGGAGGGAAGGGGGGGGGTCCTGGAGTCCTGAAAGCCTGTATGGCAACAAAGAAAGTCAATACATGTATAGAAACTGAATGATGAACTAACTGTTACACATTGCAGTCAGATAGATATCGAGTCACACAAATAGTTACAATGGACAGACACTTCTTTGATGGATCCACCATTAGGAAGGAGGGGGGGGGGGGTCCTGGAGTCCTGAAAGCCTGTAAGACAATAAAGAAAATCAATACATTTACAGATACTGAATGATCACCTACCTGTTAGACAGTAGCAAACAGACAGACAGCGAGCCGTACACACTGGCATATGGATGAAACCTCGATGGACAGATGCACATCAGGGAGGGAAGAGGTAATGGCATCCTCGGAACCTGAAAGACAACAAAGAAAATCAATACATGTATAGAAACTGAATGATCACCTACCTGTAAGACAGAAGAAAACAGATAGACAGCGAGCCGTACACAGTGACAGATGGATGGACCCTTGATGGATAGATGCACCATCAGGGAGGGAATGGGTAATGGCATCCTATAAACCTGTAAGACAATAAAGAAAATCAATACATGTATAGAAATTGAATGATGAACTAACTCTTACACACTTGCAGTCAGATAAATATCGAGTCACAGAAATAGTTGCAATGGACAGACACTTGTTTGATGGATCCACAATTAGGAAGGAGGGGGGGGGGGTTCCTGGAGTCCTGAAAGTCTGTAAGACAACAAAGAAAGTCAATACATGTATAGAAACTGAATGATCACCTACCTGTTAGACAGTAGCAAACAGATAGACAGCGAGCCGTACACAGTGGCAGATGAATGAAATCTTGATGGACAGATGCACCATCAGGGAGGGAATGGGTAATGGCATCCTCGGAACCTGAAAGACAACAAAGACAGTCAATACAGGTTTTGAAACTGAAAGATCACTCACCTTTTACACATTTGCAGAACAATACACAGTGAGCCAGACACAGCTGCAGACAGACAGACTGATGAAGGCTGGATCTACGGTCAGCGAGGGAGGGGCTCAAAATGTCCTAAAGGTGTAAGACAAAAAAAAATCAATACATGTATAGAAACTGAATGATCACCTACCTGTTAGACAGTAGCAAACAGATAGACAGCGAGCCATACACAGTGGCAGATGGATGGAACCTTGATGGACAGATGCATAATCAGAAAGGGAAGGGTTATTGGCATCCTCAGAACCTAAAAGATAAAGACAACCAATACAGGTTTTGAAACTGAAAGATCACTTACCTTTTACACAGTTGCAGAACAATACACAGTGAGCCAGACACAGCTGCAGACGGACAGATTGATGGTGGCTGGATCCACGGTCAGCGAGGGAGGAGCTCAGAAGGTCCTAAACCTATGAGACAAAAACAAGTCAATACATGTATAGAAACTGAATGATGAACTAACTCTTACACACTTGCAGTCAGATAGATATCGAGTCACACAAATAGTTACAATGGACAGACACTTGTTTGATGGATCCACCATTAGGAAGAAGGGGGGGGGGTCCTGGAGTCCTGAAAGCCTGTAAGATGACAAAGAAAGTCAATACATGTATAGAAACTGAATGATCACCTACCTTTTAGACAGGGGCAGACAGATAGACAACGAGCCGTACACAGTGACAGATGGATGGACCCTTGATGGACAGATGCACCATCAGGGAGGGAAGGGGTAATGGCATTCTCTAAACCTGTAAGACAACAAAGAAAATCAATACATGTATAGAAACTGAATGATCACCTACCGTTAGACAGTAGCAAACAGATAGACAGTGAGCCATACACAGTGGCAGATGGATGGAACCTTGATGGACAGGCGCACCATCAGGAAGGGAAGGAGTATTGGCATCCTCAGAACCTAAAAGATAACAAAGACAATCAATACAGGTTTTGAAACTGAAATATCACTTACCTTTTACACAGTTGCAGAACAATACACAGTGAGGCAGATACAGCTGCAGACGGAAGGATTGATGGAGGATGGCTCTACGGTCAGCGAGGGAGGGGCTCAGAAGGTCCTAAACCTGTAAGACAAAAAAAAACAAAAACATCAATACATGTATAGAAACTGAATGATGAACTAACCCTTACACACTTGCAGTCAGAAAGATCGAGTCACACAAATAGTTGCAATAGACAGACACTTGTTTGATGGATCCACCATTAGGAAGGAGGGGGGGGGGTTCCTGGAGTCCTGAAAGTCTGTAAGACAACATAGAAAGTCAATACATGTATAGAAACTGAATGATCACCTACCTGTTAGACAGTAGCAAACAGATAGACAGCGAGCCGTACACAGTGGCATATGGATGAAACCTCGATGGACAGATGCACATCAGGGAGGGAAGAGGTAATGGCATCCTCGGAACCTGAAAGACAACAAAGACAGTCAATACAGGTTTTGAAACTGAAAGATCACTTATCTTTTACACAGTTGCAGAACAATACACAGTGAGCCAGATACAGCTGCAGACGGACAGATTGATGGAGGCTGGATCTACGGTCACAGAGGGAGGGGCTCAGAAGGTCCTAAAGCTGTAAGACAAAAAAAAGTAAATACACATATAGAAACTGAATGATGAACTAATTCTTATACACTTGCAGTCAAATAAATATAGAATCACACAAATAGTTGCAATAGACAGACACTTGTTTGATGGATCCACCATTAGGAAGGGGGGGGGCCCTGGAGTCCTGAAAGCCTGTAAGACAACAAAGAAAATCAATACGTGTATAGAAACTGAATGATCACCTACCTGTTACACAGGTGCAGACAGATAGACCCTTGATTGACAGATGCATCATCAGGGAGGGAAGGGGTAATGGCATCCTCTAAACCTGTAAGACAAAAAAGAAAATCAATACATGTATAGAAACTGAATGATCACCTACCTGTTACACAGTAGCAAATAGATAGACAGCGAGCCATACACAGTGGCAGATGGATGGAACCTTGATGGACAGATGCACCATCAGGAAGGGAAGGGGTATTGGCATCCTCAGAACCTAAAAGATAAAGACAATCAATACAGGTCTTGAAACTGAAAGATCACTTACCTTTTACACAGTTGCAGAACAATAGACAGTGAGCCAGACACAGCTGCAGATGGACAAATTGATGGTGGCTGGATCTACGGTCAGGGAGGGAGGGCTCTGAAAGTCCTAAACCTGTAAGACAAAAAAAAAAACGTCAATACATATATAGAAACTGAACGATGAACTAACTCTTACACACTGGCAGTCAGATAGATATCGAGTCACACAAATAGTTGCAAAGGACAGACTCTTGTTTGATGGATCCACCATTAGGAAGGAGGGGGGGTCCTGGAGTCCTGAAAGCCTGAAAGACAACAAAGAAACTCAATACATGTATAGAAACTGAATGATCACCTACCTGTTAGACAGGTGCATACAGATAGACAGCGAGCCGTACACAGTGGCAGATGGATGGACCCTTGATGGACAGATGCACCATCAGGGAGGGAAGGGGTAATGGCATCCTCTAAACCTGTAAGACAACAAAGAAAATCAATACAGATATAGAAAATGAATGATCACCTACCTGTTAGTGAGTTGCAGACAGATTGACTGCGAGCCATACACAGTGACAGATGGATGGACCCTTGATGGACAGATGCACCATCAGGGAGGGAATGGGTAATGGCATCCACTAAACCTGTAAGACAACAAAGAAAATCAATACATGTATAGAAACTGAATGATCACCTACCTGTTAGACAGTAGAAAACAGATAGACAGCGAGACATACACAGTGACAGAAGGATGGACCCTTAATGGACAGATGCACCATCAGGGAGGGAATGGGTAATGGCATCCACTAAACCTGTAAGACAACAAAGAAAATCAATACATGTATAGAAACTGAATGATTACATAGCTGTTAGACAGTAGCAAACAGATAGACAGCGAGCCGTACACAGTGGCATATGGATGAAACCTTGATGGACAGATGCACCATCAGGGAGGGAAGGGGTAATGGCATCCTCGGAACCTGAAAGACAACAAAAACAGTCAATACAGGTTTTGAAACTGAAAGATCACTTACCTTTTACACAGTTGCAGAAGAATAGACAGTGAGGCAGACACAGCTGCAGATGGACAGATTGATGGAGGCTGGATCTACGGTCAGCGATGGAGGGGCTCAGAAGGTCCTAAAGCTGTAAGACAAAAAAAAGTCAATACATGTATAGAAATTGAATGATGAACTAACTCTTACACACTTGCAGTCAGATAAATATCGAGTCACACAAATAGTTGCAATGGACAGACACTTGTTTGATGGATCCACCATTAGGAAGGAGGGGGGGGTCCTGGAGTCCTGAAAGCCTGTAAGACAGCAAAGAAAATCAATACATGTATAGAAACTGAATGATCACCTACCTGTTAGACAGTGGCAAACAGATAGACAACGAGCCGTACACAGTGACAAATGGATGGACCCTTGATGGACAGATGCACCATCAGGGAGGGAATGGGTAATGGCATCCTATAAACCTGTAAGACAACAAAGAAAATCAAAACATATATAGAAACTGAATGATCACCTACCTGTTAGACAGTAGAAAAAAGATAGACATCAAGCCGTACACAGTGGCAGATGGATGGAACCTTGATGGACAGATGCACCATCAGGGAGGGAAGGGGGGGGGGTTCTTGAGTCCTGAAAGCCTGTAAGACAACAAAGAAAGTCAATACATGTATAGAAACTGAATGATCACCTACCTGTTAGTCAGTAGCAAACAGATAGACAGCGAGCCGTACACAGTTGCAGATTGATGGACCCTTGATGGACAGATGCACCATCAGGGAGGGATTGGGTAATGGCATCCTATAAACCTGTAAAACAACAAAGAAAATCAATACATGTATAGAATCTGAATGATTACATACCTCTTAGACAGTAGCAAACAGATAGACAGCGAGCCATACACAGTGGCATATGGATGAAACCTTGATGGACAGATGCACCATCAGGGAGGGAAGGGGTAATGGCATCCTCGGAACCTGAAAGACAACAAAAACAGTCAATACAGGTTTTGAAACTGAAAGATCACTTACCTTTTACACAGTTGCAGAATAATAGACAGTGAGGCAGACACAGCTGCAGATGGATAGATTGATGGTGGCTGAATTTACGGTCAGGGAGGGAGGGGCTATGAAAGTCCTAAACATGTAAGAAAAAAAAAACAAAAAAAAAAACGTCAATACATGTATAGAAACTGAATGATGAACTAACTCTTACACACTTGCAGTCAGAAAGATCGAGTCACACAAATAGTTGAAATGGACAGACACTTGTTTGATGGATCCACCATTAGGAAGGAGGGAAGGGGTAATGGCATCCTCTAAACCTGTAAGACAACAAAGAAAATCAATACATGTATAGAAACTGAATGATCACCTACCTGTTAGTCAGTAGCAAACAGATAGACAGCGAGCCGTACACAGTTGCAGATTGATGGACCCTTAATGGACAGATGCACCATCAGGGAGGGAAGGGGTAATGGCATCCTCTAAACCTGTAAGACAACAAAGAAAATCAATACATGTATAGAAACTGAATGATCACCTACCTGTTACACAGTAGCAAACAGATAGACAGCGAGCCGTACACAGTGGCAGATGGATGGAACCTTGATGGACAGATGCACCATCAGGGAGGGAAGGGGTATTGGCATCCTCAGAACGTAAAAGACAACAAAGACAATCAATACAGGTTTTGAAACTGAAAGATCACCTACCTGTTAGACAGTAGCAAACAGATTGACAGCGAGCCGTACACAGTGGCAGATGGATGGACCCTTGATGGACAGATGCACCATCAGGGAGGGAATGGGGGGGTCCTGGAGTCCTGAAAGCCTGTAAGACAACAAAGAAAATCAATACATGTATAGAAACTGAATGATCACCTACCTGTTAGACAGTAGCAAACAGATAGACAGCGAGCCATACACAGTGGCAGATGGATGGACCCTTGAAAGACAGATGCACCATCAGGGAGGGAAGGGGTAATGGCATCCTCTAAACTTGTAAGACAAAAAAGAAAATCAATACATGAATCTACGGTCAGGGAGGGAGGGGCTCTGAAAGTCCTAAACCTGTAAGACAAAAAAAACAAAAAAACGTCAATACATGTATAGAAACTGAATAATTAACTAACTCTTACACACTTGCAGTCAGAAAGATCGAGTCACACAAATAGTTGCAATGGACAGACCCTTGTTTGATGGATCCACCATTAGGAAGGAAGGGGGGGGTCCTGGAGTCCTGAAAGCCTGTAAGACAACAAAGAAAGTCAATACATGTACAGAAACTGAATGATCACCTACCTGTTAGAAAGCAGCAAACAGATAGACAACGAGCCGTACACAGTGACAGATGGATGGACCCTTGACGGAAAGATACACCATCAGGGAGGGAAGGGGTAATGGCATCCTCTAAACCTGTAAGAAGACAAAGACAGTCAATACAGGTTTTGAAACTGAAAGATCACTTACCTTTTACACAGTTGCAGAACAATACACAGTGAGCCAGACACAGCTGCAGACGGACAGATTGATGGAGGCTGGATCTACGGTCAGCGAGGGAGGGGCTCAGAAGGTCCTAAACCTGTAAGACAAAAAAAAGTCATTACATATGAAGAAACTGAATGATGAACTAACTCTTACACACTTGCAATCGGATAGATATCGAGTTACACAAATAGTTGCAATGGACAGACCCTTGTTTGATGGATACACCATTAGGAAGGAGGGGGGGGGGTCCTGGAGTCCTGAAAGCCTGTAAAAAAACAAATAAAGTCAATACATGTATAGAAACTGAATGATCACCTACCTGTTAGACAGAAGAAAAAAGATAGACAGCGAGCCGTACACAGTGACAGATGGATGGACCCTTGATGGACAGATGCACCATCAGGGACGGAAGGGGTAATGTCATCCTCTAAACCTGTAAGACAACAAAGAAAATCAATACATGTATAGAAACTGAATGATCACCTACCTGTTAGACAGTAGCAAACAGATTGACAGCGAGCCGTACAAAGTGGTAGATGGATTAAACCTTGATGGACAGATGCACCATCAGGGAGAGAAGGGGTATTGGCATCCTCGGAACCTGAAAGACAACAAAGACAGTCAATACAGGTTTTGAATCTGAAAGATCACTTACCTTTTACACAGTTGCAGAACAATAGACAGTGAGCCAGACACAGCTGGAGACGGACAGATTGATGGAGGCTGGATTTACGGTCAGCGAGGGAGGGGCTCAGCAGGTCCTAAACCTGTAAGACAAAAAAAAGTCAATACATATATAGAAATTGAATGATGAACTAACTCTTACACACTTGCAGTAGGATAAATATCGAGTTACACAAATAGTTGCAATGGACAGACACTTCTTTAATGGATCCACCATTAGGAAGGGGGGGGGGGTTCCTGGAGTCCTGAAAGCCTGAAAGACAACAAAGAAAATCAATACATGTATAGAAACTGAATGATCACCTACCTGTTAGACAGTAGCAAACAGATAGACAGCGAGCCATACACAGTGGCAGATGGATGGAACCTTGATGGACAGATGCATAATCAGAAAGGGAAGGGTTATTGGCATCCTCAGAACCTAAAAGATAAAGACAACCAATACAGGTTTTGAAACTGAAAGATCACTTACCTTTTACACAGTTGCAGAACAATACACAGTGAGCCAGACACAGCTGCAGACGGACAGATTGATGGTGGCTGGATCCACGGTCAGCGAGGGAGGAGCTCAGAAGGTCCTAAACCTATAAGACAAAAACAAGTCAATACATGTATAGAAACTGAATGATGAACTAACTCTTACACACTTGCAGTCAGATAGATATCGAGTCACACAAATAGTTACAATGGACAGACACTTGTTTGATGGATCCACCATTAGGAAGAAGGGGGGGGGGTCCTGGAGTCCTGAAAGCCTGTAAGATGACAAAGAAAGTCAATACATGTATAGAAACTGAATGATCACCTACCTTTTAGACAGGGGCAGACAGATAGACAACGAGCCGTACACAGTGACAGATGGATGGACCCTTGATGGACAGATGCACCATCAGGGAGGGAAGGGGTAATGGCATTCTCTAAACCTGTAAGACAACAAAGAAAATCAATACATGTATAGAAACTGAATGATCACCTACCGTTAGACAGTAGCAAACAGATAGACAGTGAGCCATACACAGTGGCAGATGGATGGAACCTTGATGGACAGGCGCACCATCAGGAAGGGAAGGAGTATTGGCATCCTCAGAACCTAAAAGATAACAAAGACAATCAATACAGGTTTTGAAACTGAAATATCACTTACCTTTTACACAGTTGCAGAACAATACACAGTGAGGCAGATACAGCTGCAGACGGAAGGATTGATGGAGGATGGCTCTACGGTCAGCGAGGGAGGGGCTCAGAAGGTCCTAAACCTGTAAGACAAAAAAAAACAAAAACATCAATACATGTATAGAAACTGAATGATGAACTAACCCTTACACACTTGCAGTCAGAAAGATCGAGTCACACAAATAGTTGCAATAGACAGACACTTGTTTGATGGATCCACCATTAGGAAGGAGGGGGGGGGGTTCCTGGAGTCCTGAAAGTCTGTAAGACAACATAGAAAGTCAATACATGTATAGAAACTGAATGATCACCTACCTGTTAGACAGTAGCAAACAGATAGACAGCGAGCCGTACACAGTGGCATATGGATGAAACCTCGATGGACAGATGCACATCAGGGAGGGAAGAGGTAATGGCATCCTCGGAACCTGAAAGACAACAAAGACAGTCAATACAGGTTTTGAAACTGAAAGATCACTTATCTTTTACACAGTTGCAGAACAATACACAGTGAGCCAGATACAGCTGCAGACGGACAGATTGATGGAGGCTGGATCTACGGTCACAGAGGGAGGGGCTCAGAAGGTCCTAAAGCTGTAAGACAAAAAAAAGTAAATACACATATAGAAACTGAATGATGAACTAATTCTTATACACTTGCAGTCAAATAAATATAGAATCACACAAATAGTTGCAATAGACAGACACTTGTTTGATGGATCCACCATTAGGAAGGGGGGGGGCCCTGGAGTCCTGAAAGCCTGTAAGACAACAAAGAAAATCAATACGTGTATAGAAACTGAATGATCACCTACCTGTTACACAGGTGCAGACAGATAGACCCTTGATTGACAGATGCATCATCAGGGAGGGAAGGGGTAATGGCATCCTCTAAACCTGTAAGACAAAAAAGAAAATCAATACATGTATAGAAACTGAATGATCACCTACCTGTTACACAGTAGCAAATAGATAGACAGCGAGCCATACACAGTGGCAGATGGATGGAACCTTGATGGACAGATGCACCATCAGGAAGGGAAGGGGTATTGGCATCCTCAGAACCTAAAAGATAAAGACAATCAATACAGGTCTTGAAACTGAAAGATCACTTACCTTTTACACAGTTGCAGAACAATAGACAGTGAGCCAGACACAGCTGCAGATGGACAAATTGATGGTGGCTGGATCTACGGTCAGGGAGGGAGGGCTCTGAAAGTCCTAAACCTGTAAGACAAAAAAAAAAACGTCAATACATATATAGAAACTGAACGATGAACTAACTCTTACACACTGGCAGTCAGATAGATATCGAGTCACACAAATAGTTGCAAAGGACAGACTCTTGTTTGATGGATCCACCATTAGGAAGGAGGGGGGGTCCTGGAGTCCTGAAAGCCTGAAAGACAACAAAGAAACTCAATACATGTATAGAAACTGAATGATCACCTACCTGTTAGACAGGTGCATACAGATAGACAGCGAGCCGTACACAGTGGCAGATGGATGGACCCTTGATGGACAGATGGACCATCAGGGAGGGAAGGGGTAATGGCATCCTCTAAACCTGTAAGACAACAAAGAAAATCAATACAGATATAGAAAATGAATGATCACCTACCTGTTAGTGAGTTGCAGACAGATTGACTGCGAGCCATACACAGTGACAGATGGATGGACCCTTGATGGACAGATGCACCATCAGGGAGGGAATGGGTAATGGCATCCACTAAACCTGTAAGACAACAAAGAAAATCAATACATGTATAGAAACTGAATGATCACCTACCTGTTAGACAGTAGAAAACAGATAGACAGCGAGACATACACAGTGACAGAAGGATGGACCCTTAATGGACAGATGCACCATCAGGGAGGGAATGGGTAATGGCATCCACTAAACCTGTAAGACAACAAAGAAAATCAATACATGTATAGAAACTGAATGATTACATAGCTGTTAGACAGTAGCAAACAGATAGACAGCGAGCCGTACACAGTGGCATATGGATGAAACCTTGATGGACAGATGCACCATCAGGGAGGGAAGGGGTAATGGCATCCTCGGAACCTGAAAGACAACAAAAACAGTCAATACAGGTTTTGAAACTGAAAGATCACTTACCTTTTACACAGTTGCAGAAGAATAGACAGTGAGGCAGACACAGCTGCAGATGGACAGATTGATGGAGGCTGGATCTACGGTCAGCGAGGGAGGGGCTCAGAAGGTCCTAAAGCTGTAAGACAAAAAAAAGTCAATACATGTATAGAAATTGAATGATGAACTAACTCTTACACACTTGCAGTCAGATAAATATCGAGTCACACAAATAGTTGCAATGGACAGACACTTGTTTGATGGATCCACCATTAGGAAGGAGGGGGGGGTCCTGGAGTCCTGAAAGCCTGTAAGACAGCAAAGAAAATCAATACATGTATAGAAACTGAATGATCACCTACCTGTTAGACAGTGGCAAACAGATAGACAACGAGCCGTACACAGTGACAAATGGATGGACCCTTGATGGACAGATGCACCATCAGGGAGGGAATGGGTAATGGCATCCTATAAACCTGTAAGACAACAAAGAAAATCAAAACATATATAGAAACTGAATGATCACCTACCTGTTAGACAGTAGAAAAAAGATAGACATCAAGCCGTACACAGTGGCAGATGGATGGAACCTTGATGGACAGATGCACCATCAGGGAGGGAAGGGGGGGGGGTTCTTGAGTCCTGAAAGCCTGTAAGACAACAAAGAAAGTCAATACATGTATAGAAACTGAATGATCACCTACCTGTTAGTCAGTAGCAAACAGATAGACAGCGAGCCGTACACAGTTGCAGATTGATGGACCCTTGATGGACAGATGCACCATCAGGGAGGGATTGGGTAATGGCATCCTATAAACCTGTAAAACAACAAAGAAAATCAATACATGTATAGAATCTGAATGATTACATACCTCTTAGACAGTAGCAAACAGATAGACAGCGAGCCATACACAGTGGCATATGGATGAAACCTTGATGGACAGATGCACCATCAGGGAGGGAAGGGGTAATGGCATCCTCGGAACCTGAAAGACAACAAAAACAGTCAATACAGGTTTTGAAACTGAAAGATCACTTACCTTTTACACAGTTGCAGAATAATAGACAGTGAGGCAGACACAGCTGCAGATGGATAGATTGATGGTGGCTGAATTTACGGTCAGGGAGGGAGGGGCTATGAAAGTCCTAAACATGTAAGAAAAAAAAAACAAAAAAAAAAACGTCAATACATGTATAGAAACTGAATGATGAACTAACTCTTACACACTTGCAGTCAGAAAGATCGAGTCACACAAATAGTTGAAATGGACAGACACTTGTTTGATGGATCCACCATTAGGAAGGAGGGAAGGGGTAATGGCATCCTCTAAACCTGTAAGACAACAAAGAAAATCAATACATGTATAGAAACTGAATGATCACCTACCTGTTAGTCAGTAGCAAACAGATAGACAGCGAGCCGTACACAGTTGCAGATTGATGGACCCTTAATGGACAGATGCACCATCAGGGAGGGAAGGGGTAATGGCATCCTCTAAACCTGTAAGACAACAAAGAAAATCAATACATGTATAGAAACTGAATGATCACCTACCTGTTACACAGTAGCAAACAGATAGACAGTGAGCCGTACACAGTGGCAGATGGATGGAACCTTGATGGACAGATGCACCATCAGGGAGGGAAGGGGTATTGGCATCCTCAGAACGTAAAAGACAACAAAGACAATCAATACAGGTTTTGAAACTGAAAGATCACCTACCTGTTAGACAGTAGCAAACAGATTGACAGCGAGCCGTACACAGTGGCAGATGGATGGACCCTTGATGGACAGATGCACCATCAGGGAGGGAATGGGGGGGTCCTGGAGTCCTGAAAGCCTGTAAGACAACAAAGAAAATCAATACATGTATAGAAACTGAATGATCACCTACCTGTTAGACAGTAGCAAACAGATAGACAGCGAGCCATACACAGTGGCAGATGGATGGACCCTTGAAAGACAGATGCACCATCAGGGAGGGAAGGGGTAATGGCATCCTCTAAACTTGTAAGACAAAAAAGAAAATCAATACATGAATCTACGGTCAGGGAGGGAGGGGCTCTGAAAGTCCTAAACCTGTAAGACAAAAAAAACAAAAAAACGTCAATACATGTATAGAAACTGAATAATTAACTAACTCTTACACACTTGCAGTCAGAAAGATCGAGTCACACAAATAGTTGCAATGGACAGACCCTTGTTTGATGGATCCACCATTAGGAAGGAAGGGGGGGGTCCTGGAGTCCTGAAAGCCTGTAAGACAACAAAGAAAGTCAATACATGTACAGAAACTGAATGATCACCTACCTGTTAGAAAGCAGCAAACAGATAGACAACGAGCCGTACACAGTGACAGATGGATGGACCCTTGACGGAAAGATACACCATCAGGGAGGGAAGGGGTAATGGCATCCTCTAAACCTGTAAGAAGACAAAGACAGTCAATACAGGTTTTGAAACTGAAAGATCACTTACCTTTTACACAGTTGCAGAACAATACACAGTGAGCCAGACACAGCTGCAGACGGACAGATTGATGGAGGCTGGATCTACGGTCAGCGAGGGAGGGGCTCAGAAGGTCCTAAACCTGTAAGACAAAAAAAAGTCATTACATATGAAGAAACTGAATGATGAACTAACTCTTACACACTTGCAATCGGATAGATATCGAGTTACACAAATAGTTGCAATGGACAGACCCTTGTTTGATGGATACACCATTAGGAAGGAGGGGGGGGGGGTCCTGGAGTCCTGAAAGCCTGTAAAAAAACAAATAAAGTCAATACATGTATAGAAACTGAATGATCACCTACCTGTTAGACAGAAGAAAAAAGATAGACAGCGAGCCGTACACAGTGACAGATGGATGGACCCTTGATGGACAGATGCACCATCAGGGACGGAAGGGGTAATGTCATCCTCTAAACCTGTAAGACAACAAAGAAAATCAATACATGTATAGAAACTGAATGATCACCTACCTGTTAGACAGTAGCAAATGGGGCAGTGGTGGCTCAGCGGTTAGAGCGCCGGGATATCGATAACAGGGTTGTGGGTTCGATTCCCGGGCTCGGCAAGCTGCCACTGTTGGGCCCTTGAGCAAGGCCCTTTACCCTCTCTGCTCCCCGGGCGCTGGAGTTGGCTGCCCACCGCTCTGGGTGTGTGTGTGTACTCACTGCCCCTAACACGTGTGTGTGTGTGAGTGTGTGTTCACTACCAGATGGGTTAAATGCGGAGGACACATTTCGCTGTACAGTCCACACTGTACAGTGACGAATACGTGCACCTTTATCCTTATCCTTTATCCAAACAGATTGACAGCGAGCCGTACAAAGTGGTAGATGGATTAAACCTTGATGGACAGATGCACCATCAGGGAGAGAAGGGGTATTGGCATCCTCGGAACCTGAAAGACAACAAAGACAGTCAATACAGGTTTTGAATCTGAAAGATCACTTACCTTTTACACAGTTGCAGAACAATAGACAGTGAGCCAGACACAGCTGGAGACGGACAGATTGATGGAGGCTGGATTTACGGTCAGCGAGGGAGGGGCTCAGCAGGTCCTAAACCTGTAAGACAAAAAAAAGTCAATACATATATAGAAATTGAATGATGAACTAACTCTTACACACTTGCAGTAGGATAAATATCGAGTTACACAAATAGTTGCAATGGACAGACACTTCTTTAATGGATCCACCATTAGGAAGGGGGGGGGGTTCCTGGAGTCCTGAAAGCCTGAAAGACAACAAAGAAAATCAATACATGTATAGAAACTGAATGATCACCTACCTGTTAGACAGTAGCAAACAGATAGACAGCGAGCCATACACAGTGGCAGATGGATGGAACCTTGATGGACAGATGCATAATCAGAAAGGGAAGGGTTATTGGCATCCTCAGAACCTAAAAGATAAAGACAATCAATACAGGTTTTGAAACTGAAATATCACTTACCTTTTACACAGTTGCAGAACAATAGACAGTGAGCCAGATACAGCTGCAGACGGACAGATTGATGGAGGCTGGATCTACGGTCAGTGAGGGAGGGGCTCTGAAGATCCTAAAGCTGTAAGAAAAAAAAAAAGTCAATACATGTATAGAAATTGAATGATGAACTAACTCTTACACACTTGCAGTCAGATAAATATTGAGTCACACAAATACTTGCAATGGACAGACACTTGTTTGATAGATCCACCATTAGGAAGGAGGGGGGCGTCCTGGAGTCCTGAAAGCCTGTAAGACAACAAAGAAAGTCAATATATGTATAGAAACTGAATGATCACCTACCTGTTAGACAGGAGCAAACAGATAGACAACGAGCCGTACACAGTGACAGATGGATGGACCCTTGATGTACAGATGCACCATCAGGGAGGGAAGGGGTAATGGCATTCTCTAAACCTGTAGAACAACAAAGAAAATCAATACATGTATAGAAACTGAATGATCACCTACCTGTTAGACAGTAGCAAACAGATAGACAGCGAGCCGTACACAGTTGCAGATGGATGGACCCTTGATGGACAGATGCCCCATCAGGGAGGGAAGGGGTATTGGCATCCTCAGAACCTAAAAGATAAAGAAAATTAATACAGGTTTTGAAACTGAAAGATCACTTACCTTTTACACAGTTGAAGAACAATAGACAGTGAGGCATGGGGAATGGGGGGGTCCTGGAGTCCTGAAAGCCTGTAAGACAACAAAGAAAGTCAATACATGTTTAGAAACTGAATGATCACCTACCTGTTAGACAGTAGCAAACAGATAGACAGCGAGCCATACACAGTGGCACATGGATGGAACCTTGATGGACAGATGCACCATCAGGGAGGGAAGGGGTAATGGCAACCTCGGAACCTGAAAGACAACAAAGACAGTCAATTAAAGTTTTGAAACTGAAAGATCACTTACCTTTTACACAGTTGCAGAACAATAGACAGTGAGGCAGACACAGCTGCAGACGGACAGATTGATGGAGGCTGGATCTACGGTCAGCGAGGGAGGGGCTCAGAAGGTCCTAAACCTGTAAGACAAAAAAAAGTCAATACATGTGTAGAAACTGAATGATGAACTAACTCTTACACACTTGCAATCGGATAGATATCGAGTTACACAAATAGCTGCAATAAACAGACCCTTGTTTGATGGATACACAATTAGGAAGGAGGGGGGGGGGTCCTGGAGTCCTGAAAGCCTGTAAAAAAACAAATAAAGTCAATACATGTATAGAAACTGAATGATCACCTACCTGTTAGACAGTAGAAAACAGATAGACAGCGAGCCATACACAGTGGCATATGGATGGAACCTTGATGGACAGATGCACCATTAGGAAGGGAAGGGGTATTGGCATCCTCAGAACCTAAAAGATAACAAAGACAATCAATACAGGTTTTGAAACTGAAATATCACTTACCTTTTACACAGCTGCAGAACAATAGACAGTGAGCCAGACACAGCTGCAGATGGACAGATTGATGGTGGCTGAATCTATGGTCAGGGAAGAAGGGGCTCTGAAGGTCCTAAACTTGTAAGACAAAAAAAAACAAAAAACGTCAATACATGTATAGAAACTGAATGATCACCTACCTGTTAGACAGTAGCAAACAGATTGACAGCGAGCCGTACAAAGTGGTAGATGGATTAAACCTTGATGGACAGATGCACAATCAGGGAGGGAAAGGGTAATGGCATCCTCGGAACCTGAAAGACAACAAAGAAAATCAATACATGTATAGAAACTGAATGATCACCTACCTGTTAGACAGTAGCAAGCAGATTGACAGTGAGCCGTACAAAGTGGTAGATGGATTAAACCTCGATGGACAGATGTACCATCAGGGAGGGAAGGGGTAATGGCATTCTCGGAACCTGAAAGACAACAAAGAAAATCAATACATGTATAGAAACTGAATGATCACCTACCTGTTAGACAGTAGCAAACAGATTGACAGCGAGCCGTACAAAGTGGTAGATGGATTAAACCTTGATGGACAGATGCACAATCAGGGAGGGAAAGGGTAATGGCATCCTCGGAACCTGAAAGACAACAAAGAAAATCAATACATGTATAGAAACTGAATGATCACCTACCTGTTAGACAGTAGCAAGCAGATTGACAGCGAGCCGTACAAAGTGGTAGATGGATTAAACCTCGATGGACAGATGTACCATCAGGGAGGGAAGGGGTAATGGCATTCTCGGAACCTGAAAGACAACAAAGAAAATCAATACATGTTTAGAAACTGAATGATCACCTACCTGTTAGACAGTAGCAAACAGATAGACAACGAGCCGTACACAGTGACAGATGGATGGACCCTTGATGGACAGATGCACCATCAGGGAGGGAAAGGGTAATGGCATCCTCTAAACCTGTAAGACAACAAAGAAAATCAATACATGTATAGAAAGTGAATGATCACCTACCTGTTAGACAGTAGCAAATAGATTGACAGCGAGCCGTACAAAGTGGTAGATGGATTAAACCTTGATGGACAGATACACCATCAGGGAGGGAAGGGGTAATGGCATCCTCGGAACCTGAAAAACAACAAAGACAGTCAATACAGGTTTTGAATCTGAAAGATCACTTACCTTTTACACAGTTGCAGAACAATACACAGTGAGCCAGACACAGCTGCAGACGGACAGATTGATGGAGGCTGGATTTACGGTCAGCGAGGGAGGGGCTAAGAAGGTCCTAAACCTTTAAGACAAAAAAAAGTCAATGCATATATAGAAATTGAATGATGAACTAACTCTTACACACTTACAGTAGGATAAATATCGAGTCACACAAATAGTTGCAATGGACAGACACTTCTTTGATGGATCCACCATTAGGAAGGAGGGGGGGGTCCTGGAGTCCTGAAAGCCTGTAAGACAACAAAGAAAATCAATACATGTATAGAAACTGAATGATCACCTACCTGTTAGACAGTAGAAAACAGATAGACAGCGAGCCGTACACAGTGACAGATGGATGGACCCTTGATGGACAGATGCACCATCAGGAATTGAATGGGTAATGGCATCCTCTAAACCTGTAAGACAACAAAAAAAAATAAATACATGTATAGAAACTGAATGATCACCTACCTGTTAGACAGGTGCAGACAGACAGACAGCGAGCCGTACACAGTGGCAGATGGATGGAACCTTGATGGACAGATGCACCATCAGGGAGGGAAGGGGTAATGGCATCCTCTAAACCTGGAAGAGAACAAGGAAAATAAACACCTGTATAGAAAGTGAATAATCACCTACCTGTTAGTCAGTAGCAAACAGATAGACAGCGAGCCGTACACAGTTGCAGATAGATGGACCCTTGGTGGACAGATGCACCATCAGGGAGGGAAGGGGTATTGACATCCTCAGAACCTAAAAGATAACAAAGAAAATTAATACAGGTTTTGAAACTGAAAGATCACTTATCTTTTACACAGTTGCAGAACAATAGACAGTGAGGCATGGGGAATGGGGGGGTCCTGGAGTCCTGAAAGCCTGTAAGACAACAAAGAAAATCAATACATGTATAGAAACTGAATGATCACCTACCTGTTAGATAGTAGAAAACAGATAGACAGTGAGCCGTACAGTGACAGATGGATGGACCCTTGATGGACAGATGCACCATCAGGGAGGGAATGGGTAATGGCATCCTCTAAACCTGTAAGACAAGAAAAAAAAATAAATACATGTATAGAAACTGAATGATCACCTACTTGTTAGACAGGGGCAGACAGACAGACAGCGAGCCGTACACAGTGGCAGATGGATGGAACCTTGATGGACAGATGCACCATCAGGGAAGGAATGGGTAATGGCATCCTCTAAACCTGTAAGACAACAAAGAAAATCAATACATGTATAAAACTGAATGATCACCTACCTGTTAGACAGTAGCAAACAGATAGACAGCGAGCCATGCACAGTGGCAGATGGATGGAACCTTGATGGATAGATGCACCATCAGGGAGGAAAGGGGTAATGGCATCCTCTAAACCTGTAAGACAACAAAGAAAATCAATACATGTATAGAAACTGAATGATCACCTACCTGTTAGACAGTAGCAAACAGATAGACAGCGAGCCATACACAGTGGCAGATGGATGGGACCTTGATGGACAGATGCACCATCAGGAAGGGAAGGGGTATTGGCATCCTCAGAAACTAATAGATAACAAAGACAATCGATACAGGTTTTGAAACTGAAATATCACTTACCTTTTACACAGTTGCAGAACAATAGACAGTGAGCCAGACACAGCTGCAGATGGACAGATTGATGGTGGCTGAATCTACGGTCAGGGAGGGAGGGGCTCTGAAGGTCCTAAACCTGTAAGACAAAAAAAAAAAAAACGTCAATACATGTATAGAAACTGAATGATAAACTAACTCTAACTCACTTGCAGTCAGAAAGATCGAGTCACACAAATAGTTGCAACGGACATACACTTGTTTGATGGATCCACCATTAGGAAGGAGGGGGGGGGGGTCCTGGAGTCCTGAAAGTCTGTAAGACAACAAAGAAAGTCAATACATGTATAGAAACTGAATGATCACCTACCTGTTAGACAGCAGCAAACAGATTGACAGTGAGCCGTACAAAGTGGTAGATGGATTAAACCTTGATGGACAGATACACCATCAGGGAGGGAAGGGGTAATGGCATCCTCGGAACCTGAAAGACAACAAAGACAGTCAATACAGGTTTTGAATCTGAAAGATCAGGGAGGGAAGGGGTATTGACATCCTCAGAACCTAAAAGATAACAAAGAAAATTAATACAGGTTTTGAAACTGAAAGATCACTTATCTTTTACACAGTTGCAGAACAATAGACAGTGAGGCATGGGGAATGGGGGGGTCCTGGAGTCCTGAAAGCCTGTAAGACAACAAAGAAAATCAATACATGTATAGAAACTGAATGATCACCTACCTGTTAGATAGTAGAAAACAGATAGACAGCGAGCCATACACAGTGGCAGATGGATGGGACCTTGATGGACAGATGCACCATCAGGAAGGGAAGGGGTATTGGCATCCTCAGAAACTAATAGATAACAAAGACAATCGATACAGGTTTTGAAACTGAAATATCACTTACCTTTTACACAGTTGCAGAACAATAGACAGTGAGCCAGACACAGCTGCAGATGGACAGATTGATGGTGGCTGAATCTACGGTCAGGCATCCTCTAAACCTGTAAGACAACAAAGAAAATCAATACATGTATAGAAACTGAATGATCACCTACCTGTTAGACAGTAGCAAACAGATTGACAGCGAGCCGTAAAAAGTGGTAGATGGATTAAACCTTCATGGACAGATGAACCATCAGGGAGGGAAGGGGTAATGGCATCCTCGGAACCTGTAAGACAACAAAGAAAATCAATACATGTTTAGAAACTGAATGATGAACTAACTCTTACACACTTGCAATCGAATAGATATCGAGTTACACAAATAGTTGCAATGGACAGACCCTTGTTTGATGGATACACCATTAGGAAGGAGGGGGGGTCCTGGAGTCCTGAAAGCCTGTAAGACAACAAAGAAAATCAATACATGTATAGAAACTGAATGATCACCTACCTGTTACACAGTAGCAAACAGATAGACAGCGAGCCATACACAGTGGCAGATGGATTAAACCTTGATGGAAAGATGCACCATCAGGGAGGGAAAGGGTAATGGCATCCTCGGAACCTGAAAGACAACAAAGAAAACCAATACATGTATAGAAACTGAATTATCACCTACCTGTTAGACAGTAGCAAACAGATAGACAGCGAGCCGTACACAGTGGCAGATGGATGAAACCTTGATGGACAGATGCACCATCAGGGAGGGAAGGGGTAATGGCATCCTCTAAACCTATAAGACAAGAAAGAAAATCAATACATGTATAGAAACTGAATGATCACCTACCTGTTAGACAGTAGAAAACAGAAAGACAGCGAGCCGTACACAGTGACAGATGGATGGACCCTTGATGGACAGATGCACCATCAGGGAGGGAATGGGTAATGGCATCCTCGGAACCTGAAAGACAACAAAGACAGTCAATACAGGTTTTGAATCTGAAAGATCACTTACCTTTTACACAGTTGCAGAACAATAGACAGTGAGCCAGACACAGCTGCAGACAGACAGATTGATGGAGGCTGGATTTACGGTCAGCGAGGGAGGGGCTCAGCAGGTCCTAAACCTGTAAGACAAAAAAAAGTCAATACATATATAGAAATTGAATGATGAACTAACTCTTACACACTTGCAGTAGGATAAATATCGAGTCACACAAATAGTTGCAATGGACAGACACTTCTTTAATGGATCCACCATTAGGAAGGGGGGGGGGGGTCCTGGAGTCCTGAAAGCCTGAAAGACAACAAAGAAAATCAATACATGTATAGAAACTGAATGATCACCTACCTGTTAGACAGTAGAAAACAGATAGACAGCGAGCCATACACAGTGGCAGATGGATGGAACCTTGATGGACAGATGCATAATCAGAAATGGAAGGGTTATTGGCATCCTCAGAACCTAAAAGATAAAGACAATCAATACAGGTTTTGAAACTGTATGATCACTTACCTTTTACACAGTTGCAGAACAATAGACAGTGAGCCAGATACAGCTGCAGACGGACAGATTGATGGAGGCTGGATCTACGGTCAGCGAGGGAGGGGATCTGAAGATCCTAAAGCTGTAAGAAAAAAAAAAGTCAATACATGTATAGAAATTGAATGATGAACTAACTCTTACACACTTGCAGTCAGATAAATATTGAGTCACACAAATACTTGCAATGGACAGACACTTGTTTGATAGATCCACCATTAGGAAGGAGGGGGGCGTCCTGGAGTCCTGAAAGCCTGTAAGACAAAAAAGAAAGTGAATACATGTATAGAAACTGAATGATCACCTACCTGTTAGACAGTAGCAAACAGATAAAAAATGAGCCGTACACAGTGACACATGGATGGACCCTTGATGGACAGATGCACCATCAGGGAGGGAAGGGGTAATGGCATCCTCTAAACCTGTAAGACAACAAAGAAAATCAATACATGTATAGAAACTGAATGATCACCTACCTGTTAGACAGTAGCAAACAGATTGACAGCGAGCCGTACAAAGTGGTAGATGGATTAAGCCTTGATGGAAAGATGCACCATCAGGGAGGGAAAGGGTAATGGCATCCTCGGAACCTGAAAGACAACAAAGAAAATCAATACATGTATAGAAACTGAATGATCACCTACCTGTTAGACAGTAGCAAACAGATTGACAACGAGCCGTACACAGTGACAGATGGATGGACCCTTGATGGACAGATGCACCATGAGGGAGGGATGGGGTAATGGCATCCTCTAAACCTGTAAGACAACAAAGAAAATCAATACATGTATAGAAACTGAATGATCACCTACCTGTTAGACAGTAGCAAACAGATTGACAGCGAGCCGTACAAAGTGGTAGATGGATTAAACCTTCATGGACAGATGAACCATCAGGGAGGGAAGGGGTAATGGCATCCTCTAAACCTGTAAGACAACAAAGAAAATCAATACATGTATAGAAACTGAATGATCACCTACCTGTTACACAGTAGAAAACAGATAGACAGCAAACCATACAGAGTGGCAGATGGATGGAACCTTGATGGCATCCTCAGAACCTAAAAGATAACAAAGAAAATTAATACAGGTTTTGAAACTGAAAGATCACTTATCTTTTACACAGTTGCAGAACAATAGACAGTGAGACATGGGGAATGGGGGGGTACTGGAGTCCTGAAAGCCTGTAAGACAACAAAGAAAATCAATACATGTATAGAAACTGAATGATCACCTACCTGTTAGATAGTAGAAAACAGATAGACAGTGAGCCGTACACAGTGACAGATGGATGGACCCTTGATGGACAGATGCACCATCAGGGAGGGAATGGGTAATGGCATCCTCTAAACCTGTAAGACAAGAAAAAAAAATAAATACATGTATAGAAACTGAATGATCACCTACCTGTTAGACAGGGGCAGACAGACAGACAGCGAGCCGTACACAGTGGCAGATGGATGGAACCTTGATGGACAGATGCACCATCAGGGAAGGAATGGGTAATGGCATCCTCTAAACCTGTAAGACAACAAAGAAAATCAATACATGTATAGAAACTGAATGATCACCTACCTGTTAGACAGTAGCAAACAGATAGAAAGCGAGCCATACACAGTGGCAGATGGATGGGACCTTGATGGACAGATGCACCATCAGGAAGAGAAGGGGTATTGGCATCCTCAGAAACTAATAGATAACAAAGACAATCGATACAGGTTTTGAAACTGAAATATCACTTACCTTTTACACAGTTGCAGAACAATAGACAGTGAGCCAGACACAGCTGCAGATGGACAGATTGATGGTGGCTGAATCTACGGTCAGGGAGGGAGGGGCTCTGAAGGTCCTAAACCTGTAAGACAAAAAAAAATAATTAAATACATGTATAGAAACTGAATGATCACCTACCTGTTAGACAGTAGCAAACAGATAGACAGCGAGCCATACACAGTGGCAGATGGATGGGACCTTGATGGACAGATGCACCATCAGGGAGGGAAGGGGTATTGGCATCCTCAGAACCTAAAAGATAACAAAGAAAATTAATACAGGTTTTGAAACTGAAAGATCACTTATCTTTTACACAGTTGCAGAACAAAAGACAGTGAGCCAGACACAGCTGCAGATGGACAGATTGATGGTGGCTGAATCTACGGTCAGGGAGGGAGGGGCTCTGAAGGTCCTAAACCTGTAAGACAAAAAAAAAACAAAAAACGTCAACACATGTATAGAAACTGAATGATAAACTAACTCTAACACACTTGCAGTCAGAAAGATCGAGTCACACAAATAGTTGCAACGGACATACACTTGTTTGATGGATCCACCATTAGGAAGGAGGGGGGGTCCTGGAGTCCTGAAAGCCTGTAAGACAACAAAGAAAATCAATACATGTATAGAAACTGAATGATCACCTACCTGTTACACAGTAGCAAACAGATAGACAGCGAGCCATACACAGTGGCAGATGGATTAAACCTTGATGGACAGATGCACCATCAGGGAGTGAATGGGGCGGTCCTGGAGTCCTGAAAGCCTGTAAGACAACAAAGAAAGTCAATACATGTATAGAAACTGAATGATCACCTACCTGTTAGACAGTAGCAAAAAGATTGACAGCGAGCCGTACAAAGTGGTAGATGGATGAAACCTTGATGGACAGATGCACCATCAGGGAGGGAAGGGGTAATGGCATCTTCTAAACCTATAAGACAAGAAAGAAAATCAATACATGTATAGAAACTGAATGATCACCTACCTGTTAGACAGTAGAAAACAGATAGACAACGAGCCGTACACAGTGACAGATGGATGGAACCTTGACTGACAGATGCACCATCAGGGAGGGAAGGGGTAATGGCATCCTCTAAACCTGTAAGACAACAAAGAAAATCAATACATGTACAGAAACTGAATGATCACCTACCTGTTAGACAGTAGAAAACAGATAGACAACGAGCCGTACACAGTGACAGATGGATGGAACCTTGATGGACAGATGCACCATCAGGGAGTGAATGGGGCGGTCCTGGAGTCCTGAAAGCCTGTAAGACAACAAAGAAAGTCAATACATGTATAGAAACTGAAAGATCACCTACCTGTTAGACAGTAGCAAAAAGATTGACAGCGAGCCGTACAAAGTGGTAGATGGATTAAACCTTGATGGACAGATGCACCATCAGGGAGGGAAGGTGTAATGGCATCCTCGGAACCTGAAAGACAACAAAGACAGTCAATACAGGTTTTGAAACTGAAAGATCAGGGAGGGAAGGGGTATTGACATCCTCAGAACCTAAAAGATAACAAAGAAAATTAATACAGGTTTTGAAACTGAAAGATCACTTATCTTTTACACAGTTGCAGAACAATAGACAGTGAGGCATGGGGAATGGGGGGGTCCTGGAGTCCTGAAAGCCTGTAAGACAACAAAGAAAATCAATACATGTATAGAAACTGAATGATCACCTACCTGTTAGATAGTAGAAAACAGATAGACAGCGAGCCATACACAGTGGCAGATGGATGGGACCTTGATGGACAGATGCACCATCAGGAAGGGAAGGGGTATTGGCATCCTCAGAAACTAATAGATAACAAAGACAATCGATACAGATTTTGAAACTGAAATATCACTTACCTTTTACACAGTTGCAGAACAATAGACAGTGAGCCAGACACAGCTGCAGATGGACAGATTGATGGTGGCTGAATCTACGGTCAGGCATCCTCTAAACCTGTAAGACAACAAAGAAAATCAATACATGTATAGAAACTGAATGATCACCTACCTGTTAGACAGTAGCAAACAGATTGACAGCGAGCCGTAAAAAGTGGTAGATGGATTAAACCTTCATGGACAGATGAACCATCAGGGAGGGAAGGGGTAATGGCATCCTCGGAACCTGTAAGACAACAAAGAAAATCAATACATGTTTAGAAACTGAATGATGAACTAACTCTTACACACTTGCAATCGAATAGATATCGAGTTACACAAATAGTTGCAATGGACAGACCCTTGTTTGATGGATACACCATTAGGAAGGAGGGGGGGTCCTGGAGTCCTGAAAGCCTGTAAGACAACAAAGAAAATCAATACATGTATAGAAACTGAATGATCACCTACCTGTTACACAGTAGCAAACAGATAGACAGCGAGCCATACACAGTGGCAGATGGATTAAACCTTGATGGAAAGATGCACCATCAGGGAGGGAAAGGGTAATGGCATCCTCGGAACCTGAAAGACAACAAAGAAAACCAATACATGTATAGAAACTGAATTATCACCTACCTGTTAGACAGTAGCAAACAGATAGACAGCGAGCCGTACACAGTGGCAGATGGATGAAACCTTGATGGACAGATGCACCATCAGGGAGGGAAGGGGTAATGGCATCCTCTAAACCTATAAGACAAGAAAGAAAATCAATACATGTATAGAAACTGAATGATCACCTACCTGTTAGACAGTAGAAAACAGAAAGACAGCGAGCCGTACACAGTGACAGATGGATGGACCCTTGATGGACAGATGCACCATCAGGGAGGGAATGGGTAATGGCATCCTCGGAACCTGAAAGACAACAAAGACAGTCAATACAGGTTTTGAATCTGAAAGATCACTTACCTTTTACACAGTTGCAGAACAATAGACAGTGAGCCAGACACAGCTGCAGACAGACAGATTGATGGAGGCTGGATTTACGGTCAGCGAGGGAGGGGCTCAGCAGGTCCTAAACCTGTAAGACAAAAAAAAGTCAATACATATATAGAAATTGAATGATGAACTAACTCTTACACACTTGCAGTAGGATAAATATCGAGTCACACAAATAGTTGCAATGGACAGACACTTCTTTAATGGATCCACCATTAGGAAGGGGGGGGGGGTCCTGGAGTCCTGAAAGCCTGAAAGACAACAAAGAAAATCAATACATGTATAGAAACTGAATGATCACCTACCTGTTAGACAGTAGAAAACAGATAGACAGCGAGCCATACACAGTGGCAGATGGATGGAACCTTGATGGACAGATGCATAATCAGAAATGGAAGGGTTATTGGCATCCTCAGAACCTAAAAGATAAAGACAATCAATACAGGTTTTGAAACTGTATGATCACTTACCTTTTACACAGTTGCAGAACAATAGACAGTGAGCCAGATACAGCTGCAGACGGACAGATTGATGGAGGCTGGATCTACGGTCAGCGAGGGAGGGGATCTGAAGATCCTAAAGCTGTAAGAAAAAAAAAAGTCAATACATGTATAGAAATTGAATGATGAACTAACTCTTACACACTTGCAGTCAGATAAATATTGAGTCACACAAATACTTGCAATGGACAGACACTTGTTTGATAGATCCACCATTAGGAAGGAGGGGGGCGTCCTGGAGTCCTGAAAGCCTGTAAGACAAAAAAGAAAGTGAATACATGTATAGAAACTGAATGATCACCTACCTGTTAGACAGTAGCAAACAGATAAAAAATGAGCCGTACACAGTGACACATGGATGGACCCTTGATGGACAGATGCACCATCAGGGAGGGAAGGGGTAATGGCATCCTCTAAACCTGTAAGACAACAAAGAAAATCAATACATGTATAGAAACTGAATGATCACCTACCTGTTAGACAGTAGCAAACAGATTGACAGCGAGCCGTACAAAGTGGTAGATGGATTAAGCCTTGATGGAAAGATGCACCATCAGGGAGGGAAAGGGTAATGGCATCCTCGGAACCTGAAAGACAACAAAGAAAATCAATACATGTATAGAAACTGAATGATCACCTACCTGTTAGACAGTAGCAAACAGATTGACAACGAGCCGTACACAGTGACAGATGGATGGACCCTTGATGGACAGATGCACCATGAGGGAGGGATGGGGTAATGGCATCCTCTAAACCTGTAAGACAACAAAGAAAATCAATACATGTATAGAAACTGAATGATCACCTACCTGTTAGACAGTAGCAAACAGATTGACAGCGAGCCGTACAAAGTGGTAGATGGATTAAACCTTCATGGACAGATGAACCATCAGGGAGGGAAGGGGTAATGGCATCCTCTAAACCTGTAAGACAACAAAGAAAATCAATACATGTATAGAAACTGAATGATCACCTACCTGTTACACAGTAGAAAACAGATAGACAGCAAACCATACAGAGTGGCAGATGGATGGAACCTTGATGGCATCCTCAGAACCTAAAAGATAACAAAGAAA
The DNA here is from genome assembly GCF_030463535.1 of Salminus brasiliensis. Classification (NCBI taxonomy): domain Eukaryota; kingdom Metazoa; phylum Chordata; class Actinopteri; order Characiformes; family Bryconidae; genus Salminus; species Salminus brasiliensis. The sequence goes on along the minus strand of NC_132898.1, from coordinate 14,464,417 downwards.
ATTAATACAGGTTTTGAAACTGAAAGATCACTTATCTTTTACACAGTTGCAGAACAATAGACAGTGAGACATGGGGAATGGGGGGGTACTGGAGTCCTGAAAGCCTGTAAGACAACAAAGAAAATCAATACATGTATAGAAACTGAATGATCACCTACCTGTTAGATAGTAGAAAACAGATAGACAGTGAGCCGTACACAGTGACAGATGGATGGACCCTTGATGGACAGATGCACCATCAGGGAGGGAATGGGTAATGGCATCCTCTAAACCTGTAAGACAAGAAAAAAAAATAAATACATGTATAGAAACTGAATGATCACCTACCTGTTAGACAGGGGCAGACAGACAGACAGCGAGCCGTACACAGTGGCAGATGGATGGAACCTTGATGGACAGATGCACCAACAGTTACAGAACAATAGACAGTGAGACATGGGGAATGGGGGGGTCCTGGAGTCCTGAAAGCCTGTAAGACAACAAAGAAAATCAATACATGTATAGAAACTGAATGATCACCTACCTGTTAGATAGTAGAAAACAGATAGACAGTGAGCCGTACACAGTGACAGATGGATGGACCCTTGATGGACAGATGCACCATCAGGGAGGGAATGGGTAATGGCATCCTCTAAACCTGTAAGACAAGAAAAAAAAATAAATACATGTATAGAAACTGAATGATCACCTACCTGTTAGACAGGGGCAGACAGACAGACAGCGAGCCGTACACAGTGGCAGATGGATGGAACCTTGATGGACAGATGCACCATCAGGGAAGGAATGGGTAATGGCATCCTCTAAACCTGTAAGACAACAAAGAAAATCAATACATGTATAGAAACTGAATGATCACCTACCTGTTAGACAGTAGCAAACAGATAGAAAGCGAGCCATACACAGTGGCAGATGGATGGGACCTTGATGGACAGATGCACCATCAGGAAGAGAAGGGGTATTGGCATCCTCAGAAACTAATAGATAACAAAGACAATCGATACAGGTTTTGAAACTGAAATATCACTTACCTTTTACACAGTTGCAGAACAATAGACAGTGAGCCAGACACAGCTGCAGATGGACAGATTGATGGTGGCTGAATCTACGGTCAGGGAGGGAGGGGCTCTGAAGGTCCTAAACCTGTAAGACAAAAAAAAATAATTAAATACATGTATAGAAACTGAATGATCACCTACCTGTTAGACAGTAGCAAACAGATAGACAGCGAGCCATACACAGTGGCAGATGGATGGGACCTTGATGGACAGATGCACCATCAGGGAGGGAAGGGGTATTGGCATCCTCAGAACCTAAAAGATAACAAAGAAAATTAATACAGGTTTTGAAACTGAAAGATCACTTATCTTTTACACAGTTGCAGAACAAAAGACAGTGAGCCAGACACAGCTGCAGATGGACAGATTGATGGTGGCTGAATCTACGGTCAGGGAGGGAGGGGCTCTGAAGGTCCTAAACCATTAAGACAAAAAAAAAACAAAAAACGTCAACACATGTATAGAAACTGAATGATAAACTAACTCTAACACACTTGCAGTCAGAAAGATCGAGTCACACAAATAGTTGCAACGGACATACACTTGTTTGATGGATCCACCATTAGGAAGGAGGGGGGGTCCTGGAGTCCTGAAAGCCTGTAAGACAACAAAGAAAATCAATACATGTATAGAAACTGAATGATCACCTACCTGTTACACAGTAGCAAACAGATAGACAGCGAGCCATACACAGTGGCAGATGGATTAAACCTTGATGGACAGATGCACCATCAGGGAGTGAATGGGGCGGTCCTGGAGTCCTGAAAGCCTGTAAGACAACAAAGAAAGTCAATACATGTATAGAAACTGAATGATCACCTACCTGTTAGACAGTAGCAAAAAGATTGACAGCGAGCCGTACAAAGTGGTAGATGGATGAAACCTTGATGGACAGATGCACCATCAGGGAGGGAAGGGGTAATGGCATCTTCTAAACCTATAAGACAAGAAAGAAAATCAATACATGTATAGAAACTGAATGATCACCTACCTGTTAGACAGTAGAAAACAGATAGACAACGAGCCGTACACAGTGACAGATGGATGGAACCTTGACTGACAGATGCACCATCAGGGAGGGAAGGGGTAATGGCATCCTCTAAACCTGTAAGACAACAAAGAAAATCAATACATGTACAGAAACTGAATGATCACCTACCTGTTAGACAGTAGAAAACAGATAGACAACGAGCCGTACACAGTGACAGATGGATTAAACCTTGATGGACAGATGCACCATCAGGGAGTGAATGGGGCGGTCCTGGAGTCCTGAAAGCCTGTAAGACAACAAAGAAAGTCAATACATGTATAGAAACTGAAAGATCACCTACCTGTTAGACAGTAGCAAAAAGATTGACAGCGAGCCGTACAAAGTGGTAGATGGATTAAACCTTGATGGACAGATGCACCATCAGGGAGGGAAGGTGTAATGGCATCCTCGGAACCTGAAAGACAACAAAGACAGTCAATATAGGTTTTGAAACTGAAAGATCACTTACCTTTTACACAGTTGCAGAACAATACACAGTGAGCCAGACACAGCTGCAGACGGACAGATTGATGGAGGCTGGATTTATGGTCAGCGAGGGAGGGGCTCAGAAGGTCCTAAACCTGTAAGACAAAAAAAAGTCAATACATATATAGAAATTGAATGATGAACTAACTCTTACACACTTGCAGTTAGATAAATATCGAGTCACACAAATAGTTGCAATGGACAGACACTTGTTTGATGGATCCACCATTAGGAAGGAGGGGGGGGGGGGGTCCTGGAGTCCTAAAAGCCTGTAAGACAACAAAGAAAATCAATACATGTATAGAAACTGAATGATCACCTACCTGTTAGACAGCAGCAAACAGATAGACACCGAGCCGTACACAGTGACAGATGGATGGACCCTTGAAAGACAGATGCACCATCAGGGAGGGAAGGGGTAATGGCATCCTCTAAACCTGTAAGACAAAAAAGACAATCAATACATGTATAGAAACTGAATGATCACCTACCCGTTACACAGTAGCAAACAGATAGACAGCGAGCCATACACAGTGGCAGATGGATGGAACCTTGATGGACAGATACACAATCAGAAAGGGAAGGGTTATTGGCATCCTCAGAACCTAAAAGATAAAGACAATCAATACAGGTTTTGAAACTGAAATATCACTTACCTTTTACACAGTTGCAGAACAATAGACAGTAAGCCAGATACAGCTGCAGACGGACAGATTGATGGAGGCTGGATCTACGGTCAGAGAGGGAGGGGCTCTGAAGATCCTAAAGCTGTAAGAAAAAAAAAAGTCAATACATGTATAGAAATTGAATGATGAACTAACTCTTACACACTTGCAGTCAGATAAATATGGAGCAACACAAATAGTTGCAATGGACAGACCCTTGTTTGATAGATCCACCATTAGGAAGGAGGGGGGCATCCTGGAGTCCTGAAAGCCTGTAAGACAACAAAGAAAGTCAATACATGTATAGAAACTGAACGATCACCTACCTGTTAGACAGTAGCAAACAGATAAAAAACGAGCCGTACACAGTGACACATGGATGGACCCTTGATGGACAGATGCACCATCAGGGAGGGAAGGGGTAATGGCATCCTCTAAACCTGTAAGACAACAAAGAAAATTAATACATGTATAGAAACCGAACGATCACCTACCTGTTAGACAGTAGAAAACAGAAAGACAGCGAGCCGTACACAGTGACAGATGGATGGACCCTTGATGGACAGATGCACCATCAGGGAGGGAATGGGTAATGGCATCCTCGGAACCTGAAAGACAACAAAGACAGTCAATACAGGTTTTGAATCTGAAAGATCACTTACCTTTTAAACAGTTGCAGAACAATAGACAGTGAGCCAGACACAGCTGCAGATGGACAGATTGATGGAGGCTGGATTTACGGTCAGCGAGGGAGGGGCTCAGCAGGTCCTAAACCTGTAAGACAAAAAAAAGTCAATACATATATAGAAATTGAATGATGAACTAACTCTTACACACTTGAAGTAGGATAAATATCGAGTCACACAAATAGTTGCAATGGACAGACACTTCTTTAATGGATCCACCATTAGGAAGGGGGGGGGGGGGGGTCCTGGAGTCCTGAAAGCCTGAAAGACAACAAAGAAAATCAATACATGTATAGAAACTGAATGATCACCTACCTGTTAGACAGTAGCAAACAGATAAAAAACGAGCCGTACACAGTGACACATGGATGGAACCTTGATGGACAGATGCACCATCAGGGAGGGAAGGGGTAATGGCATCCTCTAAACCTGTAAGACAACAAAGAAAATCAATACATGTATATAAACTGAATGATCACCTACCTATTAGACAGTAGTAAATAGATAGACAGCGAGCCATACACAGTGGCAGATGGATGGAACCTTGATGGACAGATGCACCATTAGGGAGGGAAGGGGTAATGGCATGCTCTGAACCTGTAAGAAAACAAAGAAAATCAATACATGTATAGAAACTGAATGATCACCTACCTGTTAGACAGGGGAAGACAGACAGAAAGCAAGCCGTACACAGTGGCAGATTGATGGAACCTTGATGGACAGACAACGAGCCGTACACAGTGACAGATGGATGGACCCTTGACGGACAGATGCACCATCAGGGACGGAAGGGGTAATGGCATCCTCTAAAGCTATAAGACAACAAAGAAAATCAATACATGTATAGAAACTGAATGATCACCTACCTGTTAGAAAGTAGCAAACAGATAGACAGCGAGCCATACACAGTGGCAGAAGGATGGAACCTTGATGGACAGATGCACCATCAGGGAGGGAAGGGGTAATGGCATCCTCTAAACCTGGAAGAGAACAAAGAAAATCAATATATGTATAGAAACTGAATGATCACCTACCTGTTAGACAGTAGCAAACAGATTGACAGCGAGCCGTACAAAGTGGTAGATGGATTAAACCTTGATGGACAGATGCACCATCAGGGACGGAAAGGGTAATGGCATCCTCGGAACCTGAAAGACAACGAAGAAAATCAATACATGTATAGAAACTGAATGATCACCTACCTGTTAGACAGAAGAAAACAGATTGACAGAGAGCCGTACAAAGTGGTAGATGGATTAAACCTTGATGGACAGATGCACCATCAGGGAGGGAAGGGGTAATGGCATCCTCGGAACCTGAAAGACAACAAAGAAAATCAATACATGTATAGAAACTGAATGATCACCTACCTGCTAGACAGTAGCAAAAAGATAGACAACGAGCCGTACAAAGTGAAAGATGGATGGACTCTTGATGGACAGATGCACCATCAGGGAGGGAAGGGGTAATGGCATCCTCTAAACCTGTAAGACAACAAAGAAAATCATTACATGTATAGAAACTGACTGATCACCTACCTGTTAGACAGTAGAAAACAGACAGACAGCGAGCCGTACACAGTGGCAGATGGATGGAACCTTGATGGACAGATGCACCATCAGGGAGGGAAGGGGTAATGGCATCCTCTAAACCTGTAAGACAACAAAGAAAATCAATACATGTATAGAAACTGAATGATCACCTACCTGTTACACAGTAGAAAACAGATAGACAGCGAGCCATACAGAGTGGCAGATGGATGGACCCTTGATGGACAGATGCACCATCAGGGAGGGAAGGGGTATTGGTATCCTCAGAACCTAAAAGATAACAAAGAAAATTAATACAGGTTTTGAAACTGAAAGATCACTTACCTTTTAGACAGTTGAAGGACAATAGACAGTGAGGCATGGGGAATGGGGGGGTCCTGGAGTACTGAAAGCCTGTAAGACAACAAAGAAAATCAATACATGTATAGAAACTGAATGATCACCTACCTGTTAGACAGTAGAAAACAGATAGACAGCGAGCCGTACACAGTGACAGATGGATGGACCCTTGATGGACAGATGCACCATCAGGGAGGGAAGGGGTAATGGCATCCTCTAAATCTGGAAGAGAACAAATAAAATAAATACCTGTATAGAAACTGAATGATCACCTACCTGTTAGTCAGTAGCAAACAGATAGACAGCGAGCCGTACACAGTTGCAGATGGATGGACCCTTGATGGACAGATGCACCATCAGGGAGGGAAGGGGTATTGGCATCCTCCGAACCTAAAAGATAACAAAGAAAATTAATACAGGTTTTGAAACTGAAAGATCACTTATCTTTTACACAGTTGTAGAACAATACACAGTGAGCCAGACAGAGCTGCAGATGGACAGATTGATGGAGGCTGGATCTACGGTCGGTGAGGGAGGGGCTCAGAAGGTCCTAAACCTGTAAGACATAAAAAAAGTCAATACATGTGTAGAAACTGAAAGATGAACTAACTCTTACACACTTGCAATCGGATAGATATCGAGTGACACAAATAGATGCAATGGACAGACCCTTGTTTGATGGATACACCATTAGGAAGGGGGGGGGGTCCTGGAGTCCTGAAAGCCTGTAAGACAACATAGAAAGTCAATACATGTATAGAAACTGAATGATCACCTACCTGTTAGACAGTAGATAACAGATAGACAGCGAGCCGTACACAGTGACAGATGGATGGACCCTTGATGGACAGATGCACCATCAGGGAGGGAATGGGTAATGGCATCCTCTAAACCTGTAAGACAACAACAACAAAAAAAAAACATGTATAGAAACTGAATGATCACCTACCTGTTAGACAGGTGCAGACAGACAGACAGCGAGCCGTACACAGTGGCAGATGGATGGAACCTTGATGGACAGATGCACCATCAGTGAGGGAAGGGGTAATGGCATCCTCTAAACCTGTAAGACAACAAAGAAAATCAATACATGTATATAAACTGAATGATCACCTACCTATTAGACAGTAGTAAATAGATAGACAGCGAGCCATACACAGTGGCAGATGGATGGAACCTAGATGGACAGATGCACCATGAGGGAGGGAAGGGGTAATGGTATCCTCTAAACCTGTAAGACAACAAAGAAAATCAATACATGTATTGAAACTGAATGATCACCTACCTGTTACACAGTAGCAAACAGATAGACAGCGAGCCATACACAGTGGCAGATGGATGGAACCTTGATGGACAGATGCACCATCAGGGAGGGAAAGGGTAATGGCATCCTAGGAAACTGAAAGACAACAAAGAAAATCAATACATGTATAGAAACTGAATGATCACCTACCTGTTAGAAAGTAGCAAACAGATAGACAACGAGCCATACACAGTGGCAAATGGATGGAACCTTGATGGACAGATGCACCATCAGGGAGGGAAGGGGTAATGGCATCATCTAAAGCTATAAGACAACAAAGAAAATCAATACATGTATAGAAACTGAATGATCACCTACCTGTTAGACAGTAGCAAACAGATAGACAGCGAGCCAAACACAGTGGCAGAAGGATGGAACCTTGATGGAAAGATGCACCATCCGGGAGGGAAGGGGTAATGGCATCCTCTAAACCTGGAAGAGAACAAAGAAAATCAATACATGTATAAAAACTGAATGATCACCTACCTGTTAGACAGTAGCAAACAGATTGACAGCGAGCCGTACAAAGTGGTAGATGGATTAAACCTTGATGGACAGATGCACCATCAGGGAGGGAAAGGGTAATGGCATCCTCGGAACCTGAAAGACAACGAAGAAAATCAATACATGTATAGAAACTGAATGACCACCTACCTGTTAGACAGAAGCAAACAGATTGACAGAGAGCCGTACAAAGTGGTAGATGGATTAAACCTTGATGGACAGATGTACCATCAGGGAGGGAAGGGGTAATGGCATCCTCGGAACCTGAAAGACAACAAAGAAAATCAATACATGTATAGAAACTGAATGATCACCTACCTGTTAGACAGTAGCAAAAAGATAGACAACGAGCCGTACACAGTGAAAGATGGATGGACCCTTGATGGACAGATGCACCATCAGGGAGGGAAGGGGTAATGGCATCCTCTAAACCTGTAAGACAACAAAGAAAATCATTACATGTATAGAAACTGAATGATCACCTACCTGTTAGACAGTAGAAAACAGACAGACAGCGAGCCGTACACAGTGGCAGATGGATGGAACCTTGATGGACAGATGCACCATCAGGGAGGGAAGGGGTATTGGCATCCTCAGAACCTAAAAGATAACAAAGAAAATTAATACAGGTTTTGAAACTGAAAGATCACTTACCTTTTAGACAGTTGCAGAACAACAGTGAGGCATGGGGAATGGGGGGGTCCTGGAGTACTGAAAGCCTGTAAGACAACAAAGAAAATCAATACATGTATAGAAACTGAATGATCACCTACCTGTTAGACAGTAGAAAACAGATAGACAGCGAGCCGTACACAGTAACAGATGGATGGACCCTTGATGGACAGATGCACCATCAGGGAGGGAAGGGGTAATGGCATCCTCTAAATCTGGAAGAGAACAAATAAAATAAATACCTGTATAGAAACTGAATGATCACCTACCTGTTACACAGTAGCAAACAGACTGACAGCGAACCGTACAAAGTGGTAGATGGATTAAACCTTGATGGACAGATGCACCATCAGGGAGGGAAAGGGTAATGGCATCCTCGGAACCTGAAAGACAACAAAGAAAATCAATACATGTATAGAAACTGAATGATCACCTACCTGTTAGACAGTAGCAAACAGATAGACAACGAGCCGTACACAGTGACAGATGGATGGACCCTTGATGGACAGATGCACCATCAGGGAGGGAATGGGTAATGGCATCCTCTAAACCTGTAAGACAACAAAAAAAAATAAATACATGTATAGAAACTGAATGATCACCTACCTGTTAGACAGGTGCAGACAGACAGACAGCGAGCCGTACACAGTGGCAGATGGATGGAACCTTCATGGACAGATGCTCCACCAGGGAGGAAAGGGGTAATGGCATCCTCTAAACCTGTAAGACAACAAAGAAAATCAATAAATGTATAGAAACTGAATGATCACCTAACTGTTAGTCAGTAGCAAACAGATAGACAGCGAGCCGTACACAGTTGCAGATGGATGGACCCTTGATGGACAGATGCACCATCAGGGAGGTAAGGGGTAATGGCATCCTCTAAACCTGTAAGACAACAAAGAAAATCAATACATGTATTGAAACTGAATGATCACCTACCTGTTACACAGTAGCAAACAGATAGACAGCGAGCCATACACAGTGGCAGATGGATGGAACCTTGATGGACAGATGCACCATCAGGGAGGGAAGGGGTAATGGCATCCTCTAAACCTGGAAGAGAACAAAGAAAATCAATACATGTAAAGAAACTGAATGATCACCTACCTGTTACACAGTAGCAAACAGATTGACAGCGAGCCGTACAAAGTGGTAGATGGATTAAACCTTGATGGACAGATGCACCATCAGGGAGGGAAAGGGTAATGGCATCCTCGGAACCTGAAAGACAACAAAGAAAATCAATACATGTATAGAAACTGAATGATCACCTACCTGTTAGACAGTAGCAAACAGATTGACAGCGAGCCGTACAAAGTGGTAGATGGATTAAACCTTGATGGACAGATGTACCATCAGGGAGGGAAGGGGTAATGGCATCCTCTAAACCTGTAAGACAAGAAAAATAAATAAATACATGTATAGAAACTGAATGATCACCTACCTGTTAGACAGGGGAAGACAGACAGACAGCAAGCCGTACACAGTGGCAGATGGATGGAACCTTGATGGACAGATGCACCATCAGGGAGGGAAAGGGTAATGGCATCCTCTAAATCTGGAAGAGAACAAATAAAATAAATACCTGTATAGAAACTGAATGATCACCTACCTGTTAGACAGTAGCAAACAGATAGACAGCGAGCCATACACAGTGGCAGATGGATGGGACCTTGATGGACAGACAACGAGCCGTACACAGTGACAGATGGATGGACCCTTGACGGAAAGATGCACCATCAGGGAGGGAAGGGGTAATGGCATCCTCTAAAGCTATAAGACAACAAAGAAAATCAATACATGTATAGAAACTGAATGATCACCTACCTGTTAGACAGTAGCAAAAAGATAGACAGCGAGCCATACACAGTGGCAGAAGGATGGAACCTTGATGGACAGATGCACCATCAGGGAGGGAAGGGGTAATGGCATCCTCTAAACCTGGAAGAGAACAAAGAAAATCAATACATGTAAAGAAACTGAATGATCACCTACCTGTTACACAGTAGCAAACAGATTGACAGCGAGCCGTACACAGTGGCAGATGGATGGAACCTTGATGGACAGATGCACCATCAGGGAGGGAAGGGGTAATGGCATCCTCTAAACCTGTAAGACAACAAAGAAAATCAATACATGTATAGAAACTGAATGATCACCTACCTGTTACACAGTAGAAAACAGAAAAACAGCGAGCCATACAGAGTGGCAGATGGATGGACCCTTGATGGACAGATGCACCATCAGGGAGGGAAGGAGTATTGGCATCCTCAGAACCTAAAAGATAACAAAGAAAATTAATACAGGATTTGAAACTGAAAGATCACTTACCTTTTAGACAGTTGCAGAACAATAGACAGTGAGGCATGGGGAATGGGGGGGTCCTGGAGTACTGAAAGCCTGTAAGACAACAAAGAAAATCAATACATGTATAGAAACTGAATGATCACCTACCTGTTAGACAGTAGAAAACAGATAGACAGCGAGCCGTACACAGTGACAGATGGATGGACCCTTGATGGACAGATGCACCATCAGGGAGGGAAGGGGTAATGGCATCCTCTAAATCTGGAAGAGAACAAATAAAATAAATACCTGTATAGAAACTGAATGATCACCTACCTGTTACACAGTAGCAAACAGACTGACAGCGAGCCGTACAAAGTGGTAGATGGATTAAACCTTGATGGACAGATGCACCATCAGGGAAGGAAAGGGTAATGGCATCCTCGGAACCTGAAAGACAACAAAGAAAATCAATACATGTATAGAAACTGAACGATCACCTACCTGTTAGACAGTAGCAAACAGATTGACAACGAGCCGTACACAGTGACAGATGGATGGACCCTTGATGGACAGATGCAACATCAGGGAGGGAATGGGTAATGGCATCCTCTAAACCTGTAAAACAACAAAAAAAAATAAATACATGTATAGAAACTGAATGATCACCTACCTGTTAGACAGGTGCAGACAGACAGACAGCGAGCCGTACACAGTGGCAGATGGATGGAACCTTCATGGACAGATGCTCCACCAGGGAGGAAAGGGGTAATGGCATCCTCTAAACCTGTAAGACAACAAAGAAAATCAATAAATGTATAGAAACTGAATGATCACCTACCTGTTACACAGTAGCAAACAGATAGACAGCGAGCCATACACAGTGGCAGATGGATGGAACCTTGATGGACAGATGCACCATCAGGGAGGGAAGGGGTAATGGCATCCTCTAAACCTGGAAGAGAACAAAGAAAATCAATACATGTAAAGAAACTGAATGATCACCTACCTGTTACACAGTAGCAAACAGATTGACAGCGAGCCGTACAAAGTGGTAGATGGATTAAACCTTGATGGACAGATGCACCATCAGGGAGGGAAAGGGTAATGGCATCCTCGGAACCTGAAAGACAACAAAGAAAATCAATACATGTATAGAAACTGAATGATCACCTACCTGTTAGACAGTAGCAAACAGATTGACAGCGAGCCGTACAAAGTGGTAGATGGATTAAACCTTGATGGACAGATGTACCATCAGGGAGGGAAGGGGTAATGGCATCCTCTAAACCTGTAAGACAAGAAAAAAAAATAAATACATGTATAGAAACTGAATGATCACCTACCTGTTAGACAGGGGAAGACAGACAGACAGCAAGCCGTACACAGTGGCAGATGGATGGAACCTTGATGGACAGATGCACCATCAGGGAGGGAAAGGGTAATGGCATCCTCTAAATCTGGAAGAGAACAAATAAAATAAATACCTGTATAGAAACTGAATGATCACCTACCTGTTAGACAGTAGCAAACAGATAGACAGCGAGCCATACACAGTGGCAGATGGATGGGACCTTGATGGACAGACAACGAGCCGTACACAGTGACAGATGGATGGACCCTTGACGGAAAGATGCACCATCAGGGAGGGAAGGGGTAATGGCATCCTCTAAACCTGTAAGACAACAAAGAAAATCAATACATGTACAGAAACTGAATGATCAACCTACCTGTTAGACAGTAGAAAACAGATAGACAATGAGCCGTACACAGTGACAGATGGATGGACCCTTGACGGACAGATGCACCATCAGGGAGGGAAGGGGTAATGGCATCCTCTATAGCTATAAGACAACAAAGAAAATCAATACATGTATAGAAACTGAATGATCACCTACCTGTTAGACAGTAGCAAACAGATAGACAGCGAGCCATACACAGTGGCAGAAGGATGGAACCTTGATGGACAGATGCACCATCAGGGAGGAAAGGGGTAATGGCATCCTCTAAACCTGGAAGAGAACAAAGAAAATCAATACATGTATAGAAACTGAATGATCACCTACCTGTTAGACAGTAGCAAACAGATTGACAGCGAGCTGTACAAAGTGGTAGATGGATTAAACCTTGATGGACAGATGCACCATCAGGGAGGGAAAGGGTAATGGCATCCTCGGAACCTGAAAGACAACGAAGAAAATCAATACATGTATAGAAACTGAATGATCACCTACCTGTTAGACAGTAGCAAAAAGACAGACAACGAGCCGTACACAGTGAAAGATGGATGGACCCTTGATGGACAGATGCACCATCAGGGAGGGAAGGGGTAATGGCATCCTCTAAACCTGTAAGACAACAAAGAAAATCATTACATGTATAGAAACTGAATGATCACCTACCTGTTAGACAGTAGAAAACAGACAGACAGCGAGTCGTACACAGTGGCAGATGGATGGAACCTTGATGGACAGATGCACCATCAGGGAGGGAAGGGGTAATGGCATCCTCTAAACCTGTAAGACAACAAAGAAAATCAATACATGTATAGAAACTGAATGATCACCTACCTGTTACACAGTAGAAAACAGATAGACAGCGAGCCATACAGAGTGGCAGATGGATGGACCCTTGATGGACAGATGCACCATCAGGGAGGGAAGGGGTATTGGCATCCTCAGAACCTAAAAGATAACAAAGAAAATTAATACAGATTTTGAAACTGAAAGATCACTTACCTTTTAGACAGTTGCAGAACAATAGACAGTGAGGCATGGGGAATGGGGGGGTCCTGGAGTACTGAAAGCCTGTAAGACAACAAAGAAAATCAATACATGTATAGAAACTGAATGATCACCTACCTGTTAGACAGTAGAAAACAGATAGACAGCGAGCCGTACACAGTGACAGATGGATGGACCCTTGATGGACAGATGCACCATCAGGGAGGGAAGGGGTAATGGCATCCTCTAAATCTGGAAGAGAACAAATAAAATAAATACCTGTATAGAAACTGAATGATCACCTACCTGTTAGTCAGTAGCAAACAGATAGACAGCGAGCCGTACACAGTTGCAGATGGATGGACCCTTGATGGACAGATGCACCATCAGGGAGAGAAGGGGTATTGGCATCCTCCGAACCTAAAAGATAACAAAGAAAATTAATACAGGTTTTGAAACTGAAAGATCACTTACCTTTTACACAGTTGTAGAACAATACACAGTGAGCCAGACAGAGCTGCAGATGGACAGATTGATGGAGGCTGGATCTACGGTCGGTGAGGGAGGGGCTCAGAAGGTCCTAAACCTGTAAGACATAAAAAAAGTCAATATATGTGTAGAAACTGAAAGATGAACTAACTCTTACACACTTGCAATCGGATAGATATCGAGTGACACAAATAGTTGCAATGGACAGACCCTTGTTTGATGGATACACCATTAGGAAGGGGGGGGGGGGTCCTGGAGTCCTGAAAGCCTGTAAGACAACATAGAAAGTCAATACATGTATAGAAACTGAATGATCACCTACCCGTTAGACAGGGGCAGACAGACAGACAGAGAGCCGTACACAGTGGCAGATGGATGGAACCTTGATGGACAGATGCACCATCAGGGAAGGAATGGGTAATGGCATCCTCTAAACCTGTAAGACAACAAAGAAAATCAATACATGTATAGAAACTGAATGATCACCTACCTGTTAGTCAGTAGCAAACAGATAGACAGCGAGCTGTACACAGTTGCAGATGGATGGACCCTTGATGGACAGATGCACCATCAGGGAGGGAAGGGGTAATGGCATCCTCTAAACCTGTAAGACAACAAAGAAAATCAATACATGTATAGAAACTGAATGATCACCTACCTGTTAGACAGTAGCAAACAGATAGACAACGAGCCGTACACAGTGACAGATGGATGGACCCTTGATGGACAGATGCACCATCAGGGAGGGAATGGGTAATGGCATCCTCTAAACCTGTAAGACAACAAAAAAAAATAAATACATGTATAGAAACTGAATGATCACCTACCTGTTAGACAGTAGCAAACAGATTGACAGCGAGCCGTACAAAGTGGTAGATGGATTAAACCTTGATGGACAGATGCACCATCAGGGAGGGAAAGGGTAATGGCATCCTCGGAACCTGAAAGACAACGAAGAAAATCAATACATGTATAGAAACTGAATGATCACCTACCTGTTAGACAGAAGCAAACAGATTGACAGAGAGCCGTACAAAGTGGTAGATGGATTAAACCTTGATGGACAGATGTACCATCAGGGAGGGAAGGGGTAATGGCATCCTCGGAACCTGAAAGACAACAAAGAAAATCAATACATGTATAGAAACTGAATGATCACCTACCTGTTAGACAGTAGCAAAAAGATAGACAACGAGCCGTACACAGTGAAAGATGGATGGACCCTTGATGGACAGATACACCATCAGGGAGGGAAGGGGTAATGGCATCCTCTAAACCTGTAAGACAACAAAGAAAATCATTACATGTATAGAAACTGAATGATCACCTACCTGTTAGACAGTAGAAAACAGACAGACAGCGAGCCGTACACAGTGGCAGATGGATGGAACCTTGATGGACAGATGCACCATCAGGGAGGGAAGGGGTAATGGCATCCTCTAAACCTGTAAGACAACAAAGAAAATCAATACATGTATAGAAACTGAATGATCACCTACCTGTTACACAGTAGAAAACAGATAGACAGCGAGCCATACAGAGTGGCAGATGGATGGACCCTTGATGGACAGATGCACCATCAGGGAGGGAAGGGGTATTGGCATCCTCAGAACCTAAAAGATAACAAAGAAAATTAATACAGGTTTTGAAACTGAAAGATCACTTACCTTTTAGACAGTTGCAGAACAATAGACAGTGAGGCATGGGGAATGGGGGGGTCCTGGAGTACTGAAAGCCTGTAAGACAACAAAGAAAATCAATACATGTATAGAAACTGAATGATCACCTACCTGTTAGACAGTAGAAAACAGATAGACAGCGAGCCGTACACAGTAACAGATGGATGGACCCTTGATGGACAGATGCACCATCAGGGAGGGAAGGGGTAATGGCATCCTCTAAATCTGGAAGAGAACAAATAAAATAAATACCTGTATAGAAACTGAATGATCACCTACCTGTTAGTCAGTAGCAAAAAGATAGACAGCGAGCCGTACACAGTTGCAGATGGATGGACCCTAGATGGACAGATGCACCATCAGGGAGGGAAGGGGTAATGGCATCCTCTAAACCTGTAAGACAAGAAAAAAAAATAAATACATGTATAGAAACTGAATGATCACCTACCCGTTAGACAGGGGCAGACAGACAGACAGAGAGCCGTACACATTGGCAGATAGATGGAACCTTGATGGACAGATGCACCATCAGGGAAGGAATGGGTAATGGCATCCTCTAAACCTGTAAGACAACAAAGAAAATCAATACATGTATTGAAACTGAATGATCACCTACCTGTTACATAGTAGCAAACAGATAGACAGCGAGCCATACACAGTGGCAGATGGATGGAACCTTGATGGACAGATGCACCATCAGGGAGGGAAAGGGTAATGGCATCCTAGGAAACTGAAAGACAACAAAGAAAATCAATACATGTATAGAAACTGAATGATCATCTACCTGTTAGACAGTAGCAAACAGACAGACAACGAGCCATACACAGTGGCAGATGGATGGAACCTTGATGGACAGATGCACCATCAGGGAGGGAAGGGGTAATGGCATCCTCTAAACCTGTAAGACAACAAAGAAAATCAATACATGTATAGAAACTGAATGATCACCTACCTGTTAGACAGTAGCAAACAGATAGACAGCGAGCCATACACAGTGGCAGAAGGATGGAACCTTGATGGACAGATGCACCATCAGGGAGGGAAGGGGTAATGGCATCCTCTAAACCTGGAAGAGAACAAAGAAAATCAATACATGTAAAGAAACTGAATGATCACCTACCTGTTACACAGTAGCAAACAGACTGACAGCGAGCCGTACAAAGTGGTAGATGGATTAAACCTTGATGGACAGATGCACCATCAGGGAGGGAAAGGGTAATGGCATCCTCGGAACCTGAAAGACAACAAAGAAAATCAATACATGTATAGAAACTGAATGATCACCTACCTGTTAGACAGTAGCAAACAGATAGACAACGAGCCGTACACAGTGACAGATGGATGGACCCTTGATGGACAGATGCACCATCAGGGAGGGAATGGGTAATGGCATCCTCTAAACCTGTAAGACAACAAAAAAAAATAAATACATGTATAGAAACTGAATGATCACCTACCTGTTAGACAGGTGCAGACAGACAGACAGCGAGCCGTACACAGTGGCAGATGGATGGAACCTTCATGGACAGATGCTCCACCAGGGAGGGAAGGGGTAATGGCATCCTCTAAACCTGTAAGACAACAAAGAAAATCAATACATGTATTGAAACTGAATGATCACCTACCTGTTACACAGTAGCAAACAGATAGACAGCGAGCCATACACAGTGGCAGATGGATGGAACCTTGATGGACAGATGCACCATCAGGGAGGGAAGGGGTAATGGCATCCTCTAAACCTGGAAGAGAACAAAGAAAATCAATACATGTAAAGAAACTGAATGATCACCTACCTGTTACACAGTAGCAAACAGATTGACAGCGAGCCGTACAAAGTGGTAGATGGATTAAACCTTGATGGACAGATGCACCATCAGGGAGGGAAAGGGTAATGGCATCCTCGGAACCTGAAAGACAACAAAGAAAATCAATACATGTATAGAAACTGAATGATCACCTACCTGTTAGACAGTAGCAAACAGATTGACAGCGAGCCGTACAAAGTGGTAGATGGATTAAACCTTGATGGACAGATGTACCATCAGGGAGGGAAGGGGTAATGGCATCCTCTAAACCTGTAAGACAAGAAAAAAAAATAAATACATGTATAGAAACTGAATGATCACCTACCTGTTAGACAGGGGAAGACAGACAGACAGCAAGCCGTACACAGTGGCAGATGGATGGAACCTTGATGGACAGATGCACCATCAGGGAGGGAAAGGGTAATGGCATCCTCTAAATCTGGAAGAGAACAAATAAAATAAATACCTGTATAGAAACTGAATGATCACCTACCTGTTAGACAGTAGCAAACAGATAGACAGCGAGCCATACACAGTGGCAGATGGATGGGACCTTGATGGACAGACAACGAGCCGTACACAGTTGCAGATGGATGGACCCTTGATGGACAGATGCACCATCAGGGAGGGAAGGGGTATTGGCATCCTCCGAACCTAAAAGATAACAAAGAAAATTAATACAGGTTTTGAAACTGAAAGATCACTTACCTTTTACACAGTTGTAGAACAATACAAAGTGAGCCAGACAGAGCTGCAGATGGACAGATTGATGGAGGCTGGATCTACGGTCGGTGAGGGAGGGGCTCAGAAGGTCCTAAACCTGTAAGACATAAAAAAAGTCAATACATGTATAGAAACTGAAAGATGAACTAACTCTTACACACTTGCAATCGGATAGATATCGAGTGACACAAATAGTTGCAATGGACAGACCCTTGTTTGATGGATACACCATTAGGAAGGGGGGGGGGGGTCCTGGAGTCCTGAAAGCCTGTAAGACAACATAGAAAGTCAATACATGTATAGAAACTGAATGATCACCTACCTATTAGACAGTAGAAAACAGATAGACAGCGAGCCGTACACAGTGACAGATGGATGGACCCTTGATGGACAGATGCACCATCAGGGAGGGAATGGGTAATGGCATCCTCTAAACCTGTAAGACAACAACAAAAAAAAAACATGTATAGAAACTGAATGATCACCTACCTGTTAGACAGGTGCAGACAGACAGACAGCGAGCCGTACACAGTGGCAGATGGATGGAACCTTGATGGACAGATGCACCATCAGGGAGGGAAGGGGTAATGGCATCCTCTAAACCTGTAAGACAACAAAGAAAATCAATACATGTATAGAAACTGAATGATCACCTACCTATTAGACAGTAGTAAATAGATAGACAGCGAGCCATACACAGTGGCAGATGGATGGAACCTTGATGGACAGATGCACCATGAGGGAGGGAAGGGGTAATGGTATCCTCTAAACCTGTAAGACAACAAAGAAAATCATTACATGTATAGAAACTGAATGATCACCTACCTGTTAGACAGTAGAAAACAGACAGACAGCGAGTCGTACACAGTGGCAGATGGATGGAACCTTGATGGACAGATGCACCATCAGGGAGGGAAGGGGTAATGGCATCCTCTAAACCT
Source organism: Salminus brasiliensis (assembly GCF_030463535.1). Taxonomy (NCBI): domain Eukaryota; kingdom Metazoa; phylum Chordata; class Actinopteri; order Characiformes; family Bryconidae; genus Salminus; species Salminus brasiliensis. The sequence goes on along the minus strand of NC_132898.1, from coordinate 14,445,478 downwards.
GTAAGACAACAAAGAAAATCAATACATGTATAGAAACTGAATGATCACCTACCTGTTACACAGTAGAAAACAGATAGACAGCGAGCCATACAGAGTGGCAGATGGATGGATCCTTGATGGACAGATGCACCATCAGGGAGGGAAGGGGTATTGGCATCCTCAGAACCTAAAAGATAACAAAGAAAATTAATACAGATTTTGAAACTGAAAGATCACTTACCTTTTAGACAGTTGCAGAACAATAGACAGTGAGGCATGGGGAATGGGGGGGTCCTGGAGTACTGAAAGCCTGTAAGACAACAAAGAAAATCAATATATGTATAGAAACTGAATGATCACCTACCTGTTAGACAGTAGAAAACAGATAGACAGCGAGCCGTACACAGTGACAGATGGATGGACCGTTGATGGACAGATGCACCATCAGGGAGGGAAGGGGTAATGGCATCCTCTAAATCTGGAAGAGAACAAATAAAATAAATACCTGTATAGAAACTGAATGATCACCTACCTGTTAGTCAGTAGCAAACAGATAGACAGCGAGCCGTACACAGTGACAGATGGATGGACCCTTGATGGACAGATGCACCATCAGGGAGGGAATGGGTAATGGCATCCTCTAAACCTGTAAGACAACAACAAAAAAAAAAAAACATGTATAGAAACTGAATGATCACCTACCTGTTAGACAGGTGCAGACAGACAGACAGCGAGCCGTACACAGTGGCAGATGGATGGAACCTTGATGGACAGATGCACCATCAGGGAGGGAAGGGGTAATGGCATCCTCTAAACCTGTAAGACAACAAAGAAAATCAATACATGTATAGAAACTGAATGATCACCTACCTATTAGACAGTAGTAAATAGATAGACAGCGAGCCATACACAGTGGCAGATGGATGGAACCTTGATGGACAGATGCACCTTGAGGGAGGGAAGGGGTAATGGTATCCTCTAAACCTGTAAGACAACAAAGAAAATCAATACATGTATTGAAACTGAATGATCACCTACCTGTTACACAGTAGCAAACAGATAGACAGCGAGCCATACACAGTGGCAGATGGATGGAACCTTGATGGACAGATGCACCATCAGGGAGGGAAAGGGTAATGGCATCCTAGGAAACTGAAAGACAACAAAGAAAATCAATACATGTATAGAAACTGAATGATCACCTACCTGTTAGACAGTAGCAAACAGACAGACAACGAGCCATACACAGTGGCAGATGGATGGAACCTTGATGGACAGATGCACCATCAGGGAGGGAAGGGGTAATGGCATCCTCTAAACCTGTAAGACAACAAAGAAAATCAATACATGTATAGAAACTGAATGATCACCTACCTGTTAGACAGTAGCAAACAGATAGACAGCGAGCCATACACAGTGGCAGAAGGATGGAACCTTGATGGACAGATGCACCATCAGGGAGGGAAGGGGTAATGGCATCCTCTAAACCTGAAAGAGAAGAAAGAAAATCAAAACATGTATAGAAACTGAATGATCACCTACCTGTTAGACAGTAGCAAACAGATTGACAGCGAGCCGTACAAAGTGGTAGATGGATTAAACCTTGATGGACAGATGCACCATCAGGGAGGGAAAGGGAAATGGCATCCTCGGAACCTGAAAGACAACGAAGAAAATCAATACATGTATAGAAACTGAATGATCACCTACCTGTTAGACAGAAGCAAACAGATTGACAGAGAGCCGTACAAAGTGGTAGATGGATTAAACCTTGATGGACAGATGTACCATCAGGGAGGGAAGGGGTAATGGCATCCTCGGAACCTGAAAGACAACAAAGAAAATCAATACATGTATAGAAACTGAATGATCACCTACCTGTTAGACAGTAGAAAACAGACAGACAGCGAGCCGTACACAGTGGCAGATGGATGGAACCTTGATGGACAGATGTACCATCAGGGAGGGAAGGGGTAATGGCATCCTCTAAACCTGTAAGACAACAAAGAAAATCAATACATGTATAGAAACTGAATGATCACCTACCTGTTAGACAGTAGAAAACAGACAGACAGCGAGCCGTACACAGTGGCAGATGGATGGAACCTTGATGGACAGATGCACCATCAGGGAGGGAAGGGGTATTGGCATCCTCAGGACCTAAAAGATAAAGAAAATTAATACAGGTTTTGAAACTGAAAGATCACTTACCTTTTAGACAGTTGCAGAACAATAGACAGTGAGGCATGGGGAATGGGGGGGTCCTGGAGTACTGAAAGCCTGTAAGACAACAAAGAAAATCAATACATGTATAGAAACTGAATGATCACCTACCTGTTAGACAGTAGAAAACAGATAGACAACGAGCCGTACACAGTAACAGATGGATGGACCCTTGATGGACAGATGCACCATCAGGGAGGGAAGGGGTAATGGCATCCTCTAAATCTGGAAGAGAACAAATAAAATAAATACCTGTATAGAAACTGAATGATCACCTACCTGTCAGTCAGTAGCAAAAAGATAGACAGCGAGCCGTACACAGTTGCAGATGGATGGACCCTTGATGGACAGATGCACCATCAGGGAGGGAAGGGGTAATGGCATCCTCTAAACCTGTAAGACAAGAAAAAAAAATAAATACATGTATAGAAACTGAATGATCACCTACCCGTTAGACAGGGGCAGACAGACAGACAGAGAGCCGTACACAGTGGCAGATGGATGGAACCTTGATGGACAGATGCACCATCAGGGAAGGAATGGGTAATGGCATCCTCTAAACCTGTAAGACAACAAAGAAAATCAATACATGTATAGAAACTGAATGATCACCTACCTGTTAGTCAGTAGCAAACAGATAGACAGCGAGCCGTACACAGTTGCAGATGGATGGACCCTTGATGGACAGATGCACCATCAGGGAGGGAAGGGGTAATGGCATCCTCTAAACCTGGAAGAGAACAAAGAAAATCAATACATGTAAAGAAACTGAATGATCACCTACCTGTTACACAGTAGCAAACAGACTGACAGCGAGCCGTACAAAGTGGTAGATGGATTAAACCTTGATGGACAGATGCACCATCAGGGAGGGAAAGGGTAATGGCATCCTCGGAACCTGAAAGACAACAAAGAAAATCAATACATGTATAGAAACTGAATGATCACCTACCTGTTAGACAGTAGCAAACAGATAGACAACGAGCCGTACACAGTGACAGATGGATGGACCCTTGATGGACAGATGCACCATCAGGGAGGGAATGGGTAATGGCATCCTCTAAACCTGTAAGACAACAAAAAAAAATAAATACATGTATAGAAACTGAATGATCACCTACCTGTTAGACAGGTGCAGACAGACAGACAGCGAGCCGTACACAGTGGCAGATGGATGGAACCTTCATGGACAGATGCTCCACCAGGGAGGGAAGGGGTAATGGCATCCTCTAAACCTGTAAGACAACAAAGAAAATCAATACATGTATAGAAACTGAATGATCACCTACCTGTTAGACAGTAGCAAACAGATTGACAGCGAGCCGTACACAGTGGCAGATGGATTAAACCTTGATGGACAGATGCACCATCAGGGAGGGAAGGGGTAATGGCATCCTCGGAACCTGAAAGACAACAAAGACAGTCAATACAGGTTTTGAAACTGAAAGATCACTTACCTTTTACACAGTTGCAGAACAATACACAGTGAGCCAGACACAGCTGCAGACGGACAGATTGATGGAGGCTTGATTTACGGTCAGCGACGGAGGGGCTCAGAAGGTCCTAAACTTGTAAGACAAAAAAAAGTCAATACATATATAGAAATTGAATGATGAACTAACTCTTACACACTTGCAATCGGATAGATATCGACTTACACAAATAGTTGCAATAAACAGACCCTTGTTTGATGGATACACCATTAGGAAGGAGGGGGGGGGGGGGTCCTGGAGTCCTGAAAGCCTGTAAAAAAACAAATAAAGTCAATACATGTATAGAAACTGAATGATCACCTACCTGTTAGACAGTAGCAAAAAGATAGACAACGAGCCGTACACAGTGACACATGGATGGACCCTTGATGGACAGATGCACCATCAGGGTGGGAAGGGGTAATGGCATCCTCTAAACCTTTAAGACAAAAAAGAAAATCAATACATGTATAGAAACTGAATGATCACCTACCTGTTAGACAGTAGCACACAGATAGACAGCGAGCCATACACAGTGGCAGATGGATGGAACCTTGACGGACAGATGCACCATCAGGAAGGGAAGGAGTATTGGCATCCTCAGAACCTAAAAGATAACAAAGACAATCATGACAGGTTTTGAAACTGAAATATCACTTACCTTTTACACAGTTGCAGAACAATAGACAGTGAGCCAGACACAGCTGCAGATGGACAGATTGATGGTGGCTGAATCTACGGTCAGGGAGGGAGGGGCTCTGAAGGTCCTAAATTTGTAAGACAAAAAAAAAAAAAAAACGTCAATACATTTATATAAACTGAATGATCACCTACCTGTTAGACAGTAGCAAACAGATAGACAGCGAGCCGTACACAGTGGCAGATGGATGAAACCTTGATTGACAGATGCACCATCAGGGAGAGAAGGGGGGGGGGGTCCTGGAGTCCTGAAAGCCTGTAAGACAACAAAGAAAGTCAATACATGTATAGAAACTGAATGATCACCTACCTGTTAGACAGCAGCAAACAGACAGACAACGAGCTGTACACAGTGACAGATGGATGGACCCTTGACGGACAGATGCACCATCAAGGAGGGAATGGGTAATGGCATCCTCTAAACCTGTAAGACAACAAAGAAAATCAATACATGTATAGAAACTGAATGATCACCTACCTGTTTGACAGGTGCAGACAGATAGACAGCGAGCCGTACACAGTGGCAGATGGATGGAACCTTGATGGACAGATGCACCATCAGAGAGGGAAGGGGTAATGGCATCCTCTACACCTGTAAGACAACAAAGAAAATCTATACATGTATAGAAACTGAATGATGAACTAACTCTTACACACTTGCAGTCAGAAAGATCGAGTAACACAAATAGTTGCAATGGACAGAGACTTGTTTAATGGACCCACCATTAGGAAGGAGGGGGGGGGTCCTGGAGTCCTGAAAGCCTGTACAACAACAAAGAAAGTCAATACAGGTATAGAAACTGAATGATCATCTACCTGTTAGATAGAAGCAAACAAACAGACAGCGAGCCCTACACAGTTTCAGATGGATGGACCCTTGATGGACAGTTGCACCATCAGGAAGGGAAGGGGTATTGGCATCCTCAGAACCTGAAAGATAACTAAGACAATCAATACAGGTTTTGAAACTAAAAGATCTCTTACCTTTTACACAGTTGCAGAACAATAGACAGTGAGCCAGACACAGCTGCAGATGGACAGATTGATGGTGGCTGGATCTACGGTCAGAGAGGGAGGGGCTCAGAAGGTCCTAAACCTGTAAGATAAATAAAAAAAGTCAATACATGTATAGAAACTGAATGATGAACTAACTCTTACCCTTGCAATCAGATAGATATCGTGTCAAAAAATAGTTGCAATGGACAGACCCTTGTTTGATGGATCCACCATTAGGAAGGAGGGGGGGTCCTGGAGTCCTGAAAGTCTGTAAGATAACAAATAAGTCAATACATATATAGAAAACGAATGACCATTTACCTGTTAGACAGTAGCAAACAAACAGACAGCGAGCCGTACACAGTGACAGATGGACGGACTCTTGATGGACAGATGCACCATCAGGGAGGGAAGGGGTAATGGCATCCTCTAAACCTGTAAGACAACAAAGACAGTCAATACAGGTTTTGAAACTGAATGATCATCTACCTGTTAGACAGTAGAAAACAGATAGACAGCGAGCCTTACACAGTGACAGATGGATGGACCCTTGATGGACAGATGCACCATCAGGGAGGGAAGTTGCAATGGCATCCTCTAAACCTGTAAGGCAACAAAGAAAATCAAAACATGTTTAAAAACTGAATGATCACCTACCTGTTAGACGGTAGCAAACTGTTATACAGTAGCAAATAGATAGACACCGAGCCAAACAAAGTGGCAGATGGATGGACCCTTGGTGCACGGATGCAACATCAGTGAGGGAAGGGCTAATTGCATCTTCGGAACTTGAAAGACAACAAAGACAGTCAATACAGGTTTTGAAACTGAAAGATCACTTACCTTTACACAGTTTCAGAACAATAGACAGTGAGCCAGACATAGCTGCAAATGGACAGATTGATGGTGGCTGGATCTACGATCAGGGAGGGAGGGGCTCAGAAGGACCTGAACCTGTAAGACAAAAAAAAAAACAAGTCAATACATGTATAGAAACTGAATGATGACCTAACTCTTACACACTTGCAGTCAGATAGATAGCGAGTCACACACACCATTGCAATGGACAGACCCTTGTTTGTTGGATCCACCATTAGGAAGGAGGAGGGTGGGGTCCTGGGGTCCTGAAAGCCTGTAAGACAACAAAGAAATAGAGAACTTGTAAGACAAAGAAGAAAGTCAATACATGTTTAGAAACTGGTTGATTGTTTAAATGATCATTCACCTCTTATACACTGTCATACAAATACAGTTGCAGATGGAAAGAGGCTTGTTGGCCGGGTTTGAACAAGTTAAAGTTTATTGAGGTTCCTGCTGGAACAGCCTGACAAACGTGTGTTGCAGTAATAAAACCGTGAGTTTAAGTGTGTACTAGCTTTTCTGCATCCTGTAGAGATAAGGAATCTCTTAAATAGTTTGCCAATGTAGAAAATCTGTTCTATGTATTTAGCTATATGTTGCTCAAATGATAGATCTGAATCAAATAAGACACCAAGATTTGTAGATGCTTAACCTGGAATAATGGAAAAAACAGCCAAGTCCAACATTTAGTATGAGTTTACTTCTAGTGTCTTTTGGACCCAAAAAGAGAACCTCTGTTTTGTTACTTTTAAGAAGAACAAAGTCATTTGGCATCCAGAGTACATCCTTCACACAGTCCTCAATTTTCTTTAATCTAGAGTTACCATCAGGTTTGGCTGATATATAGAGCTGTGTCATCTGCATCTGAAAGTTAACATCATGTCTGCTTATAACTGCCCAGTGGTAACATCTATAATGTAAATAATATATGCCCTTAAATAGAGCATTGTGGAACTCCAAATCAGACTTCTCTGTAATTTAGAAATACTGACTGATAGGGTTCGTTTAGATATGATTTGAACCACAATAGGGCTGTTCCTGTGATTCCAACCATGTTCTCTAATCTTTCTAAGAGAATAGTGTTATCTATAGTGTCAAAGGCTAAACTGAGGGTGAGTAGGGCTACATAGCAAGAGGCAAGAAAGAGATCGTTTGTAATCTTCACTTGGGCTATCTGAATCCAGATTGGAATTTCTCATACATTTCATTTTTACTCAGGTATAAGCAGAGTTGTTGAGCCACAGCATTTTCTAATATCTTGGACAGAAATGTTAAGCTTGAGATGGGTCTGTAATTGACAGTACACTAGGATCAAGATTTAGTTTCTTAATCAAAGGTTTTATAACAGCAAATTTAAGGGATTTGGGTACATGGTCTTAGGTAAGGGATGCATTTACTATTGTTAAAGGTGGTCTGATTATAATTGGGAGTAATTCTGACAGTATTTTAGAGGGAATCGGGTCGAGTGTACAGGTTGTAAAATTTATTGAGGAAATACTTTTTTGTTAGTTCTGGCTGTGGAAGTGTGTAGAAGACATCCAGCCTTTATTCTACAACTAATTTATATTCTAAATCAGCTACACCGGGTGACAGCCATGTTTAATTTAATAAGGAGTGTTGGATTTGTTGTCAAATATTTTCTATTTTATTATTAAAATAGTCCATAAAATATTACTGGTTAAGGTAGTAGGGATCTGGGGTTGAGAATTTGCCCAACATACCTGACTTGGGTTGTATATTTAACAGTCTAAATTTAAATTTATTTGTGGAAGTTACTTGTACTGGTAAGATTTGATACATATGGTTCCTTTTTTTCCCCCCTAAGATTGTTAAAACCAATTTTCTGTCCTCTATATATGCTCGATACTGCAGGGTTTGTTTGAAATGCGAGCAAGTGATACTAATATTACTTTTTTAATACAAGAAAAAGAGAAGAAAGGGCAGAACAAATGGTTTGAATGCAGTAAATTATCACTTACCTGACAGATCTCAGGCAGCACAGGTGTAGCCTTTCTCGGTGGTAGAGGACAGAACGTCAAACCTGCAGTCAGCAGTGGAGCGTGAAGAGTCAGCTGAACGGCTTGCTTCCTCGATCCTGGCGTCTGTTTTCTTCCAAACGGTGTCTGAAATTTAGTGTACTAGAGGTCTTCCAGGCATTCCAGCATTGCCCTTAGGGCCCTATATTTAATAGGGTCTTACAATAAAATCTCCAACAATGAGAACACCGTCTGCAGTAGTTGCCCTCTCTGCTGGAGCATGCAGAGCCATAGACAAAGTCGATAAAAGCCCAGTTGCTTCAGGGTTGAACAATATCTCTCTCGGTAAATCGCTCAAAGAAAAAAAATAAAAATAAACATCAGCTCCCACCTTAGGCCTTCCACTTCCTTTTTGTTTTTCTTTTTCCTGGCCCAGGGAATTGCGCAAAATGCAGAGGTGGTCAGAGTTAGGGGACCTGTCAATAATAGGTGCCTTCCTCAAACTTTTCCACATCTGTTGAAGAAAAAATGAAGAAAAACTTGTTAACTTGTTTACTGTGAATGCAGTGTCTTGTCTGCTAATGTTACTGAACATATATACATTACTCTGTATTTAAATTAATTATTAAATTATTAAAAATTAATTAGAACATTTTTGTGTAGGATGTAAGCTAATTACAAATAATGCTAATGATAGTGGGTACGATACACACTCAGCACCAGATGCTTCATCATTCCGTATGCTGCACTAAGGTGGTGGTATGGGGGCCCCAAAATGAAAATCTGCTCAGAGCGCAATAAAGTCCTGGGCTGGCCCTGGTCACGCGGTTGCTTCCAGGGCCTCTCCATGGTCACCATATTCCTCGAAAGTAAACACAGAAGTTAGTTAGTAAAGCAAACTAATGTAAAGTAAGACACACAGCAGACAGCACAAGATCATAGTTTTATCAAGGATAAAACTATGATAAACAAGCCAAAGCTAATATTACAGAATATAAAAGAAATGACTTGGAGGTAGTCACATGAGATTGACAAGCAGTGTGGCTGGTTGGGAGAAGTTGTCCCATTAACTTAAATCCTAACTAATCTGAATATTTATCCTTTTCAGCTATTTGTCTGTTATGTATTTCATTATCAAACTTTCTACTGTTCGAAACCGTTCATCCATAAGAACGTCTTCATCTTTAAAAAATTTTAAGCCTTCATGAGGGAAGGGGCAGTTGCTACCGAACCAGGTGATGCTAGCCCGAAATGGGACAGAATGCTAATTTGGAAAACATCCTTGACGAAGTGAGTAGAATGAGAAGATGGGAAGACTCCACTCAACAACTGGTGAATGGCCACGAGCTGCATGGCAAGTGCATAGATAATCTGTAGAGCTGTGTGGAAGATCTGGAAAATAGGAGCCACCACAATAAAGTCAGATTGTTTGGGCTTAAAAGAGGGCATTGAAGGGGAGAACTTGATTGTATGCATTGAAAAGATACTGTCAGAAGGCCTGCACATGCACATTAATAACAAATTTGAAATTGAACGAGCACACTGCTCTCCCGGATCTCATCCGCATGAAGACCATCTTCAGAGATTCATCCTGATAAAGTTTCTGCATTCAACCGCAAGAGATAATGTCTTAAAAAGCAACCCTAAAGCATCAGCAGTTACTGATGGGGAATAAACTATAAAACATCCACTAGCACAAGGGGACTGAGAGGTAGTAGACGTCTCAGACATTCCACTGACCCAAGTTAAGTTCTCTTCTTTTTGTTCTTCCTTTTTTCTCTTTGTTGTTAGTTTTGTGGACATGAATTTAACAAGAAGAGAATCCTCAGCTGGCTGCTGGAGACATTTTTCTGTTCATGTTCTCTCCTCTGCTGTGGAGAAAAGATTTTTGTTGGCCTGTTTGGCTATGTTGGTTAATTTTAGAATTACATGTATCCTAATAATGTTCAGTGGTACAAAAGCAGTAGCCTATATTTTGAAATTAGGAAGGTCAGATGGCATGGGACAATTGCTATGCAATCTTTTATTTCAGTTTTGTTATCTTATAATATGAATGGCAAATAGTGCTTATGTTAAGGTAGTTTCCTGGAATATTAATGGCTCTTATGGAGTTCTTATTTTGGTCCATAGGAGGTTGAACTTTTCTTTGCTGAAAGAGTATAAGGATAGTAATGGTAGATTTATTTATAAAGAAGCCAGTATAAATGGGGGGGGGGGGGGTAAATAACACTATGTAATATCTATTACTGTCATGGAGTTTATATATTGGTTAATGCCCAAGGACAAATGATTTTGGCAGGACTTTAATCAGGTCTTAGATGGGATATTAGATCAAAGTAAATAATCAGGTACCTCAACGCTAAAGGACAGAGCTGCCATTCACATGCTGATGGAGGACAATGACCTGCCCAATAATTGACTTTATTTTGATCTCAGAGTCTAACCAATACTATCACTGGTAGCACTATCAACGCTATTTCCGTGTCAGACCATGCATCTGTTGAGCTTTGTGTGAATATACATTCAGACAGGTTTAGAAGAGGTAGATGGAGAATGAACACATCTCTACTACAGGAGGAGTTATTTTCTTAAGAACTTGCAGAGCACCTATCCTCATTTTAATTTGGGTAGCACAGACAGCATAGCAATGGTTTGGGAGGCATCTAAAGTGTACATTGGGGTAAAAGGATTGCACAGACTTCGGAATGGGAAAAATAGCTCAATTAGAGTATTAAAACATTGGCAGCAGAACTAAATAGCATGGAAAAAAAGTTGGCCAGATATTACTCTAAAAGCATATTTAAAAACATTTGTGATCATCATTCAGCAATCATTTTTATGAGTCAGAAGAAAAACTGACAGACTTTTGACCAGACAGTTAAAAGAACAATGCTCTGTCCACATCATTCCAGCAATAAGAGCAGGGGGTTCTCTTATAACATCTTCCAAGGGTATTAATGGGGTCTTTAAAGAATTCTATGAGAACCTGTATAGATCATCTGGTGCTTTACTAGAGCTATTAGCCCCAGATTGTTTTCTCAAACATAAATCTTCCAAAGTTATCTTCTGATCAAGCATCTATTCTTGATGCACCAATAACCTAAGAAGAGGTTAAAACAGGGGCATGAAAACAGGGAAATCACCAGGAACGAATGGGTTTCCGGTGGAGTACTATAAAGAATATATAGATATAATTACTCCAATACTGACAAATGTGTTTCAAGAGTCTTTTTAAAGAGGCTCACTTCCACCATCTCTTAAAAAACACTCCTCACTCTGATACCTTAGAAAGGAAGAGATCATATGGATCCGGCCTCAGACCAATTAGCCTCATCATTGTATATAGTAAGATACTGGCTAAGGTTCAGATTGGAAACAATCTTACCACACATTATACATTCAGACCAAGTAAGCTTTAAAAGGGGTAGGTCTTCCACTGATAATTTGAGAAGGCTCATGCACTTAATGTGGTTAAATGCCTCCTAGTCAATGTGAAATGCAAGTGGCCACTGTATCGCTTGATACTCAGAAGGCCTTCGATAGGGTCGAGTGGGACTTCTTACACTCGACCCTGTTGAGGTTTGGTTTTGGTTCTGGTTTTGCTAAAAGGATAAAAATATTTGTCAAAACTGATGCTTTAGGATTGCTATATGTCACTGCTCTTATTTACAATTGCGCTGGAACCCCTAGCGGTGGCCATAAGAGCGAACCCTGCCATCAAAGAAGTAAACCCAGTCACTATGCACTCTTCAGAGGCCTGGGCAAAGGTTCATAAATTGCACAGGATTTCCCACTACAAACAACATTATGCATCACTCTGGTTCAACCCAGAGGTGAAGATTGGGAAGCAGAAAGTGTTTTGGAAATGGTGGCTAGACAAGGGTATACACACTGAATGATCTCTATACAGGAGACATTTATGTAATTTACTGAACTTGTTCAACAGTAAATGCTACACGAAAAAGGTGATTTCTGGAAATATTTACAAATTAGACATTGCATGATTAGAAAGCCTTGGTCAGTAAGATCAGCCGATCCAATGGTTAACTATCTAGATAACCATTTTAATCATAAGGCATCAATATTTTATAAAATATCAATTAAGGAAAATAAAGTAAAAAAAATTATACAATATAAAATTCTGCACTGGTATTATTGGACACATTGTAGGCTCTTTAAAATAGGACTAACAAATAGTAGTTTATGTTGGAAGTGTAAAAAAAAAATGTGAACCTTTTTTCATTTCATATGGGAATGACACATGGTTAAACCATTTTGGCACAGTATGTTTGTATTTTTGGACACATGGGCGAGAGTAGCCCTGCCAGTCTCTCCCCACTTATGTCTCTTGGGAGATAAAACAGAAACCTCAAATCTAACAAAAGGCGTATATTCAGTTTTGATGGTGGGGATAACCTCAGCCATCAGAGTTATGGGCATGTAGAGTTAAAGGGCCTGTAGAACTGGGGATTTGGGATTATTTCAAGGATCATCTAATTTCTAACTAACAGCATGATTATAAGACTAAAACTAAGATGTTTGTATACCTTATTATTTCACTTTATAATTATTATTGAAGGATGGGTGTTTGTACAATGTGTATCAGTATGTATATCTGTACCAAATGAGCTTTTGTTTACTGTGTTAAACTACAAAAAAAAAAAAGAAATGACTAGGAGTAGCAAGTAGATAGGCAAGTAAAGACCAGGATAGACAGAAAGAGCCTTGAGGATGGACGGATGGAAAAGAGCATTGTAGAGGGACAGACAGGAAAGCAACCCACAGAATCTTACTAAACTCAGTTAACATGGCTGCGTAAATCTAACCTCCCATACCCAATCTCACCACTTTCACGGGTGGTACCATTTCCACACATTTCTAAGACAAAGATGTTGCATTTGAAAGAACAAAGATCATACAAGATAACACTCATTACAGTATAACACTTCACCGAAGTGTATCGGGTTGTCTTACTAATGAACCAAAAACAAAAAAAACACAAACACAGACCAGGCCACAGACAGACAGGCTAAGTCTGAGCTGCTTTGAGGTGTCACCCAGGTTTCACCGCATTGAGACTGTGTCTGTGCCCCAAATTAAACCCAAACACAGAACATTTAAATCAGCTTGTTTTATTAATTTACTTAGTGTTAAATTCTCACATTCAAATGATAACAGCACCATCTCAGACCTAAAGCATGGTCTACTTAAAATTAGATCATTAACCATGAAAGCAGTCACTGTAAATGAAATTCAGTGATCAGAAATTAGATGTCTGAAACCTGTATTAGACCTGATCAATATACAGCACTAAATGAAGCCACCCCCACAGGTTATAAATATGTACATAGCACTAGATTATCAGGCAGAGGAGGTGGAGTTTGCATAATCTACCAGAATACACTTGATATTCAAAAACACTGTAACACCTTCACTTCTTTTAGCTACCGCTAACGAACGCTTGGAGCTACCGCTAACGCTTGTGGGAAATCCTTACTCCAGACCCGGTCCTTGGAGGAATCACTGTCTCCGTGTTTAGTTTGTTCTTTCTGCTTTCTATCACTTTCTAGCGCTTTTCCTCGTAACTGCTTTTAGATTGTGTTTACAGTCCACAGGTTTATTAAAAAAGCAGAGTACCCCACAACAACAACTTTATTTCGGTGCCTAAATCAGCTGAAAGCGGTAAGTTTGTGTTTTATTATGGCTGTTGCTGGGCTTTTTGAGTGTGAGAAGTGTGGCATGTTTAGTCTAGACCCTTTTCCCACCGCTAGTGATAATGATAGTGTTTGCACTAAATGTGAGTTAGTTAGCTCTCTGGTGGAAAAGGTGGACTAGTTAGAGGTGTGCATCATGGGGTTACTGAATGATAGAGAGCAAGAGTTGCCCCCCGTTGCCTCAGGGAGAGCTAGCACCCCCCCCACTACGGTGTTAGAGCCCTCACAGCGGGGCGAATGGGTGACGTCTCGGCGGCATAGCCGGAAAGCTAAGGCTAATGCTAGCGCAAAGGCCGAAGCTAGCCCACCGGAACACCACGCTCCCCCCCCGATTCGCGTGTCAAACAGGTTTGCCCCGCTCAGCGAAACACCCGCTGAGGAGCCTGTTCACAGTACTCTGGTCATAGGAGACTCTATTGTTCGACACGTGAAGATAGCTAGTCCTTTAGGGGCTCCAGCAGTGACCGTTAGCTGTTTACCGGGAGCCAGAGCGCCGGACATTAGCGGCAACCTTAAGCGGCTAGCAAACAGGAGATATTCGAGGATAGTGATTCATGTAGGGGCCAATGATATCCGTCTGCGGCAGTCAGAAATAACTAAGGATAATATTAAAGAGGTGGTTAAACTGGCCCAGACTATGTCCGATGCCGTAGTTTGCTCTGGTCCCATCCCAATGAGGCGCGGCGCTGAGTCCTACAGCCGACTCACAGCGCTGAACCGCTGGATGTCCAAGTGGTGTTCCGAAAATCATGTGGGCTTCATAGATAATTGGTCAAAGTTTGAGGGCAAGCCTGGTTTTTTAGGTAGGGATGGTGTCCACCCCACGCGGGAGGGTGCTGCCTTACTTTCGTGCAGCATAGCCCATAGTCTGCTAGTTAGTCGGCAGAGGAGTGTAAAAGGCTGCTGACAATCCAGAGCCGAGACCAGGCCGCAGACAGACAGGCTAAACCGACCGTCTGCGAGCTGCTTTGAGGCGTCACCCAGGTTTCACTGTATTGAGACTGTGTCTGTGCCCCGAATTAAACCCAAACGTAGAACATCTAGATCAGCTCGTTTTAATACTTTAATCAGTGTTAAAATCTCTCATTTCAACGATAACAGCAGCACCTCAGACCTAAAGCTTGGTCTACTTAACATTAGATCACTATCCTCAAAAGCAGTGATCGTAAATGAAATGATATGTGATCAGAAACTAGATGTTTTCTGCCTCACCGAAACCTGGATTAGACCTGATCAATATATAGCACTAAATGAAGCCACCCCCGCAGGCTATAAATATGTACATAGCCCTAGATTATCAGGCAGAGGAGGTGGAGTATGTATAATCTACCAGAATACACTAGAGATTATTCAAAAACACTGTAACACCTTCACTTCTTTTGAGCTTATCTACATTAATATATCAAATCCAGCCACAAATAAAAATGTTTTCTCACTGATTAATATTTATAGGCCTCCAGGGCCCTACTCTGAATTTTTAAAAGAATTTAGTGATTTTGCTGCAGACTTGGCAGTGTGCAGCAACAAAGTTATAATAGTAGGAGATTTTAATATTCACTTTGAAAAAGCAGACGATCCATTAACAAAGGCGTTTGTATCAATTTTAGATTCTGTCGGCATTATACAAAACATAACTGGACCCACACATTACTGTAATCATACCCTAGATTTAGTCCTGACCCTGGGTGTTAGCATTGATCAGCTAAATATTCTACCTCAAAGCTCAGTGATATCAGATCATTATCTAATCTCCTTTGAGCTACATCTAAGGCAAAATGTAAATTCTTCTCCCCAACACTGCCTAAAACGCACAATAACACCAATGACAACTGTACAGTTTACTAAAAATCTCCCACCCCTATCGACCTTAGCTTACACTCCGTCAGACCAAACGGAGCTCGTCAAATTAACAAACGATCTAGAGAATACCCTCCGATCAACCTTAGACAAAGTAGCACCGTTCAAAAATAAAATGATGAGGCAAAAAAGGCTTGCACCGTGGTACAGTGATCAAACTCGTACCTTAAAACAAACAGTGCGGAAACTAGAGCGTAAATGGCGGACGACCAAACTAGAGGTGTTCCACTCTGCGTGGAAGGACAGCCTTAGTCAGTATAGAAAGGCACTCATTAAAGCTCGCTCAGCGTATCTGGCCTCGCTGATCGAGAAAAACAAAAACAATCCCAGAGTTCTTTTTAATGAGATCTCTAAACTTACTAAAAGCCAGGCAGATACTCAACCCCAGATCCCAACATCTTTAACTAGTCATGTTTTTATGGACTATTTTAATAATAAAATAGAAAATATTAGACAACAAATCCAACCCTGCTTATTAAATCAAACATGGCCGTCACCCGATGTAGTTGCTTTAGAACAAAACTTAGTTGTAGAACAAAGGCTGGAAGCCTTCTACCCACTTCCACAGCCAGAACTAGAAAAAATTATATCCTCAGCTAATTGTACAACATGTACACTCGACCCGATTCCCTCTAAATTGCTAAAAGAAATTCGCCCAATTATAATCGGACCTCTTTTAACAATTGTAAATTCATCCCTTAGCCTTGGGCATGTACCCCAAACCCTTAAAATAGCAGTTATAAAACCTTTAATCAAAAAACCAAATCTTGATCCTAGCGTATTATCTAATTATAGACCCATCTCAAACTTAACATTCGTATCTAAGATATTAGAAAAAGCTGTGGCCCAACAACTCTGCTTATACCTGAGTAAAAATGACATGTATGAGAAATTCCAGTCTGGATT
The DNA here is from genome assembly GCF_030463535.1 of Salminus brasiliensis. Classification (NCBI taxonomy): domain Eukaryota; kingdom Metazoa; phylum Chordata; class Actinopteri; order Characiformes; family Bryconidae; genus Salminus; species Salminus brasiliensis. The sequence goes on along the minus strand of NC_132898.1, from coordinate 14,428,795 downwards.
TAGACTCAATCACAGCACAGAGACAGCCCTAGTGAAGATTACGAATGATCTCCTTCTTGCCTCTGATCAAGGCTACGTATCTTTATTAGTCCTACTAGACCTTAGTGCAGCCTTTGATACAATAGATCATTCTATATTACTAGAAAGATTAGAGAAAATGGTTGGAATCACAGGGACAGCCCTATCATGGTTCCAGTCATATCTAACGGGACGCTTCCAATTTGTAAAGATAAATGATTTATCTTCAAACTACACAGAAGTAAGATATGGAGTTCCGCAAGGCTCAATTTTAGGACCACTATTATTTACATTATACATGTTACCACTGGGCTCAGTTATAAGCAGACATGGCGTTAATTTCCACTTCTATGCAGATGACACACAGCTCTATATATCAGCCAAACCTGACGATAAATTTAGACTACAGAAAATGGAGGACTGTGTAAAGGATATAAAACTCTGGATGTCACATAACTTCCTTCTCCTTAACAGTGACAAAACCGAAGTTCTCCTTTTAGGTCCAAAAGACTCTAGAAATAAACTATCAGACTTAATGTTAGACTTGGCAGATTCTCCCATCATTCCTGGTTTAGCAGCTAAAAATCTTGGCGTCACATTCGACTCAGATTTATCATTTGAGCAACATATAGCTAATATTAGTAGAACAGCCTTTATGCAGCTTAGGAACATCTCCAAACTAAGAAACTCCTTATCACTACAAGACGCAGAAAAGCTAGTACATGCTTTTATTACCTCAAGGCTAGATTACTGTAATGCGTTACTTTCAGGTTGTTCCAGCAGGAACCTCAATAAACTTCAGCTGGTGCAAAATGCTGCAGCCAGGGTCCTTACTAAAACTAGAAAATTTGACCATATCAGTCCAGTTCTATCAGCACTTCATTGGCTCCCAGTTAAATTCCGTATTGAATACAAAATTCTTTTATTAACATATAAAGCCCTACATGGCCTCGCTCCTGAGTACCTGCAGGATCTTATAGTATATTACGAACCATCAAGACTACTTAGATCTCAGGGTGCTGGCCTCTTACGCGTTCCCAAAATTCTGAAAACCTCAGCAGGGGGAAGAGCCTTTTCCTATAAAGCCCCCCAGCTCTGGAATAACCTTCCAGATAATGTTCGGGACTCAGACACAGTCTCAATCTTTAAATCTAAACTGAAAACTTATATGTTTAGTTTAGCTTTTGGTAATTAATGTTTCTTAGATAAGGGCTGCAGGTCCAGGGGTTCGCGGACCCAGGGAATTGTAGTACTCTGAGATGCTGGAGCTGTCGTCTCGCTGCTTACACGCGATCACTCAGGTTTGTTGACGGTGGAGCAGATAGATGCTGGTGTTCTCAGGGTACGCCCGTGTCCGTGTTACCTTCTGGCTCTCTCCTTTTAATTATGCTGTGATAATCAGACCTGCCGGAGTCATCAGACATACCCAGATGCTGATGATCAACATTCTCTGCACTCCATAAAATTCCTCTTAGAACTAACTTCTCTCTCTTTACCTTCCCCGAGTAAATGGCCACCCAGCCCGATCTGCAGGAAGATTGCCCGCTGAGGTCCCCTCTACCTGCATCTAACCAGCTGCCACCTACCAGTCCAGCCAGCGGGTCCCCCCCAACCCGCCACCACCCATGGCTCACCCGCCAGCCGCTGCTGCCTGTTTGGTGGCCGTGCTGAAACCTAGATGGACTCGTGCCTGTCTGACACTATTAATATCACAACTATTAACTTTCTGTTGTACCTGGTTTGGTAATTTTTATCATTAATGTTTAAAACAGTCTGGCCAGAGGAGGATGGGTCCCCCTTGTGAGTCTTGGTTCCTCCCAAGGTTTCTTCCTCCAGCTCTGAGGGAGTTTTTCCTTGCCACTGTCGCCGTTGGCTTGCTCACGGGGGTCTTTGACGCTTCATGTTATTTCTTCTTTCTTCTCTGTCTCTGTTCTTTATTAAGTAATAATTATGTAAAGCTGCTTTGTGACGACAACAGTTGTAAAAAGCGCTATACAAATAAATTTGACTTGACTTGACTTGACTTCTTTTGAGATTCTCTACATTAATATATCAAATCCAGCCACAAATAAAAATGCATTCACACTAATTAATATTTGTAGGTTTTGCTGCAGACTTGGCAGTGTGCAGTGACAAAATTAGAATAGTAGGAGACTTTAATATTCATTTTGAAAAAGCAGACGATCCATTAACAAAGGCGCCTGCGTCGATCTTAGATTCTGTCGGCATCACACAAAACATAACTGAAACCACACATTACTGTAATCATACCCTAGATTTAGTCCTGTGTGATAGCATTGATAATCTAAATATTCTACCTCAAAGCTTAGTAACATCAGACCATTACCTAATCTCCTATGAGCTACATCTTAGGCAAAATGTTAATTTGGCCCCTTGCCACTTTCTAAAGCATGCAATAATCCAATGACCACTGTACAGTTTACTGAAAATCTCCCAGACCTATCGACCTTAGCTTACAGTCCGTCAGATTAAACATAGCTAGATAGATTAACAAACGGTCTTTAACATACCCTTCAATTAACCTTAGACAAACTGGCTCTGCTCGCACAGTGGTACAGTGATCAAACTCGTACCTTAAAACAAACAGCGCAGAAACTAGAGCTAAAATGGCGGACGACCAAACTAGAGGTGTTCCACTCTGCCTGAAAGGACAGCCTTAGTCAATATAGAAAGGGACTCATTAAATCTCTCTCAGCGTATTTGGCCTCACTGATCTAAAATTACAAAAACAATCCGAGAGTATTTTTTTGTGAGATCTCTAAACTTACTAAAAGGCAGGCAGATACTCAACCTCAGATTCCAGCTTCTTTAACCAGTAATGTTTTATGGACTATTTTAATAATAAAGTAGAAAGCATTAAACAACAAATCCAACACTCACACATTAAATCAAACATTTGACCTTAAATCTAAATTGCTTGGTGTAGCTGCTTTAGAACATAACTCAGTTGTAGAACAAAGGCTGGAAGCCTTCTACCCACTTCCACAGCCAGAACTAGAAAAAAATATTTCCTCAGCAAATTGTACAACCTGTACACTTGACCCAATTCCCTCTAAAATACTAAAAGAAATACTCCCATTATAATCAGACGTCTTTGAACAATAGTAAATTCATCCCTTAGCTTAGGGCATGTACCCAAAACCCTTAAATCAGCAGTCATAAAACCATAAAACCTAATCAAGAAACCAAATCTTCTAGTCCATCCATGAATAAGAAATTCCTATCTGGATTCAAACCCCATCGTAGTACAGAGACAGCCCTAGTGAAGATCTCTTTCTTGCCTCTGCTCAAGGCTACGTATCTTTATTAGCCCTACTAGACCTCAGTGCAGCCTTTGATACAATAGTTCACACTATTCTACTAGAAAGATTAGAGAAAATGGTTGAAATCACAGGAACAGCCCTATCGTGGTTCAAATCATATCTAACTGAACACTATCAGTTTGTAAAGATAAAAGATTTATCTTCAAATTACACAAAAGTAAGATATGGAGTTCCTCTATTTTACTCTGTTTTAGGACTGCTATTATTTACATTATACATGTTACCACTGGGCAGTTATAAGCAGACATGGCAATAATTTCCATTGTTATGCAGATGACATGCAGCTCTATAGATCAGCCAAACATGTTGATATTTTAGAATTTAGAGTAAAGAAAATGGAGGACTGTGTAAAGGATATGAAACTCTAGATGTCACATAACTTACTTCTTCTTCACAGTAACAAAACAGAACTTCTCCTTTTATGTCCAAAAGACACTAGAAATAAACTATTTTTATTTAGACTTAATGTTAGACTTGGCTGAGTTTTCCATTATTCCTGGTCCAGCAGCTAAAAATCATTTGACAGAATAAAGATTTGAATAAAGTAAATCATCACTTACCTGACTGGTGTGATTGGGTAAGGTCTTGGTGTAGCACCTTCTCGATGTTTCCAGAGAGCACAACATATTCCAGGCAGCAGAGGTGAAGCCTTTCTCTGTGGTAGAGGACCGGACGTCATACCCAATTTCATCACTTTAACTGGTGGTACTATTTCCATATATTTCTCAGACTAGGAGAAGCTGCATTTGCAAACACTAGTAAATAAAACTTCACCGAAATTAATCTGGCTGTCTTACTAATGAGCTAAAAAACACAGTCACTTGTTTGTACATCCATTGGAAAGCTCAGTCAAGTTAGTTTGATATTGGATCATTAGATATTCACTTTGCCCCTCCTCTCACTCACAAACAATGTCCTAAAATCTCAAACATGGCTTTAAAAAAAACAAAACAATGGAGATCAGTGAAACTACACTCATATTTCCTCAACATTTCCAGTCTTTCCACTTTGACAAGGATATTTAATCAGAATAGCCAGAATTCCTGCAACAGGTGCCGTCGATGGTAAAACGCAAAAAAAACTCTGAGATAAAGAGCTGCTGGTGTTACTTATAAAGATAATCAAAGAACAGAGAAATGAAATTCAATGACTAACCTTAACTTCTTTAACAAACTGATTTTTTTTAGCACTTTAGATGTTCTAAACATGCATGTAGCGCATTTTCATCATGAATAAATCACTACTGTGACACTGTCGTACAATATGCCTATTTTAACAATTTTTATGTAATATTGTTCCAGTGAAACATCCATAAAGCATATAAATCCAAAATCAGCTGTAGTGTACAGAGACACATCTGAAATACACTACTACCCTTAGAATAGCCAGATTACAATTTACCAAAAAGTACTTAAGAGAGCCTGCAGATTTCTTGTGGACTGCTCACTAGTGCTTGAAGGTGGGTAAAATTGTGTCTGTACTCACCCTCTTATTGACAGTACTTAGTGGGGTCCATAGAAACAATCCAAAACATAGGAGTTGGGAAGCTCTCACAAAGTGGCTTGTATTTCAGAAATCCTTCTTCCTGATAATAGTTTATAATCCTGGGTGTTTCCTTGTGAAAGGAAAGTCTGAACCATGGAAATCCCTGGTTTGAGTTGCTGAGAATCAATTCAGGAGTGATACATTTGTCTTCTGGGTGTAAAGTTTATCCCAGTGTCCATAAAAAGAGCAAGTCAGTTGTAAGGACTGCAAATAGAGAAACAAACAAACAAACAGAAAACAAGACAAAAGTGAAGCTTTCTGCAAAAGCAGAACAGCACAAAACCTCATGAATAAAACATACACAAAGCTCGAATGAATATATAAAGAATTAAATGATAGCAAACTTACAGTGAGTATTAGAACCTATAGTTCCACCAAGAAGGATCTTCATTACAGTGAGGCCTACAATGAGGCCTAAAGTGAGCCACAACTAAACCACCTTGCTGCTGCTTAGTTCCCTCCTTTTGGCCTACTTCCCCTGGCCTACTTCCAATATACTGCCACATAGTGGATGGAGTAGGAATTACCATGAAAAAAACACTGTCACAACACTGGAGTCACACGAGTGTCAGCAATCAAGTAGGCCTAAGTTTTAGGATTTTTTATACCAATATAGAAAATAGGCAAGTGGCTTAAAGTTCCAACCTCAACAGGCCCAATGAGACCTAAAGAACCAGCACAACAGGCCCAAGGATAATGATAATTACAAATCAATACACATAACTAATCATCAAAATTATTGCATTTTCAACTAAAAAAAACATTCTGTTAATAGTCATATCTCATATGAAGACTTTTGTATCCTTTGAAAAGAACTAAATCTGACATGTGTGACTGTCTCCTATAAATACTTATAAATAAATGAGTACATTGTAAGGTGAATGCTGTGCCAAGGTCCTGCACAATTGTTTCATATTTTAGTGACAAATAATTAGCAATTTAATACATTTATAACTATTTTACAAAGTTAGTGAGATAATGTTTACATCAATCCTGGTGCTTTAAATCTCTCCCACATGGTGAGGTTTATGGTTTATTTATTTAACAATGGTATCAGATCGGTACTGTGTATCGATCAATAAGCGTATGTATTGGTATTGGAACTGAAAAAGGTTGGTGCATCTGTAAATGTAACATTTAGGAAACAGCATATGACAGCATTATTGTAAGGCATTTCTGGCAACTTCACTGGTTAATAGAATATGCCTACATTAATAAATCCCCTTAGGTTTCACTCTGATTAGTGAATGTTTAGCATGTCAAATGTATGCTTGAATGTGATTGGCTAATGGCAACCACAATAATTGACATATCAAGTCCTCTGGTCAGACTATTATAGAATAGGCTAAAGATGCAGCAAGTAAAATTGTAGCTTGACTGGATGAATGGTTTCTGAGAAACAGTTATGTACTACTGGCCTCGCTTTCTTGTGACAAATGTCCACCAAACTTGACATGCCCCCTCAAAATAATGTGCTGAACAAATTTTGTTAAAATGAGCTTAAGTGTTCAAAAGGTACAGGTTGACATTATTCATTATAATTATTATTAATCATAAATATCGCAGGTATTTTGCTACCAGATATGTGAGGATTGGTAAAAAAAAATCCTAGAAGTAGGAAGGATCAAGAAATCAGCCAAATAAAAAATATTTTTTTAGTGAATGTCATTTTTCTTGGCCGAGTTTTTCACAGCTGCTGTAACTTGTTTGGTGTTTCTGGGATTTACGGCTCTTTATTAATTAATTAACATCTCATAACATCTCATAATTAACATTATCTCATAATTAACATTAATGCTTGATATGGTTATCAGTATTATCACATGCTGTTACAATGTGCTGAACAGTTAAAAAAATACTGAATTACATACTGAAATTTCAGGCTTTTCTTACTGTAGTTGTGTCAGTAGTGGCGTGGTGGCGCTGTAACATAATCAGTACAGTGCACTGGGGAAGTCAGCGTGCTGTGAGCCACAGATAGAAGTCTTATTACACAGCAGCACTTCCACCAAACAGTGCATGATAAGTCATGTCTATTCAGCAGTAGGCAATCATTAGGGACACTTTTCACCTCAGCCACACACTTCCATTCGGGAGGAGATAAAGGACCATTCTTGCCAGAATTGCTGCCAGAAATCCACAGAGCTGCTAATCTGACCTTCCAGCTTCCAGCAGTTCTCCTCAGTGCACAAGAACATCCAGGGCTTCAAGGGCCGATCTCCACCCCTAGATCTCCGCTCCCATGGCCCTCCATTAGGCTATCGAGGGCTACTGGGTGGGTCAGTCTGAAGACCCTAACCTGTGCGCTATCCACACCAAAAGAATCACCCTCATGCCTAAACACATCCAGCTGGTCGGCGGAGAGCCCGCAAACCAGGGCACCCAAAATACCCAACAGCCCTGTTAAGACCCACCTACCCAGTGTTGCCAACTTATATTTAGTGACTTTTCAGATCCCTCTAGAGACTTTTTTTAAGCGACTAGCAACAAATCTAGCGACTTTTTCTGGTGTTATTGGAGACTTTTGGAGACTCTGAGGTGAACACATGTTCTTCAGTTACTGTCCTCAGCAGCAGGTGCTGCCGTGAGCCCCGTCCCTCACAGTCAGAGCAGACCCACACCGCTCCACGTACACACTGCAAATGAACTGCGCATACCCAAAGCCTCCGCTGACCCCCCCCCCCAAACTAAAAACTAAAAAAAGAGTAAGTAACTCTTTTAACGTAACTGCCGGTCTCAAGCCCGGATAAAGACGGAGGGTTAAATGTACAGTAGCAGTTCCACACCACATAACACACTTTTGATTCAATTTGATATGCTAACATTTAACAGGACAAAATGTATTTATTTAATTTACGTACAAATGATTTATGTAATGTGGGTCTAGACAATGCTTTAAAATAGTATGAAGTTATTTTGTGAAGTAAAAGCCTATTTCAAAGGCAAAGAAAAAAAAGAATCAACAGAAGAAGTTGATTTATTCAGAGTTCATTTGTAGCTCTAACACATTTAGGCTGTTTTTACTCACTTTTTTCTCTCCCACAACGTCATCCCTTTATTCTACAGCTTCAAACACCAGCAAATAATTAATTATGCAAATTGGGCGATGGCGTCATTTAGCGACTTCTGGCGACTTTCTGGACAGACAACAGCTCCTTTCCTTACTGAGGAGTTGGCAGCACTGCACCTACCCCTGTCAGCGCAGTCAGCGCAGTCAGCACTGCAGTGCTGTAGTCAATCAACCAATTAACCACCAAGTTCAGCTCTATTCAGGATGGGCTGGAGAATATGCTCCTCATTATGAAGACACACACACTTTTTGAAAACGTTGCTGGACACAGGCATTGATATAACCGAGGAGGAGGCACAGAAATTCAGAGGTAAGAGTTTTGTGATCTTATTAAGTGACTTTTACTTATTTTAATAGTAAAATCTCTCAGGAGCTGCTAAAGTAATGCTAATGTACCAACAGCTGTGCTAGCTAGCTAAGTTAGCAAGTGCTATCTTCTCAATAAAGCTGTACAGGAAGATCCTGCTCATCTTAGCTCTTCTGTTTGAAACAGATTTGGAAATCATATTAATAAACAGCTGTTTTGGTGTTTAGTTCAGCAGTAGGTCTGTGGGTTGGAGTTACATGCAAGCTAAACTGCTAACGACGGAGATTAGCTTAACACTGAAGTGCTCTCATGACTCCAGCTTTAGCAGACAGTGAGCTTTTCTCTAGTCCTACATGCTCTAAATGTATGTAGTCGAGTGAGCACTAAATGAGAGCATTGTAAGCTTTAATTTGGGTCAATTACAGCTAAGGTTACCTGAGGCTTTCTAAAAAAGTCTCTCTGTTAGCCTCGATTCTCGTCTTATAAGAGGCTGCACTGCATGCAGAGAGCAGTTTAATCAGGGGTTACTGGTCCTGCACTCCGGCGCTAGGCAGCTGCTTTGCTAGAGGAATTAATCATACAGATATATGTAGTAATGTAGCTTAGCTAGCTGGCTAACTGGGGTCAGTTAGACTTTACAGACTGGTTGGTGTGAGTGTTTAGCTGCCCCCCCTCACTAGCTGCCCCCCCTCACTAGCTGCATCGTGAATTAGCATGAGGCTGAAGGTGGTGTCTTTATTTCCAGCTTCTTATTCTGATTTTCTGCTGAATTTGCTGTTAAAAGGTAACATGGAACATTTAGTGCTTTTTTACAGACATTTACAACAAAAGCTTTAAGAGGCTTAATCTTTCCAGACGCCTGGTTCTTATCACCACGGCTGTAAAAATGACTGTACTGTAAGAATTACTGAACACATTTGATTGATTTTGTTGCTCTTGGTGTGCAGGTATCCCACCAATGCAGAGTATCTCCAAGTTACCAAAGCTTTAATGGTGAAGAGCTCTTTCCTGAGGAATGTTGAGGAGAACGGTTATGTAAGTTTGTTTAAGAATGATTTTATTATGGTTGATCACAGAACAGTAGTAGGTGTAATATTGGTGGAGAGATTTTAGTAATTCTCTTTTTATGGTTGGGACTGATATCTTGTGTCTTTGATAAAGGAATCATGCGTTGTTGGAGAGGATACTATGTCTGAGGCCCACATTGAGGTGTTGCATGAAAAACCTGATTTGATTTACATTTATGTCATTTAGCTGACGCTCTTATCCAGAGCGACTTACAAGGTAACTCATATTACAGAGGCGGGTCAGTGTAGTGTTAGGAGTCTTGCCCAAGGACTCATGCGCAGCATAGTCACCCAAATCGGGAATCGAACCCCAGCCTCCCACATGGTGTGGTAGCTTAGTGGCAGGTAGTGGTGTTATCTGTTGTTATCTATCTAACAGCAGTTAGTAAAAGTACGACGCAGTAGATCACTAAACAGACCTAAAAAAATAAGCGCTAGAAAGTGACAGAAAGAGGAAAAACAAGCTAAACACGGAGACAGTGATTCCTCCAAGCTCCAGGTCAGGAGTCAGGATTTCACACAAGGGTTAGCGGCAAGCGACGAGCTACAGAGACCCGATTCAGATCTAGAGGAGAGACAGTTCCTCCAGAAAAGCAGACAAGTGGTTGCTATGGATACTGAATTATTTCATTTCTAACCAAATAATGTATTAGTTTATTTATTTTAGTTATTATATTTTATTCATTTATTTCATTTATTTAGATGTTACTTTGATCTACTTTATTTTTAAATGTTATTTTTTTAAAGTTGACTTGTACTGTCATATTTTATATTTTATCTCCATATTCTGGTTTTATTTGTGTCAGTTTTGTTTATTAATCTTTTCTTAATATTGTTTTTCTTAATATCTTAATATTAAATCATATTTGTATACTTTACTAATTAAATATTAGTTTATTTATTTTATCATATCATTTATTCTTAATCTTCTATTATCTTGAATTTATTTTTTAATGTTTTTAATTTATTAATTTACCTTCGTTCATTTTAGATAAAATATATCAAATAAAATAGATTTTTCTCTTTCAATCCTCGTCTATTGTAAAAACTGTATTTTTCAAGGGAAATAAAGGTTGGTTGATTGATTGTTTAGTTGATTGTATTTTGTTTTAACGGCCACCTAGAATGTAACAGCTGAATCAAGAATGGCTAATCGTTCAAATTACAGCAGACTTTGAGTTTGCACAATTTAAGTGTTCATCAACTGAACAAGCACATAGTGAACGTTGGCTCAGTTTGAGCTAGATCTCATTTTTCTTTCCTGTTAGAATTTCTGTTAAAGTTACTAAAGTTACCAGTTTTTTTTAGAAGTTATTAGTGGGGTCAGTTGGTTAAAACATACTAGCTTGTTCAGTAAAATAAAGTTTTAGTCACCAGCAGAACTTATCAGTTACTTATTGAATTGAGAAGATTGATGAAGGCTGGATCTACGGTCAGCGAGGGAGGGGCTCAGAAGGTCCTAAACCTGTAAGACAAAAAAAAGTCAATACATATATAGAAACTGAATGATGAACTAACTCTTACACACTTGCAGTCAGATAAATATCGAGTCACACAAATAGTTGCAATGGACAGACACTTGTTTGATGGATCCACCATTAGGAAGGAGGGGGGGGGGTCCTGGAGTCCTGAAAGCCTGTAAGACAAAAAAGAAAATCAATACATGTATAGAAACTGAATGATCACCTACCTGTTAGACAGTAGAAAACAGATAGACAGCGAGCTGTACACAGTGACAGATGGATGGACCCTTGATGGACAGATGCACCATTAGGGAGGGAATGGGTAATGGCATCCTCTAAACCTGTAAGACAACAAAGAAAATCAATACATGTATAGAAACTGAATGATCACCTACCTGTTAGACAGGTGCAGACAGATAGACAGCGAGCCGTACACAGTGGCAGATGGATTAAACCTTGATGGACAGATGCACCATCAGGGAGGGAAGGGGTACTGGCATCCTTGGAACCTGAAACACAACAACGACAGTCAATACAGGTTTTGAAACTGAAAGATCACTTACCTTTTACACAGTTGCAGAACAATACACAGTGAGCCAGACACAGCTGCAGACGGACAGATTGATGGAGGCTGGATCTACGGTCAGCGAGGGAGGGGCTCCGAAGGTCCTAAACCTGTAAGACAAATAAAAAAGTCAAAACATGTATAGAAACTGAATAATGAACTAACTCTTACACACTTGCAGTACAAAAGATATCGAGTCACACAAATAGTTGCAATGGACAGATCCTTGTTTGATGGATCCACCATTAGGAAGGGGGGGGGGCGGAGTCCTGAAAGCCTGTTAGACATCAAAGAAAATCAATACATGCATAGAAACTGAATGATCACCTACCTTTTAGAATGTAGCAAACAGATAGACAGCTAGCCGTACACAGTGACAGATGGATGGACCCTTAATGGACAGATGCACCGTCAGGGAGGGAAGGGGTAATGGCATCCTCTAAACCTGTAAGACAACAAAGAAAATAAATACATGTATAGAAACTGAATGATCACCTACCTGTTAGACAGTAGCAAACAGATAGACAGCGAGTTGTACACAGTTGCAGATGGATGGACCCTTGATGGACAGATAAACCATCAGGGTGGGAAGGGGTATTGGCATGCTCAGAACCTGAAAGATAACAAAGACAATCAATACAGGTTTTGAAACTGAAAGATCACTTACCTTTTACACAGTAACAAACAGATTGACAGCGAGTTGTACACAGTGACAGATCTATGGAGCCTTGATGGACAGATGCACAATCAGGGAGGGAAGGGGTAATGGCATCCTCTAAACCTGTAAGACAACAAAGAAAATCAATACATGTATAGAAACTGAATGATGAACTAACTCTTACACACTGGCAGTCAGAAAGATCGAGTCATACAAATAGTTGCAATGGACAGACACTTGTTTAATGGATCCACCATTAGGAATGAGGGGGGGTCCTGGAGTCCTGAAAGCCAGTAAGACAACAAAGAAAGTCAATACATGTATAGAAACTGAATGATCACCTACCTGTTAGACAGTAGCAAACAGATAGACAGCGAGCCAGACACAGTGACAGATGGATGGACCCTTGATGGACAGATGCACCATCAGGGAGGGAATGGGTAATGGCATCCTCTAAAACTATAAGACAACAAAGAAAATCAATACATGCATAGAAACTGAATGATCACCTACCTGTAAGTCAGTAGCAAACAGATAGACAGCAAGCTGCACACAGTGACAGATGAATCGACCCTTGATGAACAGATGCACCATCAGGGAGGGAAGGGGTAATGGCATCCTCTAAACCTGTAAGACAACAAACAGTGTCAATACATGTATAGAAACTGAATGATCACCTACCTGTTAAACAGTAGCAAACAGATGGACAGCGAGCCGGACACAGTGGCAGATGGATGGAACCTTGATGGACAGATGCACCATCAGGGAGGGAAGGGATAATGGCATCCTAAAAACCTGTAAAACAAAGAAAATCAATAAATGTATAGAAACTGAATGATCACCTACCTGTTAGACAGTAGCAAACAGATAGACAGCGAGCCGTACACAGTGGCAGATGGATGCACCATCAGGGTGGGAAGGGGTAATGGCATCCTCTGAACCTGTATGACAACAAAGAAAATCAATACATGTATAGAAACTGAATGATCACCTACCTGTTAGACAGTAGCAAACAGATAGACAGCGAGCCGTACACAGTGGCAGATGGATGCACCATCAGGGAGGGAAGGGGTAATGGCATCCTCTGAACCTGTATGACAACAAAAAAAATCAATACATGTATAGAAACTGAATGATCACCTAACTCTTACACACTTGCAGTGAGATAGATATCGAGTCACACAAATAGTTGGAATGGACAGACCCTTGTTTGATGGATCCACCATTAGGAAGGAGGGGGGGTCCTGGAGTCCTGAAAGCCTGTAAGACAACAAAGAAAGTCAATACATGTATAGAAACTGAATGATCACCTACCTGTTAGACAGTAGCAAACAGATAGATAGCGAGCCGTACACAGTGACAGATAGATGGACCCTTGATGGACAGATGCACCATCAGGGAGGGAAGGGGTAATGGCATCCTCTAAACCTGTAAGACAACAAACAGTGTCAATACATGTATAGAAACTGAATGATCACCTACCTGTTAGACAGTAGCAAACAGACAGATAGCGAGCCGTACACAGTGACAGATGTATGGACCCTTGATGGACAGATGCACCATCAGGGAGGGAAGGGGTATTGGCATCCTCAGAACCTAAATGATAACAACGACAATCAATACAGGTTTTGAAACTGAAAGATCACTTACCTTTTACACAGTTGCAGAACAATAGAAAGTGAGGCAGACACAGCTGCAGATGGACAGATTGATGGTGGCTGAATCTACGGTCAGGGAGGGAGGGCCTCTGAAAGTCCTAAACCTTTTAGACAAAAAAAACAAAAAAACAACGTCAATACATGTATAGAAACTGAATGATGACCTAACTCTTACACACTTGCAGTCAGATAGATATCGAGTCACACAAATAGTTGGAATGGACAGACCCTTGTTTGATGGATACACCATTAGGAAGGAGGGGGGGGGTCCTGGAGTCCTGAAAGCCTGTAAGACAACAAAGAAAGCGAGCCGTACACAGTGACAGATGGATGGACCCTTGATGGACAGATGCACCATCAGGGAGGTAATGGGTAATGGCATCCTCTAAAACTATAAGACAACAAAGAAAATCAATACATGTATAGAAACTGAATGATCACCTACCTGTTAGACAGTAGCAAACAGATAAACAGCGAGCTGTACACAGTGGCAGATGGATGCACCATCAGGGTGGGAAGGGGTAATGGCATCCTCTGAACCTGTATGACAACAAAGAAAATCAATAAGATAAGATAAGATAAGATAGTCCTTTATTAGTCCCGCAGTGGGGAAATTCACAGTGTAACAGCAGAAAGGGATAGCAGGACACTCAGTTACAAAAATTTAGATAAATAAATAATTTACACTATATACACACAATATAGATAAGAATTAAAAAAGCAATAAACAATATTATTTACAGCAAAAGACTCTTAATTGCACATGGGGGTGGGATATTGCACATAGTATTCCCTGAACATGAACATGTGTGTGTAGTTAAGTGTGTGTGTATGTGGTCCGCTGGGAGCAGTGTTGGTTGTGTAGTCTGACGGCAGCAGGAAGGAAGGACCTGCGATACCGCTCCTTCACACACTTGGGGTGAAGCAGCCTGTCGCTAAAGGAGCTGCCTCTATAGGACGGGAACCACTGCTACATCTATACATGTATAGAAACTGAATAATCACCTACCTGTTAGACAGTAGCAAACAAATAGACAGCGAGCCGTACACAGTGGCAGATGGATGCACCATCAGGGTGGGAAGGGGTAATGGCATCCTCTGAACCTGTATGACAACAAAGAAAATCAATACATGTATAGAAACTGAATGATCACCTACCTGTTAGACAGTAGCAAACAGATAGAAAGCAAGCCGTACACAGTTGCAGATGGATGAAACCTTGATGGACAGATGCACCATCAGGGAGGGAAGGGATAATGGCATCCTAAAAACCTGTAAGACAAAGAAAATCAATAAATGTATAGAAACTGAATGATCACCTACCTGTTAGTCAGTAGCAAACAGATAGACAGCAAGCCGTACACAGTTGCAGATGGATGGACCATTGATTGACAGATGCACCATCAGGGTGGGAAGGGGTAATGGCATCCTCTGAACCTGTAAGACAACAAAGAAAATCAATACATGTTTAGAAACTGAATGATCACTTACCTTTTACACAGTAACAAACAGATTGACAGCGAGTTGTACACAGTGACAGATCTATGGAGCCTTGATGGACAGATGCACAATCAGGGAGGGAAGGGGTAATGGCATCCTCTAAACCTGTAAGACAACAAAGAAAATCAATACATGTATAGAAACTGAATGATGAACTAACTCTTACACACTGGCAGTCAGAAAGATCGAGTCATACAAATAGTTGCAATGGACAGACACTTGTTTAATGGATCCACCATTAGGAATGAGGGGAGGTCCTGGAGTCCTGAAAGCCAGTAAGACAACAAAGAAAGTCAATACATGTATAGAAACTGAATGATCACCTACCTGTTAGACAGTAGCAAACAAATAGACAGCGAGTCGTACACAGTGACAGATGGATGGACCCTTGATGGACAGATGCACCATCAGGGAGGGAATGGGTAATGGCATCCTCTAAAACTATAAGACAACAAAGAAAATCAATACATGTATAGAAACTGAATGATCACCTACCTGTTAGACAGTAGCAAACAGATAGACAGCGAGCCGGACACAGTGGCAGATGGATGAAACCTTGATGGACAGATGCACCATCAGGAGGGAAGGGGTAATGGCATCCTCTAAACCTGTAAGACAACAAACAGTGTCAATACATGTATAGAAACTGAATGATCACCTACCTGTTAGACAGTAGCAAACAGACAGATAGCGAGCCTTACACAGTTGCAGATGTATGGACCCTTGATGGACAGATGCACCATCAGGGAGGGAAGGGGTATTGGCATCCTCAGAACCTAAATGATAACAACGACAATCAATACAGGTTTTGAAACTGAAAGATCACTTACCTTTTACACAGTTGCAGAACAATAGAAAGTGAGGCAGACACAGCTGCAGATGGACAGATTGATGGTGGCTGAATCTACGGTCAGGGAGGGAGGGGCTCTGAAAGTCCTAAACCTTTTAGACAAAAAAAACAAAAAAAAACGTCAATACATGTATAGAAACTGAATGATGACCTAACTCTTACACACTTGCAGTCAGATAGATATCGAGTCACACAAATAGTTGAAATGGACAGACCCTTGTTTGATGGATCCACCATTAGGAAGGAGGGGGGGGGGTCCTGGAGTCCTGAAAGCCTGTAAGACAACAAAAAAAGTCAATACATGTATAGAAACTGAATGATCACCTACCTGTTAGACAGTAGCAAACAGATAGATAGCGAGCCGTACACAGTGACAGATGGATGGACCCTTGATGGACAGATGCACCATCAGGGAGGGAAGGGGTAATGGCATCCTCTAAACCTGTAAGACAACAAACAGTGTCAATACATGTATAGAAACTGAATGATCACCTACCTGTTAGTCAGTAGCAAACAGATAGACAGCAAGCCGTACACAGTTGCAGATGGATGGACTCTTGATGGACAGATGCACCATCAGGGAGGAAAGGGGTATTGGCATCCTCAGAACCTAAATGATAACAACGACAATCAATACAGGTTTTGAAACTGAAAGATCACTTACCTTTTACACAATTGCAGAACAATAGACAGTGAGCCAGACACAGATGCAGATGGACAGATTGATGGTGGCTGGTTCTACGGTCAAGGAGGTAGGGGCTCTGAACGTCCTGAACCTGAAAGACAACAAAGAAAATCAATACATGTATAGAAACTGAATGATCACCTACCTGTTAGACAGTAGCAGACAGATAGACAGCAAACTGTACACAGTGACAGATGGATGGACCATTGATTGACAGATGCACCATCAGGGAGGGAAGGGGTAATGGCATCCTCTAAACCTGTAAGACAACAAAGAAAATCAATACATGTTTAGAAACTGAATTATCACCTACCTGTTAGACAGAAGAAAACAGATTGACAGCGAGTTGTACACAGTGACAGATCTATGGAGCCTTGATGGACAGATGCACCATCAGGAAAGGAAGGGGTAATGGCATCCTCTAAACCTGTAAGACAACAAAGAAAATCAATACATGTAAAGAAACCGAATGATCACCTACCTGTTAGACAGAAGAAAACAGATTGACAGCGAGCCATACACAGTGACAGATGGATGGACCGTTGATGGACAGATGCACCATCAGGGAGGGAAGGGGTAATGGCATCCTCTAAACCTGTAAGACAAAAAAAAAATCAATACATGTTTAGAAACTGAATGATCACCTACCTGTTAGACAGAAGAAAACAGATTGACAGCGAGCCATACACAGTGACAGATGGATGGACCGTTGATGGACAGATGCACCATCAGGGAGGGAAGGGGTAATGGCATCCTCTAAACCTGTAAGACAACAAAGAAAATCAATACATGTATAGAAACTGAATGATGAACTAACTCTTACACACTGGCAGTCAGAAAGATCGAGTCATACAAATGGTTGCAATGGACAGACACTTGTTTAATGGATCCACCATTAAGAAGGAGGGGGGGTCCTGGAGTCCTGAAAGCCTGTAAGACAACAAAGAAAGTCAATACATGTATAGAAACTGAATGATCACCTACCTGTTAGACAGTAGCAAACAGATAGACAGCGAGCCGGACACAGTGACAGATGGATGGACCCTTGATGGACGGATGCACCATCAGGGAGGGAATGGGTAATGGCATCCTCTAAAACTATAAGACAACAAAGTAAATCAATACATGCATAGAAACTGAATGATCACCTACCTGTAAGTCAGTAGCAAACAGATAGACAGCGAGCTGCACACAGTGACAGATGAATCGACCCTTGATGGACAGATGCACCATCAGGGAGGGAAGGGGTAATGGCATCCTCTAAACCTGTAAGACAACAAACAGTGTCAATACATGTATAGAAACTGAATGATCACCTACCTGTTAGAAAGTAGCAAACAGATGGACAGCGAGCCGGACACAGTGGCAGATGGATGGAACCTTGATGGACAGATGCACCATCAGGGAGGGAAGGGATAATGGCATCCTAAAAACCTGTAAAACAAAGAAAATCAATAAATGTATAGAAACTGAATGATCACCTACCTGTTAGTCAGTAGCAAACAGATAGACAGCAAGCCGTACACAATTGCAGATGGATGGACCCTTGATGGAAAGATGCACCATCAGGGAGGGAAGGGGTATTGGCATCCTCAGAACCTAAATGATAACAACGACAATCAATACAGGTTTTGAAACTGAAAGATCACTTACCTTTTACACAGTTGCAGAACAATAGGGAGTGATGCAGACACAGCTGCAGATGGACAGATTGATGGTGGCTGAATCTACGGTCAGGGAGGGAGGGGCTCTGAAAGTCCTAAACCTTTAAGACAAAAAAGACAAAAAAAAAAATGTCAATACATGTATAGAAACTGAATGATGACCTAACTCTTACACACTTGCAGTCAGATAGATATCGAGTCACACAAATAGTTGGAATGGACAGACCCTTGTTTGATGGATCCACCATTAGGAAGGAGGGGGGGTCCTGGAGTCCTGAAAGCCTGTAAGACAACAAAGAAAGTCAATACATGTATAGAAACTGAATGATCACCTACCTGTTAGACAGTAGCAAACAGATAGATAGCGAGCCGTACACAGTGACAGATGGATGGACCCTTGATGGACAGATGCACCATCAGGGAGGGAAGGGGTAATGGCATCCTCTAAACCTGTAAGACAACAAACAGTGTCAATACATGTATAGAAACTGAATGATCACCTACCTGTTAGACAGTAGCAAACAGACAGATAGCGAGCCGTACACAGTGACAGATGTATGGACCCTTGATGGACAGATGCACCATCAGGGAGGGAAGTGGTATTGGCATCCTCAGAACCTGTAAGACAACAAAGAAAATCAATACATGTTTAGAAACTGAATGATCACCTACCTTTTAGACAGTAGCAAACAGATTGACAGCGAGTTGTACACAGTGACAGATCTATGGAGCCTTGATGGACAGATGCACCATCAGGAAAGGAAGGGGTAATGGCATCCTCTAAACCTGTAAGACAACAAAGAAAATCAATACATGTAAAGAAACCGAATGATCACCTATCTGATAGACAGAAGAAAACAGATTGACAGCGAGCCATACACAGTGACAGATGGATGGACCGTTGATGGACAGATGCACCATCAGGGAGGGAAGGGGTAATGGCATCCTCTAAACCTGTAAGACAACAAAAAAAATCAATACATGTTTAGAAACTGAACGATCACCTACCTTTTAGACAGTAGCAAACAGATTGACAGCGAGTTGTACACAGTGACAGATCTATGGAGCCTTGATGGACAGATGCACCATCAGGAAAGGAAGGGGTAATGGCATCCTCTAAACCTGTAAGACAACAAAGAAAATCAATACATGTAAAGAAACCGAATGATCACCTACCTGTAAGACAGAAGAAAACAGATTGACAGCGAGCCATACACAGTGGCAGATGGATGCACCATCAGGGTGGGAAGGGGTAATGGCATCCTCTGAACCTGTATGACAACAAAGAAAATCAATACATGTATAGAAACTGAATGATGACCTAACTCTTACACACTTGCAGTGAGATAGATATCGAGTCACACAAATAGTTGGAATGGACAGACCCTTGTTTGATGGATCCACCATTAGGAAGGAGGGGGGGTCCTGGAGTCCTGAAAGCCTGTAAGACAACAAAGAAAGTCAAATACATGTATAGAAACTGAATGAGCACCTACCTGTTAGACAGTAGCAAACAGATAGATAGCGAGCCGTACACAGTGACAGATGGATGGACCCTTGATGGACAGATGCACCATCAGGGAGGGAAGGGGTAATGGCATCCTCTAAACCTGTAAGACAACAAACAGTGTCAATACATGTATAGAAACTGAATGATCACCTACCTGTTAGACAGTAGCAAACAGACAGATAGCGAGCCGTACACAGTGACAGATGTATGGACCCTTGATGGACAGATGCACCATCAGGGAGGGAAGGGGTATTGGCATCCTCAGAACCAAAATGATAACAACGACAATCAATACAGGTTTTGAAACTGAAAGATCACTTACCTTTTACACAGTTGCAGAACAATAGGGAGTGAGGCAGACACAGCTGCAGATGGACAGATTGATGGTGGCTGAATCTACGGTCAGGGAGGGAGGGCCTCTGAAAGTCCTAAACCTTTTAGACAAAAAAAACAAAAAAACAACGTCAATACATGTATAGAAACTGAATGATGACCTAACTCTTACACACTTGCAGTCAGATAGATATCGAGTCACACAAATAGTTGGAATGGACAGACCCTTGTTTGATGGATACACCATTAGGAAGGAGGGGGGGGTCCTGGAGTCCTGAAAGCCTGTAAGACAACAAAGAAAGCGAGCCGTACACAGTGACAGATGGATGGACCCTTGATGGACAGATGCACCATCAGGGAGGGAATGGGTAATGGCATCCTCTAAAACTATAAGACAACAAAGAAAATCAATACATGTATAGAAACTGAATGATCACCTACCTGTTAGACAGTAGCAAACAGATAGACAGCGAGCTGTACACAGTGGCAGATGGATGCACCATCAGGGTGGGAAGGGGTAATGGCATCCTCTGAACCTGTATGACAACAAAGAAAATCAATAAGATAAGATAAGATAAGATCCTTTATAAAGTCCTTTATTAGTCCCGCAGTGGGGAAATTCACAGTGTAACAGCAGAAAGGGATAGCAGGACACTCAGTTACAAAAATTTAGATAAATAAATAATTTACACTATATACACACAATATAGATAAGAATTAAAAAAGCAATAAACAATATTATTTACAGCAAAAGACTCTTAATTGCACATGGGGGTGGGATATTGTACATAGTATTCCCTGAACATGAACATGTGTGTGTAGTTAAGTGTGTGTGTATGTGGTCCGCTGGGAGCAGTGTTGGTTGTGTAGTCTGACGGCAGCAGGAAGGAAGGACCTGCGATACTGCTCCTTCACACACTTGGGGTGAAGCAGCCTGTCGCTAAAGGAGCTGCCTCTATAGGATGGGAACCACTGCTACATCTATACATGTATAGAAACTGAATAATCACCTACCTGTTAGACAGTAGCAAACAAATAGACAGCGAGCCGTACACAGTGGCAGATGGATGCACCATCAGGGTGGGAAGGGGTAATGGCATCCTCTGAACCTGTATGACAACAAAGAAAATCAATACATGTATAGAAACTGAATGATCACCTACCTGTTAGACAGTAGCAAACAGATAGAAAGCAAGCCGTACACAGTTGCAGATGGATGGAACCTTGATGGACAGATGCACCATCAGGGAGGGAAGGGATAATGGCATCCTAAAAACCTGTAAGACAAAGAAAATCAATAAATGTATAGAAACTGAATGATCACCTACCTGTTAGTCAGTAGAAAACAGATAGACAGCAAGCCGTACACAGTTGCAGATGGATGGACCATTGATTGACAGATGCACCATCAGGGAGGGAAGGGGTAATGGCATCCTCTGAACCTGTAAGACAACAAAGAAAATCAATACATGTTTAGAAACTGAATGATCACTTACCTTTTACACAGTAACAAACAGATTGACAGCGAGTTGTACACAGTGACAGATCTATGGAGCCTTGATGGACAGATGCACAATCAGGGAGGGAAGGGGTAATGGCATCCTCTAAACCTGTAAGACAACAAAGAAAATCAATACATGTATAGAAACTGAATGATGAACTAACTCTTACACACTGGCAGTCAGAAAGATCGAGTCATACAAATAGTTGCAATGGACAGACACTTGTTTAATGGATCCACCATTAGGAATGAGGGGAGGTCCTGGAGTCCTGAAAGCCAGTAAGACAACAAAGAAAGTCAATACATGTATAGAAACTGAATGATCACCTACCTGTTAGACAGTAGCAAACAGATAGACAGCGAGCCGGACACAGTGGCAGATGGATGAAACCTTGATGGACAGATGCACCATCAGGGAGGGAAGGGGTAATGGCATCCTCTAAACCTGTAAGACAACAAACAGTGTCAATACATGTATAGAAACTGAATGATCACCTACCTGTTAGACAGTAGCAAACAGACAGATAGCGAGCCATACACAGTGACAGATGTATGGACCCTTGATGGACAGATGCACCATCAGGGAGGGAAGGGGTATTGGCATCCTCAGAACCTAAATGATAACAACGACAATCAATACAGGTTTTGAAACTGAAAGATCACTTACCTTTTACACAGTTGCAGAACAATAGAAAGTGAGGCAGACACAGCTGCAGATGGACAGATTGATGGTGGCTGAATCTACGGTCAGGGAGGGAGGGGCTCTGAAAGTCCTAAACCTTTTAGACAAAAAAAACAAAAAAAAACGTCAATACATGTATAGAAACTGAATGATGACCTAACTCTTACACACTTGCAGTCAGATAGATATCGAGTCACACAAATAGTTGAAATGGACAGACCCTTGTTTGATGGATCCACCATTAGGAAGGAGGGGGGGGGGTCCTGGAGTCCTGAAAGCCTGTAAGACAACAAAAAAAGTCAATACATGTATAGAAACTGAATGATCACCTACCTGTTAGACAGTAGCAAACAGATAGATAGCGAGCCGTACACAGTGACAGATGGATGGACCCTTGATGGACAGATTCACCATCAGGGAGGGAAGGGGTAATGGCATCCTCTAAACCTGTAAGACAACAAACAGTGTCAATACATGTATAGAAACTGAATGATCACCTACCTGTTAGTCAGTAGCAAACAGATAGACAGCAAGCCGTACACAGTTGCAGATGGATGGACTCTTGATGGACAGATGCACCATCAGGGAGGAAAGGGGTATTGGCATCCTCAGAACCTAAATGATAACAACGACAATCAATACAGGTTTTGAAACTGAAAGATCACTTACCTTTTACACAATTGCAGAACAATAGACAGTGAGCCAGACACAGATGCAGATGGACAGATTGATGGTGGCTGGTTCTACGGTCAAGGAGGTAGGGGCTCTGAATGTCCTGAACCTGAAAGACAACAAAGAAAATCAATACATGTATAGAAACTGAATGATCACCTACCTGTTAGACAGTAGCAGACAGATAGACAGCAAACCGTACACAGTGACAGATGGATGGACCATTGATTGACAGATGCACCATCAGGGAGGGAAGGGGTAATGGCATCCTCTAAACCTGTAAGACAACAAAGAAAATCAATACATGTTTAGAAACTGAATAATCACCTACCTGTTAGACAGAAGAAAACAGATTGACAGCGAGTTGTACACAGTGACAGATCTATGGAGCCTTGATGGACAGATGCACCATCAGGAAAGGAAGGGGTAATGGCATCCTCTAAACCTGTAAGACAACAAAGAAAATCAATACATGTAAAGAAACCGAATGATCACCTACCTGTTATACAGAAGAAAACAGATTGACAGCGAGCCATACACAGTGACAGATGGATGGACCGTTGAAGGACAGATGCACCATCAGGGAGGGAAGGGGTAATGGCATCCTCTAAACCTGTAAGACAAAAAAAAAATCAATACATGTTTAGAAACTGAATGATCACCTACCTTTTAGACAGTAGCAAACAGATTGACAGCGAGTTGTACACAGTGACAGATCTATGGAGCCTTGATGGACAGATGCACCATCAGGGAGGGAAGGGGTAATGGCATTCTCTAAACCTGTAAGACAACAAAGACAATCAATACATGTAAAGAAACCGAATGATCACCCACCTGTTAGACAGAAGAAAACAGATTGACAGCGAGCCGTACACAGTGACAGATGGATGGACCGTTGATGGACAGATGCACCATCAGGGAGGGAAGGGGTAATGGCATCCTCTAAACCTGTAAGACAACAAAGAAAATCAATACATGTATAGAAACTGAATGATGAACTAACTCTTACACACTGGCAGTCAGAAAGATCGAGTCATACAAATGGTTGCAATGGACAGACACTTGTTTAATGGATCCACCATTAAGAAGGAGGGGGGGTCCTGGAGTCCTGAAAGCCTGTAAGACAACAAAGAAAGTCAATACATGTATAGAAACTGAATGATCACCTACCTGTTAGACAGTAGCAAACAGATAGACAGCGAGCCGGACACAGTGACAGATGGATGGACCCTTGATGGACGGATGCACCATCAGGGAGGGAATGGGTAATGGCATCCTCTAAAACTATAAGACAACAAAGTAAATCAATACATGCATAGA
The DNA here is from genome assembly GCF_030463535.1 of Salminus brasiliensis. Taxonomy (NCBI): domain Eukaryota; kingdom Metazoa; phylum Chordata; class Actinopteri; order Characiformes; family Bryconidae; genus Salminus; species Salminus brasiliensis. The sequence goes on along the minus strand of NC_132898.1, from coordinate 14,404,383 downwards.
AACTGAATGATCACCTACCTGTAAGTCAGTAGCAAACAGATAGACAGCGAGCTGCACACAGTGACAGATGAATCGACCCTTGATGGACAGATGCACCATCAGGGAGGGAAGGGGTAATGGCATCCTCTAAACCTGTAAGACAACAAACAGGGTCAATACATGTATAGAAACTGAATGATCACCTACCTGTTAGACAGTAGCAAACAGACAGATAGCGAGCCGTACACAGTGACAGATGTATGGACCCTTGATGGACAGATGCACCATCAGGGAGGGAAGTGGTATTGGCATCCTCAGAACCTGTAAGACAACAAAGAAAATCAATACATGTTTAGAAACTGAATGATCACCTACCTTTTAGACAGTAGCAAACAGATTGACAGCGAGTTGTACACAGTGACAGATCTATGGAGCCTTGATGGACAGATGCACCATCAGGAAAGGAAGGGGTAATGGCATCCTCTAAACCTGTAAGACAACAAAGAAAATCAATACATGTAAAGAAACCGAATGATCACCTACCTGATAGACAGAAGAAAACAGATTGACAGCGAGCCATACACAGTGACAGATGGATGGACCGTTGATGGACAGATGCACCATCAGGGAGGGAAGAGGTAATGGCATCCTCTAAACCTGTAAGACAACAAAAAAAATCAATACATGTTTAGAAACTGAACGATCACCTACCTTTTAGACAGTAGCAAACAGATTGACAGCGAGTTGTACACAGTGACAGATCTATGGAGCCTTGATGGACAGATGCACCATCAGGAAAGGAAGGGGTAATGGCATCCTCTAAACCTGTAAGACAACAAAGAAAATCAATACATGTAAAGAAACCGAATGATCACCTACCTGTTAGACAGAAGAAAACAGATTGACAGCGAGCCATACACAGTGACAGATGGATGGACCGTTGATGGACAGATGCACCATCAGGGAGGGAAGGGGTAATGGCATCCTCTAAACCTGTAAGACAAAAAAAAAATCAAGACATGTTTAGAAACTGAATGATCACCTACCTTTTAGACAGTAGCAAACAGATTGACAGCGAGTTGTACACAGTGACAGATCTATGGAGCCTTGATGGACAGATGCACCATCAGGGAGGGAAGGGGTAATGGCATTCTCTAAACCTGTAAGACAACAAAGACAATCAATACATGTAAAGAAACCGAATGGTCACCCACCTGTTAGACAGAAGAAAACAGATTGACAGCGAGCCGTACACAGTGGCAGATGGATGCACCATCAGGGTGGGAAGGGGTAATGGCATCCTCAGAACCTAAATGATAACAACGACAATCAATACAGGTTTTGAAACTGAAAGATCACTTACACAGTTGCAGAACAATAGACAGTGAGCCAGACACAGCTGCAGATGGACAGATTGATGGTGGCTGGATCTACGGTCAAGGAGGTAGGGGCTCTGAACGTCCTGAACCTGTAAGACAACAAAGAAAGTCAATACATGTATAGAAACTGAATGATCACCTACCTGTTGGACAGTAGCAGACAGATAGACAGCAAACCGTACACAATGACAGAAGGATGGACCATTGATTGACAGATGCACCATCAGGGAGGGAAGGGGTAATGGCATCCTCTAAACGTGTAAGACAACAAAAAAAATCAATACATGTTTAGAAACTGAATGATCACCTACCTTTTAGACAGCAGCAAACAGATTGACAGCGAGTTGTACACAGTGACAGATCTATGGAGCCTTGATGGACAGATGCACCATCAGGGAGGGAAGGGGTAATGGCATCCTCTAAACCTGTAAGACAACAAAGAAAATCAATACATGTATAGAAACTGAATGATGAACTAACTCTTACACACTGGCAGTCAGAAAGATCGAGTCATACAAATAGTTGCAATGGACAGACACTTGTTTAATGGATCCACCATTAAGAAGGAGGGGGGGTCCTGGAGTCCTGAAAGCCTGTAAGACAACAAAGAAAGTCAATACATGTATAGAAACTGAATGATCACCTACCTTTTAGACAGTAGCAAACAGGTAGACAGCGAGCCGGACACAGTGACAGATGGATGGACCCTTGATGGATAGATGCACCATCAGGGAGGGAATGGGTAATGGCATCCTCTAAAACTATAAGACAACAAAGAAAATCAATACATGTATAGAAACTGAATGATCACCTACCTGTTAGACAGTAGCAAACAGACAGATAGCGAGCCTTACACAGTTGCAGATGTATGGACCCTTGATGGACAGATGCACCATCAGGGAGGGAAGGGGTATTGGCATCCTCAGAACCTAAATGATAACAACGACAATCAATACAGGTTTTGAAACTGAAAGATCACTTACCTTTTACACAGTTGCAGAACATTAGACAGTGAGCCAGACACAGCTGCAGATAGACAGATTGATGGTGGCTGGATCTACGGTAAGTGAGGGACGGGCTCAGAAGGTCCTAAACCTGTAAGACAAATAAAAAAGTCAAAACATGTATAGAAACTGAATAATGAACTAACTCTTACACACTTGCAGTACAATAGATATCGAGTCACACAAATAGTTGCAATGGACAGATCCTTGTTTGATGGATCCACCATTAGGAAGGGGGGGGCGGAGTCCTGAAAGCCTGTTAGACATCAAAGAAAATCAATACATGCATATAAACTGAATGATCACCTACCTTTTAGAATGTAGCAAACAGATAGACAGCGAGCCGTACACAGTGACAGATGGATGGACCCTTAATGGACAGATGCACCATCAGGGAGAGAAGGGGTAATGGCATCCTCTAAACCTGAAAGACAACAAAGAAAATCAATACATGTATAGAAACTGAATGATCACCTACCTGTTAGAAGGGTGCAGACAGATAGACAGCGAGCCATACACAGTGACAGATGGATGGACCCTTGATGGACAGATGCACCATCAGGGAGGGAAGGGGTAATGGCATTCTCTAAACCTGTAAGACAACAAACAGTGTCAATACATGTATAGAAACTGAATGATCACCTACCTGTTAGACAGTAGCAGACAGATAGACAGCAAACCGTACACAGTGACAGATGGATGGACCATTGATTGACAGATGCACCATCAGGGAGGGAAGGGGTAATGGCATCCTCTAAACCTGTAAGACAACAAAAAAAAATCAATACATGTTTAGAAACTGAATGATCACCTACCTTTTAGACAGCAGCATACAGATTGACAGCGAGTTGTACACAGTGACAGATCTATGGAGCCTTGATGGACAGATGCACCATCAGGGAGGGAAGGGGTAATGGCATCCTCTAAACCTGTAAGACAACAAAGAAAATCAATACATGTAAAGAAACCGAATGATCACCTACCTGTTAGACAGAAGAAAACAGATTGACAGCGAGCCGTACACAGTGACAGATGGATGGACCCTTGATGGACAGATGCACCATCAGGGAGGGAAGGGGTAATGGCATCTTCTAAACCTGTAAGACAACAAACAGTGTCAATACATGTATAGAAACTGAATGATCACCTACCTGTTAGACAGTAGCAAACACACAGATAGCGAGCCGTACACAGTGACAGATGTATGGACCCTTGATGGACAGATGCACCATCAGGGAGGGAAGGGGTATTGGCATCCTCAGAACCTAAATGATAACAACGACAATCAATACAGGTTTTGAAACTGAAAGATCAGTTACCTTTTACACAGTTGCAGAACAATAGGGAGTGAGGCAGACACAGCTGCAGATGGACAGATTGATGGTGGCTGAATCTACGGTCAGGGAGGGAGGGGCTCTGAAAGTCCTAAACCTTTTAGACAAAAAAAACAAAAACAAAACGTCAATACATGTATAGAAACTGAATGATGACCTAACTCTTACACACTTGCAGTCAGATAGATATCGAGTCAGAAAAATAGTTGGAATGGATAGACCCTTGTTTGATGGAAACACCATTAGGAAGGAGGGGGGGTCCTGGAGTCCTGAAAGCCTGTAAGACAACAAAGAAAGTCAATATATGTATAGAAACTGAATGATCACCTACCTGTTAGACAGTAGCAGACAGATAGACAGCAAACCGTACACAGTGACAGATGGATGGACCATTGATTGACAGATGCACCATCAGGGAGGGAAGGGGTAATGGCATCCTCTAAACCTGTAAGACAACAAAGAAAATCAATACATATTTAGAAACTGAATGATCACCTACCTGTTAGACAGAAGAAAACAGATTGACAGCGAGCCGTACACAGTGACAGATGGATGGACCGTTGATGGACAGATGCACCATCAGGGAGGGAAGGGGTAATGGCATCCTCTAAACCTGTAAGACAACAAAGAAAATCAATACATGTATAGAAACTGAATGATGAACTAACTCTTACACACTGGCAGTCAGAAAGATCGAGTCATACAAATAGTTGCAATGGACAGACACTTGTTTAATGGATCCACCATTAAGAAGGAGGGGGGGTCCTGGAGTCCTGAAAGCCTGTAAGACAACAAAGAAAGTCAATACATGTATAGAAACTGAATGATCACCTACCTGTTAGACAGTAGCAAACAGATAGACAGCGAGCCGGACACAGTGACAGATGGATGGACCCTTGATGGACAGATGCATCATCAGGGAGGGAATGGGTAATGGCATCCTCTAAAACTATAAGACAACAAAGAAAATCAATACATATTTAGAAACTGAATGATCACCTACCTGTTAGACAGAAGAAAACAGATTGACAGCGAGCCGTACACAGTGACAGATGGATGGACCGTTGATGGACAGATGCACCATCAGGGAGGGAAGGGGTAATGGCATCCTCTAAACCTGTAAGACAACAAAGAAAATCAATACATGTATAGAAACTGAATGATGAACTAACTCTTACACACTGGCAGTCAGAAAGATCGAGTCATACAAATAGTTGCAATGGACAGACACTTGTTTAATGGATCCACCATTAAGAAGGAGGGGGGGTCCTGGAGTCCTGAAAGCCTGTAAGACAACAAAGAAAGTCAATACATGTATAGAAACTGAATGATCACCTACCTGTTAGACAGTAGCAAACAGATAGACAGCGAGCCGGACACAGTGGCAGATGGATGGAACCTTGATGGACAGATGCACCATCAGGGAGGGAAGGGGTAATGGCATCCTAAAAACCTGTAAAACAAAGAAAATCAATAAATGTAAAGAAACCGAATGATCACCTACCTGTTAGACAGAAGAAAACAGATTGACAGCGAGCCGTACACAGTGACAGATGGATGGACCGTTGATGGACAGATGCACCATCAGGGAGGGAAGGGGTAATGGCATCCTCTAAACCTGTAAGACAACAAAGAAAATAAATACATGTATAGAAACTGAATGATCACCTACCTGTTAGAGAGGTGCAGACAGATAAGACAGCGAGCTGCACACAGTGACAGATGAATCGACCATTGATGGACAGATGCACCATCAGGGAGGGAAGGGGTATTGGCATCCTCAGAACCTGAAAGACAACAAAGAAAATTAATACATGTACAGAAACTGAATGATCACCTACCTGTTAGACAGCAGCAAACAGATAGACAGCGAGACGTACACAGTGACAGATGGATAGACCCTTGATGGACAGATGCACCATCAGGGAGGGAAGGGGTAATGCATCCTCTAAACCTGTAAGACAACAAAGAAAATAAATACATGTATAGAAACTGAATGATCACCTACCGGTTAGACAGTAGTAAACACATAGACAGCGAGCCGTACAGAGTGACAGATGGATGGACCGTTGATGGACAGATGTACCACCAGGGAGGAAGGGGTAATGGCATCCTCGAAACCTGTAAGACAACACAGAAAGTCAATACATGTATAGAAACTGAATGTTCACCTACCTGTTAGACAGTAGAAGAAAGATAGACAGCGAACCGTACACAGTGACAGATGGATGGACACTTGATGGACAGAAGCACCATCAGGGAGGGAAGGGGTAACGGCATCCTCTAAACCTGTAAGATAACAAAGAAAATAAATACATGTGTAGAAACTGAATGATCACCTACATTATAGACAGTAGCAAAAAGATAGCGAGCTGTACACATTGACAGATGGATGGACCATTGATTGACAGATGCACCATCAGGGACGGAAGGGGTAATGGCATCCTCTAAACCTGCAAGACAACAAAGAAAATCAATACATGTATAGAAACTGAATGATCACCTACCTGTTACACAGTAGCAAATAGATAGATAGAGAGCTGTACACAGTGGCAGATGGATGGACCGTTGATGGACAGATGCACCATCAGGGGGGGAATGGGTAATGGCATCCTCAAAACCTGTAAGACAACAAAGAAAATCAATACATGTATAGAAACTGAATGATCACCTACCTGTTACACAGTAGCAAATAGATAGATAGAGAGCTGTACACAGTGGCAGATGGATGGAACCTCGATGGACAGATGCACCATCAGTGGGAGAAGGGGTAATGGCATCCTCGGAACCTGAAAGACAACAAAGCAAGTCAATACAGGTTTTAAAACTGGAAGATCACTTACCTTTTACACATTTGCAGAACATTACACAGTGAGCCAGACACAGCTGCAGACGGACAGATTGATGGAGGCTGGATCTACGGTCAGCGAGGGAGGGGCTCAGAAGGTCCTAAATCTGTAAGACAAAAAAAAGTCAATACATGTGTAGAAACTGAATGATGAACTAACTCTTACACACTTGCAATCGGATAGATATCGAGTTAAATAAATAGTTGCAATGGACAGACCCTTGTTTGATGGATACACTATTAGGAAGGAGGGGGGGTGTCCTGGAGTCCTGAAAGCCTTTAAAAAACAAAGAAAATCAATACATGTATAGAAACTGAATGATCACCTACCTGTTACAAAGTAGCAAATAGATAGATAGAGAGCCGTACACAGTTACAGATGGATGGACCCTTGATGGACAGATGCACCATCATGGAGGGAAGGGGTAATGGCATCCTCTAAACCTCTAAGACAACAAAGAAATCAATACATGTACAGAAACTGAATGATCAACTACCTGTTAGAGAGTAGCAAACAGATTGACAGCGAGTTGTACACAGCGACAGATTTATGGAGCCTTGATGGACAGATGCACCATCAGGGAGGGAAGGGGTAATGGCATCCTCTAAACCTGTAAGACAACAAAGAAAGTCAATACATGTATAGAAACTGAATGATCATCAGGGAGGGAAGGGGTATTGGCATCCTCAGAACCTAAAAGATTACAAAGACAATCAATACAGGTTTTGAAACTGAAACATCACTTACCTTTTACACAGTTGCAGAACAACAGAAAATGAGCCAGACACAGCTGCAGATGGACAGATTGATGGTGGCTGGATCTACGGTCAGGGAGGGAGGGGCTCTGAAGGTCCTAAACCTGTAAGACAAAAAAAAAGTCAATACATGTATAGAATCTGAATGATCACCTACCTGTTAGACAGTAGCAGACAGATAGACAGCGAACCGTACACAGTGACAGATGGATGGACGCTTGATGGACAGATGCAACATCAGGGAGGGAAGGGGCAATGGCATCCTCTAAACCTGTAAGACAACAAATAAAAAAATACATGTATAGAAACTGAATGATCACCTACCTTTTAGACAGTAGCAAAAAGATAGACAGCGAGCTGTACACAGTGGCAGATGGATGGAACCTTGATGGACAGATGCACCATCAGGGAGGGAAGGGGTAATGGTATCCTCGGAACTTGAAAGACAACAAAGAAAATCAATACATGTATAGAAACTGAATGATCACCTACCTGTTAGACAGGGGCAGACAGACAGACAGCGAGCCGTAGACAGTGGCAGATGGATGGAACCTTGATGGACAGATGCACCATCAGGGAGGGAAGGGGTAATGGCATCCTCGGAACCTGAAAGACAACAAAGACAGTCAATACAGGTTTTGAAACTGAAAGATCACTTACCATTTACACAGTTGCAGAACAATAGACAGTGAGCCAGACACAGCTGCAGATGGATGGACCCTTGATGGACAGATGCACCATCAGGAAAGAAGGGGCAATGGCATCCTCGAAACCTGAAAGACAACAAACACAGTCAATACAGTTTTTGAAACTGAAAGATCACTTACCTTTTACACAGTTGCAGAAAAGACAGTGAGCGAGACACAGCTGCAGGTTGACAGATTGATGGTGGCTGGATCTACGGTCAGGGAGGGAGGGGCTCGGAAGGTCCTGAACCTGTAAGACAAAAAATTAAGTCAATACATGTATAGAAACTGAATGATGAACAAACTCTTACACACTTGCAGTCAGATAGATATCAAGTCACACAAATAGTTGCAATGGACAGACCCTTGTTTGATGGATCCACTATTAGGAAGGAGAGGGGGGGTCCTGGAGTCCTGAAAGCCTGTAAGACAACAAAGAAAGTCAATACATGTATAGAAACTGAATGATCACCTACCTGTTAGACAGAAGCAAACAGATAGATAGCGAACCATACACAGTGACAGATGGATGGACCCTTGATGGACAGATGCACCACCAGGGAGGAAGGGGTAATGGCATCCTCTAAACCTGTAAGACAACAAAGAAAATCAATATATGTATAGAAACTGAATGATCACCTACCTTATAGACAGTAGCAAAAAGATAGACAGCGAGCTGTACACAGTGACAGATGGAAGGACCATTTATGGACAGATGCACCATCAGAGGGGGAAGGGGTAATGGCATCCTCTAAACCTGTAAGACAACAAAGACAGTCAATACAGGTTTTGAAACTGAAAGATCACTTACCTTTTACACAGTTGCAGAACAATAGACAGTGAGCCAGACACAGCTGCAGACGGACAGATTGATGGAGGCTGGATCTACGGTCAGCGAGGGAGGGGCTCAGAAGGTCCTAAACCTGTAAGACAAAAAAAAGTCAATACATGTGTAGAAACTGTATGATGAACTAAATCTAACACACTTGCAATCGGATAGATATCGAGTCACACAAATAGGTGCAAAGGACAGACCCTTGTTTGATGGATACACCATTAGGAAGGGGGGGGGGGTCCTGGAGTCCTGAAAGCCATTAAAAAAACAAAGAAAATCAATACATGTATAGAAACTGAATGATCACCTACCTGTTACACAGTAGCAAAGAGATAGATAGAGAGCCGTACACAGTGACAGATGGATGGAACCTTGATGGACAGATGCACCATCAGGGAGGGAAGGGGTAATGGTATCCTCTAAACATCTAAGACAACAAAGAAATTCAATACATGTATAGAAACCTATTGATCACCTACCTGTTAGACAGTAGCAAACAGATTGACAGCGAGTTGTACACAGTGACAGATCTATGGAGCCTTGATGGACAGATGCACCATCAGGGACGGAAGGGGTAATGACATCCTCTAAACGTGTAAGACAACAAAGAAAATCAATACATGTAAAGAAACCGAATGATCACCTACCTGTTAGACAGAAGAAAACAGATTGACAGCGAGTTGTACACAGTGACAGATCTATGGAGCCTTGATGGACAGATGCACCATCAGGGAGGGAAGGGGTAATGGCATCCTCTAAACCTGTAAGACAACAAAGAAAATCAATACATGTAAAGAAACCGAATGATCACCTACCTGTTAGACAGAAGAAAACTGATTGACAGCGAGCCGTACATAGTGACAGATGGATGGACCGTTGATGGACAGATGCACCATCAGGGAGGGAAGGGGTAATGGCATCCTCTAAACCTGTAAGACAACAAAGAAAATCAATACATGTATAGAAACTGAATGATGAACTAACTCTTACACACTTGCAGTCAGAAAGATCGAGTCACACAAATAGTTGCAATGGACAGACACTTGTTTAATGGATCCACCATTAGGAAGGAGGGCGGGTGGTGTCCTGGAGTCCTGAAAGCCTGTAAGACAATAAAGAAAGTCAATACATGTATAGAAACTGAATGATCACCTACCTGTTAGACAGTAGCAAACAGATAGACAGCGAGCCGTACACAGTGACAGATGGATGGAACCTTGATGGAAAGATGCACCATCAGGGAGGGAATGGGTAATGGCATCCTCTAAAACTATAAGACAACAAAGAAAATAAATACATGTATAGAAACTGAATGATCACCTACCTGTTAGAAGGGTGCAAACAGATAGACAGCGAGCCATACACAGTGGCAGATGGATGAAACCTTGATGGACAGATGCACCTTCAGGGAGGGAAGGGGTAATGGCATCCTCTAAACCTGTAAGACAACAAAGACAGTCAATACAGGTTTTGATACTGAAAGATCACTTACCTTTTACACAGTTGTAGAACAATACACAGAGAGCCAGACACAGCTGCAGATGGACAGATTGATGGTGGCTTGATCTACGGTCAGGGAGGGAAGAGCTCTGAAGGTCCTAAACCTGTAACACAAATAAAAAAGTCAATACATGTATAGAAACTGAATTATGACCTAACTCTTACACACTTGCAGTCAGACAGATAGCGAGTCACACACACCATTGCAATGGACAGACCCTTGTTTGGTTGATCCACCATTAGGAAGGAGGAGGGTGGGGTCCTGGGGTCCTGAAAGCCTGTAAGACAACAAAGAATTAGAGAACTTGTAAGACAAAAAAGAAAGTCAATACATTAGCAAACTGGATGATTATTTGTATGACAGTGTATAAGAGGTAAATGATAATTCAAACACAGTTGCAGATGGAAAGAGCCTTGTTGGCCGGGTTTGAACAAGTTAAAGTTCATTAATGTTCCTGCTGGAACAGCCTGACAAAAGTGTGTTGTAGTAATCTAACCGTGAGTTTAAGTGTGTACTAGCTTTTCTGCATCCTGTAGAGATAAGGAATTTCTTAGTTTGCCAATGTAGAAAATCTGTTCTATGTATTTAGCTATATGTTGCTCAAATGATAGATCTGAATCAAATTAGACACCAAGACTTGTAGATGCTTAACCTGGAATAATGGAAAAAACAGTCTAACATTTAGTCTGAGTTTACTTCTAGTGTCTTTTGGACCCAAAAAGAGAACCTCTGTTTTGTTACTTTTAAGAAGAACAAAGTCATTTGGCAGCCAGAGTACATCCTTCACACAGTCCTCAATTTTCTTTAATCTAGAGTTACCATCAGGTTTGGCTGATATATAGAGCTGTGTCATCTGCATCTGAAAGTTAACATCATGTCTGCTTATAACTGCCCAGTGGTAACATCTATAATGTAAATAATATATGCCCTTAAATAGAGCATTGTGGAACTCCAGATCAGACTTCTATGTAATTTAGAAATACTGACTGATAGGGTTCGTTTAGATATGATTTGAACCACAATAGGGCTGTTCCTGTGATTCCAACCATGTTCTCTAATCTTTCTAATAGAATAGTGTTATCTATAGTGTCAAAGGCTAAACTGAGGGTGAGTAGGGCTACATAGCAAGAGGCAAGAAAGAGATCGTTTGTAATCTTAACTTGGGCTATCTGAATCCAGATTGGAATTTCTCATACATTTCATTTTTACTCAGGTATAAGCAGAGTTGTTGAGCCACAGCATTTTCTAATATCTTGGACAGAAATGTTAAGCTTGAGATGGGTCTGTAATTGACAGTACACTAGGATCAAGATTTAGTTTCTTAATCAAAGGTTTTATAACAGCAAATTTAAGGGATTTGGGTACATGGTCTTAGGTAAGGGATGCATTTACTATTGTTAAAGGAGGTCTGATTATAATTGGGAGTAATTCTGACAGTATTTTAGAGGGAATCGGGTCGAGTGTACAGGTTGTAAAATTTATTGAGGAAATAATTTTTTGTTAGTTCTGGCTGTGGAAGTGTGTAGAAGACATCCAGCCTTTTTTCTACAACTAATTTATGTTCTAAATCAGCTACACCGGGTGACAGCCATGTTTAATTTAATAAGGAGTGTTGGATTTGTTGTCAAATATTTTCTATTTTATTATTAAAATAGTCCATAAAAATATTACTGGTTAAGGTAGTAGGGATCTGGGGTTGAGAATTTGCCCAACATACCTGACTTGGGTTGTATATTTAACAGTCTAAATTTAAATTTATTTGTGGAAGTTACTTGTACTGGTAAGATTTGATACATATACATCCTTTTTTCCCCCCTAAGATTGTTAAAACCAATTTTCTGTTCTCTATATATGCTCGATACTGCAGGGTTTGTTTGAAATGTGAGCAAGTGATACTAATATTACTTTTTTAATACAAGCAGAGAAAGGGCAGAACAAATGGTTTGAATGCAGTAAATTATCACTTACCTGACAGATCTCAGGCAGCACAGGTGTAGCCTTTCTCGGTGGTAGAGGACAGAACGTCAAACCTGCAGTCAGCAGTGGAGCGTTTAGAGTCAGCTGAACGGCTTGCTTCCTCGATCCTGGCGTCTGTTTTCTTCCAAACAGTGTCTGGAATTTAGTGTACTAGAGGTCTTCCAGGCATTCCAGCATTACCCTTTGGGCCCTATATTTAATAGGGTCTTACAATAAAATCTCCAACAATGAGAACACCGTCTGCAGTAGTTGCCCTCTCTGCTGGAGCATGCAGAGCCATAGACAAAGTCGATAAAGGCCCAGTTGCTTCAGGGTAGAACAATATCTCTCGGTAAATCGCTCAAAGAAAAAAAATTAAATAAACATCAGCTCCCACCTTAGGTCTTCCACTTCCTTTTTGTTTTTCTTTTTTCTGGCCCAGGGAGAAAGGAAATTGCGCAATATGCAGAGGTGGTCAGAGTTAGGGGACCTGTCAATAATAGGTGCCGTCCTCAAACTTTTCCACATCTGTTGAAGAAAAAATTTAGAAAAACTTGTTAACTTGTTTACTGTAAATGCAGTGTCTTGTCTGCTAATGTTACTGAACATGTATACATTACTCTGTATTTAAAAGTGAAAATTAATTAGAACATTTTTGTGTAGGATGTAAGCTAATTACAAATAATGCTAATGATAGTGGGTACGATACACACTCAGTGCAGCATACGGAATGATGAAGCATCTGGTGCTAAGGTGGTGGTATGGGGGCCCCAAAATGAAAATCTGCTTAGAGCGCAATAAAGTCCTGGGCTGGCCCTGGTCACGCGGATGCTTCCAGGGCCTCTCCATGGCCACCATACTCCTCGAAAGTAAACACAGAAGTTAGTTAGTAAAGCAAACTAATGTAAAGTAAGACACACCGCAGACAGCACAAGATCATAGTTTTATCAAGGATAAAACTATGATAAACAAGCCAAAGCTAATATTACAGTCACATGAGATTGACAAGCAGTATGGCTGGTTGGGAGAAGTTGTCCCAGTAACTTAAATCCTAACTAATCTGAATATTTATCCTTTTCAGCTATTTGTCTGTTATGTATTTCATTATCAAACTTTCTACTGTTCGAAACCGTTCATCCATAAGAACGTCTTCATCTTTAAAAAATTTTAAGCCTTCATGAGGGAAGGGGCAGTTGCTACCGAACCAGGTAATGCTAGCCCGAAATGGGACAGAATGCTAATTTGGAAAACATCCTTGACGAAGTGAGTAGAATGAGAAGATGGGAAGACTCCACTCAACAACTGGTGAATGGCCGCGAGCTGCATGGCAAGTGCATAGATAATCTGTAGAGCTGTGTGGAAGATCTGGAAAATAGGAGCCACCACAATAGTCAGATTGTTGGGCTTAAAAGAGGGCATTGAAGGGGAGAACTTGATTGTATGCCTTGAAAAGATACTGTCAGAAGGCCTGCACATGCACATTAACAACAAATTTGCAATTGAAAGAGCACACTGCTCTCCCGGATCTCATCCGAATGAAGACCAGCTTCAGAGATTCATCCTGATAAAGTTTTTGCGTTCAACCGCAAGAGATAATGTCTTAAAAAGCAACCCTAAAGCATCAGCAGTTACTGATGGGGAATAAACTATAAAACATCCACTAGCACAAGGAGACTGAGAGGTAGTAGACATCTCAGACATTCCACTGACCTAAGTTAAGTTCTCTCCTTTTTTTTCCCCCTTTTTTCTCTTTGTTGTTAGTTTTGTGGACATGAATTTAACAAGAAGAGAATCCTCAGCTGGCTGCTGGAGACATTTTTCTGTTCATGTTCTCTCCTCTGCTGTGGAGAAAAGATTTTTGTTGGCCTGTTTGGCTATGTTGGTTAATTTTAGAATTACATGTATCCTAATAATGTTCAGTGGTACAAAAGCAGTAGCCTATATTATATAGGCTATATATATATCTCTCTACTACAGGAGGAGTTATTTTCTTAAGAACTTGCAGAGCACCTATCCTCATTTTAATTTGGGTAGCACAGACAGCATAGCAATGGTTTGGGAGGCATCTAAAGTGTACATTGGGGTAAAAGGATTGCACAGACTTCGGAATGGGAAAAATAGCTCAATTGGAGTATTAAAACATTGGCAGCAGAACTAAATAGCATGGAAAAAAAGTTGGCCAGATATTACTCTAAAAGCGTATTTAAAAACATTTGTGATCATCATTCAGCAATCCTTTTTATGAGTCAGAAGAAAAACTGACAGACCTTTGACCAGACAGTTAAAATAACAAATCTCTCTCCACATCATTCCAGCAATAAGAGCAGGGGGTTCTCTTATAACATCTTCCAAGGGTATTAATGGGGTCTTTAAAGAATTCTATGAGAACCTGTATAGATCATCTGGTGCTTTACTAGAGCTATTAGCCCCAGATTTTTTTCTCAAACATAAATCTTCCAAAGTTATCTTCTGATCAAGCATCTATTCTTGATGCACCAATAACCTAAGAAGAGGTTAAAACAGGGGCATGAAAACAGGGAAATCACCAGGAACAAATGGGTTTCCGGTGGAGTACTATAAAGAATATATAGATATAATTACTCCAATACTAACAAATGTCAGTATTGGAGTATTTCAGGAGGCTTTTTAAAGAGGCTCACTTCCACCATCTCTTAAAAAACACTCCTCACTCTGATACCTTAGAAAGGAAGAGATCATATGGATCCGGCCTCAGACCAATTAGCCTCATCATTGTATATAGTAAGATACTGGCTAAGGTTCAGATTGGAAACAATCTTACCACACATTATACATTCAGACCAAGTAAGCTTTAAAAGGGGTAGGTCTTCCACTGATAATTTGAGAAGGCTCATGCACTTAATGTGGTTAAATGCCTCCTAGTCAATGTGAAATGCAAGTGGCCACTGTATCGCTTGATGCTCAGAAGGCCTTCGATAGGGTCGAGTGGGACTTCTTACACTCGACCCTGTTGAGGTTTGGTTTTGGTTCTGGTTTTGCTAAAAGGATAAAAATATTTGTCAAAACTGATGCTTTAGGATTGCTGTATGTCACTGCTCTTATTTACAATTGCGCTGGAACCCCTAGCGGTGGCCATAAGAGCGAACCCTGCCATCAAAGAAGTAAACCCAGTCACTATGCACTCTTCAGAGGCCTGGGCAAAGGTTCATAAATTGCACAGAATTTCCCACTACAAACAACATTATGCATCACTCTGGTTCAACCCAGAGGTGACGATTGGGAAGCAGAAAGTGTTTTGGAAATGGTGGCTAGACAAGGGTATACACACTGAATGATCTCTATACAGAGGAGACATTTATGTAATTTACTGAACTTGTTCAACAGTAAATGCTACACGAAAAAGGTGATTTCTGGAAATATTTACAAATTAGACATTGCATGATTAGAAAGCCTTGGTCAGTAAGATCAGCCGATCCAATGGTTAACTATCTAGATAACCATTTTAATCATAAGGCATCAATATTTTATAAAAACTCAATTAAGGGAAATAAAGTAAAAAAAATAATAAATAATAATAAAGGGAAATTTATACAATATAAAATTCTGCACTGGTATTATTGGACACATTGCAGGCTCTTTAAAATAGGACTAACAAATAGTAGTTTATGTTGGAAGTGTAAAAAAGAAATGTGAACCTTTTTTCATTTCATATGGGAATGACACATGGTTAAACCATTTTGGCACAGTATGTTGGTATTTTTGGACACATGGGCGAGAGTAGCCCTGCCAGTCTCTCCCCACTTATGTCTCTTGGGAGATAAAACAGAAACCTCAAATCTAACAAAAGGCGTATATTCAGTTTTGATGGTGGGGATAACCTCAGCCATCAGAGTTATGGGCATGTAGAGTTAAAGGGCCTGTAGAACTGGGGATTTGGGATTATTTCAAGGATCATCTAATTTCTAACTGACAGCATGATTATAAGACTAAAACTAAGATGTTTGTATACCTTATTATTTCACTTTATAATTATTATTGAAGGATGGGTGTTTGTACAATGTGTATCAGTATGTATATCTGTACCAAATGAGCTTTTGTTTACTGTGTTAAACTACAAAAAAAAAAAAAAAGAAATGACTAGGAGTAGCAAGTAGATAGGTAAAGACCGGGATAGACAGAAAGAGCCTTGAGGATGGATGGATGGAAAAGAGCATTGTAGAGGGACAGACAGGAAAGCAACCCACAGAATCTTACTAAACTCAGTTAACATGGCTGCATAAATCTAACCTCCCAAGCCAAAAACAAAAACAAACAAACAAAAAAATAAATAAATAAAACACAAACACAGACCAGGCCACAGACAGACATATGTACATAGCACTAGATTATCAGGCAGAGGAGGTGGAGTTTGCATAATCTACCAGAATACACTTGATATTCAAAAACACTGTAACACCTTCACTTCTTTTGAGATTCTCTACATTAATATATCAAATCCAGCCACAAATAAAAATGCATTCACATTAATTAATATTTGTAGGTCTCCAGCACCCTACTCTGGATTTTTAAAAAGAATTTAGTGATTTTGCTGCAGACTTGGCAGTGTGCAGTGACAAAGTTAGAATAGTAAGAGACTTCAATATTCATTTTGAAAAAGCAGACGATCCATTAACAAAGGCGCCTGCGCCGATCTTAGATTCTGTCGGCATCACACAAAACATAACTGAAACCACACATTACTGTAACCATACCCTAGATTTAGTCCTGACCCTGTGTGATAGCATTGATAATCTAAATATTCTACCTCAAAGCTTAGTAACATCAGACCATTACCTAATCTCCCATGAGCTACATCTTAGGCAAAATGTTAATTTGCCCCCTTGCCACTTTCTAAAGCATGCAATAATCCAATGACCACTGTACAGTTTACTGAAAATCTCCCAGACCTATCGACCTTAGCTTACAGTCCGTCAGATTAAACATAGCTAGATAGATTAACAAACGGTCTTTAACATACCCTTCAATTAACCTTAGACAAACTGGCTCTGCTCGCACTGTGGTACAGTGATCAAACTCGTACCTTAAAACAAACAGCGCAGAAACTAGAGCCAAAATGGCGGACGACCAAACTAGAGGTGTTCCACTCTGCCTGGAAGGACAGCCTTAGTCAATATAGAAAGGGACTCATTAAATCTCTCTCAGCGTATTTGGCCTCACTGATCTAAAATTACAAAAACAATCCCAGAGTACTTTTTAGTGAGATCTCTAAACTTACTTAAAGGCAGGCAGATACTCAACCCCAGATTCCAGCTTCTTTAACCAGTAATGTTTTTATGGACTATTTTAATAATAAAGTAGAAAGCATTAAACAACAAATCCAACACTCCTTATTAAATCAAACATTTGACCTTAAATCTAAATTGCTTGGTGTAGCTGCTTTAGAACATAACTTAGTTGTAGAACAAAGGCTGGAAGCCTTCTACCCACTTCCACAGCCAGAACTAGAAAAAAAATATTTCCTCAGCAAATTGTACAACCTGTACACTTGACCCAATTCCCTCTAAAATACTAAAAGAAATACTCCCATTATAATCAGACCTCTTTTAACAATAGTAAATTCATCCCTTAGCTTAGGGCATGTACCCAAAACCCTTAAATCAGCAGTCATAAAACCATAAAACCTAATCAAGAAACCAAATCTTCTAGTCCATCCATGAATAAGAAATTCCTATCTGGATTCAAACCCCATCGTAGCACAGAGACAGCCCTAGTGAAGATTGTAAAGATCTCTTTCTTGCCTCTTCTCAAGGCTACGTATCTTTATTAGCCCTACTAGACCTCAGTGCAGCCTTTGATACAATAGTTCACACTATTCTACTAGAAAGATTAGAGAAAATGGTTGAAATCACAGGAACAGCCCTATCGTGGTTCAAATCATATCTAACTGAACACTATCAGTTTGTAAAGATAAAAGATTTATCTTCAAATTACACAAAAGTAAGATATGGAGTTCCACAATGCTCTATTTTAGGACTGCTATTATTTACATTATACATGTTACCACTGGGCAGTTATAAGCAGACATGGCAATAATTTCCATTGTTATGCAGAGGACATGCAGCTCTATAGATCAGCCAAACATGTTGATATTTTAGAATTTAGAGTAAAGAAAATGGAGGACTGTGTAAAGGATATGAAACTCTAGATGTCACATAACTTACTTCTTCTTCACAGTAACAAAACAGAACTTCTCCTTTTATGTCCAAAAGACACTAGAAATAAACTATTTTTATTTAGACTTAATGTTAGACTTGGCTGAGTTTTCCATTATTCCTGGTCCAGCAGCTAAAAATCATTTGACAGAATAAAGATTTGAATAAAGTAAATCATCACTTACCTGACTGGTGTGATTGGGTAAGGTCTTGGTGTAGCACCTTCTCGATGTTTCCAGAAAGCACAACATATTCCAGGCAGCAGAGGTGAAGCCTTTCTCTGTGGTAGAGGACCGGACATCATACCCAATTTCATCACTTTAACTGGTGGTACTATTTCCATATATTTCTCAGACTAGGAGAAGCTGCATTTGCAAACACTAGTAAATAAAACTTCACCGAAATTAATCTGGCTGTCTTACTAATGAGCTAAACACAGTCACTTGTTTGTACATCCAAGCACATTTTACCTTGAGTTTGGAAAGCTTAGTTTGATATTGGATCATTAGATATTCACTTTGCCCCTCCTCTCACTCACAAACAATGTCCTAAAATCTCAAACATGGCTTTAAAAAAAACAAAACAAACAAACAATGGAGAACAGAGAAACTACACTCATATTTCCTCAACATTTCCAGTCTTTCCACTTTGACAAGGATATTTAATCAGAATAGCCAGAATTCCTGCAACAGGTGCCGTCGATGGTAAAACGCAAAAAAATGTGCGGAAACCAAAAACTCTGAGATAAAGAGCTGCTGGTGTTACTTATAAAGATGATCAAACCTACTGAAGAACAGAGATGAAATGAAATTCAATGACTAATCTTAACTTCTTTAACAAACATATATTTTTTTTAGCACTTTAGATGTTATAAACATGCATGTAGCGCATTTTTTTATCATGAATAAATCACTACTGTGACACTGTCGTACAATATGCCTATTTTAACAATTTTTATGTAATATTGTTCCAGTGAAACATCCATAAAGCATATAAATCCAAAATCAGCTGTAGTGTACAGAGACACATCTGAAATACACTACTACCCTTAGAATAGCCAGATTACAATTTACCAAAAAGTACTTAAGAGAGCCTGCAGATTTCTTGTGGACTGCTCACTAGTGCTTGAAGGTGGGTAAAATTGTGTCTGTACTCACCCTCTTATTGACAGTACTTAGTGGGGTCCATAGAAACAATCCAAAACATAGTGACTTGTATTTCAGAAATCCTTCTTCCTGATAATAGTTTATAATCCTGGGTGTTTCTTTGTGAAAGGAAAGTCTGAACCATGGAAATCCCTGGTTTGAGTTGCTGAGAGTCAATTCAGGAGTGATACCTTTGTCTTCTGAGTGTAAAGTTTATCCCAATGTCCATAAAAAGAGCAAGTCAGTTGTAAGGACTGCAAATAGAGAAACAAACAAACAAAAACAGAAAACAAGACAAAAGTGAAGCTTTCTGCAAAAGCAGAACAGCACAAAACCTCATGAATAAAACATACACAAAGCTTGACTGAATATATAAAGAATTAAATGATAGCAAACTTACAGTGAGTATTAGAACCTATAGTTCCACCAAGAAGGATCTTCATTACAGTGAGGCCTACAATGAGGCCTAAAGTGAGCCACAACTAAACCACCTTGCTGCTGCTTAGTTCCCTCCTTTTGGCCTACTTCCCCTGGCCTACTTCCAATATACTGCCACATAGTGGATGGAGTAGGAATTACCATGAAAAAAACACTGTCACAACACTGGAGTCACACGAGTGTCAGCAATCAAGTAGGCCTAAGTTTTAGGATTTTTTATACCAATATAGAAAATAGGCAAGTGGCTTAAAGTTCCAACCACAACAGGCCCAATGAGACCTAAAGAACCAGCACAACAGGCCCAAGGATAATGATAATTACAAATCAATACACATAACTAATCATCAAAATTATTGCATTTTCAACTAAAAAAAACATTCTGTTAATAGTCATATCTCATATGAAGACTTTTGTATCCTTTGAAAAGAACTAAATATGACATGTGTGACTGTCTCCTATAAATACTTATAAATAAATGAGAAAAGGTGAATGCTGTGACAAGGTCCTGTACAATTGTTTCATATTTTAGTGACAAATAATTAGCAATTTAATACATTTATAACTATTTTACAAAGTTAGTGAGATAATGTTTACATCAATCCTGGTGCTTTAAATCTCTCCCACATGGTGAGGTTTATGGTTTATTTATTTAACAACGGTATCGGATCGGTACTGTGTATCGATCAATAAGTGTATGTATTGGTATTGGAACTGAAAAAGGTTGGTGCATCTGTAAATGTAACATTTAGGAAACAGCATATGACAGCATTATTGTAAGGCATTTCTGGCAACTTCACTGTTTAATAGAATATGCCTACATTGATAAATCCCCTTAGGTTTCACTCTGATTGGTGAATGTTTAGCATGTCAAATGTATGCTTGAATGTGATTGGCTAATGGCAACCACAATAATTGACATATCAAGTCCTCTGGTCAGACTATTATAGAATAGGCTAAAGATGCAGCAAGTAAAATTGTAGCTTGACTGGATGAATGGTTTCTGAGAAACAGTTATGTACTACTGGCCTCGCTTTCTTGTGACAAATGTCCACCAAACTTGACATGCCCCCTCAAAATAATGTGCTGAACAAATTTTGTTAAAATGAGCTTAAGTGTTCGAAAGGTACAGGTTGACATTATTCATTCTAATTATTATTAATTATAAATATCGCAGGTATTTTGCTACCAGATATGTGAGGATTGGTAAAAAAAAAAATCCTAGAAGTAGGAAGGATCAAGAAATCAGCCAAAAAAATTAACAAATATTTTTTTAGTGAATGTCATTTTTCTTGGCCGAGTTTTTCACAGCTGCTGTAACTTGTTTGGTGTTTCTGGGATTTATGGCTCTTTATGGCAGGAGTAAACAGACCCAAAGTGTCATTCACAGTGCTGAGGCAAGACTCCAGCTCATTTCTCCTACCTGATTACAAAAATGCAGCCTACACTTCCCAGAGTACTGTGCGACTGACGTCATTAGCGCGAGCGCCCCAAACGGAGCCGCAGAGAAAGATACACACACACACACACACACACCTCAGTCTACCCGGGTAGTGAAGATTAAACACACTTTTGTGTGTTTTGTGGGGGGAGAAGAAACCAGAAAGGAACATTGATTATAACAAAAGGAAAAAAACTGTTGCTTCTCTTTTCAAGGTCAAAAGACTGTTTTATTGTTGAAAGTTGAGTTAAATATCTCAGGAATACTTGATCCTGAAGTTTATTATTTTTTATTATTTTTGTGAATAAATATATGATTGTATCTTTAACCATGTACTCCCTGGTCCGTTGCACCTCTGTCCAAGCTCTCCTTAGTGAACCTAGTGAGATATCAACACTGGTCCAAACCCCTGAAGAACCCAAACCTATGGTTGACCTCTCCCTCAATAGCAGTTCCTATTGTGGTGTAACGACCTGTGTAGACTGTGAGTTAGCTAACGTAGCTACTGCGTTACGTATACGTGCTACAGGTGCATAGATACAGGTAGGTAGTGAGAATAAGGAGCATAGAAATGTAACATGCCTATTAACATGCCTAGCTATTGCAGAATGCAGTGACAGCACACATGCTCCTGTACTTTCTACCAGACAGCAGCAGTGGAAAAAGTCCATGTGAGGGATGAGTGGGGTCCTTCACAATGCTGATGGCCTTACGGGTGCAGCGTGTGGTGTGAATGTCTGTGACAGAGGGGAGAGAGACCCCTATGATCTTCTCAGCTGTCTCACTATTCTCTGTAGGGTCTTGCGGTCTGAGGCATTGCAATTCCCAAACTAGGCGATGATGCAGCTGCTCAGGATGCTCTCCACAGTCCTCCTATAGAACATGGTGAGGACTGGAGGAGGAATGTGAGCTTTCCTCAGTCTCTGCAGGAAGTAGGGGCGCTGCTTTCTTGGCTATGGAGCTGGTGTTGAGGGATCACGTGAGGTTCTCTGTGATGTAGACGCCGTTCACAGAGAATAATACGATCACTGTGAATAATATTTAAATCCAGCATAAATGACCCATCCCCACATTCCCCAATAAACACACAGAGTGCAGCATGTTGGGTGCACATTCCTACCAGAGCACCACATATAGAAAATGATGCTCTAACCCACCAGTTATAGTAGATATATGAATATATATATATATAGATATATCATCATGAAGCTATGAACTAGCTTACATATCACTATTCCTTCCTCCATGGCCAAAATAAGGAACTCCAGATTCATGGCTTTTCCAATACAGTGTGAAAATGAATTAGGTCTAAAATAGCTGAACTGTGGTGTGGTAGCAAGCTACCTACCATGTATTCTTTATTTAAAAATGGCTTGGTTTGCATAAATTGTGCTGTAGCCAACAGGCTTTCCTCTCCACATTCTGTGAGCTGTAGTCTTGAGCTAATTTGCTCAATACTAATGATGCTAATCAAGTCCCCTGTCAGATATAACTGGCTATGTTGCTCAGATGATTAGTGGATTAAGAGACCATGGTTTAAGGATTATTGTTGGAAAGTTGAAATTTACTCTTTCCACTTTGTTTGCCATTTATTTGACTTAATCACAGTAACCTGTATAAAGTTCTAATTATGACTTTGTTTTACAGGTACAGATTGTCTGAATTCAAGGCTGCAACTGAGGATAAAGTGAAGTAGATTTAGCAGTTTTGTCTCATATGATGAAAAGACTATATTAAGTAATTACTAAGACAGTCATAAGTGTAGAACACAGGGTTTAGGAAAAATTAACCAAAACTGTCTAACATCTTATTTTTTTCAATCCCATGTGGAATTTGTACAACATACGAAGGATCCCAGAAGGAGGTCCTCGAGAGCTGGTCAGCTTTGGTCACTGAGAGACAGGTAACCAGTCACACAAGTCATGTCAGATTTACTGCATATATCCTAGTGTGCTGTATTTAGCTATTATTTAATGTCTGTCCTTGTCTCCTTGGATTAGGACACGGTTAAAGAGAGTCATCACCACAGACCTTTTCCTGTATTTTATCAGACTACTTAATGGTTGTGCAGCATAGCTCATAGTCTGCTAGTTAGTCGGCAGAGTAGTGTAAAAGGCTGCTGACAATCCAGAGCCGGGACAGACAGGCTAAACCGACCGTCTGCTAGCTGCTTTGAGGTGTCACCCAGGTTTCACCGTATTGAGACTGTGTCTGTGCCCCGAATTAAACCCAAACATAGAACATCAAAATCTGCTCGTTTTAATAATTTAATCAGTGTTAAATTCACAGATTCAAACGATAACAGCACTACCTGAGACCTAAAGCTACTTAATATTACATCATTATCCTCGAAAGCAGTCATCGTAAATAAAATTATATGTGATCAGAAACTAGACGTTTTCTGTCTTACTGAAACCTGTATTAGACCTGATCAATATACAGCACTAATTGAAGCCACCCCGCAGGTTATAAATATGTCCATAGCCCTAGATGATCAGGCAGAGGAGGTGGAGTATGCATAATCTACCAGAATACACTAGATATTATTCAAAAACACTGTAACACCTTCACTTCTTTTAAGATTCTCTACATTAATATATCAAATCCAGCCACAAATAAAAATGCATTCACACTAATGAATATTTATAGACCTCGAGGACCCTACTATTTTTCTAAAGAATTTAGTGATTTTGCTGCAGACTTGGCAGTGTGCAGCGACAAAGTTATAATAGTAGGAGACTTTAATATTCATTTTTAAAAAGCAGACAATCCATTAACGAAGGCGTTTGAATCAATCTTAGATTCTGTCAGAATCACACAAAACGTAACTGGACCCACACATTACTGTAACCATACCCTAGATTTAGTCCTGACCCTGGGTGTTAGCATTGATCATCTAAATATTGTACCTCAAAGCTCAGTAATATCAGACCTATTTCTAATTTCCTTTAAGCTACATCTTAGGCAAAATGTTAATTTGTCCCCCCAACACTGTCTAAAGTGCTCAATAACCGCAATGACAGCTGTACAGTTTACTAAAAACCTCCCACCCCTATCAACCTTAGCTAACACTCCTTCAGACCAAACGGAGCTAGTTAAATTAACAAAAGATCTAGAAAATACCCTTCATTCAACCTTAGACAAAGTAGCACCGTTTAGAAGTAAAATGACAAGGCAAAAAAGGCTTGCACCGTGGTACAGCAATCATACTCGTACCAGTGCGGAAACTAGAGCGTAAATGGCGGACGACCAAACTAGAGGTGTTCCACTCTGCCTGGAAGGACAGCCTTAGTCAATATAGAAAGGCACTTATTAAAGCTCGCTCAAAAACAAAAACAATTCCTAGATTACTTTTAAGTGAGATCTCTAAACTTACTTAAAGCCACGCAGATTCTCAACCCCAGATTCCAACATCTTTAACCAGTCATGTTTTTATGGACTATTTTAATAATAAAATAGGAAATATTAAACAAATCCAACCCTGCTTATTAAATTAAACATGTCCGTCACCTGGTGGAGCTGCTTTAGAACATAACTTAGTTGTAGAACAAAGGCTGGAAGCCTTCTACCCACATCCACAGCCAGAACTAGAAAAAATGATTTCCTCAGCAAATTGTACAACCTGTAAACTTGACCCAATTCCCTCTAAAATACTAAAAGTAATACTCCCAATTATAATCAGACCTCTTTTAACAATTGTAAATTCATCCCTTAACCTAGGGCATGTACCCCAAACTCTTAAATTAGCAGTCATAAAACCTTCATCATCTTCAAATCAAGAAACCAAATCTTGATCCCAGTGTATTGTCTAATTACAGACCCATCTCCAACGTAACGCTCTCTCCTTTCAATTAGGCTGTTATAAACAGACCTGACGGAGTCGTCAGACACACTCTGATACTGCTCAACATTCTCTGCTCTCTATAAAATTCTCTCAGTACTAACTCTCTCTTTTTACCTTCTCCGAGTAAATGGCCACCCAGCCCGACCTGCTGGAAGATTGCCCGCCGAGGTCCCCTCTACCTGCGTCAGACCAGCGCCATCTGCTGTTCACTTCACCACATTACATCAGCGCGGTATTTTCCTCTTACAGCATTTATCATTTTTAACATTTTAAATTATACTGATATTGTATTATTCAACCAATCATTTTAAATGCTTTAAAATGTATCAATAGTGGTGACTTCTTTACAGATGTTTTTAAATTGAATTAAACTACATTAAATTAAATTAAATTAAATTAAACTGGTGATTTTTTCATTGATCGTTGTATAATTGTTATAATCAGAAAAGTGCTGGACACCACCAGGGCACCAGATAAATTATTAAATGCTGGCACTGAATATACAGTTATAAATAACACGTTTACCAGAAACAGAGACGCTACGACAAACATATGTCTGCCCTTACTGGAGTAACACTGGTGTAATTGGCGCTTTGTCGCCGTCTAGCGGCCAGAATCTGTAACTGACTGTAACTATCATTAAAGAAATGACGAGGCTCGTTTCGTTTGACCCAGTGACTCTGCTGCTGCTGGAGGAACAAGAATAACCCTCTCGTATTGCAGATATTAGATCTATTATTTGATATTATAATAGTGGGATAAAATCCATATTAGAGAATATTGTAACCTACAACTCGATGTCTTTTGTTCAGACGCTAGAGGGACCCCAGAGTGAGTCCAAAACAATGGGTCTATATGAAGCTGTTCAAAATAGTAATTTATAAATGATTCATCATTTTTATACAGATAACAGCTCTCACTGTAACACAGAACAGAGGAAAACAACTCAACACACTTTTAATCAACAATTATAGGACTTCAGTGGTTAAAAATGTTTGAATGTTTTTTTCTGGTCTTTCAGGCAGGAATTATCTTTAATTACTAAAGCAGAAGAAATCCTTACATAAATTAATAAGAAAAAAATCTAACAGCGCACACTGTCCACAATAGTGGAACTACAAGTTCTCTGGAACAGCAGCAGCAGAGTCACTGGACCTCCTCATTTATTTCATGATTAGCGTTGGTCAGTTACAGATGCCGGCTGCTAGACGGAGAGAAAGCAACAATTACACTGACCGTACTCTAACAGGACACATCCTATCCCCTCTGACGTCATCTTACAGAAGGACCATTTAGGACACAATACGTTAACCAGCTGATGTAGCTAACATGCCGCCGAGTTGCACCCCCCCCCCCCCACACACACACACACACACAGTGTGTTTTATCTAGTAATAGTTGTTTTTTTTATTGCTTTATTATTTTATTTGGATCCCAGTTATCTGCTGATCTTGCACAAGGTTAGCACGATAGCGGATAGCAAGTGAACGATAACTAGCTTTACCTGTTAGAATCAGCTTTAAATGCCAGAGTAGCAACAACAATATTACATCAGTTTAACTTGCTAATGTTTAACATTTGATTAATAAAGATAAATAGCAACACTTTATTCAGATAAAAACGTCTCAGTAATGATCAGTAAATATCTTTCTATAAATTTTAATCTGGCATATAAGTCTGACAGCTGTGTGAAGATGAGCAGTTAATCACGTGCGTGATTTTAATCAATGGAACAGTCGGGGGATAGGATGTGTCACAGCACCGGCCGGTCTGACTTATTTACACCTTATCATAAAGCTAACACTAACAAGTGAACTTCATTCTTTATTTTAGTTCATTTATTTAGATTTTCATTTACTGTATTTATTAATTATGAATGTATTTGGAGTATTGTTAGAATGTACTGCTTGTTTTCTAGAATGAATTCATCCTGTGTGAATAATTCATAAGAGTATTTTATGGACAATCAATTCTTCAACAGGTTTATTTACTATTTAAGTGGTGAAAAATCCACACAGACACATCAGTGGAACGCACCTCGCACCAGCAGGTGTTACAGTATAAGAGCATCACTAAGACCAGAAACCTTTGAAAAACTGCCCTTCTAGAAAAAAACAGCACACACCAGCAAACCAGACCAGCATAAACCAGTTTAGACCATTTTAGATGAAGATGGAATTTATACTGGTCTAAGATGTTTGTTTCAGTCGCATGTTTGAATATTTTATGATAAACTGAATTTTAAGCCACAATAATTGAACTTTTCATAATCGTCTTACATTAACTTTGAATATTTCAGACTCCAGTTATCAGACTTTAGACGTAAAAGTGTCTCGCTTGTAGTGAAGACGTCAGTGAGTGTGAATCACTTTACGGCAGCCGTCA
This sequence comes from Salminus brasiliensis, assembly GCF_030463535.1. Classification (NCBI taxonomy): domain Eukaryota; kingdom Metazoa; phylum Chordata; class Actinopteri; order Characiformes; family Bryconidae; genus Salminus; species Salminus brasiliensis. The sequence continues at coordinate 14,376,664 of NC_132898.1, read as the reverse complement.
GGAAAGTATACACCGATTTAACATAATTGTAATAATGAAGCTACATGAGGGGAGTCTAACTCTTTAGAGGTAACGGGCTGCATTACACACAGCCCAATGTCAAGCAGGCCAGACTGGTTTTATATGAAGTTCATTATTTATTGAGGGGATGCTTAAATGTTCAGGAATGAACAGCTCTCACACTCGTTATTCTACAGTAGTAAAAGAACACAGTATCTGTTAGCTAGTGTTAGTTATCCAGACAGCTAACTGCTTAGATATTTCCTCAGGTTGGAAAAGTGGAGATTTTTCACAGGTTTTGGGAGGCATTATTGGCAGCTGTGCATTTGAAATTGATTAAAGATGGATGAAGATGACCTATGGGCCAAATATGTGGTGTCCTCATACTTTATTAAAACTACTGTAATGAGAGAAGTTGGAATGTGTTACTTTTTACCTCTGGAAATAGATGAAAACAGGCCACTTTACACAGTAAACCCCAAATCTCAGAATCTCTTTATTCCGCCAACTATGTTACAATTTTACTTGGTGAGAGCAACACAAGTATGACATGTAACAAAAAACAGACCGTTAACAAGTATTACACTAAAAGAGAAAAATATACTAAACAATAAATATAATAAATAATAAGTTTAAAAAGTAATAAAGAGCTGTAAAAAATCTGTAATCAGAAATCTGTACTTGGACAGGTATGAATACTGTATATCAATATGTAGCCTGAGTAGACATCTATATATAAACTATTATGTACAGATATGATATAAACATTTACAGAAACTTAACATCTGTACAGCTGTGCAAATAATCATAGTGTAAATGGTAAGCATGTTATGTATCAGTACTTTGTTGAAGTTAAATCCAGTTTGGTTCAGTGAAATTTAGAAGCTCAGTTCAGTTTTAGAATAGGTTTATAGATTAGGGTGTGAACCCTAATGTAACATTTACAGTTCTATTATTAAGCTTATATTTCACAATTGCACATTTCTGTGCCAAAGGTCATGACAGTACCTCAGTTATGAGAGGAAAAAAAGTACATTTTAATAACAATAATAAGAAGAAAAGTAGTTAAAATAGTAAAAAGGGGTTAAAAGTCATGTTTGCTGCTTTTCCTGATCTCAGTGTCTTCGCCTCCTCCTCTTCCTCTTGGGCTGCTTAGGCATTGGCTAAGCTTGGCTCTGCTTGTATCCAGTTCTGTGATAAGGACCTGTCCATCAGGCTGGACCTTCATACTCAGAGTGGGACAGCGGAGCTCCTCCCACAAACGCTGCTTGATTTCTCGGCCTAGCTGCAGGCTGTAGGGACGGAGATGTCCTGAGGGAGTTCTGAGCAGAGGGTCCATCACAGAGTGATACACATTCTGGTAGTCCCTCACACTGAGTCCATGGACCAGCAGGGAGGTCTCTCCACCAGTGGAGCTTGTCTCTGGGACTGAGTCAGGAGCAGTGGGTGGACTGACGACAGTCTGAATCAAGAAGCACAACAAGAAGATTCGGAACCTGATTGTTTTAGGACCTAAATCTACTGTATATTTACAGAGGAACCTTAGTACCTCTGATCTGAATGAAGAGTCTATTAAATGAAGGAGGATCATGGATGAAGGGTTTCTAGGTTGTGCTGGTGTGTGATTTACCTGCTGAGGAGTACTGACAGACTTGGAGATGCAGCTGTAAGTGTGGTCCAGCCTGGAGCTCAACACCTGTATTGAGATCTCTGGAGCTTTGGGCTTAGAAGCTCTACTTTTAGCTGCAGCCGCTTCCTCCAAGTACTCTCTCAGCCGTCTAGTAAGTACTAGTTTCCTCCTGAGGCCGTACTGACCTGCAGAGGAACGATTCCTCGAATCCTGAAACTAAAATATGAATATGTAATCATTATGTACAGTTAAAAATATTAGTCTAATTTAATAAAAATACCCCTCAGGAGATAAATGTACCATTTCTGTAGGAGATGTTTCTAAAAGAACGTAGCAGTTGTTGAAAAAGAGCTTTGAAGAGCAGATCTGAAGAGCTTGTGTTATCAGAGGTGTAACTTTGATTGTGTTTACTTTTGAAATCTGGACTCAGAATTCTATCTGACATCAGCAGGTAATTATGACCTCAAGGATGGTTGAGGCCCAAATTTCTGCTGAGTGGTTTCCATGGAGACGGATAAACGTTAGAGTTCAGAATGTTGGGCTGATTTAAATGTAGAAAATCTTCACGGCACCGAGACAAACATTAAAGCTTTAGGAGGTGATTCTGTAGAAACCTGACGCAAAAAAGCTAGCTGGCTACATCTCCTCATTTGTAAAACATCCCATTCAAATCAATACAATCAGGACCATAAGTATTTGGACAGTGACTGAATGTGTGTAATTTAGCTTCAGTACACCACCTTAGGGGATCTGAAATCAGGTAGTCAACCGAATGAGATGAAACCACAGGACTTTCTAGAACTAAATTGTGCTTATTTACATTTCTGTTGAGGCTTTTAAGGCTGTGGTGAGAAGCGATTTGACCAATGGCTGCATGTAGATGCAGGTACATGTAGACCAGGTCTGGTGGTAAAGAGGTGGGGCTTAAAGAGACATGTTTAAAAGTGTACAAATTTGAAAAACTACCACTGCAACAGCATACCATTACTGTCCCTGATTCTGTCTGAAAAAAATAAGCACCATTTTTAGTTACTCTATTAACTAGGTAACCATAATTGGTTCATATCTGGTTCAAAAAAATAATTGGTTTAAAAAACACACAGCCAGGCTTGAACATCACACCAACCAGGAAGTCGTACCAAGAGGATCTGAAATGATGTAATCAAGATGTGATGGAAGTGTAGAGCTTTTTCAAGAGGGTTAACAGAAATACTTATATTTAATGTGGAAGTGGATACCTCATCTCAGTACAGCTGTGATCACTGTAACATCTTATACAAATCACACAGGAGCACCCATCAGCATTACTGTGGGTAAGAGCACAGAGAGTGACTTTATAATAAGCTCATCTGACTGCAGTAGTAGTAGTAGCATTCTGTAATCATATGTGGGCAGCATGGATTGCTACTGGCTATCTAAAAACGTCCATAAAAAGTGTGCCACTACCGAATTCACGCCTGGCCAGTTTTGTGCTAAGCATGTGCTGTTTTGTTTAGAGAACAGGTATGGACTATAAGACATTATAAGAACCAATGAAAATGAAAGAGAATATTATATTATACTAATTAGCACTACATCAAGAATTTTGTGATTTACACTATATGGACAAAAAGTATTTGGACATCTACTCATTCATTGTTTCTTCTAAAATGAAAGAATTTATCCTGCTTTTTTGGAGTAACTGTCTCTACTGTTCAGGAAAGAAGGCGTTCTACAGGATTTAGGAGGAGCATTGCTGTGAGGATTTTATTGCATTCAGTGACGAGAGCGTTAGTGAGGTCAGGATGTTGGATGATCACCTCCCCAACTCCCCAACTCATCCCATCTAAAACTATTAGTTGAAGCACCACCATAATTCAGCTCAATACTAGGTGGTTTTATACCCCTCTAACCCCTGCCTGACATTAGGCATGGCGCAAGCAGGTTCATGTTTACTATCTGCTCCAGAAATCGTCCTATTCTATTGGTAGTACTTTTCTACAAGCTGTGTGCTGTTTGCACATCATTGTCATCATTGGAAAAGACAGCAGCAGGTGAGTGAGTTTATAATATTTAACCAGAACAATTTCACAGTTTCAGGAGGCTGTAAGAGCCTGTTTACACCTACATCCTGTTAAGATATCCTGTTACACTTAGTAGTGAAATGCCTCTCCGGTTCATCAGACTGGAATCTGATTGCTGTGTGGGATGGAAAATGCTAATTTACTCTTTTCCCAGCAAAGGGAGGGGATTTGGGATTTTGGATGTACTGGGAGGAGTTTCAGTTGTACTGGGAGGAGTTAAGGTGGTACTGGGAAGACTTACAGTTGTACTGGTGGTGGTTTTGGCTGCAATGGTAGGAGGTTTGGTTGTACTCGCAAGACTTTTAGTTGTACTAGACAAACGTTTGGTTGTACTGGGAAGAGTTTGGGTTGTACTGGAAGGAGTTTAAATTGTACTGGACAAACTTTTGGTTGTACTGGGAAGAGTTTGGGTTGTACTGGAAGGAGTTTAAATTGTACTGGACAAACTTTTGGTTGTACTGGTAGGAATTCTGGTTGTACTGGGAGGAGTTTGGGTTGAACTGAACCAGGTGTAAGAGAATTAAAGAACTCTGAAATTAGAGAAGGGTGGAATTCTTGTGGCTTTTGCTTTGTGGGAGAAGACCAGACCTTCCTCTGAAAAATCAAGCTAGGACTGAGAGATATGGCAGCGTTAAAGGAAAGTAAGGAAAAGTAAGTAATGTTCATGTTCATGTCATGAACATGAACATGAGATGCCATTCTCCCAACATTATTCTGAAGCTGCTGTTTTAAGGTAGAATTGCTACATAAGGTGATTTTAAGCTTTTTCATATTTCTCATATTTGAACTGTATTGTGACTCAATTATTATGTAGGGGGAAAAAACACAGGATCAGGATCACCTGTTTGAGGAACAAGATGGAGGATGAAGACGATAATAATGAAAGTGGAGAAACAGTTCTTTCAGAGAAAGAATATTCAGTGGACTCTGATGATGACTACATCAATGTAGATGCTGATGTGGGAAAACCAGCATTGGAAAATCAGTTTGCAGGTGAATGTTTATGTAAATTGTGTAGAACATCATAGCCATTTGAGTCAATACTGGTTATAATATTACCCATCTTTCAGGTTCCTGCCTGCACGCACGAGACATTTATGAAAACTTTGTCTGATGAGGACTTCATTAATGTAAACTAGATAGTGATGGTGGCGTACTCTGACACACACTGCATTCTATTTACTAAACGTACAGAATGATATAAAGCTTAGTCATTAATAATAAACATGATTCATATTTGCTATTAGCAGTCTTGCCTAAGGATTCTTATTGGTGTGGAGTGGTGTGTTTGTCCAGCTGGGGAATTGAACCCCTGTCTGCCACTGAGGGTGATGCTGTTGCTACTACGCTACTCCAACCACTTCAACTCCCGTACAGTAAATTAATTTGAATCGTTTATATGATTGAAATGTTAAGAGGATACGCAGAAGTAAAATACAGCTTCTTCCACTGAGATCTGTGTGTTAGTATTTCAGAACAATATTCACCAATAGTGTTGGACCCAGAAGGAATTTTGGAATTTGGAATTGGTACAACTTAAAGTAGCTATATGCGTTCATTAGAAGAGGTGTCCATAAACATTTGGACACATAGTGTATTCTGGGTGTGTATTTTTCAGCCCCATAATGCCTCACTGCTCTTCCCCTCAGGGAATCAGTGAGGTCTATCTGCAGCATCACAGTAGAATAGAGCCTTCACTGAGTGACTGGATTATGTAGTGTATGTGGTGTGACATCATCAGCCAGATCACACACCTGCTCTTCACTGCTCTTTTAGAAGAAACATGTTTCACAGATTCTCTCCAGCCGGACTGTCCAGGTAGGCCTGGGCCTTTGATTTTTAAGGCTGTCAAATGTAAAAATCCAACAATGAACCTGAAAAAAAAAACCATCATTAATATTAATAATTAAATAATAAATGACTGAACCACAGCCTATCAATGATACAGTATTTGACACCCTAAAATGCAGTTATTTGTATTTATTTATTTATTTATTTTATAAATATTAACTACACCGGCCAAATATAATGGTTTGCTCTGTGTAGCAGGGAAAGTGACCATAACTCCTTGCCATTGGCTGTCCCCCTATCTCAGGAAGGTTTGAGGACCATGCATGGCTCAATACTGGAAACCTTTTCTACTGACAAGCTACCCCAGTCTCCGGTGGAATCTCACCTGCTGCAAAACGACGAATCCAGCACAAATCTGCTGATGGTAAATCGCCAGCACTGCTGACGAACCACCTCGGCCAGCTTCCACAGCCCAGGTCTCAGAGTTTGCTTCTTCACATTTCCTTTATACCCTTGAGATAAACGAGCATCTTGAATGGACATCACCAGCAGAGAAAGGATTTGGTGTTCCTGGCCTGTCATTTGTGGAAGAACTGGAGTCTGAGCTGGGCTTCCCCTTAGCAACTTCTCCAGAACCACAGGAGGAGGATGGTGGTGGTTGTGCAGTGTTGCAGCAATCAGCTGATTCTGAAAACTGTCAAATGCTTTAAGGATTTGGAGAAGCTCACGTCTTCCCCTTCTTCCTGTTCTTCAGTTGAGAAGAACGAAAATGATGATGATGATGATGATGCCTATTTTGGACTCACTCCAAAGATGAGCCCAAACAGCCGCTGTGACTTTTACCCCTCTCTTTCAACCACTGATGCACCCGTATCTGCGTCTGTCTTTGGTGGCACTAGATTCCCAAAGCTTGCCTCTCAGACGTCAGCACTTCTCAAGGAAGATGGCTGTCCCTCGATCACTCTTCAGAGCACAAAAGATGCTCTAGATAATCAGCCGTCATTTGAGAAAGGAAAAAGGCTTCGTTTGTCTTCCCCACAGGAGGCTGCAAATAGCTCACGGTTCTGGGGGAGTTGTGATGAGGAAGCAGTTAACTCGACATGTCTCCAACAGGGCATTAGAACTGTAAGCAGGACTGCAACAAATGGATATGTACAAGACTCTCCTGCTCATCTGCAGCAGCCAGACACTGCAATGGATCTGCCAGCTAATTTGAGCCTGAAATCACTTGGTGAAGAGCAGGCCCATTTTTTCCAAGGTGATGTAGAAGCTCCTGTGCATCACAAAGGCCAGTCCCTGGGCCTAGATACCCTCCGTCCTGCAAGATCTCCCATTGAAAAGAGTATCTTGTCTCCAACCTGTGTGATCCACAGATTCCATGACCAAGGATCTGTACAGCACTTTGAAGTCAGCTTCTACTGCCATGGTGTTGACCCATCTGTTATTAGCTCATACGATCTTCTGACTGAAGCATCTCCCTCTACGTCTTCTGAGTCCTTCATACTCCAAGATGAGAAGCCCTATGATGCCAGTTTGCAGGCCACTGTAGACAGCCGCCCATGCCAACATACAAGGTCAGATGTGTAAAGTAAAGGAGGTCATTTAGCTCCAGTGTTCTTGTATACAGCAAAAATGACAATAAAAGCCTTTAGACTAAACAGTTAATGTCTTTATATTCTCAAATAAAAGGTTTAGTTTATTAAAAATGTATTCACGGATGATTGTTCTGCAATTCACAGCTTCCCAATCCATGCAGTCATCATCTTTGTCTGAAGATGGACAATAAGGTGGAGCAGGCTGTTCATAAGAACAACTTCATGAATGGAGCATCATCAGCTACAATGAACCCGAGATTATACTGATGATATTTGGGGCATGTCTGCTTGGATGTATCACACATTGCCCACACTTCACTGACTTCCTTTGGTTGGTTAACAGTGATATCTACAGACACAAAATCGAGTTAGGAGAACACAGGTTTGGGTGCTGATCTTCTCTGTGAACTCTCGTTGGGATTTGTTTAGTTCCACCAGCAGCTCCCCCGATTTACTGTAATGAAGAACCCCTAGAGTAAACTACGGGCTGGACGGGAACCGAAAATTCTGGCCTTCCACCAGATTCCTTAAAAGTTAATTTAAGAATAGTGTATCAATCATAAGAACTATAAACACAAAGTAATAATAATAATGCTACTAGAATATTAATAATAGTGCTAATAACAATATAACAACATTAATAACAGCATCAGTTGATGTAGTGCGTTCATTAATTCATTTAAACAATTATTATTAGTAGTATTATTATTTATAATAATTATACTCACTATAACCCTATTTTGATAATTTTGTTTTTAAAAGAGTTTTTTCCATCAATCATAAGAACCCTTTAACCAAAGAATAGGTCTAAGAATCACAAGGCAGATGTGTGGTCACAGATTCTAAATATATGTTTTATATATATATATATATATAGTGGGAAAAAAAGTATTTAGTCAGTCACCAATTGTGCAAGTTCTCCCACTTAAAAATATGAGAGAGGCCTGTAATGGACATCATAGGTAGACCTCAACTATGAGAGACAAAATGAGAAAAACAAAAAAGTCACATTGTCTGATTTTTAAATAATTTATTTGCAAATAATGGTGGAAAATAAGTATTTGGTCAATAACAAAAGTTAATCTCAAAACTTTGTTATATAACCTTTGTTGGCAATGACAGAGGTCAAACGTTTTCTGTAAGTCTTCACAAGGTTGGCACACACCGTTGCTGGTATGTTGGCCCATTCCTCCATGCAGATCTCCTCTAGAGCAGTGATGTTGTGGGGCTGTCGGCGGGCAACACAGACTTTCAACTCCCTCCAAAGGTTTTCTATGGGGTTGAGATCTGGAGACTGGCTAGGCCACTCCAGGACCTTGAAATGCTTCTTACGAAGCCACTCTATTGTTGCCCTGGCAATATGCTTGGGATCACTGTCATGCTGAAAGACCCAGCCACGTTTCATCTTCAATGCCCTTGCTGATGGAAGGAGGTTTGCACTCAAAATCTCACAATACATGGCTCCATTCATTCTTTCATGTACACGGACCAGTCGTCCTAGTCCCTTTGCAGAGAAACAGCCCCAAAGCATGATGTTGCCACCCCCATGCTTCACAGTTGGTATGGTGTTCTTTGGATGCAACTCAGCATTCACTCTCCTCCAAACACAACGAGTTTCATCTGACCATAAGACATTCTCCCAATACTCTTCCGGAACATCCAAATGCTCTCTAGCAAACTTCAGACGTGCCCGGATATGTACTGGCTTAAGCAGGGGAACACGTCTGGCACTGCAAGATCTGAGTCCCTGGCGGCGTAGTGTGTTACTAACGGTAGCCTTTGTAACGTTGGTCCCAGCTTTCTGCAGGTCATTCACTAGGTCCCCCCGTGTGGTTCTGGGATTTTTGCTTATCGTTCTTGTGATCATTTTGACCCCACGATCTTGCATGGAGCCCCTGATCGAGGGAGATTAGCAGTGGTCTTGTAGGTCTCCCATTTTCTGATTATTGCTCCCACAGTAGATTTCTTCACACCAAGCTGCTTGCCTATTGCAGATTCAGTCTTCCCAGCCTGGTGCAGGTCTACAATTTTGTTTCTGGTGTCCTTCGACAGCTCTTTGGTCTTCACCACAGTGGAGTTTGGAGTGTGACTGTTTGAGGTTGTGGGCAGGTGTCTTTTATACTGTTAACAAGTTCAAACAGGTGCCATTAATACATGTAATGAGTGGAGGACAGAGCCTCTTAAAGAAGAAGTTACAGGTCTGTGACAGCCAGAAATCTTGCTTGTTTGTAGGTGACCAAATACTTATTTTCCACCATTATTTGCAAATAAATTCTTTTTAAAAATCAGACAATGTGATTTTCAGAATTTTTTATTTCTCATTTTGTCTCTCATAGTTGAGGTCTACCTATGATGTCAATTACAGGCCTCTCACAATTGGTGACTGATTATATATAACATATATATATATATATATATATATATATATATATATATATATAACATATATTTAGAATGAATTCTGCCCAGATCATTGGAGATTGGGCGCCTATAGCAGCTTGTTTTAGTCAGCTTGCCTCAACAGTGATCCACCAGCACACGTAGATTTTCTTTTAGCAAGCACACCAGATAGCCCTGCCAGTATAAAAACATATTTCTGATACCCTTATTTACAATTCCACCTTATAACGTAATCCTTGTGCAAAAACCTTCTCGACTGCTCGACTCACCGAGGGGGGCAGCCCTGTTGAGTTTACATATAAAGAGTGCAGTACTAAGATGTTTGAGTCTGACTAGGTGATCTGTCAGTGTGTGATTGTGAAGTCTTTTGTTTTGATCCACAGCTCTCATAAGGACTCTCCCCTCGTGTCTGAAGCTGCCCTACACTGTGGTTCTAACTGTATGTGGCTTGCTGCTGGGAACACTCAGCCTTCATTATCCTGAAGTAAGATCACATTTTTAAGGGTGTGAAATAGAGATGGCACACTGCCAGTTTCTTTTTTCTGTAACTGATTTTTGAATTTGCTCTACTACTTAAACACTTCATTACCCCATAGGGAAAAAACACCGCTAACCTCACATCACACAGTGTGAGTGTGTGCTGCTTCAGGATAGATTAGTTTTCAGTCTGAAATGCAATCCAGCATTTTATGCAGATGTTGGGTCAATGTGCGTAGCCATCCACACTGATATATGCCATATCTGTTTAAAAAGAAAGATGGAAGAGGAAGATGCTGTTATTTTGATTTAATATTCTGAATCCTGTTCATTTATAACTTATCTCTGTGTTCATAACAACATATTTCCACTCTTATTAAGGCCACAAAAAATGTCAGGTCTTTAAGAAAAAAAGAGTTTTGTATGGCTTACATGATTTATCAGCCTGCAGTTTGTGTAGTTTGTGTAAAGCCACAACTATCCGTTCTAGGTGTGAATCTGAGATAGCTCTGCAGTGTACAACAAAACAAAATCAATGCATTTTTGAAAATGAGTTAAACTGAGAGTAAAATAATGCATGGACATATAAAACTGTGCATTTATGCGATATCACAGATATTAGATCTGGGCAATATGACAGTATTTTATTGTATCATGATAAATTTTGTTACTGTGATAATATGCCTATTATGGGGTCTTTTCCTCCATAATAAGTATATGGAGGAGACGGTTAGTGCTTAATAAACACTGATCAGCTGCAGGTTTCATTAATAACAGTGTAATTAGACTGGTTAAATTAGATAAAGTACAGCAGATGTATTGTGATAAATATAGTGTATATAGTATATAGTCTTTAAATGTCGTGATGTAGTATTTCTATCATATCGCCCAGCCCTAACATATGTTCATATCTCCAAAATAGAAACTTTATGCAAGAAGGAGAAAACCTTAAAGTCAGTGTAAAAAGATTACATTTTAAGTAATTTTGTTGCATTTCTGTTGGTGAAATGTAAGACAATGTAAAGAACAAAAATGGAAAAATTAAAAATGTAAATCCAAGATTTTTGTGTGGCGACAGTGATATTCTAGATTCTACTAGAAACTCCTCTGAATGTCTTATCTCTCAGTGTCACTGGTTTAAATGTATAACAGCTCTGTCAGCTGACACCTTGGTGTCTCCTTTTCTTTCAGGTCAGTTACTACACAGAAGAGATCGCAAACATCGGCCCCTGACTCCTACTTCACACATCTATGCCAGTAATTATCTTTAGCTGTGCTTTTGAGATTCACCCACACATGTTCCAGAAGTCTCTTATACAGGTAAGAATGTTCTAGAGTCTACAATAACAGAGCATTGCCATCTGTGTTTAAGAACATTGGTCATTTTTTGTAAAACAGTACTTGTACATGTTCTCCCCCTATATGGCTCTCGGCTGACAAGAGTCTAAGCAGCATTATGTGAGAAATATACAAATATACACAAGCTCTAAGAGACAGAACTGTCACTGAAAGTGAAAGAAGCATGTGGACAAAGACAGTAGTGTAATACATTTGCAGGATTTTACGCAAATATGGCCCGGGTGCCACAGCGTTGCACAGTTCTGGCGAGCAATGTCCTGTCCGCTTCACCCAAGTCACCAAGTGCAGGTTCTGCCGTGGTGTGCCAAGACACTGTTTCGCCTATTATGGCTAGTGGAGCATCAACATGATACATTAGCCCTGTAGCTCCAGTGTGAAAGTAAAGACACATGACATGGCTGATCAATTGCCTCTGGGCTGATTTACATATGTGATGTATTCAAACCTGTTTAGGTATAAGTCCATGTTTAATGTTAAATTTGTCCTTTTTTTGGGCAGATTCTGATTCTTGCTGTACCTGGGTTTTTACTCAGCGCCTGTCTGACCGGGGTCTTTACAGTGTAGTTGTATAACCACACTTGGGATTGGTCTGTTGGAAAGATGTTTGGCGCAATCATTAGCACCATTGATCCTGCATTATCAACAGCTGAATTGCACAGCTTGGGTATGTTCCTGCAATCACAATAAAGATGATGTCAGGACAATATGAGATCTATGAATATCTATGAGTGTTAACAATTTGATATATATTAAATATGAATGTATACTAATGTGTGTATCTACCTATCATATAATGATAGGTAGATATAATGATGATAATGATAATATGCTGCTTCAGTAGTTCCGCACTCGTCCACCATCTTTCCTACTGCTGCTTTGCAGCAACCGCATTGTGGTCCATTTGGCCAAAAGTAGACTGCATCAGGGGTTCACTGGTTTTATAGTGCATAGCGCTAGAACACGAGAGGGAGTGTATTATCATGGATAACATAGACGTGTTAACGAATGCTATAGATCATTACAGCCCTGATGTTATTTGGGATAACACATGACCTTGAATGCTCTTTTTTTAAAGGCTTTTATTGTGATTTTACTGTGAAAACACTGTGCTGTTATCACAAATATCAGCACAACACTTCTCATCTAGTCAGATTGTGAGGTCGGAACTAACCAACTGTAGTATAAAGGGAATCTAATTTGCCTTCTGAGAATTCGGGCCACACTACAAAATTGCTGACACCCTAAATAGAACACTAAACAGTGAGCAGGGGCGGATTCAGAGACAGCTGTCCTTTCTTTTTGACAGGAACGGCTATGCATCTGATTCTGATTACAGAGAGCGAGATGTTGTTTAGTGATGGAACTGCCTTCATCATGTTCAAAATGTTTAAAGACCTGGCCATCGGTCATGGCCACATTGATGGTAGTCTTCATATCTTCATAAATATATCTATATCTCTTCAGTTGTTTCAGCTTCCTGAATATAGCTGTATTTTTGTCCCACAGCATTTGGCTGTGAAACTGATGGTGAAAGTTTTGGGGACTCCTCTTCTGGGATTTGTTGGGTTGGGTCAAAGATCACCACCTATTGGCTTTCACACATCTTCAGTGACATGGTCACTGAAACAACGGTCAGCCTCTCGATGACGTACATCCCGTTCTATCTTGGTAAGTGATTTTTGAAGGCGTTTGTTTAGTGTGTGATCTGAATGTCCCAGTTTCCCATCTCAGTGTGACATTATCGTTTCTAGCGAAGTGGTGGAGAGAGTGTTCAACATGATGCTTATTTGAGCAGTTAATAATCATCTTCATGATTCCAGAGGTTTTTGGAAAAGCCGTCCCTGATCGTTTTTTTGACCACATTCTCTGTTCCTCTGTGCTGCATGTGGATGTAATGAGTACAAATATTAACATCTGTCCTTCGACAGCTCAGTGGTTGGAAATGTCTGGCGTTATTGCCATTCTCATAATGGGTCTTTTTATTGACACGGTCAACTTCAGTCCTGAAATTAAAGTCATTCTCTTATGATCAGTGCCTTGAAGGAATAGTCCAGCATTTTTCCATCTGATCTCTGTCTGCTATAATATAAAGCATAGAAAAAGAAATCCAGATGAAAGCGCTGTATTGAACAATGCAGTATCTAATGTCTATGATGTAAATAGTAATCAACTTTTCAGATATATTAACCTGTACATTTTAAACTGTGCATCTATAGAGTAAGTTAATGTGTATCTGTATTTTTATCATTTTTCTGATGGGCAGTTTTCGGTCCAAAGATTATGTCATGCATGTTTCAGCATTATGTTCTGTGGCTGTAATTTCAATTTCAATTTCAAGTCCTGCTTAAATGTTTAAAATTAAATGTAAAATTAAATGTTTATTTTCTAATTTTTATTTCATTTCCTGATTTCGTGCAGGATTTGGGAACTGTTGACATACCTGGCCAATACAATGATCTTCTTCATCATTGGACTTATCACTTCCCAAGCGTTTCAGCACATGGTTCTCTATGACTGGCTCTACATTTTGGCACTTTTCCCTGCCATTACCGTTACAAGGTGTGTCTTACACAAAATGAATTTTTTATTTTGACCCTTGTTCACTGTTAGCATTTCTATGTATTATTACTATCCATATTATTTAGGAAAGGTGGCATACACCGATCACCCCCAATATTGAGCATCACCCCCTTGTTCCATCCCAGTAGATTTGACCATTCGAGGCATGGATTCCACAAGACCTCTAAAGATGTCCTGTGGTATCTGACATCAAATCTAACGTTGGCAGCAGATCCTTTAAGTGCTGTAAGTTGTAAGAGGTGGGACCTCCATGTGCATCAGCGAGCCTTCTGTATCCAATGCCGGTTCACCGGTTACTTTTAATGAGTACTGACTGCACACCAGAAAAACCCTGAATGCATGCCTGATATTTCTGAGATGTTCTGATAAAGTATCCCGGATTCTCATTTTCACTGCTTCAAAACATTACCTACAGGGGCTGACTGTTTACTTGCTAATATATTTACCCCTTGACAGGAGACACTGTAGAAGATAGTCAGTGGTTTTACTTTATCTGTCTGTGTTGCTAATGTTATGGCTGATTGGGGTATATATGAGTTTATTATTATTAATATCAATAAAGGGAATCTGCAGTCTACTAACATGCATGCTGATATGTCCTTGCAGGCTGTTGACAGTTTTTCTGCTATCGCCCGTCCTTTAAATGCAGCATTAGGATTTAGAAGGCATAAATGCTCTGTTTATACATATATTTACAGGTATTTTGTGGTTTATTAGAAATGTATTTATTCTCTATGTTCCAGATTTTAGTGCTTTCCTGCTGAGTGGTTATTCTTACCCTGGTTATTAACGGATCCACAACAAGCCTGTTTTTTAGGCTAATCGGTAAGACTTAACATTAAGACTACGTTCACACAGCTCCATTGGCCCAAATTGTTTTCGATTCAGTGTGTGTTTTGCCATTCACACTTCTGCACGCATAGCCCTGCTGTGTAAACACAGCCTTAGAAGTTTGTTTTTCTGCTGTTTTTGCAGCATCCAAATAAAATGTGTCTTGTTTGAATGGAAAAGATGAGGTTAGCAGATTTATTGACCATCTCTCCTCATGTTGGCAGGCATCAGTGATATTTCTCGGGCAAAACAAAAGACTGTGCACAGGCTGTTGCAGACCATGGAGGAGTCCACCGAGAACATCATCAACAAGCTCAAAGCTGACTGATCTATGTTCAATGTCAACTGGAAGATGGTAACACGGCTTGTACGCATTAAGAGCCCGTACGAAACTTCTGGAAAAAAGGTATGTGAATGAAGAGAGATTCCCCCACAGTCCAGGTTTCAGGTTATTATCAGGAGTCAATTCAGCATTTACCACCTGCAGCAGTTCTTTTTGTTGTTGGTGAAAGTAACATGTGCTGGAGACTCTTCAGTTGGTCCTCTTTGCTTTGATGCAGTTGTAAACACTCGTTGCATTCTCTCAAGCAGCTGTTGTTACATTTTTGGTTATAAATTGATACATAAGCATCAACTTTGCTGTTCACATTTGTCCTTAAAATCAATTTTAAGCATTTAAAGGGCCAATATTAATCTAATTTTACAGAACAAACTGGACTTATATGAATACATTAAAGGGAATTACTTATAGAATGTTATATTTATGATAAGTGTTGATGGTGACTTGATTTGAAATACAAGCCAGCAGTGTTTTAAAGATCTTCATTAATATTTTACAGTTTATGCACATCAGTAATGTATATTGTGTCAACACCAAAGTTCATTTTTGTCATGTGGAACCGCTTGGCTTTTGTTTTGTTTGTTTGTTTTTTTTAAACCACGATATCGATGATGAACCTTATCAGTAATGCTGTCTCATTCTCAGCCCAAATAATATGCTGATGGAATGGTCAACATCAGCAAATGGAAGAGGAGAAATTTTAGTATGATTACATTACACTTAAAAACGTGGTGCAATGAACTTAAAATATTTATATTTAAATCTGTTCTACATTTATTCCACAGTGACAGACAAACGTAGATAAACTAAAAAAAACAACCTGGTTTTAATGTATCGTTTAATGTATCGTATGAATCGTTGTTTGGTGGGGTTTGGAACATTATCCTGTAATTAGTACGATATATAGTTCAGCCAACACAATTTACTAACTCTCTTTCAGCAGTAAGTGACCAGAAAATACTATATACCATATAATTATCCAAAAACATAAACATGAAGTCAGTGGTCAATGAGAGTGTCTACCTGTAATTAACTCTATATAACATTAGAATAAACTCAAATAAACATAAAGTCAGTGGTCAGATTGTTTTGTTGGTCAGTAAAGTAATTGATATGCTGGTTAGAAGAGCACAGGTTCGGGTGCTGATCTCCATACACTGTATGGGTGTGTTAAGTTCCAGCTGCAGCTCACCTGATCTACTTTACTGATCTAGCAAAGCTAACACACTCACACACAACGATCACAATGAATTGTGTTTATTTTAATGTTATGAGAATTTTTTTTTCTAAAAATAACTCTTTTCCTCTCACTTTATTATTATATTTTATTAATGAGGAAATGTATCATGTATTTTAAATGTGTTGGGGTTTTTTTTGGCAATCTTTCTACTTAGAGATAAGTAGAGGTAAGGCTGTGGGGTGTGAATGGGATGTACGGTTTTGGTGTAGTGTGTAAAAACTGTAATAATGTAAAGATTGTAAGGTGTTCACTGTTCACCACTCAGTCCATGTCCATCCCAGTACAGCCTGCTCTTTGAATGAGGTGCAAAACAGGGCAGCCAGTTAGAACAGAGCTTATTTACATATTATTAATTTAGGCTTATTTAGCTTTAAAGGCATAGTAACAGAAAATAGTGGTATTTATATTATCATGGCTATCTGTTTGTAATAAACTAATCAAACAAGAGCAATTTAAATATCTCAACAAAATTAATAGAATAAGGGCTTTCTCCACATTCAGCCCAAAATACCACTTTAATGACGACTGCAGTCTCAGAATTATTCGACCCCTTCATCACCAGCCTCTTTAAAACTTAGTAGAGCTCCCTTCTGCGGTTCTGCCCTGCTG
Organism: Salminus brasiliensis; assembly: GCF_030463535.1. Taxonomy (NCBI): domain Eukaryota; kingdom Metazoa; phylum Chordata; class Actinopteri; order Characiformes; family Bryconidae; genus Salminus; species Salminus brasiliensis. The sequence goes on along the minus strand of NC_132898.1, from coordinate 14,359,749 downwards.
CAAACGTGCTGCCCAGCCAGATACCAGCTTCTAGCCCCTTCCTCACTGGCTCCAGTTCACCGATATTGCTGGGTTTGCTGCTGCAGCCGCCTTCCAAAGATTTTCTATGGGGTTCAGGTGTTCAAGTCAGGCGACTGTGCAGAACCTTCCAGGACTTCTTAAACCAAGCCTTGGGGGACTTGGGGTATGCTTTGGCTCACTGTCCTGTTGGAAGGTCCAAAGATACTCAAGCCTCCTCACAGAAGGCATGATGTGTTCTCCTAGGATTTCCCAATACTTGATTGAATCCATCTTGCCCTTCCACTCGCTGTCTTCAAACGCTGTCTTACTTACTAGAGTACTACTTGTGGTCTCCATACTGTTTAGTAGAGTCTAAGCTTGGAATGATCTTTTGGATCCTAGCCTCTACAAATGAGCTAAGGGTATTTTCGGTGAGTGAACGGTGAAGCACGTTTGTAAGTTGCTCTGGAGAAGAGCAGCTGCTAAATGCCTTCAGTGTAAATGTAAATTCATCAAGATAATCATCTTCCAAAAACACATCCCAGCCCTCTGAATCCTAGCCCTAGCTTGTGTGCAGGATTATGTTCAGTGGGTTGAATTCATCTGAGACAGCAGTTGTCATTAATAGTGGTATTGTGAGCTGAATCTGGAGATTACACTTATTTACAGTGGAGGTTGAATAATTTTGAGTGCTGTAGTGTAGACATGTTGCATGGAACTAGTAGGCCTTAGAGGCATGTCAAACAGAGGACAGGTGTAATTCATGTTGTTTTTCCTCAGGTTCATGAGTGTTGATGACAAACATGTACTGGGATTGGGGGGAAAAATTTTCAGTATCAAGTGCTGGAAACTGATCAACTGGATCTGTGTCATCAAATACACCAAGCCTTCAAAGTAAGTCAACCCCCAAACCCCATTTCGTCTAGACCAGAGAAAATACACTTTGAAACTAGACCAACACAAGCACATGCTGTGAGGTTCTGCATCAGTTCTGACCCGTTAGAACACCTTCTATTTACATTTGCTGTGTTGCTAAATCAGGACCAGGAAGACCACAGTGTTTCGTAATAATTATGCAACAGTTTCATTCTTTAGTCTTGCACTGCAACTACAAGGCTAATGTAGCACTTAACACTAGCATCTGTTAGCACAGTGTAATCTGCATGCATAAATCACACTTTTCCCAAACCAAGCCAAGGAGGCCTTTATACAGTGGGGGAAAAAATGTATTTAGTCAGTCACCAATTGTGCAAGTTCTCCCACTTAAAAAAATGAGAGAGGCCTGTAATTAACATCATAGGTAGACCTCAACTATGAGAGATAAAATGAGAGACACTGTCTGATTTTTAAAGAATTTATTTGCAAATAATGGTGGAAAATAAGTATTTGGTCACCTACAAAGAAGCAAGATTTCTGTCTGTCACAGACCTGTAACTTCTTCTTTAAGAGGCTTCTCTGTCCTCCACTCATTACTTGTATTAATGGCACCTGTTTAAACTCGTTAACAGTATAAAAGACACCTGCCAACAACCTCAAACAGTCACAGTCAAAACTCCACTATGGTGAAGACCAAAGAGCTGTCGACGGACACCAGAAACAAAACTGTAGACCTGCACCAGGCTGGGAAGACTGAATCTGCAATAGGCAAGCAGCTTGGTGTGAAGAAATCTACTGTGGGAGCAATAATCAGAAAAAATGGGAGACCTACAAGACCACTGCTAATCTCCCTCGATCAGGGGCTCCATGCAAGATCTCAGCCCGTGAGGTCAAAATGATCACAAGAACAGTGAGCAAAAATCTCAGAACCACACGGGGGGGGGGACCTAGTGAATGACCTGCAGAAAGCTGGGACCAACGTTACAAACTACCGGCTACCATCAGTAACACACTACGTCGCCAGGGACTCAGATCTTGCAGTGCCAGACGTGTTCCCCTGCTTAAGCCAGTACATATCCGGCCGCATCTGAAGTTTGCTAGAGAGCATTTGGATGTTCCGGAAGAGTATTGGGAGAATGTCTTATGGTCAGATGAAACCAAAGTAGAACTGTTTGGTACGAACACAACTTGTTGTGTTTGGTGGAGAGTGAATGCTGAGTTGCATCCAAAGAACACCATAACAACTGTGAAGCATGGGGGTGGTAACATCACACTTTGGGGCTGTTTCTCTACAAAGGGACTAGGACGACTGGTCTGTGTACATGAAAGAATGAATGGGGCCATGTATTGTGTGATTTTGAGTGCAAACCTCCTTCCATCAGCAAGGGCATTGAAAATGAAACGTGGCTGGGTCTTTCAGCATGACAATGATCCCAAGCACACTGCCAGGGCAACAAAGGAGTGGCTTTGTAAGAAGCATTTCAAGGTCCTGGAGTGGCCGAGCCAGTCTCCAGATCTCAACCCCATAGAAAACCTTTGGAGGGAGTTGAAAGTCTGTGTTGCCCGCCGACAGCCCCAAAACATCACTGCTCTAGAGGAGATCTGCATAGAGGAATAGGCCAACATACCAGCAACGGTGTGTGTCAACCTTGTGAAGACCTTGTTTGACCTCTGTCATTGCCAACAAAGGATATATAACAAAGTATTGAGATGAACTTTTGTTATTGACCAAATACTCATTTTCCACCATTATTTACCAATAAATTCTTTAAAAATCAGACAGTGTGATTTTCCCATTTTGTCTCTCATAGTTGAGGTCTACCTATGATGTCAATTACAGGCCTCTCTCAAATTTTTAAGTGGGAGAACTTGCATAATTGGTGACTGACTAAATACTTTTTTCCCCCACTGTATAAACGTAGTGCCAAATAATTCTTATTGGAATCCACTTCAAGTCTGTTTAAAACAAGGTTTGATATGACTTTGTGATGACTTTGGCATGCAGTTAGCTAGTTTATGCTAACGGATAGCTATAGCCATGGTCCTGTCAAAAGATGATATAAAGTCTCAAAATCATAAACATGGTCCACACAGAAACCCTGCAATGCGCTTTAAAGTGTGTGATGCTAATTTCCACGAGCGAGCCAGGACGTGCTAACACCGCACTAGCGATGTTGCATGCGACCCATAGCTGACTCAAGTATGACGTGACTTCTGCCAGCCGTGATTAATGACACCTAGAACTAGAACTCGCTGTGTGTCTTCCTCACCTATGGAGGGAGCTGCGTCTCCAAGATCTGTTCAGCTCAAACTCAGTTAGCGTGAATCTGAGCTGTGTGTAGAAGCTCTCCTACAGTTTAATCTGTGTAGAAACTTCTTTCACTTTTCCTAAAAGAAGCATGCTGTGCTTTACTTTTTGAGGCCCAGTCTCAAATCACTCCCTCTCCACTATGGAGTGCACTTTGTAGGTTGTGAAGTAGCAGCACCTCCACCCAAAACAGTACACGTCAGTACAAGACAGTTACATTCAGCTGGACAACTCGGTTTCTACCATGCTGGCACTGTCTAATGATTTTTGTGTTGTGTTGTGTTTTTTTAAGTAGTGCACTATGTAGAGAGGATGATGTGATTTGAGACGGGGCCGAAAGTCTCTTCTCAGAAAGAGTGAAATGTGCAGGTCAGTGGTGAAAGGAGAACGAACAGTTTCCTCATGGAAATCTGCACACAGCTCCACAGTAATATGAAATAAATCTCATTTCACAGTTGGTTCAGTCCTTCTCAACCCCTCAACTAAAAAAAAAAAAGTGCTACACCTGTGTGAGCACTTGAGAGACGTGAGAAAATTGTGTGCTAATATTTTGCATTTTCAAAACCTTTGGTGTGTAACAGCCTTAATTGTCTACTAGGATTTGCTGAAAGTATTGTGGGTATGTTTGATTAGCCACAGGGGCTATTTACCACTCCTCTAATAAAAAACAGATTGGAGAAAAAAAGAATTTGGCCATGGGTGCCTAAACTTTTGCATAAGACCGTATGTTTCTGTTATGCTAAATCAGCATCCATGGTTATGGTGATGATTGAAAGGTAAAGAAATGTATGTTAGTGCTTTGCAGAATTTAGGTTCCTGAATAATAAAATGTTGGGTTTGACAGGAATGCCATGCAGAAGCTGTGCTACAAGATTGTCTTCAGTGCCCCCTTTCATTCGCATGTGCATCGTAATCCTGCTCAACGTATTGACCATCATTTTGGACTTCATCCCTGAAGTTAGCGAGAAGCACATCCTGGAGCTCTACGTGGCAAACTACGTCTTCTTTGCCTTTTACGTTGCTGAAGCTGCGTTGTGGGTAAGAGAAATGAGGGTGTGTTTTGTGTCAGTGGCTGATCAAAACACAGTTGCAGATGGATGGACCCTTGATGGACAGATTCAACATCAGGGAGGGAAGGAGTAATGGCATCCTCGGAACCTGAAAGACAACAAAGACAATCAATACAGGTTTTGAAACTGAAAGATCACTTACCTTTTACACAGTTGCAGAACAATAGACAGTGAGCCAGACACAGCTGCAGATGGACAGATTGATGGTGGCTGGATCTACGGTCAGGGAGGGAGGGGCTCAGAAGGTCCTCAACCTGTAAGACAAAAAAAAAGTCAATACATGTATAGAAACTGAATGATGACCTAACTCCTATACACTTGCAGTCAGAGAGATAGCGAGTCACACACACCGTTGCAATGGACAGACACTTGTTTGATGGATACACCATTAGGAAGGAGGGGGGGTCCTGGAGCTTGTAAGACAACAAAGAATGTCAATACATGTATAGAAACTGAATGATCACCTACCTGTTAGACAGTAGCAAACAGAAAGACAGCGAGCCGTACACAGTGACAGATCGATGGACCCTTGATGGACAGACGCACCATCAGGGAGGGAAGGGGTAATGGCATCCTCTAAACGTGTAAGACAACAAAGAAAATCAATACATGTATAGAAACTCAATGATGACCTAACTCTTACACACTTGCAGTCAGATAGATAGTGAGTCAAGTGGTAATGGCATCCTCTAAACCTGTAAGACAACAAAGAAAATCAATACATGTATAGAAACTGAATGATCACCTACCTGTTAGACAGGTGTAGACAGATAGACCGCGAGCCTTGCACAGTGGCAGATGGATGGAACCTTGATGGACAGATACACCATCAGAGATGGAAGTGGTAATGGCATCCTCTAAACCTGTAAGACAACAAAGAAAATAAATACATGTATAGAAACTGAATGATGACCTAACTATTAAACACTTGCAGTCAGATAGATATTGACTCACACAAATAGTTGCAATGGACAGACCCTTGTTTGATGGATCCACCATTAGGAAGGAGGGGGGGGTCCTGGAGTCCTGAAAGCCTGTAAGACAACAAAGCAAGTCAATACATGTATAGAAAGTGAATTATCACCTACCTGTTAGACAGTAGCAAACAGACAGACAGCGAGCCGTACACAGTGAAAGATGGATGGACTCTTGATGGACAGATGCACCATCAGGGAGGGAAGGGGGGGGGGGTCCTGGAGTCCTGAAAGCCTGTATGGCAACAAAGAAAGTCAATACATGTATAGAAACTGAATGATGAACTAACTCTTACACATTGCAGTCAGATAGATATCGAGTCACACAAATAGTTACAATGGACAGACACTTCTTTGATGGATCCACCATTAGGAAGGAGGGGGGGGGGTCCTGGAGTCCTGAAAGCCTGTAAGACAATAAAGAAAATCAATACATGTACAGATACTGAATGATCACCTACCTGTTAGACAGTAGCAAACAGACAGACAGCGAGCCGTACACACTGGCATATGGATGAAACCTCGATGGACAGATGCACATCAGGGAGGGAAGAGGTAATGGCATCCTCGGAACCTGAAAGACAACAAAGAAAATCAATACATGTATAGAAACTGAATGATCACCTACCTGTAAGACAGAAGAAAACAGATAGACAGCGAGCCGTACACAGTGACAGATGGATGGACCCTTGATGGATAGATGCACCATCAGGGAGGGAATGGGTAATGGCATCCTATAAACCTGTAAGACAATAAAGAAAATCAATACATGTATAGAAATTGAATGATGAACTAACTCTTACACACTTGCAGTCAGATAAATATCGAGTCACAGAAATAGTTGCAATGGACAGACACTTGTTTGATGGATCCACAATTAGGAAGGAGGGGGGGGGGTTCCTGGAGTCCTGAAAGTCTGTAAGACAACAAAGAAAGTCAATACATGTATAGAAACTGAATGATCACCTACCTGTTAGACAGTAGCAAACAGATAGACAACGAGCCGTACACAGTGACAGATGGATAGACCCTTGATAGACAGATGCACCATCAGGGAGGGAAGGGGTAATGGCATTCTCTAAACCTGTAAGACAACAAAGAAAATCAATACATGTATAGAAACTGAATGATCACCTACCGTTAGACAGTAGCAAACAGATAGACAGTGAGCCATACACAGTGGCAGATGGATGGAACCTTGATGGACAGGCGCACCATCAGGAAGGGAAGGAGTATTGGCATCCTCAGAACCTAAAAGATAACAAAGACAATCAATACAGGTTTTGAAACTGAAATATCACTTACCTTTTACACAGTTGCAGAACAATACACAGTGAGGCAGATACAGCTGCAGACGGAAGGATTGATGGAGGCTGGATCTACGGTCAGCGAGGGAGGGGCTCAGAAGGTCCTAAACCTGTAAGACAAAAAAAAACAAAAACATCAATACATGTATAGAAACTGAATGCTCACCTACCTGTTAGACAGTAGAAAAAAGATAGACATCGAGCCGTACACAGTGGCAGATGGATGGAACCTTGATGGACAGATGCACCATCAGGGAGGAAAGGGGGGGGGGGGGGTTCTTGAGTCCTGAAAGCCTGTAAGACAACAAAGAAAGTCAATACATGTATAGAAACTGAATGATCACCTACCTGTTAGTCAGTAGCAAACAGATAGACAGCGAGCCGTACACAGTGAATGATGGATGGACCCTTGATGGACAGATGCACCATCAGGGAGGGAAGGGGTAATGGCATCCTCGGAACCTGAAAGACAACAAAAACAGTCAATACAGGTTTTGAAACTGAAAGATCACTTACCTTTTACACAGTTGCAGAATAATAAACAGTGAGCCAGACACAGCTGCAGATGGACAGATTGATGGTGGCTGAATTTCCGGTCAGGGAGGGAGGGGCTCTGAAAGAACTAAACCTGTAAGACAAAAAAAAAAAAAAAAAAAACGTCAATACATGTATAGAAACTGAATGATCACCTACCTGTTACACAGTAGCAAACAGATAGACAGCGAGCCGTACACAGTGGCAGATGGATGGAACCTTGATGGACAGATGCACCATCAGGGAGGGAAGGGGTAATGGCATCGTCTTAACCTGGAAGAGAACAAAGAAAATCAATACCTGTATAGAAACTGAATGATCACCTACCTGTTAGACAGTAGCAAACAGATAGACAGCGAGCCGTACACAGTTGCAGATGGATGAAACCTTGATGGACAGATGCACCATCAGGGAGGGAAGGGGTATTGGCATCCTCAGAACCTAAAAGACAACAAAGAAAATCAATACAGGTTTTGAAACTGAAAGATCACTTACCTTTTACACAGTTGCAGAACAATAGACAGTGAACAAGACACAGCTGCAGATGGACAGATTGATGGAAGCTTGATCTACGGTCAGCGAGGGAGAGGCTCAGAAGGTCCTAAATGTGTGAGACAAAAAAAAGTAAATACATATATAGAAACTGAATGATGAACTAACTCTTACACACTTGCAGTCAGATAAATATCGAATCACACAAATAGTTGCAATGGACAGACACTTGTTTGATGGATCCACAATTAGGAAGGAGGGGGGGGTCCTGGAGTCCTGAAAGCCTGTAAGACAACAAAGAAAATCAATACATGTATAGAAACTGAATGATCACCTACCTGTTAGACAGTAGAAAACAGATAGACAGCGAGCCGTACACAGTGACAGATGGATGGACCCTTGATGGAAAGATGAACCATCAGGGAGGGAATGGGTAATGGCATCCTCTAAACCTGTAAGACAACAAAGAAAATCAATACATGTATAGAAACTGAATGATAACCTACCTGTTAGTCAGTAGCAAACAGATAAAAAACGAGCCGTACACAGTGACACATGGATGAACCCTTGATGGACAGATGCACCATCAGGGAGGGAAGGGGTAATGGCATCCTCTAAACCTGTAAGACAACTAAGAAAATCAATACATGTATAGAAATCGAATGATCACCTACCTGTTAGACAGGTGCAGACAGATAGACAGCGAGCCGTACACAGTGGCATATGGATGAAACCTTAATGGACAGATGCACCATCAGGGAGGGAAGGGGTAATGGCATCCTCTAAACCTGTAAGACAACAAAGAAAATCAATACATGTATAGAAACTGAATGATGAACTAATTCTTATACACTTGCAGTCAAATAAATATAGAATCACACAAATAGTTGCAATAGACAGACACTTGTTTGATGGATCCACCATTAGGAAGGGGGGGGGGGGCCCTGGAGTCCTGAAAGCCTGTAAGACAACAAAGAAAATCAATACGTGTATAGAAACTGAATGATCACCTACCTGTTACACAGGTGCAGACAGATAGACCCTTGATTGACAGATGCATCATCAGGGAGGGAAGGGGTAATGGCATCCTCTAAACCTGTAAGACAAAAAAGAAAATCAATACATGTATAGAAACTGAATGATCACCTACCTGTTACACAGTAGCAAACAGATAGACAGCGAGCCATACACAGTGGCAGATGGATGGAACCTTGATGGACAGATGCACCATCAGGAAGTGAAGGGGTATTGGCATCCTCAGAACCTAAAAGATAAAGACAATCAATACAGGTTTTGAAACTGAAAGATCACTTACCTTTTACACAGTTGCAGAACAATAGACAGTAAGCCAGATACAGCTGCAGACGGACAGATTGATGGAGGCTGGATCTACGGTCAGCGAGGGAGGGGCTCTGAAGATCCTAAAGCTGTAAGAAAAAAAAAGTCAATACATGTATAGAAATTGAATGATGAACTAACTCTTACACACTTGCAGTCAGATAAATATGGAGCAACACAAATAGTTGCAATGGACAGACCCTTGTTTGATAGATCCACCATTAGGAAGGAGGGGGGCGTCCTGGAGTCCTGAAAGCCTGTAAGACAACAAAGAAAGTCAATACATGTATAGAAACTGAACGATCACCTACCTGTTAGAAAGTAGCAAACAGATAAAAAACGAGCCGTACACAGTGACACATGGATGGACCCTTGATGGACAGATGCACCATCAGGGAGGGAAGGGGTAATGGCATCCTCTAAACCTGTAAGACAACAAAGAAAATTAATACATGTATAGAAACCGAACGATCACCTACCTGTTAGACAGTAGAAAACAGAAAGACAGCGAGCCGTACACAGTGACAGATGGATGGACCCTTGATGGACAGATGCACCATCAGGAAGTGAAGGGGTATTGGCATCCTCAGAACCTAAAAGATAAAGACAATCAATACAGGTTTTGAAACTGAAAGATCACTTACCTTTTACACAGTTGCAGAACAATAGACAGTGAGCCAGACACAGCTGCAGATGGACAAATTGATGGTGGATGGATCTACGGTCAGGGAGGGAGGGCTCTGAAAGTCCTAAACCTGTAAGACAAAAAAAAAAACGTCAATACATATATAGAAACTGAACGATGAACTAACTCTTACACACTGGCAGTCAGATAGATATCGAGTCACACAAATAGTTGCAAAGGACAGACTCTTGTTTGATGGATCCACCATTAGGAAGGAGGGGGGGTCCTGGAGTCCTGAAAGCCTGAAAGACAACAAAGAAACTCAATACATGTATAGAAACTGAATGATCACCTACCTGTTAGACAGGTGCATACAGATAGACAGCGAGCCGTACACAGTGGCAGATGGATGGACCCTTGATGGACAGATGCACCATCAGGGAGGGAAGGGGTAATGGCATCCTCTAAACCTGTAAGACAACAAAGAAAATCAATACAGATATAGAAAATGAATGATCACCTACCTGTTAGAGAGTTGCAGACAGATTGACTGCGAGCCATACACAGTGACAGATGGATGGACCCTTGATGGACAGATGCACCATCAGGGAGGGAATGGGTAATGGCATCCACTAAACCTGTAAGACAACAAAGAAAATCAATACATGTATAGAAACTGAATGATCACCTACCTGTTAGACAGTAGAAAACAGATAGACAGCGAGCCATACACAGTGACAGAAGGATGGACCCTTGATGGACAGATGCACCATCAGGGAGGGAATGGGTAATGGCATCCTATAAACCTGTAAGACAACAAAGAAAATCAATACATGTATAGAAACTGAATGATTACATAGCTGTTAGACAGTAGAAAACAGATAGACAGCGAGCCATACACAGTGACAGAAGGATGGACCCTTGATGGACAGATGCACCATCAGGGAGGGAAGGGGTAATGGCATCCTCGGAACCTGAAAGACAACAAAAACAGTCAATACAGGTTTTGAAACTGAAAGATCACTTACCTTTTACACAGTTGCAGAATAATAGACAGTGAGGCAGACACAGCTGCAGATGGACAGATTGATGGAGGCTGGATCTACGGTCAGCGATGGAGGGGCTCAGAAGGTCCTAAAGCTGTAAGACAAAAAAAAGTCAATACATGTATAGAAATTGAATGATGAACTAACTCTTACACACTTGCAGTCAGATAAATATCGAGTCACACAAATAGTTGCAATGGACAGACACTTGTTTGATGGATCCACCATTAGGAAGGAGGGGGGGGTCCTGGAGTCCTGAAAGCCTGTAAGACAGCAAAGAAAATCAATACATGTATAGAAACTGAATGATCACCTACCTGTTAGTCAGTAGCAAACAGATAGACAGCGAGCCGTACACAGTTGCAGATTGATGGACCCTTGATGGACAGATGCACCATCAGGGAGGGAAGGGGTAATGGCATCCTCGGAACCTGAAAGACAACAAAAACAGTCAATAGAGGTTTTGAAACTGAAAGATCACTTACCTTTTACACAGTCGCAGAATAATAGACAGTGAGGCAGACACAGCTGCAGATGGACAGATTGATGGTGGCTGAATTTACGGTCAGGGAGGGAGGGGCTATGAAAGTCCTAAACATGTAAGAAAAAAACAAACAAAAAAAAAATGTCAATACATGTATAGAAACTGAATGATGAACTAACTCTTACACACTTGCAGTCAGAAAGATTGAGTCACACAAATAGTTGAAATGGACAGACACTTGTTTGATGGATCCACCATTAGGAAGGAGGGAAGGGGTAATGGCATCCTCTAAACCTGTAAGACAACAAAGAAAATCAATACCTGTATAGAAACTGAATGATCACCTACCTGTTAGACAGTAGCAAACAGATAGACAGCGAGCCGTACACAGTTGCAGATGGATGAAACCTTGATGGACAGATGCACCATCAGGGAGGGAAGGGGTATTGGCATCCTCAGAACGTAAAAGGCAACAAAGACAATCAATACAGGTTTTGAAACTGAAAGATCACCTACCTGTTAGACAGTAGCAAACAGATTGACAGCGAGCCGTACACAGTGGCAGATGGATGGACCCTTGATGGACAGATGCACCATCAGGGAGGGAATGGGGGGGTCCTGGAGTCCTGAAAGCCTGTAAGACAACAAAGAAAATCAATACATGTATAGAAACTGAATGATCACCTACCTGTTAGACAGTAGCAAACAGATAGACAGCGAGCCGTACACAGTTGCAGATGGATGAAACCTTGATGGACAGATGCACCATCAGGGAGGGAAGGGGTATTGGCATCCTCAGAACGTAAAAGGCAACAAAGACAATCAATACAGGTTTTGAAACTGAAAGATCACCTACCTGTTAGACAGTAGCAAACAGATTGACAGCGAGCCGTACACAGTGGCAGATGGATGGACCCTTGATGGACAGATGCACCATCAGGGAGGGAATGGGGGGGTCCTGGAGTCCTGAAAGCCTGTAAGACAACAAAGAAAATCAATACATGTATAGAAACTGAATGATCACCTACCTGTTAGACAGTAGCAAACAGATAGACACCGAGCCGTACACAGTGACAGATGGATGGACCCTTGAAAGACAGATGCACCATCAGGGAGGGAAGGGGTAATGGCATCCTCTAAACCTGTAAGACAAAAAAGACAATCAATACATGTATAGAAACTGAATGATCACCTACCCGTTACACAGTAGCAAACAGATAGACAGCGAGCCATACACAGTGGCAGATGGATGGAACCTTGATGGACAGATGCATAATCAGAAAGGGAAGGGTTACTGGCATCCTCAGAACCTAAAAGATAAAGACAATCAATACTGGTTTTGAAACTGAAATATCACTTACCTTTTACACAGTTGCAGAACAATAGACAGTAAGCCAGATACAGCTGCAGACGGACAGATTGATGGAGGCTGGATCTACGGTCAGCGAGGGAGGGGCTCTGAAGATCCTAAAGCTGTAAGAAAAAAAAAAAGTCAATACATGTATAGAAATTGAATGATGAACTAACTCTTACACACTTGCAGTCAGATAAATATGGAGCAACACAAATAGTTGCAATGGACAGACCCTTGTTTGATAGATCCACCATTAGGAAGGAGGGGGGCGTCCTGGAGTCCTGAAAGCCTGTAAGACAACAAAGAAAGTCAATACATGTATAGAAACTGAACGATCACCTACCTGTTAGACAGTAGCAAACAGATAAAAAACGAGCCGTACACAGTGACACATGGATGGACCCTTGATGGACAGATGCACCATCAGGGAGGGAAGGGGTAATGGCATCCTCTAAACCTGTAAGACAACAAAGAAAATTAATACATGTATAGAAACCGAACGATCACCTACCTGTTAGACAGTAGAAAACAGAAAGACAGCGAGCCGTACACAGTGACAGATGGATGGACCCTTGATGGACAGATGCACCATCAGGGAGGGAATGGGTAATGGCATCCTCGGAACCTGAAAGACAACAAAGACAGTCAATACAGGTTTTGAATCTGAAAGATCACTTACCTTTTACACAGTTGCAGAACAATAGACAGTGAGCCAGACACAGCTGCAGACGGACAGATTGATGGAGGCTGGATCTACGGTCAGGGAGGGAGGGGCTCTGAAGGTCCTAAACCTGTAAGACCAAAAAAAAAAGAAAACGTCAATACATGTATAGAAATTGGATGATGAACTAAATCTTACACACTTGCAGTCAGAAAGATCGAGTCACACAAATAGTTGCAATGGACAGACACTTGTTTGATGGATCCACCATTAGGAAGGAGGGGGGGGGGGCCTAGAGTCCTGAAAGCCTGTAAGACAACAAAGAAAATCAATACATGTATAGAAACTGAATGATGAACTAATTTTTGTACACTTGCAGTCAAATAAATATAGAATCACACAAATAGTTGCAATGGACAGACACTTGTTTGATGGATCCACCATTAGGAAGGAGGGGGGGGGCCTTGGAGTCCTGAAAGCCTGTAAGACAACAAAGAAAATCAATACATGTATAGAAACTGAATGATCACCTACCTGTTACACAGTAGAAAAGAGATAGACAGCGAGCCATACACAGGTGCAGACAGATAGACCCTTGATTGACAGATGCATCATCAGAGAGGGAAGGGGTAATGGCATCCTCTAAACTTGTAAGACAAAAAAGAAAATCAATACATGAATCTACGGTCAGGGAGGGAGGGGCTCTGAAAGTCCAAAACCTGTAAGACAAAAAAAACAAAAAAACGTCAATACATGTATAGAAACTGAATAATTAACTAACTCTTACACACTTGCAGTCAGAAAGATCGAGTCACACAAATAGTTGCAATGGACAGACCCTTGTTTGATGGATCCACCATTAGGAAGGAAGGGGGGGGTCCTGGAGTCCTGAAAGCCTGTAAGACAACAAAGAAAGTCAATACATGTACAGAAACTGAATGATCACCTACCTGTTAGAAAGCAGCAAACAGATAGACAACGAGCCGTACACAGTGACAGATGGATGGACCCTTGACGGAAAGATACACCATCAGGGAGGGAAGGGGTAATGGCATCCTCTAAACCTGTAAGAAGACAAAGACAGTCAATACAGGTTTTGAAACTGAAAGATCACTTACCTTTTACACAGTTGCAGAACAATACACAGTGAGCCAGACACAGCTGCAGACGGACAGATTGATGGAGGCTGGATCTACGGTCAGCGAGGGAGGGGCTCAGAAGGTCCTAAACCTGTAAGACAAATAAAAGTCATTACATATAAAGAAACTGAATGATGAACTAACTCTTACACACTTGCAATCGGATAGATATCGAGTTACACAAATAGTTGCAATGGACAGACCCTTGTTTGATGGATACACCATTAGGAAGGAGGGGGGGGTCCTGGAGTCCTGAAAGCCTGTAAAAAAAACAAATAAAGTCAATACATGTATAGAAACTGAATGATCACCTACCTGTTAGACAGAAGAAAAAAGATAGACAGCGAGCCGTACACAGTGACAGATGGATGGACCCTTGATGGACAGATGCACCATCAGGGACGGAAGGGGTAATGTCATCCTCTAAACCTGTAAGACAACAAAGAAAATCAATACATGTATAGAAACTGAATGATCACCTACCTGTTAGACAGTAGCAAACAGATTGACAGCGAGCCGTACAAAGTGGTAGATGGATTAAACCTTGATGGACAGATGCACCATCAGGGAGAGAAGGGGTATTGGCATCCTCGGAACCTGAAAGACAACAAAGACAGTCAATACAGGTTTTGAATCTGAAAGATCACTTACCTTTTACACAGTTGCAGAACAATAGACAGTGAGCCAGACACAGCTGCAGACGGACAGATTGATGGAGGCTGGATTTACGGTCAGCGAGGGAGGGGCTCAGCAGGTCCTAAATCTGTAAGACAAAAAAAAGTCAATACATATATAGAAATTGAATGATGAACTAACTCTTACACACTTGCAGTAGGATAAATATCGAGTCACACAAATAGTTGCAATGGACAGACACTTCTTTAATGGATCCACCATTAGGAAGGGGGGGGGGGGGGGGTCCTGGAGTCCTGAAAGCCTGAAAGACAACAAAGAAAATCAATACATGTATAGAAACTGAATGATCACCTACCTGTTAGACAGTAGCAAACAGATAGACAGCGAGCCATACACAGTGGCAGATGGATGGAACCTTGATGGACAGATGCATAATCAGAAAGGGAAGGGTTATTGGCATCCTCAGAACCTAAAAGATAAAGACAATCAATACAGGTTTTGAAACTGAAAGATCACTTACCTTTTACACAGTTGCAGAACAATAGACAGTGAGCCAGATACAGCTGCAGACGGACAGATTGATGGAGGCTGGATCTACGGTCAGCGAGGGAGGGGCTCTGAAGATCCTAAAGCTGTAAGAAAAAAAAAAAGTCAATACATGTATAGAAATTGAATGATGAACTAACTCTTACACACTTGCAGTCAGATAAATATTGAGTCACACAAATACTTGCAATGGACAGACACTTGTTTGATAGATCCACCATTAGGAAGGAGGGGGGCGTCCTGGAGTCCTGAAAGCCTGTAAGACAACAAAGAAAGTCAATACATGTATAAAAACTGAATGATCACCTACCTGTTAGACAGTAGCAAACAGTTAAAAAAATGAGCCGTACACAGTGACACATGGATGGACCCTTGATGGACAGATGCACCATCAGGGAGGGAAGGGGTAATGGCATCCTCTAAACCTGTAAGACAACAAAGAAAATCAATACATGTATAGAAACCGAATGATCACCTACCTGTTAGACAGGTGCAGACAGAGACAGCGAGCCGTACACAGTGAATGATGGTTCGACCCTTGATGGACAGATGCACCATCAGGGAGGGAAGGGGGAATGGCATCCTTGGAACCTCAACGATAACAAAGACAATCAATACAGGTTTTGAAAGTGAAAGATCACTTACCTTTTACACAGTTGCAGAACAATAGACAGTGAGCCAGACACAGCTGCAGATGGACAGATTGATGGTGGCTGAATCTACGGTCAGGGAGGGAGGGGCTCTGAAGGTCCTAAACCTGTAAGACCAAAAAAAAAAAGAAAACGTCAATACATGTATAGAAATTGGATGATGAACTAAATCTTACACACTTGCAGTCAGAAAGATCGAGTCACACAAATAGTTGCAATGGACAGACACTTGTTTGATGGATCCACCATTAGGAAGGAGGGGGGGGGGCCTAGAGTCCTGAAAGCCTGTAAGACAACAAAGAAAATCAATACATGTATAGAAACTGAATGATGAACTAATTTTTGTACACTTGCAGTCAAATAAATATAGAATCACACAAATAGTTGCAATGGACAGACACTTGTTTGATGGATCCACCATTAGGAAGGAGGGGGGGGGCCTTGGAGTCCTGAAAGCCTGTAAGACAACAAAGAAAATCAATACATGTATAGAAACTGAATGATCACCTACCTGTTACACAGGTGCAGACAGATAGACCCTTGATTGACAGATGCATCATCAGAGAGGGAAGGGGTAATGGCATCCTCTAAACTTGTAAGACAAAAAAGAAAATCAATACATGAATCTACGGTCAGGGAGGGAGGGGCTCTGAAAGTCCAAAACCTGTAAGACAAAAAAAAACAAAAAAACGTCAATACATGTATAGAAACTGAATAATTAACTAACTCTTACACACTTGCAGTCAGAAAGATCGAGTCACACAAATAGTTGCAATGGACAGACCCTTGTTTGATGGATCCACCATTAGGAAGGAAGGGGGGGGTCCTGGAGTCCTGAAAGCCTGTAAGACAACAAAGAAAGTCAATACATGTACAGAAACTGAATGATCACCTACCTGTTAGAAAGCAGCAAACAGATAGACAACGAGCCGTACACAGTGACAGATGGATGGACCCTTGACGGAAAGATACACCATCAGGGAGGGAAGGGGTAATGGCATCCTCTAAACCTGTAAGAAGACAAAGACAGTCAATACAGGTTTTGAAACTGAAAGATCACTTACCTTTTACACAGTTGCAGAACAATACACAGTGAGCCAGACACAGCTGCAGACGGACAGATTGATGGAGGCTGGATCTACGGTCAGCGAGGGAGGGGCTCAGAAGGTCCTAAACCTGTAAGACAAAAAAAAGTCATTACATATAAAGAAACTGAATGATGAACTAACTCTTACACACTTGCAATCGGATAGATATCGAGTTACACAAATAGTTGCAATGGACAGACCCTTGTTTGATGGATACACCATTAGGAAGGAGGGGGGGGTCCTGGAGTCCTGAAAGCCTGTAAAAAAACAAATAAAGTCAATACATGTATAGAAACTGAATGATCACCTACCTGTTAGACAGAAGAAAAAAGATAGACAGCGAGCCGTACACAGTGACAGATGGATGGACCCTTGATGGACAGATGCACCATCAGGGACGGAAGGGGTAATGGCATCCTCTAAACCTGTAAGACAACAAAGAAAATCAATACATGTATAGAAACTGAATGATCACCTACCTGTTAGACAGTAGCAAACAGATTGACAGCGAGCCGTACAAAGTGGTAGATGGATTAAACCTTGATGGACAGATGCACCATCAGGGAGAGAAGGGGTATTGGCATCCTCGGAACCTGAAAGACAACAAAGACAGTCAATACAGGTTTTGAATCTGAAAGATCACTTACCTTTTACACAGTTGCAGAACAATAGACAGTGAGCCAGACACAGCTGCAGACGGACAGATTGATGGAGGCTGGATTTACGGTCAGCGAGGGAGGGGCTCAGCAGGTCCTAAACCTGTAAGACAAAAAAAAGTCAATACATATATAGAAATTGAATGATGAACTAACTCTTACACACTTGCTGTAGGATAAATATCGAGTTACACAAATAGTTGCAATGGACAGACACTTCTTTAATGGATCCACCATTAGGAAGGGGGGGGGGGTTCCTGGAGTCCTGAAAGCCTGAAAGACAACAAAGAAAATCAATACATGTATAGAAACTGAATGATCACCTACCTGTTAGACAGTAGCAAACAGATAGACAGCGAGCCATACACAGTGGCAGATGGATGGAACCTTGATGGACAGATGCATAATCAGAAAGGGAAGGGTTATTGGCATCCTCAGAACCTAAAAGATAAAGACAATCAATACAGGTTTTGAAACTGAAATATCACTTACCTTTTACACAGTTGCAGAACAATAGACAGTGAGCCAGATACAGCTGCAGACGGACAGATTGATGGAGACTGGATCTACGGTCAGCGAGGGAGGGGCTCTGAAGATCCTAAAGCTGTAAGAAAAGAAAAAAAAGTCAATACATGTATAGAAATTGAATGATGAACTAACTCTTACACACTTGCAGTAGGATAAATATCGAGTCACACAAATAGTTGCAATGGACAGACACTTCATTGATGGATCCACCATTAGGAAGGAGGGGGGGGTCCTGGAGTCCTGAAAGCCTGTAAGACAACAAAGAAAATCAATACATGTATAGAAACTGAATGATCACCTACCTGTTAGACAGTAGAAAACAGATAGACAGCGAGCCGTACACAGTGACAGATGGATGGACCCTTGATGGACATATGCACCATCAGGAATTGAATGGGTAATGGCATCCTCTAAACCTGTAAGACAACAAAAAAAAATAAATACATGTATAGAAACTGAATGATCACCTACCTGTTAGACAGGTGCAGACAGACAGACAGCGAGCCGTACACAGTGGCAGATGGATGGAACCTTGATGGACAGATGCACCATCAGGGAGGGAAGGGGTAATGGCATCCTCTAAACCTGTAAGACAACAAAGAAAATCAATACATGTATAGAAACTGAATGATCACCTACCTGTTAGATAGTAGAAAACAGATAGACAGTGAGCCGTACACAGTGACAGATGGATGGACCCTTGATGGACAGATGCACCATCAGGGAAGGAATGGGTATTGGCATCCTCAGAAACTAATAGATAACAAAGACAATCGATACAGGTTTTGAAACTGAAATATCACTTACCTTTTACACAGTTGCAGAACAATAGACACTGAGCCAGACACAGCTGCAGATGGACAGATTGATGGTGGCTGAATCTACGGTCAGGGAGGGAGGGGCTCTGAAGGTCCTAAACCTGTAAGACAACAAAAAATAATTAAATACATGTATAGAAACTGAATGATCACCTACCTGTTAGACAGTAGCAAACAGATAGACAGCGAGCCATACACAGTGGCAGATGGATGGGACCTTGATGGACAGATGCACCATCAGGGAGGGAAGGGGTATTGGCATCCTCAGAACCTAAAAGATAAGAAAGAAAATTAATACAGGTTTTGAAACTGAAAGATCACTTATCTTTTACACAGTTGCAGAACAATAAACAGTGAGGCATGGGGAATGGGGGGTCCTGGAGTCCTGAAAGCCTGTAAGACAACAAAGAAAATCAATACATGTATAGAAACTGAATGATCACCTACCTGTTAGATAGTAGAAAACAGATAGACAGTGAGCCGTACACAGTGACAGATGGATGGACCCTTGATGGACAGATGCACCATCAGGGAAGGAATGGGTAATGGCATCCTCTAAACCTGTAAGACCACAAAGAAAATCAATACATGTATAGAAACTGAATGATCACCTACCTGTTAGACAGTAGCAAAGAGATAGACAGCGAGCCATACACAGTGGCAGATGGATGGGACCTTGATGGACAAATGCACCTTCAGGAAGGGAAGGGGTATTGGCATCCTCAGAAACTAATAGATAACAAAGACAATCGATACAGGTTTTGAAACTGAAATATCACTTACCTTTTACACAGTTGCAGAACAAAAGACAGTGAGCAAGACACAGCTGCAGATGGACAGATTGATGGTGGCTGAATCTACGGTCAGGGAGGGAGGGGCTCTGAAGGTCCTAAACCTGTAAGACAAAAAAAAAAAAAAAAAACATCAATACATGTATAGAAACTGAATGATAAACTAACTCTAACTCACTTGCAGTCAGAAAGATCGAGTCACACAAATAGTTGCAACGGACATACACTTGTTTGATGGATCCACCATTAGGAAGGAGGGGGGGGGGGGGGTCCTGGAGTCCTGAAAGTCTGTAAGACAACAAAGAAAGTCAATACATGTATAGAAACTGAATGATCACCTACCTGTTAGACAGTAGCAAACAGATAGACAGCGAGCCGTACACAGTGGCAGATGGATGAAACCTTGATGGACAGATGCACCATCAGGGAGGGAAAGGGTAATGGCATCCTCGGAACCTGAAAGACAACAAAGAAAATCAATACATGTATAGAAACTGAATGATCACCTACCTGTTAGACAGTAGCAAACAGATAGACAGCGAGCCGTACACAGTGACAGATGGATGGACCCTTGATGGACAGATGCACCATCAGGGAGGGAATGGGTAATGGCATCCTCTAAACCTGTAAGACAAGAAAAAAAAATAAATACATGTATAGAAACTGAATGATCACCTACCTGTTAGACAAGGGCAGACAGACAGACAGCGAGCCGTACACAGTGGCAGATGGATGGAACCTTGATCGACAGATGCACCATCAGGGAGGGAAGGGGTAATGGCAACCTTGGAACATGAAAGACAACAAAGACAGTCAATACAGGTTTTGAAACTGAAAGATCATTTACCTTTTACACAGTTGCAGAACAATACACAGTGAGCCAGAAAGAGCTGCAGATGGACAGATTGATGGAGGCTGGATCTACGTTCGGCGAGGGAGGGGCTCTGAAGGTCCTAAACCTGTAAGAAAAAAAAAAAAAAAAAAAAAACGTCAATACATGCATAGAAACTGAATGATCACCTACCTGTTAGACAGTAGCAAACAGATAGACAGCGAGCCATACACAGTGGCAGATGGATGAAACCTTGATGGACAGATGCACCATCAGGGAGGGAAAGGGTAATGGCATCCTCGGAACCTGAAAGACAACAAAGAAAATCAATACATGTATAGAAACTGAATGATCCCCTACCTGTTAGACAGTAGCAAACAGATTGACAGCGAGCCGTACAAAGTGGTAGATGGATTAAACCTCGATGGACAGATGTACCATCAGGGAGGGAAGGGGTAATGGCATTCTCGGAACCTGAAAGACAACAAAGAAAATCAATACATGTATAGAAACTGAAAGATCACCTACCTGTTAGACAGTAGCAAACAGATAGACAACGAGCCGTACACAGTGACAGATGGATGGACCCTTGATGGACAGATGCACCATGAGGGAGGGATGGGGTAATGGCATCCTCTAAACCTGTAAGACAACAAAGAAAATCAATACATGTATAGAAACTGAATGATCACCTACCTGTTAGAAAGTAGCAAACAGATTGACAGCGAACCGTACAAACTGGTAGATGGATTAAACCTTCATGGACAGATGAACCATCAGGGAGGGAAGGGGTAATGGCATCCTCGGAACCTGTAAGACAACAAAGAAAATCAATACATGTATAGAAACTGAATGATCACCTACCTGTTAGACAGTAGAAAACAGATAGACAGCGAGCCGTACACAGTGACAGATGGATGGACCCTTGATGGACAGATGCACCATCAGGGATTGAATGGGTAATGGCATCCTCTAAACCTGTAAGACAACAAAAAAAAAATAAATACATGTATAGAAACTGAATGATCACCTACCTGTTAGTCAGTAGCAAACAGATAGACAACGAGCCGTACACAGTTGCAGATGGATGGACCCTTGATGGACAGATGCACCATCAGGGAGGGAAGGGGTAATGGCATCCTCTAAACCTATAAGACAACAAAGAAAATCAATACATGTATAGAAACTGAATGATCACCTACCAATTAGACAGTAGAAAACAGATAGACAGCGAGCCGTACACAGTGACAGATGGATGGACCCTTGATTGACAGATGCACCATCAGGGAGGGAAGGGGGGGGGTCCTGGAGTACTGAAAGCCTGTAAGACAACAAAGCAAGTCAATACATGTATAGAAACTGAATGATCACCTACGTGTCAGACAGCAGGAAACAGATAGACAACGAGCCATACACAGTGACAGATGGATGGACCCTTGACGGACAGATGCACCATCAGGGAGGGAAGGGGTAATGGCAACCTTGGAACATGAAAGACAACAAAGACAGTCAATAAAGGTTTTGAAACTGAAATATCACTTACCTTTTACACAGTTGCAGAACAATAGACAGTGAGCCAGACACAGCTGCAGATGGACAGATTGATGTTGGCTGAATCTACGGTGAGGGAGGGAGGGGCTCAGAAGGTCCTGAACCTGTAATACAAAAATAAAACGTCAATACATGTATAGAAACTGAATGATGAACTAACTTTTACACACTTGCAGTCAGAAAGATAGAGTCACACAAATAGTTGCAATGGACAGACACTTGTTTGATGGATCCACCATTAGGAAGGACGGGGGGGTGGTCCTGGAGTCCTGAAAGTCTGTAAAACAACAAAGAAAATCAATACATGTATAGAAACTGAATGATCACCTACCTGTTAGAAAGAAAAAAGATAGACAGCGAGCCGTACACAGTGACAGATGGATGGACCCTTGATGGACAGATGCACCAGCAGGGAGGGAATGGGGCGGTCCTGGAGTCCTGAAAGCCTGTAAGACAACAAAGAAAGTCAATACATGTATAGAAACTGAAAGATCACCTACCTGTTAGACAGTAGCAAACAGATAGACAATGAGCCATACACAGTGACAGATGGATGGACCCTTGATGGACAGATGCACCATCAGGGATTGAATGGGTAATGGCATCCTCTAAACCTGTAAGACAACAAAAAAAAATAAATACATCTATAGAAACTGAATGATCACCTACCTGTTAGTCAGTAGCAAACAGATAGACAACGAGCCGTACACAGTTGCAGATGGATGGACCCTTGATGGACAGATGCACCATCAGGGAGGGAAGGGGTAATGGCATCCTCTAAACCTATAAGACAACAAAGAAAATCAATACATGTATAGAAACTGAATGATCACCTACCAATTAGACAGTAGAAAACAGATAGACAGCGAGCCGTACACAGTGACAGATGGATGGACCCTTGATTGACAGATGCACCATCAGGGAGGGAAGGGGGGGGGGTCCTGGAGTACTGAAAGCCTGTAAGACAACAAAGCAAGTCAATACATGTATAGAAACTGAATGATCACCTACGTGTCAGACAGCAGCAAACAGATAGACAACAAGCCGTACACAGTGACAGATGGATGGACCCTTGACAGACAGATGCACCATCAGGGAGGGAAGGGGTAATGGCAACCTTGGAACATGAAAGACAACAAAGACAGTCAATAAAGGTTTTGAAACTGAAAGATCACTTACCTTTTACACAGTTGCAGAACAATACACAGTGAGCCAGAAAGAGCTGCAGATGGACAGATTGATGGAGGCTGGATCTACGGTCGGCGAGGGAGGGGCTCAGAAGGTCCTAAACCTATAAGACAAAAAAAAAAGTCAATACATGTTTAGAAACTGAATGATGAACTAACTCTTACACACTTGCAATTGGATAGATATCGAGTTACACAAATAGTTGCAATGGACAGACCCTTGTTTGATGGATACACCATTAGGAAGGAGGGGGGGTCCTGGTGTCCTGAAAGCCTGTAAGACAACAAAGAAAATCAATACATGTATAGAAACTGAATGATCACCTACCTGTTAGACAGCAGCAAACAGACAGACAGCGAGCCGTACACAGTGGCAGATGGATGGAACCTTGATGGACAGATGCACCATCAGGGAGGGAAGGGGTAATGGCATCCTCTAAACCTGTAAGACAACAAAGAAAATCAACACATGTATAGAAACTGAATGATCACCTACCTGTTAGACAGTAGCAAACAGATAGACAGCGAGCCATAGACAGTGGCAGATGGATGGAACCTTGATGGACAGATGCACCATGAGGTAGGGAAGGGGTAATGGCATCCTCTAAACCTGTAAGACAACAAAGAAAATCAATACATGTATTGAAACTGAATGATCACCTACCTGTTAGTCAGTAGCAAACAGATAGACAGCGAGCTGTACACAGTTGCAGATGGATGGACCCTTGATGGACAGATGCACCATCAGGGAGGGAAGGGGTAATGGCATCCTCTAAACCTGTAAGACAACAAAGAAAATCAATACATGTATTGAAACTGAATGATCACCTACCTGTTACACAGTAGCAAACAGATAGACAGCGAGCCATACACAGTGGCAGATGGATGGAACCTTGATGGACAGATGCACCATCAGGGAGGGAAGGGGTAATGGCATCCTCTAAACCTGGAAGAGAACAAAGAAAATCAATACATGTATAGAAACTGAATGATCACCTACCTGTTAGACAGTAGCAAACAGATTGACAGCGAGCCGTACAAAGTGGTAGATGGATTAAACCTTGATGGAAAGATGCACCATCAGGGAGGGAAAGGGTAATGGCATCCTCGGAACCTGAAAGACAAGAAAGAAAATCAATACATGTATAGAAACTGAATGATCACCTACATGTTAGACAGTAGCAAACAGATTGACAACGAGCCATACACAGTGACAGATGGATGGACCCTTGATGGACAGATGCACCATGAGGGAGGGATGGGGTAATGGCATCCTCTAAACCTGTAAGACAACAAAGAAAATCAATACATGTATAGAAACTGAATGATCACCTACCTGTTAGACAGTAGCAAACAGATTGACAGCGAGCCGTACAAAGTGGTAGATGGATTAAACCTTCATGGACAGATGAACCATCAGGGAGGGAAGGGGTAATGGCATCCTCGGAACCTGTAAGACAACAGAGAAAATCAATACATGTATAGAAACTGAATGATCACCTACCTGTAAGTCAGTAGCAAACAGATAGACAGCGAGCCGTATACAGTTGCAGATGGATGGACCCTTGATGGACAGATGCACCATCAGGGAGGGAAGGGGTAATGGCATCCTCTAAACCTGTAAGACAACAAAGAAAATCAATACATGTATTGAAACTGAATGATCACCTACCTGTTACACAGTAGCAAACAGATAGACAGCGAGCCATACACAGTGGCAGATGGATGGAACCTTGATGGACAGATGCACCATCAGGGAGGGAAGGGGTAATGGCATCCTCTAAACCTGGAAGAGAACAAAGAAAATCAATACATGTATAGAAACTGAATGATCACCTACCTGTTAGACAGTAGCAAACAGATTGACAACAAGCCGTACACAGTGACAGATGGATGGACCCTTGATGGACAGATGCACCATGAGGGAGGGAAGGGGTAATGGCATCCTCTAAACCTGTAAGACAACAAAGAAAATCAATACATGTATAGAAACTGAATGATCACCTACCTGTTAGACAGTAGCAAACAGATTGACAGCGAGCCGTACAAAGTGGTAGATGGATTAAACCTTCATGGACAGATGAACCATCAGGGAGGGAAGGGGTAATGGCATCCTCGGAACCTAAAAGATAACAAAGAAAATTAATACAGGTTTTGAAACTGAAAGATCACTTATCTTTTACACAGTTGCAGAACAATAGACAGTGAGACATGGGGAATGGGGGGGTCCTGGAGTCCTGAAAGCCTGTAAGACAACAAAGAAAATCAATACATGTATAGAAACTGAATGATCACCTACCTGTTAGATAGTAGAAAACAGATAGACAGTCAGCCGTACACAGTGACAGATGGATGGACCCTTGATGGACAGATGCACCATCAGGGAGGGAATGGGTAATGGCATCCTCTAAACCTGTAAGACAAGAAAAAAAAAATAAATACATGTATAGAAACTGAATGATCACCTACCTGTTAGACAGGGGCAGACAGACAGACAGCGAGCCGTACACAGTGGCAGATGGATGGAACCTTGATGGACAGATGCACCATCAGGGAAGGAATGGGTAATGGCATCCTCTAAACCTGTAAGACAACAAAGAAAATCAATACATGTATAGAAACTGAATGATCACCTACCTGTTAGACAGTAGCAAACAGACAGCGAGCCATACACAGTGGCAGATGGATGGAACCTTGATGGATAGATGCACCATCAGGGAGGGAAGGGGTAATGGCATCCTCTAAACCTGTAAGACAACAAAGAAAATCAATACATGTATAGAAACTGAATGATCACCTACCTGTTAGACAGTAGCAAACAGATAGACAGCGAGCCATACACAGTGGCAGATGGATGGGACCTTGATGGACAGATGCACCTTCAGGAAGAGAAGGGGTATTGGCATCCTCAGAAACTAATAGATAACAAAGACAATCGATACAGGTTTTGAAACTGAAATATCACTTACCTTTTACATAGTTGCAGAACAATAGACAGTGAGCCAGACACAGCTGCAGATGGACAGATTGATGGTGGCTGAATCTACGGTCAGGGAGGGAGGGGCTCTGAAGGTCCTAAACCTGTAAGACAACAAAAAATAATTAAATACATGTATAGAAACTGAATGATCACCTACCTGTTAGACAGTAGCAAACAGATAGACAGCGAGCCATACACAGTGGCAGATGGATGGGACCTTGATGGACAGATGCACCATCAGGGAGGGAAGGGGTATTGGCATCCTCAGAACCTAAAAGATAACAAAGAAAATTAATACAGGTTTTGAAACTGAAAGATCACTTATCTTTTACACAGTTGCAGAACAATAGACAGTGAGGCATGGGGAATGGGGGGTCCTGGAGTCCTGAAAGCCTGTAAGACAACAAAGAAAATCAATACATGTATAGAAACTGAATGATCACCTACCTGTTAGATAGTAGAAAACAGATAGACAGTGAGCCGTACACAGTGACAGATGGATGGACCCTTGATGGACAGATGCACCATCAGGGAAGGAATGGGTAATGGCATCCTCTAAACCTGTAAGACAACAAAGAAAATCAATACATGTATAGAAACTGAATGATCACCTACCTGTTAGACAGTAGCAAAGAGATAGACAGCGAGCCATACACAGTGGCAGATGGATGGGACTTTGATGGACAAATGCACCTTCAGGAAGGGAAGGGGTATTGGCATCCTCAGAAACTAATAGATAACAAAGACAATCGATACAGGTTTTGAAACT
This sequence comes from Salminus brasiliensis, assembly GCF_030463535.1. Taxonomy (NCBI): domain Eukaryota; kingdom Metazoa; phylum Chordata; class Actinopteri; order Characiformes; family Bryconidae; genus Salminus; species Salminus brasiliensis. Next base: position 14,332,509 of record NC_132898.1, on the reverse strand, counting down.
GAAATATCACTTACCTTTTACACAGTTGCAGAACAAAAGACAGTGAGCCAGACACAGCTGCAGATGGACAGATTGATGGTGGCTGAATCTACGGACAGCGAGGGAGGGGCTCAGCAGGTCCTAAACCTGTAAGACAAAAAAAAGTCAATACATATATAGAAATTGAATGATGAACTAACTCTTACACACTTGCAGTAGGATAAATATCGAGTCACACAAATAGTTGCAATGGACAGACACTTCTTTAATGGATCAGCCATTAGGAAGGTGGGGGGGGGGTCCTGGAGTCCTGAAAGCCTGAAAGACAACAAAGAAAATCAATACATGTATAGAAACTGAATGATCACCTACCTGTTAGACAGTAGCAAACAGATAGACAGCGAGCCATACACAGTGGCAGATGGATGGAACCTTGATGGACAGATGCACCATCAGGGAGGGAAGGGGTAATGGCATCCTCTAAACCTGTAAGACAACAGAGAAAATCAATACATGTATAGAAACTGAATGATCACCTACCTGTTACACAGTAGCAAACAGATAGACAGCGAGCCATACACAGTGGCAGATGGATGGAACCTTGATGGACAGATGCACCATGAGGGAGGGAAGGGGTAATGGCATCCTCTAAACCTGTAAGACAACAAAGAAAATCAATAAATGTATAGAAACTGAATGATCACCTACCTGTTAGTCAGTAGCAAACAGATAGACAGCGAGCCGTACACAGTTGCAGATGGATGGACCCTTGATGGACAGATGCACCATCAGGGAGGGAAGGGGTAATGGCATCCTCTAAACCTGTAAGACAACAAAGAAAATCAATACATGTATTGAAACTGAATGATTACCTACCTGTTACACAGTAGCAAACAGATAGACAGCGAGCCATACACAGTGGCAGATGGATGGAACTTTGATGGACAGATGCACCATCAGGGAGGGAAGGGGTAATGGCATCCTCTAAACCTGGAAGAGAACAAAGAAAATCAATACATGTATAGAAACTGAATGATCACCTACCTTTTAGACAGTAGCAAACAGATTGACCACAAGCCGTACACAGTGACAGATGGATGGACCCTTGATGGACAGATGCACCATGAGGGAGGGATGGGGTAATGGCATCCTCTAAACCTGTAAGACAACAAAGAAAATCAATACATGTATAGAAACTGAATGATCACCTACCTGTTAGACAGTAGCAAACAGATTGACAGCGAGCCGTACAAAGTGGTAGATGGATTAAACCTTCATGGACAGATGAACCATCAGGGAGGGAAGGGGTAATGGCATCCTCGGAACCTGTAAGACAACAAAGAAAATCAATACATGTATAGAAACTGAATGATCACCTACCTGTTAGACAGTAGCAAACAGATAGACAGCGAGCCATACACAGTGGCAGATGGATGGGACCTTGATGGACAGATGCACCATCAGGGAGGGAAGGGGTATTGGCATCCTCAGAACCTAAAAGATAACAAAGAAAATTAATACAGGTTTTGAAACTGAAAGATCACTTATCTTTTACACAGTTGCAGAACAATAGACAGTGAGGCATGGGGAATGGGGGGTCCTGGAGTCCTGAAAGCCTGTAAGACAACAAAGAAAATCAATACATGTATAGAAACTGAATGATCACCTACCTGTTAGATAGTAGAAAACAGATAGACAGCGAGCCATACACAGTGGCAGATGGATGGGACCTTGATGGACAAATGCACCTTCAGGAAGGGAAGGGGTATTGGCATCCTCAGAAACTAATAGATAACAAAGACAATCGATACAGGTTTTGAAACTGAAATATCACTTACCTTTTACACAGTTGCAGAACAAAAGACAGTGAGCCAGACACAGCTGCAGATAGACAGATTGATGGTGGCTGAATCTACGGTCAGGGAGGGAGGGGCTCTGAAGGTCCTAAACCTGTAAGACAAAAAAAAAAAAAAAAAACGTCAATACATGTACAGAAACTGAATGAAAAACTAACTCTAACTCACTTGCAGTCAGAAAGATCGAGTCACACAAATAGTTGCAACGGACATACAGTTGTTTGATGGATCCACCATTAGGAAGGAGGGGGGGGGGGTCCTGGAGTCCTGAAAGTCTGTAAGACAACAAAGAAAGTCAATACATGTATAGAAACTGAATGATCACCTACCTGTTAGACAGTAGCAAACATATAGACAGCGAGCCGTACACAGTGGCAGATGGATGAAACCTTGATGGACAGATGCACCATCAGCGAGGGAAGGGGTAATGGCATCTTCTAAACCTATAAGACAAGAAAGAAAATCAATACATGTATAGAAACTGAATGATCACCTACCTGTTACACAGTAGCAAACAGATAGACAGCGAGCCATACACAGTGGCGGATGGATGGAACCTTGATGGACACATGCACCATCAGGGAAGGAAGGGGTAATGGCATCCTCTAAACCTGTAAGTCAACAAAAAAAAAATCAATACATGTATAGAAACTGAATGATCACCTACCTGTTAGACAGTAGCAAACAGATAGACAACGAGCCGTACACAGTGACAGATGGATGGACCCTTGATGGACAGTTGCACCATCAGGGAGGGATGGGGTAATGGCATCCTCTAAACCTGTAAGACAACAAAGAAAATCAATACATGTATTGAAACTGAATAATCACCTACCTGTTACACAGTAGCAAACAGATTGACAGCGAGCCATACAGAGTGGCAGATGGATGGAACCTTGATGGACAGATGCTCCACCAGGGAGGGAAGGGGTAATGGCATCCTCTAAACCTGTAAGACAACAAAGAAAATCAATACATGTATTGAAACTGAATGATCACCTACCTGTTACACAGTAGCAAACAGATAGACAGCGAGCCATACACAGTGGCAGATGGATGGAACCTTGATGGACAGATGCACCATCAGGGAGGGAAGGGGTAATGGCATCCTCTAAACCTGGAAGAGAACAAAGAAAATCAATACATGTAAAGAAACTGAATGATAACCTACCTGTTACACAGTAGCAAACAGATTGACAGCGAGCCATACAAAGTGGTAGATGGATTAAACCTTGATGGACAGATGTACCATCAGGGAGGGAAGGGGTAATGGCATCCTGGGAACCTGAAAGACAACAAAGAAAATCAATACATGAATAGAAACTGAACGATCACCTACCTGTTAGACAGTAGCAAACAGATTGACAGCGAGCCGTACAAAGTGGTAGATGGATTAAACCTTGATGGACTGATGTACCATCAGGGAGGGAAGGGGTAATGGCATCCTCGGAACCTGAAAGACAACAAAGAAAATCAATACATGTATAGAAACTGAATGATCACCTACCTGTTAGACAGTAGCAAACAGATAGACAACGAGCCGTACACAGTGACAGATGGATGGACCCTTGATGGACAGATGCACCATCAGGGAGGGATGGGGTAATGGCATCCTCTAAACCTGTAAGACAACAAAGAAAATCAATACATGTATTGAAACTGAATGATCACTTATCTTTTACACAGTTGCAGAACAATAGACAGTGAGGCATGGGGAATGGGGGGGTCCTGGAGTCCTGAAAGCCTGTAAGACAAAAAAGAAAATCAATACATGTATAGAAACTGAATGATCACCTACCTATTAGATAGTAGAAAACAGATAGACAGTGAGCCGTACACAGTGACAGATGGATGGACCCTTGATGGACAGATGCACCATCAGGGAGGGAATGGGTAATGGCATCCTCTAAACCTGTAAGACAAGAAAAAAAAATAAATACATGTATAGAAACTGAATGATCACCTACCTGTTAGACAGTAGCAAACAGATAGACAACGAGCCATACACAGTGACAGATGGATGGACCCTTGATGGACAGATGCACCATCAGGGAGGGATGGGGTAATGGCATCCTCTAAACCTGTAAGACAACAAAGAAAATCAATACATGTATTGAAACTGAATGATCACCTACCTGTTACACAGTAGCAAACAGATAGACAGCGAGCCATACACAGTGGCAGATGGATGGAACCTTGATGGACTGATGCACCATCAGGGAGGGAAGGGGTAATGGGATCCTCTAAACCTGGAAGAGAACAAAGAAAATCAATACATGTATAGAAACTGAATGATCACCTACCTGTTACACAGTAGCAAAGAGATAGACAGCGAGCCATACACAGTGGCAGATGGATGGGACCTTGATGGACAGATGCACCATCAGGAAGGGAAGGGGTATTGGCATCCTCAGAAACTAATAGATAACAAAGACAATCGATACAGGTTTTGAAACTGAAATATCACTTACCTTTTACACAGTTGCAGAACAATAGACAGTGAGCCAGACACAGCTGCAGATGGACAGATTGATGGTGGCTGAATCTACGGTCAGGGAGGGAGGGGCTCTGAAGGTCCTAAACCTGTAAGACAACAAAAAATTAATAAATACATGTATAGAAACTGAATGATCACCTACCTGTTAGTCAGTAGCAAACAGATAGACAGCGAGCCGTACACAGTTGCAGATGGATGGACCCTTGATGGACAGATGCACCATCAGGGAGGGAAGGGGTATTGGCATCCTCAGAACCTAAAAGATAACAAAGAAAATTAATACAGGTTTTGAAACTGAAAGATCACTTATCTTTTACACAGTTGCAGAACAATAGACAGTGAGGCATGGGGAATGGGGGGGTCCTGGAGTCCTGAAAGCCTGTAAGACAAAAAAGAAAATCAATACATGTATAGAAACTGAATGATCACCTACCTATTAGATAGTAGAAAACAGATAGACAGTGAGCCGTACACAGTGACAGATGGATGGACCCTTGATGGACAGATGCACCATCAGGGAGGGAATGGGTAATGGCATCCTCTAAACCTGTAAGACAAGAAAAAAGAAATAAATACATGTATAGAAACTGAATGATCACCTACCTGTTAGACAGGGGCAGACAGACAGACAGCGAGCCGTACACAGTGGCAGATGGATGGGACCTTGATGGACAGATGCACCATCAGGAAGGGAAGGGGTATTGGCATCCTTAGAAACTAATAGATAACAGGTTTTGAAACTGAAATATCACTTACCTTTTACACAGTTGCAGAACAAAAGACAGTGAGCCAGACACAGCTGCAGATGGACAGATTGATGGTGGCTGAATCTACGGTCAGGGAGGGAGGGGCTCTGAAGGTCCTAAACCTGTAAGACAAAAAAAAAACAAAAAATTTCAATACATGTATAGAAACTGAATTATAAACTAACTCTAACTCACTTGCAGTGAGAAAGATCGAGTCACACAAATAGTTGCAACGGACATACACTTGTTTGATGGATCCACCATTAGGAAGGAGGGGAGGGGGGGTCCTGGAGTCCTGAAAGTCTGTAGACAATAAAGCAAGTCAATACATGTATAGAAACTGAATGATCACCTACCTGTTAGACAGCAGCAAACAGATAGACAACAAGCCGTACACAGTGAAAGATGGATGGACCCTTGACGGACAGATGCACCATCAGGGAGGGAAGGGGTAATGGCATCCTCTAAACCTGCAAGACGACAAAGAAAATCAATACATGTATAGAAACTGAATGATCACCTACCTGTTAGACAGGTGCAGACAGAAAGCCAGCAAGCCGTACACAGTAGCAGATGGATGGAACCTTGATGGACAGATGCACAATCAGAAAGGGAAGGGTTATTGGCATCCACAGAACCTAAAAGATAAAGACAATCAATACAGGTTTTGAAACTGAAATATCATTTACCTTTTACACAGTTGCAGAACAATAGACAGTAAGCCAGATACAGCTGCAGACGGAAAGATTGATGGAGGCTGGAACTACGGTCAGCGAGGGAGGGGCTCTGAAGATCCTAAAGCTGTAAGAAAAAAAAAAGTCAATACATGTATAGAAATTGAATGATTAATTAACTCTTACACACTTGCAGTCAGATAAATATGGAGCAACACAAATAGTTGCAATGGACAGACGCTTGTTTGTTAGATCCACCATTAGGAAGGAGGGGGGCGTCCTGGAGTCCTGAAAGCCTGTAACACAACAAAGAAAGTCAATACATGTATAGAAACTGAACGATCACCTACCTGTTAGACAGTAGCAAACAGATAAAAAACGAGCCGTACACAGTGACACATGGATGGAACCTTGATGGACAGATGCACCATCAGGGAGGGAAGGGGTAATGGCATCCTCTAAACCTGTAAGACAACAAAGAAAATCAATACATGTATAGAAACCGAATGATCACCTACCTGTTAGACAGTAGAAAACAGATTGACAGCGAGCCGTACAAAGTGGTAGATGGATTAAACCTTGATGGACAGATGCACCATCAGAGAGGGAAAGGGTAATGACATCCTCGGAACCTGAAAGACAACAAAGAAAATCAATACATGTATAGAAACTGAATGATCACCTACCTGTTAGACAGTAGCAAATAGATAGACAACGAGCCGTACACAGTGACAGATGGATGGACCCTTGATGGAAAGATGCACCATCAGGGAGGGATGGGGTAATGGCATCCTCTAAACCTGTAAGACAATAAAAAAAATCAATACATGTATTGAAACTGAATGATCACCTACCTGTTACACAGTAGCAAACAGATAGACAGCGAGCCATACACAGTGGCAGATGGATGGAACCTTGATGGACAGATGCACCATCAGGGAGGGAAGGGGTAATGGCATCCTCTAAACCTGGAAGAGAACAAAGAAAATCAATACATGTATAGAAACTGAATGATCAACTACCTGTTAGACAGTAGCAAACAGATTGACAGCGAGCCGTACAAAGTGGTAGATGGAATAAACCTTCATGGACAGATGAACCATCAGGGAGGGAAGGAGTAATGGCATCCTCGGAACATGAAAGACAATAAAGAAAATCAATACATGTATAGAAACTGAATGATCACCTACCTGTTAGACAGTAGCAAACAGATTGACAGCGAGCCGTACACAGTGGCAGATGGATTAAACCTTGATGGACACATGCACCATCAGGGAGGGAAGGGGTAATGGCATCCTCGGAACCTGAAAGACAACAAAGACAGTCAATACAGGTTTTGAAACTGAAAGATCACTTACCTTTTACACAGTTGCAGAACAATACACAGTGAGCCAGACACAGCTGCAGACGGACAGATTGATGGAGGCTTGATTTACGGTCAGCGAGGGAGTGGCTCAGAAGGTTCTAAACTTGTAAGACAAAAAAAAGTCAATACATATATAGAAATTGAATGATGAACTAACTCTTACACACTTGCAGTAGGATAAATATTGAGTCACACAAATAGTTGCAATGGACAGACACTTCTTTGATGGATCCACCATTAGGAAGGAGGGGGGGGTCCTGGAGTCCTGAAAGCCTGTAAGACAACAAAGAAAATCAATACATGTATAGAAACTGAATGATCACCTACCTGTTAGACAGTAGAAAACAGATAGACAGCGAGCCGTACACAGTGACAGATGGATGGACCCTTGATGGACAGATGCACCATCAGGGAGGGAATGGGCAATGGCATCCTCTAAACCTGTAAGACAAGAAAAAAAAATTAATACATGTATAGAAACTGAATGATCACCTACCTGTTAGACAGGGGCAGAAAGACAGACAGCGAGCCGTACACAGTGGCAGATGGATGGAACCTTGATGGACAGATGCACCATCAGGGAGGGAAGGGGTAATGGCATCCTCTGAACCTGTAAGACAACAAAGAAAATCAATACATGTATAGAAACTGAATGATCACCTACCTGTTACACAGTAGAAAAGAGATAGACAGCGAGCCATACAGAGTGGCAGATGGATGGAACCTTGATGGACAGATGCACCATCAGGGAGGGAAGGGGTAATGGCATCCTCTAAACCTGGAAGAGAACAAAGAAAATAAACACCTGTATAGAAACTGAATGATCACCTACCTGTTAGTCAGTAGCAAACAGATAGACAGCGAGCCGTACACAGTTGCGGATGGATGGACCCTTGATGGACAGATGCACCATCAGGGAGGGAAGGGGTATTGGCATCCTCAGAACCTAAAAGATAACAAAGAAAATTAATACAGGTTTTGAAACTGAAAGATCACTTATCTTTTACACAGTTGCAGAACAATAGACAGTGAGGCATGGAGAATGGGGGGGTCCTGGAGTCCTGAAAGCCTGTAAAACAACAAAGAAAATCAATACATGTATAGAAACTGAATGATCACCTACCTGTTAGATAGTAGAAAACAGATAGACAGTGAGCCGTACACAGTGACAGATGGATGGACCCTTGATGGACAGATGCACCACCAGGGAGGGAATGGGTAATGGCATCCTCTAAACCTGTAAGACAAGAAAAAAAAATAAATACATGTATAGAAACTGAATGATCACCTACCCGTTAGACTGGGGCAGATAGACAGACAGCGAGCCGTACACAGTGGCAGATGGATGGACCCTTGATGGACAGATGCACCATCAGGGAGGGAAGGGGTAATGGCATCCTCTAAACCTGGAAGAGAACAAAGAAAATCAATACATGTAAAGAAACTGAATGATCACCTACCTGTTACACAGTAGCAAACAGATTGACAGCGAGCCGTACAAAGTGGTAGATGGATTAAACCTTGATGGACAGATGCACCATCAGGGAGGGAAAGGGTAATGGCATCCTCGGAACCTGAAAGACAACAAAGAAAATCAATACATGTATAGAAACTGAATGATCACCTACCTGTTAGACAGTAGCAAACAGATAGACAACGAGCCGTACACAGTGACAGATGGATGGACCCTTGATGGACAGATGCACCATCAGGGAGGGAATGGGTAATGGCATCCTCTAAACCTGTAAGACAACAAAAAAAAATAAATACATGTATAGAAACTGAATGATCACCTACCTGTTAGACAGGTGCAGACAGACAGACAGCGAGCCGTACACAGTGGCAGATGGATGGAACCTTGATGGACAGATGCTCCACCAGGGAGGGAAGGGGTAATGGCATCCTCTAAACCTGTAAGACAACAAAGAAAATCAATACATGTATAGAAACTGAATGATCACCTACCTGTTAGACAGTAGCAAACAGATAGACAGCGAGCCATACACAGTGGCAGATGGATGGGACCTTGATGGACAGACAACGAGCCGTACACAGTGACAGATGGATGGACCCTTGACGGACAGATGCACCATCAGGGAGGGAAGGGGTAATGGCATCCTCTAAACCTGTAAGACAACAAAGAAAATCAATACATGTACAGAAACTGAATGATCAACCTACCTGTTAGACAGTAGAAAACAGATAGACAATGAGCCGTACACAGTGACAGATGGATGGACCCTTGACGGACAGATGCACCATCAGGGAGGGAAGGGGTAATGGCATCCTCTAAAGCTATAAGACAACAAAGAAAATCAATACATGTATAGAAACTGAATGATCACCTACCTGTTAGACAGTAGCAAACAGATAGACAGCGAGCCATACACAGTGGCAGAAGGATGGAACCTTGATGGACAGATCACCATCAGGGAGGGAAGGGGTAATGGCATCCTCTAAACCTGGAAGAGAACAAAGAAAATCAATACATGTATAGAAACTGAATGATCACCTACCTGTTAGACAGTAGCAAACAGATTGACAGCGAGCCGTACAAAGTGGTAGATGGATTAAACCTTGATGGACAGATGCACCATCAGGGAGGGAAAGGGTAATGGCATCCTCGGAACCTGAAAGACAACAAAGAAAATCAATACATGTATAGAAACTGAATGATCACCTTCCTGTTAGACAGTAGCAAACAGATAGACAACGAGCCGTACACAGTGACAGATGGATGGACCCTTGATGGACAGATGCACCATCAGGGAGGGAATGGGTAATGGCATCCTCTAAACCTGTAAGACAACAAAAAAAAATAAATACATGTATAGAAACTGAATGATCACCTACCTGTTAGACAGGTGCAGACAGACAGACAGCGAGCCGTACACAGTGGCAGATGGATGGAACCTTGATGGACAGATGCTCCACCAGGGAGGGAAGGGGTAATGGCATCCTCTAAACCTGTAAGACAACAAAGAAAATCAATACATGTATAGAAACTGAATGATCACCTACCTGTTAGACAGTAGCAAACAGATAGACAGCGAGCCATACACAGTGGCAGATGGATGGGACCTTGATGGACAGACAACGAGCCGTACACAGTGACAGATGGATGGACCCTTGACGGACAGATGCACCATCAGGGAGGGAAGGGGTAATGGCATCCTCTAAACCTGTAAGACAACAAAGAAAATCAATACATGTACAGAAACTGAATGATCAACCTACCTGTTAGACAGTAGAAAACAGATAGACAATGAGCCGTACACAGTGACAGATGGATGGACCCTTGACGGACAGATGCACCATCAGGGAGGGAAGGGGTAATGGCATCCTCTAAAGCTATAAGACAACAAAGAAAATCAATACATGTATAGAAACTGAATGATCACCTACCTGTTAGACAGTAGCAAACAGATAGACAGCGAGCCATACACAGTGGCAGAAGGATGGAACCTTGATGGACAGATCACCATCAGGGAGGGAAGGGGTAATGGCATCCTCTAAACCTGGAAGAGAACAAAGAAAATCAATACATGTATAGAAACTGAATGATCACCTACCTGTTAGACAGTAGCAAACAGATTGACAGCGAGCCGTACAAAGTGGTAGATGGATTAAACCTTGATGGACAGATGCACCATCAGGGAGGGAAAGGGTAATGGCATCCTCGGAACGTGAAAGACAACGAAGAAAATCAATACATGTATAGAAACTGAATGATCACCAACCTGTTAGACAGAAGCAAACAGATTGACAGAGAGCCGTACAAAGTGGTAGATGGATTAAACCTTGATGGACAGATGTACCATCAGGGAGGGAAGGGGTAATGGCATCCTCGGAATCTGAAAGACAACAAAGAAAATCAATACATGTATAGAAACTGAATGATCACCTACCTGTTAGACAGTAGCAAAAAGATAGACAACGAGCCGTACACAGTGAAAGATGGATGGACCCTTGATGGACAGATGCACCATCAGGGAGGGAAGGGGTAATGGCATCCTCTAAACCTGTAAGACAACAAAGAAAATCATTACATGTATAGAAACTGAATGATCACCTACCTGTTACACAGTAGAAAACAGATAGACAGCGAGCCATACAGAGTGGCAGATGGATGGACCCTTGATGGACAGATGCACCATCAGGGAGGGAAGGGGTATTGGCATCCTCAGAACCTAAAAGATAACAAAGAAAATTAATACAGGTTTTGAAACTGAAAGATCACTTACCTTTTAGACAGTTGCAGAACAATAGACAGTGAGGCATGGGGAATGGGGGGGTCCTGGAGTACTGAAAGCCTGTAAGACAACAAAGAAAATCAATACATGTATAGAAACTGAATGATCACCTACCTGTTAGACAGTAGAAAACAGATAGACAGCGAGCCGTACACAGTGACAGATGGATGGACCCTTGATGGACAGATGCACCATCAGGGAGGGAAGGGGTAATGGCATCCTCTAAATCTGGAAGAGAACAAATAAAATAAATACCTGTATAGAAACTGAATGATCACCTACCTGTTAGTCAGTAGCAAACAGATAGACAGCGAGCCGTACACAGTTGCAGATGGATGGACCCTTGATGGACAGATGCACCATCAGGGAGGGAAGGGGTAATGGCATCCTCTAAACCTGTAAGACAACAAAAAAAAAATAAATACATGTATAGAAACTGAATGATCACCTACCTGTTAGACAGGTGCAGACAGACAGACAGCGAGCCGTACACAGTGGCAGATGGATGGAACCTTGATGGACAGATGCTCCACCAGGGAGGGAAGGGGTAATGGCATCCTCTAAACCTGTAAGACAACAAAGAAAATCAATACATGTATAGAAACTGAATGATCACCTACCTGTGAGACAGTAGCAAACAGATAGACAGCGAGCCATACACAGTGGCAGATGGATGGGACCTTGATGGACAGACAACGAGCCGTACACAGTGACAGATGTATGGACCCTTGACGGACAGATGCACCATCAGGGAGGGAAGGGGTAATGGCATCCTCTAAACCTGTAAGACAACAAAGAAAATCAATACATGTATAGAAACTGAATGATCACCTACCTGTTAGACAGTAGCAAACAGATAGACAGCGAGCCATACACAGTGGCAGAAGGATGGAACCTTGATGGACAGATCACCATCAGCGAGGGAAGGGGTAATGGCATCCTCTAAACCTGGAAGAGAACAAAGAAAATCAATACATGTATAGAAACTGAATGATCACCTACCTGTTAGACAGTAGCAAACAGATTGACAGCGAGCCGTACAAAGTGGTAGATGGATTAAACCTTGATGGACAGATGCACCATCAGGGAGGGAAAGGGTAATGGCATCCTCGGAACCTGAAAGACAACGAAGAAAATCAATACACGTATAGAAACTGAATGATCACCTACCTGTTAGACAGAAGCAAACAGATTGACAGAGAGCCGTACAAAGTGGTAGATGGATTAAACCTTGATGGACAGATGTACCATCAGGGAGGGAAGGGGTAATGGCATCCTCGGAACCTGAAAGACAACAAAGAAAATCAATACATGTATAGAAACTCAATGATCACCTACCTGTTAGACAGTAGCAAAAAGATAGACAACGAGCCGTACACAGTGAAAGATGGATGGACCCTTGATGGACAGATGCACCATCAGGGAGGGAAGGGGTAATGGCATCCTCTAAACCTGTAAGACAACAAAGAAAATCATTACATGTATAGAAACTGAATGATCACCTACCTGTTAGACAGTAGAAAACAGACAGACAGCGAGCCGTACACAGTGGCAGATGGATGGAACCTTGATGGACAGATGCACCATCAGGGAGGGAAGGGGTAATGGCATCCTCTAAACCTGTAAGACAACAAAGAAAATCAATACATGTATAGAAACTAAATGATCACCTACCTGTTACACAGTAGAAAACAGATAGACAGCGAGCCATACAGAGTGGCAGATGGATGGACCCTTGAAGGAACAGATGCACCATCAGGGAGGGAAGGGGTATTGGCATCCTCAGAACCTAAAAGATAACAAAGAAAATGAATACAGGTTTTGAAACTGAAAGATCACTTACCTTTTAGACAGTTGCAGAACAATAGACAGTGAGGCATGGGGAATGGGGGGGTCCTGGAGTACTGAAAGCCTGTAAGACAACAAAGAAAGTCAATACATGTATAGAAACTGAATGATCACCTACCTGTTAGACAGTAGAAAACAGACAGACAGCGAGCCGTACACAGTGACAGATGGATGGACCCTTAATGGACAGATGCACCATCAGGGAGGGAAGGGGTAATGGCATCCTCTAAATCTGGAAGAGAACAAATAAAATAAATACCTGTATAGAAACTGAATGATCACCTACCTGTTAGTCAGTAGCAAACAGATAGACAGCGAGCCGTACACAGTTGCAGATGGATGGACCCTTGATGGACAGATGCACCATCAGGGAGGGAAGGGGTAATGGCATCCTCTAAACCTGTAAGACAACAAAGAAAATCAATACATGTATAGAAACTGAATGATCACCTACCTGTTAGTCAGTAGCAAACAGATAGACAGCGAGCCGTACACAGTTGCAGATGGATGGAGCCTTGATGGACAGATGCACCATCAGGTAGGGAAGGGGTAATGGCATCCTCTAAACCTGGAAGAGAACAAAGAAAATCAATACATGTAAAGAAACTGAATGATCACCTACCTGTTACACAGTAGCAAACAGATTGACAGCGAGCCGTACAAAGTGGTAGATGGAATAAACCTTGATGGACAGATGCACCATCAGGGAGGGAAAGGGTAATGGCATCCTCGGACCTGTAAGGCAACAAAGAAAATCAATACATGTATAGAAACTGAATGATCACCTACCTGTTAGACAGTAGCAAACAGATAGACAACGAGCCGTACACAGTGACAGATGGATGGACCGTTGATGGACAGATGCACCATCAGGGAGGGAATGGGTAATGGCATCCTCTAAACCTGTAAGACAACAAAAAAAAATAAATACATGTATAGAAACTGAATGATCACCTACCTGTTAGACAGGTGCAGACAGATTGACAGCGAGCCGTACAAAGTGGTAGATGGATTAAACCTTGATGGACAGATGTACCATCAGGGAGGGAAGGGGTAATGGCATCCTCTAAACCTGTAACACAAGAAAAAAAAATAAATACATGTATAGAAACTGAATGATCACCTACCTGTTAGACAGGGGAAGACAGACAGACAGCAAGCCGTACACAATGGCAGATGGATGGAACCTTGATGGACAGATGCACCATCAGGGAGGGAAAGGGTAATGGCATCCTCTAAATCTGGAAGAGAACAAATTAAATAAATACCTGTATAGAAACTGAATGATCACCTACCTGTTAGACAGTAGCAAACAGATAGACAGCGAGCCATACACAGTGGCAGATGGATGGGACCTTGATGGACAGACAACGAGCCGTACACAGTGACAGATGGATGGACCCTTGACGGACAGATGCACCATCAGGGAGGGAAGGGGTAATGGCATCCTCTAAACCTGTAAGACAACAAAGAAAATCAATACATGTACAGAAACTGAATGATCAACCTACCTGTTACACAGTAGAAAACAGATAGACAATGAGCCGTACACAGTGACAGATGGATGGACCCTTGACGGACAGATGCACCATCAGGGAGGGAAGGGGTAATGGCATCCTCTAAAGCTATAAGATAACAAAGAAAATCAATACATGTATAGAAACTGAATGATCACCTACCTGTTAGACAGTAGCAAACAGATAGACAGCGAGCCATACACAGTGGCAGAAGGATGGAACCTTGATGGACAGATGCACCATCAGGGAGGGAAAGGGTAATGGCATCCTCGGAACCTGAAAGACAACGAAGAAAATCAATACATGTATAGAAACTGAATGATCACCTACCTGTTAGACAGAAGCAAACAGATTGACAGAGAGCCGTACAAAGTGGTAGATGGATTAAACCTTGATGGACAGATGTACCATCAGGGAGGGAAGGGGTAATGGCATCCTCGGAACCTGAAAGACAACAAAGAAAATCAATACATGTATAGAAACTGAATGATCACCTACCTGTTAGACAGTAGCAAAAAGATAGACAACGAGCCGTACACAGTGAAAGATGGATGGACCCTTGATGGACAGATGCACCATCAGGGAGGGAAGGGGTAATGGCATCCTCTAAACCTGTAAGACAACAAAGAAAATCATTACATGTATAGAAACTGAATGATCACCTACCTGTTAGTCAGTAGCAAACAGATAGACAGCGAGCCGTACACAGTTGCAGATGGATGGACCCTTGATGGACAGATGCACCATCAGGGAGGGAAGGGGTATTGGCATCCTCCGAACCTAAAAGATAACAAAGAAAATTAATACAGGTTTTGAAACTGAAAGATCACTTACCTTTTACACAGTTGTAGAACAATACACAGTGAGCCAGACAGAGCTGCAGATGGACAGATTGATGGAGGCTGGATCTACGGTCGGTGAGGGAGGGGCTCAGAAGGTCCTAAACCTGTAAGACATAAAAAAAGTCAATACATGTGAAGAAACTGAAAGATGAACTAACTCTTACACACTTGCAATCGGATAGATATCGAGTGACACAAATAGTTGCAATGGACAGAGACTTGTTTAATGGACCCACCATTAGGAAGGAGGGGGGGGGGGGGTCCTGGAGTCCTGAAAGCCTGTACAACAACAAAGAAAGTCAATACATGTATAGAAACTGAATGATCACCTACCTGTTAGACAGAAGCAAACAAACAGACAGCGAGCCCTACACAGTTTCAGATGGATGGACCCTTGATGGACAGATGCACCATCAGGAAGGGAAGGGGTATTGTCATCCTCAGAACCTGAAAGATAACTAAGACAATCAATACAGGTTTTGAAACCTGATCTCTTACCTTTTACACAGTTGCAGAACAATAGACAGTGAGCCAGACACAGCTGCAGATGGACAGATTGATGGTGGCTGGATCTACGGTCAGAGAGGGAGGGGCTCAGAAGGTCCTAAACCTGTAAGATAAATAAAAAAAGTCAATACATGTATAGAAACTGAATGATGAACTAACTCTTACCCTTGCAATCAGATAGATATCGTGTCAAAAAATAGTTGCAATGGACAGACCCTTGTTTGATGGATCCACCATTAGGAAGGAGGGGGGGTCCTGGAGTCCTGAAAGTCTGTAAGATAACAAATAAGTCAATACATATATAGAAAACGAATGATCATTTACCTGTTAGACAGTAGCAAACAAACAGACAGCGAGCCGTACACAGTGACAGATGGACGGACTCTTGATGGACAGATGCACCATCAGGGAGGGAAGGGGTAATGGCATCCTCTAAACCTGTAAGACAACAAAGACAGTCAATACAGGTTTTGAAACTGAATGATCATCTACCTGTTAGACAGTAGAAAACAGATAGACAGCGAGCCTTACACAGTGACAGATGGATGGACCCTTGATGGACAGATGCTCCACCAGGGAGGGAATGGGTAATGGCATCCTCTAAACCTGTAAGACAAGAAAAAAAATAAATACATGTATAAAAACTGAATGATCACCTACCTGTTAGACAGGGGCAGACAGACAGACAGCGAGCCGTACACAGTGGCAGATGGATGGAACCTTGATGGACAGATGCACCATCAGGGAGGGAAGGGGTAATGGCATCCTCTAAACCTGTAAGACAAGAAAAAAAAATAAATGCATGTATAGAAACTGAATGATCACCTACCTGTTAGACAGGTGCAGACAGACAGACAGCGAGCCGTACACAGTGGCAGATGGATGGAACCTTGATGGACAGATGCACCATTAGGGAGGGAAAGGGGTAATGGCATCCTATAAACCTGGAAGAGAACAAAGAAAATAAATACCTGTATAGAAACTGAATGATCACCTACCTGTTAGTCAGTAGCAAACAGATAGACAGCGAGCCATACACAGTGGCAGATGGATGGAACCTTGATGGACAGATGCACCATCAGGGAGGGAAAGGGTAATGGCATCCTAGGAAACTGAAAGACAACAAAGAAAATCAATACATGTATAGAAACTGAATGATCACCTACCTGTTAGATAGTAGCAAACAGATAGACAACGAGCCATACACAGTGGCAGATGGATGGAACCTTGATGGACAGATGCACCATTAGGGAGGTAAAGGGGTAATGGCATCCTATAAACCTGGAAGAGAACAAAGAAAATAAATACCTGTATAGAAACTGAATGATCACCTACCTGTTAGTCAGTAGCAAACAGATAGACAGCGAGCCGTACACAGTTGCAGATGGATGGACCCTTGATGGACAGATGCACCATCAGGGAGGGAAGGGGTATTGGCATCCTCAGAACCTAAAAGATAACAAAGAAAATTAATACAGGTTTTGAAACTGAAAGATCACTTACCTTTTACACAGTTGCAGAACAATAGACAGTGAGCCATGGGGAATGGGGGGGTCCTGGAGTCCAGAAAGCCTGTAAGACAACAAAGAAAGTCAATACATGTTTAGAAACTGAATGATCACCTACCTGTTAGACAGCAGCAAACAGATAGACAGCGAGCCGTACACAGTGACAGATGGATGGACCCTTGACGGACAGATGCACCATCAGGGAGGGAAGAGGTAATGGCATCCTCTAAACCTGTAAGACGACAAAGAAAATCAATACATGTATAGAAACTGAATGATCACCTACCCGTTAGACAGTAGCAAACAGATTGACAGCGAGCCGTACACAGTAACAGATGGATAGACCGTTGATGGACAGATGCACCATCAGAGAGGGAAGGGGTAATGGCATCCTCTACACCTGTAAGACAACAAAGAAAATCTATACATATATAGAAACTGAATGATGAACTAACTCTTACACACTTGCAGTCAGAAAGATCGAGTCACACAAATAGTTGCAATGGAAAGAGACTTGTTTAATGGATCCACCATTAGGAAGGGGGGGGGGGGGTCCTGGAGTCTTGAAAGCCTGTACAACAACAAAGAAAGTCAATACAGGTATAGAAACTGAATGATCACCTACCTGTTAGACAGTAGCAAACAAACAGACAGCGAGCCCTACACAGTTGCAGATGGATGGACCCTTGATGGACAGATGCACCATCAGGAAGGGAAGGGGTATTAGCATCCTCAGAACCTGTAAGACAACAAAGACAGTCAATACAGGTTTTGAAACTGAATGATCATCTACCTGTTAGACAGTAGAAAACAGATAGACAGCGAGCCTTACACAGTGACAGATGGATGGAACCTTGATGGACAGATGCACCATCAGGGAGGGAAGTTGCAATGGCATCCTCTAAACCTGTAAGACAACAAAGAAAATCAACACATGTTTAAAAACTAAATGATCACCTACCTGTTAGACGGTAGCAAACTGTTATACAGTAGCAAACAGATAGACACCGAGCCAAACAAAGTGGCAGATAGATGGACCCTTGGTGCACGGATGCAACATCAGAGAGGGAAGGGCTAATTGCATCTTCGGAACTTGAAAGACAACAAAGACAGTCAATACAGGTTTTGAAACTGAAAGATCACTTACCTTTACACAGTTTCAGAACAATAGACAGTGAGCCAGACACAGCTGCAAATGGACAGATTGATGGTGGCTGGATCTACGGTCAGGGAGGGAGGGGCTCAGAAGGACCTGAACCTGTAAGTCAATACATGTATAGAAACTGAATGATGATCTAACTCTTACACACTTGCAGTCAGATAGATAGCGAGTCACACACACCATTGCAATGGACAGACCCTTGTTTGTTGGATCCACCATTAGGAAGGAGGAGGGTGGGGTCCTGGGGTCCTGAAAGCCTGTAAGACAACAAAGAAATAGAGAACTTGTAAGACAAAAAAGAAAGTCAATACATGTTTAGAAACTGGTTGATTGTTTAAATGATCATTCACCTCTTATACACTGTCATACAAATACAGTTGCAGATGAAAAGAGGCTTGTTGGCCGGGTTTGAACAAGTTAAAGTTTACTGAGGTTCCTGCTGGAACAGCCTGACAAACGTGTGTTGCAGTAATCTAACCGTGAGTTTAAGTGTGTACTAGCTTTTCTGCATCTTGTAGAGATAAGGAATTTCTTAGTTTGCCAATGTAGAAAATCTGTTCTATGTATTTAGCTATATGTTGCTCAAATGATAGATCTGAATCAAATAAGACACCAAGATTTGTAGATGCTTAACCTGGAATAATGGAAAAAACAGCCAAGTCTAACATTTAGTATTTAGTAGTAGAGTTTACTTCTAGTGTCTTTTGGACCCAAAAAGAGAACCTCTGTTTTGTTACTTTTAAGAAGAACAAAGTCATTTGGCATCCAGAGTATATCCTTCACACAGTCCTCAATTTTCTTTAATCTAGAGTTACCATCAGGTTTGGCTGATATATAGAGCTGTGTCATCTGCATCTGAAAGTTAACATCATGTCTGCTTATAACTGCCCAGTGGTAACATCTATAATGTAAATAATATATGCCCTTAAATAGAGCATTGTGGAACTCCAAATCAGACTTCTCTGTAATTTAGAAATACTGACTGATAGGGTTCGTTTAGATATGATTTGAACCACAATAGGGCTGTTCCTGTGATTCCAACCATGTTCTCTAATCTTTCTAAGAGAATAGTGTTATCTATAGTGTCAAAGGCTAAACTGAGGGTGAGTAGGGCTACATAGCAAGAGGCAAGAAAGAGATCGTTTGTAATCTTCACTTGGGCTATCTGAATCCAGATTGGAATTTCTCATACATTTCATTTTTACTCAGGTATAAGCAGAGTTGTTGAGCCACAGCATTTTCTAATATCTTGGACAGAAATGTTAAGCTTGAGATGGGTCTGTAATTGACAGTACACTAGGATCAAGATTTAGTTTCTTAATCAAAGGTTTTATAACAGCAAATTTAAGGGATTTGGGTACATGGTCTTAGGTAAGGGATGCATTTACTATTGTTAAAGGTGGTCTGATTATAATTGGGAGTAATTCTGACAGTATTTTAGAGGGAATCTGGTCGAGTGTACAGGTTGTAAAATTTATTGAGGAAATACTTTTTTGTTAGTTCTGGCTGTGGAAGTGTGTAGAAGACATCCAGCCTTTATTCTACAACTAATTTATATTCTAAATCAGCTACACCGGGTGACAGCCATGTTTAATTTAATAAGGAGTGTTGGATTTGTTGTCAAATATTTTCTATTTTATTATTAAAATAGTCCATAAAATATTACTGGTTAAGGTAGTAGGGATCTGGGGTTGAGAATTTGCCCAACATACCTGACTTGGGTTGTATATTTAACAGTCTAAATTTAAATTTATTTGTGGAAGTTACTTGTACTGGTAAGATTTGATACATATGGTTCCTTTTTTTCCCCCCTAAGATTGTTAAAACCAATTTTCTGTCCTCTATATATGCTCGATACTGCAGGGTTTGTTTGAAATGCGAGCAAGTGATACTAATATTACTTTTTTAATACAAGAAAAAGAGAAGAAAGGGCAGAACAAATGGTTTGAATGCAGTAAATTATCACTTACCTGACAGATCTCAGGCAGCACAGGTGTAGCCTTTCTCGGTGGTAGAGGACAGAACGTCAAACCTGCAGTCAGCAGTGGAGCGTGAAGAGTCAGCTGAACGGCTTGCTTCCTCGATCCTGGCGTCTGTTTTCTTCCAAACGGTGTCTGAAATTTAGTGTACTAGAGGTCTTCCAGGCATTCCAGCATTGCCCTTAGGGCCCTATATTTAATAGGGTCTTACAATAAAATCTCCAACAATGAGAACACCGTCTGCAGTAGTTGCCCTCTCTGCTGGAGCATGCAGAGCCATAGACAAAGTCGATAAAAGCCCAGTTGCTTCAGGGTTGAACAATATCTCTCTCGGTAAATCGCTCAAAGAAAAAAAATAAAAATAAACATCAGCTCCCACCTTAGGCCTTCCACTTCCTTTTTGTTTTTCTTTTTTCTGGCCCAGGGAGAAAGGGAATTGCGCAATATGCAGAGGTGGTCAGAGTTAGGGGACCTGTCAATAATAGGTGCTGTTGAAGAAAAATTGAAGAAAAACTTGTTAACTTGTTTACTGTGAATGCAGTGTCTTGTCTGCTAATGTTACTGAACATATATACATTACTCTGTATTTAAATTAATTATTAAATTATTAAAAATTAATTAGAACATTTTTTGTAGGATGTAAGCTAATTACAAATAATGCTAATGATAGTGGGTACGATACACACAGCACCAGATGCTTCATCATTCCGTATGCTGCACTAAGGTGGTGGTATGGGGGCCCCAAAATGAAAATCTGCTCAGAGCGCAATAAAGTCCTGGGCTGGCCCTGGTCATGCGGTTGCTTCCAGGGCCTCTCCATGGCCACCATATTCCTCGAAAGTAAACACAGAAGTTAGTTAGTAAAGCAAACTAATGTAAAGTAAGACACACAGCAGACAGCACAAGATCATAGTTTTATCAAGGATAAAACTATGATAAACAAGCCAAAGCTAATATTACAGAATATAAAAGAAATGACTTGGAGGTAGTCACATGAGATTGACAAGCAGTGTGGCTGGTTGGGAGAAGTTGTCCCATTAACTTAAATCCTAACTAATCTGAATATTTATCCTTTTCAGCTATTTGTCTGTTATGTATTTCATTATCAAACTTTCTACTGTTCGAAACCGTTCATCCATAAGAACGTCTTCATCTTTAAAAAATTTTAAGCCTTCATGAGGGAAGGGGCAGTTGCTACCGAACCAGGTGATGCTAGCCCGAAACGGGACAGAATGCTAATTTGGAAAACATCCTTGACGAAGTGAGTAGAATGAGAAGATGGGAAGACTCCACTCAACAACTGGTGAATGGCCACGAGCTGCATGGCAAGTGCATAGATAATCTGTAGAGCTGTGTGGAAGATCTGGAAAATAGGAGCCACCACAATAAAGTCAGATTGTTTGGGCTTAAAAGAGGGCATTGAAGGGGAGAACTTGATTGTATGCATTGAAAAGATACTGTCAGAAGGCCTGCACATGCACATTAATAACAAATTTGAAATTGAACGATCACACTGCTCTCCCGGATCTCATCCGCATGAAGACCATCTTCAGAGATTCATCCTGATAAAGTTTCTGCATTCAACCGCAAGAGATAATGTCTTAAAAAGCAACCCTAAAGCATCAGCAGTTACTGATGGGGAATAAACTATAAAACATCCACTAGCACAAGGGGACTGAGAGGTAGTAGACGTCTCAGACATTCCACTGACCCAAGTTAAGTTCTCTTCTTTTTGTTCTTCCTTTTTTCTCTTTGTTGTTAGTTTTGTGGACATGAATTTAACAAGAAGAGAATCCTCAGCTGGCTGCTGGAGACATTTTTCTGTTCATGTTCTCTCCTCTGCTGTGGAGAAAAGATTTTTGTTGGCCTGTTTGGCTATGTTGGTTAATTTTAGAATTACATGTATCCTAATAATGTTCAGTGGTACAAAAGCAGTAGCCTATATTTTGAAATTAGGAAGGTCAGATGGCTTGGGACAATTGCTATGCAATCTTTTATTTCAGTTTTGTTATCTTATAATATGAATGGCAAATAGTGCTTATGTTAAGGTAGTTTCCTGGAATATTAATGGCTCTTATGGAGTTCTTATTTTGGTCCATAGGAGGTTGAACTTTTCTTTGCTGAAAGAGTATAAGGATAGTAATGGTAGATTTATTTATAAAGAAGCCAGTATAAATGGGGGGGGGGGGTAAATAACACTATGTAATATCTATTACTGTCATGGAGTTTATATATTGGTTAATGCCCAAGGACAAATGATTTTGGCAGGACTTTAATCAGGTCTTAGATGGGATATTAGATCAAAGTAAATAATCAGGTACCTCAACGCTAAAGGACAGAGCTGCCATTCACATGCGGATGGAGGACAATGACCTGCCCAATAATTGACTTTATTTTGATCTCAGAGTCTAACCAATACTATCACTGGTAGCACTATCAACGCTATTTCCGTGTCAGACCATGCATCTGTTGAGCTTTGTGTGAATATACATTCAGACAGGTTTAGAAGAGGTAGATGGAGAATGAACACATCTCTACTACAGGAGGAGTTATTTTCTTAAGAACTTGCAGAGCACCTATCCTCATTTTAATTTGGGTAGCACAGACAGCATAGCAATGGTTTGGGAGGCATCTAAAGTGTACATTGGGGTAAAAGGATTGCACAGACTTCGGAATGGGAAAAATAGCTCAATTAGAGTATTAAAACATTGGCAGCAGAACTAAATAGCATGGAAAAAAAGTTGGCCAGATATTACTCTAAAAGCATATTTAAAAACATTTGTGATCATCATTCAGCAATCATTTTTATGAGTCAGAAGAAAAACTGACAGACTTTTGACCAGACAGTTAAAAGAACAATGCTTTGTCCACATCATTCCAGCAATAAGAGCAGGGGGTTCTCTTATAACATCTTCCAAGGGTATTAATGGGGTCTTTAAAGAATTCTATGAGAACCTGTATAGATCATCTGGTGCTTTACTAGAGCTATTAGCCCCAGATTTTTTTCTCAAACATAAATCTTCCAAAGTTATCTTCTGATCAAGCATCTATTCTTGATGCACCAATAACCTAAGAAGAGGTTAAAACAGGGGCATGAAAACAGGGAAATCACCAGGAACGAATGGGTTTCCGGTGGAGTACTATAAAGAATATATAGATATAATTACTCCAATACTGACAAATGTGTTTCAGGAGTCTTTTTAAAGAGGCTCACTTCCACCATCTCTTAAAAAACACTCCTCACTCTGATACCTTAGAAAGGAAGAGATCATATGGATCCGGCCTCAGACCAATTAGCCTCATCATTGTATATAGTAAGATACTGGCTAAGGTTCAGATTGGAAACAATCTTACCACACATTATACATTCAGACCAAGTAAGCTTTAAAAGGGGTAGGTCTTCCACTGATAATTTGAGAAGGCTCATGCACTTAATGTGGTTAAATGCCTCCTAGTCAATGTGAAATGCAAGTGGCCACTGTATCGCTTGATACTCAGAAGGCCTTCGATAGGGTCGAGTGGGACTTCTTACACTCGACCCTGTTGAGGTTTGGTTTTGGTTCTGGTTTTGCTAAAAGGATAAAAATATTTGTCAAAACTGATGCTTTAGGATTGCTGTATGTCACTGCTCTTATTTACAATTGCGCTGGAACCCCTAGCGGTGGCCATAAGAGCGAACCCTGCCATCAAAGAAGTAAACCCAGTCACTATGCACTCTTCAGAGGCCTGGGCAAAGGTTCATAAATTGCACAGGATTTCCCACTACAAACAACATTATGCATCACTCTGGTTCAACCCAGAGGTGAAGATTGGGAAGCAGAAAGTGTTTTGGAAATGGTGGCTAGACAAGGGTATACACACTGAATGATCTCTATACAGAGGAGACATTTATGTAATTTACTGAACTTGTTCAACAGTAAATGCTACACGAAAAAGGTGATTTCTGGAAATATTTACAAATTAGACATTGCATGATTAGAAAGCCTTGGTCAGTAAGATCAGCCGATCCAATGGTTAACTATCTAGATAACCATTTTAATCATAAGGCATCAATATTTTATAAAATATCAATTAAGGAAAATAAAGTAAAAAAATTTATACAATATAAAATTCTGCACTGGTATTATTGGACACATTGTAGGCTCTTTAAAATAGGACTAACAAATAGTAGTTTATGTTGGAAGTGTAAAAAAAAAATGTGAACCTTTTTTCATTTCATATGGGAATGACACATGGTTAAACCATTTTGGCACAGTATGTTTGTATTTTTGGACACATGGGCGAGAGTAGCCCTGCCAGTCTCTCCCCACTTATGTCTCTTGGGAGATAAAACAGAAACCTCAAATCTAACAAAAGGCGTATATTCAGTTTTGATGGTGGGGATAACCTCAGCCATCAGAGTTATGGGCATGTAGAGTTAAAGGGCCTGTAGAACTGGGGATTTGGGATTATTTCAAGGATCATCTAATTTCTAACTAACAGCATGATTATAAGACTAAAACTAAGATGTTTGTATACCTTATTATTTCACTTTATAATTATTATTGAAGGATGGGTGTTTGTACAATGTGTATCAGTATGTATATCTGTACCAAATGAGCTTTTGTTTACTGTGTTAAACTACAAAAAAAAAAAGAAATGACTAGGAGTAGCAAGTAGATAGGCAAGTAAAGACCAGGATAGACAGAAAAAGCCTTGAGGATGGACGGATGGAAAAGAGCATTGTAGAGGGACAGACAGGAAAGCAACCCACAGAATCTTACTAAACTCAGTTAACATGGCTGCGTAAATCTAACCTCCCATACCCAATCTCACCACTTTCACGGGTGGTACCATTTCCACACATTTCTAAGACAAAGATGTTGCATTTGAAAGAACAAAGATCATACAAGATAACACTCATTACAGTATAACACTTCACCGAAGTGTATCGGGTTGTCTTACTAATGAGCCAAAAACAAAAAAAACACAAACACAGACCAGGCCACAGACAGACAGGCTAAGTCTAAGCTGCTTTGAGGTGTCACCCAGGTTTCACCGCATTGAGACTGTGTCTGTGCCCCAAATTAAACCCAAACACAGAACATTTAAATCAGCTTGTTTTATTAATTTACTTAGTGTTAAATTCTCACATTCAAATGATAACAGCACCATCTCAGACCTAAAGCATGGTCTACTTAAAATTAGATCATTAACCATGAAAGCAGTCACTGTAAATGAAATTCAGTGATCAGAAATTAGATGTCTGAAACCTGTATTAGACCTGATCAATATACAGCACTAAATGAAGCCACCCCCACAGGTTATAAATATGTACATAGCACTAGATTATCAGGCAGAGGAGGTGGAGTTTGCATAATCTACCAGAATACACTTGATATTCAAAAACACTGTAACACCTTCACTTCTTTTGAGATTCTCTACATTAATATATCAAATCCAGCCACAAATAAAAATGCATTCACACTAATTAATATTTGTAGGTTTTGCTGCAGACTTGGCAGTGTGCAGTGACAAAATTAGAATAGTAGGAGACTTTAATATTCATTTTGAAAAAGCAGACGATCCATTAACAAAGGCGCCTGCGTCGATCTTAGATTCTGTCGGCATCACACAAAACATAACTGAAACCACACATTACTGTAATCATACCCTAGATTTAGTCCTGTGTGATAGCATTGATAATCTAAATATTCTACCTCAAAGCTTAGTAACATCAGACCATTACCTAATCTCCTATGAGCTACATCTTAGGCTCATGTGCCAAATGTTAATTTGGCCCCTTGCCACTTTCTAAAGCATGCAATAATCCAATGACCACTGTACAGTTTACTGAAAATCTCCCAGACCTATCGACCTTAGCTTACAGTCCGTCAGATTAAACATAGCTAGATAGATTAACAAACGGTCTATAACATACCCTTCAATTAACCTTAGACAAACTGGCTCTGCTCGCACAGTGGTACAGTGATCAAACTCGTACCTTAAAACAAACAGCGCAGAAACTAGAGCCAAAATGGCGGACGACCAAACTAGAGGTGTTCCACTCTGCCTGGAAGGACAGCCTTAGTCAATATAGAAAGGGACTCATTAAATCTCTCTCAGCGTATTTGGCCTCACTGATCTAAAATTACAAAAACAATCCGAGAGTATTTTTTAGTGAGATCTTACTAAAAGGCAGGCAGATACTCAACCTCAGATTCCAGCTTCTTTAACCAGTAATGTTTTATGGACTATTTTAATAATAAAGTAGAAAGCATTAAACAACAAATCCAACACTCCTTATTAAATCAAACATTTGACCTTAAATCTAAATTGCTTGGTGTAGCTGCTTTAGAACATAACTTAGTTGTAGAACAAAGGCTGGAAGCCTTCTACCCACTTCCACAGCCAGAACTAGAAAAAAATATTTCCTCAGCAAATTGTACAACCTGTACACTTGACCCAATTCCCTCTAAAATACTAAAAAAAATACTCCCATTATAATCAGACGTCTTTGAACAATAGTAAATTCATCCCTTAGCTTAGGGCATGTACCCAAAACCCTTAAATCAGCAGTCATAAAACCATAAAACCTAATCAAGAAACCAAATCTTCTAGTCCATCCATGAATAAGAAATTCCTATCTGGATTCAAACCCCATCGTAGCACAGAGACAGCCCTAGCGAAGATTATAAAGATCTCTTTCTTGCCTCTGCTCAAGGCTACGTATCTTTATTAGCCCTACTAGACCTCAGTGCAGCCTTTGATACAATAGTTCACACTATTCTACTAGAAAGATTAGAGAAAATGGTTGAAATCACAGGAACAGCCCTATCGTGGTTCAAATCATATCTAACTGAACACTATCAGTTTGTAAAGATAAAAGATTTATCTTCAAATTACACAAAAGTAAGATATGGAGTTCCTCTATTTTACTCTGTTTTAGGACTGCTATTATTTACATTATACATGTTACCACTGGGCAGTTATAAGCAGACATGGCAATAATTTCCATTGTTATGCAGATGACATGCAGCTCTATAGATCAGCCAAACATGTTGATATTTTAGAATTTAGAGTAAAGAAAATGGAGGACTGTGTAAAGGATATGAAACTCTAGATGTCACATAACTTACTTCTTCTTAACAGTAACAAAACAGAACTTCTCCTTTTATGTCCAAAAGACACTAGAAATAAACTATTTTTATTTAGACTTACTGTTAGACTTGGCTGAGTTTTCCATTATTCCTGGTCCAGCAGCTAAAAATCATTTGACAGAATAAAGATTTGAATAAAGTAAATCATCACTTACTTGACTGGTGTGATTGGGTAAGGTCTTGGTGTAGCACCTTCTCGATGTTTCCAGAGAGCACAACATATTCCAGGCAGCAGAGGTGAAGCCTTTCTCTGTGGTAGAGGACCGGACTGATGAAATGAAATTCAATGACTAACCTTAACTTCTTTAACAAACTGATTTTTTTTAGCACTTTAGATGTTCTAAACATGCATGTAGCGCATTTTCATCATGAATAAATCACTACTGTGACACTGTCGTACAATATGCCTATTTTTACACTTTTTTATGTAATATTGTTCCAGTGAAACATCCATAAAGCATATAAATCAAAAAACAGCTGTAGTGTACAGAGACACATCTGAAATACACTACTACCCTTAGAATAGCCAGATTACAATTTACCAAAAAGTACTTAAGAGAGCCTGCAGATTTCTTGTGGACTGCTCACTAGTGCTTGAAGGTGGGTAAAATTGTGTCTGTACTCACCCTCTTATTGACAGTACTTAGTGGGGTCCATAGAAACAATCCAAAACATAGGAGTTGGGAAGCTCTCACAAAGTGGCTTGTATTTCTGAAATCCTTCTTCCTGATAATAGTTGATAATCCTGGGTGTTTCCTTGTGAAAGGAAAGTCTGAACCATGGAAATCCCTGGTTTGAGTTGCTGAGAATCAATTCAGGAGTGATACCTTTGTCTTCTGGGTGTAAAGTTTATCCCAATGTCCATAAAAAGAGCAAGTCAGTTGTAAGGACTGCAAATAGAGAAACAAACAAACAAACAGAAAACAAGACAAAGGTGAAGCTTTCTGCAAAAGCAGAACAGCACAAAACCTCATGAATAAAACATACACAAAGCTCGAATGAATATATAAAGAATTAAATGATAGCAAACTTACAGTGAGTATTAGAACCTATAGTTCCACCAAGAAGGATCTTCATTACAGTGAGGCCTACAATGAGGCCTAAAGTGAGCCACAACTAAACCACCTTGCTGCTGCTTAGTTCCCTCCTTTTGGCCTACTTCCCCTGGCCTACTTCCAATATACTGCCACATAGTGGATGGAGTAGGAATTACCATGAAAAAAAACACTGTCACAACACTGGAG
The DNA here is from genome assembly GCF_030463535.1 of Salminus brasiliensis. Classification (NCBI taxonomy): domain Eukaryota; kingdom Metazoa; phylum Chordata; class Actinopteri; order Characiformes; family Bryconidae; genus Salminus; species Salminus brasiliensis. The sequence continues at coordinate 14,303,392 of NC_132898.1, read as the reverse complement.
TCACACGAGTGTCAGCAATCAAGTAGGCCTAAGTTTTAGGATTTTTTATACCAATATAGAAAATAGGCAAGTGGCTTAAAGTTCCAACCTCAACAGGCCCAATGAGACCTAAAGAACCAGCACAACAGGCCCAAGGATAATGATAATTACAAATCAATACACATAACTAATCATCAAAATTATTGCATTTTCAACTAAAAAAAACATTCTGTTAATAGTCATATCTCATATGAAGACTTTTGTATCCTTTGAAAAGAACTAAATCTGACATGTGTGACTGTCTCCTATAAATACTTATAAATAAATGAGTACATTGTAAGGTGAATGCTGTGCCAAGGTCCTGCACAATTGTTTCATATTTTAGTGACAAATAATTAGCAATTTAATACATTTATAACTATTTTACAAAGTTAGTGAGATAATGTTTACATCAATCCTGGTGCTTTAAATCTCTCCCACATGGTGAGGTTTATGGTTTATTTATTTAACAATGGTATCGGATCGGTACTGTGTATCGATCAATAAGTGTATGTATTGGTATTGGAACTGAAAAAGGTTGGTGCATCTGTAAATGTAACATTTAGGAAACAGCATATGACAGCATTATTGTAAGGCATTTCTGGCAACTTCACTGTTTAATAGAATATGCCTACATTGATAAATCCCCTTAGGTTTCACTCTGATTGGTGAATGTTTAGCATGTCAAATGTATGCTTGAATGTGATTGGCTAATGGCAACCACAATAATTGACATATCAAGTCCTCTGGTCAGACTATTATAGAATAGGCTAAAGATGCAGCAAGTAAAATTGTAGCTTGACTGGATGAATGGTTTCTGAGAAACAGTTATGTACTACTGGCCTCGCTTTCTTGTGACAAATGTCCACCAAACTTGACATGCCCCCTCAAAATAATGTGCTGAACAAATTTTGTTAAAATGAGCTTAAGTGTTCAAAAGGTACAGGTTGACATTATTCATTCTAATTATTATTAATTATAAATATCGCAGGTATTTTGCTACCAGATATGTGAGGATTGGTAAAAAAAAAATCCTAGAAGTAGGAAGGATCAAGAAATCAGCCAAAAAAATTAACAAATATTTTTTTAGTGAATGTCATTTTTCTTGGCCGAGTTTTTCACAGCTGCTGTAATTTGTTTGGTGTTTCTGGGATTTACGGCTCTTTATGGCAGGAGTAAACAGACCCAAAGTGTCATTCACAGTGCTGAGGCAAGACTCCAGCTCATTTCTCCTACCTGATTACAAAAATGCAGCCTACCTCGACTGCAGCCTAGACTTTGTATCGCAGCTAAAGACACCAATATGATTGTATTTACACATAAGGTCACCGATCACCCAAAACTAGAGCTGAAACAGTATGAAAATTGAATGTCACGATTATAGTAACATTAATGCTTGATATGGTTATCAGTATTATCACATGCTGTTACAATGTGCTGAACAGTTAAATAAATACTGAATTACATACTGAAATTTCAGGCTTTTCTTACTGTAGTTGTGTCAGTAGTGGCGTGGTGGCGCTGTAACATAATCAGTACAGTGCACTGGGGAAGTCAGCGTGCTGTGAGCCACAGGTAGAAGTCTTATTACACAGCAGCACTTCCACCAAACAGTGCATGATAAGTCATGTCTATTCAGCAGTAGGCTCGACAATTCCCTATTTGGGTTCAAAGAATCATTAGGGACACTTTTCACCTCAGCCACACACTTCCATTCGGGAGGAGATAAAGGACCATTCTTGCCAGAATTGCTGCCAGAAATCCACAGAGCTGCTAATCTGACCTTCCAGCTTCCAGCAGTTCTCCTCAGTGCACAAGAACATCCAGGGCTTCAAGGGCCGATCTCCACCCCTAGATCTCCGCTCCCATGGCCCTCCATTAGGCTATCGAGGGCTACTGGGTGGGTCAGTCTGAAGACCCTAACCTGTGCGCTATCCACACCAAAAGAATCACCCTCATGCCTAAACACATCCAGCTGGTCGGCGGAGAGCCCGCAAACCAGGGCACCCAAAATACCCAACAGCCCTGTTAAGACCCACCTACCCAGTGTTGCCAACTTATATTTAGTGACTTTTCAGATCCCTCTAGAGACTTTTTTTAAGCGACTAGCAACAAATCTAGCGACTTTTTCTGGTGTTATTGGAGACTTTTGGAGACTCTGAGGTGAACACATGTTCTTCAGTTACTGTCCTCAGCAGCAGGTGCTGCCGTGAGCCCCGTCCCTCACAGTCAGAGCAGACCCACACCGCTCCACGTACACACTGCAAATGAACTGCGCATACCCAAAGCCTCCGCTGACCCCCCCCCCAAAACTAAAAACTAAAAAAAGAGTAAGTAACTCTTTTAACGTAACTGCCGGTCTCAAGCCCGGATAAAGACGGAGGGTTAAATGTACAGTAGCAGTTCCACACCACATAACACACTTTTGATTCAATTTGATATGCTAACATTTAACAGGACAAAATGTGTTTATTTAATTTACGTACAAATGATTTATGTAATGTGGGTCTAGACAATGCTTTAAAATAGTATGAAGTTATTTTGTGAAGTAAAAGCCTATTTCAAAGGCAAAGAAAAAAAAGAATCAACAGAAGAAGTTGATTTATTCAGAGTTCATTTGTAGCTCTAACACATTTAGGGTGTTTTTACTCACTTTTTTCTCTCCCACAACGTCATCCCTTTATTCTACAGCTTCAAACACCAGCAAATAATGAATTATGCAAATTGGGCGATGGCGTCATTTAGCGACTTCTGGCGACTTTCTGGACAGACAACAGCTCCTTTCCTTACTGAGGAGTTGGCAGCACTGCACCTACCCCTGTCAGCGCAGTCAGCGCAGTCAGCACTGCAGTGCTGTAGTCAATCAACCAATTAACCACCAAGTTCAGCTCTATTCAGGATGGGCTGGAGAATATGCTCCTCATTATGAAGACACTCACACTTTTTGAAAACGTTGCTGGACACAGGCATTGATATAACCGAGGAGAAGGCACAGAAATTCAGAGGTAAGAGTTTTGTGATCTTATTAAGTGACTTTTACTTATTTTAATAGTAAAATCTCTCAGGAGCTGCTAAAGTAATGCTAATGTACCAACAGCTGTGCTAGCTAGCTAAGTTAGCAAGTGCTATCTTCTCAATAAAGCTGTACAGGAAGATCCTGCTCATCTTAGCTCTTCTGTTTGAAACAGATTTGGAAGTCATATTAATAAACAGCTGTTTTGGTGTTTAGTTCAGCAGTAGGTCTGTGGGTTGGAGTTACATGCAAGCTAAGCTGCTAACGACGGAGATTAGCTTAACACTGAAGTGCTCTCATGACTCCAGCTTTAGCAGACAGTGAGCTTTTCTCTAGTCCTACATGCTCTAAATGTATGTAGTCGAGTGAGCACTAAATGAGAGCATTGTAAGCTTTAATTTGGGTCAATTACAGCTAAGGTTACCTGAGGCTTTCTAAAAAAGTCTCTCTGTTAGCCTCGATTCTCGTCTTATAAGAGGCTGCACTGCATGCAGAGAGCAGTTTAATCAGGGGTTACTGGTCCTGCACTCCGGCGCTAGGCAGCTGCTTTGCTAGAGGAATGAATCATACAGATATATGTAGTAATGTAGCTTAGCTAGCTGGCTAACTGGGGTCAGTTAGACTTTACAGACTGGTTGGTGTGAGTGTTTAGCTGCCCCCCCCTCACTAGCTGCCCCCCCCTCACTAGCTGCCCTCCTCACTAGCTGCCCCCCCTCACTAGCTGCCCTCCTCACTAGCTGCATCGTGAATTAGCATGAGGCTGAAGGTGGTGTCTTTATTTCCAGCTTCTTATTCTGATTTTCTGCTGAATTTGCTGTTAAAAGGTAACATGGAACATTTAGTGCTTTTTTACAGACATTTACAACAAAAGCTTTAAGAGGCTTAAACTTTCCAGACGCCTGGTTCTTATCACCACGGCTGTAAAAATGACTGTACTGTAAGAATTACTGAACACATTTGATTGATTGTGTTGCTCTTGGTGTGCAGGTATCCCACCAATGCAGAGTATCTCCAAGTTACCAAAGCTTTAATGGTGAAGAGCTCTTTCCTGAGGGATGTTGAGGAGAAGGGTTATGTAAGTTTGTTTAAGAATGATTTTATTATGGTTGATCACAGAACAGTAGTTGGTGTAATATTGGTGGAGAGATTTGAGTAATTCTCTTTTTATGGTTGGGACTGATAACTTATGGTATCTTTGATGAAGGAATCCTGCGTTGTTGGAGAGGATGCTACGTCTGAGTCCCACATTGAGGTATCACATGAAAAGTACAGGGAGACACAACCTGATTTGTTGATTGTGAAGGACCACATGAAGAAGACCTTTGAAGACTCTTGGAAGATTCTCAGGGGTAAGTGGAATAAAGTAATGGGAGGTAAAACAGTATAGCCATCAAATGTGATGTGATGAACCAACTTCACATGAATAATTGTGTCTTTTATAGTCTATTATAAGATATTTATGACTGTTCTAGGTTTTTTACTCTCCATTACTGCCTTCATCTCTACACTTTATTGCAACATCATAATGAAGCTTTTGTGTATTTTCTGCTTTTGTCTTACAGTGTATGATGAGGTTGATGACATCCATCCTGTGATGGTAAACATTTGTCACTGCTTCAGCTGAAACAGTGCTGGGAAATGTCCTCTAAAGGACTTCTAGATGATCATCAAGAGATGCTCAGCAAAAGTGTAAGCACACCATTTTTATCTCCACCAGCAGACCTACAGAAGACTCTTAAATTCAGTGATGCTCTCAGAGGTACAGGGTCAAGGGAAGGTGCTTCAGTGTGTGTCTAATATTACACTAAATCATGTAAGTATTCTCTTGATGATGTTTGTGTAACGGGCCGTCTGCATACTGAAGTGATTGCATTGTTTTGGAAAGTCACGTACTTACTAAACATAGACACTGTGTGGGTTCTGTTAGGTAAACTGTTGCTTCTGGTTTCTGGTGGGTGTTTTTCTTTTTAATAAGGCTGATATTCTCTTATATAAGTGGAACCTACATTACATACATTTTGCCATGTCAGGATGAAATTATTATTTATTTATTTTTTTAGTTTGTATTATAATACATTTTAACTTAGTTTCATTGTTTTATTTGCTGTTAATGTCATATTGTAATGGTATGGAGTGCAATTTCTTTTTAATTTCATAAACATTGTTCATTTTATTTCTATTCCTGTTGCTCTTTCAGTTAATGCTAAAGTTGAATATGTTTACTATTTACTTTCTATAAATAAACAGTATAGAAAGACATTTTGATCATGAGTGGATATTTCTGCTACTCTTTAGTCACTATAAGTTCTAGAATGGCTTGTCACTGGGGTGGTACCTATAAAAGCACATGCTGGTACCTTTTGGAGAGGGGACACAGTTGTATAGTATAAAGGTTTATTTTAGCCTCTTGGGGAACTTAATAGTACCTTAACTGGTACAAGAAACATTTGTACAATAAAGTACTTGTGCTGAAAGGTTCTCTATAGTACCTCAATAGGGTACAGCTGCAGGGACAAGTCTTTGTACTCTCTTAAGTCCAAAATGTCCTTAGTGTGTATGTGCACTATATAAGAGAGAAGCCCTCAACTGACTACACAAGGTCCCCTTCCATGAGAGACGTTCCTCACCAGCACTGTGTGTGGAAGGAGATTGCAGCTTCATTAGGGACACCTTTCACCCCAGCCACACACTGTATAACCACCTACCATCCAGGAGGAGATGAACAAACCAGTGAGATGAGACTGTCCGTGTTTGTGTTGTAATATTTCACATTAAAATATTCAAATCTAGGACCACCTACTTAATCTGCCTCGGCACTTGTAAAGCCATCACTAGACAATATGACAGGAACGACATTCTCTCATTTCTTGAAAAAGTTGTCAGTAGTTTAGTGTTCTAATGGATTTTAGATTAGTTCATGAAGTAATGTGAATGAAAGGACCCTCTCCCTCTTTATGGAGTTCACTTTTATAAAACAAAAACACACAACAACAGCTTCCGCTCTTGAGAGTCTAATACAGTGTCTTTAATATTCAGCCTCCAATCACTCACTATTAAGGGCACAGAAGCCGTTCACTTGAATAGAAGAGTGCACTTATATAGTGAGAAGGATTCCCTTTGGAATTGACCTCATGGATGGAGCTTGGATGTCACCATGTGGTCAAACTGATAAACTGCAAGAGTTATAAATAGATGCACATATTGACAAAATCTGAATAAATGGAAAACATTAAAAATCTGTTTTAACAGCTTTTAGCTGTTGAGTCATTTTAACAAAACTAACTGTAAAATAAAGTAATCTTTACTGACAAAAATAGCAGAATCTTCCCACATTCCCCAATACACACATAAAGGTATTACAGTCCAGCTGTGCAACATGTTTGGTGCAGATTCCTACCAGAGCCCCACCAGTCACAGCAGACATATGACTCTCCCATCATAAAGCTATCAAACTGACTCTGACTCTGCAAGTGTTTCCGGTTCTGGTGGACGTACGCTCGCTCACCTGCTGTTTGATTGTTTGCTCTCTTATTACTTGAAAAAATTACTTGTTACTCCTCATCCTCAGTTGCTATTCCTTCATCTTCGCTTTTGTTTATTTCTCTTAGCTAGTTGTTACTGTAATCTTTGTGCCAACTGCGACCTCTTGCTTCACGTTCCTTCATCTCACCATCTGTCGATTGTGTTTCTGTGTGTTTGTTTACCTCGAGGAACATGGTGACCGTGGAGGAACGTGCTCTTCGGACGCTCAGCAAGGAGCTTGCCCTGCTGGACCGGCAGATCCAGTGGCTGTTGGAGAAGCGGGCCGAGGTCCACCAACAGAAGACGAGGCTGGAGGCCATCGGCACCGTGGTTCTCCACGTTGGAACAAACAACGTCTCCGCAGCGAGGTTCTGAAGTAGCACTTCCACACGCTTCTGGACACCGTTCGGAAGAAGATCGACGCCAGGATCATCGTCTCCGGCCCCATGCCCACGTAGGGTTGAGGGAGCGAGCCTTTCAGACGACTCTCCACTGCTGGCTTTGGGATTGGTGCGGCAGCGTTGGAGCGGACTTCTTATACATCTGGGAGAGGTTTCGGGAGCATCCAGCCCTCTACCGTAGAGATGGGCTTCATCTGAGCCGCCTGGGGTCTGTCATTCTCCCCAGGAACATCAGGAAGGGGGTACGCCACGACTGACTGGCTCTACTCAGTCATACCACTCAGGTCGGTGAATTAGAGAGTGGCCAGGTGTGTGTTTAATTCTGCCATTTCTTGGATGGTGTGGGAAATAGTAATTTACCAGTATCAATCTCCTTTCAGTCCAACTTGAGTGTCAAGTAAAATAATTAAAAACAAGGTTTTACTTTTACCACCGTTTACTTTACGTTTTTCAGTTTTATGTCAATGTAAAATATATAAACAAATTCCTAACTAAAATAAAAAGTCAGATACAGACAAGCTTATTTGTGTTTATTTACATTTGTAATTTAGGCTGTGGCCAATCGACTGTGGTGAGAAGCAGTTTGACCAATGGTTGATGTAGACGACCGTACTTGTAGACCAATTGTGGCAGTTAGAAGGCGGGGCTTAAACGGTGTGTTTAAAGCTGTATAAATCCGCACACAGACTGAGTAGCGACTGTAGAAAGAGACACAGACGTGAAATAAATGCACACACATTTTTCACATCCCAAAAAGAGAACATGTCCGGTAAAAAGAGGACTTCTGGTCACCCTGCTTAACGAACTTCTACTTAGTCATTGCTGGGGTATAATTTTGATATGAAGGGCAAATTAAACAGTCAGTTTGGTTAGTGTCCACTGACCACATAAACCCATCAACTCTAATCAGGATTTCTACTGGAGCTTTCCAGCTGCTGGTCTTTTAACACAGGTTTAACTCAGTCTGATATTAAACGGTATATTTGCGCCATCTGCTGTTCACTTCACCACATTACATCAGCGCAGTATTTTCCTTTTACAGCGTTTATCATTTTTAACATTTTAAATGATAGTGATATTGTATTATTCAACCAATCATTTTAAATGCTTTTAAATGTATTAATTGTGGTGACTTTTTAACAGATGTTTTTAAATTGAATTAAACTACATTAAATGAAATTAAATGAAATTAAACTGGTGATTTTTTTGTTGATAGTTGTATAATTGTTATAATCAGAAAAGTGCTGGACACCACCAGGGCACCAGATAAATTATTAAATGCTGGCACTAAATATACAGTTATAAATAACACGTTTACCAGAAACAGAGACGCTACGACAAACATATGTCTGCCCTTACTGGAGTAACACTGGTGTAATTGGCGCTTTGTCGCCGTCTAGCGGCCAGAATCTGTAACTGACTGTAACTATCATTAAAGAAATGACGAGGCTCGTTTCGTTTGACCCAGTGACTCTGCTGCTGCTGGAGGAACAAGAATAACCCTCTCGTATTGCAGATATTAGATCTATTATTTGATATTATAATAGTGGAATAAAATCCATATTAGAGAATATTGTAACCTACAACTCGATGTCTTTTGTTCAGACGCTAGAGGGACCCCAGAGTGAGTCCAAAACAATGGGTCTATATGAAGCTGTTCAAAATAGTAATTTATAAATGATTCATCATTTTTATACAGATAACAGCTCTCACTGTAACACAGAACAGAGGACAGAGAACTCAACACACTTTTAATCAACAATTATAGGACTTCAGTGGTTAAAAATGTTTGAATGTTTTTTTCTGGTCTTTCAGGCAGGAATTATCTTTAATTACTAAAGCAGATGAAATCCTTACATAAATTAATAAGAAAAAAATGTAACAGCGTACACATCCTGCCCTACAGGAAACAGATGTAGAGCAGAAACCGCTTCCATTCTGGTTACTGAGTGCTGATTGACTGGTGAACTGATCTGCTTATCGGCTGGTCAGACTCACTGACGTCTTGAATTATGTCTCATAATTGATTAAAATGTGTGTTGAGTTGTTTTATGATGTACTGTGTCGAGAACGTGAGCAGTTATCTATATCAAAATGTAGGAGCATTATTATTTTTGCACAAAAGCTCCGTATGGACCCATTCATTTTAGACTTGCGGTTGAGCGTCCTCTAGTGTCCGAACAAAACGGAGGGCATAATCAAGTGCTTTATCCATTTAGAATAATGTCTAATAGTGTTGGTCATATAAAGTCCACAATAGTGGAGCTACAAGTTCTCTGGAACAGCAGCAGCAGAGTCACTGGACCTCCTCATTTATTTCATGATTAGCGTTGGTCAGTTACAGATGCCGGCTGCTAGACGGAGAGAAAGCAACAATTACACTGACCGTACTCTAACAGGACACATCCTATCCCCTCTGACCTCATCTTACAGAAGGACCATTTAGGACCCAATATGTTAGCCAGCCGATGTAGCTAACATGCTACTCGTTAGCCAGCTGAGCTGTATTTAGGACATTTAGCTGATGCTCTTATCCAGAGCGACTTACAAGGTTACTTGCATTACAGAAGTGGGCCAATGTAGTGTTAGGAGTCTTGCCCAAGTGGTGTAGCGCAGCACAGTCACCCAGACCAGGAATCGAACCCCAGTCTCCCACATGCTGTTGTAGCTTACTGGCCAGTAGTGGTGTTATCTGTTGCGTCACACAAATCACTATCATGCTATCAAGCTGGTCCACCTCCTCACCTGTATTAGCCATCATGCTACTGGTTAGCCAGTCAGGCTGATCCCCCTTGGATTGTATTAGCTAGCATGCTACTGGCTAGCCAGCTGAGCTGCCCCCTTTCACAGTGTTTTATCTAGTAGTAGTTGTTTTTTATTGCTTTATTATTTTATTTGAATCCTCATTATCAGTTGAACGTGCTAATAAGTGTTTAACATTTGATTAATAAAGATAAATAGCAACGCTTTATTCAGATAAAAATGTCTCAGTAATGATCAGTAAATATCTTTCTATAAATTTTAATCTGGCATATAAGTCTGACAGCTGTGTGAAGATGAGCAGTTAATCACGTGCGTGATTTTAACCAATGGAACAGTCGGGGGATAGGATGTGTCACAGCACCGGCCGGTCTGACTTATTTACACCTTATCATAAAGCTAACACTAACAAGTGAACTTCATTCTTTATTTTAGTTCATTTATTTAGATTTTCATTTATTGTATTTATTAATTATGAATGTATTTGGAGTATTGTTAGAATGTACTGCTTGTTTTCTAGAATGAATTCATCCTGTGTGAATAATTCATAAGAGTATTTTATGGACAATCAATTCTTCAACAGGTTTATTTACTATTTAAGTGGTGAAAAATCCACACAGACACATCAGTGGAACGCACCTCGCACCAGCAGGTGTTACAGTATAAGAGCATCACTAAGACCAGAAACCTTTGAGAAACTGCCCTTCTAGAAAAAACAGCACACACCAGCAAACCAGCATAAACCAGTTTAGACCATTTTAGATGAAGATGGAATTTATACTGGTCTAAGATGTTTGTTTCAGTCACATGTTTGAATATTTTATGATAAACTGAATTTTAAGCCACAATAACTTTAATAATCGTCTTACATTAACTTTGAACATTTCAGACTCCAGTTATCAGACTTTAGACGTAAAAGTGTCTCGCTTGTAGTGAAGACGTCAGTGAGTGTGAATCACTTTACAGCAGCCGTCAGGAAAGTTTACACCGATTTAACATAATTGTAATAATGAAGCTACATGAGGGGAGTCTAACTCTTTAGAGGTAACGGGCTGCATTACACACAGCCCAATGTCAAGCAGGCCAGACTGGTTTTATATGAAGTTCATTATTTATTGAGGGGATGCTTAAATGTTCAGGAATGAACAGCTCTCACACTCGTTATTCTACAGTAGTAAAAGAACACAGTATCTGTTAGCTAGTGTTAGTTATCCAGACAGCTAACTGCTTAGGTATTTCCTCAGGTTGGAAAAGTGGAGATTTTTCACAGGTTTTGGGAGGCATTATTGGCAGCTGTGCATTTGAAATTGATTAAAGATGGATGAAGATGACCTATGGGCCAAATATGTGGTGTCCTCATACTTTATTAAAACTACTGTAATGAGAGAAGTTGGAATGTGTTACTTTTTACCTCTGGAAATAGATGAAAACAGGCCACTTTACACAGTAAACCCCAAATCTCAGAATCTCTTTATTCCGCCAACTATGTTACAATTTTACTTGGTGAGAGCAACACAAGTATGACATGTAACAAAAAACAGACCGTTAACAAGTATTACACTAAAAGAGAAAAATATACTAAACAATAAATATAATAAATAATAAGTTTAAAAAGTAATAAAGAGCTGTAAAAAATCTGTAATCAGAAATCTGTACTTGTACAGGTATGAATACTGTATATCAATATGTAGCCTGAGTAGACATCTATATATAAACTATTATGTACAGATATGATATAAACATTTACAGAAACTTAACATCTGTACAGCTGTGCAAATAATCATAGTGTAAATGGAAAGCATGTTATGTATCAGTACTTTGTTGAAGTTAAATCCAGTTTGGTTCAGTGAAATTTAGAAGCTCAGTTCAGTTTTAGAATAGGTTTATAGATTAGGGTGTGAACCCTAATGTAACATTTACAGTTCTATTATTAAGCTTATATTTCACAATTGCACATTTCTTTGCCAAAGGTCATGACAGTACCTCAGTTATGAGAGGAAAAAAAGTACATTTTAATAACAATAATAAGAAGAAAAGTAGTTAAAATAGTAAAAAGGGGTTAAAAGTCATGTTTGCTGCTTTTCCTGATCTCAGTGTCTTCGCCTCCTCCTCTTCCTCTTGGGCTGCTTAGGCATTGGCTAAGCTTGGCTCTGCTGGACCTTCATACTCAGAGTGGGACAGCGGAGCTCCTCCCACAAACGCTGCTTGATTTCTCGGCCTAGCTGCAGGCTGTAGGGACGGAGATGTCCTGAGGGAGTTCTGAGCAGAGGGTCCATCACAGAGTGATACACATTCTGGTAGTCCCTCACACTGAGTCCATGGACCAGCAGGGAGGTCTCTCCACCAGTGGAGCTTGTCTCTGGGACTGAGTCAGGAGCAGTGGGTGGACTGACGACAGTCTGAATCAAGAAGCACAACAAGAAGATTCGGAACCTGATTGTTTTAGGACCTAAATCTACTGTATATTTACAGAGGAACCTTAGTACCTCTGATCTGAATGAAGAGTCTATTAAATGAAGGAGGATCATGGATGAAGGGTTTCTAGGTTGTGCTGGTGTGTGATTTACCTGCTGAGGAGTACTGACAGACTTCGAGATGCAGCTGTAAGTGTGGTCCAGCCTGGAGCTCAACACCTGTATTGAGATCTCTGGAGCTTTGGGCTTAGAAGCTCTACTTTTAGCTGCAGCCGCTTCCTCCAAGTACTCTCTCAGCCGTCTAGTAAGTACTAGTTTCCTCTTGAGGCCGTACTGACCTGCAGAGGAACGATTCCTCGAATCCTGAAACTAAAATATGGATATGTAATCATTATGTACAGTTAAAAATATTAGTCTAATTTAATAAAAATACACCTCAGGAGATAAATGTACCATTTCTGTAGGAGATGTTTCTAAAAGAACGTAGCAGTTGTTGAAAAAGAGCTTTGAAGAGCAGATCTGAAGAGCTTGTGTTATCAGAGGTGTAACTTTGATTGTGTTTACTTTTGAAATCTGGACTCAGAATTCTATCTGACATCAGCAGGTAATTATGACCTCAAGGATGGTTGAGGCCCAAATTTCTGCTGAGTGGTTTCCATGGAGACGGATAAACGTTAGAGTTCAGAATGTTGGGCTGATTTAAATGTAGAAAATCTTCACGGCACCGAGACAAACATTAAAGCTTTAGGAGGTGATTCTGTAGAAACCTGACGCAAAAAAGCTAGCTGGCTACATCTCCTCATTTGTAAAACATCCCATTCAAATCAATACAATCAGGACCATAAGTATTTGGACAGTGACTGAATGTGTGTAATTTAGCTTCAGTACACCACCTTAGGGGATCTGAAATCAGGTAGTCAACCAATGAGATGAAACCACAGGACTTTCTAGAACTAAATTGTGCTTATTTACATTTCTGTTGAGGCTTTTAAGGCTGTGGTGAGAAGCGATTTGACCAATGGCTGCATGTAGATGCAGGTACATGTAGACCAGGTCTGGTGGTAAAGAGGTGGGGCTTAAAGAGACATGTTTAAAAGTGTACAAATTTGAAAAACTACCACTGCAACAGCATACCATTACTGTCCCTGATTCTGTCTGAAAAAAATAAGCACCATTTTTAGTTACTCTATAAACTAGGTAACCATAATTGGTTCATATCTGGTTTAAAAAAATAATTGGTTTAAAAAACACACAGCCAGGCTTGAACATCACACCAACCAGGAAGTCGTACCAAGAGGATCTGAAATTATGTAATCAAGATGTGATGGAAGTGTAGAGCTTTTTCAAGAGGGTTAACAGAAATACTTATATTTAATGTGGAAGTGGATACCTCATCTCAGTACAGCTGTGATCACTGTAACATCTTATACAAATCACACAGGAGCACCCATCAGCATTACTGTGGGTAAGAGCACAGAGAGTGACTTTATAATAAGCTCATCTGACTGCAGTAGTAGTAGTCGCATTCTGTAATCATATGTGGGCAGCATGGATTGCTACTGGCTATCTAAAAACGTCCATAAAAAGTGTGCCACTACCGAATTCACGCCTGGCCAGTTTTGTGCTAAGCATGTGCTGTTTTGTTTAGAGAACAGGTATGGACTATAAGACATTATAAGAACCAATGAAAATGAAAGAGAATATTATATTATACTAATTAGCACTACATCAAGAATTTTGTGATTTACACTATATGGACAAAAAGTATTTCTATCTACTCATTCATTGTTTCTTCTAAAATGAAAGAATTTATCCTGCTTTTTTGGAGTAACTGTCTCTACTGTTCAGGAAAGAAGGCGTTCTACTGGATTTAGGAGGAGCATTGCTGTGAGGATTTTATTGCATTCAGTGACGAGAGCGTTAGTGAGGTCAGGATGTTGGATGATCACCTCCCCAACTCCCCAACTCATCCCATCTAAAACTATTAGTTGAAGCACCACCATAATTCAGCTCAATACTAGGTGGTTTTATACCCCTCTAACCCCTGCCTGACATTAGGCATGGCGCAAGCAGGTTCATGTTTACTATCTGCTCCAGAAATCGTCCTATTCTATTGGTAGTACTTTTCTACACGCTGTGTGCTGTTTGCACATCATTGTCATCATTGGAAAAGACAGCAGCAGGTGAGTGAGTTTATAATATTTAACCAGAACAATTTCACAGTTTCAGGAGGCTGTAAGAGCCTGTTTACACCTACATCCTGTTAAGATATCCTGTTACACTTAGTAGTGAAATGCCTCTCCGGTTCATCAGACTGGAATCTGATTGCTGTGTGGGATGGAAAATGCTAATTTACTCTTTTCCCAGCAAAGGGAGGGGATTTGGGATTTTGGATGTACTGGGAGGAGTTTCAGTTGTACTGGGAGGAGTTAAGGTGGTACTGGGAAGACTTACAGTTGTACTGGTGGTGGTTTTGGCTGCAATGGTAGGAGGTTTGGTTGTACTCGCAAGTTGTACTGGACAAACGTTTGGTTGTACTGGGAAGAGTTTGGGTTGTACTGGAAGGAGTTTAAATTGTACTGGACAAACTTTTGGTTGTACTGGGAAGAGTTTGGGTTGTACTGGAAGGAGTTTAAATTGTACTGGACAAACTTTTGGTTGTACTGGGAAGAGTTTGGGTTGTACTGGAAGGAGTTTAAATTGTACTGGACAAACTTTTGGTTGTACTGGTAGGAATTCTGGTTGTACTGGGAGGAGTTTGGGTTGAACTGAACCAGGTGTAAGAGAATTAAAGAACTCTGAAATTAGAGAAGGGTGGAATTCTTGTGGCTTTTGCTTTGTGGGAGAAGACCAGACCCTCCTCTGAAAAATGACGCTAGGACTGAGAGATATGGCAGAGTTAAAGGAAAGTAAGGAAAAGTAAGTAATGTTCATGTTCATGTCATGAACATGAACATGAGATGCCATTCTCCCAACATTATTCTGAAGCTGCTGTTTTAAGGTAGAATTGCTACATAAGGTGATTTTAAGCTTTTTCATATTTCTCATATTTGAACTGTATTGTGACTCAATTATTCTGTAGGGGGAAAAAACACAGGATCAGGATCACCTGTTTGAGGAACAAGATGGAGGATGAAGACGATAATAATGAAAGTGGAGAAACAGTTCTTTCAGAGAAAGAATATTCAGTGGACTCTGATGATGACTACATCAATGTAGATGCTGATGTGGGAAAACCAGCATTGGAAAATCAGTTTGCAGGTGAATGTTTATGTAAATTGTGTAGAACATCATAGCCATTTGAGTCAATACTGGTTATAATATTACCCATCTTTCAGGTTCCTGCCTGCACGCACGAGACATTTATGAAAACTTTGTCTGATGAGGACTTCATTAATGTAAACTAGATAGTGATGGTGGCGTACTCTGACACACACTGCATTCTATTTACTGGGCCTAGATACCCTCCGTCCTGCAAGATCTCCCATTGAAAAGAGTATCTTGTCTCCAACCTGTGTGATCCACAGATTCCATGACCAAGGATCTGTACAGCACTTTGAAGTCAGCTTCTACTGCCATGGTGTTGACCCATCTGTTATTAGCTCATACGATCTTCTGACTGAAGCATCTCCCTCTACGTCTTGTAACGGTGGTTTTACGTGTATTGTACTACTGCGCATGTGCGCCAGAGTTGTGCCTCTCTATGAAGACGGTGAGCTAGCTGTAGCATGGCCTCCGGTCTGATGTACCTACTCTAAGCTATCTGGTCAGGAATGGGGAGATGCGTTGGTGCTTATGTACTATTAAACCCGTCTTCTACCCCGCATGGAGTGTGTCCTGTGTGTGTGCCTCGAGGGAAGCCAGGATTAAGTGTATTTTCTCTGCTAGCTCCTCCACCACCCGCGTTTTCACCCATTACAAGTGGCGCCCGAACTTTTTTTTCCCTCCGGCTCTCGGATGAAGCTAGTTAGCTCCGGATGCTAACTCATCAAGCTAACTGGACACTGACTGTTAATTTTGAGTTCACTGTGTGGAGTTTTCGGACCGAGTGTGGGACTGTGCTCAAATTTTGGAGTTTATTCGGTGAGTGCACCCGTTTTTTCCACTTTTTGTCTCTCCACCGTGGATCGCTGTTAATGCTGGAGACTGTTAGCCAGCTAGGCTAATGCTAACGCTGCCCGGCCGTGTTTATATCCGCGCTGATGGACTGTATTCGTTGGCAACGGACACTTTTTGCGTGCTTTACACTTTTTCGAGAGGATTTTTGGAACAAGGATCGTATTTTTGGGACATTATGAGTAGCTGCCTCGAAACTTTTGCTCGCTGGACCTGTTGAATTGACTGTACTGACTGCCTGTGTATTCGCCCGCCGGCTTCCTTAGCTTTCGTGTTTTTGAGCCTGTTATATATTTCTATATGTTTTTATTTCTATATTTTGTTTCATTTCATTAACTGGGGCTGGTTAAAAACAGTTTTTTTTTTTTTTGGTGACAATTTTTTTTATGGTACATTTTCTTCACAAAATGTCTGACAGCGATAGTGACTGTGAACCACGTGACTTTAGTCCACAACCACACTCTAGTGATATGCAGGTCCAAATGAGCCTATTGAGACAGGAAATGGGGGTCCTTAGGGGCTGTTTGAGTAGTTCCTTGCACATGCAGACTGAAATTCTTAAGCAGGGGAAGAAAGAACCTGAGCCCTATGCTCCTTGTCATGTAGTCACATGTGTTTCCCCAGAAGAATGGCTTCGTGCTGTGGACTCTTACAAGCATGATGTTGGGCTGTCAGATGCCCAAGTCCTGTCAGAATTGCCGAGATTTCTAAGAGGTGAGCCTGGTCGCTGGTTTCAGGTGCTCAAACCTCATCTTCGCAACTGGTCCCAGTTCTCTGAGCTTTTTCAAAAGGCTTTCTTGCCATTCGATAACCAAGAAAGAATTTGGAGAAACATCCTGGACCACATGCAAGCTCCTGACGAGCCCCTGCCCACTTTTGTTGCACACATGCTGTGTGACTTCGCTAAGCTCAAGAATCCACCACCTGAACATGAGCAAGTTGAGATTATCTGTAAACATGCTTTAGAGAAGTATGCTGTTGCTCTTTATGGCACACCTGTTCCGTCTGTCGCAGACCTATTGCTACGAGCCCATGAACTGCAAGCAGCCCTTGGTCACCGTGATCGCAATAGACCACCGCCTCCTCTCCCTAAGCCAGCTAAATCTGTCTTCTGCTATGGGTGTTCCTTGCCTGGTTTCACTGCACGTACTTGCCCACAGTGCAATTCTTTGGATCCCCAGGAGGACGGAAGCGGGTCAGGCGCTATGTCAGAGAGAACCGGTGATGAGTCCCCAATGTCACGATATCATGGCCCATCAGGCATGTCGCGTGCAGACAAGGGCCAAGCAAGGAAACAGCGACAGCCTCAGGGAAACTTGCAAGGGGGGAGGTCGTATCGACAAGGCACCCCTCCCCCCCAGGAATTAGCTAAGCCTCACTCTGATTCCCCTGGTGTCACCTTTCTGGGACACATTGAGGACACCACGTCCACTGTGTTCTGGAATACCCCATTCTGTGTCACATTGAAGCTTAAGAACCATGTTGTGACAGCAACCTTAGACACCGGAGCTTCACTTTCTGCCATACAAGCAGCATATGTAGAGAAAGATCCAGACGGAAAGATCAAGTGCACGCCATGGACGGCTCCTCCCTTACGACTGGCTGATTCAGCGCACTGTGACCCGATTGGTGTCACCTGGCTACCGATATGGTTCCAGGGTCAACGTTTCTTTCACCGATTTGTGATTCTTAGCCAGATGGCTTCTCCAGTCATTCTGGGAATGGACTTTATGCTCCGTGCATCCATCACCATACACATACCAAGTAGAACAGTGTCTATCGGTACCCAGGCAGACCAAGACGGGGGCGTATTGGCTGACGCACCCATACTTGAGGAAACAGTGTGTACATTGGAGGGTCCTGAACTTTCCTGCCCACAAGAGGAAGCCAGTTCCATATCTGTGAAGGTAGGACAATCTTCATTAAACTGTGACCAGAAGGAGAAATTGCAGGAACTTTTGGGGGACTTTCAGGGTCTGTTTGCTGGCCGCCTTGGTCACACCACGCTGGCAGAGCATCGTATCGAGACTGGGGATGCCAGGCCGATTAACCTCCTCCCCTACCGCACCTCTCCTCTGAAAAAGAAACTTATCGAAGAGCAAATACAAAAAATGTTGGAAGAAGACATAATCGAACCAGCTTCAGGTCCATGGGCAGCGCCAGTTGTCATTGTGCCAAAAGCCTCCGGAGAACCAAGGTTTTGTGTCGATTACAGAGGACTGAATCAGGTGACCATCAAAGATCGCTACCCACTTCCAAGAGTCGATGAATCGTTAGACTTCCTAGCACGGGGAAAGTTCATCTCCACTATTGATTTAGCACGAGGATACTGGCAGGTTGGGGTCGAAGAAAGTTCAAGGCCGAAAACTGCATTTGCCTCCCACTGTGGCCTATTCCGTTTTAAAGTTTTACCGTTTGGCCTTTGTAACTCACCTGCCACGTTTCAAAGACTTATGAACACAGTCTTGGCAGGACTTGTGTACAAGTGCTGTGCAGTCTACCTTGATGATGTAGTGATCGCGTCACCAACTTTCGACCAACATCTCTGCGACCTGAGAGAAGTGTTCACGAGGCTCGAGTCTGCCGGACTATCGCTGAAGCTGGGCAAGTGTCAGTTCTGTTTGGATGAACTTAAGTTCCTGGGGTACAGAGTCTCTCCTGAGGGAATCCTCCCTGACCATGACAAGGTAAAAGCAGTGACAGAATTTCCAGTGCCAACTGATGTGCGACAAGTAAGACAGTTTTTAGGTCTGACTAGCTATTACAGACGGTTCATAAGTGGATATGCTAAGCAAGCTGAACCCCTGTTCGCCCTGACCCGACAAGACTCTCTGTTTCTATGGGATGAATGCTGCCAGCAGGCAATGGACTTCTTGAAAGAACGCCTCACCTCAGCACCCATATTACGTTTTCCTGATTTTGAGCACACTTTCTACCTGCACACAGATGCATGTGACTTGGGACTTGGTGCAGCGCTTATGCAGCAGGACGAGAACGGAAAAGAGGTGGTGGTGGCATACGCCAGTCGCACCCTGCACAAATCTGAAAAACCCTACTCAACAACCGAGAACGAGTGTCTAGGGGTGATTTGGGCTCTAGAGCATTTTAGACCTTATATCGAAGGCCTTCCAGTTACGGTCTATACAGACCACAGCAGCTTGAAGTGGCTCATGTCTCGGCCAAACCCTTCAGGACGACTTGCAAGATGGTGCCTGAGGCTCCAGGATTTTGACATCCGAATCATTCACAAGCCTGGTGCACGAAATCAGGTGCCAGATGCGTTGTCAAGGAACCCTGTGCAGTCAGACCAGGGCCCCACTGACCTTCTTCCAGAGCATGCGGTCATAGCAGGCTTAGACCTCCGTGCCCAGCCCATGGTGGAACTGACCGACAAAGAGCACTTACGGCGTCTTCAGCATGACGACCCAGCCTTGTTGACTATTTTGCAAAAGTTGGAGAATTCCCAGTGTATTGAGTCCGAGGAGGACTGGGAGACCAAGTTCACTGTGCATGAAGGACTCCTGTATTACAGAGAAAGCAGATTTAGCTGTAGCTTACACCCTCTGAAGGAGCTAAAACTTTATGCACCGGAATCCATTAGAGGTTCCCTGCTGAGTTATTTCCATGATCACCCAACCGCTGGTCATCTAGGCATCACAAAGACCCTCGCTAGAATGCGCCTGCGTTTCTTCTGGCCAAAGATGAGGAAAGATGTAAAGACATATGTGCTCTCTTGCGCAGTGTGCCAACTTACCAAACCTAGTCAAAAGAAACCTGCTGGTCTGCTAGTGCCTATCCATGGGAAGTCGCTGGTGTTGACTTTGTGGGACCGTTACCCCGCACAGCATCTGGAAATGCTTATATTCTAGTCTTTGTTGACTACTTCAGCAAGTGGATAGAAGTGTGCGCAGTCAGAGAGGCCACAGCACAAGTCGCCGCAAGCAAGTTTCAGAGTGAGGTGTTTGCCCGCCACGGGGCCCCAAAGTACCTGATTTCCGACAGGGGTACACCGTTCATGAGTGAGCTTTTCAATCAAATGCTGAAAATTGTGGGTTCTGAGCATCGTCTTACCACAGCTTACCACCCCCAGACGAATGCGACAGAGAGAGTGAATCGCACCCTCAAAACAGCGATTCGTGCATATGTCGGGGATAAACATAACACCTGGGACAAGTATATCCCACAAATTTGCTTTGCACTCAGAACAGCCCCTCACGAAAGTACGGGTTTCAGCCCAGCGAAAATGCTCTATGGGAGAGAACTTGCCACCCCGGTAGACTTACTGACCCAACCGTCCACTGATGGGACAGACGACCCTTTCTTGACCCCGCCACAAACCCTTGAACAGTCTATGCAAGAGACTCATGATCATGCTCGAGCAGCACTTCAGACTAGTCACAAACGTAAAAAGCACTATTATGACTTAAAACGTCGACCTGTCACCTATCAGCTCGGAGATCTGGTCCGCCTTAAGACTCATCCCCGCTCTGACGCTGTAGCAAACTTGACTGCAAAGCTAGCATGCGTTTATGCTGGACCTTACCGCGTTGTCCAAAAGCTGTCTGAGGTCAACTACCGTCTAGCCAATACGGATGGCACAGATGTGGGTGTTGTACACGTTGTTAACCTCCAGCCTTTCCACACGTGGACCACAGCAGAGTCACAGAATAAACGGCGGCGCAGCCCAAGCCGTTCCAGACAGCACGGGTCTTACAGTGCAGTCGATGAGAGTCCTGATATGCCAAATGGGAATCTGGATGGTGATAGCAGCTCAGAGGACGAGTGTTCAGCACCTGACGAGGCTGTAGGAGAGGAGCCTACGCTCGAAAGTCAAATAATCAGTCCTGAGTCTGGCCTTGTTGACTTGTCACAGCCCTTAGCTGACATGTTTGACGGTGACACTGACGTCCCACTTGCTTCAAATTATGATTTGAGGAGTAGGGCAGACACTGCTCCTATGCTTGAGGCAGACATTGACTTTACTACAGGCCAAGACCCTGACAGTAGTGCTGCTGACAGTCCTACACACTTAAGTGACCCATCTGACTTTCCACAAACTAACACGTACAATCTCAGGCCTAGAGTTCATCCTAGAGTTACCACTGACTGGAGTTCTAATAGATGGACAAATAGCTATCATACTGTGAGACTGAACCAGGTTTGAAACCTAGGTAGCGCTGGTTAAGTGCAAATGTTTTGTTTTTGTAAAAGTTTTACAGACCTGTTTCGGTGATTTGAAGAGCACGTTTTATTTCTATACTGTACACAAACAAAAGAAATGTAAATGAGTTGTAAAAAAAAAAAAAAAAAAAAGGGGGAGAATGAACTGTTCGTTGTTTTTATATTGAAAGTGTAAGAAAAAAAAAAACAAGGGGAAAAGATAAATGTTTATTGTTGGAAGGTTCTGTGTTTAAGCTAGTGTTTATATAAAAGTGAAAATGCGGATCTTGAAAAGAATTGTTTAATATGCATATGTGCCTTTGTATTTTGTTTTATATGGATGTATCTTTTATTCCTTTTCTTATATATGTACTATGCCCAACTGAAATGCCAGGTATGGCCGCTAATGTGTTGACCTTTTTATAGCTTGTTGGCTGGGGTCAGCCTTTTTTTTGTTGGGGGGGAATCTGTAACGGTGGTTTTACGTGTATTGTACTACTGCGCATGTGCGCCAGAGTTGTGCCTCTCTATGAAGACGGTGAGCTAGCTGTAGCATGGCCTCCGGTCTGATGTACCTACTCTAAGCTATCTGGTCAGGAATGGGGAGATGCGTTGGTGCTTATGTACTATTAAACCCGTCTTCTACCCCGCATGGAGTGTGTCCTGTGTGTGTGCCTCGAGGGAAGCCAGGATTAAGTGTATTTTCTCTGCTAGCTCCTCCACCACCCGCGTTTTCACCCATTACAGTCTTCTGAGTCCTTCATACTCCAAGATGAGAAGCCCTATGATGCCAGTTTGCAGGCCACTGTAGACAGCCGCCCATGCCAACATACAAGGTCAGATGTGTAAAGTAAAGGAGGTCATTTAGCTCCAGTGTTCTTGTATACAGCAAAAATGACAATAAAAGCCTTTAGACTAAACAGTTAATGTCTTTATATTCTCAAATAAAAGGTTTAGTTTATTAAAAATGTATTCACGGATGATTGTTCTGCAATTCACAGCTTCCCAATCCATGCAGTCATCATCTTTGTCTGAAGATGGACAATAAGGTGGAGCAGGCTGTTCATAAGAACAACTTCATGAATGGAGCATCATCAGCTACAATGAACCCGAGATTATACTGATGATATTTGGGGCATGTCTGCTTGGATGTATCACACATTGCCCACACTTCACTGACTTCCTTTGGTTGGTTAACAGTGATATCTACAGACACAAAATCGAGTTAGGAGAACACAGGTTTGGGTGCTGATCTTCTCTGTGAACTCTCGTTGGGATTTGTTTAGTTCCACCAGCAGCTCCCCCGATTTACTGTAATGAAGAACCCCTAGAGTAAACTACGGGCTGGACGGGAACCGAAAATTCTGGCCTTCCACCAGATTCCTTAAAAGTTAATTTAAGAATAGTGTATCAATCATAAGAACTATAAACACAAAGTAATAATAATAATGCTACTAGAATATTAATAATAGTGCTAATAACAATATAACAACATTAATAACAGCATCAGTTGATGTAGTGCGTTCATTAATTCATTTAAACAATTATTATTAGTAGTATTATTATTTATAATAATTATACTCACTATAACCCTATTTTGATAATTTTGTTTTTAAAAGAGTTTTTTCCATCAATCATAAGAACCCTTTAACCAAAGAATAGGTCTAAGAATCACAAGGCAGATGTGTGGTCACAGATTCTAAATATATGTTTTATATATATATATATATATAGTGGGAAAAAAAGTATTTAGTCAGTCACCAATTGTGCAAGTTCTCCCACTTAAAAATATGAGAGAGGCCTGTAATGGACATCATAGGTAGACCTCAACTATGAGAGACAAAATGAGAAAAACAAAAAAGTCACATTGTCTGATTTTTAAATAATTTATTTGCAAATAATGGTGGAAAATAAGTATTTGGTCAATAACAAAAGTTAATCTCAAAACTTTGTTATATAACCTTTGTTGGCAATGACAGAGGTCAAACGTTTTCTGTAAGTCTTCACAAGGTTGGCACACACCGTTGCTGGTATGTTGGCCCATTCCTCCATGCAGATCTCCTCTAGAGCAGTGATGTTTTGGGGCTGTCGGCGGGCAACACGGACTTTCAACTCCCTCCAAAGGTTTTCTATGGGGTTGAGATCTGGGCTAGGCCACTCCAGGACCTTGAAATGCTTCTTATGAAGCCACTCTATTGTTGCCCTGGCAATATGCTTGGGATCACTGTCATGCTGAAAGACCCAGCCACGTTTCATCTTTAATGCCCTTGCTGATGGAAGGAGGTTTGCACTCAAAATCTCACAATACATGGCTCCATTCATTCTTTCATGTACACGGACCAGTCGTCCTAGTCCCTTTGCAGAGAAACAGCCCCAAAGCATGATGTTGCCACCCCCATGCTTCACAGTTGGTATGGTGTTCTTTGGATGCAACTCAGCATTCACTCTCCTCCAAACACAACGAGTTTCATCTGACCATAAGACATTCTCCCAATACTCTTCCGGAACATCCAAATGCTCTCTAGCAAACTTCAGACGTGACCGGATATGTACTGGCTTAAGCAGGGGAACACGTCTGGCACTGCAAGATCTGAGTCCCTGGCGGCGTAGTGTGTTACTAACGGTAGCCTTTGTAACGTTGGTCCCAGCTTTCTGCAGGTCATTCACTAGGTCCCCCCGTGTGGTTCTGGGATTTTTGCTCATCGTTCTTGTGATCATTTTGACCCCACGATCTTGCATGGAGCCCCTGATCGAGGGAGATTAGCAGTGGTCTTGTAGGTCTCCCATTTTCTGATTATTGCTCCCACAGTAGATTTCTTCACACCAAGCTGCTTGCCTATTGCAGATTCAGTCTTCCCAGCCTGGTGCAGGTCTACAATTTTGTTTCTGGTGTCCTTCGACAGCTCTTTGGTCTTCACCACAGTGGAGTTTGGAGTGTGACTGTTTGAGGTTGTGGGCAGGTGTCTTTTATACTGTTAACAAGTTCAAACAGGTGCCATTAATACATGTAATGAGTGGAGGACAGAGCCTCTTAAAGAAGAAGTTACAGGTCTGTGACAGCCAGAAATCTTGCTTGTTTGTAGGTGACCAAATACTTATTTTCCACCATTATTTGCAAATAAATTCTTTTTAAAAATCAGACAATGTGATTTTCAGAATTTTTTATTTCTCATTTTGTCTCTCATAGTTGAGGTCTACCTATGATGTCAATTACAGGCCTCTCACAATTGGTGACTGATTATATATAACATATATATATATATATATAACATATATTTAGAATGAATTCTGCCCAGATCATTGCAGATTGGGCGCCTATAGCAGCTTGTTTTAGTCAGCTTGCCTCAACAGTGATCCACCAGCACACGTAGATTTTCTTTTAGCAAGCACACCAGATAGCCCTGCCAGTATAAAAACATATTTCTGATACCCTTATTTACAATTCCACCTTATAACGTAATCCTTGTGCAAAAACCTTCTCGACTGCTCGACTCACCGAGGGGGGCAGCCCTGTTGAGTTTACATATACAGAGTGCAGTACTAAAATGTTTGAGTCTGACTAGGTGATCTGTCAGTGCGTGATTGTGAAGTCTTTTGTTTTGATCCACAGCTCTCATAAGGACTCTCCCCTCGTGTCTGAAGCTGCCCTACACTGTGGTTCTAACTGTATGTGGCTTGCTGCTGGGAACACTCAGCCTTCATTATCCTGAAGTAAGATCACATTTTTAAGGGTGTGAAATAGAGATGGCACACTGCCAGTTTCTTTTTTCTGTAACTGATTTTTGAATTTTCTCTACTACTTAAACACTTCATTACCCCATAGGGAAAAAACACCGCTAACCTCACATCACACAGTGTGAGTGTGTGCTGCTTCAGGATAGATTAGTTTTCAGTCTGAAATGCAATCCAGCATTTTATGCAAAATGTGCGTAGCCATCCACACTGATATATGCCATATCTGTTTAAAAAGAAAGATGGAAGAGGAAGATGCTGTTATTTTGATTTAATATTCTGAATCCTGTTCATTTATAACTTATCTCTGTGTTCATAACAACATATTTCCACTCTTATTAAGGCCACAAAAAATGTCAGGTCTTTAAGAAAAAAAGAGTTTTGTATGGCTTACATGATTTATCAGCCTGCAGTTTGTGTAGTTTGTGTAAAGCCACAACTATCCGTTCTAGGTGTGAATCTGAGATAGCTCTGCAGTGTACAACAAAACAAAATCAATGCATTTTTGAAAATGAGTTAAACTGAGAGTAAAATACTGCATGGACATATAAAACTGTGCATTTATGCGATATCACAGATATTAGATCTGGGCAATATGACAGTATTTTATTGTATCATGATAAATTTTGTTACTGTGATAATATGCCTATTATGGGGTCTTTTCCTCCATAATAAGTATATGGAGGAGACGGTTAGTGCTTAATAAACACTGATCAGCTGCAGGTTTCATTAATAACAGTGTAATTAGACTGGTTAAATTAGATAAAGTACAGCAGATGTATTGTGATAAATTATTAATCTTATACAGGTAAGAATGTTCTAGAGTCTACAATAACAGAGCATTGCCATCTGTGTTTAAGAACATTGGTCATTTTTTGTAAAACAGTACTTGTACATGTTCTCCCCCTATATGGCTCTCGGCTGACAAGAGTCTAAGCAGCATTATGTGAGAAATATACAAATATACACAAGCTCTAAGAGACAGAACTGTCACTGAAAGTGAAAGAAGCATGTGGACAAAGACGGTAGTGTAATACATTTGCAGGATTTTACGCAAATATGGCCCGGGTGCCACAGCGTTGCACAGTTCTGGCGAGCAATGTCCTGTCCGCTTCACCCAAGTCACCAAGTGCAGGTTCTGCCGTGGTGTGCCAAGACACTGTGTCGCCTATTATGGCTAGTGGAGCATCAACATGATACATTAGCCCTGTAGCTCCAGTGTGAAAGTAGACACATGACATGGCTGATCAATTGCATCTGGGCTGATTTACATATGTGATGTATTCAAACCTGTTTAGGTATAAGTCCATGTTTAATGTTAAATTTGTCCTTTTTTGGGCAGATTCTGATTCTTGCTATACCTGGGTTTTTACTCAGCACCTGTCTGACCGGGGTCTTTACAGTGTAGTTGTATAACCACACTTGGGATTGGTCTGTTGGAAAGATGTTTGGCGCAATCATTAGCACCATTGATCCTGCATTATCAACAGCTGAATTGCACAGCTTGGGTAAGATAAGATAGTCCTTTATTAGTCCCGCAGTGGGGAAATTCACATTTGTTCCTGCAATCACAATAAAGATGATGTCAGGACAATATGAGATCTATGAATATCTATGAGTGTTAACAATTTGATATATATTAAATATGAATGTATACTAATGTGTGTATCTACCTATCATATAATGATAGGTAGATATAATGATGATAATGATAATATGCTGCTTCAGTAGTTCCGCACTCGTCCACCATCTTTCCTACTGCTGCTTTGCAGCAACCGCATTGTGGTCCATTTGGCCAAAAGTAGACTGCATCAGGGGTTCACTGGTTTTATAGTGCATAGCGCTAGAACACGAGAGGGAGTGTATTATCATGGATAACATAGACGTGTTAACGAATGCTATAGATCATTACAGCCCTGATGTTATTTGGGATAACACATGACCTTGAATGCTCTTTTTTTAAAGGCTTTTATTGTGATTTTACTGTGAAAACACTGTGCTGTTATCACAAATATCAGCACAACACTTCTCATCTAGTCAGATTGTGAGGTCGGAACTAACCAACTGTAGTATAAAGGGAATCTAATTTGCCTTCTGAGAATTCGGGCCACACTACAAAATTGCTGACACCCTAAATAGAACACTAAACAGTGAGCAGGGGCGGATTCAGAGACAGCTGTCCTTTCTTTTTGACAGGAACGGCTAAGCATCTGATTCTGATTACAGAGAGCGAGATGTTGTTTAGTGATGGAACTGCCTTCATCATGTTTAAAATGTTTAAAGACCTGGCCATCGGTCATGGCCACATTGATGGTAGTCTTCATATCTTCATAAATATATCTATATCTCTTCAGTTGTTTCAGCTTCCTGAATATAGCTGTATTTTTGTCCCACAGCATTTGTCTGTGAAACTGATGGTGAAAGTTTTGGGGACTCCTCTTCTGGGATTTGTTGGGTTGGGTCAAAGATCACCACCTATTGGCTTTCACACATCTTCAGTGACATGGTCACTGAAATAACGGTCAGCCTCTCGATGACGTACATCCCGTTCTATCTTGGTAAGTGATTTTTGAAGGCGTTTGTTTAGTGTGTGATCTGAATGTCCCAGTTTCCCATCTCAGTGTGACATTATCGTTTCTAGTGAAGTGGTGGAGAGAGTGTTCAACATGATGCTTATTTGAGCAGTTAATAATCATCTTCATGATTCCAGAGGTTTTTGGAAAAGTCGTCCCTGATCGTTTTTTTGACCACATTCTCTGTTCCTCTGTGCTGCATGTGGATGTAATGAGTACAAATATTAACATCTGTCCTTCGACAGCTCAGTGGTTGGGAATGTCTGGCGTTATTGCCATTCTCATAATGGGTCTTTTTATTGACACGGTCAACTTCAGTCCTGAAATTAAAGTCATTCTCTTATGATCAGTGCCTTGAAGGAATAGTCCAGCATTTTTCCATCTGATCTCTGTCTGCTATAATATAAAGCATAGAAAAAGAAATCCAGATGAAAGCGCTGTATTGAACAATGCAGTATCTAATGTCTATGATGTAAATAGTAATGTCAACTTTTCAGATATATTAACCTGTACATTTTAAACTGTGCATCTATAGAGTAAGTTAATGTGTATCTGTATTTTTATCATTTTTCTGATGGGCAGTTTTCGGTCCAAAGATTATGTCATGCATGTTTCAGCATTATGTTCTGTGGCTGTAATTTCATAAAAGTCCTGCTTAAATGTTTAAAATTAAATGTAAAATTAAATGTTTATTTTCTAATTTTTATTTCATTTCCTGATTTCGTGCAGGATTTGGGAACTGTTGACATACCTGGCCAATACAATGATCTTCTTCATCATTGGACTTATCACTTCCCAAGCGTTTCAGCACATGGTTCTCTATGACTGGCTCTACATTTTGGCACTTTTCCCTGCCATTACCGTTACAAGGTGTGTCTTACACAAAATGAATTTTTTATTTTGACCCTTGTTCACTGTTAGCATTTCTATGTATTATTACTATCCATATTATTTAGGAAAGGTGGCATACACCGATCACCCCCAATATTGAGCATCACCCCCTTGTTCCATCCCAGTAGATTTGACCATTCGAGGCATGGATTCCACAAGACCTCTAAAGATGTCCTGTGGTATCTGACATCAAATCTAACGTTAGCAGCAGATCCTTTAAGTGCTGTAAGTTGTAAGAGGTGGGACCTCCATGTGCATCAGCGAGCCTTCTGTATCCAATGCCGGTTCACCGGTTACTTTTAATGAGTACTGACTGCACACCAGAAAAACCCTGAATGCATGCCTGATATTTCTGAGATGTTCTGATAAAGTATCCCGGATTCTCATTTTCACTGCTTCAAAACATTACCTACAGGGGCTGACTGTTTACTTGTTAATATATTTACCCCTTGACAGGAGACACTGTAGAAGATAGTCAGTGGTTTTACTTTATCTGTCTGTGTTGCTAATGTTATGGCTGATTGGGGTATATATGAGTTTATTATTATTAATATCAATAAAGGGAATCTGCAGTCTACTAACATGCATGCTGATATGTCCTTGCAGGCTGTTGACAGTTTTTCTGCTATCGCCCGTCCTGTCCTGCGTTGGATATGGCTTTAACTGGCGCTGGGCTTTAGTTTGTGTCTGGGGTGCAACCAGAGGGTTTTTTTTTTTTTTTGCCTGAGCCTGACACTAATGGCTTTTCAGGCTGAAGGACTGGAGAAACTACTAGTACGAGACAAGGTAATTAGTCCCAAAAAAGACCTTAGATAAAGTACACAGCGATTAGAACGATTAAAGGGCCAATATTAATCTAATTTTACAGAACAAACTGGACTTATATGAATACATTAAAGGGAATTACTTATAGAATGTTATATTTATGATAAGTGTTGATGGTGACTTGATTTGAAATACAAGCCAGCAGTGTTTTAAAGATCTTCATTAATATTTTACAGTTTATGCACATCAGTAATGTATATTGTGTCAACACCAAAGTTCATTTTTGTCATGTGGAACCGCTTGGCTTTTGTTTTGTTTGTTTGTTTTTTTTAAACCACGATATCGATGATGAACCCTATAAGTAATGCTGTCTCATTCTCAGCCCAAATAATATGCTGATGGAATGGTCAACATCAGCAAATGGAAGAGGAGAAATTTTAGTATGATTACATTACACTTAAAAACGTGGTGCAATGAACTTAAAATATTTATATTTAAATCTGTTCTACATTTATTCCACAGTGACAGACAAACGTAGATAAACTAAAAAAAACAACCTGGTTTTAATGTAATTAAATGGAAATAAAGTTTAGTATGTTTTTTTTTTCTAGTTGTATCATCCTTTTTTCATTGTGTTTTTAATTGGATTAAAACGTGGGGAGCGCAGATTTGATCTGGTCGATACAGAATGTAAATCAAATATAAATGTCATTTGTGAGCCAAAACATCTGTTCAGTAACCTTATTATCTCTGAAAGAGAACGTTGTTGTGCCAGGTATGATAAACAACAAACATTACGACACAAAACACAATACCACATATTTATAAACTTTATTGCCCTGAATACGGTTTACGGTGGGCTCCTTGTCAGCAGTGGTTCATGGAGGGACAGACCACCAACTGGCAGGGTGTCAGGCCTGTTGATTGATAAAGAATCTATGTGTTGATCTCCAGCAGAACAGAGTGGACTGTCGTTTTACCAGGAAGAGGAGAACAGGTCCAGACTGTGATGTAAATGACATCCCCAAAACAGAAACTGGACAAAATGATAGAGATAGCCCAAATGCACATCCTGAAATCCTTTAAGGTTCCTACACTCTCTCTCTTTCACACACACAGTATCAATCTAATATATGGACACTTCTACTTAGGCAGTGCTGCTGCTTTTAGACCCGCTTTGCCCTGATACAGCTTTAACCACTCTCAAGTAGCTATTCAAAGATGTTGATAATAAATTCATACCTAGGCACCACTTTATGGATTTGTCCTTGTAGTCAATTGTTAAAGTGTTTCTACCATGAAACATCTCATGTTGCTTTCTTACAAATAAAAGAGGTTTACATGCATTATCTAAGAGCTGTGGTAATTTACACATTTCTAAATGTACCGTCCCAGTCTGTGTGGTCCACACAAACTCACACTGTATGTTCTAATGAATGCATTCAGCTACTTAAAGTTGCTCACATTGCTGACACAGATGTGCAAAAGCACACACACAGCTTGTCTAGTCCCTGTGGAGTAGCACTGCTGATAGAATAGGACTCTCTGAAGCAGATCAACATCATGAACCTATTGACACCATGCTGCCTAATGCCAGTCGTGGGCTAGAGGGGTATAAAGCCCCCCAGCATTGAGCTGTGGAGCAGTGGAAGAGCTGTGAATGGAATGATGGTGGAGCTCCATCCAGTACTTTTGGGATAAGTTGGGGATGAGGTGGGATGGTGATCATCATCCAACATCCTGACCTTACTAACGCTCTTGTCGCTTAAGTCTAAATAAATGAATTGCTAATCAAGCAAAAAACATTTAAATGGCAGTGATCAACTTTATGATTATAGAATTACGTTTTAATAATAGTAATATGCAAAATAATAGTGCATTTCTGCAATGATGTTCATGATATGACAAGTTCTTCTGTTTGCATTAATTCAGAATAATGTCAGATGTGCCGGGACAGGTAGTGGCCAGTGTTATTTCCCATTGAGCCCATTGAGTCAAACTGAACCTGTCTTGTGCCATGTTCCTCTTTTTCCGTGTTCTTCTCTACTATGGCTTTATCACTCACTCTATTAAATCTCCTCTAGTCATGGCTGATGAGGTTATGAGCTCTGAAAAATCCCCAACCCAATGTCCTGCAGCGTGTAATTCAGTAAGCATTGAGATAGGGTGGGTAGGGGAACGGGACAGTGGTGCATGTGTGGACTGACTCAGCCTGGTTTATCTTCAGAAGAGCTACTGGGAGCAGTACAGTGCCGGAATGCTGACAAGGAAAGTCGCAATGACCCTTATCAACCAGTGATTTAGCTCACCCCGAATCGTTGTTTGGTGGGGTTTGGAACATTATCCTGTAATTAGTACGATATATAGTTCAGCCAACACAATTTACTAACTCTCTTTCAGCAGTAAGTGACC
Source organism: Salminus brasiliensis (assembly GCF_030463535.1). Lineage (NCBI taxonomy): Eukaryota > Metazoa > Chordata > Actinopteri > Characiformes > Bryconidae > Salminus > Salminus brasiliensis. Next base: position 14,271,615 of record NC_132898.1, on the reverse strand, counting down.
AGAAAATACTATATACCATATAATTATCCAAAAACATAAACATGAAGTCAGTGGTCAATGAGAGTGTCTACCTGTAATTAACTCTATATAACATTAGAATAAACTCAAATAAACATAAAGTCAGTGGTCAGATCGTTTTGTTGGTCAGTAAAGTAATTGATATGCTGGTTAGAAGAGCACAGGTTCGGGTGCTGATCTCCATACACTGTATGGGTGTGTTAAGTTCCAGCTGCAGCTCACCTGATCTACTTTACTGATCTAGCAAAGCTAACACACTCACACACAACGATCACAATGAATTGTGTTTATTTTAATGTTATGAGAATTTTTTTTTCTAAAAATAACTCTTTTCACTTTATTACTATATTTTATTAATGAGGAAATGTATCATGTATTTTAAATGTGTTGGGGTTTTTTTTGGCAATCTTTCTACTTAGAGATAAGTAGAGGTAAGGCTGTGGGGTGTGAATGGGATGTACGGTTTTGGTGTAGTGTGTAAAAACTGTAATAATGTAAAGATTGTAAGGTGTTCACTGTTCACCACTCAGTCCATGTCCATCCCAGTACAGCCTGCTCTTTGAATGAGGTGCAAAACAGGGCAGCCAGTTAGAACAGAGCTTATTTACATATTATTTATATAGGCTTATTTAGCTTTAAAGGCATAGTAACATAAAATAGTGGTATTTATATTATCATGGCTATCTGTTTGTAATAAACTAATCAAACAAGAGCAATTTAAATATCTCAACAAAATTAATAGAATAAGGGCTTTCTCCACATTCAGCCCAAAATACCACTTTAATGACGACTGCAGTCTCAGAATTATTCGACCCCTTTATCACCAGCCTCTTTAAAACTTAGTAGAGCTCCCTTCTGAGGTTCTGCCCTGCTGCAAACGTGCTGCCCAGCCAGATACCAGCTTCTAGCCCCTTCCTCACTGGCTCCAGTTCACCGATATTGCTGGGTTTGCTGCTGCAGCCGCCTTCCAAAGATTTTCTATGGGGTTCAGGTGTTCAAGTCAGGCGACTGTGCAGAACCTTCCAGGACTTCTTAAACCAAGCCTTGGGGGACTTGGGGTATGCTTTGGCTCACTGTCCTGTTGGAAGGTCCAAAGATACTCAAGCCTCCTCACAGAAGGCATGATGTGTTCTCCTAGGATTTCCCAATACTTGATTGAATCCATCTTGCCCTTCCACTCGCTGTCTTCAAACGCTGTCTTACTTACTAGAGTACTACTTGTGGTCTCCATACTGTTTAGTAGAGTCTAAGCTTGGAATGATCTTTTGGATCCTAGCCTCTACAAATGACCTAAGGGTATTTTCGGTGAGTGAACGGTGAAGCACGTTTGTAAGTTGCTCTGGAGAAGAGCAGCTGCTAAATGCCTTCAGTGTAAATGTAAATTCATCAAGATAATCATCTTCCAAAAACACATCCCAGCCCTCTGAATCCTAGCCCTAGCTTGTGTGCAGGATTATGTTCAGTGGGTTGAATTCATCTGAGACAGCAGTTGTCATTAATAGTAGTATTGTGAGCTGAATCTGGAGATTACACTAATTTACAGTGGAGGTTGAATAATTTTGAGTGCTGTAGTGTAGACATGTTGCATGGAACTAGTAGGCCTTAGAGGCATGTCAAACAGAGGACAGGTGTAATTCATGTTGTTTTTCCTCAGGTTCATGAGTGTTGATGACAAACATGTACTGGGATTGGGGGAAAAAAATTTCAGTATCAAGTGCTGGAAACTGATCAACTGGATCTGTGTCATCAAATACACCAAGCCTTCAAAGTAAGTCAACCCCCAAACCCCATTTCGTCTAGACCAGAGAAAATACACTTTGAAACTAGACCAACACAAGCACATGCTGTGAGGTTCTGCATCGGTTCTGACCCGTTAGAACACCTTCTATTTACATTTGCTGTGTTGCTAAATCAGGACCAGGAAGACCACAGTGTTTCGTAATAATTATGCAACAGTTTCATTCTTTAGTCTTGCACTGCAACTACAAGGCTAATGTAGCACTTAACACTAGCATCTGTTAGCACAGTGTAATCTGCATGCATAAATCACACTTTTCCCAAACCAAGCCAAGGAGGCCTTTATACAGTGGGGGGAAAAAATGTATTTAGTCAGTCACCAATTGTGCAAGTTCTCCCACTTAAAAAAATGAGAGAGGCCTGTAATTGACATCATAGGTAGACCTCAACTATGAGAGACAAAATGAGAGACACTGTCTGATTTTTAAAGAATTTATTTGCAAATAATGGTGGAAAATAAGTATTTGGTCACCTACAAAGAAGCAAGATTTCTGTCTGTCACAGACCTGTAACTTCTTCTTTAAGAGGCTTCTCTGTCCTCCACTCATTACTTGTATTAATGGCACCTGTTTAAACTCGTTAACAGTATAAAAGACACCTGCCAACAACCTCAAACAGTCACAGTCCAAACTCCACTATGGTGAAGACCAAAGAGCTGTCGACGGACACCAGAAACAAAACTGTAGACCTGCACCAGGCTGGGAAGACTGAATCTGCAATAGGCAAGCAGCTTGGTGTGAAGAAATCTACTGTGGGAGCAATAATCAGAAAAAAATGGGAGACCTACAAGACCACTGCTAATCTCCCTCGATCAGGGGCTCCATGCAAGATCTCAGCCCGTGAGGTCAAAATGATCACAAGAACAGTGAGCAAAAATCCCAGAACCACACGGGGGGGACCTAGTGAATGACCTGCAGAAAGCTGGGACCAACGTTACAAACTACCGGCTACCATCAGTAACACACTACGTTGCCAGGGACTCAGATCTTGCAGTGCCAGACGTGTTCCCCTGCTTAAGCCAGTACATATCCGGCCGCATCTGAAGTTTGCTAGAGAGCATTTGGATGTTCCGGAAGAGTATTGGGAGAATGTCTTATGGTCAGATGAAACTCGTTGTGTTTGGAGGAGAGTGAATGCTGAGTTGCATCCAAAGAACACCATAACAACTGTGAAGCATGGGGGTGGTAACATCACACTTTGGGGCTGTTTCTCTACAAAGGGACTAGGACGACTGGTCTGTGTACATGAAAGAATGAATGGGGCCATGTATTGTGAGATTTTGAGTGCAAACCTCCTTCCATCAGCAAGGGCATTGAAGATGAAACGTGGCTGGGTCTTTCAGCATGACAATGATCCCAAGCACACTGCCAGGGCAACAAAGGAGTGGCTTTGTAAGAAGCATTTCAAGGTCCTGGAGTGGCCGAGCCAGTCTCCAGATCTCAACCCCATAGAAAACCTTTGGAGGGAGTTGAAAGTCTGTGTTGCCCGCCGACAGCCCCAAAACATCACTGATCTAGAGGAGATCTGCATAGAGGAATGGGCCAACATACCAGCAACGGTGTGTGTCAACCTTGTGAAGACCTTGTTTGACCTCTGTCATTGCCAACAAAGGATATATAACAAAGTATTGAGATGAACTTTTGTTATTGACCAAATACTCATTTTCCACCATTATTTGCCAATAAATTCTTTAAAAATCAGACAGTGTGATTTTCTCATTTTGTCTCTCATAGTTGAGGTCTACCTATGATGTCAATTACAGGCCTCTCTCAAATTTTTAAGTGGGAGAACTTGCATAATTGGTGACTGACTAAATACTTTTTTCCCCCACTGTATAAACGTAGTGCCAAATAATTCTTATTGGAATCCACTTCAAGTCTGTTTAAAACAAGGTTTGATATGACTTTGGCATGCAGTTAGCTAGTTTATGCTAACGGATAGCTATAGCCATGGTCCTGTCAAAAGATGATATAAAGTCTCAAAATCATAAACATGGTCCACACAGAAACCCTGCAATGCGCTTTAAAGTGTGTGATGCTAATTTCCACGAGCGAGCCAGGACGTGCTAACACCGCACTAGCGATGTTGCATGCGACCCATAGCTGACTCAAGTATGACGTGACTTCTGCCAGCCGTGATTAATGACACCTAGAACTAGAACTCGCTGTGTGTCTTCCTCACCTATGGAGGGAGCTGCGTCTCCAAGATCTGTTCAGCTCAAACTCAGTTAGCGTGAATCTGAGCTGTGTGTAGAAGCTCTCCTACAGTTTAATCTGTGTAGAAACTTCTTTCACTTTTCCTAAAAGAAGCATGCTGTGCTTTACTTTTTGAGGCCCAGTCTCAAATCACTCCCTCTCCACTATGGAGTGCACTTTGTAGGTTGTGAAGTAGCAGCACCTCCACCCAAAACAGTACACGTCAGTACAAGACAGTTACATTCAGCTGGACAACTCAGTTTCTACCATGCTGGCACTGTCTAATGATTTTTGTGTTGTGTTGTGTTTTTTTAAGTAGTGCACTATGTAGAGAGGATGATGTGATTTGAGACGGGGCCGAAAGTCTCTTCTCAGAAAGAGTGAAATGTGCAGGTCAGTGGTGAAAGGAGAACGAACAGTTTCCTCATGGAAATCTGCACACAGCTCCACAGTAATATGAAATAAATCTCATTTCACAGTTGGTTCAGTCCTTCTCAACCCCTCAACTAAAAAAAAAAAGTGCTACACCTGTGTGAGCACTTGAGAGACGTGAGAAAATTGTGTGCTAATATTTTGCATTTTCAAAACCTTTGGTGTGTAACAGCCTTAATTGTCTACTAGGATTTGCTGAAAGTATTGTGGGTATGTTTGATTAGCCACAGGGGCTATTTACCACTCCTCTAATAAAAAACAGATTGGAGAAAAAAAGAATTTGGCCATGGGTGCCTAAACTTTTGCATAAGACTGTATGTTTCTGTTATGCTAAATCAGCGTCCATGGTTATGGTGATGATTGAAAGGTAAAGAAATGTATGTTAGTGCTTTGCAGAATTTAGGTTCCTGAATAATAAAATGTTGGGTTTGACAGGAATGCCATGCAGAAGCTGTGCTACAAGATTGTCTTCAGTGCCCCCTTTCATTCGCATGTGCATCGTAATCCTGCTCAACGTATTGACCATCATTTTGGACTTCATCCCTGAAGTTAGCGAGAAGTACATCCTGGAGCTCTACGTGGCAAACTACGTCTTCTTTGCCTTTTACGTTGCTGAAGCTGCGTTGAGGGTAAGAGAAATGAGGGTGTGTTTTGTGGCAGTGGCTGGTCAAAACACAGTTGCAGATGGATGGACCCTTGATGGACAGATTCAACATCAGGGAGGGAAGGAGTAATGGCATCCTCGGAACCTGAAAGACAACAAAGACAATCAATACAGGTTTTGAAACTGAAAGATCACTTACCTTTTACACAGTTGCAGAACAATAGACAGTGAGCCAGACACAGCTGCAGATGGACAGATTGATGGTGGCTGGATCTACGGTCAGGGAGGGAAGGGCTCAGAAGGTCCTCAACCTGTAAGACAAAAAAAAGTTAATACATGTGTAGAAACTGAATGATGAACTAACTCTTACACACTTGCAGTCAGAGAGATAGCGAGTCACACACACCGTTGCAATGGACAGACACTTGTTTGATGGATCCACCATTAGGAAGGGGGGGGGGCCCTGGAGTCCTGAAAGCCTGTAAGACAACAAAGAAAATCAATACGTGTATAGAAACTGAATGATCACCTACCTGTTACACAGGTGCAGACAGTTAGACCCTTGATTGACAGATGCATCATCAGGGAGGGAAGGGGTAATGGCATCCTCTAAACCTGTAAGACAAAAAAGAAAATCAATACATGTATAGAAACTGAATGATCACCTACCTGTTACACAGTAGCAAACAGATAGACAGCGAGCCATACACAGTGGCAGATGGATGGAACCTTGATGGACAGATGCACCATCAGGAAGGGAAGGGGTATTGGCATCCTCAGAACCTAAAAGATAAAGACAATCAATACAGGTTTTGAAACTGAAAGATCACTTACCTTTTACACAGTTGCAGAACAATAGACAGTGAGCCAGACACAGCTGCAGATGGACAAATTGATGGTGGCTGGATCTACGGTCAGGGAGGGAGGGCTCTGATAGTCCTAAACCTGTAAGACAAAAAAAAAAAAACGTCAATACATATATAGAAACTGAACGATGAACTAACTCTTACACACTGGCAGTCAGATAGATATCGAGTCACACAAATAGTTGCAAAGGACAGACTCTTGTTTGATGGATCCACCATTAGGAAGGAGGGGGGGTCCTGGAGTCCTGAAAGCTTGTAAGACAACAAAGAATGTCAATACATGTATAGAAACTGAATGATCACCTACCTGTTAGACAGTAGCAAACAGATAGACAGCGAGCCGTACACAGTGACAGATGGATGGACCCTTGATGGACAGACGCACCATCAGGGAGGGAAGGGGTAATGGCATCCTCTAAACCTGTAAGACAACAAAGAAAATCAATACATGTATAGAAACTGAATGATGAACTAATTCTTATACACTTGCAGTCAAATAAATATAGAATCACACAAATAGTTGCAATGGACAGACACTTGTTTGATGGATCCACCATTAGGAAGGGGGGGGGGCCCTGGAGTCCTGAAAGCCTGTAAGACAACAAAGAAAATCAATACGTGTATAGAAACTGAATGATCACCTACCTGTTACACAGGTGCAGACAGATAGACCCTTGATTGACAGATGCATCATCAGGGAGGGAAGGGGTAATGGCATCCTCTAAACCTGTAAGACAAAAAAGAAAATCAATACATGTATAGAAACTGAATGATCACCTACCTGTTACACAGTAGCAAACAGATAGACAGCGAGCCATACACAGTGGCAGATGGATGGAACCTTGATGGACAGATGCACCATCAGGAAGGGAAGGGGTATTGGCATCCTCAGAACCTAAAAGATAAAGACAATCAATACAGGTTTTGAAACTGAAAGATCACTTACCTTTTACACAGTTGCAGAACAATAGACAGTGAGCTAGACACAGCTGCAGATGGACAAATTGATGGTGGCTGGATCTACGGTCAGGGAGGGAGGGCTCTGAAAGTCCTAAACCTGTAAGACAAAAAAAAAAAAACGTCAATACATATATAGAAACTGAACGATGAACTAACTCTTACACACTGGCAGTCAGATAGATATCGAGTCACACAAATAGTTGCAAAGGACAGACTCTTGTTTGATGGATCCACCATTAGGAAGGAGGGGGGGTCCTGGAGTCCTGAAAGCCTGAAAGACAACAAAGAAACTCAATACATGTATAGAAACTGAATGATCACCTACCTGTTAGACAGGTGCATACAGATAGACAGCGAGCCGTACACAGTGGCAGATGGATGGACCCTTAATGGACAGATGCACCATCAGGGAGGGAAGGGGTAATGGCATCCTCTAAACCTGTAAGAGAACAAAGAAAATCAATACATATATAGAAACTGAATGATCATGTAACACTTGTGTGCCGAGGCTATCACAAAGAGTTATGTTAGTGGACCAGTTCTAGGCTCGTTGGGAGTGGTGCAATAATAAACAACCAGAGACACAAGTATAAAGGGTTATTTTGGTGTTTAGTAAACAAATATTTGACAGGCAGACATTTATATACAATTGGCACAAATGTTTCTGTTATCAAATTAAAGAAAATCAGAAAACCAACAATGTTGTATTTTGAGTTTTATACTGTGTTTATATTTATTATGCTTTATTTAGGACGTATTAGTTCAAGTTCAGTTAATGGTTGAGCTTATATTCACTATGAATTTATTTGTGTTCGTTTAGATTAGTCAGTTTACAACAGGGTTAAATCAATACTGGTTTATTCTTCTAGTGTGACTGCGGATTCTTTTTGGTTTGACGGTTAAACGGTAAGTATTTTTTATGTTGGAAATTTACAATTATATTTCTCTCCTATGTAGGTTGAGTATTGTGAGAGTTAACGAATTTTTCTTTTTCCTCCTAGGTTTCACAGGAACTTCTTTGCTAAATCAACCACTTGGAATCCCTTATAAATACAACAATGAATAAAAATGAAATAAAAAAATAGAAAACAAAATGCAACCCTTGTCTGTCTTTTAGAACTAAAAGAGTACTGTATAACCTCCCTTACTGTTCAGTATTTCACTTAACCAATGCACAATTAACATAACACATACATATTTTTCCAGAACCAAATAACAAAACAGGGAGAAAAGAATGCTTTTGGGTCAGTCCATTAAGTGAATTTACACTTAATGCTCAATATTTTGATCGTGCTGTAGAACAGTTCTGAATGTTCCAGGATGTTCCAGGTAAGAAAAAAAAATAGTGAACAACACAGGGTCCACGTCGCTCCTTAATGTAGCTCCTTTCCCTTTTTTCCTTTAGGAACGCAAAAGTGTTCCATTCAAACTAAAAAACCTCAGAGCAGTCCAGGTCCTACCGTACAGGAGGATCGGGTTCACTTCTTTACTGTTAATAGGCACAAGATCCGGGGTTGGCTCGCCATCCAGTGTCCACTGCACCCACACAGGCTACGGTGTATGAGGCACTCAGTTGTACACAGGAACTACTGTATATTTCAGAGAAGGGAAAAAAACCTGACCTGTATTACAGGTCGAGAGAACACAAAATATCACAATCAATGTCCGTTTCATGCAGTATCAGGGGTAATGAAAAACCAACAGGGCTACGTGTGCCACTGCATTAACAACATGGCGACGGAACAGCAGGCTAATGTTACTAGCGGTAGGCTAGCTCTGATCTGGAACCGTCCGTTTACAACACCACGTAGCTAGTTTAAACATCACATATTCAGTCTAATTTACACAGCAAGATAACACAACAGATTTTTTTTTCACTGATGTATCCATATGTTACACTCTAAATAAATTCGCTGATATACAACAGTAAACAGAGTTTCAACTCACCAAAAACCAACTTAATACATTCAAAACTGGGAATTGTCATCCTCTTTGGGTACCGGAACTGATAAAAACCCACATATAGAGCTGATTTAGTCTCTATTTTTTTTTTCAGAAAATAGGCTGTATTTTCAGGTTGTGCTAACACTTCTCCCCTCTGCTCGAACTCTGCTCCGGAGCTCCCCACTCACGGCTCGTCTTTTTTTTCTTTTCCCGCCAAGTCGTCTTAAAGGGGCAGCGCACCTTTCTCTATGGCGCGTTTAATTGAATGAATGCGTTATTGAATTAATATTTTAACCACCTTTATTAATCGTACAGGCTTTTAATATGAACTAGTTAGTATTATTTATTTATTAATGACTATTTCTGTTCATTTAAGTGTATTAATAGTTCAATATCTTGAGGTTTTGCCGTGACATATTTTAACATGGGTTACAATCACCTACCTGTTAGAGAGGTGCAGACAGATTGACTGCGAGCCATACACAGTGACAGATGGATGGACCCTTGATGGACAGATGCACCATCAGGGAGGGAATGGGTAATGGCATCCACTAAACCTGTGAGACAACAAAGAAAGTCAATACATGTATAGAAACTGAATGATTACATAGCTCTTAGACAGTAGCAAACAGATAGACAGCGAGCCATACACAGTGACAGAAGGATGGACCCTTGATGGACAGATGCACCATCAGGGAGGGAATGGGTAATGGCATCCTATAAACCTGTAAGACAACAAAGAAAATCAATACATGTATAGAAACTGAATGATTACATAGCTCTTAGACAGTAGCAAACAGATAGACAGCGAGCCGTACACAGTGGCATATGGATGAAACCTTGATGGACAGATGCACCATCAGGGAGGGAAGGGGTAATGGCATCCTCGGAACCTGAAAGACAACAAAAACAGTCAATACAGGTTTTGAAACTGAAAGATCACTTACCTTTTACACAGTTGCAGAATAATAGACAGTGAGGCAGACACAGCTGCAGATGGACAGATTGATGGAGGCTGGATCTACGGTCAGCGAGGGAGGGGCTCAGAAGGTCCTAAAGCTGTAAGACAAAAAAAAGTCAATACATGTATAGAAATTGAATGATGAACTAACTCTTACACACTTGCAGTCAGATAAATATCGAGTCACAAAAATAGTTGCAATGGACAGACACTTGTTTGATGGATCCACCATTAGGAAGGAGGGGGGGGGGGGTCCTGGAGTCCTGAAAGCCTGTAAGACAGCAAAGAAAATCAATACATGTATAGAAACTGAATGATCACCTACCTGTTACACAGGTGCAGACAGATAGACCCTTGATTGACAGATGCATCATCAGGGAGGGAATGGGTATTGGCATCCTCAGAACCTAAAAGACAACAAAGACAATCAATACAGGTATTGAAACTGAAAGATCACTTACCTTTTACATAGTTGCAGAACAATACACAGTAAGGCAGACAAAGCTGCAGATGGACAGATTGATGGTGGCTGAATCTACGGTCAGGGAGGGAGGGGCTCTGAAAGTCCTAAATCTGTAAAACAAAAAAAAAGTCAATACATATATAGACACTGAATGAAAAACTAATTCTAACACACTTGCAGTCAGAAAGATCGAGTCACACAAATAGTTGCAATGGACAGACACTTGTTTGATGGATCCACCATTAGGAAGGAGGGGGGGGGGGTCCTGGAGTCCTGAAAGCCTGTAAGACAACAAAGAAAGTCAATACATGTATAGAAACTGAATGATCACCTACCTGTTAGACAGTAGCAAACAGATAGACAGCGAGCCATACACAGTGGCAGATGGATGGAACCTTGAACAGATGCACCATCAGGGAGTGAAGGGGTTTTGGCATCCTCAGAAACTAAAAGATAACAAAGACAATCAATACAGGTTTTGAAACTGAAATATAACTTACCTTTTACACAGTTGCCGAACAATAGACAGTGAGCCATACACAGTGGCAGATGGATGGAACCTTGATGGACAGATGCACCATCAGGGAGGGAAGGGGTAATGGCATCCTCTAAACCTGAAAGACAACAAAGAAAATCAATACATGTATAGAAACTGAATGATAAACTAATTCTAACACACTTGCAGTCAGAAAGATCGAGTCACACAAATAGTTGCAATGGACAGACACTTGTTTGATGGATCCACCATTAGGAAGGAGGGGGGAGTCCTGGAGTCCTGAAAGCCTGTAAGACAGCAAAGAAAATCAATACATGTATAGAAACTGAATGATCACCTACCTATTAGACAGTGGCAAACAGATAGACAACGAGCCGTACACAGTGACAGATGGATGGACCCTTGATGGACAGATGCACCATCAGGGAGGGAATGGGTAATGGCATCCTATAAACCTGTAAGACAGCAAAGAAAATCAATACATGTATAGAAACTGAATGATTACATACCTGTTAGACAGTAACAAACAGATAGACAGCGAGCCATACACAGTGGCATATGGATGAAACCTTGATAGACAGATGCACCATCAGGGAGGGAAGGGGTATTGGCATCCTCAGAACCTAAAAGACAACAAAGACAATCAATACAGGTTTTGAAACTGAAAGATCACTTACCTTTTACATAGTTGCAGAACAATACACAGTAAGGCAGACAAAGCTGCAGATGGACAGATTGATGGTGGCTGAATCTACGGTCAGGGAGGGAGGGGCTCTGAAATTCCTAAATCTGTAAAACAAAAAAAAAGTCAATACATATATAGACACTGAATGATAAACTAATTCTAACACACTTGCAGTCAGAAAGATCGAGTCACACAAATAGTTGCAATGGACAGACACTTGTTTGATGGATCCACCATTAGGAAGGAGGGGGGGGGGGGTCCTGGAGTCCTGAAAGCCTGTAAGACAACAAAGAAAGTCAATACATGTATAGAAACTGAATGATCACCTACCTGTTAGACAGTAGCAAACAGATTGACAGCGAGCCATACACAGTGGCAGATGGATGGAACCTTGATGGACAGATGCACCATCAGGGAGTGAAGGGGTTTTGGCATCCTCAAAAACTAAAAGATAACAAAGACAATCAATACAGGTTTTGAAACTGAAATATCACCTACCTGTTAGACAGTAGCAAACAGATTGACAGCGAGCCGTACACAGTGGCAGATGGATGGGACCTTGATGGACAGATGCACCATCACGAAGGAAAGGGGTATTGGCATCCTCAGAACCTAAAAGATAACAAAGACAATCAATACAGGTTTTGAAACTGAAATATCACTTACCTTTTACACAGTTGCCGAACAATAGACAGTGAGCCATACACAGTGGCAGATGGATGGAACCTTGATGGACAGATGCACCATCAGGGAGGGAAGGGGTAATGGCATCCTCTAAACCTGGAAGAGAACAAAGAAAATCAATGCATGTATAGAAACTGAATGATCATCTACCTGTTAGACAGTAGCAAACAGATTGACAGCGAGCCGTACAAAGTGGTAGATGGATTAAACCTTGATGGACAGATGCACCATCAGGGAGGGAAAGGGTAATGGCATCCTCGGAACCTGAAAGACAACAAAGAAAATCAATACATGTATAGAAACTGAATGATCACCTACCTGTTAGACAGTAGCAAACAGATAGACAACGAGCCGTACACAGTGACAGATGGATGGACCCTTGATGGACAGATGCACCATCAGGGAGGGATGGGGTAATGGCATCCTCTAAACCTGTAAAAGCAAAGAAAATCAATACATGTATAGAAACTGAATGATCACCTACCTGTTAGACAGTAGCAAACAGATTGACAGCGAGCCGTACAAAGTGGTAGATGGATTAAACCTTGATGGACAGATGCACCATCAGGGAGGGAAGGGGTAATGGCATCCTCGGAACCTGAAAGACAACAAAGACAGTCAATACAGGTTTTGAATCTGAAAGATCACTTACCTTTTACACAGTTGCAGAACAATACACAGTGAGCCAGACAGAGCTGCAGACGGACAGATTGGTGGAGGCTGGATTCACGGTCAGCGAGGGAGGGGCTCAGAAGGTCCTAAACCTGTAAGACAAAAAAAAGTCAATACATATATAGAAATTGAATGATGAACTAACTCTTACACACTTGCAGTAGGATAAATATCGAGTCACACAAATAGTTGCAATGGACAGACACTTCTTTCATGGATCAACCATTAGGAAGGAGGGGGGGGTCCTGAAGTCCTGAAAGCCTGTAAGACAACAAAGAAAATCAATACATGTATAGAAACTGAATGATCATCTACCTGTTAGACAGTAGCAAACAGATTGACAGCAAGCCGTACACAGTGACTGATGGATGGACCCTTGATGGACAGATGCACCATCAGGGAGGGAATGGGTAATGGCATCCTCTAAACCTGTAAGACAACAAAGAAAATCAATACATGTATAGAAACTGAATGATCACCTACCTGTTAGACAGTAGCAAACAGATAGACAACGAGCCGTACACAGTGGCAGATGGATGGGACCTTGATGGACAGATGCACCATCACGAAGGAAAGGGGTATTGGCATCCTCAGAACCTAAAAGATAACAAAGACAATCAATACAGGTTTTGAAACTGAAATATCACTTACCTTTTACACAGTTGCCGAACAATAGACAGTGAGCCATACACAGTGGCAGATGGATGGAACCTTGATGGACAGATGCACCATCAGGGAGGGAAGGGGTAATGGCATCCTCTAAACCTGGAAGAGAACAAAGAAAATCAATGCATGTATAGAAACTGAATGATCATCTACCTGTTAGACAGTAGCAAACAGATTGACAGCGAGCCGTACAAAGTGGTAGATGGATTAAACCTTGATGGACAGATGCACCATCAGGGAGGGAAAGGGTAATGGCATCCTCGGAACCTGAAAGACAACAAAGAAAATCAATACATGTATAGAAACTGAATGATCACCTACCTGTTAGACAGTAGCAAACAGATAGACAACGAGCCGTACACAGTGACAGATGGATGGACCCTTGATGGACAGATGCACCATCAGGGAGGGATGGGGTAATGGCATCCTCTAAACCTGTAAAAGCAAAGAAAATCAATACATGTATAGAAACTGAATGATCACCTACCTGTTAGACAGTAGCAAACAGATTGACAGCGAGCCGTACAAAGTGGTAGATGGATTAAACCTTGATGGACAGATGCACCATCAGGGAGGGAAGGGGTAATGGCATCCTCGGAACCTGAAAGACAACAAAGACAGTCAATACAGGTTTTGAATCTGAAAGATCACTTACCTTTTACACAGTTGCAGAACAATACACAGTGAGCCAGACAGAGCTGCAGACGGACAGATTGGTGGAGGCTGGATTCACGGTCAGCGAGGGAGGGGCTCAGAAGGTCCTAAACCTGTAAGACAAAAAAAAGTCAATACATATATAGAAATTGAATGATGAACTAACTCTTACACACTTGCAGTAGGATAAATATCGAGTCACACAAATAGTTGCAATGGACAGACACTTCTTTCATGGATCAACCATTAGGAAGGAGGGGGGGGTCCTGAAGTCCTGAAAGCCTGTAAGACAACAAAGAAAATCAATACATGTATAGAAACTGAATGATCATCTACCTGTTAGACAGTAGCAAACAGATTGACAGCAAGCCGTACACAGTGACTGATGGATGGACCCTTGATGGACAGATGCACCATCAGGGAGGGAATGGGTAATGGCATCCTCTAAACCTGTAAGACAACAAAGAAAATCAATACATGTATAGAAACTGAATGATCACCTACCTGTTAGACAGTAGCAAACAGATAGACAACGAGCCGTACACAGTGACAGATGGATGGACCCTTGATGGACAGATGCACCATCAGGGAGGGAAGGGGTAATGGCATCCTCTAAACCTGTAAGACAACAAAGAAAATCAATACATGTATAGAAACTGAATGATCACCTACCTGTTAGACAGTAGCAAACAGATTGACAGCGAGCCGTACAAAGTGGTAGATGGATTAAACCTTGATGGACAGATGCACCATCAGGGAGGGAAGGGGTAATGGCATCCTCGGAACCTGAAAAACAACAAAGAAAATCAATAAATGTATAGAAACTGAATGATCACCTACCTGTTAGTCAGTAGCAAACAGATAGACAGTGAGCCGTACACAGTTGCAGATGGATGGACCCTTGATGGACAGATGCACCATTAGGGAGGGAAGGGGTATTGGCATCCTCAGAACCTCAAAGATAACAAAGAAAATTAATACAGGTTTTGAAACTGAAAGATCACTTACCTTTTACACAGTTGCAGAACAATAGACAGTGAGGCATGGGGAATGGGGGGGTCCTGGAGTCCTGAAAGCCTGCAAGACAACAAAGAAAGTCAATACATGTTTAGAAACTGAATGATCACCTATCTGTCAGACAGTAGCAAACAGATTGACAGCGAGCCGTACACAGTGGCAGATGGATTAAACCTTGATGGACAGATGCACCATCAGGGAGGGAAGGGGTAATGGCATCCTATAAACCTTTAAGACAAAAAAGAAAATCAATATATGTATAGAAACTGAATGATCACCTACCTGTTAGACAGTAGCAAAAAGATAGTTAACGAGCCGTACACAGTGACACATGGATGGACCCTTGATGGACAGATGCACCATCAGGAAGGGAATGGGTAACGGCATCCTCTAAACCTGTAAGACAACAAAAAAAAATAAATACATGTATAGAAACTGAATGATCACCTACCTGTTAGA
Source organism: Salminus brasiliensis (assembly GCF_030463535.1). Taxonomy (NCBI): domain Eukaryota; kingdom Metazoa; phylum Chordata; class Actinopteri; order Characiformes; family Bryconidae; genus Salminus; species Salminus brasiliensis. Next base: position 14,256,042 of record NC_132898.1, on the reverse strand, counting down.
CAGGTGCAGACAGACAGCGAGCCGTACACAATCGCAGATGGATGGAACCTTGATGGACAGATGCACCATCAGGGAGGGAAGGGGTAATGGCATCCTCTAAAACTGTAAGACAACAAAGAAAATCAATACATGTATAGAAACTGAATGATCACCTACCTGTTAGACAGTAGTAAACAGATAGACAGCGAGCCATACACAGTGGCAGATGGATGGAACCTTGATGGACAGATGCACCATCAGGGAGGGAAGGGGTAATGGCATCCTCTAAACCTGTAAGACAACAAAGAAAATCAATACAAGTATAGAAACTGAATGATCACCTACCTGTTAGACAGTAGAAAACAGATAGACAACGAGCCGTACACAGTGACAGATGGATGGAACCTTGATGGACAGATGCACCATCAGGGAGGGAAGGGGTAATGGCATCCTCGGAACCTGAAAGACAACAAAGACAGTCAATACAGGTTTTGAAACTAAAAGATCACTTACCTTTTACACAGTTGCAGAACAATAGACAGTGAGCCAGACACAGCTGCAGATGGACAGATTGATGTTGGCTGAATCTACGGTCAGGGAGGGAGGGGCTCAGAAGGTCCTAAACCTGTAAGACAAAAAAAAAACAAAAAATGTCAATACATGTATAGAAACTGAATGATGAACTAACTCTTACACAATTGCAGTCAGATAAATATCGAGTCACACAAATAGTTGCAATGGACAGACACTTGTTTGATGGATCCACCATTAGGAAGGAGGGGGGGGGGGTCCTGGAGTCCTGAAAGCCTGTAAGACAACAAAGAATATCAATACATGTATAGAAACTGAATGATCACCTACCGGTTAGACAGTAGCAAAAAGATAGACACCGAGCCGTACACAGTGACAGATGGATGGACCCTTGAAAGACAGATGCACCATCAGGGAGGGAAGGGGAAATGGCATCCTCTAAACCTGTAAGACAAAAAAGAAAATCAATACATGTATAGAAACTGAATGATCACCTACCCGTTAGACAGTAGCAAACACATAGACAGCGAGCCATACACAGTGGCAGATGGATGGAACCTTGATGGACAGATGCACAATCAGAAAGGGAAGGGTTATTGGCATCCTCAGAACCTAAAAGATAAAGACAATCAATACAGGTTTTGAAACTGAAATATCACTTACCTTTTACACAGTTGCAGAACAATAGACAGTGAGCCAGATACAGCTGCAGACGGACAGATTGATGGAGGCTGGATCTACGGTCAGCGAGGGAGGGGCTCTGAAGATCCTAAAGCTGTAAGACAAAAAAAAGTCAATACATGTATAGAAATTGAATGATGAACTAACTCTTACACACTTGCAGTCAGATAAATATTGAGTCACACAAATAGTTGCAATGGACAGACACTTGTTTGATAGATCCACCATTAGGAAGGAGGGGGGCGTCCTGGAGTCCTGAAAGCCTGTAAGACAACAAAGAAAGTCAATACATGTATAGAAACTGAATGATCACCTACCTATTAGACAGTAGCAAACAGATAAAAAACGAGACGTACACAGTGACACATGGATGGACCCTTGATGGACAGATGCACCATCAGGGAGGGAAGGGGTAATGGCATCCTCTAAACCTGTAAGACAACAAAGAAAATCAATACATGTATAGAAACCGAACGATCACCTACCTGTTAGACAGCTGCAGACAGATAGACAGCGAGCCGAACACAGTGAATGATGGTTGGACCCTTGATGGACAGATGCACCATCAGGGAGGGAATGGGTAATGGCATCCTTGGAACCTCAAAGATAACAAAGACAATCAATACAGGTTTTGAAAGTGAAAGATCACTTACCTTTTACACAGTTGCAGAACAATAGACAGTGAGCCAGACACAGCTGCAGATGGACAGATTGATGGTGGCTGAATCTACGGTCAGGGAGGGAGGGGCTCTGAAGGTCCTAAACTTGTAAGACCAAAAAAAAAAAGAAAACAACAATACATGTATAGAAATTGGATGATGAACTAAATCTTACACACTTGCGGTCAGAAAGATCGAGTCACACAAATAGTTGCAATGGACAGACACTTGTTTGATGGATCCACCATTAGGAAGGAGGGGGGGGGCCCTAGAGTCCTGAAAGCCTGTAAGACAACAAAGAAAATTAATACATGTATAGAAACTGAATGATGAACTATTTTTTGTACACTTGCAGTCAAATAAATATAGAATCACACAAATAGTTGCAATGGACAGACACTTGTTTAATTGATCCACCATTAGGAAGGAAGAGGGGGGGGCTTGGAGTCCTGAAAGCCTGTAAGACAAAAAAGAAAATCAATACATGAATCTACGGTCAGGGAGGGAGGGGCTCAGAAGGTCCTAAACCTGTAAGACAAAAAAAAACAAAAAAAAGTCAATACATGTGTAGAAACTGAATGATAAACTAACTCTTACACACTTGCAATCGGATAGATATCGAGTTACGCAAATAGTTGCAATGGACAGACCCTTGTTTGATGGATACACCATTAGGAAGGAGGGGGGGGGTCCTGGAGTCCTGAAAGCCTGTAAAAAAACAAATAAAGTCAATACATGTATAGAAACTGAATGATCACCTACCTGTTAGACAGTAGCAAACAGAGAGACAACGAGCCGTACACAGTGACAGATGGATGGACCCTTGATGGACAGATGCACCATCAGGGAGGGAAGGGGTAATGGCATCCATGGAACCTGAAAGACAACAAAGACAGTCAATACAGGTTTTGAATCTGAAAGATCACTTATCTTTTACACAGTTGCCGAACAATACACAGTGAGCCAGACACAGCTGCAGACGGACAGATTGATGGAGGCTGGATTTACGGTCAGTGAGGGAGGGGCACAGCAGGTCCTAAACCTGTGAGACAAAAAAAAGTCAATACATATATAGAAATTGAATGATGAACTAACTCTTACACACTTGCAGTAGGATAAATATCGAGCCACACAAATAGTTGCAATGGACAGACACTTCTTTCATGGATCCACCATTAGGAAGGGGGGGGTCCTGGAGTCCTGAAAGCCTGAAAGACAACAAAGAAAATCAATACATGTATAGAAACTGAATGATCACCTACCTGTTAGACAGTAGAAAACAGATAGACAGCGAGCCGTACACAGTGACAGATGGATGGACCCTTGATGGACAGATGCACCATCAGGGATGGAATGGGTAATGGCATCCTCTAAACCTGTAGGACAACAAAAAATATATAAATACATGTATAGAAACTGAATGATCACCTACCTGTTAGACAGGGGCAGACAGACAGACAGCGAGCCGTACACAGTGGCAGATGGATGGAACCTTGATGGACAGATGCACCATCAGGGAGGGAAGGGGTAATGGCATCCATGGAACCTGAAAGACAACAAAGACAGTCAATACAGGTTTTGAATCTGAAAGATCACTTATCTTTTACACAGTTGCCGAACAATACACAGTGAGCCAGACACAGCTGCAGACGGACAGATTGATGGAGGCTGGATTTACGGTCAGTGAGGGAGGGGCACAGCAGGTCCTAAACCTGTAAGACAAAGAAAAGTCAATACATATATAGAAATTGAATGATGAACTAACTCTTACACACTTGCAGTAGGATAAATATCGAGCCACACAAATAGTTGCAATGGACAGAAACTTCTTTCATGGATCCACCATTAGGAAGGGGGGGGTCCTGGAGTCCTGAAAGCCTGAAAGACAACAAAGAAAATCAATACATGTATAGAAACTGAATGATCACCTACCTGTTAGACAGTAGAAAACAGATAGACAGCGAGCCGTACACAGTGACAGAAGGATGGACTCTTGATGGACAGATGCACCATCAGGGATGGAATGGGTAATGGCATCCTCTAAACCTGTAGGACAACAAAAAATATATAAATACATGTATAGAAACTGAATGATCACCTACCTGTTAGACAGGGGCAGACAGACAGACAGCGAGCCGTACACAGTGGCAGATGGATGGAACCTTGATGGACAGATGCACCATCAGGGAGGGAAGGGGGTAATGGCATCCTCTAAACCTGTAAGACAACAAAGAAAATCAATACATGTATAGGAACTGAATGATCACCTACCTGTTAGACAGCAGCAAACAGACAGACAGCGAGCCGTACACAGTGGCAGATGGATGGAACCTTGATGGACAGAGGCACCATCAGGGAGGGAAGGGGTAATGGCATCCTCTAAACCTGTAAGACAACAAAGAAAATCAATACATGTATAGAAACTGAATGATCACCTACCTGTTAGACAGTAGCAAACAGATTGACAGCGAGCCGTACAAAGTGGTAGATGGATTAAACCTTGATGGACAGATGCACCATCAGGGAGGGAAAGGGTAATGGCATCCTCGGAACCTGAAAGACAACAAAGAAAATCAATACATGTATAGAAACTGAATGATCACCTACCTGTTAGACAGTAGCAAACAGATAGACAACGAGCCGTACACAGTGACAGATGGATGGACCCTTGATGGACAGATGCACCATCAGGGAGGGATGGGGTAATGGCATCCTCTAAACCTGTAAAAGCAAAGAAAATCAATACATGTATAGAAACTGAATGATCACCTACCTGTTAGACAGTAGCAAACAGATTGACAGCGAGCCGTACAAAGTGGTAGATGGATTAAACCTTGATGGACAGATGCACCATCAGGGAGGGAAGGGGTAATGGCATCCTCGGAACCTGAAAGACAACAAAGACAGTCAATACAGGTTTTGAATCTGAAAGATCACTTACCTTTTACACAGTTGCAGAACAATACACAGTGAGCCAGACAGAGCTGCAGACGGACAGATTGGTGGAGGCTGGATTCACGGTCAGCGAGGGAGGGGCTCAGAAGGTCCTAAACCTGTAAGACAAAAAAAAGTCAATACATATATAGAAATTGAATGATGAACTAACTCTTACACACTTGCAGTAGGATAAATATCGAGTCACACAAATAGTTGCAATGGACAGACACTTCTTTCATGGATCAACCATTAGGAAGGAGGGGGGGGTCCTGAAGTCCTGAAAGCCTGTAAGACAACAAAGAAAATCAATACATGTATAGAAACTGAATGATCATCTACCTGTTAGACAGTAGCAAACAGATTGACAGCAAGCCGTACACAGTGACTGATGGATGGACCCTTGATGGACAGATGCACCATCAGGGAGGGAATGGGTAATGGCATCCTCTAAACCTGTAAGACAACAAAGAAAATCAATACATGTATAGAAACTGAATGATCACCTACCTGTTAGACAGTAGCAAACAGATAGACAACGAGCCGTACACAGTGACAGATGGATGGACCCTTGATGGACAGATGCACCATCAGGGAGGGAAGGGGTAATGGCATCCTCTAAACCTGTAAGACAACAAAGAAAATCAATACATGTATAGAAACTGAATGATCACCTACCTGTTAGACAGTAGCAAACAGATTGACAGCGAGCCGTACAAAGTGGTAGATGGATTAAACCTTGATGGACAGATGCACCATCAGGGAGGGAAGGGGTAATGGCATCCTCGGAACCTGAAAAACAACAAAGAAAATCAATAAATGTATAGAAACTGAATGATCACCTACCTGTTAGTCAGTAGCAAACAGATAGACAGTGAGCCGTACACAGTTGCAGATGGATGGACCCTTGATGGACAGATGCACCATTAGGGAGGGAAGGGGTATTGGCATCCTCAGAACCTCAAAGATAACAAAGAAAATTAATACAGGTTTTGAAACTGAAAGATCACTTACCTTTTACACAGTTGCAGAACAATAGACAGTGAGGCATGGGGAATGGGGGGGTCCTGGAGTCCTGAAAGCCTGCAAGACAACAAAGAAAGTCAATACATGTTTAGAAACTGAATGATCACCTATCTGTCAGACAGTAGCAAACAGATTGACAGCGAGCCGTACACAGTGGCAGATGGATTAAACCTTGATGGACAGATGCACCATCAGGGAGGGAAGGGGTAATGGCATCCTATAAACCTTTAAGACAAAAAAGAAAATCAATATATGTATAGAAACTGAATGATCACCTACCTGTTAGACAGTAGCAAAAAGATAGTTAACGAGCCGTACACAGTGACACATGGATGGACCCTTGATGGACAGATGCACCATCAGGAAGGGAATGGGTAACGGCATCCTCTAAACCTGTAAGACAACAAAAAAAAATAAATACATGTATAGAAACTGAATGATCACCTACCTGTTAGACAGTAGTAAACAGATAGACAACGAGCCGTACACAGTGACAGATGGATGGAACCTTGATGGACAGATGCACCATCAGGGAGGGAAGGGGTAATGGCATCCTCTAAAACTGTAAGACAACAAAGAAAATCAATACATGTATAGAAACTGAATGATCACCTACCTGTTAGACAGTAGTAAACAGATAGACAGCGAGCCATACACAGTGGCAGATGGATGGAACCTTGATGGACAGATGCACCATCAGGGAGGGAAGGGGTAATGGCATCCTCTAAACCTGTAAGACAACAAAGAAAATCAATACAAGTATAGAAACTGAATGATCACCTACCTGTTAGACAGTAGAAAACAGATAGACAACGAGCCGTACACAGTGACAGATGGATGGAACCTTGATGGACAGATGCACCATCAGGGAGGGAAGGGGTAATGGCATCCTCGGAACCTGAAAGACAACAAAGACAGTCAATACAGGTTTTGAAACTAAAAGATCACTTACCTTTTACACAGTTGCAGAACAATAGACAGTGAGCCAGACACAGCTGCAGATGGACAGATTGATGTTGGCTGAATCTACGGTCAGGGAGGGAGGGGCTCAGAAGGTCCTAAACCTGTAAGACAAAAAAAAAACAAAAAATGTCAATACATGTATAGAAACTGAATGATGAACTAACTCTTACACAATTGCAGTCAGATAAATATCGAGTCACACAAATAGTTGCAATGGACAGACACTTGTTTGATGGATCCACCATTAGGAAGGAGGGGGGGGGGGGTCCTGGAGTCCTGAAAGCCTGTAAGACAACAAAGAATATCAATACATGTATAGAAACTGAATGATCACCTACCGGTTAGACAGTAGCAAAAAGATAGACACCGAGCCGTACACAGTGACAGATGGATGGACCCTTGAAAGACAGATGCACCATCAGGGAGGGAAGGGGAAATGGCATCCTCTAAACCTGTAAGACAAAAAAGAAAATCAATACATGTATAGAAACTGAATGATCACCTACCCGTTAGACAGTAGCAAACACATAGACAGCGAGCCATACACAGTGGCAGATGGATGGAACCTTGATGGACAGATGCACAATCAGAAAGGGAAGGGTTATTGGCATCCTCAGAACCTAAAAGATAAAGACAATCAATACAGGTTTTGAAACTGAAATATCACTTACCTTTTACACAGTTGCAGAACAATAGACAGTGAGCCAGATACAGCTGCAGACGGACAGATTGATGGAGGCTGGATCTACGGTCAGCGAGGGAGGGGCTCTGAAGATCCTAAAGCTGTAAGACAAAAAAAAGTCAATACATGTATAGAAATTGAATGATGAACTAACTCTTACACACTTGCAGTCAGATAAATATTGAGTCACACAAATAGTTGCAATGGACAGACACTTGTTTGATAGATCCACCATTAGGAAGGAGGGGGGCGTCCTGGAGTCCTGAAAGCCTGTAAGACAACAAAGAAAGTCAATACATGTATAGAAACTGAATGATCACCTACCTATTAGACAGTAGCAAACAGATAAAAAACGAGACGTACACAGTGACACATGGATGGACCCTTGATGGACAGATGCACCATCAGGGAGGGAAGGGGTAATGGCATCCTCTAAACCTGTAAGACAACAAAGAAAATCAATACATGTATAGAAACCGAACGATCACCTACCTGTTAGACAGCTGCAGACAGATAGACAGCGAGCCGAACACAGTGAATGATGGTTGGACCCTTGATGGACAGATGCACCATCAGGGAGGGAATGGGTAATGGCATCCTTGGAACCTCAAAGATAACAAAGACAATCAATACAGGTTTTGAAAGTGAAAGATCACTTACCTTTTACACAGTTGCAGAACAATAGACAGTGAGCCAGACACAGCTGCAGATGGACAGATTGATGGTGGCTGAATCTACGGTCAGGGAGGGAGGGGCTCTGAAGGTCCTAAACTTGTAAGACCAAAAAAAAAAAGAAAACAACAATACATGTATAGAAATTGGATGATGAACTAAATCTTACACACTTGCGGTCAGAAAGATCGAGTCACACAAATAGTTGCAATGGACAGACACTTGTTTGATGGATCCACCATTAGGAAGGAGGGGGGGGGCCCTAGAGTCCTGAAAGCCTGTAAGACAACAAAGAAAATTAATACATGTATAGAAACTGAATGATGAACTATTTTTTGTACACTTGCAGTCAAATAAATATAGAATCACACAAATAGTTGCAATGGACAGACACTTGTTTAATTGATCCACCATTAGGAAGGAAGAGGGGGGGGCTTGGAGTCCTGAAAGCCTGTAAGACAAAAAAGAAAATCAATACATGAATCTACGGTCAGGGAGGGAGGGGCTCAGAAGGTCCTAAACCTGTAAGACAAAAAAAAACAAAAAAAAGTCAATACATGTGTAGAAACTGAATGATAAACTAACTCTTACACACTTGCAATCGGATAGATATCGAGTTACGCAAATAGTTGCAATGGACAGACCCTTGTTTGATGGATACACCATTAGGAAGGAGGGGGGGGTCCTGGAGTCCTGAAAGCCTGTAAAAAAACAAATAAAGTCAATACATGTATAGAAACTGAATGATCACCTACCTGTTAGACAGTAGCAAACAGAGAGACAACGAGCCGTACACAGTGACAGATGGATGGACCCTTGATGGACAGATGCACCATCAGGGAGGGAAGGGGTAATGGCATCCATGGAACCTGAAAGACAACAAAGACAGTCAATACAGGTTTTGAATCTGAAAGATCACTTATCTTTTACACAGTTGCCGAACAATACACAGTGAGCCAGACACAGCTGCAGACGGACAGATTGATGGAGGCTGGATTTACGGTCAGTGAGGGAGGGGCACAGCAGGTCCTAAACCTGTGAGACAAAAAAAAGTCAATACATATATAGAAATTGAATGATGAACTAACTCTTACACACTTGCAGTAGGATAAATATCGAGCCACACAAATAGTTGCAATGGACAGACACTTCTTTCATGGATCCACCATTAGGAAGGGGGGGGTCCTGGAGTCCTGAAAGCCTGAAAGACAACAAAGAAAATCAATACATGTATAGAAACTGAATGATCACCTACCTGTTAGACAGTAGAAAACAGATAGACAGCGAGCCGTACACAGTGACAGATGGATGGACCCTTGATGGACAGATGCACCATCAGGGATGGAATGGGTAATGGCATCCTCTAAACCTGTAGGACAACAAAAAATATATAAATACATGTATAGAAACTGAATGATCACCTACCTGTTAGACAGGGGCAGACAGACAGACAGCGAGCCGTACACAGTGGCAGATGGATGGAACCTTGATGGACAGATGCACCATCAGGGAGGGAAGGGGTAATGGCATCCATGGAACCTGAAAGACAACAAAGACAGTCAATACAGGTTTTGAATCTGAAAGATCACTTATCTTTTACACAGTTGCCGAACAATACACAGTGAGCCAGACACAGCTGCAGACGGACAGATTGATGGAGGCTGGATTTACGGTCAGTGAGGGAGGGGCACAGCAGGTCCTAAACCTGTAAGACAAAGAAAAGTCAATACATATATAGAAATTGAATGATGAACTAACTCTTACACACTTGCAGTAGGATAAATATCGAGCCACACAAATAGTTGCAATGGACAGAAACTTCTTTCATGGATCCACCATTAGGAAGGGGGGGGTCCTGGAGTCCTGAAAGCCTGAAAGACAACAAAGAAAATCAATACATGTATAGAAACTGAATGATCACCTACCTGTTAGACAGTAGAAAACAGATAGACAGCGAGCCGTACACAGTGACAGAAGGATGGACTCTTGATGGACAGATGCACCATCAGGGATGGAATGGGTAATGGCATCCTCTAAACCTGTAGGACAACAAAAAATATATAAATACATGTATAGAAACTGAATGATCACCTACCTGTTAGACAGGGGCAGACAGACAGACAGCGAGCCGTACACAGTGGCAGATGGATGGAACCTTGATGGACAGATGCACCATCAGGGAGGGAAGGGGGTAATGGCATCCTCTAAACCTGTAAGACAACAAAGAAAATCAATACATGTATAGGAACTGAATGATCACCTACCTGTTAGACAGCAGCAAACAGACAGACAGCGAGCCGTACACAGTGGCAGATGGATGGAACCTTGATGGACAGAGGCACCATCAGGGAGGGAAGGGGTAATGGCATCCTCTAAACCTGTAAGACAACAAAGAAAATCAATACATGTATAGAAACTGAATGATCACCTACCTGTTAGACAGTAGCAAACAGATTGACAGCGAGCCGTACAAAGTGGTAGATGGATTAAACCTTGATGGACAGATGCACCATCAGGGAGGGAAAGGGTAATGGCATCCTCGGAACCTGAAAGACAACAAAGAAAATCAATACATGTATAGAAACTGAATGATCACCTACCTGTTAGACAGTAGCAAACAGATAGACAACGAGCCGTACACAGTGACAGATGGATGGACCCTTGATGGACAGATGCACCATCAGGGAGGGATGGGGTAATGGCATCCTCTAAACCTGTAAAAGCAAAGAAAATCAATACATGTATAGAAACTGAATGATCACCTACCTGTTAGACAGTAGCAAACAGATTGACAGCGAGCCGTACAAAGTGGTAGATGGATTAAACCTTGATGGACAGATGCACCATCAGGGAGGGAAGGGGTAATGGCATCCTCGGAACCTGAAAGACAACAAAGACAGTCAATACAGGTTTTGAATCTGAAAGATCACTTACCTTTTACACAGTTGCAGAACAATACACAGTGAGCCAGACAGAGCTGCAGACGGACAGATTGGTGGAGGCTGGATTCACGGTCAGCGAGGGAGGGGCTCAGAAGGTCCTAAACCTGTAAGACAAAAAAAAGTCAATACATATATAGAAATTGAATGATGAACTAACTCTTACACACTTGCAGTAGGATAAATATCGAGTCACACAAATAGTTGCAATGGACAGACACTTCTTTCATGGATCAACCATTAGGAAGGAGGGGGGGGTCCTGAAGTCCTGAAAGCCTGTAAGACAACAAAGAAAATCAATACATGTATAGAAACTGAATGATCATCTACCTGTTAGACAGTAGCAAACAGATTGACAGCAAGCCGTACACAGTGACTGATGGATGGACCCTTGATGGACAGATGCACCATCAGGGAGGGAATGGGTAATGGCATCCTCTAAACCTGTAAGACAACAAAGAAAATCAATACATGTATAGAAACTGAATGATCACCTACCTGTTAGACAGTAGCAAACAGATAGACAACGAGCCGTACACAGTGACAGATGGATGGACCCTTGATGGACAGATGCACCATCAGGGAGGGAAGGGGTAATGGCATCCTCTAAACCTGTAAGACAACAAAGAAAATCAATACATGTATAGAAACTGAATGATCACCTACCTGTTAGACAGTAGCAAACAGATTGACAGCGAGCCGTACAAAGTGGTAGATGGATTAAACCTTGATGGACAGATGCACCATCAGGGAGGGAAGGGGTAATGGCATCCTCGGAACCTGAAAAACAACAAAGAAAATCAATAAATGTATAGAAACTGAATGATCACCTACCTGTTAGTCAGTAGCAAACAGATAGACAGTGAGCCGTACACAGTTGCAGATGGATGGACCCTTGATGGACAGATGCACCATTAGGGAGGGAAGGGGTATTGGCATCCTCAGAACCTCAAAGATAACAAAGAAAATTAATACAGGTTTTGAAACTGAAAGATCACTTACCTTTTACACAGTTGCAGAACAATAGACAGTGAGGCATGGGGAATGGGGGGGTCCTGGAGTCCTGAAAGCCTGCAAGACAACAAAGAAAGTCAATACATGTTTAGAAACTGAATGATCACCTATCTGTCAGACAGTAGCAAACAGATTGACAGCGAGCCGTACACAGTGGCAGATGGATTAAACCTTGATGGACAGATGCACCATCAGGGAGGGAAGGGGTAATGGCATCCTATAAACCTTTAAGACAAAAAAGAAAATCAATATATGTATAGAAACTGAATGATCACCTACCTGTTAGACAGTAGCAAAAAGATAGTTAACGAGCCGTACACAGTGACACATGGATGGACCCTTGATGGACAGATGCACCATCAGGAAGGGAATGGGTAACGGCATCCTCTAAACCTGTAAGACAACAAAAAAAAATAAATACATGTATAGAAACTGAATGATCACCTACCTGTTAGACAGGTGCAGACAGACAGCGAGCCGTACACAATCGCAGATGGATGGAACCTTGATGGACAGATGCACCATCAGGGAGGGAAGGGGTAATGGCATCCTCTAAAACTGTAAGACAACAAAGAAAATCAATACATGTATAGAAACTGAATGATCACCTACCTGTTAGACAGTAGTAAACAGATAGACAGCGAGCCATACACAGTGGCAGATGGATGGAACCTTGATGGACAGATGCACCATCAGGGAGGGAAGGGGTAATGGCATCCTCTAAACCTGTAAGACAACAAAGAAAATCAATACAAGTATAGAAACTGAATGATCACCTACCTGTTAGACAGTAGAAAACAGATAGACAACGAGCCGTACACAGTGACAGATGGATGGAACCTTGATGGACAGATGCACCATCAGGGAGGGAAGGGGTAATGGCATCCTCGGAACCTGAAAGACAACAAAGACAGTCAATACAGGTTTTGAAACTAAAAGATCACTTACCTTTTACACAGTTGCAGAACAATAGACAGTGAGCCAGACACAGCTGCAGATGGACAGATTGATGTTGGCTGAATCTACGGTCAGGGAGGGAGGGGCTCAGAAGGTCCTAAACCTGTAAGACAAAAAAAAAACAAAAAATGTCAATACATGTATAGAAACTGAATGATGAACTAACTCTTACACAATTGCAGTCAGATAAATATCGAGTCACACAAATAGTTGCAATGGACAGACACTTGTTTGATGGATCCACCATTAGGAAGGAGGGGGGGGGGGTCCTGGAGTCCTGAAAGCCTGTAAGACAACAAAGAATATCAATACATGTATAGAAACTGAATGATCACCTACCGGTTAGACAGTAGCAAAAAGATAGACACCGAGCCGTACACAGTGACAGATGGATGGACCCTTGAAAGACAGATGCACCATCAGGGAGGGAAGGGGAAATGGCATCCTCTAAACCTGTAAGACAAAAAAGAAAATCAATACATGTATAGAAACTGAATGATCACCTACCCGTTAGACAGTAGCAAACACATAGACAGCGAGCCATACACAGTGGCAGATGGATGGAACCTTGATGGACAGATGCACAATCAGAAAGGGAAGGGTTATTGGCATCCTCAGAACCTAAAAGATAAAGACAATCAATACAGGTTTTGAAACTGAAATATCACTTACCTTTTACACAGTTGCAGAACAATAGACAGTGAGCCAGATACAGCTGCAGACGGACAGATTGATGGAGGCTGGATCTACGGTCAGCGAGGGAGGGGCTCTGAAGATCCTAAAGCTGTAAGACAAAAAAAAGTCAATACATGTATAGAAATTGAATGATGAACTAACTCTTACACACTTGCAGTCAGATAAATATTGAGTCACACAAATAGTTGCAATGGACAGACACTTGTTTGATAGATCCACCATTAGGAAGGAGGGGGGCGTCCTGGAGTCCTGAAAGCCTGTAAGACAACAAAGAAAGTCAATACATGTATAGAAACTGAATGATCACCTACCTATTAGACAGTAGCAAACAGATAAAAAACGAGACGTACACAGTGACACATGGATGGACCCTTGATGGACAGATGCACCATCAGGGAGGGAAGGGGTAATGGCATCCTCTAAACCTGTAAGACAACAAAGAAAATCAATACATGTATAGAAACCGAACGATCACCTACCTGTTAGACAGCTGCAGACAGATAGACAGCGAGCCGAACACAGTGAATGATGGTTGGACCCTTGATGGACAGATGCACCATCAGGGAGGGAATGGGTAATGGCATCCTTGGAACCTCAAAGATAACAAAGACAATCAATACAGGTTTTGAAAGTGAAAGATCACTTACCTTTTACACAGTTGCAGAACAATAGACAGTGAGCCAGACACAGCTGCAGATGGACAGATTGATGGTGGCTGAATCTACGGTCAGGGAGGGAGGGGCTCTGAAGGTCCTAAACTTGTAAGACCAAAAAAAAAAAGAAAACAACAATACATGTATAGAAATTGGATGATGAACTAAATCTTACACACTTGCGGTCAGAAAGATCGAGTCACACAAATAGTTGCAATGGACAGACACTTGTTTGATGGATCCACCATTAGGAAGGAGGGGGGGGGCCCTAGAGTCCTGAAAGCCTGTAAGACAACAAAGAAAATTAATACATGTATAGAAACTGAATGATGAACTATTTTTTGTACACTTGCAGTCAAATAAATATAGAATCACACAAATAGTTGCAATGGACAGACACTTGTTTAATTGATCCACCATTAGGAAGGAAGAGGGGGGGGCTTGGAGTCCTGAAAGCCTGTAAGACAAAAAAGAAAATCAATACATGAATCTACGGTCAGGGAGGGAGGGGCTCAGAAGGTCCTAAACCTGTAAGACAAAAAAAAACAAAAAAAAGTCAATACATGTGTAGAAACTGAATGATAAACTAACTCTTACACACTTGCAATCGGATAGATATCGAGTTACGCAAATAGTTGCAATGGACAGACCCTTGTTTGATGGATACACCATTAGGAAGGAGGGGGGGGTCCTGGAGTCCTGAAAGCCTGTAAAAAAACAAATAAAGTCAATACATGTATAGAAACTGAATGATCACCTACCTGTTAGACAGTAGCAAACAGAGAGACAACGAGCCGTACACAGTGACAGATGGATGGACCCTTGATGGACAGATGCACCATCAGGGAGGGAAGGGGTAATGGCATCCATGGAACCTGAAAGACAACAAAGACAGTCAATACAGGTTTTGAATCTGAAAGATCACTTATCTTTTACACAGTTGCCGAACAATACACAGTGAGCCAGACACAGCTGCAGACGGACAGATTGATGGAGGCTGGATTTACGGTCAGTGAGGGAGGGGCACAGCAGGTCCTAAACCTGTGAGACAAAAAAAAGTCAATACATATATAGAAATTGAATGATGAACTAACTCTTACACACTTGCAGTAGGATAAATATCGAGCCACACAAATAGTTGCAATGGACAGACACTTCTTTCATGGATCCACCATTAGGAAGGGGGGGGTCCTGGAGTCCTGAAAGCCTGAAAGACAACAAAGAAAATCAATACATGTATAGAAACTGAATGATCACCTACCTGTTAGACAGTAGAAAACAGATAGACAGCGAGCCGTACACAGTGACAGATGGATGGACCCTTGATGGACAGATGCACCATCAGGGATGGAATGGGTAATGGCATCCTCTAAACCTGTAGGACAACAAAAAATATATAAATACATGTATAGAAACTGAATGATCACCTACCTGTTAGACAGGGGCAGACAGACAGACAGCGAGCCGTACACAGTGGCAGATGGATGGAACCTTGATGGACAGATGCACCATCAGGGAGGGAAGGGGTAATGGCATCCATGGAACCTGAAAGACAACAAAGACAGTCAATACAGGTTTTGAATCTGAAAGATCACTTATCTTTTACACAGTTGCCGAACAATACACAGTGAGCCAGACACAGCTGCAGACGGACAGATTGATGGAGGCTGGATTTACGGTCAGTGAGGGAGGGGCACAGCAGGTCCTAAACCTGTAAGACAAAGAAAAGTCAATACATATATAGAAATTGAATGATGAACTAACTCTTACACACTTGCAGTAGGATAAATATCGAGCCACACAAATAGTTGCAATGGACAGAAACTTCTTTCATGGATCCACCATTAGGAAGGGGGGGGTCCTGGAGTCCTGAAAGCCTGAAAGACAACAAAGAAAATCAATACATGTATAGAAACTGAATGATCACCTACCTGTTAGACAGTAGAAAACAGATAGACAGCGAGCCGTACACAGTGACAGAAGGATGGACTCTTGATGGACAGATGCACCATCAGGGATGGAATGGGTAATGGCATCCTCTAAACCTGTAGGACAACAAAAAATATATAAATACATGTATAGAAACTGAATGATCACCTACCTGTTAGACAGGGGCAGACAGACAGACAGCGAGCCGTACACAGTGGCAGATGGATGGAACCTTGATGGACAGAGGCACCATCAGGGAGGGAAGGGGTAATGGCATCCTCTAAACCTGTAAGACAACAAAGAAAATCAATACATGTATAGAAACTGAATGATCACCTACCTGTTAGACAGTAGCAAACAGATTGACAGCGAGCCGCACACAGTGGCAGATGGATTAAACCTTGATGGACAGATGCACCATCAGGGAGGGAAGGGGTAATGGCATCCTCGGAACCTGAAAGACAACAAAGACAGTCAATATAAGTTTTGAAACTGAAAGATCACTTACCTTTTACACAGTTGCAGAACAATACACAGTGAGCCAGACACAGCTGCAGGCGGACAGATTGATGGAGGCTGGATTTACGGTCAGCGAGGGAGGGGCTCAGAAGGTCCTGAACCTGTAAGACAAAAAAAAGTCAATACATATATAGAAATTGAATGATGAACTCTCTCTTACACACTTGCAGTAGGAAAAATATCGAGTCACATAAATAGTTGCAATGGACAGACACTTCTTTCATGGATCCACCATTAGGAAGGAGGGGGGGGTCCTGGAGTCCTGAAAGCCTATAAGACAACAAAGAAAATCAATACATGTACAGAAACTGAATGATCACCTACCTGTTAGACTGTAGAAAACAGATAGACAGCGAGCCGTACACATTGACAGATGGATGGACCCTTGATGGACAGATGCACCATCAGGGAGGGAATGGGTAATGGCATCCTCTAAACCTGTATGACAACAAAAAAAATAAATACATGTATAGAAACTGAATGATCACCTACCTGTTAGACAGCTGCAGACAGACAGACAGCGAGCCGTACACAGTGGCAGATGGATGGACCCTTGATGGACAGATGCACCATCAGGGTGGGAAGGGGTAATGGCATCCTCTAAACCTTTAAGACAAAAAAAAAATCAATACATGTATAGAAACTGAATGATCACCTACCTATTAGACAGTAGTAAACAGATAGACAGCGAGCCATACACAGTGGCAGATGGATGGAACCTTGATGGACAGATGCACCATCAGGGAGGGAAGGGGTATTGGCATCCTCAGAACCTAAAAGATAACAAAGAAAATTAATACAGGGTTTGAAACTGAAAGATCACTTACCTTTTACACAGTTGCAGAACAATAGACAGTGAGGCATGGGGAATGGGGGGGGTCCTGGAGTCCAGAAAGCCTGTAAGACAACAAAGAAAGTCAATACATGTATAGGAACTGAATGATCATCTACCTGTTAGACAGCAGCAAACAGATAGACAGCGAGCCATACACAGTGGCAGATGGATGGAACCTTGATGGACAGATGCACCATGAGAGAGGGAAGGGGTAATGGCATCCTCTAAACCTGTAAGACAACAAAGAAAATCAATACATGTATAGAAACTGAAAGATCAACTACCTGTTAGACAGTAGAAAACAGATAGACAGCGAGCCGTACACAGTGACAGATGGATTAAACCTTGATGGACAGATGCACCATCAGGGAGGAAATGGGTAATGGCATCCTCTAAACCTGTAAGACAACAAAAAAAAATAAATACCTGTATAGAAACTGAATGATCACCTACCTGTTAGAGAGGTGCAGACAGACAGACAGCGAGCCGTACACAGTGGCAGATGGATGGAACCTTGATGGACAGAGGCACCATCAGGGAGGGAAGGGGTAATGGCATCCTCTAAACCTGTAAGACAACAAAGAAAATCAATACATGTATAGAAACTGAATGATCACCTACCTGTTAGACAGTAGCAAACAGATTGACAGCGAGCCGCACACAGTGGCAGATGGATTAAACCTTGATGGACAGATGCACCATCAGGGAGGGAAGGGGTAATGGCATCCTCGGAACCTGAAAGACAACAAAGACAGTCAATATAAGTTTTGAAACTGAAAGATCACTTACCTTTTACACAGCTGCAGAACAATACACAGTGAGCCAGACACAGCTGCAGGCGGACAGATTGATGGAGGCTGGATTTACGGTCAGCGAGGGAGGGGCTCAGAAGGTCCTGAACCTGTAAGACAAAAAAAAGTCAATACATATATAGAAATTGAATGATTAACTCTCTCTTACACACTTGCAGTAGGAAAAATATCGAGTCACACAAATAGTTGCAATGGACAGACACTTCTTTCATGGATCCACCATTAGGAAGGAGGGGGGGGTCCTGGAGTCCTGAAAGCCTATAAGACAACAAAGAAAATCAATACATGTACAGAAACTGAATGATCACCTACCTGTTAGACTGTAGAAAACAGATAGACAGCGAGCCGTACACATTGACAGATGGATGGACCCTTGATGGACAGATGCACCATCAGGGAGGGAATGGGTAATGGCATCCTCTAAACCTGTATGACAACAAAAAAAATAAATACATGTATAGAAACTGAATGATCACCTACCTGTTAGACAGCTGCAGACAGACAGACAGCGAGCCGTACACAGTGGCAGATGGATGGACCCTTGATGGACAGATGCACCATCAGGGTGGGAAGGGGTAATGGCATCCTCTAAACCTTTAAGACAAAAAAAAAAATCAATACATGTATAGAAACTGAATGATCACCTACCTATTAGACAGTAGTAAACAGATAGACAGCGAGCCATACACAGTGGCAGATGGATGGAACCTTGATGGACAGATGCACCATCAGGGAGGGAAGGGGTATTGGCATCCTCAGAACCTAAAAGATAACAAAGAAAATTAATACAGGGTTTGAAACTGAAAGATCACTTACCTTTTACACAGTTGCAGAACAATAGACAGTGAGGCATGGGGAATGGGGGGGGTCCTGGAGTCCAGAAAGCCTGTAAGACAACAAAGAAAGTCAATACATGTATAGGAACTGAATGATCATCTACCTGTTAGACAGCAGCAAACAGATAGACAGCGAGCCATACACAGTGGCAGATGGATGGAACCTTGATGGACAGATGCACCATGAGAGAGGGAAGGGGTAATGGCATCCTCTAAACCTGTAAGACAACAAAGAAAATCAATACATGTATAGAAACTGAAAGATCAACTACCTGTTAGACAGTAGAAAACAGATAGACAGCGAGCCGTACACAGTGACAGATGGATTAAACCTTGATGGACAGATGCACCATCAGGGAGGGAAGGAGTAATGGCATCCTCGGAACCTGAAAGACAACAAAGACAGTCAATACAGGTTTTGAAACTGAAAGATCACTTACCTTTAACACAGTTGCAGAACAATACACAGTGAGCCAGACACAGCTGCAGACGGACAGATTGATGGAGGCTTGATTTACGGTCAGCGAGGGAGGGGCTCAGAAGGTCCTAAACTTGTAAGACAAAAAAAATGTCAATACATGTATAGAAACTGAATGATAAACTAACTCTAACACACTTTTAGTCAGAAAGATCGAGTCACACAAATAGTTGCAATTGACAGACACTTGTTTGATGGATCCACCATTAGGAAGGAGGGGGGGGGGACTTGGAGTCCTGAAAGTCTGTAAGACAACAAAGAAAATCAATACATGTATAGAAACTGAATGATCACCTACCTGTTAGACAGTAGAAAACAGATAGACAGCGAGCCGTACACAGTGACAGATGGATGGACCCTTGATGGACAGATGCACCATCAGGGAGGGAATGGGTAATGGCATCCTCTAAACCTGTAAGACAAGAAAAAAAAATAAATACATGTATAGAAACTGAATGATCACCTACCTGTTAGACAGGGGCAGACAGACAGACAGCGAGCCGTACACAGTGGCAGATGGATGGAACCTTGATGGACAGATGCACCATCAGGGAGGGAAGGGGTAATGGCATCCTCTAAACCTGTAAGACAACAAAGAAAATCAATACATGTATAGAAACTGAATGATCACCTACCTATTAGACAGTAGTAAACAGATTGACAGCGAGCCGTACAAAGTGGTAGATGGATGAAACCTTGATGGACAGATGCACCATCAGGGAGGGAAGTGGTATTGGCATCCTCAGAACCTAAAAGATAACAAAGACAATCAATACAGGTTTTGAAACTGAAATATCACTTACCTTTTACACAGTTGCAGAACAATAGACAGTGAGCCAGACACAGCTGCAGATGGACAGATTGATGGTGGCTGAATCTACGGTCAGGGAGGGAGGGGCTCTGAAGGTCCTAAACCTGTAAGACAAAAAAAATGTCAATACATGTATAGAAACTGAATGATAAACTAACTCTAACACACTTTTAGTCAGAAAGATCGAGTCACACAAATAGTTGCAATTGACAGACACTTGTTTGATGGATCCACCATTAGGAAGGAGGGGGGGGGGACTTGGAGTCCTGAAAGTCTGTAAGACAACAAAGAAAGTCAATACATGTATAGAAACTGAATGATCACCTACCTGTTAGACAGTAGTAAACAGATCGACAGCGAGCCATACACAGTGGCAGATGGATGGAACCTTGATGGACAGATGCACCATCAGGGAGGGAAGGAGTAATGGCATCCTCTAAACCTGGAAGAGAACAAAGAAAATCAATACATGTATAGAAACTGAATGATCACCTACCTGTTAGACAGAAGAAAACAGATAGACAGCGAGCCGTACACAGTGACAGATGGATGGACCCTTGATGGACAGATGCACCATCAGGGAGGGAATGGGTAATGGCATCCTCTAAACCTGTAAGACAACAAAAATAAATAAATACATGCACAGAAACTGAATGATCACCTACCTGTTAGACAGTAGCAAAAAGATTGACAGCGAGCCGTACAAAGTGGTAGATGGATTAAACCTTGATGGACAGATGCACCATCAGGGAGGGAAGGGGTAATGGCATCCTCGGAACCTGAAAGACAACAAAGACAGTCAATACAGGTTTTGAAACTGAAAGATCACTTACCTTTTACACAGTTGCAGAACAATACACAGTGAGCCAGACACAGCTGCAGACGGACAGATTGATGGAGGGTGGATTCACGGTCAGCGAGGGAGGGGCTCAGAAGGTCCTAAACCTGTAAGACAAAAACAAGTCAATACATGAACAGAAACTGAATGATGAACTAACTCTTACACACTTGCAGTCAGATAGATATCGAGTCACACAAATAGTTACAATGGACAGACACTTGTTTCATGGATCCACCATTAGGAAGAAGGGGGGGGGGTCCTGGAGTCCTGAAAGCCTGTAAGACAACAAAGAAAGTCAATACATGTATAGAAACTGAATGATCACCTACCTGTTAGACAGTAGCAAACAGATAGACAGCGAGCCATACACAGTTGCAGATGGATGGACCCTTGATGGACAGATGCACCATGAGGGAGGGAAGGGGTAATGGCATCCTCTAAACCTGTAAGACAACAAAGAAAATCAATACTTGTATAGAAACTGAATGATCACCTACCTGTTAGTCAGTAGCAAACAGATAGACAGCGAGCCGTACACAGTTGCAGATGGATGGAACCTTGATGGACAGATGCACCATCAGGGAGGGAAGGAGTAATGGCATCCTCTAAACCTGTAAGACAACAAAAATAAATAAATACATGTATAGAAACTGAATGATCACCTACCTGTTTGACAGGTGCAGACAGTCAGACAGCGAGGCGTACACAGTGGCAGATGGATGGAACCTTGATGAACAGATGCACCATCAGGGAGGGAAGGGGTAATGGCATCCTCTAAACCTGTAAGACAACAAAGAAAATCAATACATGTATAGAAACTGAATGATCACCTACCTGTTACACAGTAGCAAACAGATAGACAGCGAGCCATACACAGTGGCAGATGGATGGAACCTTGATGGACAGATGCACCATCAGGGAGGGAAGGAGTAATGGCATCCTCTAAACCTGTAAGACAACAAAAATAAATAAATACATGTATAGAAACTGAATGATCACCTACCTGTTTGACAGGTGCAGACAGTCAGACAGCGAGGCGTACACAGTGGCAGATGGATGGAACCTTGATGAACAGATGCACCATCAGGGAGGGAAGGGGTAATGGCATCCTCTAAACCTGTAAGACAACAAAGAAAATCAATACATGTATAGAAACTGAATGATCACCTACCTGTTACATAGTAGCAAACAGATAAACAGCGAGCCATACACAGTGGCAGATGGATGGAACCTTGATGGACAGATGCACCATCAGGGAGGGAAGGGGTGATGGCATCCTCGGAACCTGAAAGAAAACAAAGACAGTCAATACAGGTTTTAAATCTGAAAGATCACTTACCTTTTACACAGTTGCAGAACAATACACAGTGAGCCAGACACAGCTGCAGGCGGACAGATTGATGGAGGCTGGATTTCCGGTCAGCGAGGGAGGGGCTCAGAAGGTCCTAAACCTGTAAGACAAAAAAAGTCAATACATATATAGAAATTGAATGATGAACTCTCTCTTACACACTTGCAGTAGGAAAAATGGCGAGTCACACAAATAGTTGTAATGGACAGACACTTCTTTCATGGATCCACCATTAGGAAGGAGGGGGGGGGTCCTGGAGTCCTGAAAGCCTATAAGACAACAAAGAAAATCAATACATGTATAGAAACTGAATGATCACCTACCTGTTAGACAGTAGCAAACAGATAGACAGCGAGCCATACACAGTGGCAGATGGATGGAACCTTGATGGACAGATGCACCATGAGGGAGGGAAGGGGTAATGGCATCCTCTAAACCTGTAAGACAACAAAGAAAATCAATACATGTAAAGAAACTGAATGATCACCTACCTGTTAGTCAGTAGCAAACAGATAGATAGCGAGCCGTACACAGTTGCAGATGGATGGACCCTTGATGGAAGGATGCACCATCAGGGAAGGAAGGGGTAATGGCATCCTCTAAACCTGTAAGACAAGAAAAAAAAATAAATGCATGTATAGAAACTGAATGATCACCTACCTGTTAGACAGTAGCAAACAGATAGACTGCGAGCCATACACAGTGGCAGAAGGATGGAACCTTGATGGACAGATGCACCATCAGGGAGGGAAGGGGTCATGGCATCCTCTAAACCTGGAAGAGTATAAAGAAAATCAATACATGTATAGAAACTGAATGATCACCTACCTGTTAGACAGTAGCAAACAGATTGACAGCGAGCCATACAAAGTGGTAGATGGATTAAACCTTGATGGACAGATGCACCATCAGGGAGGGAAGGGGTAATGGCATCCTCTAAACCTGTAAGACAACAAAGAAAATCATTACATGTATAGAAACTGAATGATCACCTACCTGTTAGACAGTAGCAAACAGATTGACAGCGAGCCGTACAAAGTGGTAGATAGATTAAACCTTCATGGACAGATGCACCATCAGTGAGGGAAGGGGTAATGGCATCCTCGGAACCTGTAAGACAACAAAGAAAATCAATACATGTATAGAAACTGAATGATCACCTACCTGTTAGACAGTAGAAAACAGATAGACAGCGAGCCGTACACAGTGACAGATGGATGGAACCTTGATGGACAGATGCACCATCAGGGAAGGAATGGGTAATGGCATCCTCTAAACCTGTAAGACAACAAAAAAAAATAAATGCATGTATAGAAACTGAATGATCACCTACCTGTTAGACAGGTGCAGACAGACAGACAGCGAGCCGTACACAGTGGCAGATGAATGGAACCTTGACGGACAGATGCACCATCAGGGAGGGAAGGGGTAATGGCATCCTCTAAACCTGTAAGACAACAAAGAAAATCAATACATGTATAGAAACTGAATGATCACCTACCAGTTCCACAGTAAAAAACAGATAGACAGCGAGCCATACAAAGTGGTAGATGGATTAAACCTTGATGGACAGATGCACCATCAGGGAGGGAAGGGGTAATGGCATCCTCTAAACCTGTAAGACAACAAAGAAAATCATTACATGTATAGAAACTGAATGATCACCTACCTGTTAGACAGTAGCAAACAGATTGACAGCGAGCCGTACAAAGTGGTAGATAGATTAAACCTTCATGGACAGATGCACCATCAGTGAGGGAAGGGGTAATGGCATCCTCGGAACCTGTAAGACAACAAAGAAAATCAATACATGTATAGAAACTGAATGATCACCTACCTGTTAGACAGTAGAAAACAGATAGACAGCGAGCCGTACACAGTGACAGATGGATGGAACCTTGATGGACAGATGCACCATCAGGGAAGGAATGGGTAATGGCATCCTCTAAACCTGTAAGACAACAAAAAAAAATAAATGCATGTATAGAAACTGAATGATCACCTACCTGTTAGACAGGTGCAGACAGACAGACAGCGAGCCGTACACAGTGGCAGATGAATGGAACCTTGACAGACAGATGCACCATCAGGGAGGGAAGGGGTAATGGCATCCTCTAAACCTGTAAGACAACAAAGAAAATCAATACATGTATAGAAACTGAATGATCACCTACCAGTTCCACAGTAAAAAACAGATAGACAGCGAGCCATACAGAGTGGCAGATGGATGGACCCTTGATGGACAGATGCACCATCAGGGAGGGAAGGGGTATTGGCATCCTCAGAACCTAAAAGATAACAAAGAAAATTAATACAGGTTTTGAAACTGAAAGATCACTTACCTTTTACACAGTTGCAGAACAGTAGACAGTGAGGTATAGGGAATGGGGGGGTCCTGGAGTCCTGAAAGCCTGCAAGACAACAAAGAAAGTCAATACATGTATAGAAACTGAATGATCACCTACCTGTTAGACAGTAGCAAACAGATAGACAACGAGCCGTACACAGTGACAGATGGATGGACCCTTGACGGACAGATGCACCATAAGGGAGGGAAGGGGTAATGGCATCCTCTAAAGCTATAAGACAACAAAGAAAATCAATACATGTATAGAAACTGAATGATCACCTACCAATTAGACAGTAGAAAACAGATAGACAGCGAGCCGTACACAGTTTCAGATAGATGGACCCTTGATGGACAGATGCACCATCAGGGAGGGAATGGGTAATGGCATCCTCTAAACCTGTAAGACAAGAAAAAAAAATAAATACATGTATTGAAACTGAATGATCACCTACCTGTTAGACAGGGGCAGACAGACAGACAGCGAGCCGTACACAGTGGCAGATGGATGGAACCTTGATGGACAGATGCACCATCAGGGAGGGAAGGGGTAATGGCATCCTCTAAACCTGTAAGACAACAAAGAATATCAATACATGTATAGAAACTGAATGATCACCTACCTGTTACACAGTAGAAAACAGATAGACAGCGAGCCATACAGAGTGGCAGATGGATGGAACCTTGATGGACAGATGCACCATCAGGGAGGGAAGGGGTAATGGCATCCTCTAAACCTGTAAGACAACAAAGAAAATCAATACATGTATAGAAACTGAATGATCACATACCTGTTAGACAGTAGCAAACAGATAGACAGCGAGCCATACAGAGTGGCAGATGGATGGAACCTTGATGGACACATGCACCATCAGGGAGGGAAGGGGTAATGGCATCCTCTAAACTTGTAAGACAACAAAGAAAATCAATACATGTATAGAAACTGAATGATCACCTACCTGTTACACAGTAGAAAACAGATAGACAGCGAGCCATACAGAGTGGCAGATGGATGGACCCTTGATGGAGAGATGCACCATCAGGGAGGGAAGGGGTATTGGCATCCACAGAACCTAAAAGATAAAAAAGAAAATTAATACAGGTTTTTAAAACTGAAAGATCACTTACCTTTTACACAGTTGCAGAACAGTAGACAGTGAGGTATAGGGAATGGGGGGGTCCTGGAGTCCTGAAAGCCTGTAAGACAACAAAGAAAGTCAATACATGTATACAAACTGAATGATCACCTACCTGTTAGACAGTAGCAAACAGATAGACAGCGAGCCATACACAGTGGCAGATGGATGGAACCTTGATGGACAGATGCACCATGAGGGAGGGAAGGGGTAATGGCATCCTCTAAACCTGTAAGACAACAAAGAATATCAATACATGTATAGAAACTGAATGATCACCTACCTGTTAGTCAGTAGCAAACAGATAGACAGCGAGCCGTACACAGTTGCAGATGGATGGACCTTTGATGGACAGATGCACCATCAGGGAGGGAAGGGGTAATGGCATCCTCTAAACCTGTAAGACAACAAAGAAAATCAATACATATATTGAAACTGAATGATCACCTACCTGTTACACAGTAGCAAACAGATAGACAGCGAGCCATACACAGTGGCAGATGGATGGAACCTTGATGGACAGATGCACCATCAGGGAGGGAAGGAGTAATGGCATCCTCTAAACCTGGAAGAGAACAAAGAAAATCAATACATGTATAGAAACTGAATGATCACCTACCTGTTAGACAGAAGAAAACAGATAGACAGCGAGCCGTACACAGTGACAGATGGATGGACCCTTGACGGACAGATGCACCATCAGGGAGGGAAAGGGTATTGGCATCCTCTAAACCTGTAAGACAACAAAGAAAATCAATACATGTATAGAAACTGAATGATCACCTACCTGTTAGACAGTAGCAAACAGATTGACAGCGAGCCGTACACAGTGGCAGATGGATTAAACCTTGATGGACAGATGCACCATCAGGGAGGGAAGGGGTAATGGCATCCTCGGAACTTGAAAGACAACAAAGACAGTCAATACAGGTTTTGAAACTGAAAGATCACTTACCTTTAACACAGTTGCAGAACAATACACAGTGAGCCAGACACAGC
The DNA here is from genome assembly GCF_030463535.1 of Salminus brasiliensis. Classification (NCBI taxonomy): domain Eukaryota; kingdom Metazoa; phylum Chordata; class Actinopteri; order Characiformes; family Bryconidae; genus Salminus; species Salminus brasiliensis. Next base: position 14,228,762 of record NC_132898.1, on the reverse strand, counting down.
TGCAGACGGACAGATTGATGGAGGCTTGATTTACGGTCAGCGAGGGAGGGGCTCAGAAGGTCCTAAACCTGTAAGACAAAAAAAAGTCAATACATATATAGAAATTGAATGATGAACTAACTCTTACTCACTTGCAGTAGGATAAATATCGAGTCACACAAATAGTTGCAATGGACAGACAATTCTTTGATGGATCCACCATTAGGAAGGAGGGGGGGGTCCTGGAGTCCTGAAAGCCTGTAAGACAACAAAGAAAATCAATACATGTATAGAAACTGAATGATCACCTACCTGTTAGACAGTAGAAAACAGATAGACAGCGAGCCGTACACAGTGACAGATGGATGGACCCTTGATGGACAGATGCACCATCAAGAAGGGTATGGGTAATGGCATCCTCTAAACTTGTAAGACAAGAAAAAAAATAAATACATGTATAGAAACTGAATGATCACCTACCTGTTAGACAGGGGCAGACAGACAGACAGCGAGCCGTACACAGTGGCAGATGGATGGAACCTTGATGGACAGATGCACCATCAGGGAGGGAAGGGGTAATGGCATCCTCTAAACCTGTAAGACAAGAAAAAAAAATAAATGCATGTATAGAAACTGAATGATCACCTACCTGTTAGACAGGGGCAGACAGACAGACAGCGAGCCGTACACAGTGGCAGATGGATGGAACCTTGATGGACAGATGCACCATCAGGGAGGGATGGAGTAATGGCATCCTCTAAACCTGTAAGACAACAAAGAAAATCAATACATGTATAGAAACTGAATGATCACCTACCTGTTAGACAGTAGCAAACAGATTGACAACGAGCCGTACACAGTGGCAGATGGATTAAACCTTGATGGACAGATGCACCATCAGGGAGGGAAGGGGTAATGGCATCTTCGGAACCTGAAAGACAACAAAAACAGTCAATACAAGTTTTGAAACTGAAAGATCACTTACCTTTTACACAGTTGCAGAACAATAGACAGTGAGGCAGACAGCTGCAGACGGACAGATTGATGGAGGCTGGATCTACGGTCAGCAAGGGAGGGGCACAGAAGGTCCTAAACCTGTAAGACAAAAAAAAGTCAATACATGTGTAGAAACTGAATGATGAACTAACTCTTACACACTTGCAATCGGATAGATATCGAGTTACACAAATAGTTGCAATAAACAGACCCTTGTTTGATGGATACACCATTAGGAAGGGGGGGGGGGGGGTCCTGGAGTCCTGAAAGCCTGTAAAAAAACAAATAAAGTCAATACATGTATAGAAACTGAATGATCACCTACCTGTTAGACAGTAGCAAAAAGATAGACAGCGAGCCGTACACAGTTGCAGATGGATGGACCCTTGATGGACAGATGCACCATCAGGGAGGGAAGGGGTATTGGCATCCTCAGAACCTAAAAGATAATAAAGAAAATTAATACAGGTTTTGAAACTGAAAGATCACTTACCTTTTACACAGTTGCAAAACAATAGACATTGAGGCATGGGGAATGGGGGGGTCCTGGAGTCCTGAAAGCCTGTAAGACAACAAAGAAAACCAATACATGTATAGAAACTGAATGATCACCTACCTGTTAGACAGTAGAAAACAGATAGACAGCGAGCCGTACACAGTGACAGATGGATGGACCCTTGATGGACAGATGCACCATCAGGGAGGGAATGGGTAATGGCATCCTCTAAACCTGTAAGACAACAAAGAAAATCAATACATGTATAGAAACTGAATGATCACCTACCTGTTAGTCAGTAGCAAACAGATAGACAGCGAGCCGTACACAGTTGCAGATGGATGGACCCTTGATGGACAGATGCACCATCAGGGAGGGAAGGGGTAATGGCATCCTCTAAACCTGTAAGACAACAAAGAAAATCAATACATATATTGAAACTGAATGATCACCTACCTGTTACACAGTAGCAAACAGATAGACAGCGAGCCATACACAGTGGCAGATGGATGGAACCTTGATGGACAGATGCACCATCAGGGAGGGAAGGGGTAATGGCATCTTCGGAACCTGAAAGACAACAAAAACAGTCAATACAAGTTTTGAAACTGAAAGATCACTTACCTTTTACACAGTTGCAGAACAATAGACAGTGAGGCAGACAGCTGCAGACGGACAGATTGATGGAGGCTGGATCTACGGTCAGCAAGGGAGGGGCACAGAAGGTCCTAAACCTGTAAGACAAAAAAAAGTCAATACATGTGTAGAAACTGAATGATGAACTAACTCTTACACACTTGCAATCGGATAGATATCGAGTTACACAAATAGTTGCAATAAACAGACCCTTGTTTGATGGATACACCATTAGGAAGGGGGGGGGGGGTCCTGGAGTCCTGAAAGCCTGTAAAAAAACAAATAAAGTCAATACATGTATAGAAACTGAATGATCACCTACCTGTTAGACAGTAGCAAAAAGATAGACAGCGAGCCGTACACAGTTGCAGATGGATGGACCCTTGATGGACAGATGCACCATCAGGGAGGGAAGGGGTATTGGCATCCTCAGAACCTAAAAGATAATAAAGAAAATTAATACAGGTTTTGAAACTGAAAGATCACTTACCTTTTACACAGTTGCAAAACAATAGACATTGAGGCATGGGGAATGGGGGGGTCCTGGAGTCCTGAAAGCCTGTAAGACAACAAAGAAAATCAATACATGTATAGAAACTGAATGATCACCTACCTGTTAGTCAGTAGCAAACAGATAGACAGCGAGCCGTACACAGTTGCAGATGGATGGACCCTTGATGGACAGATGCACCATCAGGGAGGGAAGGGGTAATGGCATCCTCTAAACCTGTAAGACAACAAAGAAAATCAATACATATATTGAAACTGAATGATCACCTACCTGTTACACAGTAGCAAACAGATAGACAGCGAGCCATACACAGTGGCAGATGGATGGAACCTTGATGGACAGATGCACCATCAGGGAGGGAAGGAGTAATGGCATCCTCTAAACCTGGAAGAGAACAAAGAAAATCAATACATGTATAGAAACTGAATGATCACCTACCTGTTAGACAGAAGAAAACAGATAGACAGCGAGCCGTACACAGTGACAGATGGATGGACCCTTGATGGACAGATGCACCATCAGAAGGGGAATGGGTAATGGCATCCTCTAAACCTGTAAGACAACAAAAATAAATCAATACATGTATAGAAACTGAATGATCACCTACCTGTTACACAGTAGAAAACAGATAGACAGCGAGCCATACAGAGTGGCAGATGGATGGAACCTTGATGGACAGATGCACCATCAGGGAGGGAAGGAGTAATGGCATCCTCTAAACCTGGAAGAGAACAAAGAAAATCAATACATGTATAGAAACTGAATGATCACCTACCTGTTAGACAGAAGAAAACAGATAGACAGCGAGCCGTACACAGTGACAGATGGATGGACCCTTGATGGACAGATGCACCATCAGGGAGGGAAGGGGTAATGGCATCCTCTAAACCTGTAAGACAACAAAAATAAATCAATACATGTATAGAAACTGAATGATCACCTACCTGTTACACAGTAGAAAACAGATAGACAGCGAGCCATACAGAGTGGCAGATGGATGGAACCTTGATGGACAGATGCACCATCAGGGAGGGAAGGAGTAATGGCATCCTCTAAACCTGGAAGAGAACAAAGAAAATCAATACATGTATAGAAACTGAATGATCACCTACCTGTTAGACAGAAGAAAACAGATAGACAGCGAGCCGTACACAGTGACAGATGGATGGACCCTTGATGGACAGATGCACCATCAGAAGGGGAATGGGTAATGGCATCCTCTAAACCTGTAAGACAACAAAAATAAATCAATACATGTATAGAAACTGAATGATCACCTACCTGTTACACAGTAGAAAACAGATAGACAGCGAGCCATACAGAGTGGCAGATGGATGGAACCTTGATGGACAGATGCACCATCAGGGAGGGAAGGGGTAATGGCATCCTCTAAACCTGTAAGACAACAAAAATAAATCAATACATGTATAGAAACTGAATGATCACCTACCTGTTACACAGTAGAAAACAGATAGAATGATGAACTAACTCTTACACACTTGCAGTCAGAAAGATCGAGTCACACAAATAGTTGCAATGGACAGAGACTTGTTTAATGGATCCACCATTAGGAAGGAGGGGGGGGGTCCTGGAGTCCTGAAAGCCTGTACAACAACAAAGAAAGTCAATACAGGTATAGAAACTGAATGATCACCTACCTGTTAGACAGTAGCAAACAAACAGACAGCGAGCCCTACACAGTTGCAGATGGATGGACCCTTGATGGACAGATGCACCATCAGGAAGGGAAGGGGTATTGGCATCCTCAGAACCTGAAAGATAACTAAGACAATCAATACAGGTTTTGAAACTAAAAGATCTCTTACCTTTTACACAGTTGCAGAACAATAGACAGTGAGCCAGACACAGCTGCAGATGGACAGATTGATGGTGGCTGGATCTACGGTCAGAGAGGGAGGGGCTCAGAAGGTCCTAAACCTGTAAGATAAATAAAAAAAGTCAATACATGTATAGAAACTGAATGATGAACTAACTCTTACACTTGCAATCAGATAGATATCGTGTCAAAAAATAGTTGCAATGGACAGACACTTGTTTGATAGATCCACCATTAGGAAGGAGGGGGGGTCCTGGAGTCCTGAAAGTCTGTAAGATAACAAAGTAAGTCAATACATATATAGAAAACGAATGATCATTTACCTGTTAGACAGTAGCAAACAAACAGACAGCGAGCCGTACACAGTGACAGATGGACGGACTCTTGATGGACAGATGCACCATCAGGGAGGGAAGGGGTAATGGCATCCTCTAAACCTGTAAGACAACAAAGACAGTCAATACAGGTTTTGAAACTGAATGATCATCTACCTGTTAGACAGTAGAAAACAGATAGACAGCGAGCCTTACACAGTGACAGATGGATGGACCCTTGATGGACAGATGCACCATCAGGGAGGGAAGTTGCAATGGCATCCTCTAAACCTGTAAGACAACAAAGAAAATCAATACATGTTTAAAAACTGAATGATCACCTACCTGTTAGACGGTAGCAAACTGTTATACAGTAGCAAACAGATAGACACCGAGCCAAACAAAGTGGCAGATGGATGGACCCTTGGTGCACGGATGCAACATCAGAGAGGGAAGGGCTAATTGCATCTTCGGAACTTGAAAGACAACAAAGACAGTCAATACAGGTTTTGAAACTGAAAGATCACTTACCTTTACACAGTTTCAGAACAATAGACAGTGTGCCAGACACAGCTGCAAATGGACAGATTGATAGTGGCTGGATCTACGGTCAGGGAGGGAGGGGCTCAGAAGGACCTGAACCTGTAAGACAAAAAAAAAAAACAAGTCAATACATGTATAGAAACTGAATGATGACCTAACTCTTACACACTTGCAGTCAGATAGATAGCGAGTCACACACACCATTGCAATGGACAGACCCTTGTTTGTTGGATCCACCATTAGGAAGGAGGAGGGTGGGGTCCTGGGGTCCAGAAAGCCTGTAAGACAAAAAAGAAAGTCAATACATGTTTAGAAACTGGTTGATTGTTTAAATGATCATTCACCTCTTATACACTGTCATACAAATACAGTTGCAGATGGAAAGAGGCTTGTTGGCCGGGTTTGAACAAGTTAAAGTTTATTGAGGTTCCTGCTGGAACAGCCTGACAAACGTGTGTTGCAGTAATCTAACCGTGAGTTTAAGTGTGTACTAGCTTTTCTGCATCTTGTAGAGATAAGGAATTTCTTAGTTTGCCAATGTAGAAAATCTGTTCTATGTATTTAGCTATATGTTGCTCAAATGATAGATCTGAATCAAATAAGACACCAAGATTTGTAGATGCTTAACCTGGAATAATGGAAAAAACAGCCAAGTCTAACATTTAGTATGAGTTTACTTCTAGTGTCTTTTGGACCCAAAAAGAGAACCTCTGTTTTGTTACTTTTAAGAAGAACAAAGTCATTTGGCATCCAGAGTACATCCTTCACACAGTCCTCAATTTTCTTTAATCTAGAGTTACCATCAGGTTTGGCTGATATATAGAGCTGTGTCATCTGCATCTGAAAGTTAACATCATGTCTGCTTATAACTGCCCAGTGGTAACATCTATAATGTAAATAATATATGCCCTTAAATAGAGCATTGTGGAACTCCAAATCAGACTTCTCTGTAATTTAGAAATACTGACTGATAGGGTTCGTTTAGATATGATTTGAACCACAATAGGGCTGTTCCTGTGATTCCAACCATGTTCTCTAATCTTTCTAAGAGAATAGTGTTATCTATAGTGTCAAAGGCTAAACTGAGGGTGAGTAGGGCTACATAGCAAGAGGCAAGAAAGAGATCGTTTGTAATCTTCACTTGGGCTATCTGAATCCAGATTGGAATTTCTCATACATTTCATTTTTACTCAGGTATAAGCAGAGTTGTTGAGCCACAGCATTTTCTAATATCTTGGACAGAAATGTTAAGCTTGAGATGGGTCTATAATTGACAGTACACTAGGATCAAGATTTAGTTTCTTAATCAAAGGTTTTATAACAGCAAATTTAAGGGATTTGGGTACATGGTCTTAGGTAAGGGATGCATTTACTATTGTTAAAGGAGGTCTGATTATAATTGGGAGTAATTCTGACAGTATTTTAGAGGGAATCTGGTCGAGTGTACAGGTTGTAAAATTTATTGAGGAAATACTTTTTTGTTAGTTCTGGCTGTGGAAGTGTGTAGAAGACATCCAGCCTTTATTCTACAACTAATTTATATTCTAAATCAGCTACACCGGGTGACAGCCATGTTTAATTTAATAAGGAGTGTTGGATTTGTTGTCAAATATTTTCTATTTTATTATTAAAATAGTCCATAAAATATTACTGGTTAAGGTAGTAGGGATCTGGGGTTGAGAATTTGCCCAACATACCTGACTTGGGTTGTATATTTAACAGTCTAAATTTAAATTTATTTGTGGAAGTTACTTGTACTGGTAAGATTTGATACATATGGTTCCTTTTTTTCCCCCTAAGATTGTTAAAACCAATTTTCTGTTCTCTATATATGCTCGATACTGCAGGGTTTGTTTGAAATGTGAGCAAGTGATACTAATATTACTTTTTTAATACAAGAAAAAGAGAAGAAAGGGCAGAACAAATGGTTTGAATGCAGTAAATTATCACTTACCTGACAGATCTCAGGCAGCACAGGTGTAGCCTTTCTCGGTGGTAGAGGACAGAACGTCAAACCTGCAGTCAGCAGTGGAGCGTGAAGAGTCAGCTGAACGGCTTGCTTCCTCGATCCTGGCGTCTGTTTTCTTCCAAACGGTGTCTGAAATTTAGTGTACTAGAGGTCTTCCAGGCATTCCAGCATTGCCCTTAGGGCCCTATATTTAATAGGGTCTTACAATAAAATCTCCAACAATGAGAACACCGTCTGCAGTAGTTGCCCTCTCTGCTGGAGCATGCAGAGCCATAGACAAAGTCGATAAAGGCCCAGTTGCTTCAGGGTTGAACAATATCTCTCTCGGTAAATCGCTCAAAGAAAAAAAATAAAAATAAACATCAGCTCCCACCTTAGGCCTTCCACTTCCTTTTTGTTTTTCTTTTTTCTGGCCCAGGGAGAAAGGGAATTGCGCAATATGCAGAGGTGGTCAGAGTTAGGGGACCTGTCAATAATAGGTGCCTTCCTCAAACTTTTCCACATCTGTTGAAGAAAAAATGAAGAAAAACTTGTTAACTTGTTTACTGTGAATGCAGTGTCTTGTCTGCTAATGTTACTGAACATGTATACATTACTCTGTATTTAAATTAATTATTAAATTATTATTAAAAATTAATTAGAACATTTCTGTGTAGGATGTAAGCTAATTACAAATAATGCTAATGATAGTGGGTACGATACACACTCAGCACCAGATGCTTCATCATTCCGTATGCTGCACTAAGGTGGTGGTATGGGGGCCCCAAAATGAAAATCTGCTCAGAGCGCAATAAAGTCCTGGGCTGGCCCTGGTCACGCGGATGCTTCCAGGGCCTCTCCATGGCCACCATATTCCTCGAAAGTAAACACAGAAGTTAGTTAGTAAAGCAAACTAATGTAAAGTAAGACACACAGCAGACAGCACAAGATCATAGTTTTATCAAGGATAAAACTATGATAAACAAGCCAAAGCTAATATTACAGAATATAAAAGAAATGACTTGGAGGTAGTCACATGAGATTGACAAGCAGTGTGGCTGGTTGGGAGAAGTTGTCCCATTAACTTAAATCCTAACTAATCTGAATATTTATCCTTTTCAGCTATTTGTCTGTTATGTATTTCATTATCAAACTTTCTACTGTTCGAAACCGTTCATCCATAAGAACGTCTTCATCTTTAAAAAATTTTAAGCCTTCATGAGGGAAGGGGCAGTTGCTACCGAACCAGGTGATGCTAGCCCGAAATGGGACAGAATGCTAATTTGGAAAACATCCTTGACGAAGTGAGTAGAATGAGAAGATGGGAAGACTCCACTCAACAACTGGTGAATGGCCACGAGCTGCATGGCAAGTGCATAGATAATCTGTAGAGCTGTGTGGAAGATCTGGAAAATAGGAGCCACCACAATAAAGTCAGATTGTTTGGGCTTAAAAGAGGGCATTGAAGGGGAGAACTTGATTGTATGCATTGAAAAGATACTGTCAGAAGGCCTGCACATGCACATTAACAACAAATTTGAAATTGAAAGAGCACACTGCTCTCCCGGATCTCATCCGCATGAAGACCATCTTCAGAGATTCATCCTGATAAAGTTTCTGCATTCAACCGCAAGAGATAATGTCTTAAAAAGCAACCCTAAAGCATCAGCAGTTACTGATGGGGAATAAACTATAAAACATCCACTAGCACAAGGGGACTGAGAGGTAGTAGACGTCTCAGACATTCCACTGACCCAAGTTAAGTTCTCTCCTTTTTGTTCTTCCTTTTTTCTCTTTGTTGTTAGTTTTGTGGACATGAATTTAACAAGAAGAGAATCCTCAGCTGGCTGCTGGAGACATTTTTCTGTTCATGTTCTCTCCTCTGCTGTGGAGAAAAGATTTTTGTTGGCCTGTTTGGCTATGTTGGTTAATTTTAGAATTACATGTATCCTAATAATGTTCAGTGGTACAAAAGCAGTAGCCTATATTTTGAAAGTAGGAAGGTCAGATGGCATGGGACAATTGCTATGCAATCTTTTATTTCAGTTTTGTTATCTTATAATATGAATGGCAAATAGTGCTTATGTTAAGGTAGTTTCCTGGAATATTAATGGCTCTTATGGAGTTCTTATTTTGGTCCATAGGAGGTTGAACTTTTCTTTGCTGAAAGAGTATAAGGATAGTAATGGTAGATTTATTTATAAAGAAGCCAGTATAAATGGGGGGGGGTGGTAAATAACACTATGTAATATCTATTACTGTCATGGAGTTTATATATTGGTTAATGCCCAAGGACAAATGATTTTGGCAGGACTTTAATCAGGTCTTAGATGGGATATTAGATCAAAGTAAATAATCAGGTACCTCAACGCTAAAGGACAGAGCTGCCATTCACATGCTGATGGAGGACAATGACCTGCCCAATAATTGACTTTATTTTGATCTCAGAGTCTAACCAATACTATCACTGGTAGCACTATCAACGCTATTTCCGTGTCAGACCATGCATCTGTTGAGCTTTGTGTGAATATACATTCAGACAGGTTTAGAAGAGGTAGATGGAGAATGAACACATCTCTACTACAGGAGGAGTTATTTTCTTAAGAACTTACAGAGCACCTATCCTCATTTTAATTTGGGTAGCACAGACAGCATAGCAATGGTTTGGGAGGCATCTAAAGTGTACATTGGGGTAAAAGGATTGCACAGACTTCGGAATGGGAAAAATAGCTCAATTAGAGTATTAAAACATTGGCAGCAGAACTAAATAGCATGGGAAAAAAGTTGGCCAGATATTACTCTAAAAGCATATTTAAAAACATTTGTGATCATCATTCAGCAATCATTTTTATGAGTCAGAAGAAAAACTGACAGACTTTTGACCAGACAGTTAAAAGAACAATGCTCTGTCCACATCATTCCAGCAATAAGAGCAGGGGGTTCTCTTATAACATCTTCCAAGGGTATTAATGGGGTCTTTAAAGAATTCTATGAGAACCTGTATAGATCATCTGGTGCTTTACTAGAGCTATTAGCCCCAGATTTTTTTCTCAAACATAAATCTTCCAAAGTTATCTTCTGATCAAGCATCTATTCTTGATGCACCAATAACCATCAAAGAAGTAAACCCAGTCACTATGCACTCTCTAGAAGCCTGGGCAAAGGTTCATAAATTGCACAGGATTTCCCACTACATGTTCAACAACATTATGCATCACTCTGGTTCAACCCAGAGGTGAAGATTGGGAAGCAGAAAGTGTTTTGGAAATGGTGGCTAGACAAGGGTATACACACTGAATGATCTCTATACAGAGGAGACATTTATGTAATTTACTGAACTTGTTCAACAGTAAATGCTACACGAAAAAGGTGATTTCTGGAAATATTTACAAATTAGATCAGCCGATCCAATGGTTAACTATCTAGATAACCATTTTAATCATAAGGCATCAATATTTTATAAAATATCAATTAAGGAAAATAAAGTAAAAAAATGTATACAATATAAAATTCTGCACTGGTATTATTGGACACATTGTAGGCTCTTTAAAATAGGACTAACAAATAGTAGTTTATGTTGGAAGTGTAAAAAAGAAATGTGAACCTTTTTTCATTTCATATGGGAATGACACATGGTTAAACCATTTTGGCACAGTATGTTTGTGTTTTTGGACACATGGGCGAGAGTAGCCCTGCCAGTCTCTCCCCACTTATGTCTCTTGGGAGATAAAACAGAAACCTCAAATCTAACAAAAGGCGTATATTCAGTTTTGATGGTGGGGATAACCTCAGCCATCAGAGTTATGGGCATGTAGAGTTAAAGGGCCTGTAGAACTGGGGATTTGGGATTATTTCAAGGATCATCTAATTTCTAATTAACAGCATGATTATAAGACTAAAACTAAGATGTTTGTATACCTTATTATTTCACTTTATAATTATTATTGAAGGATGGGTGTTTGTACAATGTGTATCAGTATGTATATCTGTACCAAATGAGTTTTTGTTTACTGTGTTAAACTACAAAAAAAAAAAAAGAAATGACTAGGAGTAGCAAGTAGATAGGCAAGTAAAGACCAGGATAGACAGAAAGAGCCTTGAGGATGGACGGATGGAAAAGAGCATTGTAGAGGGACAGACAGGAAAGCAACCCACAGAATCTTACTAAACTCAGTTAACATGGCTGCGTAAATCTAACCTCCCATACCCAATCTCACCACTTTCACGGGTGGTACCATTTCCACACATTTCTAAGACAAAGATGTTGCATTTGAAAGAACAAAGATCATACAAGATAACACTCATTACAGTATAACACTTCACCGAAGTGTATCGGGTTGTCTTACTAATGAGCCAAAAACAAAAAAAACACAAACACAGACCAGGTCACAGACAGACAGGCTAAGTCTGAGCTGCTTTGAGGTGTCACCCAGGTTTCACCGCATTGAGACTGTGTCTGTGCCCCAAATTAAACCCAAACACAGAACATTTAAATCAGCTTGTTTTATTAATTTACTTAGTGTTAAATTCTCACATTCAAATGATAACAGCACCATCTCAGACCTAAAGCATGGTCTACTTAAAATTAGATCATTAACCATGAAAGCAGTCACTGTAAATGAAATTCAGTGATCAGAAATTAGATGTCTGAAACCTGTATTAGACCTGATCAATATACAGCACTAAATGAAGCCACCCCCACAGGTTATAAATATGTACATAGCACTAGATTATCAGGCAGAGGAGGTGGAGTTTGCATAATCTACCAGAATACACTTGATATTCAAAAACACTGTAACACCTTCACTTCTTTTGAGATTCTCTACATTAATATATCAAATCCAGCCACAAATAAAAATGCATTCACACTAATTAATATTTGTAGGTTTTGCTGCAGACTTGGCAGTGTGCAGTGACAAAATTAGAATAGTAGGAGACTTTAATATTCATTTTGAAAAAGCAGACGATCCATTAACAAAGGCGCCTGCGTCGATCTTAGATTCTGTCGGCATCACACAAAACATAACTGAAACCACACATTACTGTAATCATACCCTAGATTTAGTCCTGTGTGATAGCATTGATAATCTAAATATTCTACCTCAAAGCTTAGTAACATCAGACCATTACCTAATCTCCTATGAGCTACATCTTAGGCAAAATGTTAATTTGGCCCCTTGCCACTTTCTAAAGCATGCAATAATCCAATGACCACTGTACAGTTTACTGAAAATCTCCCAGACCTATCGACCTTAGCTTACAGTCCGTCAGATTAAACATAGCTAGATAGATTAACAAACGGTCTTTAACATACCCTTCAATTAACCTTAGACAAACTGGCTCTGCTCGCACAGTGGTACAGTGATCAAACTCGTACCTTAAAACAAACAGCGCAGAAACTAGAGCCAAAATGGCGGACGACCAAACTAGAGGTGTTCCACTCTGCCTGAAAGGACAGCCTTAGTCAATATAGAAAGGGACTCATTAAATCTCTCTCAGCGTATTTGGCCTCACTGATCTAAAATTACAAAAACAATCCGAGAGTATTTTTTAGTGAGATCTCTAAACTTACTAAAAGGCAGGCAGATACTCAACCTCAGATTCCAGCTTCTTTAACCAGTAATGTTTTATGGACTATTTTAATAATAAAGTAGAAAGCATTAAACAACAAATCCAACACTCCTTATTAAATCAAACATTTGACCTTAAATCTAAATTGCTTGGTGTAGCTGCTTTAGAACATAACTTAGTTGTAGAACAAAGGCTGGAAGCCTTCTACCCACTTCCACAGCCAGAACTAGAAAAAAATATTTCCTCAGCAAATTGTACAACCTGTACACTTGACCCAATTCCCTCTAAAATACTAAAAGAAATACTCCCATTATAATCAGACGTCTTTGAACAATAGTAAATTCATCCCTTAGCTTAGGGCATGTACCCCAAACCCTTAAATTAGCAGTCATAAAACCATAAAACCTAATCAAGAAACCAAATCTTCTAGTCCATCCATGAATAAGAAATTCCTATCTGGATTCAAACCCCATCGTAGCACAGAGACAGCCCTAGTGAAGATTATAAAGATCTCTTTCTTGCCTCTGCTCAAGGCTACGTATCTTTATTAGCCCTACTAGACCTCAGTGCAGCCTTTGATACAATAGTTCACACTATTCTACTAGAAAGATTAGAGAAAATGGTTGAAATCACAGGAACAGCCCTATCGTGGTTCAAATCATATCTAACTGAACACTATCAGTTTGTAAAGATAAAAGATTTATCTTCAAATTACACAAAAGTAAGATATGGAGTTCCTATTTTACTCTGTTTTAGGACTGCTATTATTTACATTATACATGTTACCACTGGGCAGTTATAAGCAGACATGGCAATAATTTCCATTGTTATGCAGATGACATGCAGCTCTATAGATCAGCCAAACATGTTGATATTTTAGAATTTAGAGTAAAGAAAATGGAGGACTGTGTAAAGGATATGAAACTCTAGATGTCACATAACTTACTTCTTCTTCACAGTAACAAAACAGAACTTCTCCTTTTATGTCCAAAAGACACTAGAAATAAACTATTTTTATTTAGACTTAATGTTAGACTTGGCTGAGTTTTCCATTATTCCTGGTCCAGCAGCTAAAAATCATTTGACAGAATAAAGATTTGAATAAAGTAAATCATCACTTACCTGACTGGTGTGATTGGGTAAGGTCTTGGTGTAGCACCTTCTCGATGTTTCCAGAGAGCACAACATATTCCAGGCAGCAGAGGTGAAGCCTTTCTCTGTGGTAGAGGACCGGACGTCATACCCAATTTCATCACTTTAACTGGTGGTACTATTTCTATATATTTCTCAGACTAGGAGAAGCTGCATTTGCAAACACTAGTAAATAAAACTTCACCGAAATTAATCTGGCTGTCTTACTAATGAGCTAAAAAACACAGTCACTTGTTAGTACATCCATTGGAAAGCTCAGTCAAGTTAGTTTGATATTGGATCATTAGATATTCACTTTGCCCCTCCTCTCACTCACAAACAATGTCCTAAAATCTCAAACATGGCTTTAAAAAAAAAAACAATGGAGAACAGTAAAACTACACTCATATTTCCTCAACATTTCCAGTCTTTCCACTTTGACAAGGATATTTAATCAGAATAGCCAGAATTCCTGCAACAGGTGCCGTCGATGGTAAAACGCAATAAAATGTGCGGAAACCAAAAACTCTGAGATAAAGAGCTGCTGGTGTTACTTATAAAGATAATCAAAGAACAGAGAAATGAAATTCAATGACTAACCTTAACTTCTTTAACAAACTGAATTTTTTTAGCACTTTAGATGTTATAAACATGCATGTAGCGCATTTTCATCATGAATAAATCACTACTGTGACACTGTCGTACAATATGCCTATTTTAACAATTTTTATGTAATATTGTTCCAGTGAAACATCCATAAAGCATATAAATCCAAAATCAGCTGTAGTGTACAGAGACACATCTGAAATACACTACTACCCTTAGAATAGCCAGATTACAATTTACCAAAAAGTACTTAAGAGAGCCTGCAGATTTCTTGTGGACTGCTCACTAGTGCTTGAAGGTGGGTAAAATTGTGTCTGTACTCACCCTCTTATTGACAGTACTTAGTGGGGTCCATAGAAACAATCCAAAACATAGGAGTTGGGAAGCTCTCACAAAGTGGCTTGTATTTCAGAAATCCTTCTTCCTGATAATAGTTGATAATCCTGGGTGTTTCCTTGTGAAAGTAAAGTCTGAACCATGGAAATCCCTGGTTTGAGTTGCTGAGAATCAATTCAGGAGTGATACCTTTGTCTTCTGGGTGTAAAGTTTATCCCAGTGTCCATAAAAAGAGCAAGTCAGTTGTAAGGACTGCAAATAGAGAAACAAACAAACAAACAGAAAACAAGACAAAAGTGAAGCTTTCTGCAAAAGCAGAACAGCACAAAACCTTATGAATAAAACATACACAAAGCTCGAATGAATATATAAAGAATTAAATGATAGCAAACTTACAGTAAGTATTAGAACCTATAGTTCCACCAAGAAGGATCTTCATTACAGTGAGGCCTACAATGAGGCCTAAAATGAGCCACAACTAAACCACCTTGCTGCTGCTTAGTTCCCTCCTTTTGGCCTACTTCCCCTGGCCTACTTCCAATATACTGCCACATAGTGGATGGAGTAGGAATTACCATGAAAAAAACACTGTCACAACACTGGAGTCACACGAGTGTCAGCAATCAAGTAGGCCTAAGTTTTAGGATTTTTTATACCAATATAGAAAATAGGCAAGTGGCTTAAAGTTCCAACCTCAACAGGCCCAATGAGACCTAAAGAACCAGCACAACAGGCCCAAGGATAATGATAATTACAAATCAATACACATAACTAATCATCAAAATTATTGCATTTTTTTAACTAAAAAAAACATTCTGTTAATAGTCATATCTCATATGAAGACTTTTGTATCCTTTGAAAAGAACTAAATCTGACATGTGTGACTGTCTCCTATAAATACTTATAAATAAATGAGTACATTGTAAGGTGAATGCTGTGCCAAGGTCCTGCACAATTGTTTCATATTTTAGTGACAAATAATTAGCAATTTAATACATTTATTATGTATTTATATTTATAATACATTTACTATTTTACAAAGTTAGTGAGATAATGTTTACATCAATCCTGGTGCTTTAAATCTCTCCCACATGGTGAGGTTTATGGTTTATTTATTTAACAATGGTATCAGATCGGTACTGTGTATCGATCAATAAGCGTATGTATTGGTATTGGAACTGAAAACGGTTGGTGCATCTGTAAATGTAACATTTAGGAAACAGCATATGACAGCATTATTGTAAGGCATTTCTGGCAACTTCACTGGTTAATAGAATATGCCTACATTAATAAATCCCCTTAGGTTTCACTCTGATTAGTGAATGTTTAGCATGTCAAATGTATGCTTGAATGTGATTGGCTAATGGCAACCACAATAATTGACATATCAAGTCCTCTGGTCAGACTATTATAGAATAGGCTAAAGATGCAGCAAGTAAAATTGTAGCTTGACTGGATGAATGGTTTCTGAGAAACAGTTATGTACTACTGGCCTCGCTTTCTTGTGACAAATGTCCACCAAACTTGACATGCCCCCTCAAAATAATGTGCTGAACAAATTTTGTTAAAATGAGCTTAAGTGTTCAAAAGGTACAGGTTGACATTATTCATTATAATTATTATTAATCATAAATATCGCAGGTATTTTGCTACCAGATATGTGAGGATTGGTAAAAAAAAAATCCTAGAAGTAGGAAGGATCAAGAAATCAGCCAAATAAAAAATATTTTTTTAGTGAATGTCATTTTTCTTGGCCGAGTTTTTCACAGCTGCTGTAACTTGTTTGGTGTTTCTGGGATTTACGGCTCTTTATGGCAGGAGTAAACAGACCCAAAGTGTCATTCACAGTGCTGAGGCAAGACTCCAGCTCATTTCTCCTACCTGATTACAAAAATGCAGCCTACCTCGACTGCAGCCTAGACTTTGTATCGCAGCTAAAGACACCAATATGATTGTATTTACACATAAGGTCACCGATCACCCAAAACTAGAGCTGAAACAGTATGAAAATTGAATGTCACGATTATAGTAACATTAATGCTTGATATGGTTATCAGTATTATCACATGCTGTTACAATGTGCTGAACAGTTAAAAAAATACTGAATTACATACTGAAATTTCAGGCTTTTCTTACTGTAGTTGTGTCAGTAGTGGCGTGGTGGCGCTGTAACATAATCAGTACAGTGCACTGGGGAAGTCAGCGTGCTGTGAGCCACAGATAGAAGTCTTACTACACAGCAGCACTTCCACCAAACAGTGCATGATAAGTCATGTCTATTCAGCAGTAGGCTCGACAATTCCCTATTTGGGTTCAAAGAATCATTAGGGACACTTTTCACCTCAGCCACACACTTCCATTCGGGAGGAGATAAAGGACCATTCTTGCCAGAATTGCTGCCAGAAATCCACAGAGCTGCTAATCTGACCTTCCAGCTTCCAGCAGTTCTCCTCAGTGCACAAGAACATCCAGGGCTTCAAGGGCCGATCTCCACCCCTAGATCTCCGCTCCCATGGCCCTCCATTAGGCTATCGAGGGCTACTGGGTGGGTCAGTCTGAAGACCCTAACCTGTGCGCTATCCACACCAAAAGAATCACCCTCATGCCTAAACACATCCAGCTGGTCGGCGGAGAGCCCGCAAACCAGGGCACCCAAAATACCCAACAGCCCTGTTAAGACCCACCTACCCAGTGTTGCCAACTTATATTTAGTGACTTTTCAGATCCCTCTAGAGACTTTTTTTAAGCGACTAGCAACAAATCTAGCGACTTTTTCTGGTGTTATTGGAGACTTTTGGAGACTCTGAGGTGAACACATGTTCTTCAGTTACTGTCCTCAGCAGCAGGTGCTGCCGTGAGCCCCGTCCCTCACAGTCAGAGCAGACCCACACCGCTCCACGTACACACTGCAAATGAACTGCACATACCCAAAGCCTCCGCTGACCCCCCCCAAAACTAAAAACTAAAAAAAGAGTAAGTAACTCTTTTAACGTAACTGCCGGTCTCAAGCCCGGATAAAGACGGAGGGTTAAATGTACAGTAGCAGTTCCACACCACATAACACACTTTTGATTCAATTTGATATGCTAACATTTAACAGGACAAAATGTGTTTATTTAATTTACGTACAAATGATTTATGTAATGTGGGTCTAGACAATGCTTTAAAATAGTATGAAGTTATTTTGTGAAGTAAAAGCCTATTTCAAAGGCAAAGAAAAAAAGAATCAACAGAAGAAGTTGATTTATTCAGAGTTCATTTGTAGCTCTAACACATTTAGGGTGTTTTTACTCACTTTTTTCTCTCCCACAACGTCATCCCTTTATTCTACAGCTTCAAACACGAGCAAATAATGAATTATGCAAATTGGGCGATGGCGTCATTTAGCGACTTCTGGCGACTTTCTGGACAGACAACAGCTCCTTTCCTTACTGAGGAGTTGGCAGCACTGCACCTACCCCTGTCAGCGCAGTCAGCGCAGTCAGCACTGCAGTGCTGTAGTCAATCAACCAATTAACCACCAAGTTCAGCTCTATTCAGGATGGGCTGGAGAATATGCTCCTCATTATGAAGACACTCACACTTTTTGAAAACGTTGCTGGACACAGGCATTGATATAACCGAGGAGGAGGCACAGAAATTCAGAGGTAAGAGTTTTGTGATCTTATTAAGTGACTTTTACTTATTTTAATAGTAAAATCTCTCAGGAGCTGCTAAAGTAATGCTAATGTACCAACAGCTGTGCTAGCTAGCTAAGTTAGCAAGTGCTATCTTCTCAATAAAGCTGTACAGGAAGATCCTGGTCATCTTAGCTCTTCTGTTTGAAACAGATTTGGAAGTCATATTAATAAACAGCTGTTTTGGTGTTTAGTTCAGCAGTAGGTCTGTGGGTTGGAGTTACATGCAAGCTAAGCTGCTAACGACGGAGATTAGCTTAACACTGAAGTGCTCTCATGACTCCAGCTTTAGCAGACAGTGAGCTTTTCTCTAGTCCTACATGCTCTAAATGTATGTAGTCGAGTGAGCACTAAATGAGAGCATTGTAAGCTTTAATTTGGGTCAATTACAGCTAAGGTTACCTGAGGCTTTCTAAAAAAGTCTCTCTGTTAGCCTCGATTCTCGTCTTATAAGAGGCTGCACTGCATGCAGAGAGCAGTTTAATCAGGGGTTACTGGTCCTGCACTCCGGCGCTAGGCAGCTGCTTTGCTAGAGGAATGAATCATACAGATATATGTAGTAATGTAGCTTAGCTAGCTGGCTAACTGGGGTCAGTTAGACTTTACAGACTGGTTGGTGTGAGTGTTTAGCTGCCCCCCCCCCTCATTAGCTGCCCCCCTCATTAGCTGCCCCCCTCATTAGCTGCCCCCCTCACTAGCTGCCCCCCTCACTAGCTGCCCCCCCTCACTAGCTGCATCGTGAATTAGCATGAGGCTGAAGGTGGTGTCTTTATTTCCAGCTTCTTATTCTGATTTTCTGCTGAATTTGCTGTTAAAAGGTAACATGGAACATTTAGTGCTTTTTTTTTTACAGACATTTACAACAAAAGCTTTAAGAGGCTTAAACTTTCCAGACGCCTGGTTCTTATCACCACGGCTGTAAAAATGACTGTACTGTAAGAATTACTGAACACATTTGATTGATTTTGTTGCTCTTGGTGTGCAGGTATCCCACCAATGCAGAGTATCTCCAAGTTACCAAAGCTTTAATGGTGAAGAGCTCTTTCCTGAGGGATGTTGAGGAGAAGGGTTATGTAAGTTTGTTTAAGAATGATTTTATTATGGTTGATCACAGAACAGTAGTAGGTGTAATATTGGTGGAGAGATTTTAGTAATTCTCTTTTTATGGTTGGGACTGATATCTTGTGTCTTTGATAAAGGAATCATGCGTTGTTGGAGAGGATACTATGTCTGAGGCCCACATTGAGGTGTTGCATGAAAAACCTGATTTGATTTACATTTACATATTTGTCATTTAGCTGACGCTCTTATCCAGAGCGACTTACAAGGTAACTCATATTACAGAGGCGGGTCAGTGTAGTGTTAGGAGTCTTGCCCAAGGACTCATGCGCAGCATAGTCACCCAAATCGGGAATCGAACCCCAGCCTCCCACATGGTGTGGTAGCTTAGTGGCAGGTAGTGGTGTTATCTGTTGCGCCACACCAACCACATTTGATGATCGCGAAGGACCTCATGAAGACCTTTGCATTGGCAGCATGGAGAACTAGCTGAGGGAATGACTATTGAAAAGCTCTTGGAAGATTCTCAGGGGTAAGTGGAATAAAGTAATGGGAAAAATAGTCTTTTTATAGTCTATTGTAAGATATTTATGACTGTTCTAGGTTTTTTACTCTCCACTACTGCCTTCATCTCTACACTTTATTGCAACATCATAATGAAGCTTTTGTGTGTTTTTTGCTTTTGTCTTACAGTGTATGATGAGGTTGATGCCATCCATCCTGTGATGGTGAACATTTGTCACTGCTTCAGCTGAAACAGTGCTGGGAGTTTTCCTCTAAAGGACTTCTAGATGATCCTCAAGAGATGTTCAGCAAAAGTGTAAGCACACCATTTTCATCTCCACCAGCAGACCTACAGAAGACTCTTAAATTCAGTGATGCTCTCAGAGGTGTACAGGGTCAAGGGAAGGTGCTTCAGTGTGTATCTAATATTACACTAAATTATGTAAGTATTCCCTTGATGATGTTTGTGTAACGGGTCGTCTGCATACTGAAGTGATTCCATTGTTTTGGAAAGTCACGTACTTACTAAACATAGACACTGTGTGGGTTCTGTGTAGTAAACTGTTGCTTCTGGTTTCTGGTGGGTGTTTTTCTTTTTAATAAGGTTGATCTTTTCCGGAGTATAAACGTAACATGGATTCTTTGAGTATGGCATTTTTGCCATGTTGGGATAAATATGATTTTTTTTTTAAATAACTTTTCACCTCCATAAACCTTCTGTTGAGATGAATTTCTGTTTCTGATGCTCTTTCAATTAATGCTAAAGTTGAGTGTTTTATACTAAATAAACAGCATAGAAAGACATTGTGAACATGTGTGGATCTTTTAGGTACACTTTAGTCACACTTCTTAGGGTACTTAATAATAAAAAATACTTCTGTGTCCTCCAGACTCTGTGTGACCGTGGAGTATGGCAGCTCCACTGTGGCAGATGGGGGCCCTGCAATAGGTGGTGAGAAATGCCTTCCATGAGACACGTTCCTTATCGGCACTGTGTGTAAAAAGCTTGCAGCTTCATTAGGAACACCTTTCACCCCAGCCACACACTGTATAACCACCTACAATCCAGGAGGAGAGGAACAAACCAATGAGATGAGACTGTCAGTGTTTGTGTTGTAATATTTCACATCAAAATATTTATATCTAGTACAATCTACTTAATCTGTCTTGGCACGTGTAAAGCCACAGTATGACAGGAATGACATTCTTTCACTTTTCTTGGCAAAGTCACCTTCATGAATACTGGCAGCCGGTTATTTATTTCAGTGGACTTTGTTTACCTTACAATTCATAAAGTAATATGAAGGAAAGGACACTCTCCCTCTCTATGGAGTTCACTTTTTCTGCACTTGAGAGTCTAATACAGTGTCTTTAATATTCTCTAATTCACTCACTATTAAGGGCACAGAAGCCGTTCACTCGAATAGAAGAGTGCACTTCTATATAGTGAGGAGGAATCCCTTTGGAATTGACCTCATGGATGGAGCTTGGATGTCACCATGTGGTCAAACTGATAAACTGCAAGAGTTATAAATAGATGCACATATTGACAAATTGTATGATTGTGTCCGTTATTGATACTCTGTATAAAAAAAGTGTCATTATTTATCAAAACAAATCTGTATAAATAAAATGCATAAAAAATCTGTAACAGCTTTTAGCTGTTGTGCCTTTTTAACAAAACAAAAATCTGTAAAAATAAATGAATTTTAATTTTAAATAGCAGAATCTGAGGTAAATGGAGAATCAGAGGTATTGCCTACCCTATGAGACGGTACATGTTCTACATCTACAAACTGTAAAACCATAGAGTCACATTTTAATAAGTTATGAACTGTGATTTATTCTTACATTTCTAATATTTCAGTCAAGTGGCTTTTATTGTGACTTCAGCTCTGTACAAGTACACAGTGAAATGAAATGGTGACAACATTAAACTAAAGACACTACAATAACTACAGTAACTACGACTCCTCGCTGAGTAGAGGGGTGATTATAAGGTGTGTAACCCTGTTAAAATAAGCTCCTATTTCTGAGCTCTTCTATAGAGTCTGTGCTTTTCCCCTTCTCTCCCCTCTTCACTTCTCCTTACAGTCTTCAAGCGGGAGTCTGTCGTGTCCAGAGCTGATGCTGACTCGACATTTTTGTGAGCAGTTATGGAAGTTAAAAACGCTGCTAAACCCAAAATCTCAAAAAGGGATATAAAAGACCCCATTCAGTGTTTTTAGCTGTTCAGTTGTGAAGAGAAACTCCAGTGAGTTCAGACAGTGCAGTTTAAGGAGGGATTGAGAGTAAATAAGTGTATATTTATGTGTTGATAATGGGGGTTAAAAGGTCATTAAAACAGCCGGAGTATAAATGAGAGATAAACCTTGGTCAAAGAGTTCGTTTCAGCTGCTAAGCTGTAGGCTAGCAGGCGGAGGCTAGCGGGATTAGCGTCTTGCTAAAGTGTAAATATACGATGTTAAGTGTAAAATCCTGCTGTTTACGGACTCAGAGACATGCTGAGATGAATATGCTTGTCACGCAGTCTTGCTGAACTTAGTGCTGTATGGTACAGGTTGTTTTATTGACGGGAAAAGCGAGCGAATTTTCCTGTGTCCAAGAACCCGAGACTACACTTCCCAGAGTACTGTGCGAATGACCTCAGTAGCGCGAGCGCCCCAAACAGAGCTGCAGAGAAAGATACACACACACACACACACACACACACACATAAACCTCAGTCTACCCGGGTAGTGAAGTGGGGGGAGAAGAAACCAGAAAGGAACATTGATTATAACAAAAGGAAAAAACTGTTGCTTCTCTTTTCAAGGTCAAAAGACTGTTTTATTGTTGAAAGTTGAGTTAAATATCTCAGGAATACTTGATCCTGAAGTTTATTATTTTTTATTATTTTCTGTGAATAAATATATGATTGTATCTTTAACCCTGTACTCCCTGGTCTGTTGCACCTCTGTCCAAGCTCTCCTTAGTGAACCTAGTGAGATATCGACGCTGGTCCAAACCCCTGAAGAACCCAAACCTATGGTTGACCTCTCCCTCAATAGCAGTTCCTATTGTGGTGTAACGACCTGTGTAGACTGTGAGTTAGCTAACGTAGCTACTGCGTTACGTATATGTGCTACAGGTGCAAAGATATTTAACAGGTAGGTAGTGAGAATAAGGAGCATAGAAATGTAACATGCCGTGACATCATATAAAACACGGCAGGTACTGAGGTAGTAAAGTATGGAATATATAAATAAGATAGGATGCAGACATATTAAAATGCTATGGGTCGTGGGTGGGGTGGGGGGCCTCGTTCAGTCTCTGTTGTTTAAGGGTCTGACTGCTTGTGGGACAAAGCTATTGCAGAGCCGTGCAGTGACAGCATGGATGCTCCTGTACCTTCTACCAGACGACCAAAAAGTCCATGTGAGGGATGAGTGGGGTCCTTCACAATGCTGATGGCCTTACGGGTGCAGCGTGTGGTGTGAATGTCTGTGACAGAGGGGAGAGAGACCCCTATGATCTTCTCAGCTGTCTCACTATTCTATGTAGGGTCTTGCGGTCTGAGGCATTGCAATTCCCAAACCGGGCGATGATGCAGCTGCTCAGGATGCTCTCCACAGTCCCCCTATAGAACATGGTGAGGACTGGAGGAGGAGTGTGAGCTTTCCTCAGTCTGCAGGAAGTAGAGGCGCTGCTTTCTTGGCTATGGAGCTGGTGTTGAGGGATCACGTGAGGTTCTCTGTGATGTAGACGCCGTTCACAGAGAATAATACGATCACTGTGAATAATATTTAAATCCAGCATAAATGAACCATCCCCACATTCCCCAATAAACACAGAGTGCAGCATGTTGGGTGCACATTCCTACCAGAGCACCACAGATAGAAAATGATGCTCTAACCCACCAGTTATAGTAGATATATGACTGTCATCATGAAGCTATGAACTAGCTTACATATCACCATTCCTTCCTCCGCGGCCAAAATAAGGAACTCCAGATACATGTCTTTTCCAATCCAGTGTGAAAATGAATTAGGTCTAAAATAGCTGAACTGTGGTGTGGTAGCAAGCTAACTACCATGTATTCTTTATTTAAAAAATGGCTTTGTTTGCATAAATTGTGCTGTAGCCAACAGGCTTTCCTCTCCACATTTTGTGAGCTGTAGTCTTGAGCTAATTTGCTCAATACTAATGATGCTAATCAAGTCCCCTGTCAGATATAACTGGCTATGTTGCTCAGATCATTAGTGGATTAAGAGACCATGGTTTAAGGATTATTGTTTGGTGAAATTTACTCTTTCCACTTTGTCTGCCATTTATTTGACTTAATCACGGTAACCTGTATAAAGTTCTAATTATGACTTTGTTTTACAGGTACAGATTGTCTGAATTCAAGGCTGCAACTGAGGATAAAGTGAAGTAAGTTTAGCAATTTTGTCTCATATGATGAAAAACTATATTTTATATAGTTTTATATATATATATATATATATATTAATGACTAAGACAGTCGTAAGTGTAGAACACAGGGTTTAGGAAAAATTAACCAAAACTGTCTAACATCTTATTTTTTCAATCCCATGTGGAATTTGTACAACATACGAAGGATCCCAGAAGAAAGTCCTCGAGAGCTGGTCAGCTCTGGTCACTGAGAGACAGGTAACCAGTCACAGAAGTCATGTCAGATTTACTGTATATATCCTAGTGTGCTGTATTTAGCTATTATTTAATGTCTGTTCTTGTCTCCTCAGATTACGACACGGTTAAAGAGAGTCATCACCACAGACCTTTTCCCGTATTTTATCAGACTACTTAATGGTCGTGCAGCTTAGCTTATAGTCTGCTAGTTAGTCGGCAGAGTAGTGTAAAAGGCTGCTGACTATCCAGAGCCGGGACCAGGCCGCAGACAGACAGGCTAAACCGACCGCATGCGAGCTGCTTTGAGGTGTCACCCAGGTTTCACCGTATTGAGACTGTGTCTGTGCCCCGAATTAAACCCAAACATAGAATATCAAAATCTGCTCGTTTTAATAATTTAATCAGTGTTAAATTCACAGATTCAAACGATAACAGCACTACCTGAGACCTAAAGCTATTTAATATTAGATCATTATCCTCGAAAGCAGTCATCGTAAATTAAATTATATGTGATCAGAAACTAGATGTTTTCTGTCTTACTGACACCTGGATTAGACCTGATCAATATATAGCACTAAATGAAGCCACCCCGCAGGTTATAAATATGTACATAGCCCTAGATGATCAGGCAGAGGAGGTGGAGTTTGCATAATCTACCAGAATACACTAAATATTACTCAAAAACACTGTAACACCTTGACTTCTTTTGAGATTCTCTACATTAATATATCAAATCCAGCCACAAATAAAAATGCATTCACACTAATTAATATTTATAGGCCTCCAGGACCCTACTATTTTTTTTTTAAGAATTTAGTGATTTTGCTGCAGACTTGGCAGTGTGCAGCGACAAAGTTATAATAGTAGGAGACTTTAATATTAATTTTTAAAAAGCAGACAATCCATTAACGAAGGCATTTGTATCAATTTTAGATTTTGTCAGAATCACACAAAACGTAACTGGACCCACACATTACTGTAACCATACCCTAGATTTAGTCCTGACCCTGGGTGTTAGCATTGATCATCTAGATATTGTACCTCAAAGCTCAGTAATATCAGACCGTTTTCTAATTTCCTTTAAGCTACATCTTAGGCAAAATGTTAATTTGTCCCCCCAACACTGTCTAAAGCGCTCAATAACTGCAATGACAGCTGTACAGTTTACTAAAAACCTCCCACCCTTATCAACCTCAGCTTACACTCCTTCAGACCAAACGGAGCTAGTTAAATTAACAAAAGATCTAGAAAAAACCCTTCGATCAACCTTAGACAAAGTAGCACCGTTTAGAAGTAAAATGACAAGGCAAAAAAGGCTCGCACCGTGGTACAGCAATCATACTCGTACCAGTGCAGAAACTAGAGCGTAAATGGCGGACGACCAAACTAGAGGTGTTCCACTCTGCCTGGAAGGACAGCCTTAGTCAATATAGAAAGGCACTTATTAAAGCTCGCTCAAAAACAAAAACAATTCCTAGATTACTTTTAAGTGAGATCTCTAAACCTACTTAAAGCCATACAGATTCTCAACCCCAGATTCCAACATCTTTAACCAGTCATGTTTTTATGGTCTATTTTAATAATAAAATAGAAAATATTAAACAAATCCAACCCTGCTTATTAAATCAAACATGGCCGTCACTTGGTGGAGCTGCTTTAGAACATAACTTA
This sequence comes from Salminus brasiliensis, assembly GCF_030463535.1. Classification (NCBI taxonomy): domain Eukaryota; kingdom Metazoa; phylum Chordata; class Actinopteri; order Characiformes; family Bryconidae; genus Salminus; species Salminus brasiliensis. The sequence continues at coordinate 14,202,315 of NC_132898.1, read as the reverse complement.
GTTGTAGAACAAAGGCTGGAAGCCTTCTACCCACTTCCACAGCCAGAACTAGAAAAAATGATTTTCTCAGCAAATTGTACAACCTGTACACTTGACCCAATTCCCTCTAAAATACTAAAAGAAATACTCCCAATTATAGTCAGACCTCTTTTAACAATTGTAAATTCATCCCTTAGCCTAGGGCATGTACCCCAAACCCTTAAATTAGCAGTCATAAAACCTTTAATCAAGAAACCAAATCTTGACCCCAGTGTATTGTCTAATTACAGACCCATCTCCAACGTAACATTTATATCCAAGATATTAGAAAAAGCTGTGGCCCAACAACTCTGCTTATACCTGAGTAAAAATGACATGTATGAGAAATTCCAATCTGGATTCAGACCCAATCACAGCACAGAGACAGCCCTAGTGAAGATTACAAATGATCTCCTTCTTGCCTCTGATCAAGGCTAGGTATCTTTATTAGCCCTACTAGACCTCAGTGCAGCCTTTGATACAATAGTTCACACTATTCTACTAGAAAGATTAGAGAAAATGGTTGGAATCACAGGAACAGCCCTATAGTGGTTCATATCTAACAGAACACTATCAGTTTGTAAAGATAAAAGATTTATCTTGAAATTATACAGAAGTAAGATATGGAGTTCCGCAAGGCTCAATTTTAGGACCGCTATTATTTACATTATACATGTTACCACTGGGCAGTTATAAGCAGACATGACGTTAATTTCCATTTTTATGCAGATGACACACAGCTCTATATATCAGCCAAACCTGACGATAAATTTAGATTACAGAAAATGAAGGACTGTGTAAAGGATATAAAACCAAGGATATAAAAGTCCAAAAGACACTAGAAATAGACTTAATGTTAGACTTGGCTGATGCTTCCAAAACAAAATTCTTCTATTAATATATAAAGCCCTACATGGCCTCGCTCCTGAGTACATGCGGGATCTTATTACATATTACAAACCATCAAGACTACTTAGATCTCAGGGTGCTGCCCTCTGACTCGTTCCCAAAATTCAGAAAACCTTAGCAGGGGGAAGAGCCTTTTCTTATGAAGCCCCCAACTCTGGAATAACCCTCCAGATAATGTTCGGGACTCAGAGACAGTCTCAATCTTTAAATCTAAGCTGAAAACTCATCTGTTTAGCTTAGATTTTGGTAATTCCAGGGGTTCACGGACACAGGGAATTGTAGTACACTGAGATGCTGGAGCTGTCGTCTCACTGCTTACACGCGATCACTCAGGTTTGTTGACGGTGGAGCAGATGGATGCCAGCGTTTTAGGGTGCTCCCTTCTGGCTCTCTCCTTTCAATTAGGCTGTTATAAACAGACCTGACGGAGTCGTCAGACACACTCTGATACTGCTCAACATTCTCTGCTCTCTATAAAATTCTCTCAGTACTAACTGTCTCTTTTTACCTTCTCCGAGTAAATGGCTACCCAGCCTGACCTGCTGGAAGATTGCCCGCCGAGGTCCCCTCTACCTGCGTCAGACCAGCTGCCACTTACCAGTCCGACTATCAGGCCCCCCACCCACCACCACCCATAGCAGACCAGCGACACACCCGCCTACCACTGCTACCTGTTTAATGACCATGTTAAAACCTAAATTGACTCGTAACTATCTGCCACTATTGATATCACCACTATTAACTCTGTTATATCTGGTTTGGTCATTTTTATGAATAATGTTTAAATAGTTCTGACCAGAGGAGGATGTTTTTTTGTTTTTATTAATTACTAATTATGTACAGCAGCTTTGTGACGACAACAGGTGTAAAAAGCTCTATACAAATATATCTGAATTGACTTTAATTTTGGACTGCCCTGAGAAATCTGTAGGTGCAGGATCTGTTCATGATTCATCAATTTTCATAACTCTATATCCTGTAGAACAACTTCAGAAGATCCAGAAGATTTTACCAGGATGTCTGATTTAAGCCTGTACCTGTTTTTGTGAGGCTAGACTGTATAGCTTTGAACATGTACTTGTGATGCAGGTATGCTGTGGGTCATGTGAATAATGATTTCTTTTTATTAATGATATAAACTATAGAGGAGCATTACTGAGGAGTCCTGGGCATGTCCCTGTTCATTAAATAGGGGCTTTGTTTTATAGGTTGTACACTGGCAGTGAATGAGTTAACTGAGCTCATCAGTTCAGTAATCAGAAATCCATTCTCTCTCCATTAGCAGAACTGATCATCTGCTCCTCAAACCATTGTTAAGTTGGATCAGCTTTGCTAAAGCAAAGATAGCTGGAAAGTAAGCAAGGAACTCTGTAATGAGTGGAGTTGGGAATCACCAGTCCAGTTTTATGACAGAAATCTAACCTTATAGAGCAGAATCATTTTCCTTGCAGACAAAATGGAAACAAACTGTTTCTTCTAATATTTCATGGATATGGATATTTTGTGGAAATGAGACTTACTGATGAGCAATGTAGCTGCTCAACAAGATGCTGTTTCTCGGGAGACTCTTAATGTTTATTTGTGGCAGAGGAGACTATTGTATTACACAACCTCAAAGATGTCCTGTGCAGCGTTGCCTTCGATTGTGTAAATGTTGAGTGTCTGAGCTTTCACAGTGAGTTGTGATGAAGCTCACACCAGATCAGGCCTCTGCAGGAACATACAGATTAAGAAGCTGGATCAGAAGGTGCTTACAGATTAAGTCCCTCTCTCCGGGTGTCACTAATACAAACAAATCTGCAACATAAAATACTTTTTGACTGAGAGCTAAAATTACTGTCTTACATCAATTCCCACTTCCCAAAACTGATTAAGGGAAAAGTGATCTACTTGTGTTATATTTTATTGCTGCTACATTACATTTCCTTGGGTTTAAATATTTTAAGAAAAAAGGTATTGGAGTTTTATTAATCTTTTATATTATCTAACTTTTATATTAGCGGGGTAATTCATTAACACAGTGAATTTCTGAAGAAATTATTCATTTTTATTAACTTAATTGTTACTTAGCGAATACCTTAAACTACCTCAAGCTAAATCAATTATTTATTTCAATAATTGTCAGATTATTTGATTGTAAAAAATAGTTGTTTGTTGCATCCCTAATCTGCTGCAGCCTGAGAAGTTTAAAAATGAATAAAGATTTTATTTTAATTGAAGTGTTTGTCATTATTGAACAGTATGACTATTACTTTATTGAGTGTCATTAGTAAGAAAAGGACATTAATATGTAATGTTTAATATCTCAAGCAAATTTGTTAATGAACATTAAAGCACATACACTTACTCATTTAACAAAACTAATAAATATCCTTACTCTGCTTACAGGGCCAAATCTCCTTTCAGTCCAACTTGAGTGTGAAGTAAAATAATTAAAAACAAAGTTTTACTTTTACCACCGTTTACTAAATAAATAAATAACTTATATAAAATAAAAAAGTCAGATACAGACAAACTCATTTGTGTTTATTTACATTTGTGTTTTAGGCTGTGGCCAATCGACTGTGGTGAGAAGCAGTTTGACCAATGGTTGATGTAGACGACCATACTTGTAGACCAAACGCGGGCAGTGAGAAGGCGGGGCTTAAACGGCGGCTTTAAAGCTGTATAAATCCGCACACAGACTGAGTAGCGACTGTAGAAAGAGACACAGACGTGAAATAAATGCGCACACATTTTTTTCACATCCCAAAAAGAGAACATGTCCAGTAAAAAGAGGACGTCTGGTCACCCTGCTTAACGAACCTCCACTTAGTCATTCCTGGAGTTTTGGAATTGTTACTGCTGAATTTACCCCATTTGTTGTGGAACTACTTTTTTGGAGGAGGAAATTGATATTATTTAAGGTTTAGAAAGAATATCAAGGCTTCTCTGCTTTATTTGGTTTGTATAAAATACTCTTAGAATGAATTATCTTTAAAGATGTCTAATAGATCCCAACTGTATTTGGCATTTTGTCTCCAAAACTGGAGGACTATCATTTATCACTTTTAAAATATACTTATTTGACAAGAAAATAATACATAGGTGAAAACTATTACTAATGGTCTTATTCAACTTGTACAAAAGTAATTTCAGACGCAGTAGCAAAATGCAATCATTATGTATATTTGATAAGAAATGTAATAATAAACATATTAGAAACCTGCTTAATATCAAAAATCAAAAATGAGTGAGGAAGTAAATAACCAAATAATTTTGATATGAAGGGAAAATTAAACAGTCATGTGTCCACTGACTAAATAAACCCATCAACTCTAATCAGGATTTCTACTGGAGCTTTCCAGCTGCTGGTCTTTTAACACAGGTTTAACTCAGTCTGATATTAAACGGTATATTTGCGCCATCTGCTGTTCACTTCACCACATTACATCAGCGCAATATTTTCCTTTTACAGCGTTTATCATTTTTAACATTTTTAAATTATGCTGATATTGTATTATTCAACCAATAATTCTAAATGCTTTTAAATGTATTACCAGATATTTTAACAGATTTTTAATTGAAATTAAATGAAGTTAAACTGGTGATTTTTTGTTGATTGTTGTATAATTGTTATAATCAGAAAAGTGCTGGACACCACCAGGGCACCAGATAAATTATTAAATGCTGGCACTGAATATACAGTTATAAATAACACGTTTACCAGAAACAGAGACGCTACGACAAACATATGTCTGCCCTTACTGGAGTAACACTGGTGTAATTGGCGCTTTGTCGCCGTCTAGCGGCCAGAATCTGTAACTGACTGTAACTATTATTAAAGAAATGACGAGGCTCGTTTCGTTTGACCCAGTGACTCTGCTGCTGCTGGAGGAACAAGAATAACCCTCTCGTATTGCAGATATTAGATCTATTATTTGATATTATAATAGTGGAATAAAATCCATATTAGAGAATATTGTAATCTACAACTCGATGTCTTTTGTTCAGACGCTAGAGGGACCCCAGAGTGAGTCCAAAACAATGGGTCTATATGAAGCTGTTCAAAATAGTAATTTATAAATGATTCATCATTTTTATACAGATAACAGCTCTCACTGTAACACAGAACAGAGGAAAACAACTCAACACACTTTTAATCAACAATTATAGGACTTCAGTGGTTAAAAATGTTTGAATGTTTTTTTCTGGTCTTTCAGGCAGGAATGATCTTTAATTACTAAAGCAGAAGAAATCCTTACATAATTTAATAAGAAAAAAATGTAACAGCGTACACATCCTGCCCTACAGGAAGCAGATGTAGAGCAGAAACCGCTTCCATTCTGGTTACTGAGTGCTGATTGACTGGTGAACTGATCTGCTTATCGGCTGGTCAGACTCACTGACGTCTTGAATTATGTCTCATAATTGATTAAAATGTGTGTTGAGTTGTTTTATGATGTACTGTGTCGAGAACGTGAGCAGTTATCTATATCAAAATGTAGGAGCATTATTATTTTTGCACAAAAGCTCCGTATGGACCCATTCATTTTAGACTTGCGGTTGAGCGTCCTCTAGTGTCCGAACAAAACGGAGGGCATAATCAAGTGCTTTATCCATTTAGAATAATGTCTAATAGTGTTGGTCATATAAAGTCCACAATAGTGGAGCTACAAGTTCTCTGGAACAGCAGCAGCAGAGTCACTGGACCTCCTCATTTATTTCATGATTAGCGTTGGTCAGTTACAGATGCCGGCTGCTAGACGGAGAGAAAGCAACAATTACACTGACCGTACTCTAACAGACATACTGGGGTTGCGGCCCCCAAATCGTTAGCTAATTAGGCCACTGACGCACCGGTGTCACATCCTCTGACGTCATCTTACAGAAGGACCATTTAGGACACAATACGTTAACCAGCTGATGTAGCTAACATGCTACTCGTTAGCCAGCCGAGCTAATCAACCACCTTGCCTGTATTAGCTATCATGCTACTGGTTAGCCAGCCGCCGAGTTGCACCCCCCCCCCCCCACACACACACACACAGTGTGTTTAATCTAGTAATAGTTGTTTTTTTATTGCTTTATTATTTTATTTGGATCCCAGTTATCTGCTGATCTTGAACAAGGTTAGCTCGATAGCGGATAGCAAGTGAACGATAACTAGCTTTACCTGTTAGAATCAGCTTTAAATGCCAGAGTAGCAACAACAATATTACATCAGTTTAACTTGCTAATGTTTAACATTTGATTAATAAAGATAAATAGCAACACTTTATTCAGATAAAAACGTCTCAGTAATGATCAGTAAATATCTTTCTATAAATTTTAATCTGGCATATAAGTCTGACAGCTGTGTGAAGATGGGCAGTTAATCACGTGCGTGATTTTAACCAATGGAACAGTCGGGGGATAGGATGTGTCACAGCACCGGCCGGTCTGACTTATTTACACCTTACCATAAAGCTAACACTAACAAGTGAACTTCATTCTTTATTTTAGTTCATTTATTTAGATTTTCATTTACTGTATTTATTAATTATGAATGTATTTGGAGTATTGTTAGAATGTACTGCTTGTTTTCTAGAATGAATTCATCCAGTGTGAATAATTCATAAGAGTATTTTATGGACAATCAATCCTTCAACAGGTTTATTTACTATTTAAGTGGTGAAAAATCCACACAGACACATCAGTGGAACGCACCTCGCACCAGCAGGTGTTACAGTATAAGAGCATCACTAAGACCAGAAACCTTTGAGAAACTGACAAAGAACACAAAGTTCAAACGCATTGGTTACACCTAATTGTGATATGAATAAACAAAAGGGCATTAACATACGTGCATAATTAATGACGAGGAAGGAAGCTCAAATATGTTTTTTAGAAGCCCCTCACACCTGGAGATACCCAAACAAGTTGGTATGCAACTTCGAGGTCACTTGAACAATAACTGACTGTGGCCAGCATAGGGGAAACAGATAAGGCTTACACTTAGGACCGGAGGAGTAGCTAGTTTGTTCCACTCCGGGTGAAGGGGAGTAACTGATTTGTGGACTCCTTCATATGGAGCAGTAAAATTATATCCACCCGAAAGTTATGATTAAGTGCCCAAGTCTATTAGTATGTTAGCCTGGATATAATATACTAAGAGAATGAAGCTAATGGAATACATATGGTATATGTGAGAGATAATAATCATCTGACTATGTACTACTATAATCTCGAAACCACATTTCCTCCCTTTAGACATAAAATGTCCATAACACAAAGAAGAGATTCGTCAACAAAATACTCAACGTCAACAAACTGTCAGAAACAAGCAAACAAAACCTCAAACCATAGAAAAATGTAAAACAAAGATTCTAACTGTTCAGAACTAGCTGATCTGAATTTAGATCTATGTACACCATTCCGATTACCTTTGTGTGGCATAAAATCTAATACAATTGTATATAAACATAGGAGAGAGCGAAGTATACAAATACAAAGTAAGAACAAATATAATACAAAAGTCAAAGTCCTGTCTTTTTCCCAAAAGAAAATTTGAACACACTAGTCGGAAAACAGTGGAAACAATTCTCTGGATGCAGTTTATTCATCAGCAAACTTGTCGACAAGCATCTGCTTCTGGGCCACTACTCTGGGCCAGCGTTGGTTTCCGTGGCATGGAAACAACCGTCTTCTGCCTAGTGTAGTTTTGCACTACATAGGACACGTTGGGCAAAACAGGGAGAGGTTACTAGCACGTCACCTGATCGCCTGAATCCTCAGTTGTAGACACAAAGTTGTCTGGAACAGTCACTCTCTTGCAATGTGAGCAGTGGGTCCAGGTGTCTCTCTCAGCAACTCGAACAGCGGATAGGGTGGTCAGCATAACTTGCTATGGTCCATTCCAACGAGGCTTGTGCCACACCTTCCTTCGGTGGCTTTTCACTACCACCCAGGCACTGACTTTTACAGAGTGTAGAGGACCCTCAGCACTCACTGGCAACACCTTTTTCACCTGCGAACGAATAGCCTAAAGAGTTTTGCACAGTGCACTCATATAATCAATCATGTGATCATCGACCTGCTGTAGAAAGCCTTCAACTTGCCTGTAAGGAGAAAGGTTAGGAGTGGAAAACCACATAATACTTCCATTGGGCTCAGTCCTGTTTGGCGGTTTTGCCGTCCTCTAATGTACATCAGTACTATTGGTAGAGCTTGTACAATTTAGACCTGTCTCGGCCGGTACCTTCGACAGTTTCTGTTTGATGGTCTGGTTTAGATGTTCCACCGCACCAGCCGACTGCGGATGATAAGCGCAGTGTGTTTTCAAATCAGTTTCAAAGCATCAGAAAGATGTTGGACCAGTTTGTTCACAAAGTGCGTGCCATTGTCTGATGAAATTTTTACTGGTACTCCAAACCTAGGAATTACTTCCCTTGGCAAGCATTTTGTTACCGCGAGTGCGTCTTGTTTTCTACATGGAAAGCACTCAGGAAATTTGCTGAACATGTCAATGATTGTCAGACAATACCGGTAATTTTGGCATAGTATTAGCTCAATGAAGTCAATCATAATGTGTTCAAATGGAAAATTTGGAGTAGGATGTGCTGATGGAGCTGTCGGTGTCATTTTCCCTATGTTATTCTGCATACAAATGACACAGGATTTGCAAAGCTTTTCTGCAAATGTTGAAAAACCTGGCACCAACCAGTGTTTCATGTCTTACGTTATTTCTTCTTTCTTCTTTTTGTCTCTGTCTTTTATTAATTACTAATTATGTAAAGCTTTTTGTGACGACAACAGTTGTAAAAAGCGCTATACAAATAAAACTGACTTGACTTGACTTGACCAGACATGGTTGTTCACTGTTGCTACCATCGGCCCTTTGATACATGGTCCAATCCGTCTATCAATTTTGCCAAAAAGGGAAAGCAAGAGCTTGGAAGTGCCATGCGGCCCCTTCAGAATCACACCACAATTCTGATTATGCATCCTTAGTGCAGGAGGATTTCCACAGACAACGTTCTTTCTCAGATGCACAGTCCTGCAATTTAATCAAATCAGCTGAGTTAGAAAGAGAGAAGTCAGAACAGTCTTTGAAAAATTTGGAACTCGGAACTCAGAATTTACAGAATTAATGGTTATAAAATCGAGTAAATCCTCTTAAAACTAACCTGACTGGTGAGGCAGGTGAAGGCAAAGTAGAAGAGCTGTGATGGTGGAAGAGCTCTCGACGTCACCCGACCCTCCCAGACCCTCTCCGGTGCGGGAGTGGAGACGACGAACCTCTGTGTCTTCCGCCCTGGTAGCACTGAAACTGAGACCGCTTCGTTGGAGACGTCGCGGGCTGCCTCTGCCTCTGTCTTCGGTCGGTGGAACTCGGACTGCCGGTCCAGCTGGACGAGCTCCAAGCTGAGCATCTGGAGAGGTAATTCCTTCGCGGTCTCCATGTCCTTCCACAGTAAACAGACAGAAACACAAACGACGGTCAGTGAGACAGAGGACTGTACAGTAACACAGCCAGCTGCTGTAATCCTCAAGCTCTCTGCTCCCCAAGATCAATAAGACAAAGCTGATATTAAAGACTATAAAGTTGGGACGGTCGCTTGACGCCCTCAGACTCATGTCTCAAACAACAGTTCAGAGTCTAACCAAAAGTACCGGAGATCATGTGATCGGTGGAACCGAAGCTTCGTTGCAACGAACTGAACTTTGGCTTAGTTTGAGCTAGATCTCATTTTTCTTTCCTGTTAGAATTTCTGTTAAAGTTACTAAAGTTACCAGTTTTTTCAGAAGTTATTAGTGGGGTCAGTTGGTTAAAACATACTAGCTTGTTCACTAAAAAAAAAGGTTTTAGTCACCAGCAGAACTTATCAGTTACTTTTTGAATTGAAAAGGTAAATTAATTTTACAGAATTTTAGAAGGCCTCACTCTTAGGAGCCGTTTATAATAGTCCTCTACAGTTTTCCAACTCATTCAACATTGCTCAGTTTCTGACAGGACTGCTGTCCGAACATAGATCATGCACATGAGTGTTCATGCTGGTCTATATAGCTTTTATTACCTGAACATCGAATTAGAAAAATATTGGCATGAAATGTTCATTTGTTCGTCAAACACATATAAAGTTTAAAGTACTTGGTTAGAAAAAGTAAAATGTACAAATTGTCCAGGGATAGACTGGCCATCTGGCATACCAGGCGTTTTCCCTGTGGGCTGACGTGTTGTTTGGGCCGACAGTCTCAACACTTTTTATTATTTATGTATTGGTCTGACCAGCCAATAAAACCAGTAGATCTGGGGCCCGATTGACACTGGGCTGGCCCAATCACTCCTTTTGCGTTGGTCCTGCCTGCGTTATACATTCAGCAAAACAAAAAGTCAGTGCAAGAGTTTCCTAGACACCAGCCCTTAAAACACGCTTCCAAATGCAAATATTTGCAGTTATTCCAAAAGTCTTTTTACTGTTCTAATGCAGTGTTTTTTACTGTTTGTGTTTTTTTTTGCATTCTAATATTATACAGTGTTTTACTCTATTTGCAGTTATTCTAAAAGTCTTTTTATTGTTCTAGTACAGTAGTTTATTTACTGTATTTGTGTTTATTTTGCATTCTAATAATTACTAATAATTCTAAAGTGTTTTACTGTATTTGTGTTTATTTGCTTATTCCAAACATTTTTTTACTGTTTAACCACAGTGTTGTAGTTTTTTTACTCTATTCGTGTTTATTCTGCATTCTAATCATTTTCATCATTTTTACTGTATTTATATTTATTTTGCAATCTATTTTTATATAGCATTTTTACTCTATTTGCAGTTATTCTATAAGTATTTTACTGTTATAATACAGTGTCTTTTTTTACTGTATTTGTGTTTATTCTGCATTCTAATAATATACAGTGTTTGTACTGTTTGTTTTTACACTTATTTTAAAAGTGGTTTTAATTGTTCTAATACAACATTTTTTCAGTGTTTTGTTATTTTGCAGTTTAATAGTACACTCATTCTAGTGCATTCTAATAATATAGTGTTTTTCCTGTATTTCTGTTTACAGTTATTCTAATAGAGTGTGTTTATTTTGCATTCATATATTATACACTGTTTTCCTGTATTTGTGTTTGTTTTGCATTCTAATAATGAATAATAAATCTAAATTGTTTTACTGTATTTGTGTTTACAGTTATTCCAAACATATTTTTTACTGTTTGAAAACAGTGTAGGTGGGTTTTTTGTGTTTATTCTGCATTCTAATAACATCCAATGTTTTTACTCTATTTGCTGTTATTCTAAAAGTTTTGCATTCTAATATCATACACAGTTTATTTTAATTTATTTGTGTTTGCAAAAATAACTGTTCTTATATAGTGTTTTTTCAGTGTATTGCTGTTTATTTTGCATTCTAAAAATGTACAGTTTTAATATACAGTAAAGTTTTATCAAAACAAGGTAAGGATGGTTTTGTTTGCCCTGGTTTGAATTTGAACCTGAGATTCGTTTGGATTGTTTGGCTCAAGACAGAAGTAAGTATCGAAATGTCAGAAATTATTTGATGAAAATATTTGAAAATATTGAAGTTGTGTTTTGTTAATTTAATATTAATTATATTGACTGTAGCGGCCACATGGAGCCAAGTAGCCAGCTAAATAACGTAAGCTAGTAGTGGTCTGGCTTTGCTTTTATCACAGTTGCCACTTTATTCTGGGGTGTTATTTCAAATCGTATTGTTACTTGCCGTGAGTTGAGATGAGAGATACAGGAGTTCCCGTCATTCTTACCAGCAGGATTTAATGTGCTCTCTCTTTCTGCTCTCCTTTTTTGTGTCTCTCTTTAGATATGCACTGAGTTTGAAAGGATAGCAGCAGTCAAGCTGAAGAGGCAGTTTTATTGTGTATTGGACATGGCTGCACCAAAACTGCTTAAACTGTACAGGATGAGAAGGCAAGCATTTGCAGAGAATATGCAGAAGCTTTTTGATGAGCTTGATGAACAGGTGTGTGGCTTAACCTAACTGTACCTGCTTGCTGTAGACAAGTAGTTCTTTGGGCTTTGATAGCGAGTGAGACTGCCGTCATGCATATTAAGGAAATGTTAGAAATGTAGTAGAAATGTGTTCTTGTGTGTGTTTGTAGGGTTTTTTTGTTGTTGTTTTTTATTACACAGAGGAAATTGTGCCCCAAAACACTGCTGCACTGAAAGGTCTTCCACTATTCTTATGAGAGGTGCATGCAAATACTGTCCTGAGGACCTGCTTGATAAATTTAAATATTTTCTTATTTTAATTATGCAGTCATTCATGTTCTTTATCACAGCTACTGATGAATGTCCAGCTGCTTCTTGTCTTTTAAAACACTGTTCTGTTCTCTACTTCAGCTTAAATGTTGCTGTGGCTCTAGTTTTACACTCATCCTATTCCCCTACGAATGACCTTGGGTGAATGTAATGAGGCATGAGTTCTTACATCTGTTACTGTGCAGTAGAACAACGTAGAACAGGACTCTGTTCAGTTTTACACCCATAGCAGAGGCAGTGAAACCCCTTGTTCATTTCCTTGACCATTTTCTCCTCTTAATGTGTCTAACAGAGCACTGATGAAGAACAGAAATACAGGAGATGTGAAAGTGGCAATCATGACGGCCCTTGAAGATAATTGAGGTGCTCAGTGTTCTCCTCCAGGTGTGATTAGCTTCGCTATCGTGCTTGAGGAGAATGTTGTTGTGATAGGCATCAGTGATCTGCCAAATGCATTTCTTCTCTCTTTGAGCTTTTTTATGCCCTCAACATTGAGGACCCCAAAGAGATGAGATACAGTTTTGTAGGAATCCAAAGTGCCTGCTTATTTAAAATATGACCCAATTAATAAATTAATAAAAACCAGTATAAGCCAATATAAGCCAACGCTTATGCTAAAAAATTAAAGAAGTATATTAAACACTGATTACAGATACAAGTAAAATCAACCTTACTTTAAGTGCAGTTGGATTGTTTTGAAGTTTTCTTTATGAAAAAACACTTTGTGTGTTTAAGATGGTGGTAATTTGAAGTTTCTGCAGATGGAGTTTCATGAGGATGATTGGGCTATAAATACCTGGGGCTGTGCAACAGGACGATTGGCTAAAAAGAGTGATTGCATTTAGGTGTGTCGAAGGCCATAGTGTGATGGATGAAGTAAAATCTGCAGGTGTATGGAAGCAGATGGTTGTACAAGTCTACCAGCAGTGGTTAAATCCCAGTCAACAGGAAATTCTCGCCACTGTTGAGCACAAGTGAGCAAAGGTCCCCTCAGAGTGTTCTTCCAGAAGTGGGTTTTAAAGGGCCTACGTTGACTTTAAGAAGCAATTCTTGTCTGGAAGCAAAGTGATTTTCAGTCACGAGCTGTGATAAATGCTGGTGGTCCCTGTCAGAGAATTTTCTGGGACTGGGATTTTTACCACTGCTGGTAGACCATTCGCAGATGATCATTAAATAAAATGAACAATGCAGGAAGCAGTATCACCATCTTAATGTAGTGTTCAGTGTGGCTTCATGTACTTTTTTCATTTTGTAAAGTCATATCCACATGATTGTGGATTCTCGTTGCTGTGAGTTAGCTCTGTTACAGCCTCTGTCCAGTTTGAGTTGTCAGGTTTTGATTTTGCTCTCTGGTTCTGTCCATTAGATTGCTGTTCCCCCGGTTGTGCTTTGCTTTGTTGTTTCTGTTTACTTTTGCCCAGGTTACATTAAAATCCTGCATCATCCATCCCTGCAAGTGTTTCCTTGTGTTCACTGCCACGTCTGACCAGGCGTGACAGTAACTAATAAATTATTTATTATTATTATTATTGAAAACATCTGTATAATTAAAAAAACAAAACATCTGTAATACATGAAGGAAATTATTATTGATTATTAAATGCCTTAAGGTGAGACAATTAGCCTCGTTAATAAGTAAGGAAATGATCGTTGGCTTCTTCTCAGTCTGTGACTGGAGCTGCTGCTGCAGATATGATATCTGACCTGTAGGTGGCGCTGCTGTGTCGCTTTCCATCCTGAATCTGTGTAATCTCTGTGAAACTGGACTGAATTGTCTATTTATGTCTCTTTATCCTGAACTGTCTATTAACATGAAGGAAAACACGAGAAAAGGACAGATGTGGACAACATGTGGAAAAAGACAAATATATAGAATTTGATCTGAAATATGATTAATGACAAAAAAAGTTGTTTTCCTGAATTTAATTTTAAAATCTAGATTTTAGAAACTATGAACTGAAACTCCCTCGCAGCATTTGAAAACCATTAATATGCAACGCTATGGGCTGTTTAACTTAGAGGATCAACTCCAGCATATATTAAATATAACAGCAGTTTTAAAATGCAATTTATTAGTTCTTATCTCCTGGTCTCATGAACCCTCGCCTCACTTGACTTTGGAGAAGCAATCTGCCTGCACCCTCCCACGAGCCTTTGCAAGGTCTAGGCCACAGAGACCAGCTACAGGTTGTTTCTTTAGTTCCAGTGCATTTAAACATACACTTCAAGTGAGGAGTCTACAGATTTATCAATTCTTCTGTTTACAGACAGTCATTCTCCCTTTTCATGACTTTTCATTTTTTTTGTTTTGAGATATGGTTCTTCTCATCTCACCTTTGACCTTGGAGTCGATTTCCAAACCTTTTTAAAGCTTACTTTAGAGGTTTTCCAAAATCGGTTAATAGATGCTCTAAATTCAGTTTATATTTCTCTAAAGCAGGAAAGTACAAGCAGTTGGCGACATCACTCTGCTATATGTTCAAAGTGTCAACAAGTAATAATTAATAAAAGGCAGTGATATTGAAACACTGGCAAAAAAAACTAAATTGATAAAAGAAAAAAAAGCCTTAAAAATTGATTCAATTTTATTTATAAAACACTTTTCACAATTAATGTAATCACAAAGTAGCTTCATAGAGAGCTGGGTATAAATACCTAGAATAAAAACAATAATAAATCAATACTGAATTAAGAGAATATGGAAATGCGCAGTCAAGCCATAAAAGATGAAAACGTGAGTGAAATGTTGAAGTCCAGGCAGGTATGCATCGTCATGCAGTGAGGTGAGGATGAATCAACACGAGGCTCCAGTACAAGGATGGAACAGCTGGAACTGGGCATCTCAATACATGGGGGGGGGGGGGGGGGGGGGGGGAGAGGGAGAGGGGGAGAGAGAGAGAGAGAGAGAGAGAAACAAGGGGAGATCCAATAGGCAGGGTGGGAGTCAGACCATCTGGAAAAAAAGAAAATGGGGGAGAAAAAACTGGAGAAAGAAAAAAAAACAAAAAAAAACAAAACAAAACAAAAAAAAACAGCAAAAGGTTTCGAACCAGTTTAAAACACATCTTAGATAAAACAAGGCCTTGGTTCACAGGAAAAGTCCTGACTACATAAACATACTCAAAGGATTGGATACAATAAAAATGTCCTTCCCTAAACTCAGGCCTCTTTTGGCACAGGACTTACTGTACAAATGACACGGGTAGAATTCATCAAGGTCATTACAGTATAGACAGAATTGTGGACAAAATACATTTGCAAAGAAACAGACATATCTACCACTCAGAGAATAAGGCCTCGAATGCAAAGAATAATACAGCAGCTACCAAACACAAGCACTGCAATCCATATGATCAGCGCAGAGTCCATAAACATTTTCCATTTTCCAAACATGGACTTCTATCATCCCGTAAGACTGGTGTTCACACCCCTTATTTCAGTCCTGAAGCACTGTGGCTGTAAAAGCTACATAGGACAACCACATGCTGTCATTTTCTAAAGTAGTGCTGGTAAGAGTCTTGAACGTGAGAACAGCTCAGCCATGGATGAAACACTGTTTTAAACACAGAAACTTACAAGAGACATCGGTATGATTGACTAACTAAACATTAGGTGGTGCATTGTCCTTGTGTGTGAAAAGGATAGGAACCAGATTCCTGGGGTCCTGAAAGGAGGTCAAGGGTGCACAATGTTCTGGGCCATTTTACTCAGAAAGTGTTCTAAACAGTCCAGAGTTCAATCCTGTTCTGGGTGCATTCCCAACCTACAAATCCATTTCTGTTCCACCACAACTGAAACAAAGCGTCCTGGGTCAGATCTTGTAGGTGGTGGGAAGCGAGCAATACAATCAGTCCAATGCGGTTGTTCACAGGGCGTGGAGTCAGGAATTCTCCTGTCACAGTCTTTGTCCTTCAGAGCTAAAAGTTTCAAAGTGTGGTTTGTCAGCGTCATCGCAGGCAGCCAAGGCGGCGCTAGGCTCACACCTTAGGCTGTGTTGTCAACGTAGGATGGAGTCAGGATGACTGTTTGCCAGCCGTTGCCATTGACTCTTCAGATGGACATATCATGTCATCACATGCATCTTAAAATCCCAACAATGAAAACGTCGCTCAGGTCATTTGAAGTAAGAGAACTGTACAGAATACACTTATTCTACAACAGACTGAATTCTACACAATTCTACACAATGACAAAGTGAAGGCAGGGTTTTAGACATGTGGTATTTAAAAATAAATAAATAAATAAATAAAAAATAATAATAAATGTAAAATCTCATGTACACAAGTTAAAGAAAAAAAAAAACCCTGAGAGGAACCAAGACTCAAAAGGGTAACCCATCCTCCTCTGCTCAACACCGGATAGCACAACACGACAGAACAAGAATAAAAAAACAAAAGAAAAACTAGTGAAATTTTAAGAGCTTAAGAATTTTTAAGAGAAAGACAATAATAATAATAATAATAATAATAATAATAATCAGAACCTGTAATCACAGCAGTACAGAACAGTGGTAGTATGAAAACAGGCTACAGCAGCATGATTAGAATACTAAAAGTGTGTCCAGAACAGACACAGGACGTTTGATCCAGAGTTGGAGGCTTAAGAAGAGAAAGCTCGTCCCCCAGAGTTGCTTCTTCTGAAGTGGGGAAACTGATAGTAGTCCAGAATTCTGCTAAAGAAATGTACATTACCGGTTGTAAATCGAGACACTCAAGTCAGAAGGAGTATTTTATAATCAACGTGGAATTTAACTGGAATCCAGTGCAGGAATGAGAGAATAAGACAGATGTGGTCACAATTTCAAGCTCTAGTGAGCAGTCAAGCCGCTGCATTCTGAACTTATTTAATGACCCTGAGCTTATTTAATCATTTTCATAAAATTTCCTACCAGAGCAGCATTACATTAATCCAATCTTGAGGTTATATATCTATATCAATTTAATAGAGTCTGCGCCTTAGCTCGTTGGTGTTCTGTTTTATTATTTTTTTATATACATTTTTCCTTTGGCAGAAATTCAATACCACTGGAACTTACCTAGAAATATTTGGCAGTGTTCTTGTGGTGAAGCGTCCTTTGCATCTGCTTGAAGCCACACTACCACATTACAGCCAGCCAGAGTTGCAGGTGGACAGACGGCGAGCTACAAACTTGTAGATGGGTAAACTAGAACGAGTTGCATATGGACAGAAAAACAACCACAGCGCTGCAGATTTAAAGACAGACACAGTTGCAGACAGTCAGAGTTGCAACCAGAGTCTAATTAGAATGAATTACAGATTTATAACCAGAGAGGTATAGATTGACAGACAGCCAGAGATGCAGAAGGACAGAAAGCCAGCCAGCCACAGAGTTGCACATGGATAAACAGTCAGAGCAGAACACGAACACAGAGATGCAGACGCATAGTCAGAAAGACAACCATTATTGCACCTGACAGACAGCCAAACACAGTTGCAGAGAGATTATCATAGTTGCAGTCGGATACAGCCATATAGTTGCAGACTGATAGGGAGTTTCACATGGAAAAACAGCCAGTCAGAGTAGCTGCCAGGGTCTAAACAGAATGAATTGCAGATTTATAGACAGCCAGAGAGAGTAGTGTAGATGGACAAACATCCAGAGTGTGTTGTTGATTGACAGAGTTGCAGATGGACATACAGTCAAACATGGTTGCAGATGCATAGTCCGAAAGACTGCCCGAGTTGCACATTGACAGACAGACACTGAATTGCACACACATGGCCAAGCAGACAGCCACACCGTTGCAGATGAAAAGAAAGACAACCAGAGTTTTAAATGGAGAGACAACCAAAGATGCAAAAGAACAGGCAGCCAACCAGAGATATACATGAATAGCCAGGCAGCGAGCGTTGCACATGGACATGCAGACAGCCATAGACAGTTGCAGATGGACTGACAGCCAGCCAACCAGAGTTGCAGATCCTAAGGGAATGAGGGTGCTGGTGAGTGGGTCTTCCAGGAGCCGACGGGATCGACAGTTAACCTAGAAGGGGAAAAAAAACCCCACACCAACAGCATTAGCATAAGGCAATTAATTACATCTAGCTTAGCTTACCTGTACACAACAAGGCAAACAAGACATGTAAATAAGGTCGTATTGTCATTTTAGGATGTGATGACCACCCCTATAGCGAGCACTTGGTTCACTCCAGGCTAAGCAAAGGATGAGCACCTGGCTTAGAAGGGAAAGAAATTGGGGTCAGTTTGTGCAGAATAAGCTGAAGAAGTCATGGTAGATGTGAGGCTTCGCAGCTCTCAGAGGAAGGCCGCTGAGCCCTGATCATGTAAAGAGTGTGCGACTTGGCTCATTCATGTTCCAAACAGCCATCCAGCCAACCAGAACTACACATGGAAAGACAGCCAGACACAGAGTTGCACATTGAAAAATAGTTAGCCACTGAATTGCACATTGAAAAATAGTTAGCCACTGAATTGCACATGCATACAGACATGCAGACAGCCACACAGTTGCAGATGGATACAACCAGCCAGATATGCAGATAGATAGTCAGACAGTTTCACATGGATACAGCGTTTCATATGAATAGACACAGCCAGAGTTGGTGCCAGAGCCTTAGCAGGACAAATTGCAGAGTTTTAGATGGAGACAGACAGAGATGCAGAACGGTAAGCAGCCAGCGAGCCAGCCAGAGTTGCACACGGACAGCCAGTCCAGCCACAGAATTACACATGGAAAGAAAGCCAGCCAGCCACAAACGGACGGATTTTCATACAGTTGCAGATGGATATACAGCCAGTCAAAGTTGAAGCCAGAGTCTAAACAGAATGAATTGCAGATTTATAAACAGCCAGAGTATTGTAGATGGACAGACAGAGTTGCGGATCACACTGCCAAACAGTCAGAAACAGTCACACAGTCAGAAAGACAGCCAGCCATAGAGTTGCACATTGTTAGACAGCTCGCCACTGAACTGCACATGCATGGACATGCAGATAGAGGATTATTATTATATATATATTATAGACGGATTGTCAAACACAGTTGAACATGGTTGGATAGCCAGCCAAACAGAGTTGCAGACGGATTTCACATTTTACAGCCAGCCATCAGAGTTTAAACAGAACACAACAGAATTGCAGATTTATAGACAGCCAAAGAGTGTTGATGGACAGACAAACCAGAGAGTGTGGACTGACATACACACAGCCAAATATAGTTGTAGAGATGAAACCAAGCAAACAAGTCATTTTCAGTAACTAAAGCAGGTATGCTTTGGAGCTGGTGCACCATTCATTAACACAAAAGCTGTGGTTAGGGAGTGTGGCGCAGTGTAGATCATCTGTTACATGAATCAGATCTTTAGGGTGAGCTTAAGACCTGTGAAGGAAAACGTAATTAGTTGAAACCTGGGGGAGTGGATTCATTCAGGGCCATGTATTCATTAGACATGGTGAACTAAGGTGGTCGTCCCTAATAATGTCATTGATAATGCCTGGTTACAATGTGAGGGACAACACAGGTTAGATACTGCAGGGTTTGTCAGAATTATGAGCTAGAGAGCAATGGCAGAATTAATGATTGGAATAAAGTAAATCATGTAAATTACTTACCTGACTGGTGTGACTGGGTAGGGCCAGTCAGTCCTGGCATAGCACCTTCTTGATGTTCCCGGAGGGATCAACAAACCCCAGGGAGCACAGAATCAAGCCAATGCTTGAGGGGGGGGGTTAAACCCCCAAACCCAATTAAAAACCCTAACATTCAAACAAACATCCACCAGTTCTTTTAAATGGCACATACCTGAAGTCCACAGGAAGAGTCCAAAACAGTCCGGAGTCAGACAGCAAACAAACAAAAACAAACAAGAACCCCTCTGAAAAAGAACAGCACAAAACACATGAAAAACACAAACACACAAAGCTTGACTGAATATATAAACTATTAAACTTACAAGTATTAGAACCTATAGTTCCTCCAATAAGGGTCTTCATTACAGTGAGCCCTAAACATCTTTTGGCCTGTAACCTGACCTACTACTGATATACTGCCACATAGATGTCATGGTGTAGGAATCCTCTACTCCATGACATCTGTCAAAACAATGTCACATTGGTGTCAGCTATGGCTTTATGTAGACCTAGGTATTTTATTTCATAATATTTTATTTTCCTCACTTCTCTCCATTTAGGTTTAAATACACAAGGCCTGTGATTTTATGCAAGCTATGCAATTGTTAACTGTAAAGAACCTCAATGGACAATCTGTCTCAAACTGAGCAGGTGTCCTCAGAAAATTATACTGAATTTAGTAAAGATTACACAAACCATGACAAAGTTTCCACCAGATCACTCAGAAAAGGCATTCCTGTATCTATTTGATCAATGTGCCACAAACGGTCAAAAAGCTAACGATGTTTTTCTCTAAAAAGCTAACTATTTTCCTCCAGGGTCTACATGTTCGGTCAAGACCAATTTAGAGTTGATACAATTGTTAGGACTACAAAACCAGCTAATGAGACGCAATTAATTTTCAAGGGCTAATGGACTACATAAAATTGAGCCTTATTGTGTTTATAAGACTAAAACTGTTAAACCACGTTCACAATTCACAAGGTTGCTGTGTTTTAATCCTGGGCCAATAACCTTGACCACAACCCCACCCCCCTTACCAATTCAACCTTGTGGTAGCGCAGACAGAGGAGAGGCAGGACTTGGTGCTAGGTTGGAGCAACATGGTCAAGGTCAGAACTGAGCACAGTGTGCAGATCATCCGTTACGTGCTCTAGATCTTTAGGGTGAAATGGGAAGAAGATGGATAAATCTGGAAGGTTATTAATGAAAACACTAGTTGTTGAGCATTAAGCTTCATAACCTAAGGTTTGGGTTGTGCATAGAACTGAACCATAAATTGCGTTAATGCCACCACCATGACCAGTCCCGCCTCAGCAACTGTAACCGCCAAAACCTTGAGCAGTCAACAAAAATGGCACAAAGTTTGCCATTAAAGAGTACAATAGGCTTTAAGACCTGAACGTCATCAACAATCACAGTGACGGTCGCAATGTGTTACGATATTCAAACATGCAGAACAATCCTTGGTCACTGTAAGTATGATGTTTCCACATTACATGCTATAGTAGGGGGAATGACAGCAGAGTAGTAGAGAGTGAAATCTGGCGATGCCTGGCTGATTTGATCCCCATATGGAACAGTAAAAGATATTTGTTCAGATAAACGGTACACAGTCCACTGCCAGGGATTTTCAGTCATTGCTCAGTAATATTGCTCAGCATAAGGTGTTAGACCTCAACACCCAACTCGCCATTGTAGGTTTGTAGGCTCTGCTTTTTTCTGACAGCAGAGAGAAACTGGAGAACCCTATTTGACATGGAAAGGTGCTTGCTAGTAGAGAGCAATTTACCTAAAGAATTCCAGCTGTGCTGTAACGACAATGAATTTACAACCGTGGCTTAAATAAACGTTTGAAACAAAAAGGTAATTGTGTTAATCCAGACTCCAGAAGAGATTCTCAAAGAGAGAGAGTCTCAAACTGATGCCCAAGATGGCGTTTAAACAGAGTGAGAGACATATTACACGCTATCCAAAGAGAGATAGAAAAGTACCCCAGAACTTATAATATTGAAGCCCAGACACTGACCAATACTGACTAAACTCTGTGGTACATTACAGACCCTGTAAAGAGGCAAGTTCAACAAAACCAGTTTTGGGTAGACACTATGAAAGAGGAGGGGACTGTCTCACTGAAAATGACACACTTACTCTGACCCCTCTCACAGAAGGTGAACACGCAGTTGGGGGGTGGGGGGGTATGCTCTAAAAACAGTATAGATTGATCTGAAACATACAATGTCTGATCTGTTGCTTAGGGTTACTGTTAAGTAAGAGGAGGCAGATTACAAGGAGTCATTACACCAATACACACTTTGATGCAGATGACGGCAAAGTACGACCTTGAGCTCCACCAGATGGACGTTACAACAGCCTACTTGAATGCTTTGATTGTGAGATCTGTATGAAGCAACCAGAGAGATTTAAGAGAAAATCAAACACTGGTGAAAAGGTTGTCTCTAAAATGTATAAGTCACTGTATGCTCTCAAACAGTCTGGAATTGGTCTGTATTATCTAAATGAAAATGGCTTTACAGAACCTAGATGACCATTGTGTCCAAAACAAACACACTGAAATCAGGAGGATAACATTAATAATCTGGGTTGAGGATCATTTACCAGTTTTCCTACCCCGAGGATGGCAGCAGCAACTCCAATGATCCTGGAGTCGGTCTTTTTCTTCCGAACGATGTCCAGAAGCGTGCAGCAGTGTTTAAACTGCCTCTACAACAGCAACTAGATCTGACGAGGTCCATGCAGAGCGTCTGGAAATCTAGTTCCTCCGTGGTCTCCATGTTCCTCGAAAGTAAACAGAGACAGAAATGCAAATGTCAGTTAGTGAGAAAAAGTACTGTACAGTAACACAGGTAGCAGATAGCACAAGGATTACAAGATAAATAAGACAAAGCTAATATTAAGACTATAAAGTAAGGATAGTTGCTCGACTCTCTGGGTCCAATTATGTCATGAGCTTTCAAAGCAGGACTGCATCGAAACAGCAATTTAGGGTCTCAAAATATCACCTGGTGTGCAAAAGAGGCTTGTAGATACACTCTGGTGAGAGCTATCCAGCTCCTGTTTTTCAATTGTTCCAATAGACAAAGTATGAAAGAACCATTAAGAGAACTGATGGATGTTTGTACGCTTTTCAGTGGGTTTGTGGTGCAGTAAACAAAATAACACTTAGTGAATGATTCTCTCGGCATTCCTTTCTTTTTAGTTTCAAGACTACTTACAAAAACGTAACCGTTACAACATGTACAAGACCTGATCCAAGTTGGACCATCAGTATATTGTCGCAGTTCATTTGGCTCAGACAAGTACAACACTAGACTGCAGTCAAGCAATGAGGTACTTAAAGGCTTCAACTGATCATGGACTGTGTTACCAGAAGAGTGGAGAGGAACTGAAACTTGAGGCACACAGTGATGCAGATTTGGCATCAAATACAGAAGAAGCACAACAGGCTCCGGTTTTAGTCCAACTAAAGACGGTCCTCTTACTCTCTGCTCGGTCTACATGTGAAGCAGAATTAATGGTACTGGCTGCAACCATTCAGAAAAGCTTGTACCTCACACAGCTACTAAATGCCATGAACAGAGATCACCAATATGCACCTGTGAAAATACCTGAAGACAACCAAGAAGCAAATCACTCTTTCCATGAACCCTGTATGGTGACAAAGATGAAGACATGTCCACATTAGACATCACTTCATTCGATCAGCGCTCCATGAGTGTAAAATAACTGAACTCTGTACCACAGCAGACATGGTGGCAGATGTTATGACAATACCTGCAACTAAGCTGAAGCTGGAGAAAGTTAAGAGCTTTGTGTTTGGGATGTAATTGGGTGAGTGTTGTGCTGTGGAATGCCATGTACAGTGTGAGAGCAAGTGGGGCTCAAAATCAACCGATGGGTTACACGCTAACCATTTTACACAGCAATTTACCCAAAGAACTCTTCACAACAGGGCCTTAAACAGCTGTTTAAAACCACCTCCCTACAACATGCTGACAGGGAGAAAGCCTAACCTAGACTCAAAGTGTTAAAAGGGAATCTTTGTAAGGAACGACAAGAACAGTCCATCATACCTAGTCTACTATCCAGACACAGGGAAAGTCCTCAAACAGTGTGTTACTGAACACCAAACCCAGTCTGACCAGTCAACAGCAGCTGATTATTTCCATGAAGAGAGGCATGTACCCCCATGCTAACAGCTAACCGTGTTGATCAGACTTCAGAAGAGGTTCAAGAGTCTCAAACTGATGTTCAAGAAGGCTTTTAAACAGAAGGAAACAGACATAGCACACACCATCGAAAAATAGGAAAGCACCTCGGTATTTAGCTGACCATTTAAGAAGACCAGATAATGACCGATATTTACTACTGTTACAGGGTCTGTAATGTACCACAGAGCTTTAAAGAGGCAAGTTCAAAATCAGTTTTGGGTTGATGCAGATGACGGCACAGTATGACCTTCAGCTCCACCAGATGGACGTTACAACAGTGTGCTTGCATAGATTAATCACAAGATGTATATGGAGAGTCTTCAAACACAAGCTTGTGAAATTTCTTACAGAGAGTGTCACTGAACACCAAACCCAGACTGACCAGTCAATAGCAGATTATTATTTCCATGAGGAGAGATGTGTACCCCCATGCCAACAGCTGACCATGTTAACCCACCCAAAAAGAAGTTCAAGAGTTTCAACCTCATGCTCAGGGATGGCGCTTAAACAGAGGGAGACAGACAAAGCACACACCATCCAAAGAGAGATAGGAAAGCACCTCAGTATTTAGCTGACTGTGTCAGATATTGAAGACCAGATACTGACCAATACTGACTACTTACAGGGTCTGTAATGTACCACAGAGCTTTAAAGAGGCAAGGTGTTTTGGGTGGGTGCAGATGACAGTACAGTATGACCTTCAGCTTCACCAGATGGACGTTACAACAGTGTGCCCGCGTAGATTAATCACGAGATGTATATGGAGCAACCAGAGGGATTTGAAGAAAAATCAAACAGAGGTGAAAAGGTTTTCTGTAAACTGAACAAGTCACTGTAGGCTCTCTCGACAGAGACTTCTTTAGGTCTAGTGATCATATATTTAACAGCCCACATTTAATGCGGGAGCTGCTTGTACTCTGAAAGCCAAACCTTTTAAAGATGAGAGTATTTGGATCATCATACAACACTTACAAACATGACAGACAGAAGATAGACTCAAAATGAAGAGGTTCACGAGTCTCAAACTGATGCTAAAGACATGGTACACACTATTCAAAGAGAGACGGGACAGCACCTCAGTATTTAGCTGACTGTGTGTGAGATCTTAAAGACTAGATTCTGACCAATACTGACTACTGTTACAGGATATGTAATGTACCACAGAGCTTTAAAAAGAGGTCACAGTATTGAGTTGATGCAGATGACTTTGAGCTTCAGATGAACGTTACAACAGCCTACTTGCACGCACAGATTGATGGAGATGCATATGGAGCAACCAGAGGGATTTAGAGGAAAGACAAATACAGCTGAAAAGGTTTTCTGTAAACTGAACAAGTCACTGTATGCTCTCAAACAGTCCGGAAGAACCTGGAACAACATGTTGTCTGATTATCCAGATGAAAATGGCTTTACACAGAAGCTAGATGACCACTGGGTCTACAACAAACCCCCTGAACACAGGGTTAGATGTTCATCATGAAGTACAGTAAGCTAGCTGTGATGCTGTTGGTTATCATGATCACAGGTGTGTATTTATTGTCTCAGGAACAGACTGGCTCCTTTACGAGTGTGTTGGCTACAGTATCTGTACATAAAGGCTCTATATAACATGACATTGAGGTCAGAAGTCCATCATGAACGCTAAAAGCCTCCACAAACTTCCAGAGGAACCGATTCTATCTCCTCCACCAATGTAAAAATCACTCCTAGGCCTTGATTCAGAGCTCTGTATTCACTAGGTTTTGATCAAGTTTCACAGGAACATCGTGAACTAAGGAGCTCATCAGTCAGAACTTCACTGACCATGTTTTCTTTAGGGGCTACAGATCTTATATTTAACAGCCCAAATTCAATACAGGAGCTGCTTGTAGTTGGAAAGCAGAATTAATCTGAATCAATTCTAATAAAGTTGATAAAGACGATTTTCTGACTTTACGATTATAAATCATGCGGGACACAGACACAGTCTCCATACTGCAGGGTTTGTCTGAAACACTATGAGTGACACTGATATCTTACTTTTTAATACAAGCAGAGAAATCACAGAATTAATGCTTATAAAATCGAGGAAATCCTAAATCCTAAAACTAACCTGACTTTTTCCAAACGGGACCGAAGCCACGACGCTGCCGCTGAGGGAAACCGCCTGCCGACGTCCAGGACACGGACACCTGGAGAACAGGAGACCGTGGCGTTGCTCTTTGGCCCGAAACTTTGAGGAGTTTTACAGTAGAGTCTCCAACAATGAGAGCACCGCCCTGAGGAGCTGTACTCGGTGCCGGAGCAGGTGAAGGCGAAGTCGAAGAGCTGTGGTGGTGGAGGAGCCCTCGACGTCTCCCAAACCACGCCGACGCCCCCAGACCCTCTCCGGTGCGGGAGTGGATGTGACGAACCTCGGTGTCTTCCGTTCCGGTAGCGCTGAAACTGAGACCGCCGCGTTGGAGACGTTGCGGGCTGTCTCTGGCCTCGTCTTCCGTCGGTGGAACTCGGACTGCCGGTTCAGCTGGACGAGCTCCAAGCTGAGCGTCTGGAGAGCTCGTTCCTCCGCGGTCTCCATGTTCCTCCACAGTGAAGTCAGACAAACACAGAGGACTGTACAGTAACACAGCCAGCTGCTGTAATCCTCGAGCTCTCTGCTCCCTAAGATCAATCAGACAGAGCTGAGAGTAAAGACTATAAAGGAGAGTCGGTCGCTCGACGCTCTGAATCGACTCACGTCTCGAACAGCAGTTCAGAGTCTCGCTCAAAATACCGGAGATCACGTGATCGGTGGAACCGAAGCTTCGTTACGTCACTGAACCGCAATCACGTGTCAACGCGCGTCAGTTCCCCGGTCCCGCTGTAGACCCGAGCACAACGAGCTGAATATAAACTGAAATATGAACTTAAATAAAATATAAATAAATAAAATGAGTGAATTTGGTTGACTTTCATTTAAAGAGAAAATAAAACATGAACATAGTTGTTACTTTAATTTCTACTAGAGTTTAGAAGTCGTCAGCTCTTAAACTCAGGTCTCTAAATGAGTTTAATGAAGTGGACATTTGGAGTCCTTTCTGGTAAAATACATCATCTGACAGATATTCCACAAACAATACTAATTAAAAATATAGAGAGCTCTAAGTGAAACACTGAGATCTGCAGAAGAACAAGTAACCTAAAGGAACTAGACCAGGCGGCGGATGACTACATTTTGAGGACACGCTGATGAAGTTCAGCTCAATCAGGCTGGAGGGAGAAGGTCCGCTATCAGAGAGAGGAGAGTGAGGCTTTATCACTGGTGGAGGAAGCTAGTCTGAATCCCAGCACTTCAGTGTATGTAGACCACAATAATCACTTCCATGATATTAAATAATAAGATAAAGCTCCCATTAGATTATTGTTGTTGTAGATTGTTAGTTCATTAAGAAGGACGTTGGCAGACCTAGCTAGATAGTTAGGTAGCTAGCTCGGCTAATTAGCTGTTAGCTTTCACTGAACTCCAGCTTGATTGATTGATTGTGTTGCTCTTGGTGTGCAGGTATCCCACCAATGCAGAGTATCTCCAAGTTACCAAAGCTTTAATGGTGAAGAGCTCTTTCCTGAGGGATGTTGAGGAGAAGGGTTATGTAAGTTTGTTTAAGAATGATTTTATTATGGTTGATCACAGAACAGTAGTTGGTGTAATATTGGTGGAGAGATTTGAGTAATTCTCTTTTTATGGTTGGGACTGATAACTTATGGTATCTTTGATGAAGGAATCCTGCGTTGTTGGAGAGGATGCTACGTCTGAGGCCCACATTGAGGTATCACATGAAAAGTACAGGGAGACAACCTGATTTGTTGATTGTGAAGGACCACATGAAGAAGACCCTCTAAAGGACTCCTAGATGATCTTCAAGAGATGTTCAGCAAAAGTGTAAGCACACCATTTTCATCTCCACCAGCAGACCTACAGAAGACTCTTAAATTCAGTGATGCTCTCAGAGGTGTACAGGGTCAAGGGAAGGTGCTTCAGTGTGTATCTAATATTACACTAAATTATGTAAGTATTCTCTTGATGATGTTGGTGTAACGGGCCGTCTGCATACTGAAGTGATTGCATTGTTTTGGAAAGTCACGTACTTACTAAACATAGACACTGTGTGGGTTCTGTGTAGTAAACTGTTGCTTCTGGTTTCTGGTGGGTGTTTTTCTTTTTAATAAGGCTGATATTCTCTTATATAAGTGGAACCTACATTACATACATTTTGCCATGTCAGGATGAAGTATGATTTTTTTTTTTTAGTTTGTATTATAAAACTTTTTTACTTAGTTTCATTGTTTTATTTGCTGTTAATGTCATATTGTAATGGTATGGGGTGCAATTTCTTTCAATTTCATCTCCATAAACATTGTTAATTTTATTTCTTGCTGTTGCTCTTTCAGTTAATGCTAAAGTTCAATATGTTTACTATTAACTTTCTATAAATAAACAGTATAGAAAGACGTTTTGATCATGAGTGGATATTTCTGCTACTCTTTAGTCACTATAGGTTCCAGAATGGCTTGTCACTGGGGTGGTATCTCTAAAAGCACATGCTGGTACCTTTTGGAGAGGGGACACAGTTGTATAGTTTAAAGGTTTATTTTAGCCTCTTGGGGAACTTAATAGTACCTTAACTGGTACAAGAAACATTTGTACAATAAAGTACTTGTGCTGAAAGGTTCTCTATAGTACCTCAATAGGGTACAGCTGCAGGGACAAGTCTTTGTACTCTCTTAAGTCCAAAATGTCCTTAGTGTGTATGTGCACTATATAAGAGAGAAGCCCTCAACTGACTACACAATAGAAACACCTATATCCGTATGCTGTTCAGCCACTTGTGCTCCGCCACCAGACCTGGATATTAACACCTGCATTTGTAATTGGGTCCTGGGACATCCTAATAAAAAAAGACCCCAGTATGTGTGGTTGTGTAGTTCTGTGTCCTCCAGGCTCTCTGTGACAGTGGAATTCGGCAGCTCCGCTGTGGCAGACTGAGGCTTTGCAAAATGCTCAGGACTTCACATCTGGCACAAGGTCTCCTTCCATGAGAGACTTTCCTCACCAGCACTGTGTGTGGAAGGAGATTGCAGCTTCATTAGGGACACCTTTCACCCCAGCCACACACTGTATAACCACCTACCATCCAGGAGGAGATGAACAAACCAGTGAGATGAGACTGTCAGTGTTTGTGTTGTAATATTTCACATTAAAATATTCAAATCTAGGACCGCCTACTTAATCTGCCTCGGCACTTGTAAAGCCATCACTAGACAATATGACAGGAACGACATTCTCTCATTTCTTGAAAAAGTTGTCAGTAGTTTAGTGTTCTGATGGATTTTAGTTCAGTTCATGAGGTAATGTGAAGGAAAGGACACTCTCCCTCTCTATGGAGTTCACTTTTATAAAGCAAAAACACACAACAACAGCTTCTGCTCTCGAGAGTCTAATACAGTGTCTTTAATATTCTCTAATTCACTCACTATTAAGGGCACAGAAGCCGTTCACTCGAATAGAAGAGTGCACTTCTATATAGTGAGGAGGAATCCCTTTGGAATTGACCTCATGGATGGAGCTTGGATGTCACCGTGTGGTCAAACTGATAAACTGCAAGCGTTATAAATCGATGCACATATTGACAAAATCTGAATAAATGGAAAACATTAAAAATCTGTTTTAACAGCTTTTAGCTGTTGAGTTTTTTTAACAAAACTAACTGTAAAATAAAGTAATCTTTACTGACAAAAATAGCAGAATCTTATGCAATTTAACAAAAAGACTAGTTATGCTGATCTATCTCTGCCAAATACATCAAATACTGTCAATAATGCATTTAAAAATTAAGAACTGCTAGAAAACATGTGATATTAATGATATTTGAACTTTGACTTTATTGATGCATTTGATTCATTTAAAGATTGAATTCTTCATTAAGTGAATTTCTACAAACTGTGTAAAACCACAGAGTCAAATTTTAAAACGTTATTACCTGTGATTTATTCTTACATTTCTAATATTTAAATCTAGCATAAATGACCCATCCCCACATTCCCCAATACACACATTAAGGTATTACAGTCCAGCTGTGCAACATGTTGAGTGCAGATTCCTACCAGAGCCCCACAGATAGAAAATGATGACCCACCAGTCACAGCAGACATATGACTCTCCCATCATAAAGCTATGAACTCTGCAAGTGTTTCTGGTTCTGGTGGACAGGTCGTATGCTCGCTCACCTGCTGTTTGTTTATTTGCTCTCTTATTACTTGAAAACATGACTTGTTACTCCTCGTCCTCAGTTGATATTCCTTCATCTTTGCTTTTGCTTATTTCTCTTAGTTTTTATTGTAATCTTTGTGCCAACTGCGACCTCTTGCTTCACGTTCCTTCATCTCACCATCCATCGATTGTGTTTCTGTGTGTTTGTTTACCTCGAGGAACATGGTGACCGTGGAGGAACGTGCTCTTCGGACGCTCAGCAAGGAGCTTGCCCTGCTGGACCGGCAGATCCAGTGGCTGTTGGAGAATCGGGGCCGAGCTCCACCAACAGAAGACGAGGCTGGAGGCCGTTGGCACCGTGGTTCTCCACGTTGGAACAAACAACCTCTCTGCAGCGAGGTTCTAAAGTAGCACTTCCGCACGCTTCTGGACACCGTCCAGAAGAAGATAGACGCCAGGATCATCGTCTACGGCCCCATGCCCACGTACGGTCGAGGGAGTGAGCCGTTCAGCCGACTCTCCACTGCTGGCTTTGGGATTGGTGCGGCAGCGTTGGAGCGGACTTCTTAGACATCTGGAAGAGGTTTCGGGAGCATCCAGCCGTCTACTGTAGAGATGGGCTTCACCTGAGCCGCCTGTGGTCTGACGTTCTCTCTGGGAACATCAGGAAGGGGGTACACCACGACTGACTGGCTCTACCCAGTCATACCACTCAGGTAGGTGAATTAGAGAGTGGCCAGGTAAGTGTTTCACTCATTTCTTGGATGGTGTGGGAAATAGTAATTTACCAGTATCACTCTCACATAGCTTATCAGAGAAACCCTGCAGTATTGAGACTGTGTCTGTCCCTCATATAGTCCGCAATCGTAGACGTTCAAAAATAAATTTTAACAACCTGATTAGAATCAACATTAACGCTTCGTGATGTCTGAGTACTAGCAACTCCCGCATTAAGTTTGGGCTGTTAAACGTACGGTCTCTAGCACGTAAAGCCGTCATTGTAAATGAAATTATTAATGTAAACCCCCTCAGTTCACTGTGTCTTTGTAAAACGTGGGTTAAACCTAATAAATTATTGCTGTGAATGAATCGACTCCCCCAGCCTTTAACTACTGCAGGTCTGGTCGTGGCGGCGGCGTAGCCTCAATCTATGATTCAGTTCTAGGTATAATCCTAAACTCAGGTTATGAATCTATATCGTTTGAATTGCTTAGTCTTAAAGTGGCAGGCTTTTCTCCAGCTTCTAGAAAGCAGCACCCTTTTCTGCTTATTACAGTCCATCGTCCTCCTGGACCTTATACAGATTTTCTTAGTGAAATTGCTGACTTCTTTTCAGAAGTAGCTGTCTCTACTGATAAGGCTTTGATTGTTTGAGATTTTGTTATTCACTTTGAAAAGACTCAGGACCCCCTTAGAACTGGGTTTAAATCAATCCTAGATGCTTTGGGATTTATTTAAAATGTTATAGGTCCAACTCATAGATATAGGTCCAACCATACACTAGACCTAGTTCTGACCCTGGGTATTGAAACAGAACATTTAGTAAGCATTTCTCAGCCTGACTCTGACATTTCTGACCATTACCTAATCATGTTTGTGGTCTTAAACCAGGATATCCGCCTGCCGCCTCCCTTTATGAGCAAACGTACCGTAACAATGTCTACAGCTAGTGTGTTTATTAATAACCTTCCAAATTTAACCATCTCCAGCCCATCTCATCTTATAGATCTTGAGCATGAAACAGATGATGTCTGTGCTGTCTGTGCTCCGCTCTAATCTTGACAATGTTGTGCCAATTAAGATTAAACAAATTAGGGAGAGAAAGCTAGCGTCTTGGTATAATGACCATACGCATACTCTCTACAGCTTGAATGGCATCATAGTCATGTGGAATCCAAAAAAGCTTTTATTAAAGCCAAATCGTCATACATCGCACCACTAATAGACAATAACAAACACAACCCCAGATTCCTTTTTAATACTGTGAATAAACTCACCAGCAGTCACAGACAAACTAACTCAGCCATTCCTGCTGACATTAGCAGGATAAAATTGAAAACATTGGACTAAAAATTCATAGTCAGTCCCTGACCACTGCAGTGAATGTTGATGAATGGTGCACCAGCTGTAATGCACACTCTGAATATTTCTGGCCACAGTTAACTCTTCCCTCAACATTGGCTACATACCTAAATGTAATATCAAGCCTATTCTCAACAAACCTAACCTTGACCCCAATGAGCTTGGTAATTATAGACCAGTCTCAAATCTCCCCTTTATAGCCAAGGTCCTAGAAAACCAGTGTTTCAGCTGCTGTGCACCTCTCTCCACAACAGTAGCATTTACAAGGCCTTTCAGTCTGATTTAGACCCGACCACAGCATTGAAACAGTGTTACTAAGAGCCACAAATGACCTCCTCATTTCATTTGATAGGGGCTGCACTACTATTGTGCTGCTTGACCTTAGTGCTGCCTTTGACACAGAAGATCATGCAGTTCTGCTTGACAGACTTGAAAATACTGTAGAAATTGCTTATCTAACAGATCGCCACCAATGTGTTTACTTAAATAATGAATATTTATTTAATTTAAATTGAATATTTATTTACTCAAGCTTTCGGATAATCCATCAATGCACTGTACAGTTCTGCCTTGCTGATGTAGCTTTTATGAACACTAACAGGTTTGGGCTGTACTGCTCTCTGTTCACAGGTTCCTGATCAGTACTGCAGTCTGTCTAATCTACTTCCTTTACAGGCCGGACATCAGTCTATTCAGACTCCTAAACGCATCATCATTTTCTCCTTTCTTTTCTCTCTCCTATGTGCTGAGCTGCCCCCTTTTTTCTGAGATACTGAATTTTGGGTTCCATTAGTTGTCAGTTATAACCATCAAAATTAAAAGAAATAAAACTTGAAATATATCAGTCTTTGTGTAATGAATGAATATAATATACAAGTTTCACTTTTTAAATGGAATTACTGAAATAAATCAACTTTTTCATGATATTCTAATTTTATGACCAGCACCTGTACATGACTCAACTGAAGATGTTCAGAAATCAGGTTCTGAATCTTCTTGTTGTGCTTCTTGATTCAGACTGCCTTCGAACACCCACTGCTCCTGATTCAGTCCCAGAGAGGAGCTTCATTGGTGGAGAGACCTCCCTGCTGTTCCATGGCCTCAGTATGGATCACTCTCCAGTCCTCCGGTCCTAGGCTGCTAAATCAAGCAGTGTCTATGGGAGGAGATCCGCTGCCCAATAGAGTGTGGGAGTTCAGGTCCGTATCACTGAGGCCACCGGGACAAGCTTCACCCTCCATATTGAACTGGACACCAGTGGAGAGCCGATGCCTGAGGTAAAGAACATTCAACCACTGCACTTTAATGATCACTTCTCTTGTAAATAAATGTAAGTTTTCTCTCAGAACAGATGTTTAATCATGAGCTGCATGAAGAATTGTACAATGAAATGCAGATAATGTTACATTTTACTGTAAAAAGTTCTTTTTCAAATTTCAGATTTTCAGGGTTGTCTAAAACTTCTACTTTCAAATCTACCAAGCGTTTCACTTAACTTACACTATAAGTCCAAATATTTGTGGACAACCCTGCTAAACAATGCTTTCAGCTGCTTTATGTTGCACCCATTGCTGACACAGATGTGCAAATGCACACACACAGCTTGTCTAGCCCCTGTAGGTTAGACTGAGCTGTGGAGCAGTGGAACTGTGTTTTCTGAAATGATGGATGGTGCTCCATCCAAAACTTTAGAGACACACACATTTTTCACATCCCAAAAAGAGAACATGTCCGGTAAAAAGAGGACATCTGGTCACCCTGCTTAACGAACTTCTACTTAGTCATTGCTGGGGTATAATTTTGATATGAAGGGCAAATTAAACAGTCAGTTTGGTTAGTGTCCACTGACCACATAAACCCATCAACTCTAATCAGGATTTCTACTGGAGCTTTCCAGCTGCTGGTCTTTTAACACAGGTTTAACTCAGTCTGATATTAAACGGTATATTTGCGCCATCTGCTGTTCACTTCACCACATTACATCAGCGCAGTATTTTCCTCTTACAGCGTTTATCATTTTTAACATTTTAAATGATACTGATATTGTATTATTCAACCAATCATTTTAAATGCTTCTAAATGTATTAATAGTGGTGACTTTTTAACAGATGGTTTTTAATTAAATTAAACTGGTGATTTTTTGTTGATAGTTTTATAATTGTTATTATGAGAAAAGTGCTGGACACCATCAGGGCACCAGCTAAATTATTAAATGCTGGCACTGAATATACAGTTATAAATAACACGTTTACCAGAAACAGAGACGCTACGACAAACATATGTCTGCCCTTACTGGAGTAACACTGGTGTAATTGGCGCTTTGTCGCCGTCTAGCGGCCAGAATCTGTAACTGACTGTAACTATCATTAAAGAAATGACGAGGCTCGTTTCGTTTGACCCAGTGACTCTGCTGCTGCAGGAGGAACAAGAATAACCCTCTCGTATTGCAGATATTAGATCTATTATTTGATATTATAATAGTGGGATAAATTCCATATTAGAGAATATTGTAACCTACAACTCAATGTCTTTTGTTCAGACGCTAGAGGGACCCCAGAGTGAGTCCAAAACAATGGGTCTATATGAAGCTGTTCAAAATAGTAATTTATAAATGATTCATCATTTTTATACAGATAACAGCTCTCACTGTAACACAGAACAGAGGAAAACAACTCAACACACTTTTAATCAACAATTATAGGACTTCAGTGGTTAAAAATGTTTGAATGTTTTTTTCTGGTCTTTCAGGCAGGAATGATCTTTAATTACTAAAGCAGAAGAAATCCTTACATAATTTAATAAGAAAAAAATGTAACAGCGTACACATCCTGCCCTACAGGAAGCAGATGTAGAGCAGAAACCGCTTCCATTCTGGTTACTGAGTGCTGATTGACTGGTGAACTGATCTGCTTATCGGCTGGTCAGACTCACTGACGTCTTGAATTATGTCTCATAATTGATTAAAATGTGTGTTGAGTTGTTTTATGATGTACTGTGTCGAGAACGTGAGCAGTTATCTATATCAAAATGTAGGAGCATTATTATTTTTGCACAAAAGCTCCGTATGGACCCATTCATTTTAGACTTGCGGTTGAGCGTCCTCTAGTGTCCGAACAAAACGGAGGGCATAATCAAGTGCTTTATCCATTTAGAATAATGTCTAATAGTGTTGGTCATATAAAGTCCACAATAGTGGAGCTACAAGTTCTCTGGAACAGCAGCAGCAGAGTCACTGGACCTCCTCATTTATTTCATGATTAGCGTTGGTCAGTTACAGATGCCGGCTGCTAGACGGAGAGAAAGCAACAATTACACTGACCGTACTCTAACAGGACACATCCTATCCCCTCTGACCTCATCTTACAGAAGGACCATTTAGGACCCAATATGTTAGCCAGCCGATGTAGCTAACATGCTACTCGTTAGCCAGCTGAGCTGTATTTAGGACATTTAGCTGATGCTCTTATCCAGAGCGACTTACAAGGTTACTTGCATTACAGAAGTGGGCCAATGTAGTGTTAGGAGTCTTGCCCAAGTGGTGTAGCGCAGCACAGTCACCCAGACCAGGAATCGAACCCCAATCGAATCGTCTCCCACATGCTGTTGTAGCTTACTGGCCAGTAGTGGTGTTATCTGTTGCGTCACACAAATCACTATCATGCTATCAAGCTGGTCCACCTCCTCACCTGTATTAGCCATCATGCTACTGGTTAGCCAGTCGGGCTGATCCCCCTTGGATTGTATTAGCTAGCATGCTACTGGCTAGCCAGCTGAGCTGCCCCCTTTCACAGTGTTTTATCTAGTAGTAGTTGTTTTTTATTGCTTTATTATTTTATTTGAATCCTCATTATCAGTTGAACGTGCTAATAAGTGTTTAACATTTGATTAATAAAGATAAATAGCAACGCTTTATTCAGATAAAAATGTCTCAGTAATGATCAGTAAATATCTTTCTATAAATTTTAATCTGGCATATAAGTCTGACAGCTGTGTGAAGTTGAGCAGTTAATCACGTGCCTGATTTTAATCAATGGAACAGTC
Source organism: Salminus brasiliensis (assembly GCF_030463535.1). Lineage (NCBI taxonomy): Eukaryota > Metazoa > Chordata > Actinopteri > Characiformes > Bryconidae > Salminus > Salminus brasiliensis. The sequence continues at coordinate 14,165,931 of NC_132898.1, read as the reverse complement.
GGGGGATAGGATGTGTCACAGCACCGGCCGGTCTGACTTATTTACACCTTACCATAAAGCTAACACTAACAAGTGAACTTCATTCTTTATTTTAGTTCATTTATTTAGATTTTCATTTACTGTATTTATTAATTATGAATGTATTTGGAGTATTGTTAGAATGTACTGCTTGTTTTCTAGACTGAATTCATCCTGTGTGAATAATTCATAAGAGTATTTTATGGACAATCAATTCTTCAACAGGTTTATTTACTATTTAAGTGGTGAAAAATCCACACAGACACATCAGTGGAACGCACCTCGCACCAGCAGGTGTTACAGTATAAGAGCATCACTAAGACCAGAAACCTTTGAAAAACTGCCCTTCTAGAAAAAAACAGCACACACCAGCAAACCAGACCAGCATAAACCAGTTTAGACCATTTTAGATGAAGATGGAATTTATACTGGTCTAAGATGTTTGTTTCAGTCGCATGTTTGAATATTTTATGATAAACTGAATTTTAAGCCACAATAATTGAACTTTTCATAATCGTCTTACATTAACTTTGAACATTTCAGACTCCAGTTATCAGACTTTAGACGTAAAAGTGTCTCGCTTGTAGTGAAGACGTCAGTGAGTGTGAATCACTTTACGGCAGCCGTCAGGAAAGTATACACCGATTTAACATAATTGTAATAATGAAGCTACATGAGGGGAGTCTAACTCTTTAGAGGTAACGGGCTGCATTACACACAGCCCAATGTCAAGCAGGCCAGACTGGTTTTATATGAAGTTCATTATTTATTGAGGGGATGCTTAAATGTTCAGGAATGAACAGCTCTCACACTCGTTATTCTACAGTAGTAAAAGAACACAGTATCTGTTAGCTAGTGTTAGTTATCCAGACAGCTAACTGCTTAGATATTTCCTCAGGTTGGAAAAGTGGAGATTTTTCACAGGTTTTGGGAGGCATTATTGGCAGCTGTGCATTTGAAATTGATTAAAGATGGATGAAGATGACCTATGGGCCAAATATGTGGTGTCCTCATACTTTATTAAAACTACTGTAATGAGAGAAGTTGGAATGTGTTACTTTTTACCTCTGGAAATAGATGAAAACAGGCCACTTTACACAGTAAACCCCAAATCTCAGAATCTCTTTATTCCGCCAACTATGTTACAATTTTACTTGGTGAGAGCAACACAAGTATGACATGTAACAAAAAACAGACCGTTAACAAGTATTACACTAAAAGAGAAAAATATACTAAACAATAAATATAATAAATAATAAGTTTAAAAAGTAATAAAGAGCTGTAAAAAATCTGTAATCAGAAATCTGTACTTGGACAGGTATGAATACTGTATATCAATATGTAGCCTGAGTAGACATCTATATATAAACTATTATGTACAGATATGATATAAACATTTACAGAAACTTAACATCTGTACAGCTGTGCAAATAATCATAGTGTAAATGTTATGTCATGTTATGTATCAGTACTTTTTTGAAGTTAAATCCAGTTTGGTTCAGTGAAATTTAGAAGCTCAGTTCAGTTTTAGATTAGGTTTATAGATTAGGGTGTGAACCCTAATGTAACATTTACAGTTCTATTATTAAGCTTATATTTCACAATTGCACATTTCTGTGCCAAAGGTCATGACAGTACCTCAGTTATGAGAGGAAAAAAAGTACATTTTAATAACAATAATAAGAAGAAAAGTAGTTAAAATAGTAAAAAGGGGTTAAAAGTCATGTTTGCTGCTTTTCCTGATCTCAGTGTCTTCGCCTCCTCCTCTTCCTCTTGGGCTGCTTAGGCATTGGCTAAGCTTGGCTCTGCTTGTATCCAGTTCTGTGATAAGGACCTGTCCATCAGGCTGGACCTTCATACTCAGAGTGGGACAGCGGAGCTCCTCCCACAAACGCTGCTTGATTTCTCGGCCTAGCTGCAGGCTGTAGGGACGGAGATGTCCTGAGGGAGTTCTGAGCAGAGGGTCCATCACAGAGTGATACACATTCTGGTAGTCCCTCACACTGAGTCCATGGACCAGCAGGGAGGTCTCTCCACCAGTGGAGCTTGTCTCTGGGACTGAGTCAGGAGCAGTGGGTGGACTGACGACAGTCTGAATCAAGAAGCACAACAAGAAGATTCGGAACCTGATTGTTTTAGGACCTAAATCTACTGTATATTTACAGAGGAACCTTAGTACCTCTGATCTGAATGAAGAGTCTATTAAATGAAGGAGGATCATGGATGAAGGGTTTCTAGGTTGTGCTGGTGTGTGATTTACCTGCTGAGGAGTACTGACAGACTTGGAGATGCAGCTGTAAGTGTGGTCCAGCCTGGAGCTCAACACCTGTATTGAGATCTCTGGAGCTTTGGGCTTAGAAGCTCTACTTTTAGCTGCAGCCGCTTCCTCCAAGTACTCTCTCAGCCGTCTAGTAAGTACTAGTTTCCTCCTGAGGCCGTACTGACCTGCAGAGGAACGATTCCTCGAATCCTGAAACTAAAATATGAATATGTAATCATTATGTACAGTTAAAAATATTAGTCTAATTTAATAAAAATACCCCTCAGGAGATAAATGTACCATTTCTGTAGGAGATGTTTCTAAAAGAACGTAGCAGTTGTTGAAAAAGAGCTTTGAAGAGCAGATCTGAAGAGCTTGTGTTATCAGAGGTGTAACTTTGATTGTGTTTACTTTTGAAATCTGGACTCAGAATTCTATCTGACATCAGCAGGTAATTATGACCTCAAGGATGGTTGAGGCCCAAATTTCTGCTGAGTGGTTTCCATGGAGACGGATAAACGTTAGAGTTCAGAATGTTGGGCTGATTTAAATGTAGAAAATCTTCACGGCACCGAGACAAACATTAAAGCTTTAGGAGGTGATTCTGTAGAAACCTGACGCAAAAAAGCTAGCTGGCTACATCTCCTCATTTGTAAAACATCCCATTCAAATCAATACAATCAGGACCATAAGTATTTGGACAGTGACTGAATGTGTGTAATTTAGCTTCAGTACACCACCTTAGGGGATCTGAAATCAGGTAGTCAACCGAATGAGATGAAACCACAGGACTTTCTAGAACTAAATTGTGCTTATTTACATTTCTGTTGAGGCTTTTAAGGCTGTGGTGAGAAGCGATTTGACCAATGGCTGCATGTAGATGCAGGTACATGTAGACCAGGTCTGGTGGTAAAGAGGTGGGGCTTAAAGAGACATGTTTAAAAGTGTACAAATTTGAAAAACTACCACTGCAACAGCATACCATTACTGTCCCTGATTCTGTCTGAAAAAAATAAGCACCATTTTTAGTTACTCTATAAACTAGGTAACCATAATTGGTTCATATCTGGTTTAAAAAAATAATTGGTTTAAAAAACACACAGCCAGGCTTGAACATCACACCAACCAGGAAGTCGTACCAAGAGGATCTGAAATGATGTAATCAAGATGTGATGGAAGTGTAGAGCTTTTTCAAGAGGGTTAACAGAAATACTTATATTTAATGTGGAAGTGGATACCTCATCTCAGTACAGCTGTGATCACTGTAACATCTTATACAAATCACACAGGAGCACCCATCAGCATTACTGTGGGTAAGAGCACAGAGAGTGACTTTATAATAAGCTCATCTGACTGCAGTAGTAGTAGTCGCATTCTGTAATCATATGTGGGCAGCATGGATTGCTACTGGCTATCTAAAAACGTCCATAAAAAGTGTGCCACTACCGAATTTACGCCTGGCCAGTTTTGTGCTAAGCTTTTGTGCTGTTTTGTTTAGAGAACAGGTATGGACTATAAGACATTATAAGAACCAATGAAAATGAAAGAGAATATTATATTATACTAATTAGCACTACATCAAGAATTTTGTGATTTACACTATATGGACAAAAAGTATTTGGACATCTACTCATTCATTGTTTCTTCTAAAATGAAAGAATTTATCCTGCTTTTTTGGAGTAACTGTCTCTACTGTTCAGGAAAGAAGGCGTTCTACTGGATTTAGGAGGAGCATTGCTGTGAGGATTTTATTGCATTCAGTGACGAGAGCGTTAGTGAGGTCAGGATGTTGGATGATCACCTCCCCAACTCCCCAACTCATCCCATCTAAAACTATTAGTTGAAGCACCACCATAATTCAGCTCAATACTAGGTGGTTTTATACCCCTCTAACCCCTGCCTGACATTAGGCATGGCGCAAGCAGGTTCATGTTTACTATCTGCTCCAGAAATCGTCCTATTCTATTGGTAGTACTTTTCTACAAGCTGTGTGCTGTTTGCACATCATTGTCATCATTGGAAAAGACAGCAGCAGGTGAGTGAGTTTATAATATTTAACCAGAACAATTTCACAGTTTCAGGAGGCTGTAAGAGCCTGTTTACACCTACATCCTGTTAAGATATCCTGTTACACTTAGTAGTGAAATGCCTCTCCGGTTCATCAGACTGGAATCTGATTGCTGTGTGGGATGGAAAATGCTAATTTACTCTTTTCCCAGCAAAGGGAGGGGATTTGGGATTTTGGATGTACTGGGAGGAGTTTCAGTTGTACTGGGAGGAGGTAAGGTGGTACTGGGAAGACTTACAGTTGTACTGGTGGTGGTTTTGGCTGCAATGGTAGGAGGTTTGGTTGTACTCGCAAGACTTTTAGTTGTACTAGACAAACGTTTGGTTGTACTGGGAAGAGTTTGGGTTGTACTGGAAGGAGTTTAAATTGTACTGGACAAACTTTTGGTTGTACTGGGAAGAGTTTGGGTTGTACTGGAAGGAGTTTAAATTGTACTGGACAAACTTTTGGTTGTACTGGTAGGAATTCTGGTTGTACTGGGAGGAGTTTGGGTTGAACTGAACCAGGTGTAAGAGAATTAAAGAACTCTGAAATTAGAGAAGGGTGGAATTCTTGTGGCTTTTGCTTTGTGGGAGAAGACCAGACCCTCCTCTGAAAAATGAAGCTAGGACTGAGAGATATGGCAGCGTTAAAGGAAAGTAAGGAAAAGTAAGTAATGTTCATGTTCATGTCATGAACATGAACATGAGATGCCATTCTCCCAACATTATTCTGAAGCTGCTGTTTTAAGGTAGAATTGCTACATAAGGTGATTTTAAGCTTTTTCATATTTCTCATATTTGAACTGTATTGTGACTCAATTATTCTGTAGGGGGAAAAAACACAGGATCAGGATCACCTGTTTGAGGAACAAGATGGAGGATGAAGACGATAATAATGAAAGTGGAGAAACAGTTCTTTCAGAGAAAGAATATTCAGTGGACTCTGATGATGACTACATCAATGTAGATGCTGATGTGGGAAAACCAGCATTGGAAAATCAGTTTGCAGGTGAATGTTTATGTAAATTGTGTAGAACATCATAGCCATTTGAGTCAATACTGGTTATAATATTACCCATCTTTCAGGTTCCTGCCTGCACGCACGAGACATTTATGAAAACTTTGTCTGATGAGGACTTCATTAATGTAAACTAGATAGTGATGGTGGCGTACTCTGACACACACTGCATTCTATTTACTAAACGTACAGAATGATATAAAGCTTAGTCATTAATAATAAACATGATTCATATTTGCTATTAGCAGTCTTGCCTAAGGATTCTTATTGGTGTGGAGTGGTGTGTTTGTCCAGCTGGGGAATTGAACCCCTGTCTGCCACTGAGGGTGATGCTGTTGCTACTACACTACTCCAACCACTTCAACTCCCGTACAGTAAATTAATTTGAATCGTTTATATGATTGAAATTTTAAGAGGATACGCAGAAGTAAAATACAGCTTCTTCCACTGAGATCTGTGTGTTAGTATTTCAGAACAATATTCACCAATAGTGTTGGACCCAGAAGGAATTTTGGAATTTGGAATTGGTACAACTTAAAGTAGCTATATGCGTTCATTAGAAGAGGTGTCCATAAACATTTGGACACTTCACTGAGTGACTGGATTATGACCTGTGTGTAGAATGGTGTGACATCATCAGCCAGATCACACACCTGCTCTTCACTGCTCTTTTAGAAGAAACATGTTTCACAGATTCTCTCCAGCCGGACTGTCCAGGTAGGCCTGGGCCTTTGATTTTTAAGGCTGTCAAATGTAAAAATCCAACAATTAACCTGAAAAAAAAAAACATCATTAATATTAATAATTAAATAATAAATGACTGAACCACAGCCTATCAATGATACAGTATTTGACACCCTAAAATGCAGTTATTTGTATTTATTTATTTATTTATTTTATAAATATTAACTACACCGGCCAAATATAATGGTTTGCTCTGTGTAGCAGGGAAAGTGACCATAACTCCTTGCCATTGGCTGTCCCCCTATCTCAGGAAGGTTTGAGGACCATGCATGGCTCAATACTGGAAACCTTTTCTACTGACAAGCTACCCCAGTCTCCGGTGGAATCTCACCTGCTGCAAAACGACGAATCCAGCACAAATCTGCTGATGGTAAATCGCCAGCACTGCTGACGAACCACCTCGGCCAGCTTCCACAGCCCAGGTCTCAGAGTTTGCTTCTTCACATTTCCTTTATACCCTTGAGATAAACGAGCGTCTTGAATGGACGTCACCAGCAGAGAAAGGATTTGGTGTTCCTGGTCTGTCATTTGTGGAAGAACTGGAGTCTGAGCTGGGCTTCCCCTTAGCAACTTCTCCAGAACCACAGGAGGAGGATGGTGGTGGCTGTGCAGTGTTGCAGCAATCAGCTGATTCTGAAAACTGTCAAATGCTTTAAGGATTTGGAGAAGCTCACGTCTTCCCCTTCTTCCTGTTCTTCAGTTGAGAAGAACGAAAATGATGATGATGATGATGATGCCTATTTTGGACTCACTCCAAAGATGAGCCCAAACAGCCGCTGTGACTTTTACCCCTCTCTTTCAACCACTGATGCACCCGTATCTGCGTCTGTCTTTGGTGGCACTAGATTCCCAAAGCTTGCCTCTCAGACGTCAGCACTTCTCAAGGAAGATGGCTGTCCCTCGATCACTCTTCAGAGCACAAAAGATGCTCTAGATAATCAGCCGTCATTTGAGAAAGGAAAAAGGCTTCGTTTGTCTTCCCCACAGGAGGCTGCAAATAGCTCACGGTTCTGGGGGAGTTGTGATGAGGAAGCAGTTAACTCGACATGTCTCCAACAGGGCATTAGAACTGTAAGCAGGACTGCAACAAATGGATATGTACAAGACTCTCCTGCTCATCTGCAGCAGCCAGACACTGCAATGGATCTGCCAGCTAATTTGAGCCTGAAATCACTTGGTGAAGAGCAGGCCCATTTTTTCCAAGGTGATGTAGAAGCTCCTGTGCATCACAAAGGCCAGTCCCTGGGCCTAGATACCCTCCGTCCTGCAAGATCTCCCATTGAAAAGAGTATCTTGTCTCCAACCTGTGTCATCCACAGATTCCATGACCAAGGATCTGTACAGCACTTTGAAGTCAGCTTCTACTGCCATGGTGTTGACCCATCTGTTATTAGCTCATACGATCTTCTGACTGAAGCATCTCCCTCTACGTCTTCTGAGTCCTTCATACTCCAAGATGAGAAGCCCTATGATGCCAGTTTGCAGGCCACTGTAGACAGCCGCCCATGCCTACATACAAGGTCAGATATGTAAAGTAAAGGAGGTCATTTAGCTCCAGTGTTCTTGTATACAGCAAAAATGACAATAAAAGCCTTTAGACTAAACAGTTAATGTCTTTATATTCTCAAATAAAAGGTTTAGTTTATTAAAAATGTATTCACGGATGATTGTTCTGCAATTCACAGCTTCCCAATCCATGCAGTCATCATCTTTGTCTGAAGATGGACAATAAGGTGGAGCAGGCTGTTCATAAGAACAACTTCATGAATGGAGCATCATCAGCTACAATGAACCCGAGATTATACTGATGATATTTGGGGCATGTCTGCTTGGATGTATCACACATTGCCCACACTTCACTGACTTCCTTTGGTTGGTTAACAGTGATATCTACAGACACAAAATCGAGTTAGGAGAACACAGGTTTGGGTGCTGATCTTCTCTGTGAACTCTCGTTGGGATTTGTTTAGTTCCACCAGCAGCTCCCCCGATTTACTGTAATGAAGAACCCCTAGAGTAAACTACGGGCTGGACGGGAACCGAAAATTCTGGCCTTCCACCAGATTCCTTAAAAGTTAATTTAAGAATAGTGTATCAATCATAAGAACTATAAACACAAAGTAATAATAATAATGCTACTAGAATATTAATAATAGTGCTAATAACAATATAACAACATTAATAACAGCATCAGTTGATGTAGTGCGTTCATTAATTCATATAAACAATTATTATTAGTAGTATTATTATTTATAATAATTATACTCACTATAACCCTATTTGTAAAAAAAAAAGATAATTTTGTTTTTAAAAGAGTTTTTTCCATCAATCATAAGAACCCTTTAACCAAAGAATAGGTCTAAGAATCACAAGGCAGATGTGTGGTCACAGATTCTAAATATATGTTTTATATATACAGTCATGCCCAAAAGTATTCATACCCCTGGCAAAGTTTGACTTAAATTTACTTTTATTTAACCAGAAGTTATATTTTTGCCTTGAAATGACACAGGCATCTCCCAGGAGATAACACGATGATGTACAAGAGGCATCATTGTGGGAAAAAGTATTTCTCAGCTTTTATACACATTTGAACAAAAAGTGGCATGTCCAAAATTATTCATACCCTTTGAAAACTGTCACAGTATATGGGAAAATCCAAAGTTCTATACCATTCCAAATAGTCCAAGCTGTTTTAAAGCATCCTAATTACCCTGATTCATTGGGAACAGCTGTTTTAATCAACTCAACAGGAGAAAAACAGCAGCTCTCTGCAGTTGGTTTGTGGACAGTCATGGCTAAGACAAAGGAGCTCACTAAGGACCTGCGGCTGTGCATTGTGGCCGCTCACAAGTCAGGAAAGGGCTATAAAGCCATATCAAAATGTTTTCAAGTTCCAGTGGCTACAGTGCAAAGTATTATTAAAAAATACAAGAAGTTCCGCACTGTGGAAAATCTCAGAAGATGTGGTCGGAAGCCAAAAGTGACACCTGTGCTGGCCAGGAGAATAGTGAGAGAGGTGAAGAAAAATCCAAGGATCACCACCAAGGCCATCCTGGTGAATCTGGACTCTGCTGGTGGCGACATCTCAAGGCAGACAGTTCAACGGACACTGCACACTGCTGGGTTCCACGGACGCAGGCCAAGGAGGACACCACTTCTCCAGAAAAGGCACACAAAAGCCCGCTTGACCTTTGCAAATGCTCATCTGGACAAAGAAGAAGACTTCTGGTGTTCTGTTTTATGGTCAGATGAAACAAAAATTGAATTGTTTGGCCACAATGATGTGTGCACCATTTGGCGTAAAAAAGGAGAAGCCTTCAACCCTAAGAACACCATCCCCACTGTCAAACATGGTGGTGGGAACCTAATGTTTTGGGGGTGTTTTTCAGCCAATGGACCAGGGAACTTGATCGCAGTAAATGGCACCATGAAAAAAGAGCAATACATCAAGATTCTCAACAACAACATCAGGCAGTCTGCAGAGAAACTTGGCCTTGGGAACCGGTGGACATTTCAGCACGACAACGACCCAAAACACACAGCCAAAGTGGTGAAGAAATGGTTAGCAGACAAAAACATTAATGTTTTGCAGTGGCCCAGCCAGAGTCCTGACTTGAATCCAATTGAGAATCTGTGGAGGGAGCTAAAGATCAGGGTGATGGCAAGGAGACCCTCGAACCTCAAAGAGTTGGAGCTCATCACTAAAGATGAATGGGCAAAAATACCAGTGGAGACATGCAAAAAGCTGGTCAGCAATTACAGGAAGCGTTTGATTGCTGTAATAGCCAATAAAGGCTTTTCTATTAATTATTGAGAAGGGTATGAATAATTTTGGACATGCCACTTTTTGTTCAAATGTGTATAAAAGCTGAGAAATATTTTTTCCCACAATGATGCCTCTTGTACATCATCGTGTTATCTCCTGGGAGATGCCTGTGTCATTTCCAGGCAAAAATATAACTTCTGGTTAAATAAAAGTAAATTTAAGTCAAACTTTGACAGGGGTATGAATACTTTCGGGCATGACTGTATATATATAAAAAAAAAGTATTTAGTCAGTCACCAATTGTGCAAGTTCTCCCACTTAAAAATATGAGAGAGGCCTGTAATGGACATCATAGGTAGACCTCAACTATGAGAGACAAAATGAGAAAAACAAAAAAGTCACATTGTCTGATTTTTAAATAATTTATTTGCAAATAATGGTGGAAAATAAGTATTTGGTCAATAACAAAAGTTAATCTCAAAACTTTGTTATATAACCTTTGTTGGCAACGACAGAGGTCAAACGTTTTCTGTAAGTCTTCACAAGGTTGGCACACACCGTTGCTGGTATGTTGGCCCATTCCTCCATGCAGATCTCCTCTAGAGCAGTGATGTTGTGGGGCTGTCGGCGGGCAACACGGACTTTCAACTCCCTCCAAAGGTTTTCTATGGGGTTGAGATCTGGAGACTGGCTAGGCCACTCCAGGACCTTGAAATGCTTCTTACGAAGCCACTCTATTGTTGCCCTGGCAATATGCTTGGGATCACTGTCATGCTGAAAGACCCAGCCACGTTTCATCTTCAATGCCCTTGCTGATGGAAGGAGGTTTGCACTCAAAATCTCACAATACATGGCTCCATTCATTCTTTCATGTACACAGACCAGTCGTCCTAGTCCCTTTGCAGAGAAACAGCCCCAAAGCATGATGTTGCCACCCCCATGCTTCACAGTTGGTATGGTGTTCTTTGGATGCAACTCAGCATTCACTCTCCTCCAAACACAACGAGTTTCATCTGACCATAAGACATTCTCCCAATACTCTTCCGGAACATCCAAATGCTCTCTAGCAAACTTCAGACGTGCCCGGATATGTACTGGCTTAAGCAGGGGAACACGTCTGGCACTGCAAGATCTGAGTCCCTGGCGGCGTAGTGTGTTACTAACGGTAGCCTTTGTAACGTTGGTCCCAGCTTTCTGCAGGTCATTCACTAGGTCCCCCCGTGTGGTTCTGGGATTTTTGCTCATCGTTCTTGTGATCATTTTGACCCCACGATCTTGCATGGAGCCCCTGATCGAGGGAGATTAGCAGTGGTCTTGTAGGTCTCCCATTTTCTGATTATTGCTCCCACAGTAGATTTCTTCACACCAAGCTGCTTGCCTATTGCAGATTCAGTCTTCCCAGCCTGGTGCAGGTCTACAATTTTGTTTCTGGTGTCCTTCGACAGCTCTTTGGTCTTCACCACAGTGGAGTTTGGAGTGTGACTGTTTGAGGTTGTGGGCAGGTGTCTTTTATACTGTTAACAAGTTCAAACAGGTGCCATTAATACATGTAATGAGTGGAGGACAGAGCCTCTTAAAGAAGAAGTTACAGGTCTGTGACAGCCAGAAATCTTGCTTGTTTGTAGGTGACCAAATACTTATTTTCCACCATTATTTGCAAATAAATTCTTGTTAAAAATCAGACAATGTGATTTTCAGAATTTTTTATTTCTCATTTTGTCTCTCATAGTTGAGGTCTACCTATGATGTCAATTACAGGCCTCTCACAATTGGTGACTGATTATATATAACATATATATATATATATATAACATATATTTAGAATGAATTCTGCCCAGATCATTGGAGATTGGGCGTCTATAGCAGCTTGTTTTAGTCAGCTTGCCTCAACAGTGATCCACCAGCACACGTAGATTTTCTTTTAGCAAGCACACCAGATAGCCCTGCCAGTATAAAAACATATTTCTGATACCCTTATTTACAATTCCACCTTATAACGTAATCCTTGTGCAAAAACCTTCTCGACTGCTCGACTCACCGAGGGGGGCAGCCCTGTTGAGTTTACATATAAAGAGTGCAGTACTAAGATGTTTGAGTCTGACTAGGTGATCTGTCAGTGCGTGATTGTGAAGTCTTTTGTTTTGATCCACAGCTCTCATAAGGACTCTCCCCTCGTGTCTGAAGCTGCCCTACACTGTGGTTCTAACTGTATGTGGCTTGCTGCTGGGAACACTCAGCCTTCATTATCCTGAAGTAAGATCACATTTTTAAGGGTGTGAAATAGAGATGGCACACTGCCAGTTTCTTTTTTCTGTAACTGATTTTTGAATTTGCTCTACTACTTAAACACTTCATTACCCCATAGGGAAAAAACACCGCTAACCTCACATCACACAGTGTGAGTGTGTGCTGCTTCAGGATAGATTAGTTTTCAGTCTGAAATGCAATCCAGCATTTTATGCAGATGTTGGGTCAATGTGCGTAGCCATCCACACTGATATATGCCATATCTGTTTAAAAAGAAAGATGGAAGAGGAAGATGCTGTTATTTTGATTTAATATTCTGAATCCTGTTCATTTATAACTTATCTCTGTGTTCATAACAACATATTTCCACTCTTATTAAGGCCACAAAAAATGTCAGGTCTTTAAGAAAAAAAGAGTTTTGTATGGCTTACATGATTTATCAGCCTGCAGTTTGTGTAGTTTGTGTAAAGCCACAACTATCCGTTCTAGGTGTGAATCTGAGATAGCTCTGCAGTGTACAACAAAACAAAATCAATGCATTTTTGAAAATGAGAACTAAACTGAGAGTAAAATACTGCATGGACATATAAAACTGTGCATTTATGCGATATCACAGATATTAGATCTGGGCAATATGACAGTATTTTATTGTATCATGATAAATTTTGTTACTGTGATAATATGCCTATTATGGGGTCTTTTCCTCCATAATAAGTATATGGAGGAGACGGTTAGTGCTTAATAAACACTGATCAGCTGCAGGTTTCATTAATAACAGTGTAATTAGACTGGTTAAATTAGATAAAGTACAGCAGATGTATTGTGATAAATATAGTGTATATAGTATATAGTCTTTAAATGTCGTGATGTAGTATTTCTATCATATCACCCAGCCCTAACATATGTTCATATCTCCAAAATAGAAACTTTATGCAAGAAGGAGAAAACCTTAAAGTCAGTGTAAAAAGATTACATTTTAAGTAATTTTGTTGCATTTCTGTTGGTGAAATGTAACACAATGTAAAGAACAAAAATGGAAAAATTAAAAATGTAAATCCAAGATTTTTGTGTGGCGACAGTGATATTCTAGATTCTACTAGAAACTCCTCTGAATGTCTTATCTCTCAGTGTCACTGGTTTAAATGTATAACAGCTCTGTCAGCTGACACCTTGGTGTCTCCTTTTCTTTCAGGTCAGTTACTACACAGAAGAGATCGCAAACATCGGCCCCTGACTCCTACTTCACACATCTATGCCAGTAATTATCTTTAGCTGTGCTTTTGAGATTCACCCACACATGTTCCAGAAGTCTCTTATACAGGTAAGAATGTTCTAGAGTCTACAATAACAGAGCATTGCCATCTGTGTTTAAGAACATTGGTCATTTTTTGTAAAACAGTACTTGTACATGTTCTCCCCCTATATGGCTCTCGGCTGACAAGAGTCTAAGCAGCATTATGTGAGAAATATACAAATATACACAAGCTCTAAGAGACAGAACTGTCACTGAAAGTGAAAGAAGCATGTGGACAAAGACAGTAGTGTAATACATTTGCAGGATTTTACGCAAATATGGCCCGGGTGCCACAGCGTTGCACAGCTCTGGCGAGCAATGTCCTGTCCGCTTCACCCAAGTCACCAAGTGCAGGTTCTGCCGTGGTGTGCCAAGACACTGTTTCGCCTATTATGGCTAGTGGAGCATCAACATGATACATTAGCCCTGTAGCTCCAGTGTGAAAGTAAAGACACATGACATGGCTGATCAATTGCATCTGGGCTGATTTACATATGTGATGTATTCAAACCTGTTTAGGTATAAGTCCATGTTTAATGTTAAATTTGTCCTTTTTTTGGGCAGATTCTGATTCTTGCTGTACCTGGGTTTTTACTCAGCGCCTGTCTGACCGGGGTCTTTACAGTGTAGTTGTATAACCACACTTGGGATTGGTCTGTTGGAAAGATGTTTGGCGCAATCATTAGCACCATTGATCCTGCATTATCAACAGCTGAATTGCACAGCTTGGGTATGTTCCTGCAATCACAATAAAGATGATGTCAGGACAATATGAGATCTATGAATATCTATGAGTGTTAACAATTTGATATATATTAAATATGAATGTATACTAATGTGTGTATCTACCTATCATATAATGATGATGATGATAATATGCTGCTTCAGTAGTTCCGCACTCCACCATCTTTCCTACTGCTGCTTTGCAGCAACCGCATTGTGGTCCATTTGGCCAAAAGTAGACTGCATCAGGGGTTCACTGGTTTTATAGTGCATAGCGCTAGAACACGAGAGGGAGTGTATTATCATGGATAACATAGACGTGTTAACGAATGCTATAGATCATTACAGCCCTGATGTTATTTGGGATAACACATGACCTTGAATGCTCTTTTTTTAAAGGCTTTTATTGTGATTTTACTGTGAAAACACTGTGCTGTTATCACAAATATCAGCACAACACTTCTCATCTAGTCAGATTGTGAGGTCGGAACTAACCAACTGTAGTATAAAGGGAATCTAATTTGCCTTCTGAGAATTCGGGCCACACTACAAAATTGCTGACACCCTAAATAGAACACTAAACAGTGAGCAGGGGCGGATTCAGAGACAGCTGTCCTTTCTTTTTGACAGGAACGGCTAAGCATCTGATTCTGATTACAGAGAGCGAGATGTTGTTTAGTGATGGAACTGCCTTCATCATGTTTAAAATGTTTAAAGACCTGGCCATCGGTCATGGCCACATTGATGGTAGTCTTCATACCTTCATAAATATATCTATATCTCTTCAGTTGTTTCAGCTTCCTGAATATAGCTGTATTTTTGTCCCACAGCATTTGTCTGTGAAACTGATGGTGAAAGTTTTGGGGACTCCTCTTCTGGGATTTGTTGGGTTGGGTCAAAGATCACCACCTATTGGCTTTCACACATCTTCAGTGACATGGTCACTGAAATAACGGTCAGCCTCTCGATGACGTACATCCCGTTCTATCTTGGTAAGTGATTTTTGAAGGCGTTTGTTTAGTGTGTGATCTGAATGTCCCAGTTTCCCATCTCAGTGTGACATTATCGTTTCTAGTGAAGTGGTGGAGAGAGTGTTCAACATGATGCTTATTTGAGCAGTTAATAATCATCTTCATGATTCCAGAGGTTTTTGGAAAAGCCGTTCTGATCGTTTTTTTGACCACATTCTCTGTTCCTCTGTGCTGCATGTGGATGTAATGAGTACAAATATTAACATCTGTCCTTCGACAGCTCAGTGGTTGGGAATGTCTGGCGTTATTACCATTCTCATAATGGGTCTTTTTATTGACACGGTCAACTTCAGTCCTGAAATTAAAGTCATTCTCTTATGATCAGTGCCTTGAAGGAATCGTCCAGCATTTTTCCATCTGATCTCTGTCTGCTATAATATAAAGCATAGAAAAATAAATCCAGATGAAAGCGCTGTATTGAACAATGCAGTATCTAATGTCTATGATGTAAATAGTAATCAACTTTTCAGATATATTAACCTGTACATTTTAAACTGTGCATCTATAGAGTAAGTTAATGTGTATCTATATTTTTATCATTTTTCTGATGGGCAGTTTTCGGTCCAAAGATTATGTCATGCATGTTTCAGCATTATGTTCTGTGGCTGTAATTTCAATTTCAATTTCAAGTCCTGCTTAAATGTTTAAAATTAAATGTAAAATTAAATGTTTATTTTCTAATTTTTATTTCATTTCCTGATTTCGTGCAGGATTTGGGAACTGTTGACATACCTGGCCAATACAATGATCTTCTTCATCATTGGACTTATCACTTCCCAAGCGTTTCAGCACATGGTTCTCTATGACTGGCTCTACATTTTGGCACTTTTCCCTGCCATTACCGTTACAAGGTGTGTCTTACACAAAATGAATTTTTTATTTTGACCCTTGTTCACTGTTAGCATTTCTATGTATTATTACTATCCATATTATTTAGGAAAGGTGGCATACACCGATCACCCCCAATATTGAGCATCACCCCCTTGTTCCATCCCAGTAGATTTGACCATTCGAGGCATGGATTCCACAAGACCTCTAAAGATGTCCTGTGGTATCTGACATCAAATCTAACGTTGGCAGCAGATCCTTTAAGTGCTGTAAGTTGTAAGAGGTGGGACCTCCATGTGCATCAGCGAGCCTTCTGTATCCAATGCCGGTTCACCGGTTACTTTTAATGAGTACTGACTGCACACCAGAAAAACCCTGAATGCATGCCTGATATTTCTGAGATGTTCTGATAAAGTATCCCGGATTCTCATTTTCACTGCTTCAAAACATTACCTACAGGGGCTGACTGTTTACTTGCTAATATATTTACCCCTTGACAGGAGACACTGTAGAAGATAGTCAGTGGTTTTACTTTATCTGTCTGTGTTGCTAATGTTATGGCTGATTGGGGTATATATGAGTTTATTATTATTAATATCAATAAAGGGAATCTGCAGTCTACTAACATGCATGCTGATATGTCCTTGCAGGCTGTTGACAGTTTTTCTGCTATCGCCCGTCCTGTCCTGCGTTGGATATGGCTTTAACTGGCGCTGGGCTTTAGTTTGTGTCTGGGGTGCAACCAGAGGTTTTTTTTTTTTTTTTTGCCTGAGCCTGACACTAATGGCTTTTCAGGCTGAAGGACTGGAGAAACTACTAGTACGAGACAAGGTAATTAGTCCCAAAAAAGACCTTAGATAATGTACACAGCGATTAGAACTGCTTCAAACTGAGTGTCTACTTATAATGAACTCTATACAATATTAGAATAAACCCACATAAACATAAAGTCAGTGGTCAGAATGTGCTGTTGGTCAGTAAAGTTATAGATATGTAAGAACACAGCTTTGGTTGCTGGTAAGGAGAAAAGAAATCTTTAAATGCAGCATTAGGATTTAGAAGGCATAAATGCTCTGTTTATACATATATTTACAGGTATTTTGTGGTTTATTAGAAATGTATTTATTCTCTATGTTCCAGATTTTAGTGCTTTCCTGCTGAGTGGTTATTCTTACCCTTGTTATTAACGGATCCACAACAAGCCTGTTTTTTAGGCTAATCGGTAAGACTTAACATTAAGACTACGTTCACACAGCTCCATTGGCCCAAATTGTTATCGATTCAGTGTGTGTTTTGCCATTCACACTTCTGCACGCATAGCCCTGCTGTGTAAACACAGCCTTAGAAGTTTGTTTTTCTGCTGTTTTTGCAGCATCCAAATAAAATGTGTCTTGTTTGAATGGAAAAGATGAGGTTAGCAGATTTATTGACCATCTCTCCTCATGTTGGCAGGCATCAGTGATATTTCTCGGGCAAAACAAAAGACTGTGCACAGGCTGTTGCAGACCATGGAGGAGTCCACCGAGAACATCATCAACAAGCTCAAAGCTGACTGATCTATGTTCAATGTCAACTGGAAGATGGTAACACGGCTTGTACGCATTAAGAGCCCGTACGAAACTTCTGGAAAAAAGGTATGTGAATGAAGAGAGATTCCCCCACAGTCCAGGTTTCAGGTTATTATCAGGAGTCAATTCAGCATTTACCACCTGCAGCAGTTCTTTTTGTTGTTGGTGAAAGTAACATGTGCTGGAGACTCTTCAGTTGGTCCTCTTTGCTTTGATGCAGTTTTAAACACTCGTTGCATTCTCTCAAGCAGCTGTTGTTACATTTTTGGTTATAAATTGATACATAAGCATCAACTTTGCTGTTCACATTTGTCCTTAAAATCAATTTTAAGCATTTAAAGGGCCAATATTAATCTAATTTTACAGAACAAACTGGACTTATATGAATACATTAAAGGGAATTACTTATAGAATGTTATATTTATGATAAGTGTTGATGGTGACTTGATTTGAAATACAAGCCAGCAGTGTTTTAAAGATCTTCATTAATATTTTACAGTTTATGCACATCAGTAATGTATATTGTGTCAACACCAAAGTTCATTTTTGTCATGTGGAACCGCTTGGCTTTTGTTTTGTTTGTTTGTTTTTTTTAAACCACGATATCGATGATGAACCCTATAAGTAATGCTGTCTCATTCTCAGCCCAAATAATATGCTGATGGAATGGTCAACATCAGCAAATGGAAGAGGAGAAATTTTGGTATGAATACATTACACTTAAAAACGTGGTGCAATGAACTTAAAATATTTATATTTAAATCTGTTCTACATTTATTCCACAGTGACAGACAAACGTAGATAAACTAAAAAAACAACCTGGTTTTAATGTATCGTTTAATGTATCGTATGAATCGTTGTTTGGTGGGGTTTGGAACATTATCCTGTAATTAGTACGATATATAGTTCAGCCAACACAATTTACTAACTCTCTTTCAGCAGTAAGTGACCAGAAAATACTATATACCATATAATTATCCAAAAACATAAACATGAAGTCAGTGGTCAATGAGAGTGTCTACCTGTAATTAACTCTATATAACATTAGAATAAACTCAAATAAACATAAAGTCAGTGGTCAGATCGTTTTGTTGGTCAGTAAAGTAATTGATATGCTGGTTAGAAGAGCACAGGTTCAGGTGCTGATCTCCATACACTGTATGGGTGTGTTAAGTTCCAGCTGCAGCTCACCTGATCTACTTTACTGATCTAGCAAAGCTAACACACTCACACACAACGATCACAATGAATTGTGTTTATTTTAATGTTATGAGAATTTTTTTTTTCTAAAAATAACTCTTTTCCTCTCACTTTATTACTATATTTTATTAATGAGGAAATGTATCATGTATTTTAAATGTGTTGGGGTTTTTTTTGGCAATCTTTCTACTTAGAGATAAGTAGAGGTAAGGCTGTGGGGTGTGAATGGGATGTACGGTTTTGGTGTAGTGTGTAAAAACTGTAATAATGTAAAGATTGTAAGGTGTTCACTGTTCACCACTCAGTCCATGTCCATCCCAGTACAGCCTGCTCTTTGAATGAGGTGCAAAACAGGGCAGCCAGTTAGAACAGAGCTTATTTACATATTATTTATATAGGCTTATTTAGCTTTAAAGGCATAGTAACAGAAAATAGTGGTATTTATATTATCATGGCTATCTGTTTGTAATAAACTAATCAAACAAGAGCAATTTAAATATCTCAACAAAATTAATAGAATAAGGGCTTTCTCCACATTCAGCCCAAAATACCACTTTAATGACGACTGCAGTCTCAGAATTATTCGACCCCTTCATCACCAGCCTCTTTAAAACTTAGTAGAGCTCCCTTCTGCGGTTCTGCCCTGCTGCAAACGTGCTGCCCAGCCAGATACCAGCTTCTAGCCCCTTCCTCACTGGCTCCAGTTCACCGATATTGCTGGGTTTGCTGCTGCAGCCGCCTTCCAAAGATTTTCTATGGGGTTCAGGTGTTCAAGTCAGGCGACTGTGCAGAACCTTCCAGGACTTCTTAAACCAAGCCTTGGGGGACTTGGGGTATGCTTTGGCTCACTGTCCTGTTGGAAGGTCCAAAGATACTCAAGCCTCCTCACAGAAGGCATGATGTGTTCTCCTAGGATTTCCCAATACTTGATTGAATCCATCTTGCCCTTCCACTCGCTGTCTTCAAACGCTGTCTTACTTACTAGAGTACTACTTGTGGTCTCCATACTGTTTAGTAGAGTCTAAGCTTGGAATGATCTTTTGGATCCTAGCCTCTACAAATGAGCTAAGGGTATTTTCGGTGAGTGAACGGTGAAGCACGTTTGTAAGTTGCTCTGGAGAAGAGCAGCTGCTAAATGCCTTCAGTGTAAATGTAAATTCATCAAGATAATCATCTTCCAAAAATACATCCCAGCCCTCTGAATCCTAGCCCTAGCTTGTGTGCAGGATTATGTTCAGTGGGTTGAATTCATCTGAGACAGCAGGTATTGTGAGCTGAATCTGGAGATTACACTTATTTACAGTGGAGGTTGAATAATTTTGAGTGCTGTAGTGTAGACATGTTGCATGGAACTAGTAGGCCTTAGAGGCATGTCAAACAGAGGACAGGTGTAATTCATGTTGTTTTTCCTCAGGTTCATGAGTGTTGATGACAAACATGTACTGGGATTGGGGGGAAAAAATTTCAGTATCAAGTGCTGGAAACTGATCAACTGGATCTGTGTCATCAAATACACCAAGCCTTCAAAGTAAGTCAACCCCCAAACCCCATTTCGTCTAGACCAGAGAAAATACACTTTGAAACTAGACCAACACAAGCACATGCTGTGAGGTTCTGCATCGGTTCTGACCCGTTAGAACACCTTCTATTTACATTTGCTGTGTTGCTAAATCAGGACCAGGAAGACCACAGTGTTTCGTAATAATTATGCAACAGTTTCATTCTTTAGTCTTGCACTGCAACTACAAGGCTAATGTAGCACTTAACACTAGCATCTGTTAGCACAGTGTAATCTGCATGCATAAATCACACTTTTCCCAAACCAAGGAGGCCTTTATACAGTGGGGGGAAAAAATGTATTTAGTCAGTCACCAATTGTGCAAGTTCTCCCACTTAAAAAAATGAGAGAGGCCTGTAATTGACATCATAGGTAGACCTCAACTATGAGAGACAAAATGAGAGACACTGTCTGATTTTTAAAGAATTTATTTGCAAATAATGGTGGAAAATAAGTATTTGGTCACCTACAAAGAAGCAAGATTTCTGTCTGTCACAGACCTGTAACTTCTTCTTTAAGAGGCTTCTCTGTCCTCCACTCATTACTTGTATTAATGGCACCTGTTTAAACTCGTTAACAGTATAAAAGACACCTGCCAACAACCTCAAACAGTCACAGTCAAAACTCCACTATGGTGAAGACCAAAGAGCTGTCGACGGACACCAGAAACAAAACTGTAGACCTGCACCAGGCTGGGAAGACTGAATCTGCAATAGGCAAGCAGCTTGGTGTGAAGAAATCTACTGTGGGAGCAATAATCAGAAAAAATGGGAGACCTACAAGACCACTGCTAATCTCCCTCGATCAGGGGCTCCATGCAAGATCTCAGCCCGTGAGGTCAAAATGATCACAAGAACAGTGAGCAAAAATCTCAGAACCACACGGGGGGGGGGGCCTAGTGAATGACCTGCAGAAAGCTGGGACCAACGTTACAAACTACCGGCTACCATCAGTAACACACTACGTCGCCAGGGACTCAGATCTTGCAGTGCCAGACGTGTTCCCCTGCTTAAGCCAGTACATATCCGGCCGCATCTGAAGTTTGCTAGAGAGCATTTGGATGTTCCGGAAGAGTATTGGGAGAATGTCTTATGGTCAGATGAAACCAAAGTAGAACTGTTTGGTACGAACACAACTTGTTGTGTTTGGTGGAGAGTGAATGCTGAGTTGCATCCAAAGAACACCATAACAACTGTGAAGCATGGGGTTGGTAACATCACACTTTGGGGCTGTTTCTCTACAAAGGGACTAGGACGACTGGTCTGTGTACATGAAAGAATGAATGGGGCCATGTATTGTGTGATTTTTAGTGCAAACCTCCTTCCATCAGCAAGGGCATTGAAGATGAAACGTGGCTGGGTCTTTCAGCATGACAATGATCCCAAGCACACTGCCAGGGCAACAAAGGAGTGGCTTTGTAAGAAGCATTTCAAGGTCCTGGAGTGGCCGAGCCAGTCTCCAGATCTCAACCCCATAGAAAACCTTTGGAGGGAGTTGAAAGTCTGTGTTGCCCGCCGACAGCCCCAAAACATCACTGCTCTAGAGGAGATCTGCATAGAGGAATGGGCCAACATACCAGCAACGGTGTGTGTCAACCTTGTGAAGACCTTGTTTGACCTCTGTCATTGCCAACAAAGGATATATAACAAAGTATAGAGATGAACTTTTGTTATTGACCAAATACTCATTTTCCACCATTATTTGCCAATAAATTCTTTAAAAATCAGACAGTGTGATTTTCTCATTTTGTCTCTCATAGTTGAGGTCTACCTATGATGTCAATTACAGGCCTCTCTCAAATTTTTTAGTGGGAGAACTTGCATAATTGGTGACTGACTAAATACTTTTTTCCCCCACTGTATAAACGTAGTGCCAAATAATTCTTATTGGAATCCACTTCAAGTCTGTTTAAAACAAGGTTTGATATGACTTTGTGATGACTTTGGCATGCAGTTAGCTAGTTTATGCTAACGGATAGCTATAGCCATGGTCCTGTCAAAAGATGATATAAAGTCTCAAAATCATAAACATGGTCCACACAGAAACCCTGCAATGCGCTTTAAAGTGTGTGATGCTAATTTCCACGAGCGAGCCAGGACGTGCTAACACCGCACTAGCGATGTTGCATGCGACCCATAGCTGACTCAAGTATGACGTGACTTCTGCCAGCCGTGATTAATGACACCTAGAACTAGAACTCGCTGTGTGTCTTCCTCACCTATGGAGGGAGCTGCGTCTCCAAGATCTGTTCAGCTCAAACTCAGCGTGAATCTGAGCTGTGTGTAGAAGCTCCCCTACAGTTTAATCTGTGTAGAAACTTCTTTCACTTTTCCTAAAAGAAGCATGCTGTGCTTTACTTTTTGAGGCCCAGTCTCAAATCACTCCCTCTCCACTATGGAGTGCACTTTGTAGGTTGTGAAGTAGCAGCACCTCCACCCAAAACAGTACACGTCAGTACAAGACAGTTACATTCAGCTGGACAACTCGGTTTCTACCATGCTGGCACTGTCTAATGATTTTTGTGTTGTGTTGTGTTTTTTTAAGTAGTGCACTATGTAGAGAGTATGATGTGATTTGAGACGGGGTCGAAAGTCTCTTCTCAGAAAGAGTGAAATGTGCAGGTCAGTGGTGAAAGGAGAACGAACAGTTTCCTCATGGAAATCTGCACACAGCTCCACAGTAATATGAAATAAATCTCATTTCACAGTTGGTTCAGTCCTTCTCAACCCCTCAACTAAAAAAAAAAAGTGCTACACCTGTGTGAGCACTTGAGAGACGTGAGAAAATTGTGTGCTAATATTTTGCATTTTCAAAACCTTTGGTGTGTAACAGCCTTAATTGTCTACTAGGATTTGCTGAAAGTATTGTGGGTATGTTTGATTAGCCACAGGGGCTATTTACCACTCCTCTAATAAAAAACAGATTGGAGAAAAAAAGAATTTGGCCATGGGTGCCTAATATTTTGCATAAGACTGTATGTTTCTGTTATGCTAAATCAGCGTCCAGGGTTATGGTGATGATTGAAAGGTAAAGAAATATATGTTAGTGCTTTGCAGAATTTAGGTTCCTGAATAATAAAATGTTGGGTTTGACAGGAATGCCATGCAAAAGCTGTGCTACAAGATTGTCTTCAGTGCCCCCTTTCATTCGCATGTGCATCGTAATCCTGCTCAACGTATTGACCATCATTTTGGACTTCATCCCTGAAGTTAGCGAGAAGTACATCCTGGAGCTCTACGTGGCAAACTACATCTTCTTTGCCTTTTACGTTGCTGAAGCTGCGTTGAGGGTAAGAGAAATGAGGGTGTGTTTTGTGGCAGTGGCTGGTCAAAACACAGTTGCAGATGGATGGACCCTTGATGGACAGATTCAACATCAGGGAGGGAAGGAGTAATGGCATCCTATAAACCTGTAAGACAACAAAGAAAATCAATACATGTATAGAAACTGAATGATCACCTACCGTTAGACAGTAGCAAACAGATAGACAGTGAGCCATACACAGTGGCAGATGGATGGAACCTTGATGGACAGGCGCACCATCAGGAAGGGAAGGAGTATTGGCATCCTCAGAACCTAAAAGATAACAAAGACAATCAATACAGGTTTTAAAACTGAAATATCACTTACCTTTTACACAGTTGCAGAACAATACACAGTGAGCCAGACACAGCTGCAGACGGACAGATTGATGGTGGCTGGATCCACGGTCAGCGAGGGAGGAGCTCAGAAGGTCCTAAACCTATAAGACAAAAACAAGTCAATACATGTATAGAAACTGAATGATGAACTAACTCTTACACACTTGCAGTCAGAGAGATAGCGAGTCACACACACCGTTGCAATGGACAGACACTTGTTTGATGGATACACCATTAGGAAGGAGGGGGGGTCCTGGAGTCCTGAAAGCCTGTAAGACAACAAAGCAAGTCAATACATGTATAGAAACTGAATGATGACCTACCTGTTAGACAGTAGAAAACAGATAGACAGCAAGCCGTAGACAGTGACAGATGGATGGACCCTTGATGAAAAGATGCACCATCAGGGAGGGAAGGGGTAATGGCATCCTCTAAACCTGTAAGACAACAAAGAAAATCAATACATGTATAGAAACTGAATGATCACCTCCCTGTTAGACAGGTGTAGACAGATAGACCGCGAGCCTTGCACAGTGGCAGATGGATGGAACCTTGATGGACAGATGCACCATCAGAGATGGAAGTGGTAATGGCATCCTCTAAACCTGAAAGACAACAAAAACAGTCAATACAGTTTTTGAAACTGAAAGATCACTTACCTTTTACACAGTTGCAGAATAATAGACAGTGAGGCAGACACAGCTGCAGATGGACAGATTGATGGTGGCTGAATTTACGATCAGGGAGGGAGGGGCTCTGAAGGTCCTAAACTTGTAAGACGAAAAAAAAAAGAAAACGTCAATACATGTATAGAAACTGAATGATCACCTACCTGTTTGTCAGTAGCAAACAGATAGACAGCGAGCCGTACACAGTTGCAGATTGATGGACCCTTAATGGACAGATGCACCATCAGGGAGGGAAGGGGTAATGGCATCCTCGGAACCTGAAAGACAACAAAGACAGTCAATACAGGTTTTGAAACTGAAAGATCACTCACCTTTTACACATTTGCAGAACAATACACAGTGAGCCAGACACAGCTGCAGACAGACAGACTGATGAAGGCTGGATCTACGGTCAGCGAGGGAGGGGCTCAAAATGTCCTAAAGGTGTAAGACAAAAAAAAATCAATACATGTATAGAAACTGAATGATCACCTACCTGTTAGACAGTAGCAAACAGATAGACAGCGAGCCATACACAGTGGCAGATGGATGGAACCTTGATGGACAGATGCATAATCAGAAAGGGAAGGGTTATTGGCATCCTCAGAACCTAAAAGATAAAGACAACCAATACAGGTTTTGAAACTGAAAGATCACTTACCTTTTACACAGTTGCAGAACAATACACAGTGAGCCAGACACAGCTGCAGACGGACAGATTGATGGTGGCTGGATCCACGGTCAGCGAGGGAGGAGCTCAGAAGGTCCTAAACCAATAAGACAAAAACAAGTCAATACATGTATAGAAACTGAATGATGAACTAACTCTTACACACTTGCAGTCAGATAGATATCGAGTCACACAAATAGTTACAATGGACAGACACTTGTTTGATGGATCCACCATTAGGAAGAAGGGGGGGGGGTCCTGGAGTCCTGAAAGCCTGTAAGATGACAAAGAAAGTCAACATGTATAGAAACTGAATGATCACCTACCTTTTAGACAGTAGCAAACAGATAGACAACGAGCCGTACACAGTGACAGATGGATGGACCCTTGATGGACAGATGCACCATCAGGGAGGGAAGGGGTAATGGCATTCTCTAAACCTGTAAGACAACAAAGAAAATCAATACATGTATAGAAAGTGAATGATCACCTACCGTTAGACAGTAGCAAACAGATAGACAGTGAGCCATACACAGTGGCAGATGGATGGAACCTTGATGGACAGGCGCACCATCAGGAAGGGAAGGAGTATTGGCATCCTCAGAACCTAAAAGATAACAAAGACAATCAATACAGGTTTTGAAACTGAAATATCACTTACCTTTTACACAGTTGCAGAATAATAAACAGTGAGGCAGACACAGCTGCAGATGGACAGATTGATGGTGGCTGAATTTCCGGTCAGGGAGGGAGGGGCTCTGAAAGTCCTAAACCTGTAAAACAAAAAAAAAAAAAAAAAAACGTCAATACATGTATAGAAACTGAATGATGAACTAACTCTTACACACTTGCAGTCAAAAAGATTGAGTCACACAAATAGTTGAAATGGATAGACACTTGTTTGATGGATCCACCATTAGGAAGGAGGGAAGGGGTAATGGCATCCTCTAAACCTGTAAGACAACAAAGAAAATCAATACATGTATAGAAACTGAATGATCACCTACCTCTTACACAGTAGCAAACAGATAGACAGCGAGCCGTACACAGTTGCAGATTGATGGACTCTTGATGGACAGATGCACCATCAGGGAGGGAAGGGGTAATGGCATCCTCTTAACCTGGAAGAGAACAAAGGAAATCAATACCTGTATAGAAACTGAATGATCACCTACCTGTTAGACAGTAGCAAACAGATAGACAGCGAGCCGTACACAGTTGCAGATGGATGAAACCTTGATGGACAAATGCACCATCAGGGAGGGAAGGGGTATTGGCATCCTCAGAACGTAAAAGACAACAAAGACAATCAATACAGGTTTTGAAACTGAAAGATCACCTACCTGTTAGACAGTAGCAAACAGATTGACAGCGAGCCGTACACAGTGGCAGATGGATGGACCCTTGATGGACAGATGCACCATCAGGGAGGGAATGGGGGGGTCCTGGAGTCCTGAAAGCCTGTAAGACAACAAAGAAAATCAATACATGTATAGAAACTGAATGATCACCTACCTGTTGGACAGTAGCAAACAGATAGACACCGAGCCGTACACAGTGACAGATGGATGGACCCTTGAAAGACAGATGCACCATCAGGGAGGGAAGGGGTAATGGCATCCTCTAAACCTGTAAGACAAAAAAGACAATCAATACATGTATAGAAACTGAATGATCACCTACCCGTTACACAGTAGCAAACAGATAGACAGCGAGCCATACACATTGGCAGATGGATGGAACCTTGATGGACAGATGCACAATCAGAAAGGGAAGGGTTATTGGCATCCTCAGAACCTAAAAGATAAAGACAATCAATACAGGTTTTGAAACTGAAATATCACTTACCTTTTACACAGTTGCAGAACAATAGACAGTAAGCCAGATACAGCTGCAGACGGACAGATTGATGGAGGCTGGATCTACGGTCAGCGAGGGAGGGGCTCTGAAGATCCTAAAGCTGTAAGAAAAAAAAAAAGTCAATACATGTATAGAAATTGAATGATGAACTAACTCTTACACACTTGCAGTCAGATAAATATGGAGCAACACAAATAGTTGCAATGGACAGACCCTTGTTTGATAGATCCACCATTAGGAAGGAGGGGGGCATCCTGGAGTCCTGAAAGCCTGTAAGACAACAAAGAAAGTCAATACATGTATAGAAACTGAACGATCACCTACCTGTTAGACAGTAGCAAACAGATAAAAAACGAGCCGTACACAGTGACACATGGATGGACCCTTGATGGACAGATGCACCATCAGGGAGGGAAGGGGTAATGGCATCCTCTAAACCTGTAAGAAGACAAAGACAGTCAATACAGGTTTTGAAACTGAAAGATCACTTACCTTTTACACAGTTGCAGAACAATACACAGTGAGCCAGACACAGCTGCAGACGGACAGATTGATGGAGGCTGGATCTACGGTCAGCGAGGGAGGGGCTCAGAAGGTCCTAAACCTGTAAGACAAAAAAAAGTCATTACATGTATAGAAACTGAAAGATCACCTACCTGTTAGACAGAAGAAAAAAGATAGACAGCGAGCCGTACACAGTGACAGATGGATGGACCCTTGATGTACAGATGCACCATCAGGGAGGGAAGGGGTAATGGCATCCTCTAAACCTGTAAGACAAGAAAAAACAAAAAACGTCAATACATGTATAGAAACTGAATGATCACCTACCTGTTAGACAGTAGCAAACAGATAGACAACGAGCCGTACACAGTGACAGATGGATGGACCCTTGATGGACAGATGCACCATCAGGGAGGGAAGGGGTATTGACATCCTCAGAACCTAAAAGATAACAAAGAAAATTAATACAGGTTTTGAAACTGAAAGATCACTTATCTTTTACACAGTTGCAGAACAATAGACAGTGAGGCATGGGGAATGGGGGGGTCCTGGAGTCCTGAAAGCCTGTAAGACAACAAAGAAAATCAATACATGTATAGAAACTGAATGATCACCTACCTGTTAGATAGTAGAAAACAGATAGACAGTGAGCCGTACAGTGACAGATGGATGGACCCTTGATGGACAGATGCACCATCAGGGAGGGAATGGGTAATGGCATCCTCTAAACCTGTAAGACAAGAAAAAAAAAATAAATACATGTATAGAAACTGAATGATCACCTACTTGTTAGACAGGGGCAGACAGACAGACAGCGAGCCGTATACAGTGGCAGATGGATGGAACCTTGATGGACAGATGCACCATCAGGGAAGGAATGGGTAATGGCATCCTCTAAACCTGTAAGACAACAAAGAAAATCAATACATGTATAAAACTGAATGATCACCTACCTATTAGACAGTAGCAAACAGATAGACAGCGAGCCATGCACAGTGGCAGATGGATGGAACCTTGATGGATAGATGCACCATCAGGGAGGGAAGGGGTAATGGCATCCTCTAAACCTGTAAGACAACAAAGAAAATCAATGCATGTTTAGAAACTGAATGATCACCTACCTGTTAGACAGTAGCAAACAGATTGACAGCGAGCCGTACAAAGTGGTAGATGGATTAAACCTTGATGGACAGATACACCATCAGTGAGGGAAGGGGTATTGACATCCTCAGAACCTAAAAGATAACAAAGAAAATTAATACAGGTTTTGAAACTGAAAGATCACTTATCTTTTACACAGTTGCAGAACAATAGACAGTGAGGCATGGGGAATGGGGGGGTCCTGGAGTCCTGAAAGCCTGTAAGACAA
Source organism: Salminus brasiliensis (assembly GCF_030463535.1). Lineage (NCBI taxonomy): Eukaryota > Metazoa > Chordata > Actinopteri > Characiformes > Bryconidae > Salminus > Salminus brasiliensis. Next base: position 14,136,912 of record NC_132898.1, on the reverse strand, counting down.
CAAAGAAAATCAATACATGTATAGAAACTGAATGATCACCTACCTGTTAGATAGTAGAAAACAGATAGACAGTGAGCCGTACAGTGACAGATGGATGGACCCTTGATGGACAGATGCACCATCAGGGAGGGAATGGGTAATGGCATCCTCTAAACCTGTAAGACAAGAAAAAAAAAATAAATACATGTATAGAAACTGAATGATCACCTACTTGTTAGACAGGGGCAGACAGACAGACAGCGAGCCGTATACAGTGGCAGATGGATGGAACCTTGATGGACAGATGCACCATCAGGGAAGGAATGGGTAATGGCATCCTCTAAACCTGTAAGACAACAAAGAAAATCAATACATGTATAAAACTGAATGATCACCTACCTATTAGACAGTAGCAAACAGATAGACAGCGAGCCATGCACAGTGGCAGATGGATGGAACCTTGATGGATAGATGCACCATCAGGGAGGGAAGGGGTAATGGCATCCTCTAAACCTGTAAGACAACAAAGAAAATCAATGCATGTTTAGAAACTGAATGATCACCTACCTGTTAGACAGTAGCAAACAGATTGACAGCGAGCCGTACAAAGTGGTAGATGGATTAAACCTTGATGGACAGATACACCATCAGTGAGGGAAGGGGTAATGGCATCCTCGGAACCTGAAAAACAACAAAGACAGTCAATACAGGTTTTGAATCTGAAAGATCACTTACCTTTTACACAGTTGCAGAACAATACACAGTGAGCCAGACACAGCTGCAGACGGACAGATTGATGGAGGCTGGATTTACGGTCAGCGAGGGAGGGGCTAAGAAGGTCCTAAACCTTTAAGACAAAAAAAAGTCAATACATATATAGAAATTGAATGATATACTAACTCTTACACACTTGCAGTAGGATAAATATCGAGTCACACAAATAGTTGCAATGGACAGACACTTCTTTGATGGATCCACCATTAGGAAGAAGGGGGGGGGTCCTGGAGTCCTGAAAGCCTGTAAGACAACAAAGAAAATCAATACATGTATAGAAACTGAATGATCACCTACCTGTTAGACAGTAGCAAACAGATTGACAGCGAGCCGTACAAAGTGGTAGATGGATTAAACCTTGATGGACAGATACACCATCAGGGAGGGAAGGGGTAATGGCATCCTCGGAACCTGAAAAACAACAAAGACAGTCAATACAGGTTTTGAATCTGAAAGATCACTTACCTTTTACACAGTTGCAGAACAATACACAGTGAGCCAGACACAGCTGCAGACGGACAGATTGATGGAGGCTGGATTTACGGTCAGCGAGGGAGGGGCTAAGAAGGTCCTAAACCTTTAAGACAAAAAAAAGTCAATGCATATATAGAAATTGAATTATATACTAACTCTTACACACTTGCAGTAGGATAAATATCGAGTCACACAAATAGTTGCAATGGACAGACACTTCTTTGATGGATCCACCATTAGGAAGGAGGGGGGGGTCCTGGAGTCCTGAAAGCCTGTAAGACAACAAAGAAAATCAATACATGTATAGAAACTGAATGATCACCTACCTGTTAGACAGTAGAAAACAGATAGACAGCATCCGTACACAGTGACAGATGGATGGACCCTTGATGGACAGATGCACCATCAGGGATTGAATGGGTAATGGCATCCTCTAAACCTGTAAGACAACAAAAAAAAATAAATACATGTATAGAAACTGAATGATCACCTACCTGTTAGACAGGTGCAGACAGACAGACAGCGAGCCGTACACAGTGGCAGATGGATGGAACCTTGATGGACAGATGCACCATCAGGGAGGGAAGGGGTAATGGCATCCTCAGAACCTAAAAGATAACAAAGAAAATTAATACAGGTTTTGAAACTGAAAGATCACTTATCTTTTACACAGTTGCAGAACAATAGACAGTGAGACATGGGGAATGGGGGGGGTCCTGGAGTCCTGAAAGCCTGTAAGACAACAAAGAAAATCAATACATGTATAGAAACTGAATGATCACCTACCTGTTAGATAGTAGAAAACAGATAGACAGTGAGCCGTACACAGTGACAGATGGATGGACCCTTGATGGACAGATGCACCATCAGGGAGGGAATGGGTAATGGCATCCTCTAAACCTGTAAGACAAGAAAAAAAAATAAATACATGTATAGAAACTGAATGATCACCTATCTGTTAGACAGGGGCAGACAGACAGACAGCGAGCCGTACACAGTGGCAGATGGATGGAACCTTGATGGACAGATGCACCATCAGGGAAGGAATGGGTAATGGCATCCTCTAAACCTGTAAGACAACAAAGAAAATCAATACATATATAGAAACTGAATGATCACCTACCTGTTAGACAGTAGCAAACAGACAGCGAGCCATACACAGTGGCAGATGGATGGAACCTTGATGGATAGATGCACCATCAGGGAGGGAAGGGGTAATGGCATCCTCTAAACCTATAAGACAACAAAGAAAATCAATACATGTATAGAAACTGAATGATCACCTACCTGTTAGACAGTAGCAAACAGATAGACAGCGAGCCATACACAGTGGCAGATGGATGGGACCTTGATGGACAGATGCACCATCAGGAAGAGAAGGGGTATTGGCATCCTCAGAAACTAATAGATAAAGACAATCGATACAGGTTTTGAAACTGAAATATCACTTACCTTTTACACAGTTGCAGAACAATAGACAGTGAGCCAGACACAGCTGCAGATGGACAGATTGATGGTGGCTGAATCTACGGTCAGGGAGGGAGGGGCTCTGAAGGTCCTAAACCTGTAAGACAACAAAAAATAATTAAATACATGTATAGAAACTGAATGATCACCTACCTGTTAGACAGTAGCAAACAGATAGACAGCGAGCCATACACAGTGGCAGATGGATGGGACCTTGATGGACAGATGCACCATCAGGGAGGGAAGGGGTATTGGCATCCTCAGAACCTAAAAGATAACAAAAAAAATTAATACAGGTTTTGAAACTGAAAGATCACTTATCTTTTACACAGTTGCAGAACAATAGACAGTGAGGCACGGGGAATGGGGGGTCCTGGAGTCCTGAAAGCCTTTAAGACAACAAAGAAAATCAATACATGTATAGAAACTGAATGATCACCTACCTGTTAGATAGTAGAAAACAGATAGACAGTGAGCCGTACACAGTGACAGATGGATGGACCCTTGATGGACAGATGCACCATCAGGGAAGGAATGGGTAATGGCATCCTCTAAACCTGTAAGACAACAAAGAAAATCAATACATGTATAGAAACTGAATGATCACCTACCTGTTAGACAGTAGCAAAGAGATAGACAGCGAGCCATACACAGTGGCAGATGGATGGGACCTTGATGGACAAATGCACCTTCAGGAAGGGAAGGGGTATTGGCATCCTCAGAAACTAATAGATAACAAAGACAATCGATACAGGATTTGAAACTGAAATATCACTTACCTTTTACACAGTTGCAGAACAAAAGACAGTGAGCCAGACACAGCTGCAGATGGAAAGATTGATGGTGGCTGAATCTACGGTCAGGGAGGGAGGGGCTCTGAAGTTCCTAAACCTGTAAGACAAAAAAAAAACAAAAAACGTCAATACATGTATAGAAACTGAATGATAAACTAACTCTAACTCACTTGCAGTCAGAAAGATCGAGTCACACAAATAGTTGCAATGGACATACACTTGTTTGATGGATCCACCATTAGGAAGGAGGGGGGGGGGGTCCTGGAGTCCTGAAAGTCTGTAAGACAACAAAGAAAGTCAATACATGTATAGAAACTGAATGATCACCTACCTGTTAGACAGTAGCAAACAGATAGACAGCGAGCCGTACACAGTGGCAGATGGATGAAACCTTGATGGACAGATGCACCATCAGGGAGGGAAGGGGTAATGGCATCTTCTAAACCTATAAGACAAGAAAGAAAATCAATACATGTATAGAAACTGAATGATCACCTACCTGTTAGACAGTAGAAAACAGATAGACAACGAGCCGTACACAGTGACAGATGGATGGAACCTTGACTGACAGATGCACCATTAAGGAGGGAAGGGGTAATGGCATCCTCTAAACCTGTAAGACAACAAAGAAAATCAATACATGTACAGAAACTGAATGATCACCTACCTGTTAGACAGTAGAAAACAGATAGACAACGAGCCGTACACAGTGACAGATGGATGGACCCTTGACGGAAAGATGCACCATCAGGGAGGGAAGGGGTAATGGCAACCTCTAAACCTGCAAGACGACAAAGAAAATCAATACATGTATAGAAACTGAATGATCACCTACCTGTTAGACAGGTGCAGACAGATAGACAGCGAGCCGTACACAGTGGTAGATGGATTAAACCTTGATGGACAGATGCACCATGAGGGAGGGATGGGGTAATGGCATCCTCTAAACCTGTAAGACAACAAAGAAAATCAATACATGTATAGAAACTGAATGATCACCTACCTGTTAGACAGTAGCAAACAGATTGACAGCGAGCCGTACAAAGTGGTAGATGGATTACACCTTCATGGACAGATGAACCATCAGGGAGGGAAGGGGTAATGGCATCCTCGGAACCTGTAAGACAACAAAGAAAATCAATACATGTATAGAAACTGAATGATCACCTACCTGTTAGACAGTAGAAAACAGATAGACAGCGAGCCGTACACAGTGAGAGATGGATGGACCCTTGATGGACAGATGCACCATCAGGGATTGAATGGGTAATGGCATCCTCTAAACCTGTAAGACAACAAAAAAAAATAAATACATGTATAGAAACTGAATGATCACCTACCTGTTAGACAGGTGCAGACAGACAGACAGCGAGCCGTACACAGTGGCAGATGGATGGAACCTTGATGGACAGATGCACCATCAGGGAGGGAAGGGGTAATGGCATCCTCAGAACCTAAAAGATAACAAAGAAAATTAATACAGGTTTTGAAACTGAAAGATCACTTATCTTTTACACAGTTGCAGAACAATAGACAGTGAGACATGGGGAATGGGGGGGGTCCTGGAGTCCTGAAAGCCTGTAAGACAACAAAGAAAATCAATACATGTATAGAAACTGAATGATCACCTACCTGTTAGATAGTAGAAAACAGATAGACAGTGAGCCGTACACAGTGACAGATGGATGGACCCTTGATGGACAGATGCACCATCAGGGAGGGAATGGGTAATGGCATCCTCTAAACCTGTAAGACAAGAAAAAAAAATAAATACATGTATAGAAACTGAATGATCACCTATCTGTTAGACAGGGGCAGACAGACAGACAGCGAGCCGTACACAGTGGCAGATGGATGGAACCTTGATGGACAGATGCACCATCAGGGAAGGAATGGGTAATGGCATCCTCTAAACCTGTAAGACAACAAAGAAAATCAATACATATATAGAAACTGAATGATCACCTACCTGTTAGACAGTAGCAAACAGACAGCGAGCCATACACAGTGGCAGATGGATGGAACCTTGATGGATAGATGCACCATCAGGGAGGGAAGGGGTAATGGCATCCTCTAAACCTGTAAGACAACAAAGAAAATCAATACATGTATAGAAACTGAATGATCACCTACCTGTTAGACAGTAGCAAACAGATAGACAGCGAGCCATACACAGTGGCAGATGGATGGGACCTTGATGGACAGATGCACCATCAGGAAGAGAAGGGGTATTGGCATCCTCAGAAACTAATAGATAAAGACAATCGATACAGGTTTTGAAACTGAAATATCACTTACCTTTTACACAGTTGCAGAACAATAGACAGTGAGCCAGACACAGCTGCAGATGGACAGATTGATGGTGGCTGAATCTACGGTCAGGGAGGGAGGGGCTCTGAAGGTCCTAAACCAATAAGACAAAAACAAGTCAATACATGTATAGAAACTGAATGATGAACTAACTCTTACACACTTGCAGTCAGATAGATATCGAGTCACACAAATAGTTACAATGGACAGACACTTGTTTGATGGATCCACCATTAGGAAGAAGGGGGGGGGGTCCTGGAGTCCTGAAAGCCTGTAAGATGACAAAGAAAGTCAACATGTATAGAAACTGAATGATCACCTACCTTTTAGACAGTAGCAAACAGATAGACAACGAGCCGTACACAGTGACAGATGGATGGACCCTTGATGGACAGATGCACCATCAGGGAGGGAAGGGGTAATGGCATTCTCTAAACCTGTAAGACAACAAAGAAAATCAATACATGTATAGAAAGTGAATGATCACCTACCGTTAGACAGTAGCAAACAGATAGACAGTGAGCCATACACAGTGGCAGATGGATGGAACCTTGATGGACAGGCGCACCATCAGGAAGGGAAGGAGTATTGGCATCCTCAGAACCTAAAAGATAACAAAGACAATCAATACAGGTTTTGAAACTGAAATATCACTTACCTTTTACACAGTTGCAGAATAATAAACAGTGAGGCAGACACAGCTGCAGATGGACAGATTGATGGTGGCTGAATTTCCGGTCAGGGAGGGAGGGGCTCTGAAAGTCCTAAACCTGTAAAACAAAAAAAAAAAAAAAAAAACGTCAATACATGTATAGAAACTGAATGATGAACTAACTCTTACACACTTGCAGTCAAAAAGATCGAGTCACACAAATAGTTGAAATGGATAGACACTTGTTTGATGGATCCACCATTAGGAAGGAGGGAAGGGGTAATGGCATCCTCTAAACCTGTAAGACAACAAAGAAAATCAATACATGTATAGAAACTGAATGATCACCTACCTCTTACACAGTAGCAAACAGATAGACACCGAGCCGAACACAGTGACAGATGGATGGACCCTTGAAAGACAGATGCACCATCAGGGAGGGAAGGGGTAATGGCATCCTCTAAACCTGTAAGACAAAAAAGACAATCAATACATGTATAGAAACTGAATGATCACCTACCCGTTACACAGTAGCAAACAGATAGACAGCGAGCCATACACATTGGCAGATGGATGGAACCTTGATGGACAGATGCACAATCAGAAAGGGAAGGGTTATTGGCATCCTCAGAACCTAAAAGATAAAGACAATCAATACAGGTTTTGAAACTGAAATATCACTTACCTTTTACACAGTTGCAGAACAATAGACAGTAAGCCAGATACAGCTGCAGACGGACAGATTGATGGAGGCTGGATCTACGGTCAGCGAGGGAGGGGCTCTGAAGATCCTAAAGCTGTAAGAAAAAAAAAAAGTCAATACATGTATAGAAATTGAATGATGAACTAACTCTTACACACTTGCAGTCAGATAAATATGGAGCAACACAAATAGTTGCAATGGACAGACCCTTGTTTGATAGATCCACCATTAGGAAGGAGGGGGGCGTCCTGGAGTCCTGAAAGCCTGTAAGACAACAAAGAAAGTCAATACATGTATAGAAACTGAACGATCACCTACCTGTTAGACAGTAGCAAACAGATAAAAAACGAGCCGTACACAGTGACACATGGATGGACCCTTGATGGACAGATGCACCATCAGGGAGGGAAGGGGTAATGGCATCCTCTAAACCTGTAAGAAGACAAAGACAGTCAATACAGGTTTTGAAACTGAAATATCACTTACCTTTTACACAGTTGCAGAACAATACACAGTGAGCCAGACACAGCTGCAGACGGACAGATTGATGGAGGCTGGATCTACGGTCAGCGAGGGAGGGGCTCAGAAGGTCCTAAACCTGTAAGACAAAAAAAAGTCATTACATGTATAGAAACTGAAAGATCACCTACCTGTTAGACAGAAGAAAAAAGATAGACAGCGAGCCGTACACAGTGACAGATGGATGGACCCTTGATGTACAGATGCACCATCAGGGAGGGAAGGGGTAATGGCATCCTCTAAACCTGTAAGACAAGAAAAAACAAAAAACGTCAATACATGTATAGAAACTGAATGATCACCTACCTGTTAGACAGTAGCAAACAGATAGACAACGAGCCGTACACAGTGACAGATGGATGGACCCTTGATGGACAGATGCACCATCAGGGAGGGAAGGGGTATTGACATCCTCAGAACCTAAAAGATAACAAAGAAAATTAATACAGGTTTTGAAACTGAAAGATCACTTATCTTTTACACAGTTGCAGAACAATAGACAGTGAGGCATGGGGAATGGGGGGGTCCTGGAGTCCTGAAAGCCTGTAAGACAACAAAGAAAATCAATACATGTATAGAAACTGAATGATCACCTACCTGTTAGATAGTAGAAAACAGATAGACAGTGAGCCGTACAGTGACAGATGGATGGACCCTTGATGGACAGATGCACCATCAGGGAGGGAATGGGTAATGGCATCCTCTAAACCTGTAAGACAAGAAAAAAAAAATAAATACATGTATAGAAACTGAATGATCACCTACTTGTTAGACAGGGGCAGACAGACAGACAGCGAGCCGTATACAGTGGCAGATGGATGGAACCTTGATGGACAGATGCACCATCAGGGAAGGAATGGGTAATGGCATCCTCTAAACCTGTAAGACAACAAAGAAAATCAATACATGTATAAAACTGAATGATCACCTACCTATTAGACAGTAGCAAACAGATAGACAGCGAGCCATGCACAGTGGCAGATGGATGGAACCTTGATGGATAGATGCACCATCAGGGAGGGAAGGGGTAATGGCATCCTCTAAACCTGTAAGACAACAAAGAAAATCAATGCATGTTTAGAAACTGAATGATCACCTACCTGTTAGACAGTAGCAAACAGATTGACAGCGAGCCGTACAAAGTGGTAGATGGATTAAACCTTGATGGACAGATACACCATCAGTGAGGGAAGGGGTATTGACATCCTCAGAACCTAAAAGATAACAAAGAAAATTAATACAGGTTTTGAAACTGAAAGATCACTTATCTTTTACACAGTTGCAGAACAATAGACAGTGAGGCATGGGGAATGGGGGGGTCCTGGAGTCCTGAAAGCCTGTAAGACAACAAAGAAAATCAATACATGTATAGAAACTGAATGATCACCTACCTGTTAGATAGTAGAAAACAGATAGACAGTGAGCCGTACAGTGACAGATGGATGGACCCTTGATGGACAGATGCACCATCAGGGAGGGAATGGGTAATGGCATCCTCTAAACCTGTAAGACAAGAAAAAAAAAATAAATACATGTATAGAAACTGAATGATCACCTACTTGTTAGACAGGGGCAGACAGACAGACAGCGAGCCGTATACAGTGGCAGATGGATGGAACCTTGATGGACAGATGCACCATCAGGGAAGGAATGGGTAATGGCATCCTCTAAACCTGTAAGACAACAAAGAAAATCAATACATGTATAAAACTGAATGATCACCTACCTATTAGACAGTAGCAAACAGATAGACAGCGAGCCATGCACAGTGGCAGATGGATGGAACCTTGATGGATAGATGCACCATCAGGGAGGGAAGGGGTAATGGCATCCTCTAAACCTGTAAGACAACAAAGAAAATCAATGCATGTTTAGAAACTGAATGATCACCTACCTGTTAGACAGTAGCAAACAGATTGACAGCGAGCCGTACAAAGTGGTAGATGGATTAAACCTTGATGGACAGATACACCATCAGTGAGGGAAGGGGTAATGGCATCCTCGGAACCTGAAAAACAACAAAGACAGTCAATACAGGTTTTGAATCTGAAAGATCACTTACCTTTTACACAGTTGCAGAACAATACACAGTGAGCCAGACACAGCTGCAGACGGACAGATTGATGGAGGCTGGATTTACGGTCAGCGAGGGAGGGGCTAAGAAGGTCCTAAACCTTTAAGACAAAAAAAAGTCAATACATATATAGAAATTGAATGATATACTAACTCTTACACACTTGCAGTAGGATAAATATCGAGTCACACAAATAGTTGCAATGGACAGACACTTCTTTGATGGATCCACCATTAGGAAGGAGGGGGGGGTCCTGGAGTCCTGAAAGCCTGTAAGACAACAAAGAAAATCAATACATGTATAGAAACTGAATGATCACCTACCTGTTAGACAGTAGAAAACAGATAGACAGCATCCGTACACAGTGACAGATGGATGGACCCTTGATGGACAGATGCACCATCAGGGATTGAATGGGTAATGGCATCCTCTAAACCTGTAAGACAACAAAAAAAAATAAATACATGTATAGAAACTGAATGATCACCTACCTGTTAGACAGGTGCAGACAGACAGACAGCGAGCCGTACACAGTGGCAGATGGATGGAACCTTGATGGACAGATGCACCATCAGGGAGGGAAGGGGTAATGGCATCCTCAGAACCTAAAAGATAACAAAGAAAATTAATACAGGTTTTGAAACTGAAAGATCACTTATCTTTTACACAGTTGCAGAACAATAGACAGTGAGACATGGGGAATGGGGGGGGTCCTGGAGTCCTGAAAGCCTGTAAGACAACAAAGAAAATCAATACATGTATAGAAACTGAATGATCACCTACCTGTTAGATAGTAGAAAACAGATAGACAGTGAGCCGTACACAGTGACAGATGGATGGACCCTTGATGGACAGATGCACCATCAGGGAGGGAATGGGTAATGGCATCCTCTAAACCTGTAAGACAAGAAAAAAAAATAAATACATGTATAGAAACTGAATGATCACCTATCTGTTAGACAGGGGCAGACAGACAGACAGCGAGCCGTACACAGTGGCAGATGGATGGAACCTTGATGGACAGATGCACCATCAGGGAAGGAATGGGTAATGGCATCCTCTAAACCTGTAAGACAACAAAGAAAATCAATACATATATAGAAACTGAATGATCACCTACCTGTTAGACAGTAGCAAACAGACAGCGAGCCATACACAGTGGCAGATGGATGGAACCTTGATGGATAGATGCACCATCAGGGAGGGAAGGGGTAATGGCATCCTCTAAACCTATAAGACAACAAAGAAAATCAATACATGTATAGAAACTGAATGATCACCTACCTGTTAGACAGTAGCAAACAGATAGACAGCGAGCCATACACAGTGGCAGATGGATGGGACCTTGATGGACAGATGCACCATCAGGAAGAGAAGGGGTATTGGCATCCTCAGAAACTAATAGATAAAGACAATCGATACAGGTTTTGAAACTGAAATATCACTTACCTTTTACACAGTTGCAGAACAATAGACAGTGAGCCAGACACAGCTGCAGATGGACAGATTGATGGTGGCTGAATCTACGGTCAGGGAGGGAGGGGCTCTGAAGGTCCTAAACCTGTAAGACAACAAAAAATAATTAAATACATGTATAGAAACTGAATGATCACCTACCTGTTAGACAGTAGCAAACAGATAGACAGCGAGCCATACACAGTGGCAGATGGATGGGACCTTGATGGACAGATGCACCATCAGGGAGGGAAGGGGTATTGGCATCCTCAGAACCTAAAAGATAACAAAAAAAATTAATACAGGTTTTGAAACTGAAAGATCACTTATCTTTTACACAGTTGCAGAACAATAGACAGTGAGGCACGGGGAATGGGGGGTCCTGGAGTCCTGAAAGCCTTTAAGACAACAAAGAAAATCAATACATGTATAGAAACTGAATGATCACCTACCTGTTAGATAGTAGAAAACAGATAGACAGTGAGCCGTACACAGTGACAGATGGATGGACCCTTGATGGACAGATGCACCATCAGGGAAGGAATGGGTAATGGCATCCTCTAAACCTGTAAGACAACAAAGAAAATCAATACATGTATAGAAACTGAATGATCACCTACCTGTTAGACAGTAGCAAAGAGATAGACAGCGAGCCATACACAGTGGCAGATGGATGGGACCTTGATGGACAAATGCACCTTCAGGAAGTAAGGGGTATTGGCATCCTCAGAAACTAATAGATAACAAAGACAATCGATACAGGTTTTGAAACTGAAATATCACTTACCTTTTACACAGTTGCAGAACAAAAGACAGTGAGCCAGACACAGCTGCAGATGGAAAGATTGATGGTGGCTGAATCTACGGTCAGGGAGGGAGGGGCTCTGAAGTTCCTAAACCTGTAAGACAAAAAAAAAACAAAAAACGTCAATACATGTATAGAAACTGAATGATAAACTAACTCTAACTCACTTGCAGTCAGAAAGATCGAGTCACACAAATAGTTGCAATGGACATACACTTGTTTGATGGATCCACCATTAGGAAGGAGGGGGGGGGGGTCCTGGAGTCCTGAAAGTCTGTAAGACAACAAAGAAAGTCAATACATGTATAGAAACTGAATGATCACCTACCTGTTAGACAGTAGCAAACAGATAGACAGCGAGCCGTACACAGTGGCAGATGGATGAAACCTTGATGGACAGATGCACCATCAGGGAGGGAAGGGGTAATGGCATCTTCTAAACCTATAAGACAAGAAAGAAAATCAATACATGTATAGAAACTGAATGATCACCTACCTGTTAGACAGTAGAAAACAGATAGACAACGAGACGTACACAGTGACAGATGGATGGAACCTTGACTGACAGATGCACCATTAAGGAGGGAAGGGGTAATGGCATCCTCTAAACCTGTAAGACAACAAAGAAAATCAATACATGTACAGAAACTGAATGATCACCTACCTGTTAGACAGTAGAAAACAGATAGACAACGAGCCGTACACAGTGACAGATGGATGGACCCTTGACGGACAGATGCACCATCAGGGAGGGAAGGGGTAATGGCAACCTCTAAACCTGCAAGACGACAAAGAAAATCAATACATGTATAGAAACTGAATGATCACCTACCTGTTAGACAGGTGCAGACAGATAGACAGCGAGCCGTACACAGTGGTAGATGGATTAAACCTTGATGGACAGATGCACCATGAGGGAGGGATGGGGTAATGGCATCCTCTAAACCTGTAAGACAACAAAGAAAATCAATACATGTATAGAAACTGAATGATCACCTACCTGTTAGACAGTAGCAAACAGATTGACAGCGAGCCGTACAAAGTGGTAGATGGATTACACCTTCATGGACAGATGAACCATCAGGGAGGGAAGGGGTAATGGCATCCTCGGAACCTGTAAGACAACAAAGAAAATCAATACATGTATAGAAACTGAATGATCACCTACCTGTTAGACAGTAGAAAACAGATAGACAGCGAGCCGTACACAGTGAGAGATGGATGGACCCTTGATGGACAGATGCACCATCAGGGATTGAATGGGTAATGGCATCCTCTAAACCTGTAAGACAACAAAAAAAAATAAATACATGTATAGAAACTGAATGATCACCTACCTGTTAGACAGGTGCAGACAGACAGACAGCGAGCCGTACACAGTGGCAGATGGATGGAACCTTGATGGACAGATGCACCATCAGGGAGGGAAGGGGTAATGGCATCCTCAGAACCTAAAAGATAACAAAGAAAATTAATACAGGTTTTGAAACTGAAAGATCACTTATCTTTTACACAGTTGCAGAACAATAGACAGTGAGACATGGGGAATGGGGGGGGTCCTGGAGTCCTGAAAGCCTGTAAGACAACAAAGAAAATCAATACATGTATAGAAACTGAATGATCACCTACCTGTTAGATAGTAGAAAACAGATAGACAGTGAGCCGTACACAGTGACAGATGGATGGACCCTTGATGGACAGATGCACCATCAGGGAGGGAATGGGTAATGGCATCCTCTAAACCTGTAAGACAAGAAAAAAAAATAAATACATGTATAGAAACTGAATGATCACCTATCTGTTAGACAGGGGCAGACAGACAGACAGCGAGCCGTACACAGTGGCAGATGGATGGAACCTTGATGGACAGATGCACCATCAGGGAAGGAATGGGTAATGGCATCCTCTAAACCTGTAAGACAACAAAGAAAATCAATACATATATAGAAACTGAATGATCACCTACCTGTTAGACAGTAGCAAACAGACAGCGAGCCATACACAGTGGCAGATGGATGGAACCTTGATGGATAGATGCACCATCAGGGAGGGAAGGGGTAATGGCATCCTCTAAACCTGTAAGACAACAAAGAAAATCAATACATGTATAGAAACTGAATGATCACCTACCTGTTAGACAGTAGCAAACAGATAGACAGCGAGCCATACACAGTGGCAGATGGATGGGACCTTGATGGACAGATGCACCATCAGGAAGAGAAGGGGTATTGGCATCCTCAGAAACTAATAGATAAAGACAATCGATACAGGTTTTGAAACTGAAATATCACTTACCTTTTACACAGTTGCAGAACAATAGACAGTGAGCCAGACACAGCTGCAGATGGACAGATTGATGGTGGCTGAATCTACGGTCAGGGAGGGAGGGGCTCTGAAGGTCCTAAACCTGTAAGACAAAAAAAAAAAAAAAAAAAAACGTCAATACAGGTATAGAAACTGAATGATAAACTAACTCTAACTCACTTGCAGTCAGAAAGATCGAGTCACACAAATAGTTGCAATGGACATACACTTGTTTGATGGATCCACCATTAGGAAGGAGGGGGGGGGGGGGTCCTGGAGTCCTGAAAGTCTGTAAGACAACAAAGAAAGTCAATACATGTATAGAAACTGAATGATCACCTACCTGTTAGACAGTAGCAAACAGATAGACAGCGAGCCGTACACAGTGGCAGATGGATGAAACCTTGATGGACAGATGCACCATCAGGGAGGGAAGGGGTAATGGCATCCTCTAAACCTATAAGACAAGAAAGAAAATCAATACATGTATAGAAACTGAATGATCACCTACCTGTTAGACAGTAGAAAACAGATAGACAACGAGCCGTACACAGTGACAGATGGATGGACCCTTGACTGACAGATGCACCATCAGGGAGGGAAGGGGTAATGGCATCCTCTAAACCAGTAAGACAACAAAGAAAATCAATACATGTACAGAAACTGAATGATCACCTACCTGTTAGACAGTAGAAAACAGATAGACAACGAGCCGTACACAGTGACAGATGGATGGACCCTTGATTGAAAGATGCACCATCAGGGAGGGAAGGGGGGGGGGGTCCTGGAGTACTGAAAGCCTGTAAGACAACAAAGCAAGTCAATACATGTATAGAAACTGAATGATCACCTACCTGTTAGACAGCAGCAAACAGATAGACAACGAGCCGTACACAGTGACAGATGGATGGACCCTTGACGGACAAATGCACCATCAGGGAGGGAAGGGGTAATGGCATCCTCTAAACCTGCAAGACGACAAAGAAAATCAATACATGTATAGAAACTGAATGATCACCTACCTGATAGACAGGTGCAGACAGAAAGACAGCGAGCCGTACACAGTGGCAGATGGATGGAACCTTGATGGACAGATTCACCATCAGGGAGGGAAGGGGTAATGGCAACCTTGGAACATGAAAGACAACAAAGACAGTCAATACAGGTTTTAAAACTGAAAGATCAT
The DNA here is from genome assembly GCF_030463535.1 of Salminus brasiliensis. Taxonomy (NCBI): domain Eukaryota; kingdom Metazoa; phylum Chordata; class Actinopteri; order Characiformes; family Bryconidae; genus Salminus; species Salminus brasiliensis. Next base: position 14,121,416 of record NC_132898.1, on the reverse strand, counting down.
TTACCTTTTACACAGTTGCAGAACAATAGACAGTGAGCCAGACACAGCTGCAGATGGACAGATTGATGGTGGCTGAATCTACGGTCAGGGAGGGAGGGGCTCTGAAGGTCCTAAACCTGTAAATCAAAAAAAAAAAAAAAAAACGTCAATACATGTATAGAAACTGAATGATCACCTACCTGTTAGACAGTAGAAAACAGATAGACAACGAGCCGTACACAGTGACAGATGGATGGACCCTTGACGGACAGATGCACCATCAGGGAGGGAAGGGGTAATGGCATCCTCTAAACCTATAAGACAACAAAGAAAATCAATACATGTATAGAAACTGAATGATCACCTACCAATTAGACAGTAGAAAACAGATAGACAGCGAGCCGTACAGAGTGACAGATGGATGGACCCTTGATTGAAAGATGCACCATCAGGGAGGGAAGGGGGGGGGTCCTGGAGTCCTGAAAGCCTTTAAGACAACAAAGAAAGTCAATAGATGTTTAGAAACTGAATGATCACCTACCTGTTAGACAGTAGCAAACAGATAGAACACGAGCCGTATACAGTGACAGATGGATGGACCCTTAATGGACAGATGCACCATTAGGGAGGGAATGGGTAATGGCATCCTCTAAACCTGTAAGACAACAAAGAAAATCAATACATGTATAGAAACTGAATGATCACTTACCTGTTAGACAGTAGCAAACAGATAGACAGCGAGCCATACACAGTGGCAGATGGATGGGACCTTGATGGACAGATGCACCATCAGGAAGGGAAGGGGTATTGGCATCCTCAGAAACTAATAGATAACAAAGACAATCGATACAGGTTTTGAAACTGAAATATCACTTACCTTTTACACAGTTGCAGAACAATAGACAGTGAGCCAGACACATCTGCAGATGGACAGATTGATGGTGGCAGAATCTACGGTCAGGGAGGGAGAGGCTCTGAAGGTCCTAAACTTGTAAGACAAAAAAAAAACAAAAAAACGTCAATACATGTATAGAAACTGAATGATCACCTACCTGTTAGACAGTAGCAAACAGATAGACAGCGAGCCATACACAGTGGCAGATGGATGGGACCTTGATGGACAGATGCACCATCAGGAAGGGAAGGGGTAATGGCATCCTCTAAACCTGTAAGAAGACAAGGACAGTCAATACAGGTTTTGAATCTGAAAGATCACTTACCTTTTACACAGTTGCAGAACAATACACAGTGAGCCAGAACCAGCTGCAGACGGACAGACTGATGGTGGCTGAATCTACGGTCAGGGAGGGAGGGGCTAAGAAGGTCCTAAACCTGTAAGACAAAAAAAAGTCAATGCATATATAGAAATTGAATGATGAACTAACTCTTACACACTTGCAGTAGGATAAATATCGAGTCACACAAATAGTTGCAATGGACAGACACTTCTTTGATGGATCCACCATTAGGAAGGAGGGGGGGTCCTGGAGTCCTGAAAGCCTGTAAGAGAAAAAAGAAAATCAATACATGTATAGAAACTGAATGATCACCTACCTGTTAGACAGTAGAAAACAGAAAGACAGCGAGCCGTACACAGTGACAGATGGATGGACCCTTGATGGACAGATGCACCATCAGGGAGGGAATGGGTAATGACATCCTCTAAACCTGTAAGAAAACAAAAAAAAATAAATACATGTATAGAAACTGAATGATCACCTAACTGTTAGACAGGTGAAGACAGACAGACAGCGAGCCGTACACAGTGGCAGATGGATGGAACCTTGATGGACAGATGCTCCACCAGGGAGGGAAGGGGTAATGGCATCCTCTAAACCTGTAAGACAACAAAGAAAATCAATACATGTATAGAAACTGAATGATCACCTACCTGTTAGTCAGTAGCAAACAGATAGACAGCGAGCCATACACAGTGGCAGATGGATGGAACCTTGATGGACAGATGCACCATCAGGGAGGGAAAGGGTAATGGCATCCTCTAAACCTGGAAGAGAACAAAGAAAATCAATACATGTAAAGAAACTGAATGATCACCTACCTGTTACACAGTAGCAAACAGATTGACAGCGAGCCGTACAAAGTGGTAGATGGATTAAACCTTGATGGACAGATACACCATCAGTGAGGGAAGGGGTATTGACATCCTCAGAACCTAAAAGATAACAAAGAAAATTAATACAGGTTTTGAAACTGAAAGATCACTTATCTTTTACACAGTTGCAGAACAATAGACAGTGAGGCATGGGGAATGGGGGGGTCCTGGAGTCCTGAAAGCCTGTAAGACAACAAAGAAAATCAATACATGTATAGAAACTGAATGATCACCTACCTGTTAGATAGTAGAAAACAGATAGACAGTGAGCCGTACAGTGACAGATGGATGGACCCTTGATGGACAGATGCACCATCAGGGAGGGAATGGGTAATGGCATCCTCTAAACCTGTAAGACAACAAAGAAAATCAATACATGTATAAAACTGAATGATCACCTACTTATTAGACAGTAGCAAACAGATAGACAGCGAGCCATGCACAGTGGCAGATGGATGGAACCTTGATGGATAGATGCACCATCAGGGAGGGAAGGGGTAATGGCATCCTCTAAACCTGTAAGACAACAAAGAAAATCAATGCATGTTTCGAAACTGAATGATCACCTACCTGTTAGACAGTAGCAAACAGATTGACAGCGAGCCGTACAAAGTGGTAGATGGATTAAACCTTGATGGACAGATACACCATCAGGGAGGGAAGGGGTAATGGCATCCTCGGAACCTGAAAAACAACAAAGACAGTCAATACAGGTTTTGAATCTGAAAGATCACTTACCTTTTACACAGTTGCAGAACAATACACAGTGAGCCAGACACAGCTGCAGACGGACAGATTGATGGAGGCTGGATTTACGGTCAGCGAGGGAGGGGCTAAGAAGGTCCTAAACCTTTAAGACAAAAAAAAGTCAATGCATATATAGAAATTGAATGATATACTAACTCTTACACACTTGCAGTAGGATAAATATCGAGTCACACAAATAGTTGCAATGGACAGACACTTCTTTGATGGATCCACCATTAGGAAGGAGGGGGGGGTCCTGGAGTCCTGAAAGCCTGTAAGACAACAAAGAAAATCAATACATGTATAGAAACTGAATGATCACCTACCTGTTAGACAGTAGAAAACAGATAGACAGCATCCGTACACAGTGACAGATGGATGGACCCTTGATGGACAGATGCACCATCAGGGATTGAATGGGTAATGGCATCCTCTAAACCTGTAAGACAACAAAAAAAAATAAATACATGTATAGAAACTGAATGATCACCTACCTGTTAGACAGGTGCAGACAGACAGACAGCGAGCCGTACACAGTGGCAGATGGATGGAACCTTGATGGACAGATGCACCATCAGGGAGGGAAGGGGTAATGGCATCCTCAGAACCTAAAAGATAACAAAGAAAATTAATACAGGTTTTGAAACTGAAAGATCACTTATCTTTTACACAGTTGCAGAACAATAGACAGTGAGACATGGGGAATGGGGGGGGTCCTGGAGTCCTGAAAGCCTGTAAGACAACAAAGAAAATCAATACATGTATAGAAACTGAATGATCACCTACCTGTTAGATAGTAGAAAACAGATAGACAGTGAGCCGTACACAGTGACAGATGGATGGACCCTTGATGGACAGATGCACCATCAGGGAGGGAATGGGTAATGGCATCCTCTAAACCTGTAAGACAAGAAAAAAAAATAAATACATGTATAGAAACTGAATGATCACCTATCTGTTAGACAGGGGCAGACAGACAGACAGCGAGCCGTACACAGTGGCAGATGGATGGAACCTTGATGGACAGATGCACCATCAGGGAAGGAATGGGTAATGGCATCCTCTAAACCTGTAAGACAACAAAGAAAATCAATACATATATAGAAACTGAATGATCACCTACCTGTTAGACAGTAGCAAACAGACAGCGAGCCATACACAGTGGCAGATGGATGGAACCTTGATGGATAGATGCACCATCAGGGAGGGAAGGGGTAATGGCATCCTCTAAACCTATAAGACAACAAAGAAAATCAATACATGTATAGAAACTGAATGATCACCTACCTGTTAGACAGTAGCAAACAGATAGACAGCGAGCCATACACAGTGGCAGATGGATGGGACCTTGATGGACAGATGCACCATCAGGAAGAGAAGGGGTATTGGCATCCTCAGAAACTAATAGATAAAGACAATCGATACAGGTTTTGAAACTGAAATATCACTTACCTTTTACACAGTTGCAGAACAATAGACAGTGAGCCAGACACAGCTGCAGATGGACAGATTGATGGTGGCTGAATCTACGGTCAGGGAGGGAGGGGCTCTGAAGGTCCTAAACCTGTAAGACAACAAAAAATAATTAAATACATGTATAGAAACTGAATGATCACCTACCTGTTAGACAGTAGCAAACAGATAGACAGCGAGCCATACACAGTGGCAGATGGATGGGACCTTGATGGACAGATGCACCATCAGGGAGGGAAGGGGTATTGGCATCCTCAGAACCTAAAAGATAACAAAAAAAATTAATACAGGTTTTGAAACTGAAAGATCACTTATCTTTTACACAGTTGCAGAACAATAGACAGTGAGGCACGGGGAATGGGGGGTCCTGGAGTCCTGAAAGCCTTTAAGACAACAAAGAAAATCAATACATGTATAGAAACTGAATGATCACCTACCTGTTAGATAGTAGAAAACAGATAGACAGTGAGCCGTACACAGTGACAGATGGATGGACCCTTGATGGACAGATGCACCATCAGGGAAGGAATGGGTAATGGCATCCTCTAAACCTGTAAGACAACAAAGAAAATCAATACATGTATAGAAACTGAATGATCACCTACCTGTTAGACAGTAGCAAAGAGATAGACAGCGAGCCATACACAGTGGCAGATGGATGGGACCTTGATGGACAAATGCACCTTCAGGAAGGGAAGGGGTATTGGCATCCTCAGAAACTAATAGATAACAAAGACAATCGATACAGGTTTTGAAACTGAAATATCACTTACCTTTTACACAGTTGCAGAACAAAAGACAGTGAGCCAGACACAGCTGCAGATGGAAAGATTGATGGTGGCTGAATCTACGGTCAGGGAGGGAGGGGCTCTGAAGTTCCTAAACCTGTAAGACAAAAAAAAAAAAAAAAAACGTCAATACATGTATAGAAACTGAATGATAAACTAACTCTAACTCACTTGCAGTCAGAAAGATCGAGTCACACAAATAGTTGCAATGGACATACACTTGTTTGATGGATCCACCATTAGGAAGGAGGGGGGGGGGGGTCCTGGAGTCCTGAAAGTCTGTAAGACAACAAAGAAAGTCAATACATGTATAGAAACTGAATGATCACCTACCTGTTAGACAGTAGCAAACAGATAGACAGCGAGCCGTACACAGTGGCAGATGGATGAAACCTTGATGGACAGATGCACCATCAGGGAGGGAAGGGGTAATGGCATCTTCTAAACCTATAAGACAAGAAAGAAAATCAATACATGTATAGAAACTGAATGATCACCTACCTGTTAGACAGTAGAAAACAGATAGACAACGAGCCGTACACAGTGACAGATGGATGGAACCTTGACTGACAGATGCACCATTAAGGAGGGAAGGGGTAATGGCATCCTCTAAACCTGTAAGACAACAAAGAAAATCAATACATGTACAGAAACTGAATGATCACCTACCTGTTAGACAGTAGAAAACAGATAGACAACGAGCCGTACACAGTGACAGATGGATGGACCCTTGACGGACAGATGCACCATCAGGGAGGGAAGGGGTAATGGCAACCTCTAAACCTGCAAGACGACAAAGAAAATCAATACATGTATAGAAACTGAATGATCACCTACCTGTTAGACAGGTGCAGACAGATAGACAGCGAGCCGTACACAGTGGTAGATGGATTAAACCTTGATGGACAGATGCACCATGAGGGAGGGATGGGGTAATGGCATCCTCTAAACCTGTAAGACAACAAAGAAAATCAATACATGTATAGAAACTGAATGATCACCTACCTGTTAGACAGTAGCAAACAGATTGACAGCGAGCCGTACAAAGTGGTAGATGGATTACACCTTCATGGACAGATGAACCATCAGGGAGGGAAGGGGTAATGGCATCCTCGGAACCTGTAAGACAACAAAGAAAATCAATACATGTATAGAAACTGAATGATCACCTACCTGTTAGACAGTAGAAAACAGATAGACAGCGAGCCGTACACAGTGAGAGATGGATGGACCCTTGATGGACAGATGCACCATCAGGGATTGAATGGGTAATGGCATCCTCTAAACCTGTAAGACAACAAAAAAAAATAAATACATGTATAGAAACTGAATGATCACCTACCTGTTAGACAGGTGCAGACAGACAGACAGCAAGCCGTACACAGTGGCAGATGGATGGAACCTTGATGGACAGATGCACCATCAGGGAGGGAAGGGGTAATGGCATCCTCAGAACCTAAAAGATAACAAATAAAATTAATACAGGTTTTGAAACTGAAAGATCACTTATCTTTTACACAGTTGCAGAACAATAGACAGTGAGACATGGGGAATGGGGGGGGTCCTGGAGTCCTGAAAGCCTGTAAGACAACAAAGAAAATCAATACATGTATAGAAACTGAATGATCACCTACCTGTTAGATAGTAGAAAACAGATAGACAGTGAGCCGTACACAGTGACAGATGGATGGACCCTTGATGGACAGATGCACCATCAGGGAGGGAATGGGTAATGGCATCCTCTAAACCTGTAAGACAAGAAAAAAAAATAAATACATGTATAGAAACTGAATGATCACCTATCTGTTAGACAGGGGCAGACAGACAGACAGCGAGCCGTACACAGTGGCAGATGGATGGAACCTTGATGGACAGATGCACCATCAGGGAAGGAATGGGTAATGGCATCCTCTAAACCTGTAAGACAACAAAGAAAATCAATACATATATAGAAACTGAATGATCACCTACCTGTTAGACAGTAGAAAACAGATAGACAACGAGCCGTACACAGTGACAGATGGATGGACCCTTGATTGAAAGATGCACCATCAGGGAGGGAAGGGGGGGGGGGTCCTGGAGTACTGAAAGCCTGTAAGACAACAAAGCAAGTCAATACATGTATAGAAACTGAATGATCACCTACCTGTTAGACAGCAGCAAACAGATAGACAACGAGCCGTACACAGTGACAGATGGATGGACCCTTGACGGACAAATGCACCATTAGGGAGGGAATGGGTAATGGCATCCTCTAAACCTGTAAGACAACAAAGAAAATCAATACATGTATAGAAACTGAATGATCACTTACCTGTTAGACAGTAGCAAACAGATAGACAGCGAGCCATACACAGTGGCAGATGGATGGGACCTTGATGGACAGATGCACCATCAGGAAGGGAAGGGGTATTGGCATCCTCAGAAACTAATAGATAACAAAGACAATCGATACAGGTTTTGAAACTGAAATATCACTTACCTTTTACACAGTTGCAGAACAATAGACAGTGAGCCAGACACATCTGCAGATGGACAGATTGATGGTGGCAGAATCTACGGTCAGGGAGGGAGAGGCTCTGAAGGTCCTAAACTTGTAAGACAAAAAAAAAAAAAAAAAACGTCAATACATGTATAGAAACTGAATGATCACCTACCTGTTAGACAGTAGCAAACAGATAGACAGCGAGCCATACACAGTGGCAGATGGATGGGACCTTGATGGACAGATGCACCATCAGGAAGGGAAGGGGTAATGGCATCCTCTAAACCTGTAAGAAGACAAGGACAGTCAATACAGGTTTTGAATCTGAAAGATCACTTACCTTTTACACAGTTGCAGAACAATACACAGTGAGCCAGAACCAGCTGCAGACGGACAGACTGATGGTGGCTGAATCTACGGTCAGGGAGGGAGGGGCTAAGAAGGTCCTAAACCTGTAAGACAAAAAAAAGTCAATGCATATATAGAAATTGAATGATGAACTAACTCTTACACACTTGCAGTAGGATAAATATCGAGTCACACAAATAGTTGCAATGGACAGACACTTCTTTGATGGATCCACCATTAGGAAGGAGGGGGGGTCCTGGAGTCCTGAAAGCCTGTAAGAGAACAAAGAAAATCAATACATGTATAGAAACTGAATGATCACCTACCTGTTAGACAGTAGAAAACAGAAAGACAGCGAGCCGTACACAGTGACAGATGGATGGACCCTTGATGGACAGATGCACCATCAGGGAGGGAATGGGTAATGACATCCTCTAAACCTGTAAGAAAACAAAAAAAAATAAATACATGTATAGAAACTGAATGATCACCTAACTGTTAGACAGGTGAAGACAGACAGACAGCGAGCCGTACACAGTGGCAGATGGATGGAACCTTGATGGACAGATGCTCCACCAGGGAGGGAAGGGGTAATGGCATCCTCTAAACCTGTAAGACAACAAAGAAAATCAATACATGTATAGAAACTGAATGATCACCTACCTGTTAGTCAGTAGCAAACAGATAGACAGCGAGCCGTACACAGTTGCAGATGGATGGACCCTTGATGGACAGATGCACCATCAGGGAGGGAAAGGGTAATGGCATCCTCGGAACCTGAAAGACAACAAAGAAAATCAATACATGTATAGAAACTGAATTATCACCTACCTGTTAGACAGTAGCAAACAGATTGACAGCGAGCCGTATAAAGTGGTAGATGGATTAAACTTTCATGGACAGATGAACCATCAGGGAGGGAAGGAGTAATGGCATCCTCGGAACATGTAAGACAACAAAGAAAATCAATACATGTATAGAAACTGAATGATCACCTACCTGTTAGACAGTAGAAAACAGATAGACAGCGAGCCGTACACAGTGACAGATGGATGGACCCTTCATGGACAGATGCACCATCAGGGATTGAATGGGTAATGGCATCCTCTAAACCTGTAAGACAACAAAGAAAATCAATACATGTATAGAAACTGAATGATCACCTACCTGTTACACAGTTGCAGAACAATACACAGTGAGCCAGACACAGCTGCAGATGGACAGAATGATGGTGGCTGAATCTACGGTCAGGGAGGGAGGGGCTCTGAAGGTCCTAAACCTGTAAGACAACAAAAAAAAAATAAATACATGTATAGAAACTGAATGATCACCTACCTGTTACACAGTAGAAAACAGATAGACAGCGAGCCATACAGAGTGGCAGATGGATGGAACCTTGATGGACAGATGCACCATCAGGGAGGGAAGGGGTAATGGCATCCTCTAAACCTGGAAGAGAACAAAGAAAATAAACACCTGTATAGAAACTGAATGATCACCTACCTGTTAGTCAGTAGCAAACAGATAGACAGCGAGCCGTACACAGTTGCAGATTGATGGACCCTTGATGGACAGATGCACCATCAGGGAGGGAAGGGGTATTGGCATCCTCAGAACCTAAAAGATAACAAAGAAAATTAATACAGATTTTGAAACTGAAAGATCACTTATCTTTTACACAGTTGCAGAACAATAGACAGTGAGGCATGGGGAATGGGGGGGTCCTGGAGTCCTGAAAGCCTGTAAGACAACAAAGAAAGACAATACATGTTTAGAAACTGAATGTTCACCTACCTGTTAGACAGTAGCAAACAGATAGACAACGAGCCGTACACAGTTGCAGATGGATGGACCCTTGATGGACAGATGCACCATCAGGGAGGGAAGGGGTATTGGCATCTTCAGAACCTAAAAGATAACAAAGAAAATTAATACAGGTTTTGAAACTGAAATATCACTTACCTTTTACACAGTTGCAGAACAATAGACAGTGAGCCAGACACAGCTGCAGATGGACAGATTGATGGTGGCTGAATCTACGGTCAGGGAGGGAGGGGCTCTGAAGGTCCTAAACCTGTAAGACAAAAAAAAAAGTCAATACATGTATAGAAACTGAATGATAAACTAACTCTAACACACTTCTAGTCAGAAAGATCGAGTCACACAAATAGTTGCAATTGACAGACACTTGTTTGATGGATCCACCATTAGGAAGGAGGGGGGGGGGTCTTGGAGTCCTGAAAGTCTGTAAGACAACAAAGAAAGTCAATACATGTATAGAAACTGAATGATCACCTACCTGTTAGACAGTAGAAAACAGATAGACAGCGAGCCGTACACAGTGACAGATGGATGGACCCTTGATGGACAGATGCACCATCAGGGAGGGAATGGGTAATGGCATCCTCTAAACCTGTAAGACAACAAAAAATAAATAAATACATGTATAGAAACTGAATGATCACCTACCTGTTAGACAGGTGCAGACAGACAGACAGCGAGCCGTACACAGTGGCAGATGGATGGAACCTTGATGGACAGATGCACCATCAGGGAGGGAAGGGGTAATGGCATCCTCTAAACCTGTAAGACAACAAAGAAAATCAATACATGTATAGAAGCTGAATGATCACCTACCTGTTAGACAGTAGCAAAGAGATAGACAGCGAGCCGTACACAGTGACAGATGGATGGACCCTTGATGGACAGATGCACCATCAGGGAGGGAATGGGTAATGGCATCCTCTAAACCTGTAAGACAACAAAAAAAAATAAATACATGTATAGAAACTGAATGATCACCTACCTGTTAGACAGGTGCAGACAGACAGACAGCGAGCCGAACACAGTGGCAGATGGATGGAACCTTGATGGACAGATGCACCATCAGGGAGGGAAGGGGTAATGGCATCCTCTAAACCTGTAAGACAACAAAGAAAATCAATACATGTATTGAAACTGAATGATCACCTACATGTTAAACAGTAGCAAACAGATAGACAGCGAGCCATACACAGTGGCAGATGGATGGAACCTTGATGGACAGATGCACCATCAGGGAGGGAAGGGGTAATGGCATCCTCTAAACCTGGAAGAGAACAAAGAAAATCAATACATGTATAGAAACTGAACGATCACCTACCTGTTAGACAGTAGCAAACAGATTGACAGCGAGCCGTACACAGTGGCAGATGGATGGAACCTTGATCGACAGATGCACCATCAGGGAGGGAAGGGGTAATGGCAACCTTGGAACATGAAAGACAACAAAGACAGTCAATACAGGTTTTGAAACTGAAAGATCATTTACCTTTTACACAGTTGCAGAACAATACACAGTGAGCCAGAAAGAGCTTCAGATGGACAGATTGATGGAGGCTGGATCTACGGTCGGCGAGGGAGGGGCTCTAAAGGTCCTAAACCTGTAAGACAAAAAAAAAAAAAAAAAAACGTCAATACATATATAGAAACTGAATGATCACCTACCTGTTAGACAGTAGCAAACAGATAGACAGCGAGCCATACACAGTGGCAGATGGATGAAACCTTGATGGATAGATGCACCATCAGGGAGGGAAGGGGTAATGGCATCCTCTAAACCTATAAGACAACAAAGAAAATCAATACATGTATTGAAACTGAATGATCACCTACCTGTTACACAGTAGCAAACAGATAGACAGCGAGCCATACACAGTGGCAGATGGATGGAATCTTAATGGACTGATGCACCATCAGGGAGGGAAGGGGTAATGGGATCCTCTAAACCTGGAAGAGAACAAAGAAAATCAATACATGTATAGAAACTGAATGATCACCTACCTGTTAGATAGTAGCAAAAAGATTGACAGCGAGCCGTACAAAGTGGTAGATGGATTAAACCTTGATGGACAGATGCACCATCAGGGAGGGAAAGGGTAATGGCATCCTCGGAACCTGAAAGACAACAAAGAAAATCAATACATGTATAGAAACTGAATTATCACCTACCTGTTAGACAGTAGCAAACAGATTGACAGCGAGCCGTACAAAGTGGTAGATGGATTAAACTTTCATGGACAGATGAACCATCAGGGAGGGAAGGAGTAATGGCATCCTCGGAACATGTAAGACAACAAAGAAAATCAATACATGTATAGAAACTGAATGATCACCTACCTGTTAGACAGTAGAAAACAGATAGACAGCGAGCCGTACACAGTGACAGATGGATGGACCCTTCATGGACAGATGCACCATCAGGGATTGAATGGGTAATGGCATCCTCTAAACCTGTAAGACAACAAAGAAAATCAATACATGTATAGAAACTGAATGATCACCTACCTGTTACACAGTTGCAGAACAATACACAGTGAGCCAGACACAGCTGCAGATGGACAGAATGATGGTGGCTGAATCTACGGTCAGGGAGGGAGGGGCTCTGAAGGTCCTAAACCTGTAAGACAACAAAAAAAAAATAAATACATGTATAGAAACTGAATGATCACCTACCTGTTACACAGTAGAAAACAGATAGACAGCGAGCCATACAGAGTGGCAGATGGATGGAACCTTGATGGACAGATGCACCATCAGGGAGGGAAGGGGTAATGGCATCCTCTAAACCTGGAAGAGAACAAAGAAAATAAACACCTGTATAGAAACTGAATGATCACCTACCTGTTAGTCAGTAGCAAACAGATAGACAGCGAGCCGTACACAGTTGCAGATTGATGGACCCTTGATGGACAGATGCACCATCAGGGAGGGAAGGGGTATTGGCATCCTCAGAACCTAAAAGATAACAAAGAAAATTAATACAGATTTTGAAACTGAAAGATCACTTATCTTTTACACAGTTGCAGAACAATAGACAGTGAGGCATGGGGAATGGGGGGGTCCTGGAGTCCTGAAAGCCTGTAAGACAACAAAGAAAGACAATACATGTTTAGAAACTGAATGTTCACCTACCTGTTAGACAGTAGCAAACAGATAGACAACGAGCCGTACACAGTTGCAGATGGATGGACCCTTGATGGACAGATGCACCATCAGGGAGGGAAGGGGTATTGGCATCTTCAGAACCTAAAAGATAACAAAGAAAATTAATACAGGTTTTGAAACTGAAATATCACTTACCTTTTACACAGTTGCAGAACAATAGACAGTGAGCCAGACACAGCTGCAGATGGACAGATTGATGGTGGCTGAATCTACGGTCAGGGAGGGAGGGGCTCTGAAGGTCCTAAACCTGTAAGACAAAAAAAAAAGTCAATACATGTATAGAAACTGAATGATAAACTAACTCTAACACACTTCTAGTCAGAAAGATCGAGTCACACAAATAGTTGCAATTGACAGACACTTGTTTGATGGATCCACCATTAGGAAGGAGGGGGGGGGGTCTTGGAGTCCTGAAAGTCTGTAAGACAACAAAGAAAGTCAATACATGTATAGAAACTGAATGATCACCTACCTGTTAGACAGTAGAAAACAGATAGACAGCGAGCCGTACACAGTGACAGATGGATGGACCCTTGATGGACAGATGCACCATCAGGGAGGGAATGGGTAATGGCATCCTCTAAACCTGTAAGACAACAAAAAATAAATAAATACATGTATAGAAACTGAATGATCACCTACCTGTTAGACAGGTGCAGACAGACAGACAGCGAGCCGTACACAGTGGCAGATGGATGGAACCTTGATGGACAGATGCACCATCAGGGAGGGAAGGGGTAATGGCATCCTCTAAACCTGTAAGACAACAAAGAAAATCAATACATGTATAGAAGCTGAATGATCACCTACCTGTTAGACAGTAGCAAAGAGATAGACAGCGAGCCGTACACAGTGACAGATGGATGGACCCTTGATGGACAGATGCACCATCAGGGAGGGAATGGGTAATGGCATCCTCTAAACCTGTAAGACAACAAAAAAAAATAAATACATGTATAGAAACTGAATGATCACCTACCTGTTAGACAGTAGCAAACAGATAGACAGCGAGCCATACACAGTGGCAGATGGATGGGACCTTGATGGACAGATGCACCATCAGGAAGGGAAGGGGTATTGGCATCCTCAGAAACTAATAGATAACAAAGACAATCGATACAGGTTTTGAAACTGAAATATCACTTACCTTTTTCACAGTTGCAGAACAATAGACAGTGAGCCAGACACAGCTGCAGATGGACAGATTGATGGTGGCTGAATCTACGGTCAGGGAGGGAGGGGCTCTGAAGGTCCTAAACCTGTAAGACAACAAAAAATAAATAAATACATGTATAGAAACTGAATGATCACCTACCTGTTAGTCAGTAGCAAACAGATAGACAGCGAGCCGTACACAGTTGCAGATGGATGGACCCTTGATGGACAGATGCACCATCAGGGAGGGAAGGGGTATTGGCATCCTCAGAACCTAAAAGATAACAAAGAAAATTAATACAGGTTTTGAAACTGAAAGATCACTTATCTTTTACACAGTTGCAGAACAATAGACAGTGAGGCATGGGGAATGGGGGGGTCCTGGAGTCCTGAAAGCCTGTAAGACAACAAAGAAAATCAATACATGTATAGAAACTGAATGATCACCTACCTATTAGATAGTAGAAAACAGATAGACAGTGAGCCGTACACAGTGACAGATGGATGGACCCTTGATGGACAGATGCACCATCAGGGAGGGAATGGGTAATGGCATCCTCTAAACCTGCAAGACAAGAAAAAAAAATAAATACATGTATAGAAACTGAATGATCACCTACCTGTTAGACAGGGGCAGAAAGACAGACAGCGAGCCGTACACAGTGGCAGATGGATGGAACCTTGATGGACAGATGCACCATCAGGGAAGGAATGGGTAATGGCATCCTCTAAACCTGTAAGACAACAAAGAAAATCAATACATGTATAGAAACTGAATGATCACCTACCTGTTAGAGAGTAGCAAACAGATAGACAGCGAGCCGTACACAGTGGCAGATGGATGGAACCTTGATGGACAGATGCACCATCAGGGAGGGAAGGGGTAATGGCATCCTCTAAACCTGTAAGACAACAAAGAAAATCAATACATGTATAGAAACTGAATGATCACCTACCTGTTAGACAGTAGCAAAGAGATAGACAGCGAGCCGTACACAGTGACAGATGGATGGACCCTTGATGGACAGATGCACCATCAGGGAGGGAATGGGTAATGGCATCCTCTAAACCTGTGAGACAACAAAAAAAAATAAATACATGTATAGAAACTGAATGATCACCTACCTGTTAGACAGGTGCAGACAGACAGACAGCGAGCCGAACACAGTGGCAGATGGATGGAACCTTGATGGACAGATGCACCATCAGGGAGGGAAGGGGTAATGGCATCCTCTAAACCTGTAAGACAACAAAGAAAATCAATACATGTATTGAAACTGAATGATCACCTACATGTTAAACAGTAGCAAACAGATAGACAGCGAGCCATACACAGTGGCAGATGGATGGAACCTTGATGGACAGATGCACCATCAGGAAGGGAAGGGGTATTGGCATCCTCAGAAACTAATAGATAACAAAGACAATCGATACAGGTTTTGAAACTGAAATATCACTTACCTTTTACACAGTTGCAGAACAATAGACAGTGAGCCAGACACAGCTGCAGATGGACAGATTGATGGTGGCTGAATCTACGGTCAGGGAGGGAGGGGCTCTGAAGGTCCTAAACCTGTAAGACAACAAAAAATAAATAAATACATGTATAGAAACTGAATGATCACCTACCTGTTAGTCAGTAGCAAACAGATAGACAGCGAGCCGTACACAGTTGCAGATGGATGGACCCTTGATGGACAGATGCACCATCAGGGAGGGAAGGGGTATTGGCATCCTCAGAACCTAAAAGATAACAAAGAAAATTAATACAGGTTTTGAAACTGAAAGATCACTTATCTTTTACACAGTTGCAGAACAATAGACAGTGAGGCATGGGGAATGGGGGGGTCCTGGAGTACTGAAAGCCTGTAAGACAACAAAGAAAATCAATACATGTATAGAAACTGAATGATCACCTACCTATTAGATAGTAGAAAACAGATAGACAGTGAGCCGTACACAGTGGCAGATGGATGGACCCTTGATGGACAGATGCACCATCAGGGAGGGAATGGGTAATGGCATCCTCTAAACCTGTAAGACAAGAAAAAAAAATAAATACATGTATAGACACTGAATGATCACCTACCTGTTAGACAGGGGCAGAAAGACAGACAGCGAGCCGTACACAGTGGCAGATGGATGGAACCTTGATGGACAGATGCACCATCAGGGAAGGAATGGGTAATGGCATCCTCTAAACCTGTAAGACAACAAAGAAAATCAATACATGTATAGAATCTGAATGATTACATACCTGTTAGACAGTAGCAAACAGATAGACAGCGAGCCATACACAGTGGCATATGGATGAAACCTTGATGGACAGATGCACCATCAGGGAGGGAAGGGGTAATGGCATCCTCGAAACCTGAAAGACAACAAAAAGAGTCAATAGAAGTTTTGAAACTGAAAGATCACTTACCTTTTACACAGTTGCGGAATAATAGACAGTGAGGCAGACACAGCTGCAGATGGACAGATTGATGGTGGCTGAATTTACGGTCAGGGAGGGAGGGGCTATGAAAGTCCTAAACATGTAAGAAAAAAAAAAACAAAAAAAAAACATCAATACATGTATAGAAACTGAATGATGAACTAACTCTTACACACTTGCAGTCAGAAAGATCGAGTCACACAAATAGTTGAAATGGACAGACACTTGTTTGATGGATCCACCATTAGGAAGGAGGGAAGGGGTAATGGCATCCTCTAAACCTGTATGACAACAAAGAAAATCAATACATGTATAGAAACTGAATGATCACCTACCTGTTAGACAGCAGCAAACAGATAGACAACAAGCCGTACCATCAGGGAGGGAAGGGGTAATGGCATCCTCTAAACCTATAAGACAACAAAGAAAATCAATACATGTATAGAAACTGAATGATCACCTACCAATTAGACAGTAGAAAACAGATAGACAGCGAGCCGTACACAGTGACAGATGGATGGACCCTTGATTGACAGATGCACCATCAGGGAGGGAAGGGGGGGGGGTCCTGGAGTACTGAAAGCCTGTAGACAACAAAGCAAGTCAATACATGTATAGAAACTGAATGATCACCTACCTGTTAGACAGCAGCAAGCAGATAGACAACAAGCCGTACACAGTGACAGATGGATGGACCCTTGACGGACAGATGCACCATCAGGGAGGGAAGGGGTAATGGCATCCTCTAAACCTGCAAGACGACAAAGAAAATCAATACATGTATAGAAACTGAATGATCACCTACCTGTTAGACAGGTGCAGACAGAAAGACAGCGAGCCGTACACAGTGGCAGATGGATGGAACCTTGATGGACAGATGCACAATCAGAAAGGGAAGGGTTATTGGCATCCACAGAACCTAAAAGATAAAGACAATCAATACAGGTTTTGAAACTGAAATATCACTTACCTTTTACACAGTTGCAGAACAATAGACAGTAAGCCAGATACAGCTGCAGACGGACAGATTGATGGAGGCTGGATCTACGGTCAGCGAGGGAGGGGCTCTGAAGATCCTAAAGCTGTAAGAAAAAAAAGTCAATACATATATAGAAATTGAATGATGAACTAACTCTTACACACTTGCAGTCAGATAAATATGGAGCAACACAAATAGTTGCAATGGACAGACCCTTGTTTGATAGATCCACCATTAGGAAGGAGGGGGGCGTCCTGGAGTCCTGAAAGCCTGTAAGACAACAAAGAAAGTCAATACATGTATAGAAACCGAACGATCACCTACCTGTTAGACAGTAGAAAACAGATTGACAGCGAGCTGTACAAAGTGGTAGATGGATTAAATCTTGATGGATAGATGCACCATCAGGGAGGGAAAGGGTAATGGCATCCTCGGAACCTGAAAGACAACAAAGAAAATCAATACATGTATAGAAACTGAATGATCACCTACCGTACACAGTGACAGATGGATGGACCCTTGATGGACAGATGCACCATCAGGGAGGGATGGGGTAATGGCATCCTCTAAACCTGCAAGACAACAAAAAAAATCAATACATGTATTGAAACTGAATGATCACCTACCTGTTACACAGTAGCAAACAGATAGACAGCGAGCCATACACAGTGGCAGATGGATGGAACCTTGATGGACAGATGCACCATCAGGGAGAGAAGGGGGAATGGCATCCTCTAAACCTGGAAGAGAACAAAGAAAATCAATACATGTCAATACAAACAGATTGACAGCGAACCGTACAAAGAGGTAGATGGATTAAACCTTGATGGACAGATGCACCATCAGGGAGGGAAAGGGTAATGGCATCCTCGGAACCTGAAAGACAACAAAGAAAATCAATACATGTATAGAAACTGAATTATCACCTACCTGTTAGACAGTAGAAAACAGATAGACAACGAGCCGTACACAGTGATAGATGGATGGAACCTTGACTGACAGATGCACCATCAGGGAGGGAAGGGGTAATGGCATCCTCTAAACCTGTAAGACAACAAAGAAAATCAATACATGTACAGAAACTGAATGATCACCTACCTGTTAGACAGTAGAAAACAGATAGACAACGAGCCGTACACAGTGACAGATGTATGGACCCTTGACGGACAGATGCACCATCAGGGAGGGAAGGGGTAATGGCATCCTCTAAACCTGCAAGACGACAAAGAAAATCAATACATGTATAGAAACTGAATGATCACCTACCTGTTAGACAGGTGCAGACAGAAAGACAGCGAGCCGTACACAGTGGCAGATGGATGGAACCTTGATCGACAGATGCACCATCAGGGAGGGAAGGGGTAATGGCAACCTTGGAACATGAAAGACAACAAAGACAGTCAATACAGGTTTTTAAACTGAAAGATCATTTACCTTTTACACAGTTGCAGAAAAATACACAGTGAGCCAGAAAGAGCTGCAGATGGACAGATTGATGGAGGCTGGATCTACGGTCGGCGAGGGAGGGGTTCTGAAGGTCCTAAACCTGTAAGACAAAAAAAAAAAAAAAAAAAAAACGTCAATACATGTATAGAAACTGAATGATCACCTACCTGTTAGACAGTAGCAAACAGATAGACAGCGAGCCATACACAGTGGCAGATGGATGAAACCTTGATGGATAGATGCACCATCAGAGGGGGAAGGGGTAATGGCATCCTCTAAACCTGTAAGACAACAAAGAAAATCAATACATGTATAGAAACTGAATGATCACCTACCTGTTAGACAGTAGTAAACAGATAGACAGCGAGCCATACACAGTGGCAGATGGATGGAACCTTGATGGACAGATGCACCATCAGGGAGGGAAGGGGTAATGGCATCCTCTAAACCTGGAAGAGAACAAAGAAAATAAACACCTGTATAGAAACTGAATGATCACCTACCTGTTACTCATTAGCAAACAGATAGACAGCGAGCCGTACACAGTTGCAGATGGATGGAACCTTGATGGACAGATGCACCATCAGGGAGGGAAGGGGTATTGGCATCCTCAGAACCTAAAAGATAACAAAGAAAATTAATACAGGTTTTGAAACTGAAAGATCACTTATCTTTTACACAGTTGCAGAACAATAGACAGTGAGGCATGGGGAATGGGGGGGGTCCTGGAGTCCTGAAAGCCTGTAAGACAACAAAGAAAATCAATACATGTATAGAAACTGAATGATCACCTACCTGTTAGACAGTAGCAAACAGATAGACAGCGAGCCATACACAGTGGCAGATGGATGGAACCTTGATGGATAGATGCACCATCAGGGAGGGAAGGGGTAATGGCATCCTCTAAACCTCTAAGACAACAAAGAAAATCAATACATGTATAGAAACTGAATGATCACCTACCTGTTAGACAGTAGCAAACAGATAGACAGCGAGCCATACACAGTGGCAGATGGATGGGACCTTGATGGACAGCTGCACCATCAGGAAGGGAAGGGGTATTGGCATCCTCAGAAACTAATAGATAACAAAGACAATCGATACAGGTTTTGAAACTGAAATATCACTTACCTTTTACACAGTTGCAGAACAAAAGACAGTGAGCCAGACACAGCTGCAGATGGACAGATTGATGGTGGCTGAATCTACGGTCAGGGAGGGAGGGGCTCTGAACCCTACAGGTCCTAAACCTGTAAGACAAAAAAAAAAAAAAAAAAAACGTCATTACAGGTATAGAAACTGAATGATAAACTAACTCTAACTCACTTGCAGTCAGAAAGATCGAGTCACACAAATAGTTGCAACGGACATACACTTGTTTGATGGATCCACCATTAGGAAGGAGGGGGGGGGGGTCCTGGAGTCCTGAAAGTCTGTAAGACAACAAAGAAAGTAAATACATGTATAGAAACTGAATGATCACCTACCTGTTAGACAGTAGCAAACAGATAGACAGCGAGCCGTACACAGTGGCAGATGGATGAAACCTTGATGGACAGATGCACCATCAGGGAGGGAAGGGGTAATGGCATCCTCTAAACCTATAAGACAAGAAAGAAAATCAATACATGTATAGAAACTGAATGAAAACCTACCTGTTAGACAGTAGAAAACAGATAGACAACGAGCCGTACACAGTGACAGATGGATGGACCCTTGACTGACAGATGCACCATCAGGGAGGGAAGGGGTAATGGCATCCTCTAAACCTGTAAGACAAGAAAAAAAAATCAATACATGTATAGAAACTGAATGATCACCTACCCGTTAGACAGGGGCAGACAGACATACAGCGAGCCGTACACAGTGGCAGATGGATGGAACCTTGATGGACAGATGCACCATCAGGGAAGGAATGGGTAATGGCATCCTCTAAACCTGTAAGACAACAAAGAAAATCAATACATGTATAGAAACTGAATGATCACCTACCTGTTAGAGAGTAGCAAACAGATAGACAGCGAGCCGTACACAGTGGCAGATGGATGGAACCTTGATGGATAGATGCACCATCAGGGAGGGAAGGTGTAATGGCATCCTCTAAACCTGTAAGACAACAAAGAAAATCAATACATGTATAGAATCTGAATGATTACATACCTGTTAGACAGTAGCAAACAGATAGACAGCGAGCCATACACAGTGGCATATGGATGAAACCTTGATGGACAGATGCACCATCAGGGAGGGAAGGGGTAATGGCATCCTCGGAACCTGAAAGACAACAAAAAGAGTCAATAGAAGTTTTGAAACTGAAAGATCACTTACCTTTTACACAGTTGCGGAATAATAGACAGTGAGGCAGACACAGCTGCAGATGGACAGATTGATGGTGGCTGAATTTACGGTCAGGGAGGGAGGGGCTATGAAAGTCCTAAACATGTAAGAAAAAAAAAAACAAAAAAAAAACATCAATACATGTATAGAAACTGAATGATGAACTAACTCTTACACACTTGCAGTCAGAAAGATCGAGTCACACAAATAGTTGAAATGGACAGACACTTGTTTGATGGATCCACCATTAGGAAGGAGGGAAGGGGTAATGGCATCCTCTAAACCTGTATGACAACAAAGAAAATCAATACATGTATAGAAACTGAATGATCACCTACCTGTTAGACAGCAGCAAACAGATAGACAACAAGCCGTACCATCAGGGAGGGAAGGGGTAATGGCATCCTCTAAACCTATAAGACAACAAAGAAAATCAATACATGTATAGAAACTGAATGATCACCTACCAATTAGACAGTAGAAAACAGATAGACAGCGA
Source organism: Salminus brasiliensis (assembly GCF_030463535.1). NCBI lineage: Eukaryota > Metazoa > Chordata > Actinopteri > Characiformes > Bryconidae > Salminus > Salminus brasiliensis. The sequence continues at coordinate 14,099,644 of NC_132898.1, read as the reverse complement.
GCCGTACACAGTGACAGATGGATGGACCCTTGATTGACAGATGCACCATCAGGGAGGGAAGGGGGGGGGGTCCTGGAGTACTGAAAGCCTGTAGACAACAAAGCAAGTCAATACATGTATAGAAACTGAATGATCACCTACCTGTTAGACAGCAGCAAGCAGATAGACAACAAGCCGTACACAGTGACAGATGGATGGACCCTTGACGGACAGATGCACCATCAGGGAGGGAAGGGGTAATGGCATCCTCTAAACCTGCAAGACGACAAAGAAAATCAATACATGTATAGAAACTGAATGATCACCTACCTGTTAGACAGGTGCAGACAGAAAGACAGCGAGCCGTACACAGTGGCAGATGGATGGAACCTTGATGGACAGATGCACAATCAGAAAGGGAAGGGTTATTGGCATCCACAGAACCTAAAAGATAAAGACAATCAATACAGGTTTTGAAACTGAAATATCACTTACCTTTTACACAGTTGCAGAACAATAGACAGTAAGCCAGATACAGCTGCAGACGGACAGATTGATGGAGGCTGGATCTACGGTCAGCGAGGGAGGGGCTCTGAAGATCCTAAAGCTGTAAGAAAAAAAAGTCAATACATGTATAGAAATTGAATGATGAACTAACTCTTACACACTTGCAGTCAGATAAATATGGAGCAACACAAATAGTTGCAATGGACAGACCCTTGTTTGATAGATCCACCATTAGGAAGGAGGGGGGCGTCCTGGAGTCCTGAAAGCCTGTAAGACAACAAAGAAAGTCAATACATGTATAGAAACCGAACGATCACCTACCTGTTAGACAGTAGAAAACAGATTGACAGCGAGCTGTACAAAGTGGTAGATGGATTAAACCTTGATGGACAGATGCACCATCAGGGAGGGAAAGGGTAATGGCATCCTCGGAACCTGAAAGACAACAAAGAAAATCAATACATGTATAGAAACTGAATGATCACCTACCGTACACAGTGACAGATGGATGGACCCTTGATGGACAGATGCACCATCAGGGAGGGATGGGGTAATGGCATCCTCTAAACCTGCAAGACAACAAAAAAAATCAATACATGTATTGAAACTGAATGATCACCTACCTGTTACACAGTAGCAAACAGATAGACAGCGAGCCATACACAGTGGCAGATGGATGGAACCTTGATGGACAGATGCACCATCAGGGAGGGAAGGGGTAATGGCATCCTCTAAACCTGGAAGAGAACAAAGAAAATCAATACATGTCAATACAAACAGATTGACAGCGAGCCGTACAAAGTGGTAGATGGATTAAACCTTGATGGACAGATGCACCATCAGGGAGGGAAAGGGTAATGGCATCCTCGGAACCTGAAAGACAACAAAGAAAATCAATACATGTATAGAAACTGAATTATCACCTACCTGTTAGACAATAGAAAACAGATAGACAACGAGCCGTACACAGTGATAGATGGATGGAACCTTGACTGACAGATGCACCATCAGGGAGGGAAGGGGTAATGGCATCCTCTAAACCTGTAAGACAACAAAGAAAATCAATACATGTACAGAAACTGAATGATCACCTACCTGTTAGACAGTAGAAAACAGATAGACAACGAGCCGTACACAGTGACAGATGTATGGACCCTTGACGGACAGATGCACCATCAGGGAGGGAAGGGGTAATGGCATCCTCTAAACCTGCAAGACGACAAAGAAAATCAATACATGTATAGAAACTGAATGATCACCTACCTGTTAGACAGGTGCAGACAGAAAGACAGCGAGCCGTACACAGTGGCAGATGGATGGAACCTTGATCGACAGATGCACCATCAGGGAGGGAAGGGGTAATGGCAACCTTGGAACATGAAAGACAACAAAGACAGTCAATACAGGTTTTTAAACTGAAAGATCATTTACCTTTTACACAGTTGCAGAAAAATACACAGTGAGCCAGAAAGAGCTGCAGATGGACAGATTGATGGAGGCTGGATCTACGGTCGGCGAGGGAGGGGTTCTGAAGGTCCTAAACCTGTAAGACAAAAAAAAAAAAAAAAAAAAACGTCAATACATGTATAGAAACTGAATGATCACCTACCTGTTAGACAGTAGCAAACAGATAGACAGCGAGCCATACACAGTGGCAGATGGATGGAACCTTGATGGACAGATGCACCATCAGGGAGGGAAGGGGTAATGGCATCCTCTAAACCTGGAAGAGAACAAAGAAAATAAACACCTGTATAGAAACTGAATGATCACCTACCTGTTACTCATTAGCAAACAGATAGACAGCGAGCCATACACAGTGGCAGATGGATGAAACCTTGATGGACAGATGCACCATCAGGGAGGGAAGGGGTAATGGCATCCTCGGAACCTGAAAGACAACAAAAAGAGTCAATAGAAGTTTTGAAACTGAAAGATCACTTACCTTTTACACAGTTGCGGAATAATAGACAGTGAGGCAGACACAGCTGCAGATGGACAGATTGATGGTGGCTGAATTTACGGTCAGGGAGGGAGGGGCTATGAAAGTCCTAAACATGTAAGAAAAAAAAAAACAAAAAAAAAACATCAATACATGTATAGAAACTGAATGATGAACTAACTCTTACACAAAGATCGAGTCACACAAATAGTTGAAATGGACAGACACTTGTTTGATGGATCCACCATTAGGAAGGAGGGAAGGGGTAATGGCATCCTCTAAACCTGTATGACAACAAAGAAAATCAATACATGTATAGAAACTGAATGATCACCTACCTGTTAGACAGCAGCAAACAGATAGACAACAAGCCGTACCATCAGGGAGGGAAGGGGTAATGGCATCCTCTAAACCTATAAGACAACAAAGAAAATCAATACATGTATAGAAACTGAATGATCACCTACCAATTAGACAGTAGAAAACAGATAGACAGCGAGCCGTACACAGTGACAGATGGATGGACCCTTGATTGACAGATGCACCATCAGGGAGGGAAGGGGGGGGGGGGTCCTGGAGTATTGAAAGCCTGTAGACAACAAAGCAAGTCAATACATGTATAGAAACTGAATGATCACCTACCTGTTAGACAGCAGCAAGCAGATAGACAACAAGCCGTACACAGTGACAGATGGATGGACCCTTGACGGACAGATGCACCATCAGGGAGGGAAGGGGTAATGGCATCCTCTAAACCTGCAAGACGACAAAGAAAATCAATACATGTATAGAAACTGAATGATCACCTACCTGTTAGACAGGTGCAGACAGAAAGACAGCGAGCCGTACACAGTGGCAGATGGATGGAACCTTGATGGACAGATGCACAATCAGAAAGGGAAGGGTTATTGGCATCCACAGAACCTAAAAGATAAAGACAATCAATACAGGTTTTGAAACTGAAATATCACTTACCTTTTACACAGTTGCAGAACAATAGACAGTAAGCCAGATACAGCTGCAGACGGACAGATTGATGGAGGCTGGATCTACGGTCAGCGAGGGAGGGGCTCTGAAGATCCTAAAGCTGTAAGAAAAAAAAGTCAATACATGTATAGAAATTGAATGATGAACTAACTCTTACACACTTGCAGTCAGATAAATATGGAGCAACACAAATAGTTGCAATGGACAGACCCTTGTTTGATAGATCCACCATTAGGAAGGAGGGGGGCGTCCTGGAGTCCTGAAAGCCTGTAAGACAACAAAGAAAGTCAATACATGTATAGAAACCGAACGATCACCTACCTGTTAGACAGTAGAAAACAGATTGACAGCGAGCTGTACAAAGTGGTAGATGGATTAAACCTTGATGGACAGATGCACCATCAAGGAGGGAAAGGGTAATGGCATCCTCGGAACCTGAAAGACAACAAAGAAAATCAATACATGTATAGAAACTGAATGATCACCTACCGTACACAGTGACAGATGGATGGACCCTTGATGGACAGATGCACCATCAGGGAGGGATGGGGTAATGGCATCCTCTAAACCTGCAAGACAACAAAAAAAATCAATACATGTATTGAAACTGAATGATCACCTACCTGTTACACAGTAGCAAACAGATAGACAGCGAGCCATACACAGTGGCAGATGGATGGAACCTTGATGGACAGATGCACCATCAGGGAGGGAAGGGGTAATGGCATCCTCTAAACCTGGAAGAGAACAAAGAAAATCAATACATGTCAATACAAACAGATTGACAGCGAGCCGTACAAAGTGGTAGATGGATTAAACCTTGATGGACAGATGCACCATCAGGGAGGGAAAGGGTAATGGCATCCTCGGAACCTGAAAGACAACAAAGAAAATCAATACATGTATAGAAACTGAATTATCACCTACCTGTTAGACAGTAGAAAACAGATAGACAACGAGCCGTACACAGTGATAGATGGATGGAACCTTGACTGACAGATGCACCATCATGGAGGGAAGGGGTAATGGCATCCTCTAAACCTGTAAGACAACAAAGAAAATCAATACATGTACAGAAACTGAATGATCACCTACCTGTTAGACAGTAGAAAACAGATAGACAACGAGCCGTACACAGTGACAGATGTATGGACCCTTGACGGACAGATGCACCATCAGGGAGGGAAGGGGTAATGGCATCCTCTAAACCTGCAAGACGACAAAGAAAATCAATACATGTATAGAAACTGAATGATCACCTACCTGTTAGACAGGTGCAGACAGAAAGACAGCGAGCCGTACACAGTGGCAGATGGATGGAACCTTGATCGACAGATGCACCATCAGGGAGGGAAGGGGTAATGGCAACCTTGGAACATGAAAGACAACAAAGACAGTCAATACAGGTTTTTAAACTGAAAGATCATTTACCTTTTACACAGTTGCAGAAAAATACACAGTGAGCCAGAAAGAGCTGCAGATGGACAGATTGATGGAGGCTGGATCTACGGTCGGCGAGGGAGGGGTTCTGAAGGTCTTAAACCTGTAAGACAAAAAAAAAAAAAAAAAAAAACGTCAATACATGTATAGAAACTGAATGATCACCTACCTGTTAGACAGTAGCAAACAGATAGACAGCGAGCCATACACAGTGGCAGATGGATGAAACCTTGATGGATAGATGCACCATCAGAGGGGGAAGGGGTAATGGCATCCTCTAAACCTGTAAGACAACAAAGAAAATCAATACATGTATAGAAACTGAATGATCACCTACCTGTTAGACAGTAGTAAACAGATAGACAGCGAGCCATACACAGTGGCAGATGGATGGAACCTTGATGGACAGATGCACCATCAGGGAGGGAAGGGGTAATGGCATCCTCTAAACCTGGAAGAGAACAAAGAAAATAAACACCTGTATAGAAACTGAATGATCAACTACCTGTTACTCATTAGCAAACAGATAGACAGCGAGCCGTACACAGTTGCAGATGGATGGAACCTTGATGGACAGATGCACCATCAGGGAGGGAAGGGGTATTGGCATCCTCAGAACCTAAAAGATAACAAAGAAAATTAATACAGGTTTTGAAACTGAAAGATCACTTATCTTTTACACAGTTGCAGAACAATAGACAGTGAGGCATGGGGAATGGGGGGGGTCCTGGAGTCCTGAAAGCTTGTAAGACAACAAAGAAAATCAATACATGTATAGAAACTGAATGATCACCTACCTGTTAGACAGTAGCAAACAGATAGACAGCGAGCCATACACAGTGGCAGATGGATGGAACCTTGATGGATAGATGCACCATCAGGGAGGGAAGGGGTAATGGCATCCTCTAAACCTCTAAGACAACAAAGAAAATCAATACATGTATAGAAACTGAATGATCACCTACCTGTTAGACAGTAGCAAACAGATAGACAGCGAGCCATACACAGTGGCAGATGGATGGGACCTTGATGGACAGCTGCACCATCAGGAAGGGAAGGGGTATTGGCATCCTCAGAAACTAATAGATAACAAAGACAATCGATACAGGTTTTGAAACTGAAATATCACTTACCCTTTTACACAGTTGCAGAACAAAAGACAGTGAGCCAGACACAGCTGCAGATGGACAGATTGATGGTGGCTGAATCTACGGTCAGGGAGGGAGGGGCTCTGAACCCTACAGGTCCTAAACCTGTAAGAAAAAAAAAAAAAAAAAAAAACGTCATTACAGGTATAGAAACTGAATGATAAACTAACTCTAACTCACTTGCAGTCAGAAAGATCGAGTCACACAAATAGTTGCAACGGACATACACTTGTTTGATGGATCCACCATTAGGAAGGAGGGGGGGGGGTCCTGGAGTCCTGAAAGTCTGTAAGACAACAAAGAAAGTAAATACATGTATAGAAACTGAATGATCACCTACCTGTTAGACAGTAGCAAACAGATAGACAGCGAGCCGTACACAGTGGCAGATGGATGAAACCTTGATGGACAGATGCACCATCAGGGAGGGAAGGGGTAATGGCATCCTCTAAACCTATAAGACAAGAAAGAAAATCAATACATGTATAGAAACTGAATGAAAACCTACCTGTTAGACAGTAGAAAACAGATAGACAACGAGCCGTACACAGTGACAGATGGATGGAGCCTTGACTGACAGATGCACCATCAGGGAGGGAAGGGGTAATGGCATCCTCTAAACCTGTAAGACAACAAAGAAAATCAATACATGTACAGAAACTGAATGATCACCTACCTGTTAGACAGTAGAAAACAGATAGACAACGAGCCGTACACAGTGACAGATGGATGGACCCTTGACGGACAGATGCACCATCAGGGAGGGAAGGGGTAATGGCATCCTCTAAACCTGCAAGACGACAAAGAAAATCAATACATGTATAGAAACTGAATGATCACCTACCTGTTAGACAGGTGCAGACAGAAAGACAGCCAGCCGTACACAGTGGCAGATGAATGGAACCTTGATGGACAGATGCACAATCAGAAAGGAAAGGGTTATTGGCATCCACAGAACCTAAAAGATAAAGACAATCAATACAGGTTTTGAAACTGAAATATGACTTACCTTTTAAACAGTTGCAGAACAATAGACAGTAAGCCAGATACAGCTGCAGACGGACAGATTGATGGAGGCTGGATCTACGGTCAGCGAGGGAGGGGCTCTGAAGATCCTAAAGCTGTAGAAAAAAAAAAGTCAATACATGTATAGAAATTGAATGATGAACTAACTCTTACACACTTGCAGTCAGATAAATATGGAGCAACACAAATAGTTGCAATGGACAGACCCTTGTTTGATAGATCCACCATTAGGAAGGAGGGGGGCGTCCTGGAGTCCTGAAAGCCTGTAAGACAACAAAGAAAGTCAATACATGTATAGAAACTGAACGATCACCTACCTGTTAGACAGTAGCAAACAGATAAAAAACGAGCCGTACACAGTGACACATGGATGGACCCTTGATGGACAGATGCACCATCAGGGAGGGAAGGGGTAATGGCATCCTCTAAACCTGTAAGACAACAAAGAAAATCAATACATGTATAGAAACCGAACGATCACCTACCTGTTAGACAGTAGAAAACAGATTGACAGCGAGCCGTACAAAGTGGTAGATGGATTAAACCTTGATGGACAGATGCACCATCAGGGAGGGAAAGGGTAATGGCATCCTCGGAACCTGAAAGACAACAAAGAAAATCAATACATGTATAGAAACTGAATGATCACCTACCTGTTAGACAGTAGCAAATAGATAGACAACGAGCCGTACACAGTGACAGATGGATGGACCCTTGACTGACAGATGCACCATCAGGGAGGGAAGGGGTAATGGCATCCTCTAAACCTGTAAGACAACAAAGAAAATCAATACATGTACAGAAACTGAATGATCACCTACCTGTTAGACAGTAGAAAACAGATAGACAACGAGCCGTACACAGTGACAGATGGATGGACCCTTGACGGACAGATGCACCATCAGGGAGGGAAGGGGTAATGGCATCCTCTAAACCTATAAGACAACAAAGAAAATCAATACATGTATAGAAACTGAATGATCACATACCAATTAGACAGTAGAAAATAGATAGACAGCGAGCCGTACACAGTGACAGATGGATGGACCCTTGATTGACAGATGCACCATCAGGGAGGGAAGGGGGGGGGGGTCCTGGAGTACTGAAAGCCTGTAAGACAACAAAGCAAGTCAATACATGTATAGAAACTGAATGATCACCTACCTGTTAGACAGCAGCAAACAGATAGACAACGAGCCGTACACAGTGACAGATGGATGGACCCTTGACGGACAGATGCACCATCAGGGAGGGAAGGGGTAATGGCATCCTCTAAACCTGCAAGACGACAAAGAAAATCAATACATGTATAGAAACTGAATGATCACCTACCTGTTAGACAGGTGCAGACAGAAAGACAGCCAGCCGTACACAGTGGCAGATGGATGGAACCTTGATGGACAGATGCACAATCAGAAAGGAAAGGGTTATTGGCATCCACAGAACCTAAAAGATAAAGACAATCAATACAGGTTTTGAAACTGAAATATGACTTACCTTTTACACAGTTGCAGAACAATAGACAGTAAGCCAGATACAGCTGCAGACGGACAGATTGATGGAGGCTGGATCTACGGTCAGCGAGGGAGGGGCTCTGAAGATCCTAAAGCTGTAGAAAAAAAAAAGTCAATACATGTATAGAAATTGAATGATGAACTAACTCTTACACACTTGCAGTCAGATAAATATGGAGCAACACAAATAGTTGCAATGGACAGACCCTTGTTTGATAGATCCACCATTAGGAAGGAGGGGGGCGTCCTGGAGTCCTGAAAGCCTGTAAGACAACAAAGAAAGTCAATACATGTATAGAAACTGAACGATCACCTACCTGTTAGACAGTAGCAAACAGATAAAAAACGAGCCGTACACAGTGACACATGGATGGACCCTTGATGGACAGATGCACCATCAGGGAGGGAAGGGGTAATGGCATCCTCTAAACCTGTAAGACAACAAAGAAAATCAATACATGTATAGAAACCGAACGATCACCTACCTGTTACACAGTAGCAAACAGATAGACAGCGAGCCGTACACAGTGGCAGATGGATGGAACCTTGATGGACAGATGCACCATCAGGGAGGGATGGGGTAATGGCATCCTCTAAACCTGTAAGACAACAACAAAAATCAATACATGTATTGAAACTGAATGATCACCTACCTGTTACACAGTAGCAAACAGATAGACAGCGAGCCGTACACAGTGGCAGATGGATGGAACCTTGATGGACAGATGCACCATCAGGGAGGGAAGGGGTAATGGCATCCTCGGAACCTGAAAGACAAGAAAGAAAATCAATACATGTATAGAAACTGAATGAAAACCTACCTGTTAGACAGTAGAAAACAGATGGACAACGAGCCGTACACAGTGACAGATGGATGGACCCTTGACTGACAGATGCACCATCAGGGAGGGAAGGGGTAATGGCATCCTCTAAACCTGTAAGACAACAAAGAAAATCAATACATGTACAGAAACTGAATGATCACCTACCTGTTAGACAGTAGAAAACAGATAGACAACGAGCCGTACACAGTGACAGATGGATGGACCCTTGATGGACAGATGCACCATCAGGGAGGGATGGGGTAATGGCATCCTCTAAACCTGTAAGACAACAAAAAAAATCAATACATGTATTGAAACTGAATGATCACCTACCTGTTACACAGTAGCAAACAGATAGACAACGAGCCGTACACAGTGACAGATGGATGGACCCTTGATGGACAGATGCACCATCAGGGAGGGATGGGGTAATGGCATCCTCTAAACCTGGAAGAGAACAAAGAAAATCAATACATGTATAGAAACTGAATGATCACCTACCTGTTAGACAGTAGCAAACAGATTGACAGTGAGCCGTACAAAGTGGTAGATGGAATAAACCTTCATGGACAGATGAACCATCAGGGAGGGAAGGAGTAATGGCATCCTCGGAACATGTAAGACAATAAAGAAAATCAATACATGTATAGAAACTGAATGATCACCTACCTGTTACACAGTAGAAAACAGATAGACAGCGAGCCATACAGAGTGTCAGATGGATGGAACCTTGATGGACAGATGCACCATCAGGGAGGGAAGGGGTAATGGCATCCTCTAAACCTGGAAGAGAACAAAGAAAATAAACACCTGTATAGAAACTGAATGATCACCTACCTGTTAGTCAGTAGCAAACAGATAGAAAGCGAGCCGTACACAGTTGCAGATGGATGGACCCTTGATGGACAGATGCACCATCAGGGAGGGAAGGGGTATTGGCATCCTCAGAACCTAAAAGATAACAAAGAAAATTAATACAGGTTTTGAAACTGAAAGATCACTTATCTTTTACACAGTTGCAGAACAATAGACAGAGAGGCATGGGGAATGGGGGGGTCCTGGAGTCCTGAAAGCCTGTAAGACAACAAAGAAAATCAATACATGTATAGAAACTGAATGATCACCTACCTGTTAGATAGTAGAAAACAGATAGACAGTGAGCCGTACACAGTGACAGATGGATGGACAGATGCACCATCAGGGAGGGAATGGGTAATGGCATCCTCTAAACCTGTAAGACAAGAAAAAATAAATAAATACATGTATAGAAACTGAATGATCACCTACCCGTTAGACAGGGGCAGACAGACAGACAGCGAGCCGTACACAGTGGCAGATGGATGGAACCTTGATGGACAGATGCACCATCAGGGAAGGAATGGGTAATGGCATCCTCTAAACCTGTAAGACAACAAAGAAAATCAATACATGTATTGAAATTGAATGATCACCTACCTGTTACATAGTAGCAAACAGATAGACAGCGAGCCATACACAGTGGCAGATGGATGGAACCTTGATGGACAGATGCACCATCAGGGAGGGAAGGGGTAATGGCATCCTCTAAACCTGGAAGAGAACAAAGAAAATCAATACATGTAAAGAAACTGAATGATCACCTACCTGTTACACAGTAGCAAACAGATTGACAGCGAGCCGTACAAAGTGGTAGATGGATTAAACCTTGATGGACAGATGCACCATCAGGGAGGGAAAGGGTAATGGCATCCTCGGAACCTGAAAGAAAACAAAGAAAATCAATACATGTATAGAAACTGAATGATCACCTACCTGTTAGACAGTAGCAAACAGATAGACAACGAGCCGTACACAGTGACAGATGGATGGACCCTTGATGGACAGATGCACCATCAGGGAGGGAATGGGTAATGGCATCCTCTAAACCTGTAAGACAACAAAAAAAAATAAATACATGTATAGAAACTGAATGATCACCTACCTGTTAGACAGGTGCAGACAGACAGACAGAGAGCCGTACACAGTGGCAGATGGATGGAACCTTCATGGACAGATGCTCCACCAGGGAGGGAAGGGGTAATGGCATCCTCTAAACCTGTAAGACAACAAAGAAAATCAATACATGTATAGAAACTGAATGATCACCTAACTGTTAGTCAGTAGCAAACAGATAGACAGCGAGCCGTACACAGTTGCAGATGGATGGACCCTTGATGGACAGATGCACCATCAGGGAGGTAAGGGGTAATGGCATCCTCTAAACCTGTAAGACAATAAAGAAAATCAATACATGTATTGAAACTGAATGATCACCTACCTGTTACACAGTAGCAAACAGATAGACAGCGAGCCATACACAGTGGCAGATGGATGGAACCTTGATGGACAGATGCACCATCAGGGAGGGAAGGGGTAATGGCATCCTCTAAACCTGGAAGAGAACAAAGAAAATCAATACATGTAAAGAAACTGAATGATCACCTACCTGTTACACAGTAGCAAACAGATTGACAGCGAGCCGTACAAAGTGGTAGATGGATTAAACCTTGATGGACAGATGCACCATCAGGGAGGGAAAGGGTAATGGCATCCTCGGAACCTGAAAGACAACAAAGAAAATCAATACATGTATAGAAAATGAATGATCACCTACCTGTTAGACAGTAGCAAACAGATTGACAGCGAGCCGTACAAAGTGGTAGATGGATTAAACCTTGATGGACAGATGTACCATCAGGGAGGGAAGGGGTAATGGCATCCTCTAAACCTGTAAGACAAGAAAAAAAAATAAATACATGTATAGAAACTGAATGATCACCTACCTGTTAGACAGGGGAAGACAGACAGACAGCAAGCCGTACACAGTGGCAGATGGATGGAACCTTGATGGACAGATGCACCATCAGGGAGGGAAAGGGTAATGGCATCCTCTAAATCTGGAAGAGAACAAATAAAATAAATACCTGTATAGAAACTGAATGATCACCTACCTGTTAGACAGTAGCAAACAGATAGACAGCGAGCCATACACAGTGGCAAATGGATGGGACCTTGATGGACATACAACGAGCCGTACACAGTGACAGATGGATGGACCCTTGACGGACAGATGCACCATCAGGGAAGGAAGGGGTAATGGCATCCTCTAAACCTGTAAGACAACAAAGAAAATCAATACATGTACAGAAACTGAATGATCAACCTACCTGTTAGACAGTAGAAAACAGATAGACAATGAGCCGTACACAGTGACAGATGGATGGACCCTTGACGGACAGATGCACCATCAGGGAGGGAAGGGGTAATGGCATCCTCTAAAGCTATAAGACAACAAAGAAAATCAATACATGTATAGAAACTGAATGATCACCTACCTGTTAGACAGTAGCAAACAGATAGACAGCGAGCCATACACAGTGGCAGAAGGATGGAACCTTGACGGACAGATCACCATCAGGGAGAGAAGGGGTAATGGCATCCTCTAAACCTGTAAGACAAGAAAAAAAAATCAATACATGTATAGAAACTGAATGATCACCTACCCGTTAGACAGGGGCAGACAGACATACAGCGAGCCGTACACAGTGGCAGATGGATGGAACCTTGATGGACAGATGCACCATCAGGGAAGGAATGGGTAATGGCATCCTCTAAACCTGTAAGATAACAAAGAAAATCAATACATGTATAGAAACTGAATGATCACCTACCTGTTAGTCAGTAGCAAACAGATAGACAGCGAGCCGTACACAGTTGCAGATGGATGGACCCTTGATGGACAGATGCACCATCAGGGAGGGAAGGGGTAATGGCATCCTCTAAACCTGTAAGACAACAAAGAAAATCAATACATGTATTGAAACTGAATGATCACCTACCTGTTACATAGTAGCAAACAGATAGACAGCGAGCCATACACAGTGGCAGATGGATGGAACCTTGATGGACAGATGCACCATCAGGGAGGGAAAGGGTAATGGCATCCTCTGAACCTGAAAGACAACAAAGAAAATCAATACATGTATAGAAACTGAATGATCACCTACCTGTTAGACAGTAGCAAACAGATAGACAACGAGCCGTACACAGTGACAGATGGATGGACCCTTGATGGACAGAAGCACCATCAGGGAGGGAATGGGTAATGGCATCCTCTAAACCTGTAAGACAACAAAAAAAAATAAATACATGTATAGAAACTGAATGATCACCTACCTGTTAGACAGGTGCAGACAGACAGACAGCGAGCCGTACACAGTGGCAGATGGATGGAACCTTCATGGACAGATGCTCCACCAGGGAGGGAAGGGGTAATGGCATCCTCTAAACCTGTAAGACAACAAAGAAAATCAATACATGTATAGAAACTGAATGATCACCTACCTGTTAGACAGAAGCAAACAGATTGACAGAGAGCCGTACAAAGTGGTAGATGGATTAAACCTTGATGGACAGATGTACCATCAGGGAGGGAAGGGGTAATGGCATCCTCGGAATCTGAAAGACAACAAAGAAAATCAATACATGTATAGAAACTGAATGATCACCTACCTGTTAGACAGTAGCAAAAAGATAGACAACGAGCCGTACACAGTGAAAGATGGATGGACCCTTGATGGACAGATGCACCATCAGGGATGGAAGGGGTAATGGCATCCTCTACACCTGTAAGACAACAAAGAAAATTAATACAGGTTTTGAAACTGAAAGATCACCTACCTTTTAGACAGTTGCAGAACAATAGACAGTGAGGCATGGGGAATGGGGGGGTCCTGGAGTACTGAAAGCATGTAAGACAACAAAGAAAATCAATACATGTCTAGAAACTGAATGATCACCTACCTGTTAGACAGTAGCAAACAGATAGACAGCGAGCCGTACACAGTTGCAGATGGATGGACCCTTGATGGACAGATGCACCATCAGGGAGGGAAGGGGTATTGGCATCCTCCGAACCTAAAAGATAACAAAGAAAATTAATACAGGTTTTGAAACTGAAAGATCACTTACCTTTTACACAGTTGTAGAACAATACACAGTGAGCAAGACAGAGCTGCAGATGGACAGATTGATGGAGGCTGGATCTACGGTCGGTGAGGGAGGGGCTCAGGAGGTCCTAAACCTGTAAGACATAAAAAAAAGTCAATACATGTGTAGAAACTGAAAGATGAACTAACTCTTACACACTTGCAATCGGATAGATATCGAGTGACACAAATAGTTGCAATGGACAGACCCTTGTTTGATGGATACACCATTAGGAAGGGGTGGGGGGTCCTGGAGTCCTGAAAGCCTGTAAGACAACATAGAAAGTCAATACATGTATAGAAACTGAATGATCACCTACCTGTTAGACAGTAGAAAACAGATAGACAGCGAGCCGTACACAGTGACAGATGGATGGACCCTTGATGGACAGATGCACCATCAGGGAGGGAATGGGTAATGGCATCCTCTAAACCTGTAAGACAACAACAAAAAAAAAAAACATGTATAGAAACTGAATGATCACCTACCTGTTAGACAGGTGCAGACAGACAGACAGCGAGACGTACACAGTGGCAGATGGATGGAACCTTGATGGACAGATGCACCATCAGGGAGGGAAGGGGTAATGGCATCCTCTAAACCTGTAAGACAACAAAGAAAATCAATACATGTATAGAAACTGAATGATCACCTACCTATTAGACAGTAGTAAATAGATAGACAGCGAGCCATACACAGTGGCAGATGGATGGAACCTTGATGGACAGATGCACCATGAGGGAGGGAAGGGGTAATGGTATCCTCTAAACCTGTAAGACAATAAAGAAAATCAATACATGTATAGAAACTGAATGATCACCTACCTGTTAGACAGTAGCAAACAGATTGACAGCGAGCCGTACAAAGTGGTAGATGGATTAAACCTTGATGGACAGATGCACCATCAGGGAGGGAAAGGGTAATGGCATCCTCGGAACCTGAAAGACAACGAAGAAAATCAATACATGTATAGAAACTGAATGATCACCTACCTGTTAGACAGAAGCAAACAGATTGACAGAGAGCCGTACAAAGTGGTAGATGGATGGACCCTTGATGGACAGATGCACCATCAGGGAGGGAAGGGGTAATGGCATCCTCTAAACCTGTAAGACAACAAAGAAAATCATTACATGTATAGAAACTGAATGATCACCTACCTGTTAGACAGTAGAAAACAGATAGACAGCGAGCCATACAGAGTGGCAGATGGATGGACCCTTGATGGACAGATGCACCATCAGGGAGGGAAGGGGTATTGGCATCCTCAGAACCTAAAAGATAACAAAGAAAATTAATACAGGTTTTGAAACTGAAAGATCACTTACCTTTTAGACAGTTGTAGAACAATAGACAGTGAGGCATGGGGAATGGGGGGGTCCTGGAGTACTGAAAGCCTGTAAGACAACAAAGAAAATCAATACATGTATAGAAACTGAATGATCACCTACCTGTTAGACAGTAGCAAACAGATTGACAGCGAGCCGTACACAGTGGTAGATGGATTAAACCTTGATGGACAGATGCACCATCAGGGAGGGAAAGGGTAATGGCATCCTCGGAACCTGAAAGACAACAAAGAAAATCAATACATGTATAGAAAATGAATGATCACCTACCTGTTAGACAGTAGCAAACAGATTGACAGCGAGCCGTACAAAGTGGTAGATGGATTAAACCTTGATGGACAGATGTACCATCAGGGAGGGAAGGGGTAATGGCATCCTCTAAACCTGTAAGACAAGAAAAAAAAATAAATACATGTATAGAAACTGAATGATCACCTACCTGTTAGACAGGGGAAGACAGACAGACAGCAAGCCGTACACAGTGGCAGATGGATGGAACCTTGATGGACAGATGCACCATCAGGGAGGGAAAGGGTAATGGCATCCTCTAAATCTGGAAGAGAACAAATAAAATAAATACCTGTATAGAAACTGAATGATCACCTACCTGTTAGACAGTAGCAAACAGATAGACAGCGAGCCATACACAGTGGCAAATGGATGGGACCTTGATGGACATACAACGAGCCGTACACAGTGACAGATGGATGGACCCTTGACGGACAGATGCACCATCAGGGAAGGAAGGGGTAATGGCATCCTCTAAACCTGTAAGAC
Organism: Salminus brasiliensis; assembly: GCF_030463535.1. Taxonomy (NCBI): domain Eukaryota; kingdom Metazoa; phylum Chordata; class Actinopteri; order Characiformes; family Bryconidae; genus Salminus; species Salminus brasiliensis. Next base: position 14,083,144 of record NC_132898.1, on the reverse strand, counting down.
AACAAAGAAAATCAATACATGTACAGAAACTGAATGATCAACCTACCTGTTAGACAGTAGAAAACAGATAGACAATGAGCCGTACACAGTGACAGATGGATGGACCCTTGACGGACAGATGCACCATCAGGGAGGGAAGGGGTAATGGCATCCTCTAAAGCTATAAGACAACAAAGAAAATCAATACATGTATAGAAACTGAATGATCACCTACCTGTTAGACAGTAGCAAACAGATAGACAGCGAGCCATACACAGTGGCAGAAGGATGGAACCTTGACGGACAGATCACCATCAGGGAGAGAAGGGGTAATGGCATCCTCTAAACCTGTAAGACAAGAAAAAAAAATCAATACATGTATAGAAACTGAATGATCACCTACCCGTTAGACAGGGGCAGACAGACATACAGCGAGCCGTACACAGTGGCAGATGGATGGAACCTTGATGGACAGATGCACCATCAGGGAAGGAATGGGTAATGGCATCCTCTAAACCTGTAAGATAACAAAGAAAATCAATACATGTATAGAAACTGAATGATCACCTACCTGTTAGTCAGTAGCAAACAGATAGACAGCGAGCCGTACACAGTTGCAGATGGATGGACCCTTGATGGACAGATGCACCATCAGGGAGGGAAGGGGTAATGGCATCCTCTAAACCTGTAAGACAACAAAGAAAATCAATACATGTATTGAAACTGAATGATCACCTACCTGTTACATAGTAGCAAACAGATAGACAGCGAGCCATACACAGTGGCAGATGGATGGAACCTTGATGGACAGATGCACCATCAGGGAGGGAAAGGGTAATGGCATCCTCGGAACCTGAAAGACAACAAAGAAAATCAATACATGTATAGAAACTGAATGATCACCTACCTGTTAGACAGTAGCAAACAGATAGACAACGAGCCGTACACAGTGACAGATGGATGGACCCTTGATGGACAGAAGCACCATCAGGGAGGGAATGGGTAATGGCATCCTCTAAACCTGTAAGACAACAAAAAAAAATAAATACATGTATAGAAACTGAATGATCACCTACCTGTTAGACAGGTGCAGACAGACAGACAGCGAGCCGTACACAGTGGCAGATGGATGGAACCTTCATGGACAGATGCTCCACCAGGGAGGGAAGGGGTAATGGCATCCTCTAAACCTGTAAGACAACAAAGAAAATCAATACATGTATAGAAACTGAATGATCACCTACCTGTTAGACAGAAGCAAACAGATTGACAGAGAGCCGTACAAAGTGGTAGATGGATTAAACCTTGATGGACAGATGTACCATCAGGGAGGGAAGGGGTAATGGCATCCTCGGAATCTGAAAGACAACAAAGAAAATCAATACATGTATAGAAACTGAATGATCACCTACCTGTTAGACAGTAGCAAAAAGATAGACAACGAGCCGTACACAGTGAAAGATGGATGGACCCTTGATGGACAGATGCACCATCAGGGATGGAAGGGGTAATGGCATCCTCTACACCTGTAAGACAACAAAGAAAATTAATACAGGTTTTGAAACTGAAAGATCACCTACCTTTTAGACAGTTGCAGAACAATAGACAGTGAGGCATGGGGAATGGGGGGGTCCTGGAGTACTGAAAGCATGTAAGACAACAAAGAAAATCAATACATGTCTAGAAACTGAATGATCACCTACCTGTTAGACAGTAGCAAACAGATAGACAGCGAGCCGTACACAGTTGCAGATGGATGGACCCTTGATGGACAGATGCACCATCAGGGAGGGAAGGGGTATTGGCATCCTCCGAACCTAAAAGATAACAAAGAAAATTAATACAGGTTTTGAAACTGAAAGATCACTTACCTTTTACACAGTTGTAGAACAATACACAGTGAGCAAGACAGAGCTGCAGATGGACAGATTGATGGAGGCTGGATCTACGGTCGGTGAGGGAGGGGCTCAGGAGGTCCTAAACCTGTAAGACATAAAAAAAAGTCAATACATGTGTAGAAACTGAAAGATGAACTAACTCTTACACACTTGCAATCGGATAGATATCGAGTGACACAAATAGTTGCAATGGACAGACCCTTGTTTGATGGATACACCATTAGGAAGGGGTGGGGGGTCCTGGAGTCCTGAAAGCCTGTAAGACAACATAGAAAGTCAATACATGTATAGAAACTGAATGATCACCTACCTGTTAGACAGTAGAAAACAGATAGACAGCGAGCCGTACACAGTGACAGATGGATGGACCCTTGATGGACAGATGCACCATCAGGGAGGGAATGGGTAATGGCATCCTCTAAACCTGTAAGACAACAACAAAAAAAAAAAACATGTATAGAAACTGAATGATCACCTACCTGTTAGACAGGTGCAGACAGACAGACAGCGAGACGTACACAGTGGCAGATGGATGGAACCTTGATGGACAGATGCACCATCAGGGAGGGAAGGGGTAATGGCATCCTCTAAACCTGTAAGACAACAAAGAAAATCAATACATGTATGGAAACTGAATGATCACCTACCTATTAGACAGTAGTAAATAGATAGACAGCGAGCCATACACAGTGGCAGATGGATGGAACCTTGATGGACAGATGCACCATGAGGGAGGGAAGGGGTAATGGTATCCTCTAAACCTGTAAGACAATAAAGAAAATCAATACATGTATAGAAACTGAATGATCACCTACCTGTTAGACAGTAGCAAACAGATTGACAGCGAGCCGTACAAAGTGGTAGATGGATTAAACCTTGATGGACAGATGCACCATCAGGGAGGGAAAGGGTAATGGCATCCTCGGAACCTGAAAGACAACGAAGAAAATCAATACATGTATAGAAACTGAATGATCACCTACCTGTTAGACAGAAGCAAACAGATTGACAGAGAGCCGTACAAAGTGGTAGATGGATGGACCCTTGATGGACAGATGCACCATCAGGGAGGGAAGGGGTAATGGCATCCTCTAAACCTGTAAGACAACAAAGAAAATCATTACATGTATAGAAACTGAATGATCACCTACCTGTTAGACAGTAGAAAACAGATAGACAGCGAGCCATACAGAGTGGCAGATGGATGGACCCTTGATGGACAGATGCACCATCAGGGAGGGAAGGGGTATTGGCATCCTCAGAACCTAAAAGATAACAATGAAAATTAATACAGGTTTTGAAACTGAAAGATCACTTACCTTTTAGACAGTTGTAGAACAATAGACAGTGAGGCATGGGGAATGGGGGGGTCCTGGAGTACTGAAAGCCTGTAAGACAACAAAGAAAATCAATACATGTATAGAAACTGAATGATCACCTACCTGTTAGACAGTAGCAAACAGATTGACAGCGAGCCGTACACAGTGGCAGATGGATTAAACCTTGATGGACAGATGCACCATCAGGGAGGGAAGGGGTAATGGCATCCTCGGAACCTGAAAGACAACAAAGACAGTCAATACAGGTTTTGAAACTGAAAGATCACTTACCTTTTACACAGTTGCAGAACAATACACAGTGAGCCAGACACAGCTGCAGACGGACAGATTGATGGAGGCTTGATTTACGGTCAGCGAGGGAGGGGCTCAGAAGGTCCTAAACTTGTAAGACAAAAAAAAGTCAATACATATATAGAAATTGAATGATGAACTAACTCTTACACACTTGCAGTAGGATAAATATCGAGTCACACAAATAGTTGCAATGGACAGACACTTCTTTGATGGATCCACCATTAGGAAGGAGGGGGGGGTCCTGGAGTCCTGAAAGCCTGTAAGACAACAAAGAAAATCAATACATGTATAGAAACTGAATGATCACCTACCTGTTAGACAGTAGAAAACAGATAGACAGCGAGCCGTACACAGTGACAGATGGATGGACCCTTGATGGACAGATGCACCATCAGGGAGGGAATGGGTAATGGCATCCTCTAAACCTGTAAGACAAGAAAAAAAAATTAATACATGTATAGAAACTGAATGATCACCTACCTGTTAGACAGTAGAAAACAGATAGACAGCGAGCCCTACACAGTTTCAGATGGCTGGACCCTTGATGGACAGATGCACCATCAGGAAGGGAAGGGGTATTGGCATCCTCAGAACCTGAAAGATAACTAAGACAATCAATACAGGTTTTGAAACTAAAAGATCTCTTACCTTTTACACAGTTGCAGAACAATAGACAGTGAGCCAGACACAGCTGCAGATGGACAGATTGATGGTGGCTGGATCTACGGTCAGAGAGGGAGGGGCTCAGAAGGTCCTAAACCTGTAAGATAAATAAAAAAAGTCAATACATGTATAGAAACTGAATGATGAACTAACTCTTACCCTTGCAATCAGATAGATATCGTGTCAAAAAATAGTTGCAATGGACAGACCCTTGTTTGATGGATCCACCATTAGGAAGGAGGGGGGGTCCTGGAGTCCTGAAAGTCTGTAAGATAACAAATAAGTCAATACATATATAGAAAACGAATGATCATTTACCTGTTAGACAGTAGCAAACAAACAGACAGCGAGCCGTACACAGTGACAGATGGACGGACTCTTGATGGACAGATGCACCATCAGGGAGGGAAGGGGTAATGGCATCCTCTAAACCTGTAAGACAACAAAGACAGTCAATACAGGTTTTGAAACTGAATGATCATCTACCTGTTAGACAGTAGAAAACAGATAGACAGCGAGCCTTACACAGTGACAGATGGATGGACCCTTGATGGACAGATGCACCATCAGGGAGGGAAGTTGCAATGGCATCCTCTAAACCTGTAAGGCAACAAAGAAAATCAACACATGTTTAAAAACTGAATGATCACCTACCTGTTAGACAGTAGCAAAGAGATAGACAGCGAGCCATACACAGTGGCAGATGGATGGAACCTTGATGGACAGATGCACCATGAGGGAGGGAAGGGGTAATGGTATCCTCTAAACCTGTAAGACAATAAAGAAAATCAATACATGTATAGAAACTGAATGATCACCTACCTGTTAGACAGTAGCAAACAGATTGACAGCGAGCCGTACAAAGTGGTAGATGGATTAAACCTTGATGGACAGATGCACCATCAGGGAGGGAAAGGGTAATGGCATCCTCGGAACCTGAAAGACAACGAAGAAAATCAATACATGTATAGAAACTGAATGATCACCTACCTGTTAGACAGAAGCAAACAGATTGACAGAGAGCCGTACAAAGTGGTAGATGGATGGACCCTTGATGGACAGATGCACCATCAGGGAGGGAAGGGGTAATGGCATCCTCTAAACCTGTAAGACAACAAAGAAAATCATTACATGTATAGAAACTGAATGATCACCTACCTGTTAGACAGTAGAAAACAGATAGACAGCGAGCCATACAGAGTGGCAGATGGATGGACCCTTGATGGACAGATGCACCATCAGGGAGGGAAGGGGTATTGGCATCCTCAGAACCTAAAAGATAACAAAGAAAATTAATACAGGTTTTGAAACTGAAAGATCACTTACCTTTTAGACAGTTGTAGAACAATAGACAGTGAGGCATGGGGAATGGGGGGGTCCTGGAGTACTGAAAGCCTGTAAGACAACAAAGAAAATCAATACATGTATAGAAACTGAATGATCACCTACCTGTTAGACAGTAGCAAACAGATTGACAGCGAGCCGTACACAGTGGCAGATGGATTAAACCTTGATGGACAGATGCACCATCAGGGAGGGAAGGGGTAATGGCATCCTCGGAACCTGAAAGACAACAAAGACAGTCAATACAGGTTTTGAAACTGAAAGATCACTTACCTTTTACACAGTTGCAGAACAATACACAGTGAGCCAGACACAGCTGCAGACGGACAGATTGATGGAGGCTTGATTTACGGTCAGCGAGGGAGGGGCTCAGAAGGTCCTAAACTTGTAAGACAAAAAAAAGTCAATACATATATAGAAATTGAATGATGAACTAACTCTTACACACTTGCAGTAGGATAAATATCGAGTCACACAAATAGTTGCAATGGACAGACACTTCTTTGATGGATCCACCATTAGGAAGGAGGGGGGGGGTCCTGGAGTCCTGAAAGCCTGTAAGACAACAAAGAAAATCAATACATGTATAGAAACTGAATGATCACCTACCTGTTAGACAGTAGAAAACAGATAGACAGCGAGCCGTACACAGTGACAGATGGATGGACCCTTGATGGACAGATGCACCATCAGGGAGGGAATGGGTAATGGCATCCTCTAAACCTGTAAGACAAGAAAAAAAAATTAATACATGTATAGAAACTGAATGATCACCTACCTGTTAGACAGTAGAAAACAGATAGACAGCGAGCCCTACACAGTTTCAGATGGCTGGACCCTTGATGGACAGATGCACCATCAGGAAGGGAAGGGGTATTGGCATCCTCAGAACCTGAAAGATAACTAAGACAATCAATACAGGTTTTGAAACTAAAAGATCTCTTACCTTTTACACAGTTGCAGAACAATAGACAGTGAGCCAGACACAGCTGCAGATGGACAGATTGATGGTGGCTGGATCTACGGTCAGAGAGGGAGGGGCTCAGAAGGTCCTAAACCTGTAAGATAAATAAAAAAAGTCAATACATGTATAGAAACTGAATGATGAACTAACTCTTACCCTTGCAATCAGATAGATATCGTGTCAAAAAATAGTTGCAATGGACAGACCCTTGTTTGATGGATCCACCATTAGGAAGGAGGGGGGGTCCTGGAGTCCTGAAAGTCTGTAAGATAACAAATAAGTCAATACATATATAGAAAACGAATGATCATTTACCTGTTAGACAGTAGCAAACAAACAGACAGCGAGCCGTACACAGTGACAGATGGACGGACTCTTGATGGACAGATGCACCATCAGGGAGGGAAGGGGTAATGGCATCCTCTAAACCTGTAAGACAACAAAGACAGTCAATACAGGTTTTGAAACTGAATGATCATCTACCTGTTAGACAGTAGAAAACAGATAGACAGCGAGCCTTACACAGTGACAGATGGATGGACCCTTGATGGACAGATGCACCATCAGGGAGGGAAGTTGCAATGGCATCCTCTAAACCTGTAAGGCAACAAAGAAAATCAACACATGTTTAAAAACTGAATGATCACCTACCTGTTAGACGGTAGCAAACTGTTATACAGTAGCAAACAGATAGACACCGAGCCAAACAAAGTGGCAGATGGATGGACCCTTGGTGCACGGATGCAACATCAGAGAGGGAAGGGCTAATTGCATCTTCGGAACTTGAAAGACAACAAAGACAGTCAATACAGGTTTTGAAACTGAAAGATCACTTACCTTTACACAGTTTCAGAACAATAGACAGTGAGCCAGACATAGCTGCAAATGGACAGATTGATGGTGGCTGGATCTACGATCAGGGAGGGAGGGGCTCAGAAGGACCTGAACCTGTAAGACAAAAAAAAAACAAGTCAATACATGTATAGAAACTGAATGATGACCTAACTCTTACACACTTGCAGTCAGATAGATAGCGAGTCACACACACCATTGCAATGGACAGACCCTTGTTTGTTGGATCCACCATTAGGAAGGAGGAGGGTGGGGTCCTGGGGTCCTGAAAGCCTGTAAGACAACAAAGAAATAGAGAACTTGTAAGACAAAAAAGAAAGTCAATACATGTTTAGAAACTGGTTGATTGTTTAAATGATCATTCACCTCTTATACACTGTCATACAAATACAGTTGCAGATGGAAAGAGGCTTGTTGGCCGGGTTTGAACAAGTTAAAGTTTATTGAGGTTCCTGCTGGAACAGCCTGACAAACGTGTGTTGCAGTAATAAAACCGTGAGTTTAAGTGTGTACTAGCTTTTCTGCATCCTGTAGAGATAAGGAATCTCTTAAATAGTTTGCCAATGTAGAAAATCTGTTCTATGTATTTAGCTATATGTTGCTCAAATGATAGATCTGAATCAAATAAGACACCAAGATTTGTAGATGCTTAACCTGGAATAATGGAAAAAACAGCCAAGTCCAACATTTAGTATGAGTTTACTTCTAGTGTCTTTTGGACCCAAAAAGAGAACCTCTGTTTTGTTACTTTTAAGAAGAACAAAGTCATTTGGCATCCAGAGTACATCCTTCACACAGTCCTCAATTTTCTTTAATCTAGAGTTACCATCAGGTTTGGCTGATATATAGAGCTGTGTCATCTGCATCTGAAAGTTAACATTATGTCTGCTTATAACTGCCCAGTGGTAACATCTATAATGTAAATAATATATGCCCTTAAATAGAGCATTGTGGAACTCCAAATCAGACTTCTCTGTAATTTAGAAATACTGACTGATAGGGTTCGTTTAGATATGATTTGAACCACAATAGGGCTGTTCCTGTGATTCCAACCATGTTCTCTAATCTTTCTAAGAGAATAGTGTTATCTATAGTGTCAAAGGCTAAACTGAGGGTGAGTAGGGCTACATAGCAAGAGGCAAGAAAGAGATCGTTTGTAATCTTCACTTGGGCTATCTGAATCCAGATTGGAATTTCTCATACATTTCATTTTTACTCAGGTATAAGCAGAGTTGTTGAGCCACAGCATTTTCTAATATCTTGGACAGAAATGTTAAGCTTGAGATGGGTCTGTAATTGACAGTACACTAGGATCAAGATTTAGTTTCTTAATCAAAGGTTTTATAACAGCAAATTTAAGGGATTTGGGTACATGGTCTTAGGTAAGGGATGCATTTACTATTGTTAAAGGTGGTCTGATTATAATTGGGAGAAATTCTGACAGTATTTTAGAGGGAATCGGGTCGAGTGTACAGGTTGTAAAATTTATTGAGGAAATACTTTTTTGTTAGTTCTGGCTGTGGAAGTGTGTAGAAGACATCCAGCCTTTATTCTACAACTAATTTATATTCTAAATCAGCTACACCGGGTGACAGCCATGTTTAATTTAATAAGGAGTGTTGGATTTGTTGTCAAATATTTTCTATTTTATTATTAAAATAGTCCATAAAATATTACTGGTTAAGGTAGTAGGGATCTGGGGTTGAGAATTTGCCCAACATACCTGACTTGGGTTGTATATTTAACAGTCTAAATTTAAATTTATTTGTGGAAGTTACTTGTACTGGTAAGATTTGATACATATGGTTCCTTTTTTTTCCCCCCTAAGATTGTTAAAACCAATTTTCTGTCCTCTATATATGCTCGATACTGCAGGGTTTGTTTGAAATGCGAGCAAGTGATACTAATATTACTTTTTTAATACAAGAAAAAGAGAAGAAAGGGCAGAACAAATGGTTTGAATGCAGTAAATTATCACTTACCTGACAGATCTCAGGCAGCACAGGTGTAGCCTTTCTCGGTGGTAGAGGACAGAACGTCAAACCTGCAGTCAGCAGTGGAGCGTGAAGAGTCAGCTGAACGGCTTGCTTCCTCGATCCTGGCGTCTGTTTTCTTCCAAACGGTGTCTGAAATTTAGTGTACTAGAGGTCTTCCAGGCATTCCAGCATTGCCCTTAGGGCCCTATATTTAATAGGGTCTTACAATAAAATCTCCAACAATGAGAACACCGTCTGCAGTAGTTGCCCTCTCTGCTGGAGCATGCAGAGCCATAGACAAAGTCGATAAAAGCCCAGTTGCTTCAGGGTTGAACAATATCTCTCTCGGTAAATCGCTCAAAGAAAAAAAATAAAAATAAACATCAGCTCCCACCTTAGGCCTTCCACTTCCTTTTTGTTTTTCTTTTTTCTGGCCCAGGGAGAAAGGGAATTGCGCAATATGCAGAGGTGGTCAGAGTTAGGGGACCTGTCAATAATAGGTGCCTTCCTCAAACTTTTCCACATCTGTTGAAGAAAAAATGAAGAAAAACTTGTTAACTTGTTTACTGTGAATGCAGTGTCTTGTCTGCTGTTACTGAACATATATACATTACTCTGTATTTAAATTAATTATTAAATTATTAAAAATTAATTAGAACATTTTTGTGTAGGATGTAAGCTAATTACAAATAATGCTAATGATAGTGGGTACGATACACACAGCACCAGATGCTTCATCATTCCGTATGCTGCACTAAGGTGGTGGTATGGGGGCCCCAAAATGAAAATCTGCTCAGAGCGCAATAAAGTCCTGGGCTGGCCCTGGTCATGCGGTTGCTTCCAGGGCCTCTCCATGGCCACCATATTCCTCGAAAGTAAACACAGAAGTTAGTTAGTAAAGCAAACTAATGTAAAGTAAGACACACAGCAGACAGCACAAGATCATAGTTTTATCAAGGATAAAAACAAGCCAAAGCTATATAAAATATAAAAGAAATGACTTGGAGGTAGTCACATGAGATTGACAAGCAGTGTGGCTGGTTGGGAGAAGTTGTCCCATTAACTTAAATCCTAACTAATCTGAATATTTATCCTTTTCAGCTATTTGTCTGTTATGTATTTCATTATCAAACTTTCTACTGTTCGAAACCGTTCATCCATAAGAACGTCTTCATCTTTAAAAAATTTTAAGCCTTCATGAGGGAAGGGGCAGTTGCTACCGAACCAGGTGATGCTAGCCCGAAATGGGACAGAATGCTAATTTGGAAAACATCCTTGACGAAGTGAGTAGAATGAGAAGATGGGAAGACTCCACTCAACAACTGGTGAATGGCCACGAGCTGCATGGCAAGTGCATAGATAATCTGTAGAGCTGTGTGGAAGATCTGGAAAATAGGAGCCACCACAATAAAGTCAGATTGTTTGGGCTTAAAAGAGGGCATTGAAGGGGAGAACTTGATTGTATGCATTGAAAAGATACTGTCAGAAGGCCTGCACATGCACATTAATAACAAATTTGAAATTGAACGAGCACACTGCTCTCCCGGATCTCATCCGCATGAAGACCATCTTCAGAGATTCATCCTGATAAAGTTTCTGCATTCAACCGCAAGAGATAATGTCTTAAAAAGCAACCCTAAAGCATCAGCAGTTACTGATGGGGAATAAACTATAAAACATCCACTAGCACAAGGGGACTGAGAGGTAGTAGACGTCTCAGACATTCCACTGACCCAAGTTAAGTTCTCTTCTTTTTGTTCTTCCTTTTTTCTCTTTGTTGTTAGTTTTGTGGACATGAATTTAACAAGAAGAGAATCCTCAGCTGGCTGCTGGAGACATTTTTCTGTTCATGTTCTCTCCTCTGCTGTGGAGAAAAGATTTTTGTTGGCCTGTTTGGCTATGTTGGTTAATTTTAGAATTACATGTATCCTAATAATGTTCAGTGGTACAAAAGCAGTAGCCTATATTTTGAAATTAGGAAGGTCAGATGGCATGGGACAATTGCTATGCAATCTTTTATTTCAGTTTTGTTATCTTATAATATGAATGGCAAATAGTGCTTATGTTAAGGTAGTTTCCTGGAATATTAATGGCTCTTATGGAGTTCTTATTTTGGTCCATAGGAGGTTGAACTTTTCTTTGCTGAAAGAGTATAAGGATAGTAATGGTAGATTTATTTATAAAGAAGCCAGTATAAATGGGGGGGGGGGGGGTAAATAACACTATGTAATATCTATTACTGTCATGGAGTTTATATATTGGTTAATGCCCAAGGACAAATGATTTTGGCAGGACTTTAATCAGGTCTTAGATGGGATATTAGATCAAAGTAAATAATCAGGTACCTCAACGCTAAAGGACAGAGCTGCCATTCACATGCTGATGGAGGACAATGACCTGCCCAATAATTGACTTTATTTTGATCTCAGAGTCTAACCAATACTATCACTGGTAGCACTATCAACGCTATTTCCGTGTCAGACCATGCATCTGTTGAGCTTTATGTGAATATACATTCAGACAGGTTTAGAAGAGGTAGATGGAGAATGAACACATCTCTACTACAGGAGGAGTTATTTTCTTAAGAACTTGCAGAGCACCTATCCTCATTTTAATTTGGGTAGCACAGACAGCATAGCAATGGTTTGGGAGGCATCTAAAGTGTACATTGGGGTAAAAGGATTGCACAGACTTCGGAATGGGAAAAATAGCTCAATTAGAGTATTAAAACATTGGCAGCAGAACTAAATAGCATGGAAAAAAAGTTGGCCAGATATTACTCTAAAAGCATATTTAAAAGAGTCAGAAGAAAAACTGACAGACTTTTGACCAGACAGTTAAAAGAACAATGCTCTGTCCACATCATTCCAGCAATAAGAGCAGGGGGTTCTCTTATAACATCTTCCAAGGGTATTAATGGGGTCTTTAAAGAATTCTATAAGAACCTGTATAGATCATCTGGTGCTTTACTAGAGCTATTAGCCCCAGATTTTTTTCTCAAACATAAATCTTCCAAAGTTATCTTCTGATCAAGCATCTATTCTTGATGCACCAATAACCTAAGAAGAGGTTAAAACAGGGGCATGAAAACAGGGAAATCACCAGGAACGAATGGGTTTCCGGTGGAGTACTATAAAGAATATATAGATATAATTACTCCAATACTGACAAATGTGTTTCAGGAGTCTTTTTAAAGAGGCTCACTTCCACCATCTCTTAAAAAACACTCCTCACTCTGATACCTTAGAAAGGAAGAGATCATATGGATCCGGCCTCAGACCAATTAGCCTCATCATTGTATATAGTAAGATACTGGCTAAGGTTCAGATTGGAAACAATCTTACCACACATTATACATTCAGACCAAGTAAGCTTTAAAAGGGGTAGGTCTTCCACTGATAATTTGAGAAGGCTCATGCACTTAATGTGGTTAAATGCCTCCTAGTCAATGTGAAATGCAAGTGGCCACTGTATCGCTTGATACTCAGAAGGCCTTCGATAGGGTCGAGTGGGACTTCTTACACTCGACCCTGTTGAGGTTTGGTTTTGGTTCTGGTTTTGCTAAAAGGATAAAAATATTTGTCAAAACTGATGCTTTAGGATTGCTGTATGTCACTGCTCTTATTTACAATTGCGCTGGAACCCCTAGCGGTGGCCATAAGAGCGAACCCTGCCATCAAAGAAGTAAACCCAGTCACTATGCACTCTTCAGAGGCCTGGGCAAAGGTTCATAAATTGCACAGGATTTCCCACTACAAACAACATTATGCATCACTCTGGTTCAACCCAGAGGTGAAGATTGGGAAGCAGAAAGTGTTTTGGAAATGGTGGCTAGACAAGGGTATACACACTGAATGATCTCTATACAGAGGAGACATTTATGTAATTTACTGAACTTGTTCAACAGTAAATGCTACACGAAAAAGGTGATTTCTGGAAATATTTACAAATTAGACATTGCATGATTAGAAAGCCTTGGTCAGTAAGATCAGCCGATCCAATGGTTAACTATCTAGATAACCATTTTAATCATAAGGCATCAATATTTTATAAAATATCAATTAAGGAAAATAAAGTAAAAAAAATTATACAATATAAAATTCTGCACTGGTATTATTGGACACATTGTAGGCTCTTTAAAATAGGACTAACAAATAGTAGTTTATGTTGGAAGTGTAAAAAAAAAAATGTGAACCTTTTTTCATTTCATATGGGAATGACACATGGTTAAACCATTTTGGCACAGTATGTTTGTATTTTTGGACACATGGGCGAGAGTAGCCCTGCCAGTCTCTCCCCACTTATGTCTCTTGGGAGATAAAACAGAAACCTCAAATCTAACAAAAGGCGTATATTCAGTTTTGATGGTGGGGATAACCTCAGCCATCAGAGTTATGGGCATGTAGAGTTAAAGGGCCTGTAGAACTGGGGATTTGGGATTATTTCAAGGATCATCTAATTTCTAACTAACAGCATGATTATAAGACTAAAACTAAGATGTTTGTATACCTTATTATTTCACTTTATAATTATTATTGAAGGATGGGTGTTTGTACAATGTGTATCAGTATGTATATCTGTACCAAATGAGCTTTTGTTTACTGTGTTAAACTACAAAAAAAAAAAAAGAAATGACTAGGAGTAGCAAGTAGATAGGCAAGTAAAGACCAGGATAGACAGAAAGAGCCTTGAGGATGGACGGATGGAAAAGAGCATTGTAGAGGGACAGACAGGAAAGCAACCCACAGAATCTTACTAAACTCAGTTAACATGGCTGCGTAAATCTAACCTCCCATACCCAATCTCACCACTTTCACGGGTGGTACCATTTCCACACATTTCTAAGACAAAGATGTTGCATTTGAAAGAACAAAGATCATACAAGATAACACTCATTACAGTATAACACTTCACCGAAGTGTATCGGGTTGTCTTACTAATGAGCCAAAAACAAAAAAAACACAAACACAGACCAGGCCACAGACAGACAGGCTAAGTCTGAGCTGCTTTGAGGTGTCACCCAGGTTTCACCGCATTGAGACTGTGTCTGTGCCCCAAATTAAACCCAAACACAGAACATTTAAATCAGCTTGTTTTATTAATTTACTTAGTGTTAAATTCTCACATTCAAATGATAACAGCACCATCTCAGACCTGAAGCATGGTCTACTTAAAATTAGATCATTAACCATGAAAGCAGTCACTGTAAATGAAATTCAGTGATCAGAAATTAGATGTCTGAAACCTGTATTAGACCTGATCAATATACAGCACTAAATGAAGCCACCCCCACAGGTTATAAATATGTACATAGCACTAGATTATCAGGCAGAGGAGGTGGAGTTTGCATAATCTACCAGAATACACTTGATATTCAAAAACACTGTAACACCTTCACTTCTTTTGAGATTCTCTACATTAATATATCAAATCCAGCCACAAATAAAAATGCATTCACACTAATTAATATTTGTAGGTTTTGCTGCAGACTTGGCAGTGTGCAGTGACAAAATTAGAATAGTAGGAGACTTTAATATTCATTTTGAAAAAGCAGACGATCCATTAACAAAGGCGCCTGCGTCGATCTTAGATTCTGTCGGCATCACACAAAACATAACTGAAACCACACATTACTGTAATCATACCCTAGATTTAATCCTGTGTGATAGCATTGATAATCTAAATATTCTACCTCAAAGCTTAGTAACATCAGACCATTACCTAATCTCCTATGAGCTACATCTTAGGCTCATGTGCCAAATGTTAATTTGGCCCCTTGCCACTTTCTAAAGCATGCAATAATCCAATGACCACTGTACAGTTTACTGAAAATCTCCCAGACCTATCGACCTTAGCTTACAGTCCGTCAGATTAAACATAGCTAGATAGATTAACAAACGGTCTTTAACATACCCTTCAATTAACCTTAGACAAACTGGCTCTGCTCGCACAGTGGTACAGTGATCAAACTCGTACCTTAAAACAAACAGCGCAGAAACTAGAGCCAAAATGGCGGACGACCAAACTAGAGGTGTTCCACTCTGCCTGGAAGGACAGCCTTAGTCAATATAGAAAGGGACTCATTAAATCTCTCTCAGCGTATTTGGCCTCACTGATCTAAAATTACAAAAACAATCCGAGAGTATTTTTTAGTGAGATCTTACTAAAAGGCAGGCAGATACTCAACCTCAGATTCCAGCTTCTTTAACCAGTAATGTTTTATGGACTATTTTAATAATAAAGTAGAAAGCATTAAACAACAAATCCAACACTCCTTATTAAATCAAACATTTGACCTTAAATCTAAATTGCTTGGTGTAGCTGCTTTAGAACATAACTTAGTTGTAGAACAAAGGCTGGAAGCCTTCTACCCACTTCCACAGCCAGAACTAGAAAAAAATATTTCCTCAGCAAATTGTACAACCTGTACACTTGACCCAATTCCCTCTAAAATACTAAAAGAAA
Organism: Salminus brasiliensis; assembly: GCF_030463535.1. Classification (NCBI taxonomy): domain Eukaryota; kingdom Metazoa; phylum Chordata; class Actinopteri; order Characiformes; family Bryconidae; genus Salminus; species Salminus brasiliensis. Next base: position 14,067,369 of record NC_132898.1, on the reverse strand, counting down.
TACTCCCATTATAATCAGACGTCTTTGAACAATAGTAAATTCATCCCTTAGCTTAGGGCATGTACCCAAAACCCTTAAATCAGCAGTCATAAAACCATAAAACCTAATCAAGAAACCAAATCTTCTAGTCCATCCATGAATAAGAAATTCCTATCTGGATTCAAACCCCATCGTAGCACAGAGACAGCCCTAGTGAAGATTATAAAGATCTCTTTCTTGCCTCTGCTCAAGGCTACGTATCTTTATTAGCCCTACTAGACCTCAGTGCAGCCTTTGATACAATAGTTCACACTATTCTACTAGAAAGATTAGAGAAAATGGTTGAAATCACAGGAACAGCCCTATCGTGGTTCAAATCATATCTAACTGAACACTATCAGTTTGTAAAGATAAAAGATTTATCTTCAAATTACACAAAAGTAAGATATGGAGTTCCTCTATTTTACTCTGTTTTAGGACTGCTATTATTTACATTATACATGTTACCACTGGGCAGTTATAAGCAGACATGGCAATAATTTCCATTGTTATGCAGATGACATGCAGCTCTATAGATCAGCCAAACATGTTGATATTTTAGAATTTAGAGTAAAGAAAATGGAGGACTGTGTAAAGGATATGAAACTCTAGATGTCACATAACTTACTTCTTCTTCACAGTAACAAAACAGAACTTCTCATTTTATGTCCAAAAGACACTAGAAATAAACTATTTTTATTTAGACTTAATGTTAGACTTGGCTGAGTTTTCCATTATTCCTGGTCCAGCAGCTAAAAATCATTTGACAGAATAAAGATTTGAATAAAGTAAATCATCACTTACCTGACTGGTGTGATTGGGTAAGGTCTTGGTGTAGCACCTTCTCGATGTTTCCAGAGAGCACAACATATTCCAGGCAGCAGAGGTGAAGCCTTTCTCTGTGGTAGAGGACCGGACGTCATACCCAATTTCATCACTTTAACTGGTGGTACTATTTCCATATATTTCTCAGACTAGGAGAAGCTGCATTTGCAAACACTAGTAAATAAAACTTCACCGAAATTAATCTGGCTGTCTTACTAATGAGCTAAAAAACACAGTCACTTGTTTGTACATCCATTGGAAAGCTCAGTCAAGTTAGTTTGATATTGGATCATTAGATATTCACTTTGCCCCTCCTCTCACTCACAAACAATGTCCTAAAATCTCAAACATGGCTTTAAAAAAAACAAAACAATGGAGAACAGTGAAACTACACTCATATTTCCTCAACATTTCCAGTCTTTCCACTTTGACAAGGATATTTAATCAGAATAGCCAGAATTCCTGCAACAGGTGCCGTCGATGGTAAAACGCAAAAAAATGTGCGGAAACCAAAAACTCTGAGATAAAGAGCTGCTGGTGTTACTTATAAAGATAATCAAAGAACAGAGATGAAATGAAATTCAATGACTAACCTTAACTTCTTTAACAAACTGATTTTTTTTTAGCACTTTAGATGTTCTAAACATATTTTAACAATTTTTATGTAATATTGTTCCAGTGAAACATCCATAAAGCATATAAATCCAAAATCAGCTGTAGTGTACAGAGACACATCTGAAATACACTACTACACTTAGAATAGCCAGATTACAATTTACCAAAAAGTACTTAAGAGAGCCTGCAGATTTCTTGTGGACTGCTCACTAGTGCTTGAAGGTGGGTAAAATTGTGTCTGTACTCACCCTCTTATTGACAGTACTTAGTGGGGTCCATAGAAACAATCCAAAACATAGGAGTTGGGAAGCTCTCACAAAGTGGCTTGTATTTCAGAAATCCTTCTTCCTGATAATAGTTGATAATCCTGGGTGTTTCCTTGTGAAAGGAAAGTCTGAACCATGGAAATCCCTGGTTTGAGTTGCTGAGAATCAATTCAGGAGTGATGCCTTTGTCTTCTGGGTGTAAAGTTTATCCCAGTGTCCATAAAAAGAGCAAGTCAGTTGTAAGGACTGCAAATAGAGAAACAAACAAACAAACAGAAAACAAGACAAAAGTGAAGCTTTCTGCAAAAGCAGAACAGCACAAAACCTCATGAATAAAACATACACAAAGCTCGAATGAATATATAAAGAATTAAATGATAGCAAACTTACAGTGAGTATTAGAACCTATAGTTCCACCAAGAAGGATCTTCATTACAGTGAGGCCTACAATGAGGCCTAAAGTGAGTCACAACTAAACCACCTTGCTGCTGCTTAGTTCCCTCCTTTTGGCCTACTTTCCCTGGCCTACTTCCAATATACTGCCACATAGTGGATGGAGTAGGAATTACCATGAAAAAAACACTGTCACAACACTGGAGTCACACGAGTGTCAGCAATCAAGTAGGCCTAAGTTTTAGGATTTTTTATACCAATATAGAAAATAGGCAAGTGGCTTAAAGTTCCAACCTCAACAGGCCCAATGAGACCTAAAGAACCAGCACAACAGGCCCAAGGATAATGATAATTACAAATCAATACACATAACTAATCATCAAAATTATTGCATTTTCAACTAAAAAAAACATTCTGTTAATAGTCATATCTCATATGAAGACTTTTGTATCCTTTGAAAAGAACTAAATCTGACATGTGTGACTGTCTCCTATAAATACTTATAAATAAATGAGTACATTGTAAGGTGAATGCTGTGCCAAGGTCCTGCACAATTGTTTCATATTTTAGTGACAAATAATTAGCAATTTAATACATTTATAACTATTTTACAAAGTTAGTGAGATAATGTTTACATCAATCCTGGTGCTTTAACTCTCCCACATGGTGAGGTTTATGGTTTATTTATTTAACAATGGTATCGGATCGGTACTGTGTATCGATCAATAAGTGTATGTATTGGTATTGGAACTGAAAAAGGTTGGTGCATCTGTAAATGTAACATTTAGGAAACAGCATATGACAGCATTATTGTAAGGCATTTCTGGCAACTTCACTGTTTAATAGAATATGCCTACATTGATAAATCCCCTTAGGTTTCACTCTGATTGGTGAATGTTTAGCATGTCAAATGTATGCTTGAATGTGATTGGCTAATGGCAACCACAATAATTGACATATCAAGTCCTCTGGTCCGACTATTATAGAATAGGCTAAAGATGCAGCAAGTAAAATTGTAGCTTGACTGGATGAATGGTTTCTGAGAAACAGTTATGTACTACTGGCCTCGCTTTCTTGTGACAAATGTCCACCAAACTTGACATGCCCCCTCAAAATAATGTGCTGAACAAATTTTGTTAAAATGAGCTTAAGTGTTCAAAAGGTACAGGTTGACATTATTCATTCTAATTATTATTAATTATAAATATCGCAGGTATTTTGCTACCAGATATGTGAGGATTGGTAAAAAAAAATCCTAGAAGTAGGAAGGATCAAGAAATCAGCCAAATAAAAAATATTTTTTTAGTGAATGTCATTTTTCTTGGCCGAGTTTTTCACAGCTGCTGTAACTTGTTTGGTGTTTCTGGGATTTACGGCTCTTTATGGCAGGAGTAAACAGACCCAAAGTGTCATTCACAGTGCTGAGGCAAGACTCCAGCTCATTTCTCCTACCTGATTACAAAAATGCAGCCTACCTCGACTGCAGCCTAGACTTTGTATCGCAGCTAAAGACACCAATATGATTGTATTTACACATAAGGTCACCGATCACTCAAAACTAGAGCTGAAACAGTATGAAAATTGAATGTCACGATTATAGTAACATTAATGCTTGATATGGTTATCAGTATTATCACATGCTGTTACAATGTGCTGAACAGTTAAAAAAATACTGAATTACATACTGAAATTTCAGGCTTTTCTTACTGTAGTTGTGTCAGTAGTGGCGTGGTGGCGCTGTAACATAATCAGTACAGTGCACTGGGGAAGTCAGCGTGCTGTGAGCCACAGATAGAAGTCTTATTACACAGCAGCACTTCCACCAAACAGTGCATGATAAGTCATGTCTATTCAGCAGTAGGCTCGACAATTCCCTATTTGGGTTCAAAGAATCATTAGGGACACTTTTCACCTCAGCCACACACTTCCATTCGGGAGGAGATAAAGGACCATTCTTGCCAGAATTGCTGCCAGAAATCCACAGAGCTGCTAATCTGACCTTCCAGCTTCCAGCAGTTCTCCTCAGTGCACAAGAACATCCAGGGCTTCAAGGGCCGATCTCCACCCCTAGATCTCCGCTCCCATGGCCCTCCATTAGGCTATCGAGGGCTACTGGGTGGGTCAGTCTGAAGACCCTAACCTGTGCGCTATCCACACCAAAAGAATCACCCTCATGCCTAAACACATCCAGCTGGTCGGCGGAGAGCCCGCAAACCAGGGCACCCAAAATACCCAACAGCCCTGTTAAGACCCACCTACCCAGTGTTGCCAACTTATATTTAGTGACTTTTCAGACCCCTCTAGAGACTTTTTTTAAGCGACTAGCAACAAATCTAGCGACTTTTTCTGGTGTTATTGGAGACTTTTGGAGACTCTGAGGTGAACACATGTTCTTCAGTTACTGTCCTCAGCAGCAGGTGCTGCCGTGAGCCCCGTCCCTCACAGTCAGAGCAGACCCACACCGCTCCACGTACACACTGCAAATGAACTGCGCATACCCAAAGCCTCCGCTGACCCCCCCCCAAAACTAAAAACTAAAAAAAGAGTAAGTAACTCTTTTAACGTAACGGCCGGTCTCAAGCCCGGATAAAGACGGAGGGTTAAATGTACAGTAGCAGTTCCACACCACATAACACACTTTTGATTCAATTTGATATGCTAACATTTAACAGGACAAAATGTATTTATTTAATTTACGTACAAATGATTTATGTAATGTGGGTCTAGACAATGCTTTAAAATAGTATGAAGTTATTTTGTGAAGTAAAAGCCTATTTCAAAGGCAAAGAAAAAAAAGAATCAACAGAAGAAGTTGATTTATTCAGAGTTCATTTGTAGCTCTAACACATTTAGGGTGTTTTTACTCACTTTTTTCTCTCCCACAACGTCATCCCTTTATTCTACAGCTTCAAACACCAGCAAATAATGAATTATGCAAATTGGGCGATGGCGTCATTTAGCGACTTCTGGCGACTTTCTGGACAGACAACAGCTCCTTTCCTTACTGAGGAGTTGGCAGCACTGCACCTACCCCTGTCAGCGCAGTCAGCGCAGTCAGCACTGCAGTGCTGTAGTCAATCAACCAATTAACCACCAAGTTCAGCTCTATTCAGGATGGGCTGGAGAATATGCTCCTCATTATGAAGACACACACACTTTTTGAAAACGTTGCTGGACACAGGCATTGATATAACCGAGGAGGAGGCACAGAAATTCAGAGGTAAGAGTTTTGTGATCTTATTAAGTGACTTTTACTTATTTTAATAGTAAAATCTCTCAGGAGCTGCTAAAGTAATGCTAATGTACCAACAGCTGTGCTAGCTAGCTAAGTTAGCAAGTGCTATCTTCTCAATAAAGCTGTACAGGAAGATCCTGCTCATCTTAGCTCTTCTGTTTGAAACAGATTTGGAAGTCATATTAATAAACAGCTGTTTTGGTGTTTAGTTCAGCAGTAGGTCTGTGGGTTGGAGTTACATGCAAGCTAAGCTGCTAACGACGGAGATTAGCTTAACACTGAAGTGCTCTCATGACTCCAGCTTTAGCAGACAGTGAGCTTTTCTCTAGTCCTACATGCTCTAAATGTATGTAGTCGAGTGAGCACTAAATGAGAGCATTGTAAGCTTTAATTTGGGTCAATTACAGCTAAGGTTACCTGAGGCTTTCTAAAAAAGTCTCTCTGTTAGCCTCGATTCTCGTCTTATAAGAGGCTGCACTGCATGCAGAGAGCAGTTTAATCAGGGGTTACTGGTCCTGCACTCCGGCGCTAGGCAGCTGCTTTGCTAGAGGAATGAATCATACAGATATATGTAGTAATGTAGCTTAGCTAGCTGGCTAACTGGGGTCAGTTAGACTTTACAGACTGGTTGGTGTGAGTGTTTAGCTGCCCCCCTCATTAGCTGCCCCCCTCACTAGCTGCCCCCCCCCCCTCACTAGCTGCCCCCCCCCTCACTAGCTGCCCCCCTCACTAGCTGCCCCCCCCTCACTAGCTGCATCGTGAATTAGCATGAGGCTGAAGGTGGTGTCTTTATTTCCAGCTTCTTATTCTGATTTTCTGCTGAATTTGCTGTTAAAAGGTAACATGGAACATTTAGTGCTTTTTTTTTTTACAGACATTTACAACAAAAGCTTTAAGAGGCTTAAACTTTCCAGACGCCTGGTTCTTATCACCACGGCTGTAAAAATGACTGTACTGTAAGAATTACTGAACACATTTGATTGATTTTGTTGCTCTTGGTGTGCAGGTATCCCACCAATGCAGAGTATCTCCAAGTTACCAAAGCTTTAATGGTGAAGAGCTCTTTCCTGAGGGATGTTAGGGAGAACGGTTATGTAAGTTTGTTTAAGAATGATTTTATTATGGTTGATCACAGAAGAGTAGTTGGTGTAATATTGGTGGAGAGATTTGAGTAATTCTCTTTTTATGGTTGGGACTGATATCTTTGATAAAGGAATCATGCGTTGTTGGAGAGGATACTACGTCTGAGGCCCACATTGAGGTGTTGCATGAAAAACCTGATTTGATGATCGCGAAGGACCTCATGAAGACCTTTGCATTGGCAGCATGGAGAACTAGCTGAGGGAATGACTATTGAAAAGCTCTTGGAAGATTCTCAGGGGTAAGTGGAATAAAGTAATGGGGAAAATAGTCTTTTTATAGTCTATTGTAAGATATTTATGACTGTTCTAGGTTTTTTACTCTCCACTACTGCCTTCATCTCTACACTTTATTGCAACATCATAATGAAGCTTTTGTGTATTTTCTGCTTTTGTCTTACAGTGTATGATGAGGTTGATGCCATCCATCCTGTGATGGTGAACATTTGTCACTGCTTCAGCTGAAACAGTGCTGGGAGTTTTCCTCTAAAGGACTTCTAGATGATCTTCAAGAGATGCTCAGCAAAAGTGTAAGCACACCATTTTCATCTCCACCAGCGGACCTACAGAAGACTTCAGAAGAATTCAGTGATGCTCTCAGACGTGTACAGGTTCAAGGGAAAGTGCTTCAGTGTGTATCTAATATTACACTAAATTATGCAAGTATTCCCTTGATGATGTTGGTGTAACGGGCCGAGCTTGCAGCTTCATTAGGAACACCTTTCACCCCAGCCACACACTGTATAACCACCTACAATCCAGGAGGAGAGGAACAAACCAATGAGATGAGACTGTCAGTGTTTGTGTTGAAATATTTCACATCAAAATATTTATATCTAGTACAATCTACTTAATCTGTCTTGGCACGTGTAAAGCCACAATATGACAGGAATGACATTCTTTCACTTTTCTTGGCAAAGTCACCTTCATGAATACTGGCAGCAGTTTATTTATTTCAGTGGACTTTGTTTACCTTACAATTCATAAAGTAATGTGAAGGAAAGGACACTCTCCCTCTCTATGGAGTTCACTTTTTCTGCACTTGAGAGTCTAATACAGTGTCTTTAATATTCTCTAATTCACTCACTATTAAGGGCACAGAAGCCGTTCACTCGAATAGAAGAGTGCACTTCTATATAGTGAGGAGGAATCCCTTTGGAATTGACCTCATGGATGGAGCTTGGATGTCACCATGTGGTCAAACTGATAAACTGCAAGAGTTATACATAGATGCACATATTGACAAATTGTATGATTGTGTCCGTTATTGATACTCTGTATAAAAAAGTGTCATGATTTACCAAAACAAATCTGTATAAATAAAATACATAAAAAATCTGTTTAACAGCTTTTAGCTGTTGTGCCTTTTTAACAAAACAAAAATCTGTAAAAATAAATGAATTTTAATTTTAAATAGCAGAATCTGAGGTAAATGGAGAATCAGAGGTATTGCCTACCCTATGAGACGGTACATGTTCTACATCTACAAACTGTAAAACCATAGAGTCACATTTTAATAAGTTATGAACTGTGATTTATTCTTACATTTCTAATATTTCAGTCAAGTGGCTTTTATTGTGACTTCAGCTCTGTACAAGTACACAGTGAAATGAAATGGTGACAACATTAAACTAAAGACACTACAATAACTACAGTAACTACGACTCCTCGCTGAGTAGAGGGGTGATTATAAGGTGTGTAACCCTGTTAAAATAAGCTCCTATTTCTGAGCTCTTCTATAGAGTCTGTGCTTTTCCCCTTCTCTCCCCTCTTCACTTCTCCTTACAGTCTTCAAGCGGGAGTCTGTCGTGTCCAGAGCTGATGCTGACTCGACATTTTTGTGAGCAGTTATGGAAGTTAAAAACGCTGCTAAACCCAAAATCTCCAAAAGGGATATAAAAGACCCCATTCAGTGTTTTTAGCTGTTCAGTTGTGAAGAGAAACTCCAGTGAGTTCAGACAGTGCAGTTTAAGGAGGGATTGAGAGTAAATAAGTGTATATTTATGTGTTGATAATGGGGGTTAAAAGGTCATTAAAACAGCCGGAGTAGAAATGAGAGATAAACCTTGGTCAAAGAGTTCGTTTCAGCTGCTAAGCTGTAGGCTAGCAGGCGGAGGCTAGCGGGATTAGCGTCTTGCTAAAGTGTAAATATACGATGTTAAGTGTAAAATCCTGCTGTTTACGGACTCAGAGACATGCTGAGATGAATATGATTGTCATGCAGTCTTGCTGAACTTAGTGCTGTATGGTACAGGTTGTTTTATTGACGGGAAAAGCGAGCGAATTTTCCTGTGTCCAAGAACCCGAGACTACACTTCCCAGAGTACTGTGCGAATGACCTCAGTAGCGCGAGCGCCCCAAACAGAGCTGCAGAGAAAGATACACACACACACACACACACACACACACATAAACCTCAGTCTACCCGGGTAGTGAAGTGGGGGGAGAAGAAACCAGAAAGGAACATTGATTATAACAAAAGGAAAAAACTGTTGCTTCTCTTTTCAAGGTCAAAAGACTGTTTTATTGTTGAAAGTTGAGTTAAATATCTCAGGAATACTTGATCCTGAAGTTTATTATTTTTTATTATTTTCTGTGAATAAATATATGATTGTATCTTTAACCCTGTACTCCCTGGTCTGTTGCACCTCTGTCCAAGCTCTCCTTAGTGAACCTAGTGAGATATCGACGCTGGTCCAAACCCCTGAAGAACCCAAACCTATGGTTGACCTCTCCCTCAATAGCAGTTCCTATTGTGGTGTAACGACCTGTGTAGACTGTGAGTTAGCTAACGTAGCTACTGCGTTACGTATATGTGCTACAGGTGCAAAGATATTTAACAGGTAGGTAGTGAGAATAAGGAGCATAGAAATGTAACATGCCGTGACATCATATAAAACACGGCAGGTACTGAGGTAGTAAAGTATGGAATATATAAATAAGATAAATAGGATGCAGACATATTAAAATGCTATGGGTCGTGGGTGGGGTGGGGGGCCTCGTTCAGTCTCTGTTGTTTAAGGGTCTGACTGCTTGTGGGACAAAGCTATTGCAGAGCCGTGCAGTGACAGCATGGATGCTCCTGTACCTTCTACCAGACGACCAAAAAGTCCATGTGAGGGATGAGTGGGGTCCTTCACAATGCTGATGGCCTTACGGGTGCAGCGTGTGGTGTGAATGTCTGTGACAGAGGGGAGAGAGACCCCTATGATCTTCTCAGCTGTCTCACTATTCTATGTAGGGTCTTGTGGTCTGAGGCATTGCAATTCCCAAACCGGGCGATGATGCAGCTGCTCAGGATGCTCTCCACAGTCCCCCTATAGAACATGGTGAGGACTGGAGGAGGAGTGTGAGCTTCCCTCAGTCTGCAGGAAGTAGAGGCGCTGCTTTCTTGGCTATGGAGCTGGTGTTGAGGGATCACGTGAGGTTCTCTGTGATGTAGACGCCGTTCACAGAGAATAATACGATCACTGTGAATAATATTTAAATCCAGCATAAATGAACCATCCCCACATTCCCCAATAAACACAGAGTGCAGCATGTTGGGTGCACATTCCTACCAGAGCACCACAGATAGAAAATGATGCTCTAACCCACCAGTTATAGTAGATATATGACTGTCATCATGAAGCTATGAACTAGCTTACATATCACCATTCCTTCCTCCGCGGCCAAAATAAGGAACTCCAGATACATGGCTTTTCCAATCCAGTGTGAAAATGAATTAGGTCTAAAATAGCTGAACTGTGGTGTGGTAGCAAGCTAACTACCATGTATTCTTTATTTAAAAAATGGCTTGGTTTGCATAAATTGTGCTGTAGCCAACAGGCTTTCCTCTCCACATTTTGTGAGCTGTAGTCTTGAGCTAATTTGCTCAATACTAATGATGCTAATCAAGTCCCCTGTCAGATATAACTGGCTATGTTGCTCAGATCATTAGTGGATTAAGAGACCATGGTTTAAGGATTATTGTTTGGTGAAATTTACTCTTTCCACTTTGTCTGCCATTTATTTGACTTAATCACGGTAACCTGTATAAAGTTCTAATTATGACTTTGTTTTACAGGTACAGATTGTCTGAATTCAAGGCTGCAACTGAGGATAAAGTGAAGTAAGTTTAGCAATTTTGTCTCATATAAAGAAAAACTATATTTTATATAGTTTTATATATATATATATATATATATATATATATATATATATATTAATGACTAAGACAGTCGTAAGTGTAGAACACAGGGTTTAGGAAAAATTAACCAAAACTGTCTAACATCTTATTTTTTCAATCCCATGTGGAATTTGTACAACATACGAAGGATCCCAGAAGAAAGTCCTCGAGAGCTGGTCAGCTCTGGTCACTGAGAGACAGGTAACCAGTCACAGAAGTCATGTCAGATTTACTGTATATATCCTAGTGTGCTGTATTTAGCTATTATTTAATGTCTGTTCTTGTCTCCTCAGATTAGGACACGGTTAAAGAGAGTCATCACCACAGACCTTTTCCCGTATTTTATCAGACTACTTAATGGTCGTGCAGCTTAGCTCATAGTCTGCTAGTTAGTCGGCAGAGTAGTGTAAAAGGCTGCTGACAATCCAGAGCCGGGACCAGGCCGCAGACAGACAGGCTAAACCGACCGCATGCGAGCTGCTTTGAGGTGTCACCCAGGTTTCACCGTATTGAGACTGTGTCTGTGCCCCGAATTAAACCCAAACATAGAATATCAAAATCTGCTCGTTTTAATAATTTAATCAGTGTTAAATTCACAGATTCAAACAATAACAGCACTACCTGAGACCTAAAGCTATTTAATATTAGATCATTATCCTCGAAAGCAGTCATCGTAAATTAAATTATATGTGATCAGAAACTAGATGTTTTCTGTCTTACTGACACCTGGATTAGACCTGATCAATATATAGCACTAAATGAAGCCACCCCGCAGGTTATAAATATGTACATAGCCCTAGATGATCAGGCAGAGGAGGTGGAGTTTGCATAATCTACCAGAATACACTAAATATTACTCAAAAACACTGTAACACCTTGACTTCTTTTGAGATTCTCTACATTAATATATCAAATCCAGCCACAAATAAAAATGCATTCACACTAATTAATATTTATAGGCCTCCAGGACCCTACTATTTTTTTTTTTAAGAATTTAGTGATTTTGCTGCAGACTTGGCAGTGTGACAGTGTGACAAAGTTATAATAGTAGGAGACTTTAATATTAATTTTTAAAAAGCAGACAATCCATTAACGAAGGCATTTGTATCAATTTTAGATTTTGTCAGAATCACACAAAACGTAACTGGACCCACACATTACTGTAACCATACCCTAGATTTAGTCCTGACCCTGGGTGTTAGCATTGATCATCTAGATATTGTACCTCAAAGCTCAGTAATATCAGACCGTTTTCTAATTTCCTTTAAGCTACATCTTAGGCAAAATGTTAATTTGTCCCCCCAACACTGTCTAAAGCGCTCAATCACCGCAATGACAGCTGTACAGTTTACTAAAAACCTCCCACCCTTATCGACCTCAGCTTACACTCCTTCAGACCAAACGGAGCTAGTTAAATTAACAAAAGATCTAGAAAAAACCCTTCGATCAACCTTAGACAAAGTAGCACCGTTTAGAAGTAAAATGACAAGGCAAAAAAGGCTCGCACCGTGGTACAGCAATCATACTCGTACCAGTGCAGAAACTAGAGCGTAAATGGCGGACGACCAAACTAGAGGTGTTCCACTCTGCCTGGAAGGACAGCCTTAGTCAATATAGAAAGGCACTTATTAAAGCTCGCTCAAAAACAAAAACAATTCCTAGATTACTTTTAAGTGAGATCTCTAAACCTACTTAAAGCCATACAGATTCTCAACCCCAGATTCCAACATCTTTAACCAGTCATGTTTTTATGGACTATTTTAATAATAAAATAGAAAATATGAAACAAATCCAACCCTGCTTATTAAATCAAACATGGCCGTCACTTGGTGGAGCTGCTTTAGAACATAACTTAGTTGTAGAACAAAGGCTGGAAGCCTTTTACCCACTTCCACAGCCAGAACTAGAAAAAATGATTTCCTCAGCAAATTGTACAACCTGTACACTTGACCCAATTCCCTCTAAAATACTAAAAGAAATACTCCCAATTATAATCAGACCTCTTTTAACAATTGTAAATTCATCCCTTAGCCTAGGGCATGTACCCCAAACCCTTAAATTAGCAGTCATAAAACCTTTAATCAAGAAACCAAATCTTGACCCCAGTGTATTGTCTAATTACAGACCCATCTCCAACGTAACATTTATATCCAAGATATTAGAAAAAGCTGTGGCCCAACAACTCTGCTTATACCTGAGTAAAAATGACATGTATGAGAAATTCCAATCTGGATTTAGACCCAATCACAGCACAGAGACAGCCCTAGTGAAGATTACAAATGATCTCCTTCTTGCCTCTGATCAAGGCTAGGTATCTTTATTAGCCCTACTAGACCTCAGTGCAGCCTTTGATACAATAGTTCACACTATTCTACTAGAAAGATTAGAGAAAATGGTTGGAATCACAGGAACAGCCCTATCGTGGTTCATATCTAACGGAACACTATCAGTTTGTAAAGATAAAAGATTTATCTTGAAATTACACAGAAGTAAGATATGGAGTTCCGCAAGGCTCAATTTTAGGACCGCTATTATTTACGTTATACATGTTACCACTGGGCAGTTATAACCAGACATGACGTTAATTTCCATTTTTATGCAGATGACACACAGCTCTATATATCAGCCAAACCTGACGATAAATTTAGATTACAGAAAATGAAGGACTGTGTAAAGGATATAAAACCAAGGATATAAAAGTCCAAAAGACACTAGAAATAAACTAGCAGACTTAATGTTAGACTTGGCTGATGCTTCCAAAACAAAATTCTTCTATTAATATATAAAGCCCTACATGGCCTCGCTCCTGAGTACATGCGGGATCTTATTACATATTACAAACCATCAAGACTACTTAGATCTCAGGGTGCTGCCCTCTGACTTGTTCCCAAAATTCAGAAAACCTTAGCAGGGGGAAGAGCCTTTTCTTATGAAGCCCCCAACTCTGGAATAACCCTCCAGATAATGTTCGGGACTCAAGAGACAGTCTCAATCTTTAAATCTAAGCTGAAAACTCATCTGTTTAGCTTAGATTTTGGTAATTAATGTTTCCCCTTAGATAAAGGTTGTAGATCCAGGGGTTCACGGACACAGGGAATTGTAGTACACTGAGATGCTGGAGCTGTCGTCTCACTGCTTACACGCGATCACTCAGGTTTGTTGATGGTGGAGCAGATGGATGCCAGCGTTTTAGGGTGCTCCCGTGTCTGTGTTACCTTCTGGCTCTCTCCTTTCAATTAGGCTGTTATAAACAGACCTGACGGAGTCGTCAGACACACTCTGATACTGCTCAACATTCTCTGCTCTCTATAAAATTCTCTCAGTACTAACTGTCTCTTTTTACCTTCTCCGAATAAATGGCTACCCAGCCTGACCTGCTGGAAGATTGCCCGCCGAGGTCCCCTCTACCTGCGTCAGACCAGCTGCCACTTACCAGTCCGACTATCAGGCCCCCCACCCACCACCACCCATAGCAGACCAGCGACACACCCGCCTACCACTGCTACCTGTTTAATGACCATGTTAAAACCTAAATTGACTCGTAACTATCTGCCACTATTGATATCACCACTATTAACTCTCTGTTATATCTGGTTTGGTCATTTTTATGAATAATGTTTAAATAGTTCTGACCAGAGGAGGATGTTTTTTTGTTTTTATTAATTACTAATTATGTACAGCAGCTTTGTGACGACAACAGGTGTAAAAAGCTCTATACAAATAAATCTGAATTGACTTTAATTTTGGACTGCCCTGAGAAATCTGTAGGTGCAGGATCTGTTCATGATTCATCAATTTTCATAACTCTATATCCTGTAGAACAACTTCAGAAGATCCAGAAGATTTTACCAGGATGTCTGATTTAAGCCTGTACCTGTTTTTGTGAGGCTAAACTGTGTGCATGTATAGCTTTGAACATGTACTTGTGATGCAGGTATGCTGTGGGTCATGTGAATAATGATTTCTTTTTATTAATGATATAAACTATAGAGGAGCATTACTGAGGAGTCCTGGGCATGTCCCTGTTCATTAAATAGGGGCTTTGTTTTATAGGTTGTACACTGGCAGTGAATGAGTTAACTGAGCTCATCAGTTCAGTAATCAGAAATCCATTCTCTCTCCATTAGCAGAACTGATCATCTGCTCCTCAAACCATTGTTAAGTTGGATCAGCTTTGCTAAAGCAAAGATAGCTGGAAAGTAAGCAAGGAACACTGTAATGAGTGGAGTTGGGAATCACCAGTCCAGTTTTATGACAGAAATCTAACCTTATAGAGCAGAATCATTTTCCTTGCAGACAAAATGGAAACAAACTGTTTCTTCTAATATTTCATGGATATGGATATTTTGTGGAAATGAGACTTACTGATGAGCAATGTAGCTGCTCAACAAGATGCTGTTTCTCGGGAGACTCTTAATGTTTATTTGTGGCAGAGGAGACTATTGTATTACACAACCTCAAAGATGTCCTGTGCAGCGTTGCCTTCGATTGTGTAAATGTTGAGTGTCTGAGCTTTCACAGTGAGTTGTGATGAAGCTCACACCAGACCAGGCCTCTGCAGGAACATACAGATTAAGAAGCTGGATCAGAAGGTGCTTACAGATTAAGTCCCTCTCTCCGGGTGTCACTAATACAAACAAATCTGCAACATAAAATACTTTTTGACTGAGAGCTAAAATTACTGTCTTACATCAATTCCCACTTCCCAAAACTGATTAAGGGAAAAGTGATCTACTTGTGTTATATTTTATTGCTGCTACATTACATATCCTTGGGTTTAAAATTTTAAAGAAAAAAGGTATTGGAGTTTTATTAATCTTTTATATTATATAACTTTAATATTAGCGGGGTAATTCATTAACACAGTGAATTTCTGAAGAAATTATTAATTTTTATTAACTTAATTGTTACTTAGCGAATACCTTAAACTACCTCAAGCTAAATCAATTATTTATTTCAATAATTGTCAGATTATTTGATTGTAAAAATAGTTGTTTGTTGCATCCCTAATCTGCTGCAGCCTGAGAAGTTTAAAAATGAATAAAGATTTTATTTTAATTGAAGTGTTTGTCATTATTGAACAGTATGACTATTACTTGTGTCATTAGTAAGAAAAGGACATTAATATGTAATGTTTAATATCTCAAGCAAATTTGTTAATGAACATTAAAGCACATACACTTACTCATTTAACAAAACTAATAAATATCCTTACTCTGCTTACAGGGCCAAATCTCCTTTCAGTCCAACTTGAGTGTGAAGTAAAATAATTAAAAACAAAGTTTTACTTTTACCACCGTTTACTAAATAAATAAATAACTTAAAAATAACTTATATAAAATAAAAAAGTCAGATACAGACAAACTCATTTGTGTTTATTTACATATAAATGTTTAAGTGTTTTAGGCTGTGGCCAATCGACTGTGGTGAGAAGCAGTTTGACCAATGGTTGATGTAGACGACCGTACTTGTAGACCAAACGCGGGCAGTGAGAAGGCGGGGCTTAAACAGCGGCTTTAAAGCTGTATAAATCCGCACACAGACTGAGTAGCGACTGTAGAAAGAGACACAGACGTGAAATAAATGCGCACACATTTTTTTCACATCCCAAAAAGAGAACATGTCCAGTAAAAAGAGGACGTCTGGTCACCCTGCTTAACGAACCTCCACTTAGTCATTCCTGGAGTTTTGGAATTGTTACTGCTGAATTTACCCCATTTGTTGTGGAACTACTTTTTTGGAGGAGGAAATTTATATTATTTAAGGTTTAGAAAGAATATCAAGGCTTCTCTGCTTTATTTGGTTTGTATAAAATACTCTTAGAATGAATTATCTTTAAAGATGTCTAATAGATCCCAACTGTATTTGGCATTTTGTCTCCAAAACTGGAGGACTATCATTTATCACTTTTAAAATATACTTATTTGACAAGAAAATAATACATAGGTGAAAACTATTACTAATGGTCTTATTCAACTTGTACAAAAGTAATTTCAGACGCAGTAGCAAAATGCAATCATTATGTATATTTGATAAGAAATGTAATAATAAACATATTAGAAACCTGCTTAATATCAAAAATCAAAAATGAGTGAGGAAGTAAATAACCAAATAATTTTGATATGAAGGGAAAATTAAACAGTCATGTGTCCACTGACTAAATAAACCCATCAACTCTAATCAGGATTTCTACTGGAGCTTTCCAGCTGCTGGTCTTTTAACACAGGTTTAACTCAGTCTGATATTAAACGGTATATTTGCGCCATCTGCTGTTCACTTCACCACATTACATCAGCGCAGTATTTTCCTTTTACAGCGTTTATCATTTTTAACATTTTTAAATTATGCTCATATTGTATTATTCAACCAATAATTCTAAATGCTTTTAAATGTATTACCAGATATTTTAACAGATTTTTAATTGAAATTAAATGAAGTTAAACTGGTGATTTTTTGTTGATTGTTGTATAATTGTTATAATCAGAAAAGTGCTGGACACCATCAGGGCACCAGCTAAATTATTAAATGCTGGCACTGAATATACAGTTATAAATAACACGTTTACCAGAAACAGAGACGCTACGACAAACATATGTCTGCCCTTACTGGAGTAACACTGGTGTAATTGGCGCTTTGTCGCCGTCTAGCGGCCAGAATCTGTAACTGACTGTAACTATCATTAAAGAAATGACGAGGCTCGTTTCGTTTGACCCAGTGACTCTGCTGCTGCTGGAGGAACAAGAATAACCCTCTCGTATTGCAGATATTAGATCTATTATTTGATATTATAATAGTGGAATAAAATCCATATTAGAGAATATTGTAACCTACAACTCGATGTCTTTTGTTCAGACGCTAGAGGGACCCCAGAGTGAGTCCAAAACAATGGGTCTATATGAAGCTGTTCAAAATAGTAATTTATAAATGATTCATCATTTTTATACAGATAACAGCTCTCACTGTAACACAGAACAGAGGAAAACAACTCAACACACTTTTAATCAACAATTATAGGACTTCAGTGGTTAAAAATGTTTGAATGTTTTTTTCTGGTCTTTCAGGCAGGAATGATCTTTAATTACTAAAGCAGAAGAAATCCTTACATAAATTAATAAGAAAAAAATGTAACAGCGTACACATCCTGCCCTACAGGAAACAGATGTAGAGCAGAAACCGCTTCCATTCTGGTTACTGAGTGCTGATTGACTGGTGAACTGATCTGCTTATCGGCTGGTCAGACTCACTGACGTCTTGAATTATGTCTCATAATTGATTAAAATGTGTGTTGAGTTGTTTTATGATGTACTGTGTCGAGAACGTGAGCAGTTATCTATATCAAAATGTAGGAGCATTATTATTTTTGCACAAAAGCTCCGTATGGACCCATTCATTTTAGACTTGCGGTTGAGCGTCCTCTAGTGTCCGAACAAAACGGAGGGCATAATCAAGTGCTTTATCCATTTAGAATAATGTCTAATAGTGTTGGTCATATAAAGTCCACAATAGTGGAGCTACAAGTTCTCTGGAACAGCAGCAGCAGAGTCACTGGACCTCCTCATTTATTTCATGATTAGCGTTGGTCAGTTACAGATGCCGGCTGCTAGACGGAGAGAAAGCAACAATTACACTGACCGTACTCTAACAGACATACTGGGGTTGCGGCCCCCAAATCGTTAGCTAATTAGGCCACTGTCGCACCGGTGTCACATCCTCTGACGTCATCTTACAGAAGGACCATTTAGGACACAATACGTTAACCAGCTGATGTAGCTAACATGCTACTCGTTAGCCAGCCGAGCTAATCAACCACCTTGCCTGTATTAGCTATCATGCTACTGGTTAGCCAGCCGCCAAGTTGCACCCCCCCCCCCCCCCACACACACACAGTGTGTTTTATCTAGTAATAGTTGTTTTTTTTATTGCTTTATTATTTTATTTGGATCCCAGTTATCTGCTGATCTTGCACAAGGTTAGCTCGATAGCGGATAGCAAGTGAACGATAACTAGCTTTACCTGTTAGAATCAGCTTTAAATGCCAGAGTAGCAACAACAATATTACATCAGTTTAACTTGCTAATGTTTAACATTTGATTAATAAAGATAAATAGCAACACTTTATTCAGATAAAAACGTCAGTAAATATCTTTCTATAAATTTTAATCTGGCATATAAGTCTGACAGCTGTGTGAAGATGGGCAGTTAATCACGTGCGTGATTTTAATCAATGGAACAGTCGGGGGATAGGATGTGTCACAGCACCGGCCGGTCTGACTTATTTACACCTTACCATAAAGCTAACACTAACAAGTGAACTTCATTCTTTATTTTAGTTCATTTATTTAGATTTTCATTTACTGTATTTATTAATTATTAATGTATTTGGAGTATTGTTAGAATGTACTGCTTGTTTTCTAGACTGAATTCATCCAGTGTGAATAATTCATAAGAGTATTTTATGGACAATAAATCCTTCAACAGGTTTATTTACTATTTAAGTGGTGAAAAATCCACACAGACACATCAGTGGAACGCACCTCGCACCAGCAGGTGTTACAGTATAAGAGCATCACAAAGACCAGAAACCTTTGAGAAACTGACAAAGAACACAAAGTTCAAATGCATTGGTTACACCTAATTGTGATATGAATAAACAAAAGGGCATTAACATACGTGCATAATTAATGACGAGGAAGGAAGCTCAAATATGTTTTTTAGAAGCCCCTCACACCTGGAGATACCCAAACAAGTTGGTATGCAACTTCGAGGTCACTTGAACAATAACTGACTGTGGCCAGCATAGGGGAAAACAGATAAGGCTTACACTTAGGACCGGAGGAGTAGCTAGTTTGTTCCACTCCGGGCGAAGGGGAGTAACTGATTTGTGGACTCCTTCATATGGAGCAGTAAAATTATATCCACCCGAAAGTTATGATTAAGTGCCCAAGTCTATTAGTATGTTAGCCTGGATATAATATACTAAGAGAATGAAGCTAATGGAATACATATGGTGTATGTGAGAGATAATAATCATCTGACTATGTACTACTATAATCTCGAAACCACATTTCCTCCCTTTAGACATAAAATGTCCATAACACAAAGAAGAGATTCGTCAACAAAATACTCAACGTCAACAAACTGTCAGAAACAAGCAAACAAAACCTCAAACCATAGAAAAATGTAAAACAAAGATTCTAACTGTTCAGAACTAGCTGATCTGAATTTAGATCTATGTACACCATTCCGATTACCTTTATGTGGCATAAAATCTAATACAATTGTATATAAACATAGGAGAGAGCGAAGTATACAAATACAAAGTAAGAACAAATATAATACAAAAGTCAAAGTCCTGTCTTTTTCCCAAAAGAAAATTTGAACACACTAGTCGGAAAACAGTGGAAACAATTCTCTGGATGCAGTTTATTCATCAGGAAACTTGTCGACAAGCATCTTGGCATGGAAACAACCGTCTTCTGCCTAGTGTAGTTTTGTACTACATAGGACACGTTGGGCAAAACAGGGAGAGGTTACTAGCACGTCACCTGATCGCCTGAATCCTCAGTTGTAGACACAAAGTTGTCTGGAACAGTCACTCTCTTGCAATGTGAGCAGTGGGTCCAGGTGTCTCTCTCAGCAACTCGAACAGCGGATGGGGTGGTCAGCATAACTTGCCATTCCAACGAGGCTTGTGCCACGCCTTCACTTTTACAGAGTGTAGAGGACCCTCAGCACTCACTGGCAACGCCTCTTTCACCTGCAAACGAATAGACTGAAGAGTTTTGCACAGTGCACTCATATAATCAATCATGTGATCATCGACCTGCTGTAGAAAGCCTTCAACTTGCCTGTAAGGAGAAAGGTTAGGAGTGGAAAACCACATAATACTTCCATTGGGCTCAGTCCTGTTTGGCGGTTTTGCCGTCCTCTAATGTACATCAGTACTATTGGTAGAGCTTGTACAATTTAGACCTGTCTCGGCCGGTACCTTCGACAGTTTCTGTTTGATGGTCTGGTTTAGACGTTCCACCGCACCAGCCGACTGCGGATGATAAGCGCAGTGTGTGTTCAAATTAGTTTCAAAGCATCAGAAAGATGTTGGACCAGTTTGTTCACAAAGTGCGTGCCATTGTCTGATGAAATTTTTACTGGTACTCCAAACCTAGGAATTACTTCCCTTAGCAAGCATTTTGTTACCGCGAGTGCATCAATTTAATCAAACAGGGTCAGAGTTAGAGGTGTGAGCTCTGCATTTGTACACAGAAATGGATGATAACAGCTTCCAATAAATTCGAAATCCCCTTTCTCTCTACTATGGACTACAGAAAACGCATAGTTACTATCTGTAAACAGGCTTGCATCAGCGTAAAAAGCTTGGCAGCTTGAGCCAATAACTGTGAGGGCAGTTTGTGAGTTTCAATCACCTCAAAGTCATTTACAATGGCATAGGCCGTGGAAGGAGAACCATCAACATACAAGACCAGCATTTAAGTCAGGTATGTCAGTCAAGTCTGCGCAAGGTTTAGAAATGATGTCCAGTACAGTCAGACAGTCATGAGGTACACCTTTAAGTTCATTGGGAAGGAGTGTGGCAGGATTCAAAGAATTACAAGGGTGTATCGTAACATGCCAGAGTGAACAAAATGTTCTGTAACGACAGAATTCGCGCATTGGACAAATGTGTCGTTTGAGCCGACGTCAAAATTTGATGAACCTGATGTGGCACATGAACATATGTAGCAGCTATTGAGCGCACACACGGTGGATGTCCGCGAATGACCGGATCCAACCGTTTCGAATAAAAACACAATAGGCCTATTTCTGTTCCCATGGGGTTGAGTCAAGACTCTGCTGTCCATGTCACATGATCATTTAGCATGAGTTCATGGCCATGAGCAATGTCCTGCAAAGGCTGAGAAATTTCTGCAAAATCAATGATCCATGGTCTGCAGTAGTTCAACATTCTGAGCCAGCTCATCATTTGCTTTTTGGTTAAGGGCTTCGGAGACTGGAGGATGCCAACAATTCGTCCAGAATCAATGTTGCACCCTGCAGAGGTCAAGATGTATCCCAAATATTTGACCTTAGGCTGCACTAATTGAAGGTTTGATTTAGAACACGTATGGCCATTGTTTGCTAAAAATATTAGCAGTGCTTTTGTGAAAATTTTACAATGTTCCTTAGACTCTGAACATAACAAAAAGATCTACAAATTGGATCAGAGTGCTGCCCCCGGGTGGCAGGAATGATTCTAGGTTCCGTTTCAATTCTTGTGAAAAGACAGTTGGTGAATCACAACATCCCTGTGGCATAACACACCACTGATAACGTTTCCCCTTAAAAGTGAAAGCAAACCAGAATCTGCTATCCTCCTGCACAGGGATACTGAAGAATACATTAGCCAAGTCAATCACTGAGTAGAATTTCGAATTGGGAGGGATACCTGACAACACAGTGGATGGATTAGTGGAACAAATGGAATTGAATTGTTGTTCAGTCGAAGGAGTTACTGCGGAAGGCAGACAATGCTTTGATGCAGAGCAGAGAGTATTCCCCTGATCGGAATTTAGAACTCGGAATTTGGAACACAGAATTCAGAACTCGGAACTCAGAATTTAGAACTTGGAACGTGGAATTCGAAATTTAAAATTTGGAACTCGAAATTTAGAATTCGGAATTCAGAAGTTGGAATTTGGAATTCCGAACTTGGAATTTGGAACTTGGAACTCAGAACGTGGAATTCGGAATTTAGAATTTGGAATGTGGAATTTAGAATTCATAACTTGGAATTTGGAATTTAGAGCTCGGAACGTGGAATTCAAAATTGAAAAATTTGGAACTCGGAACTCAGAACTTAAAATTCGGAATTCTGAAGTTGGAATTTGGAATTCAGAACTTAGAATTTGGAACTCGGAACGTGGAATTCGTAATTTAAAATTTGGAACTCGGAATTAGGAATGTGGAAATCAGAATTTAGAACTTGGAATTCGAAACTCAGAATTTAGAACTCGGATTTGGAATTTGTAAAGCAGAATGAACCTGTATCAATTCTAATAAAGTTGATAAAGACGATTTTCTGACTTTACGATTATAAATCATGCGGGGACACAGACAGTCTCGATACTGCAGGGTTTGTCTGAAACACTATGAGTGACACTGATCTCTTACTTTTTAATACAAGCAGAGAAATCACAGAATTAATGCTTATAAAATCGAGGAAATCCTCCTAAACTAACCTGACTGGTGGGACTGGGAAGGGCCAGTCAGTCCTGGCGTGGCAGCTTCTCGATGTTCCCGGAGAGAACGTCGGACCCCAGGCAGCTCGGGTGAGGCCTCTTTGTGGAAGAGGACCTGCCGCAAAGATCTTCCAGAAAAATCAGCAGCCAGCAGTGGAGCGAAGAGCCGGTAAACTTCTCTCTTACTCGTCGGTAGGTGAGCAGGGGGCCGAAGACGATGATCCTGGCGTCGGTCTTTTTCCAAACGGTGCTGAAGCCACGACACTGCTGCTGCTAAGGGAAGCCGCCTGCCGAACACGGGCACATGGAAAACAGGAGACAGTGGGAGCAGGTGAAGACGAAGTCGAAGAGCTGTGGTGGTGGCAAAGCTGATATTAAAGACTATAAAGTAGGGACGGTCGCTTGACGCTCTCAGACTCACGTCTCAAACAGCAGTTCAGAGTCTAACCAAAAGTACCGGAGATCACGTGATCGGTGGAACCGAAGCTTTGTTGCGTCACTGAAACGCAATTACATGCCGAGCGCAACGAGCTGAATAAAAAATAAATATGTACTTAACTGGGAAAACTTGCTTCTAGTCACAGAGAAGGAGTGACTAAAGCTCAGCTCTCTGGAGTCATTTAAACCTTTCAAGTCAAGTCAAGTTAAGTCAAATTTACTTGTATAGCACTTTTTACAACTCTTGTTGTCACAAAGCAGCTTTACATAATTAGTAATTAGTAAAAGATAACATAAAAAGACCTGAATGATCCAAGACCCCCAGTGAGCAAGCCAACGGTGACAGTGGCAAGGAAACACTCCCTCAGAGCTGGAGGAAGAAACCTTGGGAGGAACCAAGACTCACAAAGGGGACCCATCCTCTTCTGGTCAGAACTATTTATAAATTATTGGTAAAAGTTACCAAACCATCTATACTGTTAAACTGCTCTGATCATAATCATAATATAATAATCGTGGTGTAGTAGAACTTAATATTGTCATGGCAGTGATGGTCAGAGTAATGATAGTTAATAGTGGTGATATTAATAGTGGCAGATAGTTAAGAGTCCATTTAGGTTTTAACATGGTCATTAGACAATACACTAGGATCAAGATTTGGTTTCTTGATTAAAGGTTTTATGACTGCTCATTTAAGGGTTTTTGGTACATGCCCTAAGCTAAGGGATGAGTTTACAATAGTTAAAAGAGGTCTGATTATAATTGGGAGTATTTCTTTTAGTATTTTAGAGGGAATTGGGTCAAGTGTACAGGTTGTATAATTTGCTGAGGAAATCATTTTTTCTAGTTCTGGCTGTGGAAGTGGGTTGAAGGCTTCCAGCCTTTGTTCTACAACTGAGTTATGTTCTAAAGCAGACGGTCATGTTTGATTTAATAAGCAGGGTTGGATTTGTTGTCTAATATTTTCTATTTTATTAATAAAATAATCCACAAAAGCATTACTGGTTAAGGATGTTGGAATCTGGGGTTGAGAATCTGTCTGGCTTTTAGTAAGTTTAGAGATCTCTCTAAAAAGTACTCTGGGGTTGTTTTTGTTTTTCTCGATCAGCGAGGCCAAACACGCTGAGCGAGCTTTAATGAGTGTCTTTCTATATTGACTAAGGCTGTCCTTCCAGGCAGGGTGGAACCCCTCTACTTGGACATCCAGCGATTTAGCGATGTGGGTGGGCTGTAAGACTCAGCGCCACTGGTGTTCGGGTGGGCTAGATTCGGCCTTAGCGCTAGCATTAGCCTTAGCTTTCCGGCTATGCCGCCGAGACGTCACCCATTCGCCCCGCTGTGAGGGCTCTAACGCCGGAGTGGGGGGTGCTAGCTCTCCCTGAGGCATCCGGGGCTGCTACCAGTGACTCTGTATCCTTTAGTAAAGCCATGATGCTCACCTCCAACTGCTCCACTTTCTCCTCCACAGAGCTAACTAGCTCACATTTAGTACAAACACTATCATTATCACTAGTGGAGGAAAAAGGGTCTAGACTAAACATGCCACACTTCTCACACTCAAAAAGTCCAGAAACAGCCTTAATAAAGTAGAAACTTACCGCCTGCAGTTGATTTGGGCACTGAAATAAACGTTGTTGTAGGTAAAACTGCTGCTCCGCTTTTTGTTGAGTCTTTTGATAAACCTGTGGCTGTAAACACGATCTAACAGCAGTTAGTAAAAGTACGACGCAGTAGATCACTAAACAGACCTAAAAAAATAAGCGCTAGAAAGTGACAGAAAGAGGAAAAACAAGCTAAACACGGAGACAGTGATTCCTCCAAGCTCCAGGTCAGGAGTCAGGATTTCACACAAGGGTTAGCAGCAAGCGGCGAGCTACAGAGACCCGATTCAGATCTAGAGGAGAGACAGTTCCTCCAGAAAAGCAGACAAGTGGTTGCTATGGATACTGAATTATTTCATTTCTAACCAAATAATGTATTAGTTTATTTATTTTAGTTATTATATTTTATTCATTTATTTCATTTATTTAGATGTTACTTTGATCTACTTTATTTTTAAATGTTATTTTTTTAAAGTTGACTTGTACTGTCATATTTTATATTTTATCTCCATATTCTGGTTTTATTTGTGTCAGTTTTGTTTATTAATCTTTTCTTAATATTGTTTTTCTTAATATCTTAATATTAAATCATATTTGTATACTTTACTAATTAAATATTAGTTTATTTATTTTATCATATCATTTATTCTTAATCTTCTATTATCTTGAATTTATTTTTTAATGTTTTTAATTTATTAATTTACCTTCGTTCATTTTAGATAAAATATATCAAATAAAATAGATTTTTCTCTTTCAATCCTCGTCTATTGTAAAAACTGTATTTTTCAAGGGAAATAAAGGTTGGTTGATTGATTGTTTAGTTGATTGTATTTTGTTTTAACGGCCACCCAGAATGTAACAGCTGAATCAAGAATGGCTAATCGTTCAAATTACAGCAGACTTTGAGTTTGCACAATATAAGTGTTCATCAACTGAACAAGCACATAGTGAACGTTGGCTCAGTTTGAGCTAGATCTCATTTTTCTTTCCTGTTAGAATTTTTTGTTAAAGTTACTAAAGTTACCAGTTTTTTTAGAAGTTATTAGTGGGGTCAGTTGGTTAAAACATACTAGCTTGTTCAGTAAAATAAAGTTTTAGTCACCAGCAGATCTTATCAGTTACTTATTGAATTGAGAAGATTGATGAACTGAATGATGAACTAACTCTTACACACTTGCAGTCAGATAAATATCGAGTCACACAAATAGTTGCAATGGACAGACACTGGTTTGATGGATCCACCATTAGGAAGGAGGGGGGGGGTCCTGGAGTCCTGAAAGCCTGTAAGACAACAAAGAAAATCAATACATGTATAGAAACTGAATGATCACCTACCTGTTAGACAGTAAAAAACAGATAGACAGCGAGCTGTACACAGTGACAGATGGATGGACCCTTGATGGACAGATGCAACATTAGGGAGGGAATGGGTAATGGCATCCTCTAAACCTGTAAGACAACAAAGAAAATCAATACATGTATAGAAACTGAATGATCACCTACCTGTTAGACAGGTGCAGACAGATAGACAGCGAGCCGTACACAGTGGCAGATGGATTAAACCTTGATGGACAGATGCACCATCAGGGAGGGAAGGGGTAATGGCATCCTTGGAACCTGAAACACAACAACGACAGTCAATACAGGTTTTGAAACTGAAAGATCACTTTCCTTTTACACAGTTGCAGAACAATACACAGTGAGCCAGACACAGCTGCAGACGGACAGATTGATGGAGGCTGGATCTACGGTCAGCAAGGGAGGGGCTCCGAAGGTCCTAAACCTGTAAGACAAAAAAAAGTCAACACATATATAGAAACTGAATGATGAACTAACTCTTACACACTTGCAGTCAGATAAATATTGAGTCACACAAATAGTTGCAATGGACAGACACTTGTTTGATGGATCCACCATTAGGAAGGAGGGGAGTCCTGAAAGCCTGTAAGACAACAAAGAAAGTCAATACATGTATAGAAACTGAATGATCACCTACCTGTGTTACGGGAAACCTTATTACTTTGTGTGTGATTCTTAATCTAGTAGTATGCAAGTATACTTCAATGTATTGTAATCAAGTTATGCTGTTTCTCTCCTATGCAGTATGCAAGACTATGGCACATGTATAGAACATGTACTCTGTGAGTCATCATAAAGCTTAAGTTAGGAGTAGTTACACTCTGATGTGCTGGTTGCTCATGTTTATGCCCCTATATGGTAGAATAAGTCTGTGAGTGTTTCTAATGTGTATGTACACTTGCAGAATTTAAATATGCAGTCTGTTGTACCACAATGTGGTGGGGAGTAGATGTTTTTGTGTACCAGACACTGTCGACAGGAACTGAAACTGGCTGTGACTGTTTCAACTTCCTAATTTCCTATGTATATAAGAAAGCCATGCATACTTGTTAAGCAGCGACTATATTCTGTTACTCGAATAAAGTTATTACTCACTGCAATACAAGACAGGGTTGTGTTGTTTCTCAACTTCCACCACACCTGTTAGACAGTAGCAAACAGATAGACAACGAGCCGTACACAGTGACAGATGGATGGACCCTTGATGGACAGATGCACCATTAGGGAGGGAAGGGGTAATGGCATCCTCAGAACCTGTAAGACAACAAAGAAAATCAATACATGTATAGAAACTGAATGATGACCTAACTCTTACACACTTGCAGTCAGATAGATATCGAGTCACACAAATAGTTGGAATGGACAGACCCTTGTTTGATGGATCCACCATTAGGAAGGAGGGGGGGTCCTGGAGTCCTGAAAGCCTGTAAGACAACAAAGAAAATCAATACATGTATAGAAACTGAATTATCACCTACCTGTTAGACAGTAGCAAACAGATAGACAGCGAGCCGTACACAGTTGCAGATGGATGGACCCTTGATGGACAGATGAACCATCAGGTAGGGAAGGGATATTGGCATCCTCAGAACCTGAAAGATAACAAACAGTGTCAATACATGTATAGAAACTGAAAGATCACTTACCTTTTACACAGTTGCAGAACAATAGAAAGTGAGCTAGACACAGATGCAGATGGATGGACTCTTGATGGACAGATGCACCATCAGGGAGGGAAGGGGTATTGGCATCCTCAGAACCTAAATGATAACAACGACAATCAATACAGTTTTTGAAACTGAAAGATCACTTACCTTTTACACAGTTGCAGAACAATAGACAGTGAGGCAGACACAGCTTCAGATGGACAGATTGATGGTGGCTGAATCTACGTTCAGGGAGGGAGGGGCTCTGAAAGTCCTAAACCTGTAAGACAAAAAAAAACAAAACGTCAATACCTGTATAGAAACTGAATGATGAACTAACTCTTACACACTTGCAGTCAGAAAGATCGAGTCACACAAATAGTTGCAATGGACAGACACTTGTTTGATGGATCCACCATTGGGAAGGAGGGGGGGGGGATCCTGGGGTCCTGAAAGCCTGTAAGACAACAAAGAAAATCAACACATGTATAGAAACTGAATGATCACCTACCTGTTAGACAGTAGCAAACAGATTGACAGCGAGCCGTACACAGTGGCAGATGGATTAAACCTTGATGGACAGATGCACCATCAGGGAGGGAAGGGGAAATGGCATCCTCGGAACCTGAAAGACAACAAGACAGTCAATACAGGTTTTGAAACTGAAAGATCACTTACCTTTTACACAGTTGCAGAACAATACACAGTGAGCTAGACACAGCTGCAGACGGACAGATTGATGGAGGCTAGATCTACGGTCAGCTAGGGAGTGGCTCAGAAGGTCCTAAACCTGTAAGACAAAAAAAGTCAATACATATATAGAAACTCAATGATGACCTAACTCTTACATACTTGCAGTCAGATAAATATCGAGTCACACAAATAGTTGCAATAGACAGACACTTGTTTGATGGATCCACCATTAGGAAGGAGGGGGGGGGGGTCCTGGAGTCCTGAAAGCCTGTAAGGCAACAAAGAAAATCAATACATCTATAGAAACTGAATGATCACTTACCTGTTAGACAGTCGAAAACAGATAGACAGCGAGCCATACACAGTGACACATGGATGGACCCTTGATGGACAGATGCATCATCAGGGAGGGAGGGGGTAATGGCATCCTCTAAACCTGTAAGACAACAAAGAAAATCAATACATGTATAGAAACTGAATGATCACCTACCTGTTAGACAGTAGCAAACAGATTGACAGCGAGCCGTACTAGTGGCAGATGGATTAAACCTTGATGGACAGATGCACCATCAAGGAGGGAAAGGGTAATGGCATCCTCTAAACCTGTAAGACAAAAAAAACCTGTAAGACATAAATGTATAGAAACTGAATGATCACCTACCTGTTAGTCAGTAGCAAACAGATAGACAGCAAGCCGTACACAGTTGCAGATGGATGGACCCTTGATGGACAGATGCACCATCAGGGAGGGAAGGGGTATTGGCATTCTCAGAACCTAAATGATAACAAAGACAATCAATACAGGTTTTGAAACTGAAAGATCACTTACCTTTTACACAGATGCAGAACAATAGACAGTGAGGAAGACACAGCTGCAGATGGACAGATTGATGGTGGCTGAATCTACGGTCAGGGAGGGAGGGGCTCTGAAAGTCCTAAACCTTTAAGACAAAAAAAACAAAAAAAAATGTCAATACATGTATAGAAACTGAATGATGACCTAACTCTTACACACTTGCAGTCAGATAGATATCGAGTCACACAAATAGTTGGAATGGACAGACCCTTGTTTGATGGATCCACCATTAGGAAGGAGGGGGGGTCCTGGAGTCCTGAAAGCCTGTAAGACAACAAAGAAAATCAATACATGTATAGAAACTGAATTATCACCTACCTGTTAGACAGTAGCAAACAGATAGACAGCGAGCCGTACACAGTTGCAGATGGATGGACCCTTGATGGACAGATGAACCATCAGGTAGGGAAGGTATATTGGCATCCTCAGAACCTGAAAGATAACAAACAGTGTCAATACATGTATAGAAACTGAAAGATCACTTACCTTTTACACAGTTGCAGAACAATAGAAAGTGAGCTAGACACAGATGCAGATGGATGGACTCTTGATGGACAGATGCACCATCAGGGAGGGAAGGGGTATTGGCATCCTCAGAACCTAAATGATAACAACGACAATCAATACAGTTTTTGAAACTGAAAGATCACTTACCTTTTACACAGATGCAGAACAATAGACAGTGAGCCAGACACAGCTGCAGATGGACAGATTGATGGTGGCTGGATCTACGGTCAAGGAGGTAGGGGCTCTGAACGTCCTGAACCTGTAAGACAACAAAGAAAGTCAATACATGTATAGAAACTGAATGATCACCTACCTGTTAGACAGTAGCAGACAGATAGACAGCAAACCGTACACAGTGACAGATGGATGGACCATTGATTGACAGATGCACCATCAGGGAGGGAAGGGGTAATGGCATCCTCTGAACCTGTAAGACAACAAAGAAAATCAATACATGTTTAGAAATGAATGATCACCTACCTTTTAGACAGTAGCAAACAGATTGACAGCGAGTTGTACACAGTGACAGATCTATGGAGCCTTGATGGACAGATGCACCATCAGAAAAGGAAGGGGTAATGGCATCCTCTAAACCTGTAAGACAACAAAGAAAATAAATACATGTAAAGAAACCGAATGATCACCTACCTGTTAGACAGAAGAAAACAGATTGACAGCGAGCCATACACAGTGACAGATGGATGAACCGTTGATGGACAGATGCACCATCAGGGAGGGAAGGGGTAATGGCATCCTCTAAACCTGTAAGACAAAAAAAAAAAATCAATACATGTTTAGAAACTGAATGATCACCTACCTTTTAGACAGTAGCAAACAGATTGACAGCGAGTTGTACACAGTGACAGATCTATGGAGCCTTGATGGACAGATGCACCGTCAGGGAGGGAAGGGGTAATGGCATCCTCTAAACCTGTAAGACAACAAAGAAAATCAATACATGTATAGAAACTGAATGATGAACTAACTCTTACAGACTGGCAGTAAGAAAGATCGAGTCATACAAATAGTTGCAATGGACAGACACTTGTTTAATGGATCCACCATTAAGAAGGAGGGGGGGGTCCTGGAGTCCTGAAAGCCTGTAAGACAACAAAGAAAGTCAATACATGTATAGAAACTGAATGATCACCTACCTGTTAGACAGTAGCAAACAGATAGACAGCGAGCCGGACACAGTGACAGATGGATGGACCCTTGATGGACAGATGCACCATCAGGGAGGGAATGGGTAATGGCATCCTATAAAACTATAAGACAACAAAGAAAATCAATACATGTATAGAAACTGAATGATCACCTACCTGTTAGTCAGTAGCAAACAGATAGACAGCGAGCCGTACACAGTTGCAGATGGATGGACCCTTGATGGACAGATGAACCATCAGGGAGGGAAGGGGTATTGGCATCCTCAGAACCTGAAAGATAACAATGACAATCAATACAGGTTTTGAAACTGAAAGATCACTTACCTTTTACACAGTAACAAACAGATTGACAGCGAGTTGTACACAGTGACAGATCTATGGAGCCTTGATGGACAGATGCACAATCAGGGAGGGAAGGGGTAATGGCATCCTCTAAACCTGTAAGACAACAAAGAAAATCAATACATGTATAGAAACTGAATGATCACCTACCTGTTAGAGAGGTGCAGACAGATAGACAGCGAGCTGCACACAGTGACAGATGAATCGACCATTGATGGACAGATGCACCATCAGGGAGGGAAGGGGTATTGGCATTCTCAGAACCTGAAAGACAACAAAGAAAAATCAATACATGTATAGAAACTGAATGATTACCTACCTGTTAGAAGGGTGCAGACAGATAGACAGCGAGCCATACACAGTGACAGATGGATGGACCCTTGATGGACAGATGCACCATCAGGGAGGGAAGGGGTAATGGCATCCTCTAAACCTGTAAGACAACAAACAGTGTCAATAAATGTATAGAAACTGAATGATCACCTACCTGTTAGACAGTAGCAAACAGACAGAAAGCGAGCCGTACACAGTGACAGATGTATGGACCCTTGATGGACAGATGCACCATCAGGGAGGGAAGGGGTATTGGCATCCTCAGAACCTAAATAATAACAGCGACAATCAATACAGGTTTTGAAACTGAAAGATCACTTACCTTTTCCACAGTTGCAGAACAATAGGGAGTGAGGCAGACACAGCTGCAGATGGACAGATTGATGGTGGCTGAATCTACGGTCAGGGAGGGAGGGGCTCTGAAAGTCCTAAACCTTTTAGACAAAAAAAACAAAAAAAAAACGTCAATACATGTATAGAAACTGAATGATGACCTAACTCTTACACACTTGCAGTCAGATAGATATCGAGTCACAAAAATAGTTGGAATGGACAGACCCTTGTTTGATGGATCCACCATTAGGAAGGAGGGGGGGTCCTGGAGTCCTGAAAGCCTGTAAGACAACAAAGAAAGTCAATACATGTACAGAAACTGAATGATCACCTACCTGTTAGACAGTAGCAAACAGATAGATAGCGAGCCGTACACAGTGACAGATGGATGGACCCTTGATGGACAGATGCACCATCAGGGGGGGGAAGGGGTAATGGCATCCTCTAAACCTGTAAGACAACAAACAGTGTCAATACATGTATAGAAACTGAATGATTACCTACCTGTTAGACAGTAGCAAACAGATAGACAGCGAGCCGTACACAATGACAGATGGATGGACCCTTGATGGACAGATGCACCATCAGGGAGGGAATGGGTAATGGCATCCTCTAAAACCATAAGACAACAAAGAAAATCAATACATGTATAGAAACTGAATGATCACCTACCTGTTAGACAGTAGCAAACAGATAGACAGCGAGCCGTACACAGTGGCAGATGGATGCACCATCAGGGTGGGAAGGGGTAATGGCATCCTCTGAACCTGTATGACAACAAAGAAAATCAATACATGTATAGAAACTGAATGATCACCTACCTGTTAGACAGTAGCAAACAGATAGACAGCAAGCCGTACACAGTTGCAGATGGAAGGACTCTTGATGGACAGATGCACCATCAGGGAGGGAAGGGGTATTGGCATCCTCAGAACCTAAATGATAACAACGACAATCAATACAGGTTTTGAAACTGAAAGATCACTTACCTTTTACACAGTTGCAGAACAATAGACAGTGAGCCAGACACAGCTGCAGATGGACAGATTGATGGTGGCTGGATCTACGGTCAAGGAGGTAGGGGCTCTGAACGTCCTGAACCTGTAAGACAACAAAGAAAGTCAATACATGTATAGAAACTGAATGATCACCTACCTGTTAGACAGTAGCAGACAGATAGACAGCGAGTTGTACACAGTGACAGATCTATGGACCCTTAATGGACAGATGCACCATCAGGGTGGGAAGGGGTAATGGCATCCTCTAAACCTGTAAGACAACAAAGAAAATCAATACATATTTAGAAACTGAATGATCACCTACCTTTTAGACAGTAGCAAACAGATTGACAGCGAGTTGTACACAGTGACAGATCTATGGACCCTTAATGGACAGATGCACCATCAGGGAGGGAAGGGGTATTGGCATTCTCAGAACCTGAAAGACAACAAAGAAAATCAATACATGTATAGAAACTGAATGATCACCTACCTGTTAGAAGGGTGCAGACAGATAGACAGCGAGCCATACACAGTGACAGATGGATGGACCCTTGATGGACAGATGCACCATCAGGGAGGAAAGGGGTAATGGCATCCTCTAAACCTGTAAGACAACAAACAGTGTCAATAAATGTATAGAAACTGAATGATCACCTACCTGTTAGACAGTAGCAAACAGACAGATAGCGAGCCGTACACAGTGACAGATGTATGGACCCTTGATGGATAGATGCACCATCAGGGAGGGAAGGGGTATTGGCATCCTCAGAACCTGAAAGATAACAAAGAAAATCAATACAGGTTTTGAAACTGAAAGATCACTTACCTTTTACACAGTTGCAGAACATTAGACAATGAGCTAGACTGCAGATAGACAGTTTGATGGTGGCTGGATCTACGGTAAGTGAGGGACAGGCTCAGAAGGTCCTAAACCTGTAAGACAAATAAAAAAGTCAAAACATGTATAGAAACTGAATAATGAACTAACTCTTACACACTTGCAGTACAATAGATATCGAGTCACACAAATAGTTGCAATGGATAGATCCTTGTTTGATGGATCCACAATTAGGAAGGGGGGGGCGGAGACCTGAAAGCCTGTTAGACATCAAAGAAAATCAATACATGCATAGAAACTGAATGATCACCTACCTTTTAGAATGTAGCAAACAGATAGACAGCGAGCCGTACACAGTGACAGATGGATGGACCCTTAATGGACAGATGCACCATCAGGGAGGGAAGGGGTAATGGCATCCTCTAAAACTATAAGACAACAAAGAAAATCAATGCATGTATAGAAACTGAATGATCACCTACCTGTTAGACAGTAGCAAACAGATAGACAACGAATCGTACACAGTGGCAGATGGATGCAACATCAGGGTGGGAAGGGGTAATGGCATCCTCTGAACCTGTATGACAACAAAGAAAATCAATACATGTATAGAAACTGAATGAACACCTACCTGTTAGACAGTAGCAAACAGATTGACAGCGAGCCGTACACAGTGTCAGATTGATGAAACCTTGATTGACCGATGCACCATCAGGGAGGGAAGGGGAAATGGCATCCTCAGAACCTAAAAGACAACAAAGACAGTCAATACAGGATTTGAAACTGAAAGATCACTTACCTTTTACGCAGTTGCAGAACAATACACAGTGAGCCAGACACAGCTGCAGACGGACCGATTGATGCAGGCTGGATCTACAGTCAGCGAGGGAGGGGCTTAGAAGGTCCTAAACCTATAAGACAAAAAAAAGTCAATACATGTATAGAAACTGAATGATGAACTAACTCTTACACACTTGCATTCAGAAAGATCGAGTCACACAAATAGTTGCAATGGACAGACTTATTTGATGGATCCACCATTACGAAGGAGGGGCTGGGGTCCTGGAGTCCTGAAAGCCTATAAGACAACAAAGAAAGTCAATACATGTATAGAAACTGATTGATCACCTACCTGTTAGACAGTAGCAAATAGATAGAGAGCCGTACACAGTGACAAATGGATAGAACCTTGATGGACAGATGCACCATCAGGGAGGGAAGGGGTAATGGCATCCTCTACACATGTAAGACAACAAAGAAAATCAATACATGTATACATACTAAATGATCACCTATCTGTTAGAAAGGTGCAGACAGATAGACAGCGAGTTGCAGATAGATGGCCCCTTGATGGACAGATGCACCATCAGGGAGGGAAGGGGTATTGGCATCCTCAGAACCTGAAAGATAACAAGGACAATCAATACAGGTTTTGAAACTGAAAGATCACTTACCTTTTACACAGTTGCAGAAGAATAGACAGTGAGCCAGACACAGCTGCAGATGGACAGATTGATGGTGGCTGGATCTATGGTTAGGGAGGGAGGGGCTCTGAAGGTCCTGAACCTGTAAGACAACAAAGAAAGTCAATACATGTATAGAAACTGAATGAATAACTAACTCTTACACACTTGAAGTCAGATTGATATCGAGTCACACAAATAGGTGCAATGGACAGACCCTTGTTTGATGGATCCACCATTAGGAAGGTGAGGGGGAGTCCTGAAAGCCTGGAAGACAACAAAGAAAGTCAATACATGTATAGAAACTGAATGATCACCTACCTGTTAGACAGTAGAAAACAGATAGACAGCGAGCTGTACACAGTGGCAGATGGATGGAACCTTGATGGACAGATGCACCATCAGGGAGGGAAGGGGTAATGGCATCCTCGGAACCTGAAAGACAACAAAGACAGTCAATACAGGTTTTGATACTGAAAGATCACTTACCTTTTACACAGTTGTAGAACAATACACAGAGAGCCAGATACAGCTGCAGATGGACAGATTGATGGTGGCTTGATCTACGGTCAGGGAGGGAAGGGCTCTGAAGGTCCTAAACCTGTAACACAAATAAAAAAGTCAATACATGTATAGAAACTGAATGATGACCTAACTCTTACACACTTGCAGTCAGACAGATAGCGAATCACTCACACATCATTGCAATGGACAGACCATTGTTTGATGAATACACCATTAGGAACGAGATGGGGGGGGGTCCTGGAGTCCTGAAGGCTTGTGAGACAACAAAGACTGTCAATACATGTCTAGAAACTGAATGATGACCAAACTCTTACACACTTGCAGTCAAATACATATCAAGTCACACAAATAGTTGCAATGGACAGACCCTTGTTTGATGGATACACATTAGGAAGGAGGGGGGGGGGCCTGGAGTCCTGAAAGCCTGTAAGACAACAAAGAAAATCAATACATGTATAGAAACTAAATGATCACCTACCTGTTAGACAGTTGCAGAACAATACACAATACACAGTGATCACCTACCTGTTAGATAGGTGCAGACAGATATACAATGAGCCATACACAGTTGCAGATGGATGGAACCTTGATGGCCAGATCCACCATCAGGGAGGGAACTGAACCTGTAAGACAAAAAAAAGTCAGTACATGTCTAGAAACTGAATTATCACCTACCTGTTAGACAGTAGCAAACTGTTAGACAGTAGAAAACAGATACACAGCGAGTCAAACAAAGTGGCAGATGGATGGACCCTTGGTGCACAGATGCAACATCAGGGAGGGAAGGGCTAATTGCATCCTCGGAATCTGAAAGACAACAAAGACAGTCAATACAGGTTTTGAAACTGAAAGATCACTTACCTTTTACACAGTTGCAGATCAATAGACAGTGAGCCAGACACAGCTGCAGATGGACAGATTGATGGTGGCTGGATCTACGGTCAGGGAGGGAGGGGCTCAGAAGGTCCTGAACCTGTAAGACGAAAAAAAGTCAATACATGTATAGAAACTGAATGATGACCTAACTCTTACACACTTGCAGTCAGATAGATAGCGAGTCACACACTCCATTGCAATGGACAGACCCTTGTTTGGTGGATCCACCATTAGGAAAGAGGAGGGTGGGGTCCTGGGGTCCTGAAAGCCTGTAAGACAACAAAGAATTAGAGAACTTGTAAGACAAAAAAGAAAGTCAATACATTAGCAAACTGGATGATTATTTGTATGACAGTGTATAAGAGGTAAATGATCATTCAAACACAGTTGCAGATGGAAAGAGCCTT
Source organism: Salminus brasiliensis (assembly GCF_030463535.1). Lineage (NCBI taxonomy): Eukaryota > Metazoa > Chordata > Actinopteri > Characiformes > Bryconidae > Salminus > Salminus brasiliensis. The sequence goes on along the minus strand of NC_132898.1, from coordinate 14,030,090 downwards.
GTTGGCCGGGTTTGAACAAGTTAAAGTTTATTAATGTTCCTGCTGGAACAGCCTGACAAAAGTGTGTTGTAGTAATCTAACCGTGAGTTTAAGTGTGTACTAGCTTTTCTGCATCCTGTAGAGATAAGGAATTTCTTAGTTTGCCAATGTAGAAAATCTTTTCTATGTATTTAGCTATATGTTGCTCAAATGATAGATCTGAATCAAATTAGACACCAAGACTTGTAGATGCTTAACCTGGAATAATGGAAAAAACAGTCTAACATTTAGTCTGAGTTTACTTCTAGTGTCTTTTGGACCCAAAAAGAGAACCTCTGTTTTGTTACTTTTAAGAAGAACAAAGTCATTTGGCATCCAGAGTACATCCTTCACACAGTCCTCAATTTTCTTTAATCTAGAGTTACCATCAGGTTTGGCTGATATATAGAGCTGTGTCATCTGCATCTGAAAGTTAACATCATGTCTGCTTATAACTGCCCAGTGGTAACATCTATAATGTAAATAATATATGCCCTTAAATAGAGCATTGTGGAACTCCAGATCAGACTTCTATATAATTTAGAAATACTGACTGATAGGGTTCGTTTAGATATGATTTGAACCACAATAGGGCTGTTCCTGTGATTCCAACCATGTTCTCTAATCTTTCTAATAGAATAGTGTTATCTATAGTGTCAAAGGCTAAACTGAGGGTGAGTAGGGCTACATAGCAAGAGGCAAGAAAGAGATCGTTTGTAATCTTCACTTGGGCTATCTGAATCCAGATTGGAATTTCTCATACATTTCATTTTTACTCAGGTATAAGCAGAGTTGTTGAGCCACAGCATTTTCTAATATCTTGGACAGAAATGTTAAGCTTGAGATGGGTCTGTAATTGACAGTACACTAGGATCAAGATTTAGTTTCTTAATCAAAGGTTTTATAACAGCAAATTTAAGGGATTTGGGTACATGGTCTTAGGTAAGGGATGCATTTACTATTGTTAAAGGAGGTCTGATTATAATTGGGAGTAATTCTGACAGTATTTTAGAGGGAATCGGGTCGAGTGTACAGGTTGTAAAATTTATTGAGGAAATAATTTTTTGTTAGTTCTGGCTGTGGAAGTGTGTAGAAGACATCCAGCCTTTTTTCTACAACTAATTTATGTTCTAAATCAGCTACACCGGGTGACAGCCATGTTTAATTTAATAAGGAGTGTTGGATTTGTTGTCAAATATTTTCTATTTTATTATTAAAATAGTCCATAAAAATATTACTGGTTAAGGTAGTAGGGATCTGGGGTTGAGAATTTGCCCAACATACCTGACTTGGGTTGTATATTTAACAGTCTAAATTTAAATTTATTTGTGGAAGTTACTTGTACTGGTAAGATTTGATACATATACATCCTTTTTTCCCCCCTAAGATTGTTAAAACCAATTTTCTGTTCTCTATATATGCTCGATACTGCAGGGTTTGTTTGAAATGTGAGCAAGTGATACTAATATTACTTTTTTAATACAAGCAGAGAAAGGGCAGAACAAATGGTTTGAATGCAGTAAATTATCACTTACCTGACAGATCTCAGGCAGCACAGGTGTAGCCTTTCTCGGTGGTAGAGGACAGAACGTCAAACCTGCAGTCAGCAGTGGAGCGTTTAGAGTCAGCTGAACGGCTTGCTTCCTCGATCCTGGCGTCTGTTTTCTTCCAAACAGTGTCTGGAATTTAGTGTACTAGAGGTCTTCCAGGCATTCCAGCATTACCCTTTGGGCCCTATATTTAATAGGGTCTTACAATAAAATCTCCAACAATGAGAACACCGTCTGCAGTAGTTGCCCTCTCTGCTGGAGCATGCAGAGCCATAGACAAAGTCGATAAAGGCCCAGTTGCTTCAGGGTAGAACAATATCTCTCTCGGTAAATCGCTCAAAGAAAAAAAATTCAATAAACATCAGCTCCCACCTTAGGTCTTCCACTTCCTTTTTGTTTTTCTTTTTTCTGGCCCAGGGAGAAAGGAAATTGCGCAATATGCAGAGGTGGTCAGAGTTAGGGGACCTGTCAATAATAGGTGCCGTCCTCAAACTTTTCCACATCTGTTGAAGAAAAAATTTAGAAAAACTTGTTAACTTGTTTACTGTAAATGCAGTGTCTTGTCTGCTAATGTTACTGAACATGTATACATTACTCTGTATTTAAAAGTGAAAATTAATTAGAACATTTTTGTGTAGGATGTAAGCTAATTACAAATAATGCTAATGATAGTGGGTACGATACACACTCAGTGCAGCATACGGAATGATGAAGCATCTGGTGCTAAGGTGGTGGTATGGGGGCCCCAAAATGAAAATCTGCTTAGAGCGCAATAAAGTCCTGGGCTGGCCCTGGTCACGCGGATGCTTCCAGGGCCTCTCCATGGCCACCATATTCCTCGAAAGTAAACACAGAAGTTAGTTAGTAAAGCAAACTAATGTAAAGTAAGACACACCGCAGACAGCACAAGATCATAGTTTTATCAAGGATAAAACTATGATAAACAAGCCAAAGCTAATATTACAGTCACATGAGATTGACAAGCAGTATGGCTGGTTGGGAGAAGTTGTCCCATTAACTTAAATCCTAACTAATCTGAATATTTATCCTTTTCAGCTATTTGTCTGTTATGTATTTCATTATCCAACTTTCTACTGTTCGAAACCGTTCATCCATAAGAAATAAGAAAAAATTTTAAGCCTTCATGAGGGAAGGGGCAGTTGCTACCGAACCAGGTGATGCTAGCCCGAAATGGGACAGAATGCTAATTTGGAAAACATCCTTGACGAAGTGAGTAGAATGAGAAGATGGGAAGACTCCACTCAACAACTGGTGAATGGCCGCGAGCTGCATGGCAAGTGCATAGATAATCTGTAGAGCTGTGTGGAAGATCTGGAAAATAGGCAATAGACAATAGTCAGATTGTTGGGCTTAAAAGAGGGCATTGAAGGGGAGAACTTGATTGTATGCCTTGAAAAGATACTGTCAGAAGGCCTGCACATGCACATTAACAACAAATTTGAAATTGAAAGAGCACACTGCTCTCCCGGATCTCATCCGAATGAAGACCAGCTTCAGAGATTCATCCTGATAAAGTTTCTGCGTTCAACCGTAAGAGATAATGTCTTAAAAAGCAACCCTAAAGCATCAGCAGTTACTGATGGGGAATAAACTATAAAACATCCACTAGCACAAGGGGACTGAGAGGTAGTAGACATCTCAGACATTCCACTGACCTAAGTTAAGTTCTCTCCTTTTGTTTTCCCTTTTTTCTCTTTGTTGTTAGTTTTGTGGACATGAATTTAACAAGAGAATCCTCAGCTGGCTGCTGGAGACATTTTTCTGTTCATGTTCTCTCCTCTGCTGTGGAGAAAAGATTTTTGTTGGCCTGTTTGGCTATGTTGGTTAATTTTAGAATTACATGTATCCTAATAATGTTCAGTGGTACAAAAGCAGTAGCCTATATTATATAGGCTATATATATATATATATATATATATATATATCTCTACTACAGGAGGAGTTATTTTCTTAAGAACTTGCAGAGCACCTATCCTCATTTTAATTTGGGTAGCACAGACAGCATAGCAATGGTTTGGGAGGCATCTAAAGTGTACATTGGGGTAAAAGGATTGCGGATTTCGGAATGGGAAAAATAGCTCAATTGGAGTATTAAAACATTGGCAGCAGAACTAAATAGCATGGAAAAAAAGTTGGCCAGATATTACTCTAAAAGCGTATTTAAAAACATTTGTGATCATCATTCAGCAATCCTTTTTATGAGTCAGAAGAAAAACTGACAGACCTTTGACCAGACAGTTAAAATAACAAATCTCTCTCCACATCATTCCAGCAATAAGAGCAGGGGGTTCTCTTATAACATCTTCCAAGGGTATTAATGGGGTCTTTAAAGAATTCTATGAGAACCTGTATAGATCATCTGGTGCTTTACTAGAGCTATTAGCCCCAGATTTTTTTCTCAAACATAAATCTTCCAAAGTTATCTTCTGATCAAGCATCTATTCTTGATGCACCAATAACCTAAGAAGAGGTTAAAACAGGGGCATGAAAACAGGGAAATCACCAGGAACAAATGGGTTTCCGGTGGAGTACTATAAAGAATATATAGATATAATTACTCCAATACTGACAAATGTGTTTCAGGAGGCTTTTTAAAGAGGCTCACTTCCACCATCTCTTAAAAAACACTCCTCACTCTGATACCTTAGAAAGGAAGAGATCATATGGATCCGGCCTCAGACCAATTAGCCTCATCATTGTATATAGTAAGATACTGGCTAAGGTTCAGATTGGAAACAATCTTAAGGGGTAGGTCTTCCACTGATAATTTGAGAAGGCTCATGCACTTAATGTGGTTAAATGCCTCCTAGTCAATGTGAAATGCAAGTGGCCACTGTATCGCTTGATGCTCAGAAGGCCTTCGATAGGGTCGAGTGGGACTTCTTACACTCGACCCTGTTGAGGTTTGGTTTTGGTTCTGGTTTTGCTAAAAGGATAAAAATATTTGTCAAAACTAATGCTTTAGGATTGCTGTATGTCACTGCTCTTATTTACAATTGCGCTGGAACCCCTAGCGGTGGCCATAAGAGCGAACCCTGCCATCAAAGAAGTAAACCCAGTCACTATGCACTCTTCAGAGGCCTGGGCAAAGGTTCATAAATTGCACAGGATTTCCCACTACAAACAACATTATGCATCACTCTGGTTCAACCCAGAGGTGAAGATTGGGAAGCAGAAAGTGTTTTGGAAATGGTGGCTAGACAAGGGTATACACACTGAATTATCTCTATACAGAGGAGACATTTATGTAATTTACTGAACTTGTTCAACAGTAAATGCTACACGAAAAAGGTGATTTCTGGAAATATTTACAAATTAGACATTGCATGATTAGAAAGCCTTGGTCAGTAAGATCAGCCGATCCAATGGTTAACTATCTAGATAACCATTTTAATCATAAGGCATCAATATTTTATAAAAACTCAATTAAGGGAAATAAAGTAAAAAAAATAATAAATAATAATAAAGGGAAATTTATACAATATAAAATTCTGCACTGGTATTATTGGACACATTGTAGGCTCTTTAAAATAGGACTAACAAATAGTAGTTTATGTTGGAAGTGTAAAAAAGAAATGTGAACCTTTTTTCATTTCATATGGGAATGACACATGGTTAAACCATTTTGGCACAGTATGTTGGTATTTTTGGACACATGGGCGAGAGTAGCCCTGCCAGTCTCTCCCCACTTATGTCTCTTGGGAGATAAAACAGAAACCTCAAATCTAACAAAAGGCGTATATTCAGTTTTGATGGTGGGGATAACCTCAGCCATCAGAGTTATGGGCATGTAGAGTTAAAGGGCCTGTAGAACTGGGGATTTGGGATTATTTCAAGGATCATCTCATTTCTAACTGACAGCATGATTATAAGACTAAAACTAAGATGTTTGTATACCTTATTATTTCACTTTATAATTATTATTGAAGGATGGGTGTTTGTATAATGTGTATCAGTATGTATATCTGTACCAAATGAGCTTTTGTTTACTGTGTTAAACTACAAAAAAAAAAAAAAAAATGACTAGGAGTAGCAAGTAGATAGGTAAAGACCGGGATAGACAGAAAGAGCCTTGAGGATGGATGGATGGAAAAGAGCATTGTAGAGGGACAGACAGGAAAGCAACCCACAGAATCTTACTAAACTCAGTTAACATGGCTGCGTAAATCTAACCTCCCATGCCCAATCTCACCACTTTCACGGGTGGTACCATTTCCACACATTTCTAAGACAAAGATGTTGCATTTGAAAGAACAAAGATCATACAAGATAACACTCATTACAGTATAACACTTCACCGAAGTGTATCGGGTTGTCTTACTAACAAGCCAAAAACAAAAACAAACAAACAAATAAATAAATAAATAAAACACAAACACAGACCAGGCCACAGACAGACATATGTACATAGCACTAGATTATCAGGCAGAGGAGGTGGAGTTTGCATAATCTACCAGAATACACTTGATATTCAAAAACACTGTATCACCTTCACTTCTTTTGAGATTCTCTACATTAATATATCAAATCCAGCCACAAATAAAAATGCATTCACATTAATTAATATTTGTAGGTCTCCAGCACCCTACTCTGGATTTTTAAAAAGAATTTAGTGATTTTGCTGCAGACTTGGCAGTGTGCAGTGACAAAGTTAGAATAGTAAGAGACTTCAATATTCATTTTGAAAAAGCAGACAATCCATTAACAAAGGCGCCTGCGCCGATCTTAGATTCTGTCGGCATCACACAAAACATAACTGAAACCACACATTACTGTAACCATACCCTAGATTTAGTCCTGACCCTGTGTGATAGCATTGATAATCTAAATATTCTACCTCAAAGCTTAGTAACATCAGACCATTACCTAATCTCCTATGAGCTACATCTTAGGCAAAATGTTAATTTGGCCCCTTGCCACTTTCTAAAGCATGCAATAATCCAATGACCACTGTACAGTTTACTGAAAATCTCCCAGACCTATCGACCTTAGCTTACAGTCCGTCAGATTAAACATAGCTAGATAGATTAACAAACGGTCTTTAACATACCCTTCAATTAACCTTAGACAAACTGGCTCTGCTCGCACAGTGGTACAGTGATCAAACTCGTACCTTAAAACAAACAGCGCAGAAACTAGAGCCAAAATGGCGGACGACCAAACTAGAGGTGTTCCACTCTGCCTGGAAGGACAGCCTTAGTCAATATAGAAAGGGACTCATTAAATCTCTCTCAGCGTATTTGGCCTCACTGATCTAAAATTACAAAAACAATCCCAGAGTACTTTTTAGTGAGATCTCTAAACTTACTTAAAGGCAGGCAGATACTCAACCCCAGATTCCAGCTTCTTTAACCAGTAATGTTTTTATGGACTATTTTAATAATAAAGTAGAAAGCATTAAACAACAAATCCAACACTCCTTATTAAATCAAACATTTGACCTTAAATCTAAATTGCTTGGTGTAGCTGCTTTAGAACATAACTTAGTTGTAGAACAAAGGCTGGAAGCCTTCTACCCACTTCCACAGCCAGAACTAGAAAAAAATATTTCCTCAGCAAATTGTACAACCTGTACACTTGACCCAATTCCCTCTAAAATACTAAAAGAAATACTCCCATTATAATCAGACCTCTTTTAACAATAGTAAATTCATCCCTTAGCTTAGGGCATGTACCCAAAACCCTTAAATCAGCAGTCATAAAACCATAAAACCTAATCAAGAAACCAAATCTTCTAGTCCATCCATGAATAAGAAATTCCTATCTGGATTCAAACCCCATCGTAGCACAGAGACAGCCCTAGTGAAGATTATAAAGATCTCTTTCTTGCCTCTGCTCAAGGCTACGTATCTTTATTAGCCCTACTAGACCTCAGTGCAGCCTTTGATACAATAGTTCACACTATTCTACTAGAAAGATTAGAGAAAATGGTTGAAATCACAGGAACAGCCCTATCGTGGTTCAAATCATATCTAACTGAACACTATCAGTTTGTAAAGATAAAAGATTTATCTTCAAATTACACAAAAGTAAGATATGGAGTTCCGCAAAGCTCTATTTTAGGACTGCTATTATTTACATTATACATGTTACCACTGGGCACTTATAAGCAGACATGGCAATAATTTCCATTGTTATGCAGAGGACATGCAGCTCTGTAGATCAGCCAAACATGTTGATACATTTAGAGTAAAGAAAATGGAGGACTGTGTAAAGGATATGAAACTCTAGATGTCACATAACTTACTTCTTCTTAACAGTAACAAAACAGAACTTCTCATTTTATGTCCAAAAGACACTAGAAATAAACAATTTTTATTTAGACTTAATGTTAGACTTGGCTGAGTTTTCCATTATTCCTGGTCCAGCAGCTAAAAATCATTTGACAGAATAAAGATTTGAATAAAGTAAATCATCACTTACCTGACTGGTGTGATTGGGTAAGGTCTTGGTGTAGCACCTTCTCGATGTTTCCAGAGAGCACAACATATTCCAGGCAGCAGAGGTGAAGCCTTTCTCTGTGGTAGAGGACCGGACGTCATACCCAATTTCATCACTTTAACTGGTGGTACTATTTCCATATATTTCTCAGACTAGGAGAAGCTGCATTTGCAAACACTAGTAAATAAAACTTCACCGAAATTAATCTGGCTGTCTTACTAATGAGCTAAACACAGTCACTTGTTTGTACATTCAAGCACATTTTACCTTGAGTTTGGAAAGCTTAGTTTGATATTGGATCATTAGATATTCACTTTGCCCCTCCTCTCACTCACAAACAATGTCCTAAAATCTCAAACATGTCTTTAAAAAAAACAAAACAAACAAACAATGGAGAACAGAGAAACTACACTCATATTTCCTCAACATTTCCAGTCTTAACACTTTGACAAGGATATTTAATCAGAATAGCCAGAATTCCTGCAACAGGTGCCGTCGATGGTAAAACGCAAAAAAATGTGCTGAAACCAAAAACTCTGAGATAAAGAGCTGCTAGTGTTACTTATAAAGATGATCAAACCTACTGAAGAACAGAGATGAAATGAAATTCAATGACTAATCTTAACTTCTTTAACAAACATATATTTTTTTAGCACTTTAGATGTTATAAACATGCATGTAGCGCATTTTCATCATGAATAAATCACTACTGTGACACTGTCGTACAATATGCCTATTTTAACAATTTTTATGTAATATTGTTCCAGTGAAACATCCATAAAGCATATAAATCCAAAATCAGCTGTAGTGTACAGAGACACATCTGAAATACACTACTACCCTTAGAATAGCCAGATTACAATTTACCAAAAAGTACTTAAGAGAGCCTGCAGATTTCTTGTGGACTGCTCACTAGTGCTTGAAGGTGGGTAAAATTGTGTCTGTACTCACCCTCTTATTGACAGTACTTAGTGGGGTCCATAGAAACAATCCAAAACATAGGAGTTGGGATGCTCTCACAAAGTGGCTTGTATTTCAGAAATCCTTCTTCCTGATAATAGTTTATAATCCTGGGTGTTTCCTGGTAAAAGGAAAGTCTGAACCATGGAAATCCCTGGTTTGAGTTGCTGAGAGTCAATTCAGGAGTGATACCTTTGTCTTCTGAGTGTAAAGTTTATCCCAATGTCCATAAAAAGAGCAAGTCAGTTGTAAGGACTGCAAATAGAGAAACAAACAAACAAAAACAGAAAACAAGACAAAAGTGAAGCTTTCTGCAAAAGCAGAACAGCACAAAACCTCATGAATAAAACATACACAAAACTTGACTGAATATATAAAGAATTAAATGATAGCAAACTTACAGTGAGTATTAGAACCTATAGTTCCACCAAGAAGGATCTTCATTACAGTGAGGCCTACAATGAGGCCTAAAGTGAGCCACAACTAAACCACCTTGCTGCTGCTTAGTTCCCTCCTTTTGGCCTACTTCCCCTGGCCTACTTCCAATATACTGCCACATAGTGGATGGAGTAGGAATTACCATGAAAAAAACACTGTCACAACACTGGAGTCACACAAGTGTCAGCAATCAAGTAGGCCTAAGTTTTAGGATTTTTTATACCAATATAGAAAATAGGCAAGTGGCTTAAAGTTCCAACCACAACAGGCCCAATGAGACCTAAAGAACCAGCACAACAGGCCCAAGGATAATGATAATTACAAATCAATACACATAACTAATCATCAAAATTATTGCATTTTCAACTAAAAAAAACATTCTGTTAATAGTCATATCTCATATGAAGACTTTTGTATCCTTTGATAAGAACTAAATATGACATGTGTGACTGTCTCCTATAAATACTTATAAATAAATTAGAAAAGGTGAATGCTGTGACAAGGTCCTGTACAATTGTTTCATATTTTAGTGACAAATAATTAGCAATTTAATACATTTATAACTATTTTACAAAGTTAGTGAGATAATGTTTACATCAATCCTGGTGCTTTAAATCTCTCCCACATGGTGAGGTTTATGGTTTATTTATTTAACAATGGTATCGGATCGGTACTGTGTATCGATCAATAAGCGTATGTATTGGTATTGGAACTGAAAAAGGTTGGTGCATCTGTAAATGTAACATTTAGGAAACAGCATATGACAGCATTATTGTAAGGCATTTCTGGCAACTTCACTGTTTAATAGAATATGCCTACATTGATAAATCCCCTTAGGTTTCACTCTGATTGGTGAATGTTTAGCATGTCAAATATATGCTTGAATGTGATTGGCTAATGGCAACCACAATAATTGACATATCAAGTCCTCTGGTCAGACTATTATAGAATAGGCTAAAGATGCAGCAAGTAAAAGTGTAGCTTGACTGGATGAATGGTTTCTGAGAAACAGTTATGTACTACTGGCCTCGCTTTCTTGTGACAAATGTCCACCAAACTTGACATGCCCCCTCAAAATAATGTGCTGAACAAATTTTGTTAAAATGAGCTTAAGTGTTCAAAAGGTACAGGTTGACATTATTCATTCTAATTATTATTAATTATAAATATCGCAGGTATTTTGCTACCAGATATGTGAGGATTGGTAAAAAAAAAATCCTAGAATTAGGAAGGATCAAGAAATCAGCCAAAAAAATTAACAAATATTTTTTTAGTGAATGTCATTTTTCTTGGCCGAGTTTTTCACAGCTGCTGTAACTTGTTTGGTGTTTCTGCTCATTTCTCCTACCTGATTACAAAAATGCAGCCTACACTTCCCAGAGTACTGTGCGACTGACGTCATTAGCGCGAGCGCCCCAAACGGAGCCGCAGAGAAAGATACACACACACACACATACACACACACCTCAGTCTACAGAAGTAAGATATGGAGTTCCGCAATGCTCAATTTTAGGACCGCTATTATTTACATTATACATGTTACTACTGGGCAGTTATAAGCAGACATGGCGTTAATTTCCATTTTTATGTAGATGACACACAGCACTATATATCAGCCAAACCTGACGATAAATTTAGATTACAGAAAATGAAGGACTGTGTAAAGAATATAAAACCAAGGACATAAAAGTCCAAAAGACACTAGAAATAAACTAGCAGACTTAATGTTAGACTTGGCTGATGCTTCCATTATTGTTATTGTATTGTATTGAAAACAAAATGTTTCTATTAGTATATAAAGCCCTACATGGCCTCGCTCCTGAGTACATGCGGGATCTTATTACATATTACGAACCATCAAGACTACTTAGATCTCAGGGTGCTGCCCTCTGACTCGTTCCCAAAATTCAGAAAACCTTAGCAGGGGAAAGAGCTTTTTCTTATAAAGCCCCCAACATTCAAGATAATGTTCGGGACTCAGACACAGTCTCAATCTTTAAATCTAAGCTGAAAACTCATCTGTTTAGCTTAGCTTTTGGTAATTAATGTTTCCCCTTAAATAAAGGTTGTAGATCCAGGGGTTCACGGACACAGGGAATTGTAGTACACTGAGATGCTGGAGCTGTCGTCTCGCTGCTTACACGCGATCACTCAGGTTTGTTGACAGTGGAGCAGATAGATGCTAGCGTTTTCAGGGTGCTCCCGTGTCTGTGTTACCTTCTGGCTCTCTCCTTTTAATTAGGCTGTTGTAGTCAGAACTGCCGGAGTCGTCAGACACACTCTGATACTGCTCAACATTCTCTGCTCTCTATAAAATTCTCTCAGTACTAACTCTCTCTTTTTACCTTCTCCGAGTAAATGGCCACCCAGCCCGACCTGCTGGAAGATTGCCCGCCGAGGTCCCCTCTACCTGCGTCAGACCAGCTGCCACCTACCAGTCCGACTATCAGGCCCCCCACCCACCACCACCCATAGCAGCCCAGCGGCTCACCCGCCAACCACTGCTACCTGTTTAATGACCATGTTAAAACCTAAATTGACTCGTAACTATCTGCCACTATTGATATCACCACTATTAACTCTCTGTTGTATCTGGTTTGGTCATTTTTATCAATAATGTTTAAATAGTTCTGACCAGAGGAGGATGTTTTTTGTTTTGTTTTTTTGTCTCTGTCTTTTATTAATTACTTATTATGTACAGCACCTTTGTGACAACAACAGTTGTAAAAAGCTCTATACAAATAAATCTGAATTGACTTTAATTTTGAACTGCCCTGAGAAATCTGTAAGTGCAGGATCTGTTCATGATTCATGATTCATTCAAGGCTAGAACGCAACAGAACCAACGAAACTAACAAACAAAAACCTCACCCCAAAACCGCGCTCATCAGGCACCGATGAACCGGACGCCAAATCACCCTGGCGACCAACCGGTGAACCAGACAGCGAACTCCTGAACGTGAAACCGCTCCGATAGAGCATATACTACTTGAACTTGTAGACCTCCCTAGAAGTCTCCAGAACATGAAGCCAACCTTACAGCTTGGCATCGCAAGAGTAATTCTCGGCGCCGAGGCATCTGCGTTTGCTCCCTTTGTACCCCAGCACTCAGGTGAAACAAATCGGACATAAACATAAAACATGGCGCCTTACTGCGACCGCTGTCAACATAAAAGTCCTTAGTGAGAAAACCAACGGGAGGAACAGAAAGTACGTGAACATTGAAATCAACCCAACATTGACTGAAAAGTCCCAAGGAGCCTGTGGACCGCGGCCCGAAGCCGCCCCTGGGGGGGGCGCGGCGCTGCAGGGCTGACAGTACCCCCCCCGAGGCGGGTCTGAGGGTGGTATCCTGAGTAAAGACTTACACTCACCCCCAGGTGCTCGCAAAACGAACCCCACACCCGGGATGTGAACTGGGCCCCTCGGTCTGATACTATGTCCTCCGGGATTCCGAAATTCCGGAGGACGTGGTCTACCAGGGCTTGGGCTGCCTGCATGGCTGTGGGCAATGTAGGGAATGTGATGAACTTAACCCCCCTCGAGAAACGATCCACCACCGTCATCACCACCGTGTAACCCGTGGGAACGACGGTGCGGGAAAGCGCCTCGGCTATCTCCGTATCTAGGTCCCATTGAATCGCCGCGACTGAGACCGAAGGTGGTAACAAGGGTACCGGGTCGACCCCCCCCCCCCTCCGCCGTTTGGTGGATGCGGGAGAGGGCATTCGCCTTAGTGTTACGGGAGCCCGGCCTGTACATGATGTGAAACTGGAACCTGGCGAAAAACAGGGACGTCATTAATGAATGACTGGAAGACGGAGGGGGCGTTGGCTAGGCCATACGGCATGACTCGATACTGGTAATGCCCCCTGGTGGTCATAAACGCCATCTTCCACTCGTCCCCCTCCCTGATCCGCACGAGATTATACGCACTGCGCAAATCCAGCTTGCTAAACACTCGGGACCCCCGCAACTGTTTGAGGGCAGACGGGACCAACGGCATGGGATAGGGGAAGCGTCTGGTAATAGCGTTAAGTGCCCGGTAGTCTATACACGGCCTCAACCCCCCCCCCCCTTTCTTCTGAATGAAGAAAAACCCTGACGCTACGGGAGACTTAGACGGCGTGATGTACCCCTGTGCTAAGGCTTCGTCTATATAATCCTCCATCGCCCGTTCCTCCTCCCTAGTGAGGGGGTAAACTCGTGCTTTAGGTAAGACCGCTCCCTCTACTAGGTCGATGGCACAGTCGTACGGGCGGTGGGGGGAAGCTTAGCAGCACCGGACTTAGAGAAGACCTCTACAAGGTCCTCATACTCGGACGGCAAGACGACTAGGGATTCTGGTTCAGGGCTCTCCACCGAGGTGGACCCGACGCTAAGGGGGGCGAGATTGAGGCAGTGTGTGCGGCAATATGAGGACCAAGATACTATCTCCCTGTCTGGCCAGGAGATGTGAGGGTTGTGTTTACTAAGCCATGGCAGACCTAGTATCAGAGCATGCTCGGAGGCCGGGAGTACCAGCAGTGAGGCCTCCTCCTGGTGTAGGAAACTCGCGGCGAGGTGGACCCCAGTGGTCACGTGGGTAATGGGGCGAGGACCCATGGGCTGCCCGTCCAGGGTGGTGATGCGGAGAGGTCTCTGGAGTTCCTCCACCGGGATTCTCAGATGCTCCACGATGTCGGCCCTCAGGAAGCTCCCCTCCGCGCCGCAGTCGATCAACGCTGCAACACACACACACTGGGACCGGTAGGTCACTAATACTGGCAACGTGATCGACCTAGACACTAGCCCCGGAACGGGCAGACTCACCGCATTAGCGCGAGGAGTCCCCTCCCCGCGCCCATCGGTGTTTGGGCGAGAAGCCATCAGGATCCTCCTCCGGCAGTCTCTGCGACGATGCCCCGCATCCCCGCAGTAGAAGCACAGCCCCTCTCTGGTCCTACGACTGCGTTCCTCCGGTGCCAAGCGTCCGATACCCACCTCCATGGGCTCACTCTCCGGTGTACTTGGTGAGGCGGGGGCCGCCGTACCCGCTGAACTGGAGAGTCCTATACTCCCTGGCGCACCTTGGCTGGCCTGCTTCTTGGGGCAGGCGACCGATCCCCCAGCTCCGTGGGGTCTGAGGTGAGTAGGGCGACCTAGGAGCTGGTCCAGCCGGATCGCGAGCGCGATGAAGTCGTCCAGCTCCAACGTCTCGCCCTGACAGGCCAGCTCCCGCTGCAGACGGGGGTTCAACCCGTTACGAAACAGGGCCAAGAGGGCCGGCTGATTCCATCCGCTCCCTGCCGCCAGAGTACGGAACTCCAGGGAGTATTGAGCCGCCGACCGGGAGCCCTGCTCCATGCGCAGCAGCAGGTGCCCTTGGTGAGTCCCTCTCGGGGGTGTAGAAACACCGCCTTAAAATGTTTAAGGTATTCCGAGAGGGATCCTTCGCTAAGCTCCGTCCAGGTGGCAGTGGCCCAATCCAGAGCCTTCCCTGCGAGCCGGGATACTATAAAGGCGATCTTCGCCTGGTCAGTGCCGGTCGGGGAGTTCTTAAAGAAGACCTCACACTGAAGCAAGAACCCCTCGCAAAGTTCCGGATTGCCACTGTACGTGGCAAACCGGATACGCGCTATGGGGTGTGTAGACGGGACTGGGAGAGCTAGCAGGCTCCAACGAAGTCTTTACTAGATTCGTGAGCCCCTGAACGTCACCCACTAGTTGGATGACTTGGTGCTGCTGGCCCACCTGTTGCTGCGCCAGGTGGCCAACAGTCTGGAAAGCAGTCCGGGAGCAAAGCGAGAGGGGACAAATCAAACGGGGGGAGGAAGGCTAGAACGCAACAGAACCAACGAAACTAACAAACAAAAACCTCACCCCAAAACCGCGCTCGTCAGGCACCGATGAACTTACTCGACTCAGGTGCAAGGGAACCGGACGCCAAATCACCCTGGCGACCAACCGGTGAACCAGACAGCGAACTCCTGAACGTGAAACCACTCCGATAGAGCATATACTACTTGAACTTGTAGACCTCCCTAGAAGTCTCCAGAACATGAAGCCAACCTTACAGCTTGGCATCGCAAGAGTAATTCCCGGCGCCGAGGCATCTGCGTTTGCTCCCTTTGTACCCCAGCACTCAGGTGAAACAAATCGGACATAAACATAAAACATGGCGCCTTACTGCGACCGCTGTCAACATAAAAGTCCTTAGTGAGAAAACCAACGGGAGGAACAGAAAGTACGTGAACATTGAAATCAACCCAACATTGACTGAAAAGTCCCAAGGAGCCTGTGGACCACGGCCCGAAGCCGCCCCTGGGGGGGGCGCGGCGCCGCAGGACTGACACAAGGCCAAATCTCCTTTCAGTCCAACTTGAGTGTCAAGTAAAATAATTAAAAACAAAGTTTTTACTTTTACCAGCGTTTACTTTACTAAATAAATAAATAACCTAAAAATAACTTATATAAAATAAAAAAGTCAGATACAGACAAACTCATTTGTGTTTATTTACATTTGTGTTTTAGGCTGTGGCCAATCGACTGTGGTGAGAAGCAGTTTGACCAATGGTTGATGTAGACGACCATACATGTAGACGGCATTTTTAAAGCTGTATAAATCCACACAGACGGAATAGTGACTGTAGAAAGAGACACAGACGTGAAATAAATGCACACACATTTTTCACCTCCCAAAAAGAGAACATGTCCGGTAAAAAGAGGACATCTGGTCACCCTGCTTAACAAACCTCCACTTAGTCATTCCTGGAGTTTTGGAATTGTTACTGCTGAATTTACCCCATTTGTTGTGGAACTACTTTTTAATGGAAGAAATTGATATTATTTACGGTTTAGAAAGAATATCAAGGCTTCTCTGCTTTATTTGGTTTGTATAAAATACTCTTAGAATGAATTATCTTTAAAGATGTCTAATAGATCCCAACTGTATTTGGCATTTTGTCTCCAAAACTGGAGGACTATCATTTATCACTTTTAAAATATACTTATTTGACAAGAAAATAATACATAGGTGAAAGCCATTACTAATGGCCTTATTCAACTTGTAAAAGTAATTTCAGATACAGTAGCAAAATGCAATCATTATGTATATTTGATAAGAAATGTAATAATAAACATGCTTAATATCAAAAATCAAAAATGAGTGAGGAAGTAAATAACCAAATAATTGTGATATGAAGAGAAAATTAAACAGTCATGTGTCCACTGACCAAATAAACCCATCAACTCTAATCAGGATTTCTACTGGAGCTTTCCAGCTGCTGGTCTTTTAACACAGGTTTAACTCAGTCTGATATTAAACGGTATATTAAACGCCATCTGCTGTTCACTTCACCACATTACATCAGCGCAGTATTTTCCTCTTACAGCGTTTATCATTTTTACCATTTTAAATTATACTGATATTGTATTATTCAACCAATTATTTAAATGCTATTAAATGTATTACCAGATATTTTAACAGATTTTTATAATGAAATTAAATAAATTAAATTAAATAAAATTAAATTAAATTAAACTGGTGATTTTTTTTTTTGTTGATAGTTGTATAATTGTTATAATTAGAAAAGTGCTGGACACCATCAGGGTATCAGATAAATTATTAAATGCTGGCACTGAATATACAGTTATAAATAACACGTTTACCAGAAACAGAGACGCTATGACAAACATATGTCTGCCCTTACTGGAGTAACACTGGTGTAATTGGCGCTTTGTCGCCGTCTAGCGGCCAGAATCTGTAACTGACTGTAACTATCATTAAAGAAATGACGAGGCTCGTTTCGTTTGACCCAGTGACTCTGCTGCTGCTGGAGGAACAAGAATAACCCTCTCGTATTGCAGATATTAGATCTATTATTTGATATTATAATAGTGGGATAAAATCCATATTAGAGAATATTGTAACCTACAACTCAATGTCTTTTGTTCAGACGCTAGAGGGACCCCAGAGTGAGTCCAAAACAATGGGTCTATATGAAGCTGTTCAAAATAGTAATTTATAAATGATTCATCATTTTTATACAGATAACAGCTCTTACTGTAACACAGAACAGAGGAAAACAACTCAACACACTTTTAATCAACAATTATAGGACTTCAGTGGTTAAAAATGTTTGAATGTTTTTGGAATGATCTTTAATTACTAAAGCAGAAGAAATCCTTACATAAATTAATAAGAAAAAAATGTAACAGCGTACACATCCTGCCCTACAGGAAACAGATGTAGAGCAGAAACCGCTTCCATTCTGGTTACTGAGTGCTGATTGACTGGTGAACTGATCTGCTTATCGGCTGGTCAGACTCACTGACGTCTTGAATTATGTCTCATAATTGATTAAAATGTGTGTTGAGTTGTTTTATGATGTACTGTGTCGAGAACATGAGCAGTTATCTATATCAAAATGTAGGAGCATTATTATTTTTGCACAAAAGCTCCGTATGGACCCATTCATTTTAGACTTGCGGTTGAGCGTCCTCTAGTGTCCGAACAAAACGGAGGGCATAATCAAGTGCTTTATCCATTTAGAATAATGTCTAATAGTGTTGGTCATATAAAGTCCACAATAGTGGAGCTACAAGTTCTCTGGAACAGCAGCAGCAGAGTCACTGGACCTCCTCATTTATTTCATGATTAGTGTTGGTCAGTTACAGATGCCGGCTGCTAGACGGTGACAAAGCAACAATTACACTGACCGTATTCTAACAGGACACATCCTATCCCCTCTGACCTCATCTTACAGAAGGACCATTTAGTACCCAATATGTTAGCCAGCCGATGTAGCTAACATGCTACTCGTTAGCCAGCTGAGCTGTATTTAGGACATTTAGCTGATGCTCTTATCCAGAGCGACTTACAAGGTTACTTGCATTACAGAAGTGGGCCAATGTAGTGTTAGGAGTCTTGCCCAAGTGGTGTAGCGGAGCACAGTCACCCAGACCAGGAATCGAACCCCAGTCTCCCACATGCTGTTGTAGCTTACTGGCCAGTAATGGTGTTATCTGTTGCGTCACACAAATCACTATCATGCTATCATAGGATGTGTCACAGCACCGGCCGGTCTGACTTATTTACACCTTATCATAAAGCTAACACTAACAAGTGAACTTCATTCTTTATTTTAGTTCATTTATTTAGATTTTCATTTATTGTATTTATTAATTATGAATGTATTTGGAGTATTGTTAGAATGTACTGCTTGTTTTCTAGAATGAATTCATCCTGTGTGAATAATTCATAAGAGTATTTTATGGACAATCAATTCTTCAACAGGTTTATTTACTATTTAAGTGGTGAAAAATCCACACAGACACATCAGTGGAACGCTTAAATGTTCAGGAATGAACAGCTCTCACACTCGTTATTCTACAGTAGTAAAAGAACACAGTATCTGTTAGCTAGTGTTAGTTATCCAGACAGCTAACTGCTTAGGTATTTCCTCAGGTTGGAAAAGTGGAGATTTTTCACAGGTTTTGGGAGGCATTATTGGCAGCTGTGCATTTGAAATTGATTAAAGATGGATGAAGATGACCTATGGGCCAAATATGTGGTGTCCTCATACTTTATTAAAACTACTGTAATGAGAGAAGTTGGAATGTGTTACTTTTTACCTCTGGAAATAGATGAAAACAGGCCACTTTACACAGTAAACCCCAAATCTCAGAATCTCTTTATTCCGCCAACTATGTTACAATTTTACTTGGTGAGAGCAACACAAGTATGACATGTAACAAAAAACAGACCGTTAACAAGTATTACACTAAAAGAGAAAAATATACTAAACAATAAATATAATAAATAATAAGTTTAAAAAGTAATAAAGAGCTGTAAAAAATCTGTAATCAGAAATCTGTACTTGTACAGGTATGAAAACTGTATATCAATATGTAGCCTGAGTAGACATCTATATATAAACTATTATGTACAGATATGATATAAACATTTACAGAAACTTAACATCTGTACAGCTGTGCAAATAATCATAGTGTAAATGGTAAGCATGTTATGTATCAGTACTTTGTTGAAGTTAAATCCAGTTTGGTTCAGTGAAATTTAGAAGCTCAGTTCAGTTTTAGAATAGGTTTATAGATTAGGGTGTGAACCCTAATGTAACATTTACAGTTCTATTATTAAGCTTATATTTCACAATTGCACATTTCTGTGCCAAAGGTCATGACAGTACCTCAGTTATGAGAGGAAAAAAAGTACATTTTAATAACAATAATAAGAAGAAAAGTAGTTAAAATAGTAAAAAGGGGTTAAAAGTCATGTTTGCTGCTTTTCCTGATCTCAGTGTCTTCGCCTCCTCCTCTTCCTCTTGGGCTGCTTAGGCATTGGCTAAGCTTGGCTCTGCTTGTATCCAGTTCTGTGATAAGGACCTGTCCATCAGGCTGGACCTTCATACTCAGAGTGGGACAGCCTCCCACAAACGCTGCTTGATTTCTCGGCCTAGCTGCAGGCTGTAGGGACGGAGATGTCCTGAGGGAGTTCTGAGCAGAGGGTCCATCACAGAGTGATACACATTCTGGTAGTCCCTCACACTGAGTCCATGGACCAGCAGGGAGGTCTCTCCACCAGTGGAGCTTGTCTCTGGGACTGAGTCAGGAGCAGTGGGTGGACTGACGACAGTCTGAATCAAGAAGCACAACAAGAAGATTCGGAACCTGATTGTTTTAGGACCTAAATCTACTGTATATTTACAGAGGAACATTAGTACCTCTGATCTGAATGAAGAGTCTATTAAATGAAGGAGGATCATGGATGAAGGGTTTCTAGGTTGTGCTGGTGTGTGATTTACCTGCTGAGGAGTACTGACAGACTTGGAGATGCAGCTTTAAGTGTGGTCCAGCCTGGAGCTCAACACCTGTATTGAGATCTCTGGAGCTTTGGGCTTAGAAGCTCTACTTTTAGCTGCAGCCGCTTCCTCCAAGTACTCTCTCAGCCGTCTAGTAAGTACTAGTTTCCTCCTGAGGCCGTACTGACCTGCAGAGGAACGATTCCTCGAATCCTGAAACTAAAATATGAATATGTAATCATTATGTACAGTTAAAAATATTAGTCTAATTTAATAAAAATACACCTCAGGAGATAAATGTACCATTTCTGTAGGAGATGTTTCTAAAAGAACGTAGCAGTTGTTGAAAAAGAGCTTTGAAGAGCAGATCTGAAGAGCTTGTGTTATCAGAGGTGTAACTTTGATTGTGTTTACTTTTGAAATCTGTACTCAGAATTCTATCTGACATCAGCAGGTAATTATGACCTCAAGGATGGTTGAGGCCCAAATTTCTGCTGAGTGGTTTCCATGGAGACGGATAAACGTTAGAGTTCAGAATGTTGGGCTGATTTAAATGTAGAAAATCTTCACGGCACCGAGACAAACATTAAAGCTTTAGGAGGTGATTCTGTAGAAACCTGACGCAAAAAAGCTAGCTGGCTACATCTCCTCATTTGTAAAACATCCCATTCAAATCAATACAATCAGGACCATAAGTATTTGGACAGTGACTGAATGTGTGTAATTTAGCTTCAGTACACCACCTTAGGGGATCTGAAATCAGGTAGTCAACCGAATGAGATGAAACCACAGGACTTTCTAGAACTAAATTGTGCTTATTTACATTTCTGTTGAGGCTTTTAAGGCTGTGGTGAGAAGCGATTTAACCAATGGCTGCATGTAGATGCAGGTACATGTAGACCAGGTCTGGTGGTAAAGAGGTGGGGCTTAAAGAGACATGTTTAAAAGTGTACAAATTTGAAAAACTACCACTGCAACAGCATACCATTACTGTCCCTGATTCTGTCTGAAAAAAATAAGCACCATTTTTAGTTACTCTATAAACTAGGTAACCATAATTGGTTCATATCTGGTTTAAAAAAATAATTGGTTTAAAAAACAACACAGCCAGGCTTGAACATCACACCAACCAGGAAGTCGTACCAAGAGGATCTGAAATGATGTAATCAAGATGTGATGGAAGCGTAGAGCTTTTTCAAGAGGGTTAACAGAAATACTTATATTTAATGTGGAAGTGGATACCTCATCTCAGTACAGCTGTGATCACTGTAACATCTTATACAAATCACACAGGAGCACCCATCAGCATTACTGTGGGTAAGAGCACAGAGAGTGACTTTATAATAAGCTCATCTGACTGCAGTAGTAGTAGTCGCATTCTGTAATCATATGTGGGCAGCATGGATTGCTACTGGCTATCTAAAAACGTCCATAAAAAGTGTGCCACTACCGAATTCACGCCTGGCCAGTTTTGTGCTAAGCATGTGCTGTTTTGTTTAGAGAACAGGTATGGACTATAAGACATTATAAGAACCAATGAAAATGAAAGAGAATATTATATTATACTAATTAGCACTACATCAAGAATTTTGTGATTTACACTATATGGACAAAAAGTATTTGGACATCTACTCATTCATTGTTTCTTCTAAAATGAAAGAATTTATCCTGCTTTTTTGGAGTAACTGTCTCTACTGTTCAGGAAAGAAGGCGTTCTACTGGATTTAGGAGGAGCATTGCTGTGAGGATTTTATTGCATTCAGTGACGAGAGCGTTAGTGAGGTCAGGATGTTGGATGATCACCTCCCCAACTCCCCAACTCATCCCATCTAAAACTATTAGTTGAAGCACCACCATAATTCAGCTCAATACTAGGTGGTTTTATACCCCTCTAACCCCTGCCTGACATTAGGCATGGCGCAAGCAGGTTCATGTTTACTATCTGCTCCAGAAATCGTCCTATTCTATTGGTAGTACTTTTCTACAAGCTGTGTGCTGTTTGCACATCATTGTCATCATTGGAAAAGACAGCAGCAGGTGAGTGAGTTTATAATATTTAACCAGAACAATTTCACAGTTTCAGGAGGCTGTAAGAGCCTGTTTACACCTACATCCTGTTAAGATATCCTGTTACACTTAGTAGTGAAATGCCTCTCCGGTTCATCAGACTGGAATCTGATTGCTGTGTGGGATGGAAAATGCTAATTTACTCTTTTCCCAGCAAAGGGAGGGGATTTGGGATTTTGGATGTACTGGGAGGAGTTTCAGTTGTACTGGGAGGAGTTAAGGTGGTACTGGGAAGACTTACAGTTGTACTGGTGGTGGTTTTGGCTGCAATGGTAGGAGGTTTGGTTGTACTCGCAAGACTTTCAGTTGTACTAGACAAACGTTTGGTTGTACTGGGAAGAGTTTGGGTTGTACTGGAAGGAGTTTAAATTGTACTGGACAAACTTTTGGTTGTACTGGGAAGAGTTTGGGTTGTACTGGAAGGAGTTTAAATTGTACTGGACAAACTTTTGGTTGTACTGGTAGGAATTCTGGTTGTACTGGGAGGAGTTTGGGTTGAACTGAACCAGGTGTAAGAGAATTAAAGAACTCTGAAATTAGAGAAGGGTGGAATTCTTGTGGCTTTTGCTTTGTGGGAGAAGACCAGACCCTCCTCTGAAAAATGAAGCTAGGACTGAGAGATATGGCAGAGTTAAAGGAAAGTAAGGAAAAGTAAGTAATGTTCATGTTCATGTCATGAACATGAACATGAGATGCCATTCTCCCAACATTATTCTGAAGCTGCTGTTTTAAGGTAGAATTGCTACATAAGGTGATTTTAAGCTATTTCATATTTCTCATATTTGAACTGTATTGTGACTCAATTATTCTGTAGGGGGAAAAAACACAGGATCAGGATCACCTGTTTGAGGAACAAGATGGAGGATGAAGACGATAATAATGAAAGTGGAGAAACAGTTCTTTCAGAGAAAGAATATTCGGTGGACTCTGATGATGACTACATCAATGTAGATGCTGATGTGGGAAAACCAGCATTGGAAAATCAGTTTGCAGGTGAATGTTTATGTAAATTGTGTAGAACATCATAGCCATTTGAGTCAATACTGGTTATAATATTACCCATCTTTCAGGTTCCTGCCTGCACGCACAAGACATTTATGAAAACTTTGTCTGATGAGGACTTCATTAATGTAAACTAGATAGTGATGGTGGCGTACTCTGACACACACTGCATTCTATTTACTAAACGTACAGAATGATATAAAGCTTAGTCATTAATAATAAACATGATTCATATTTGCTATTAGCAGTCTTGCCTAAGGATTCTTATTGGTGTGGAGTGGTATGTTTGTCCAGCTGGGGAATTGAACCCCTGTCTGCCACTGAGGGTGATGCTGTTGCTACTACGCTACTCCAACCACTTCAACTCCCGTACAGTAAATTAATTTGAATCGTTTATATGATTGAAATGTTAAGAGGATATGCAGAAGTAAAATACAGCTTCTTCCACTGAGATCTGTGTGTTAGTATTTCAGAACAATATTCACCAATAGTGTTGGGCCCAGAAGGAATTTTGGAATTTGGAATTGGTACAACTTAAAGTAGCTATATGCGTTCATTAGAAGAGGTGTCCATAAACATTTGGACACATAGTGTATTCTGGGTGTGTATTTTTCAGCCCCATAATGCCTCACTGCTCTTCCCCTCAGGGAATCAGTGAGGTCTATCTGCAGCATCACAGTAGAATAGAGCCTTCACTGAGTGACTGGATTATGACCTGTGTGTAGAATGGTGTGACATCATCAGCCAGATCACACACCTGCTCTTCACTGCTCTTTTAGAAGAAACATGTTTCACAGATTCTCTCCAGCCGGACTGTCCAGGTAGGCCTGGGCCTTTGATTTTTAAGGCTGTCAAATGTAAAAATCCAACAATGAACCTGAAAAAAAAAAACATCATTAATATTAATAATTAAATAATAAATGACTGAACCACAGCCTATCAATGATACAGTATTTGACACCCTAAAATGCAGTTATTTGTATTTATTTATTTATTTATTTTATAAATATTAACTACACCGGCCAAATATAATGGTTTGCTCTGTGTAGCAGGGAAAGTGACCATAACTCCTTGCCATTGGCTGTCCCCCTATCTCAGGAAGGTTTGAGGACCATGCATGGCTCAATACTGGAAACCTTTTATACTGACAAGCTACCCCAGTCTCCGGTGGAATCTCACCTGCTGCAAAACGACGAATCCAGCACAAATCTGCTGATGGTAAATCGCCAGCACTGCTGACGAACCACCTCGGCCAGCTTCCACAGCCCAGGTCTCAGAGTTTGCTTCTTCACATTTCCTTTATACCCTTGAGATAAACGAGCGTCTTGAATGGACATCACCAGCAGAGAAAGGATTTGGTGTTCCTGGCCTGTCATTTGTGGAAGAACTGGAGTCTGAGCTGGGCTTCCCCTTAGCAACTTCTCCAGAACCACAGGAGGAGGATGGTGGTGGCTGTGCAGTGTTGCAGCAATCAGCTGATTCTGAAAACTGTCAAATGCTTTAAGGATTTGGAGAAGCTCACGTCTTCCCCTTCTTCCTGTTCTTCAGTTGAGAAGAACGAAAATGATGATGATGATGATGATGCCTATTTTGGACTCACTCCAAAGATGAGCCCAAACAGCCGCTGTGACTTTTACCCCTCTCTTTCAACCACTGATGCACCCGTATCTGCGTCTGTCTTTGGTGGCACTAGATTCCCAAAGCTTGCCTCTCAGACGTCAGCACTTCTCAAGGAAGATGGCTGTCCCTTGATCACTCTTCAGAGCACAAAAGATGCTCTAGATAATCAGCCGTCATTTGAGAAAGGAAAAAGGCTTCGTTTGTCTTCCCCA
This sequence comes from Salminus brasiliensis, assembly GCF_030463535.1. Taxonomy (NCBI): domain Eukaryota; kingdom Metazoa; phylum Chordata; class Actinopteri; order Characiformes; family Bryconidae; genus Salminus; species Salminus brasiliensis. The sequence goes on along the minus strand of NC_132898.1, from coordinate 14,004,962 downwards.
CAGGAGGCTGCAAATAGCTCACGGTTCTGGGGGAGTTGTGATGAGGAAGCAGTTAACTCGACATGTCTCCAACAGGGCATTAGAACTGTAAGCAGGACTGCAACAAATGGATATGTACAAGACTCTCCTGCTCATCTGCAGCAGCCAGACACTGCAATGGATCTGCCAGCTAATTTGAGCCTGAAATCACTTGGTGAAGAGCAGGCCCATTTTTTCCAAGGTGATGTAGAAGCTCCTGTGCATCACAAAGGCCAGTCCCTGGGCCTAGATACCCTCCGTCCTGCAAGATCTCCCATTGAAAAGAGTATCTTGTCTCCAACCTGTGTGATCCACAGATTCCATGACCAAGGATCTGTACAGCACTTTGAAGTCAGCTTCTACTGCCATGGTGTTGACCCATCTGTTATTAGCTCATACGATCTTCTGACTGAAGCATCTCCCTCTACGTCTTCTGAGTCCTTCATACTCCAAGATGAGAAGCCCTATGATGCCAGTTTGCAGGCCACTGTAGACAGCCGCCCATGCCAACATACAAGGTCAGATGTGTAAAGTAAAGGAGGTCATTTAGCTCCAGTGTTCTTGTATACAGCAAAAATGACAATAAAAGCCTTTAGACTAAACAGTTAATGTCTTTATATTCTCAAATAAAAGGTTTAGTTTATTAAAAATGTATTCACGGATGATTGTTCTGCAATTCACAGCTTCCCAATCCATGCAGTCATCATCTTTGTCTGAAGATGGACAATAAGGTGGAGCAGGCTGTTCATAAGAACAACTTCATGAATGGAGCATCATCAGCTACAATGAACCCGAGATTATACTGATGATATTTGGGGCATGTCTGCTTGGATGTATCACACATTGCCCACACTTCACTGACTTCCTTTGGTTGGTTAACAGTGATATCTACAGACACAAAATCGAGTTAGGAGAACACAGGTTTGGGTGCTGATCTTCTCTGTGAACTCTCGTTGGGATTTGTTTAGTTCCACCAGCAGCTCCCCCGATTTACTGTAATGAAGAACCCCTAGAGTAAACTACGGGCTGGACGGGAACCGAAAATTCTGGCCTTCCACCAGATTCCTTAAAAGTTAATTCAAGAATAGTGTATCAATCATAAGAACTATAAACACAAAGTAATAATAATAATGCTACTAGAATATTAATAATAGTGCTAATAACAATATAACAACATTAATAACAGCATCAGTTGATGTAGTGCGTTCATTAATTCATATAAACAATTATTATCAGTAGTATTATTATTTATAATAATTATACTCACTATAACCCTATTTGTAAAAAAAAAAGATAATTTTGTTTTTAAAAGAGTTTTTTCCATCAATCATAAGAACCCTTTAACCAAAGAATAGGTCTAAGAATCACAAGGCAGATGTGTGGTCACAGATTCTAAATATATGTTTTATATATATATATATATATATATATATATATATATATATAGTGGGAAAAAAAGTATTTAGTCAGTCACCAATTGTGCAAGTTCTCCCACTTAAAAATATGAGAGGCCTGTAATGGACATCATAGGTAGACCTCAACTATGAGAGACAAAACGAGAAAAACAAAAAAGTCACATTGTCTGATTTTTAAATAATTTATTTGCAAATAATGGTGGAAAATAAGTATTTGGTCAATAACAAAAGTTAATCTCAAAACTTTGTTATATAACCTTTGTTGGCAATGACAGAGGTCAAACGTTTTCTGTAAGTCTTCACAAGGTTGGCACACACCGTTGCTGGTATGTTGGCCCATTCCTCCATGCAGATCTCCTCTAGAGCAGTGATGTTGTGGGGCTGTCAGCGGGCAACACGGACTTTCAACTCCCTCCAAAGGTTTTCTGTGGGGTTGAGATCTGGAGACTGGCTAGGCCACTCCAGGACCTTGAAATGCTTCTTACGAAGCCACTCTATTGTTGCCCTGGCAATATGCTTGGGATCACTGTCATGCTGAAAGACCCAGCCACGTTTCATCTTCAATGCCCTTGCTGATGAAAGGAGGTTTGCACTCAAAATCTCACAATACATGGCTCCATTCATTCTTTCATGTACACGGACCAGTCGTCCTAGTCCCTTTGCAGAGAAACAGCCCCAAAGCATGATGTTGCCACCCCCATGCTTCACAGTTGGTATGGTGTTCTTTGGATGCAACTCAGCATTCACTCTCCTCCAAACACAACGAGTTTCATCTGACCATAAGACATTCTCCCAATACTCTTCCGGAACATCCAAATGCTCTGTAGCAAACTTCAGACGTGCCCGGATATGTACTGGCTTAAGCAGGGGAACACGTCTGGCACTGCAAGATCTGAGTCCCTGGCGGCGTAGTGTGTTACTAACGGTAGCCTTTGTAACGTTGGTCCCAGCTTTCTGCTGGTCATTCACTAGGTCCCCCCGTGTGGTTCTGGGATTTTTGCTCATCGTTCTTGTGATCATTTTGACCCCACGATCTTGCATGGAGCCCCTGATCGAGGGAGATTAGCAGTGGTCTTGTAGGTCTCCCATTTTCTGATTATTGCTCCCACAGTAGATTTCTTCACACCAAGCTGCTTGCCTATTGCAGATTCAGTCTTCCCAGCCTGGTGCAGGTCTACAATTTTGTTTCTGGTGTCCTTCGACAGCTCTTTGGTCTTCACCACAGTGGAGTTTGGAGTGTGACTGTTTGAGGTTGTGGGCAGGTGTCTTTTATACTGTTAACAAGTTCAAACAGGTGCCATTAATACATGTAATGAGTGGAGGACAGAGCCTCTTAAAGAAGAAGTTACAGGTCTGTGACAGCCAGAAATCTTGCTTGTTTGTAGGTGACCAAATACTTATTTTCCACCATTATTTGCAAATAAATTCTTTTTAAAAATCAGACAATGTGATTTTCAGAATTTTTTATTTCTCATTTTGTCTCTCATAGTTGAGGTCTACCTATGATGTCAATTACAGGCCTCTCACAATTGGTGACTGATTATATATAACATATATATATATATATATATATATAACATATATTTAGAATGAATTCTGCCCAGATCATTGGAGATTGGGCGCCTATAGCAGCTTGTTTTAGTCAGCTTGCCTCAACAGTGATCCACCAGCACACGTAGATTTTCTTTTAGCAAGCACACCAGATAGCCCTGCCAGTATAAAAACATATTTCTGATACCCATATTTACAATTCCACCTTATAACGTAATCCTTGTGCAAAAACCTTCTCGACTGCTCGACTCACCGAGGGGGGCAGCCCTGTTGAGTTTACATATACAGAGTGCAGTACTAAGATGTTTGAGTCTGACTAGGTGATCTGTGTGCGTGATTGTGAAGTCTTTTGTTTTGATCCACAGCTCTCATAAGGACTCTCCCCTCGTGTCTGAAGCTGCCCTACACTGTGGTTCTAACTGTATGTGGCTTGCTGCTGGGAACACTCAGCCTTCATTATCCTGAAGTAAGATCACATTTTTAAGGGTGTGAAATAGAGATGGCACACTGCCAGTTTCTTTTTTCTGTAACTGATTTTTGAATTTGCTCTACTACTTAAACACTTCATTACCCCATAGGGAAAAAACACCGCTAACCTCACATCACACAGTGTGAGTGTGTGCTGCTTCAGGATAGATTAGTTTTCAGTCTGAAATGCAATCCAGCATTTTATGCAGATGTTGGGTCAATGTGCGTAGCCATCCACACTGATATATGCCATATCTGTTTAAAAAGAAAGATGGAAGAGGAAGATGCTGTTATTTTGATTTAATATTCTGAATCCTGTTCATTTATAACTTATCTCTGTGTTCATAACAACATATTTCCACTCTTATTAAGGCCACAAAAAATGTCAGGTCTTTAAGAAAAAAGAGTTTTGTATGGCTTACATGATTTTTCATCCTGCAGTTTGTGTAGTTTGTGTAAAGCCACAACTATCCGTTCTAGGTGTGAATCTGAGATAGCTCTGCAGTGTACAACAAAACAAAATCAATGCATTTTTGAAAATGAGTTAAACTGAGAGTAAAATACTGCATGGACATATAAAACTGTGCATTTATGCGATATCACATATATTAGATCTGGGCAATATGACAGTATTTTATTGTATCATGATAAATATTGTTACTGTGATAATATGCCTATTATGGGGTCTTTTCCTCCATAATAAGTATATGGAGGAGACGGTTAGTGCTTAATAAACACTGATCAGCTGCAGGTTTCATTAATAACAGTGTAATTAGACTGGTTAAATTAGATAAAGTACAGCAGATGTATTGTGATAAATATAGTGTATATAGTATATAGTCTTTAAATGTCGTGATGTAGTATTTCTATCATATCACCCAGCCCTAACATATGTTCATATCTCCAAAATAGAAACTTTATGCAAGAAGGAGAAAACCTTAAAGTCAGTGTAAAAAGATTACATTTTAAGTAATTTTGTTGCATTTCTGTTGGTGAAATGTAACACAATGTAAAGAACAAAAATGGAAAAATGTATGTATTATTACTATCCATATTATTTAGGAAAGGTGGCATACACCGATCACCCCCAATATTGAGCATCACCCCCTTGTTCCATCCCAGTAGATTTGACCATTCGAGGCATGGATTCCACAAGACCTCTAAAGATGTCCTGTGGTATCTGACATCAAATCTAACGTTAGCAGCAGATCCTTTAAGTGCTGTAAGTTGTAAGAGGTGGGACCTCCATGTGCATCAGCGAGCCTTCTGTATCCAATGCCGGTTCACCGGTTACTTTTAATGAGTACTGACTGCACACCAGAAAAATCCTGAATGCATGCCTGATATTTCTGAGATGTTCTGATAAAGTATCCCGGATTCTCATTTTCACTGCTTCAAAACATTACCTACATGGGCTGACTGTTTACTTGCTAATATATTTACCCCTTGACAGGAGACACTGTAGAAGATAGTCAGTGGTTTTACTTTATCTGTCTGTGTTGCTAATGTTATGGCTGATTGGGGTATATATGAGTTTATTATTATTAATATCAATAAAGGGAATCTGCAGTCTACTAACATGCATGCTGATATGTCCTTGCAGGCTGTTGACAGTTTTTCTGCTATCGCCCGTCCTGTCCTGCGTTGGATATGGCTTTAACTGGCGCTGGGCTTTAGTTTATGTCTGGGGTGCAACCAGAGGGTTTTTTTTTTTTTTTTTGCCTGAGCCTGACACTAATGGCTTTTCAGGCTGAAGGACTGGAGAAACTACTAATACGAGACAAGGTAATTAGTCCCAAAAAAGACCTTAGATAAAGTACACAGCGATTAGAACTGCTTCAAACTGAGTGTCTACTTGTAATGAACTCTATACAATATTAGAATAAACCCACATAAACATAAAGTCAGTGGTCAGAATGTGCTGTTGGTCAGTAAAGTTATAGATATGTAAGAACACAGCTTTGGTTGCTGGTAAGGAGAAAAGAAATCTTTAAATGCAGCATTAGGATTTAGAAGGCATAAATGCTCTGTTTATACATATATTTACAGGTATTTTGTGGTTTATTAGAAATGTATTTATTCTCTATGTTCCAGATTTTAGTGCTTTCCTGCGGAGTGGTTATTCTTACCCTTGTTATTAACGGATCCACAACAAGCCTGTTTTTTAGGCTTATTGGTAAGACTTAACATTAAGACTACGTTCACACAGCTCCATTGGCCCAAACTGTTATCGATTCAGTGTGTGTTTTGCCATTCACACTTCTGCACGCATAGCCCTGCTGTGTAAACACAGCCTTAGAAGTTTGTTTTTCTGCTGTTTTTGCAGCATCCAAATAAAATGTGTCTTGTTTGAATGGAAAAGATGAGGTTAGCAGATTTATTGACCATCTCTCCTCATGTTGGCAGGCATCAGTGATATTTCTCGGGCAAAACAAAAGACTGTGCACAGGCTGTTGCAGACCATGGAGGAGTCCACCGAGAACATCATCAACAAGCTCAAAGCTGACTGATCTATGTTCAATGTCAACTGGGAGATGGTAACACGGCTTGTACGCATTAAGAGCCCATACGAAACTTCTGGAAAAAAAGGTATGTGAATGAAGAGAGATTCCCCCACAGTCCAGGTTTCAGGTTATTATCAGGAGTCAATTCAGCATTTACCACCTGCAGCAGTTCTTTTTGTTGTTGGTGAAAGTAACATGTGCTGGAGACTCTTCAGTTGGTCCTCTTTGCTTTGATGCAGTTTTAAACACATTTTTGGTTATAAATTGATACATAAGCATCAACTTTGCTGTTCACATTTGTCCTTAAAATCAATTTTAAGCATTTAAAGGGCCAATATTAATCTAATTTTACAGAACAAACTGGACTTATATGAATACATTAAAGGGAATTACTTATAGAATGTTATATTTATGATAAGTGTTGATGGTGACTTGATTTGAAATACAAGCCAGCAGTGTTTTAAAGATCTTCATTAATATTTTACAGTTTATGCACATCAGTAATGTATATTGTGTCAACACCAAAGTTCATTTTTGTCATGTGGAACCGCTTGGCTTTTGTTTTGTTTGTTTGTTTTTTTTAAACCACGATATCGATGATGAACCCTATAAGTAATGCTGTCTCATTCTCAGCCCAAATAATATGCTGATGGAATGGTCAACATCAGCAAATGGAAGAGGAGAAATTTTAGTATGATTACATTACACTTAAAAACGTGGTGCAATGAACTTAAAATATTTATATTTAAATCTGTTCTACATTTATTCCACAGTGACAGACAAACGTAGATAAACTAAAAAAACAACCTGGTTTTAATGTAATTAAATGGAAATAAAGTTTAGTATGTTTTTTTTTTCTAGTTGTATCATCCTTTTTTCATTGTGTTTTTAATTGGATTAAAACGTGGGGAGCGCAGATTTGATCTGGTCGATACAGAATGTAAATCAAATATAAATGTCATTTGTGAGCCAAAACATCTGTTCAGTAACCTTATTATCTCTGAAAGAGAACGTTGTGCCAGGTATGATAAACAACAAACATTACGACACAAAACACAATACCACATATTTATAAACTTTATTGCCCTGAATACGGTTTACGGTGGGCTCCTTGTCAGCAGTGGTTCATGGAGGGACAGACCACCAACTGGCAGGGTGTCAGGCCTGTTGATTGATAAAGAATCTATGTGTTGATCTCCAGCAGAACAGAGTGGACTGTCGTTTTACCAGGAAGAGGAGAACAGGTCCAGACTGTGATGTAAATGACATCCCCAAAACAGAAACTGGACGAAATGATGGAGATAGCCCGAATGCACATCCTGAAATCCTTTAAGGTTCCTACACTCTCTCTCTTTCACACACACAGTATCAATCTAATATATGGACACTTCTACTTAGGCAGTGCTGCTGCTTTTAGACCCGCTTTGCCCTGATACAGCTTTAACCACTCTCAAGTAGCTATTCAAAGATGTTGATAATAAATTCATACCTAGGCACCACTTTATGGATTTGTCCTTGTAGTCAATTGTTAAAGTGTTTCTACCATGAAACATCTCATGTTGCTTTCTTACAAATAAAAGAGGTTTACATGCATTATCTAAGAGCTGTGGTAATTTACACATTTCTAAATGTACCGTCCCAGTCTGTGTGGTCCACACAAACTCACACTGTATGTTCTAATGAATGCATTCAGCTACTTAAAGTTGCTCACATTGCTGACACAGATGTGCAAAAGCACACACACAGCTTGTCTAGTCCCTGTGGAGTAGCACTGCTGATAGAATAGGACTCTCTGAAGCAGATCAACATCATGAACCTATTGACACCATGCTGCCTAATGCCAGTCGTGGGCTAGAGGGGTATAAAGCCCCCCAGCATTGAGCTGTGGAGCAGTGGAAGAGCTGTGAATGGAATGATGGTGGAGCTCCATCCAGTACTTTTGGGATAAGTTGGGGATGAGGTGGGATGGTGATCATCATCCAACATCCTGACCTTACTAACGCTCTTGTCGCTTAAGTCTAAATAAATGAATTGCTAATCAAGCAAAAAACATTTAAATGGCAGTGATCAACTTTATGATTATAGAATTACATTTTAATAATAGTAATATGCAAAATAATAGTGCATTTCTGCAATGATGTTCATGATATGACAAGTTCTTCTGTTTGCATTTATTTCAGAATAATGTCAGATGTGCCGGGACAGGTAGTGGCCAGTGTTATTTCCCATTGAGCCCATTGAGTCAAACTGAACCTGTCTTGTGCCATGTTCCTCTTTTTCCGTGTTCTTCTCTACTATGGCTTTATCACTCACTCTATTAAATCTCCTCTAGTCATGGCTGATGAGGTTATGAGCTCTGAAAAATCCCCAACCCAATGTCCTGCAGCGTGTAATTCAGTAAGCATTGAGATAGGGTGGGTAGGGGAACAGGACAGTGGTGCATGTGTGGACTGACTCAGCCTGGTTTATCTTCAGAAGAGCTACTGGGAGCAGTACAGTGCCGGAATGCTGACAAGGAAAGTCGCAATGACCCTTATCAACCAGTGATTTAGCTCACCCCGAATCGTTGTTTGGTGGGGTTTGGAACATTATCCTGTAATTAATACGATATATAGTTCAGCCAACACAATTTACTAACTCTCTTTCAGCAGTAAGTGACCAGAAAATACTATATACCATATAATTATCCAAAAACATAAACATGAAGTCAGTGGTCAATGAGAGTGTCTACCTGTAATTAACTCTATATAACATTAGAATAAACTCAAATAAACATAAAGTCAGTGGTCAGATCGTTTTGTTGGTCAGTAAAGTAATTGATATGCTGGTTAGAAGAGCACAGGTTCGGGTGCTGATCTCCATACACTGTATGGGTGTGTTAAGTTCCAGCTGCAGCTCACCTGATCTACTTTACTGATCTAGCAAAGCTAACACACTCACACACAACGATCACAATGAATTGTGTTTATTTTAATGTTATGAGAATTTTTTTTTCTAAAAATAACTCTTTTCCTCTCACTTTATTACTATATTTTATTAATGAGGAAATGTATCAAGTATTTTAAATGTGTTGGGTGTTTTTTTGGCAATCTTTCTACTTAGAGATAAGTAGAGGTAAGGCTGTGGGGTGTGAATGGGATGTACGGTTTTGGTGTAGTGTGTAAAAACTGTAATAATGTAAAGATTGTAAGGTGTTCACTGTTCACCACTCAGTCCATGTCCATCCCAGTACAGCCTGCTCTTTGAATGAGGTGCAAAACAGGGCAGCCAGTTAGAACAGAGCTTATTTACATATTATTTATATAGGCTTATTTAGCTTTAAAGGCATAGTAACAGAAAATAGTGGTATTTCTATTATCATGGCTATCTGTTTGTAATAAACTAATCAAACAAGAGCAATTTAAATATCTCAACAAAATTAATAGAATAAGGGCTTTCTCCACATTCAGCCCAAAATACCACTTTAATGACGACTGCAGTCTCAGAATTATTCGACCCCTTCATCACCAGCCTCTTTAAAACTTAGTAGAGCTCCCTTCTGCGGTTCTGCCCTGCTGCAAACGTGCTGCCCAGCCAGATACCAGCTTCTAGCCCCTTCCTCACTGGCTCCAGTTCACCGATATTGCTGGGTTTGCTGCTGCAGCCGCCTTCCAAAGATTTTCTATGGGGTTCAGGTGTTCAAGTCAGTGAACTGTGCAGAACCTTCCAGGACTTCTTAAACCAAGCCTTGGGGGACTTGGGGTATGCTTTGGCTCACTGTCCTGTTGGAAGGTCCAAAGATACTCAAGCCTCCTCACAGAAGGCATGATGTGTTCTCCTAGGATTTCCCAATACTTGATTGAATCCATCTTGCCCTTCCACTCGCTGTCTTCAAACGCTGTCTTACTTACTAGAGTACTACTTGTGGTCTCCATACTGTTTAGTAGAGTCTAAGCTTGGAATGATCTTTTGGATCCTAGCCTCTACAAATGAGCTAAGGGTATTTTCGGTGAGTGAACGGTGAAGCACGTTTGTAAGTTGCTCTGGAGAAGAGCAGCTGCTAAATGCCGTCAGTGTAAATGTAAATTCATCAAGATAATCATCTTCCAAAAACACATCCCAGCCCTCTGAATCCTAGCCCTAGCTTGTGTGCAGGATTATGTTCAGTGGGTTGAATTCATCTGAGACAGCAGTTGTCATTAATAGTGGTATTGTGAGCTGAATCTGGAGATTACACTTATTTACAGTGGAGGTTGAATAATTTTGAGTGCTGTAGTGTAGACATGTTGCATGGAACTAGTAGGCCTTAGAGGCATGTCAAACAGAGGACAGGTGTAATTCATGTTGTTTTTCCTCAGGTTCATGAGTGTTGATGACAAACATGTACTGGGATTGGGGGGAAAAAATTTCAGTATCAAGTGCTGGAAACTGATCAACTGGATCTGTGTCATCAAATACACCAAGCCTTCAAAGTAAGTCAACCCCCAAACCCCATTTCGTCTAGACCAGAGAAAATACACTTTGAAACTAGACCAACACAAGCACATGCTGTGAGGTTCTGCATCGGTTCTGACCCGTTAGAACACCTTCTATTTACATTTGCTGTGTTGCTAAATCAGGACCAGGAAGACCACAGTGTTTCGTAATAATTATGCAACAGTTTCATTCTTTAGTCTTGCACTGCAACTACAAGGCTAATGTAGCACTTAACACTAGCATCTGTTAGCACAGTGTAATCTGCATGCATAAATCACACTTTTCCCAAACCAAGCCAAGGAGGCCTTTATACAGTGGGGGAAAAAATGTATTTAGTCAGTCACCAATTGTGCAAGTTCTCCCACTTAAAAAAATGAGAGAGGCCTGTAATTGACATCATAGGTAGACCTCAACTATGAGAGACAAAATGAGAGACACTGTCTGATTTTTAAAGAATTTATTTGCAAATAATGGTGGAAAATAAGTATTTGGTCACCTACAAAGAAGCAAGATTTCTGTATGTCACAGACCTGTAACTTCTTCTTTAAGAGGCTTCTCTGTCCTCCACTCATTACTTGTATTAATGGCACCTGTTTAAACTCGTTAACAGTATAAAAGACACCTGCCAACAACCTCAAACAGTCACAGTCCAAACTCCACTATGGTGAAGACCAAAGAGCTGTCAACGGACACCAGAAACAAAACTGTAGACCTGCACCAGGCTGGGAAGACTGAATCTGCAATAGGCAAGCAGCTTGGTGTGAAGAAATCTACTGTGGGAGCAATAATCAGAAAAAATGGGAGACCTACAAGACCACTGCTAATCTCCCTCGATCAGGGGCTCCATGCAAGATCTCAGCCCGTGAGGTCAAAATGATCACAAGAACAGTGAGCAAAAATCCCAGAACCACACGGGGGGGACCTAGTGAATGACCTGCAGAAAGCTGGGACCAACGTTACAAACTACCGGCTACCATCAGTAACACACTACGTTGCCAGGGACTCAGATCTTGCAGTGCCAGACGTGTTCCCCTGCTTAAGCCAGTACATATCCGGCCGCATCTGAAGTTTGCTAGAGAGCATTTGGATGTTCCGGAAGAGTATTGGGAGAATGTCTTATGGTCAGATGAAACCAAAGTAGAACTGTTTGGTACGAACACAACTCGTTGTGTTTGGTGGAGAGTGAATGCTGAGTTGCATCCAAAGAACACCATAACAACTGTGAAGCATGGGGGTGGTAACATCACACTTTGGGGCTGTTTCTCTACAAAGGGACTAGGACGACTGGTCTGTGTACATGAAAGAATGAATGGGGCCATGTATTGTGAGATTTTGAGTGCAAACCTCCTTCCATCAGCAAGGGCATTGAAGATGAAACGTGGCTGGGTCTTTCAGCATGACAATGATCCCAAGCACACTGCCAGGGCAACAAAGGAGTGGCTTTGTAAGAAGCATTTCAAGGTCCTGGAGTGGCCGAGCCAGTCTCCAGATCTCAACCCCATAGAAAACCTTTGGAGGGAGTTGAAAGTCTGTGTTGCCCGCCGACAGCCCCAAAACATCACTGCTCTAGAGGAGATCTGCATAGAGGAATGGGCCAACATACCAGCAACGGTGTGTGTCAACCTTGTGAAGACCTTGTTTGACCTCTGTCATTGCCAACAAAGGATATATAACAAAGTATTGAGATGATCTTTTGTTATTGACCAAATACTCATTTTCCACCATTATTTGCCAATAAATTCTTTAAAAATCAGACAGTGTGATTTTCTCATTTTGTCTCTCATAGTTGAGGTCTACCTATGATGTCAATTACAGGCCTCTCTCAAATTTTTAAGTGGGAGAACTTGCATAATTGGTGACTGACTAAATACTTTTTTCCCCCACTGTATAAACGTAGTGCCAAATAATTCTTATTGGAATCCACTTCAAGTCTGTTTAAAACAAGGTTTGATATGACTTTGTGATGACTTTGGCATGCAGTTAGCTAGTTTACGCTAACGGATAGCTATAGCCATGGTCCTGTCAAAAGATGATATAAAGTCTCAAAATCATAAACATGGTCCACACAGAAACCCTGCAATGCGCTTTAAAGTGTGTGATGCTAATTTCCACGAGCGAGCCAGGACGTGCTAACACCGCACTAGCGACCCATAGCTGACTCAAGTATGACGTGACTTCTGCCAGCCGTGATTAATAACACCTAGAACTAGAACTCGCTGTGTGTCTTCCTCACCTATGGAGGGAGCTGCATCTCCAAGATCTGTTCAGCTCAAACTCAGTTCGCGTGAATCTGAGCTGTGTGTAGAAGCTCTCCTACAGTTTAATCTGTGTAGAAACTTCTTTCACTTTTCCTAAAAGAAGCATGCTGTGCTTTACTTTTTGAGGCCCAGTCTCAAATCACTCCCTCTCCACTATGGAGTGCACTTTGTAGGTTGTGAAGTAGCAGCACCTCCACCCAAAACAGTACACGTCAGTACAAGACAGTTACATTCAGCTGGACAACTCGGTTTCTACCATGCTGGCACTGTCTAATGATTTTTGTGTTGTGTTTTTTTAAGTAGTGCACTATGTAGAGAGTATGATGTGATTTGAGACGGGGCCGAAAGTCTCTTCTCAGAAAGAGTGAAATGTGCAGGTCAGTGGTGAAAGGAGAATGAACAGTTTCCTCATGGAAATCTGCACACAGCTCCACAGTAATATGAAATAAATCTCATTTCACAGTTGGTTCAGTCCTTCTCAACCCCTCAACTAAAAAAAAAAAAGTGCTACACCTGTGTGAGCACTTGAGAGACGTGAGAAAATTGTGTGCTAATATTTTGCATTTTCAAAACCTTTGGTGTGTAACAGCCTTAATTGTCTACTAGGATTTGCTGAAAGTATTGTGGGTATGTTTGATTAGCCACAGGGGCTATTTACCACTCCTCTAATAAAAAACAGATTGGAGAAAAAAAGAATTTGGCCATGGGTGCCTAAACTTTTGCATAAGACTGTATGTTTCTGTTATGCTAAATCAGCGTCCAGGGTTATGGTGATGATTGAAAGGTAAAGAAATGTATGTTAGTGCATACCTGAATAATAAAATGTTGGGTTTGACAGGAATGCCATGCAGAAGCTGTGCTACAAGATTGTCTTCAGTGCCCCCTTTCATTCGCATGTGCATCGTAATCCTGCTCAACGTATTGACCATCATTTTGGACTTCATCCCTGAAGTTAGCGAGAAGTACATCCTGGAGCTCTACGTGGCAAACTACGTCTTCTTTGCCTTTTACGTTGCTGAAGCTGCATTGAGGGTAAGAGAAATGAGGGTGTGTTTTGTGGCAGTGGCTGGTCAAAACACAGTTACAGATGGATGGACCCTTGATGGACAGATTCAACATCAGGGAGGGAAGGAGTAATGGCATCCTCGGAACCTGAAAGACAACAAAGACAGTCAATACAGGTTTTGAAACTGAAAGATAACTTACCTTTTACACAGTTGCAGAACAATAGACAGTGAGCCAGACACAGCTGCAGATGGACAGATTGATGGTGGCTGGATCTACGGTCAGGGAGGGAGGGGCTCAGAAGGTCCTCAACCTGTAAGACAAAAAAAAGTTAATACATGTGTAGAAACTGAATGATGAACTAACTCTTACACACTTGCAGTCAGAGAGATAGCGAGTCACACACACCGTTGCAATGGACAGACACTTGTTTGATGGATACACCATTAGGAAGGAGGGGGGGTCCTGGAGTCCTGAAAGCCTGTAAGACAACAAAGCAAGTCAATACATGTATAGAAACTGAATGATGACCTACCTGTTAGACAGTAGAAAACAGATAGACAGCAAGCCGTACACAGTGACAGATGGATGGACCCTTGATGAACAGATGCACCATCAGGGAGGGAAGGGGTAATGGCATCCTCTAAACCTGTAAGACAACAAAGAAAATCAATACATGTATAGAAACTGAATGATCACCTCCCTGTTAGACAGGTGTAGACAGATAGACCGTGAGCCTTGCACAGTGGCAGATGGATGGAACCTTGATGGACAGATGCACCATCAGAGATGGAAGTGGTAATGGCATCCTCTAAACCTGAAAGACAACAAAAACAGTCAATACAGGTTTTGAAACTGAAAGATCACTTACCTTTTACACAGTTGCAGAATAATAGACAGTGAGGCAGACACAGCTGCAGATGGACAGATTGATGGTGGCTGAATTTACGATCAGGGAAGGAGGGGCTCTGAAAGTCCTAAACTTGTAAGACAAAAAAAAAAAACGTCAATAAATGTATAGAAACTGAATGATCACCTACCTGTTAGTCAGTAGCAAACAGATAGACAGCGAGCCGTACACAGTTGCAGATTGATGGACCCTTGATGGACAGATGCACCATCAGGGAGGGAAGGGGTAATGGCATCCTCTAAACCTGTAAGACAACAAAGAAAATCAATACATGTATAGAAACTGAATGATCACCTACCTGTTACACAGTAGCAAACAGATAGACAGCGAGCCGTACACAGTGGCAGATGGATGGAACCTTGATGGACAGATGCACCATCAGGGAGGGAAGGGGTAATGGCATCCTCTTAACCTGGAAGAGAACAAAGAAAATCAATACCTGTATAGAAACTGAATGATCACCTACCTGTTAGACAGAAGCAAACAGATAGACAGCGAGCCGTACACAGTTGCAGATGGATGAAACCTTGATGGACAGATGCACCATCAGGGAGGGAAGGGGTATTGGCATCTTTAGAACCTAAAAGACAACAAAGAAAATCAATACATGTATAGAAACTGAATGATGAACTAATTCTTATACACTTGCAGTCAAATAAATATAGGATCACACAAATAGTTGCAATGGACAGACACTTGTTTGATGGATCCACCATTAGGAAGGAGGGGGAGGGGGCCTGGAGTCCTGAAAGCCTGTAAGACAACAAAGAAAATCAATACGTGTATAGAAACTGAATGATCACCTACCTGTTACACAGGTGCAGACAGATAGACCCTTGATTGACAGATGCATCATCAGGGAGGGAATGGGTAATGGCATCCTATAAACCTGTAAGACAACAAAGAAAATCAATACATGTATAGAAACTAAATGATTACATACCTGTTAGACAGTAGCAAACAGATAGACAGCGAGCCGTACACAGTGAATGATGGATGGAACCTTGATGGACAGATGCACAATCAGGGAGGGAAGGGGTAATGGCATCCTCTAAACCTGTAAGACAACAAAGAAAATCAATACATGTATAGAAACTGAATGATTACATACCTGTTAGACAGTAGCAAACAGATAGACAGCGAGCCATACACAGTAGCATATGGATGAAACCTTGATGGACAGATGCACCATCAGGGAGGGAAGGGGTATTGGCATCCTCAGAACCTAAAAGACAACAAAGACAATCAATACAGGTTTTGAAACTGAAAGATCACTTACCTTTTACATAGTTGCAGAACAATACACAGTAAGGCAGACAAAGCTGCAGATGGACTGATTGATGGTGGCTGAATCTACGGTCAGGGAGGGAGGGGCTCTGAAAGTCCTAAATCTGTAAAACAAAAAAAAAGTCAATACATATATAGAAACTGAATGATAAACTAACTCTAACACCCTTGCAGTCAGAAAGATCGAGTCACACAAATAGTTGCAATGGACAGACACTTGTTTGATGGATCCACCATTAGGAAGGAGGGGGGGGGGGGGGGTCCTGGAGTCCTGAAAGCCTGTAAGACAACAAAGAAAGTCAATACATGTATAGAAACTGAATGATCACCTACCTGTTAGACAGTAGCAAACAGACAGACAGCGAGCCGTACACAGTGACAGATGGATGGAACCCTTGATGGACAGATGCACCATCAGGGAGTGAAGGGGTTTTGGCATCCTCAGAAACTAAAAGATAACAAAGACAATCAATACAGGTTTTGAAACTGAAATATCACCTACCTGTTAGACAGTAGCAAACAGATTGACAGCGAGCCGTACACAGTGGCAGATGGATGGGACCTTGATGGACGGATGCATCATCAGGAAGGAAAGGGGTATTGGCATCCTCAGAACCTAAAAGATAACAAAGACAATCAATACAGGTTTTGAAACTGAAATATCACTTACCTTTTACACAGTTGCCGAACAATAGACAGTGAGCCATACACAGTGGCAGATGGATGGAACCTTGATGGACAGATGCACCATCAGGGAGGGAAGGGGTAATGGCATCCTCTAAACCTGGAAGAGAACAAAGAAAATCAATGCATGTATAAAAACTGAATGATCATCTACCTGTTAGACAGTAGCAAACAGATTGACAGCGAGCCGTACAAAGTGGTAGATGGATTAAACCTTGATGGACAGATGCACCATCAGGGAGGGAAAGGGTAATGGCATCCTCGGAACCTGAAAGACAACAAAGAAAATCAATACATGTATAGAAACTGAATGATCACCTACCTGTTAGACAGTAGCAAACAGATAGACAACGAGCCGTACACAGTGACAGATGGATGGACCCTTGATGGACAGATGCACCATTAGGGAGGGAAGGGGTATTGGCATCCTCAGAAACTCAAAGATAACAAAGAAAATTAATACAGGTTTTGAAAATGAAAGATCACTTACCTTTTACACAGTTGCAGAACAATAGACAGTGAGGCATGGGGAATGGGGGGGTCCTGGAGTCCTGAAAGCCTGCAAGACAACAAAGAAAGTCAATACATGTTTAGAAACTGAATGATCACCTACCTGTTAGACAGTAGCAAACAGATTGACAGCGAGCCGTACACAGTGGCAGATGGATTAAACCTTGATGGACAGATGCACCATCAGGGAGGGAAGGGGTAATGGCATCCTATAAACCTTTAAGACAAAAAAGAAAATCAATATATGTATAGAAACTGAATGATCACCTACCTGTTAGACAGTACCAAAAAGATAGATAACGAGCCGTACACAGTGACACATGGATGGACCCTTGATGGACAGATGCACCATCAGGGAAGGAAGGGGTAATGGCATCCAATAAACCTTTAAGACAAAAAAGAAAATCAATATATGTATAGAAACTGAATGATCACCTACCTGTTAGACAGTACCAAAAAGATAGACAGCGAGCCATACACAGTGGCAGATGGATGGAACCTTGATGGACAGATGCACCATCAGGAAGGGAAGGAGTATTGGCATCCTCAGAACCTAAAAGATAAGTAAGACAATCAATACAGGTTTTGAAACTGAAAGATCACTTACCTTTTATACAGTTGCAGAACAATAGACAGTGAGCCAGACACAGCTGCAGATGGACAGATTGATGGTGGCTGAATCTACGGTCAGAGAGGGAGGGGCTCTGAAGGTCCTAAACTTGTAAGACAAAAAAAAACAAAAAAGGTCAATACATGTATAGAAACTGAATGATCACCTACCTGTTAGACAGTAGCAAACAGATAGACAGCGAGCCGTACACAGTGGCAGATGGATGAAATCTTGATGGACAGATGCACCATCAGGGAGGGAATGGGGGGTCCTGGAGTCCTGAAAGCCTGTAAGACAACAAAGAAAGTCAATACATGTTTAGAAACTGAATGATCACCTACCTGTTAGACAGTAGCAAACAGATTGACAGCGAGCCGTACACAGTGGCAGATGGATTAAACCTTGATGGACAGATGCACCATCAGGAAGGTAAGGGGTATTGGCATCCTCAGGAACTAATAGATAACAAAGACAATCGATACAGGTTTTGAAACTGAAATATCACTTACCTTTTACACAGTTGCAGAACAATAGACAGTGAGCCAGACACAGCTGCAGATGGACAGATTGATGGTGGCTGAATCTACGGTCAGGGAGGGAGGGGCTCTGAAGGTCCTAAACTTGTAAGACCAAAAAAAAAAGAAAACGTCAATACATGTATAGAAATTGGATGATGAACTAAATCTTACACACTTGCAGTCAGAAAGATCGAGTCACACAAATAGTTGCAATGGACAGACACTTGTTTGATGGATCCACCATTAGGAAGGAGGGGGGGGGGGCTTGGAGTCCTGAAAGCCTGTAAGACAACAAAGAAAATCAATACATGTATAGAAACTGAATGATGAACTCATTTTTGTACACTTGCAGTCAAATAAATATAGAATCACACAAATAGTCGCAATGGACAGACACTTGTTTGATGGATCCACCATTAGGAAGGAGGGGGGGGGGCTTGGAGTCCTGAAAGCCTGTAAGACAACAAAGAAAATCAATACATGTACAGAAACTGAATGATCACCTACCTGTTACACAGGTGCAGACAGATAGACCCTTGATTGACAGATGCATCATCAGGGAGGGAAGGGGTAATGGCATCCTCTAAACTTGTAAGACAAAAAAGAAAATCAATACATGAATCTACGGTCAGGGAGGGAGGGGCTCTGAAAGTCCTAAACCTGTAAGACAAAAAAAAAAAAAAAAAACGTCAATACATGTATAGAAACTGAATAATTAACTAACTCTTACACACTTGCAGTCAGAAAGATCGAGTCACACAAATAGTTGCAATGGACAGACACTTGTTTGATGGATCCACCATTAGGAAGGAGGGGGGGTGGGTCCTGGAGTCCTGAAACCCTGTAAGACAACACAGAAAGTCAATACATGTACAGAAACTGAATGATCACCTACCTGTTAGAAAGCAGCAAACAGATAGACAACGAGCCGTACACAGTGACAGATGGATGGACCCTTGACGGACAGATGCACCATCAGGGAGGGTAGGGGTAATGGCATCCTCTAAACCTGTAAGAAGACAAAGACAGTCAATACAGGTTTTGAATCTGAAAGATCACTTACCTTTTACACAGTTGCAGAACAATACACAGTGAGCCAGACACAGCTGCAGACGGAAAGATTAATGGAGGCTGGATTTACGGTCAGCGAGGGAGGGGCTCAGAAGGTCCTAAACCTGTAAGACAAAAAAAACAAAAAAAAGTCAATACATGTGTAGAAACTGAATGATAAACTAACTCTTACACACTTGCAATCGGATAGATATCGAATTACACAAATAGTTGCAATGGACAGACCCTTGTTTGATGGATACACCATTAGGAAGGAGGGGGGGTCCTGCAGTCCTGAAAGCCTGTAAAAAAACAAATAAAGTCAATACATGTATAGAAACTGAATGATCACCTACCTGTTAGACAGTAGCAAACAGATAGACAACGAGCCGTACACAGTGACAGATGGATGGACCCTTGATGGACAGATGCACCATCAGGGAGGGAATGGGTAATGGCATCCTCTAAACCTGTAAGACAACAAAAAAAAAATAAATACATGTATAGAAACTGAATGATCACCTACCTGTTAGACAGGGGCAGACAGACAGACAGCGAGCCGTACACAGTGGCAGATGGATGGAACCTTGATGGACAGAGGCACCATCAGGGAGGGAAGGGGTATTGGCATCCTCTAAACCTGTAAGACAACAAAGAAAATCAATACATGTATAGAAACTGAATGATCACCTACCTGTTAGACAGTAGCAAACAGATTGACAGCGAGCCGTACACAGTGGCAGATGGATTAAACCTTGATAGGCAGATGCACCATCAGGGAGGGAAGGGGTAATGGCATCCTCGGAACCTGAAAGACAACAAAGACAGTCAATATAAGTTTTGAAACTGAAAGATCACTTACCTTTTACACAGTTGCAGAACAATATACAGTGAGGCAGACACAGCTGCAGATGGACAGATTGATGGAGGCTGGATCTACGGTCAGCGAGGGAGGGACTCAGAAGGTCCTAAACCTGTAAGACAAAAAAAAGTCAATACATGTGTAGAAACTGAATGATGAACTAACTCTTACACACTTGCAATCGGATAGATATCGAGTTACACAAATAGTTGCAATAAACAGACCCTTGTTTGATGGATACACCATTAGGAAGGAGGGGGGGGTCCTGGAGTCCTGAAAGCCTGTAAAAAAACAAATAAAGTCAATACATGTATAGAAACTGAATGATCACCTACCTGTTAGACAGTAGCAAAAAGATAGATAACGAGCCGTACACAGTGACACATGGATGGACCCTTGATGGACAGATGCACCATCAGGGAGGGAAGGGGTAATGGTATCCTCTAAACCTGTAAGACCAAAAAGAAAATCAATACATGTATAGAAACTGAATGATGAACTAACTCTTAGACACTTGCAGTCAGAAAGATCGAGTCACACATAGTTGCAATGGACAGACACTTCATTAATGCATCCACCATTAGGAAGGGGGGGGTCCTAGAGCCCTGAAAGCCTTTAAGACAACAAAGAAAGTCAATACATATATAGAAACTGAATGATGAACTAACTTTTACACATTTGCAGTCAGAAAGATCGTGTCACACAAATAGTTGCAATGGACAGACAATTGTTTAATGGATCCACCATTAGGAAGGAGGGGGTGGTCCTGGAGTCCTGACAGCCTGTAAGACAACAAAGAAAGTCAATACATGTATAGAAACTGAATGATCACCTACCTGTTAGACAGTAGCAAACAGATAGACAGCGAGCCGCACACAGTGACAGATGGATGGAACCTTGATGGACAGATGCACCATCAGGGAGGGAATGGGTAATGGCATCCTCTAAACCTGTAAGACAACAAAGAAAATCAATACATGTATACAAACTGAATGATCACCTACCTGTTAGACAGGTGCAGACAGATTGATTGCGAGCTGTACACAGTGACACATGGATGGACCCTTGATGGACAGATGCACCATCAGGAAGGGAAGGGGTAATGGAATCCTCTAAACCTGTAAGACAACAAAGAAAATCAATACATGTATAGAAACTGAATGATCACCTACCCGTTACACAGCTGCAGAAAGATAGACAGCGAGCCGTACACAGTGGCAGATGGATGGAACCTTGATGGACAGATGCAACATCAGGGAGGGAAGGGGTAATGGCATCCTCGGAATCTGAAAGACAACAAAGACAGTCAATACAGGTTTTGAAACTGAAAGATCACCTACCTTTTACACAGTTTCAGAACAATAGACAGCGAGCCAGACACAGCTGCAAATGGACAGATTGATGGTGGCTGAATCTACGGTCAAGGAGGGAGGGGCTCTGAAGGTCCTAAACCTGTAAGACAAAAAACAACAACAAAAAATAAAACATCAATGCATGTATAGAAACTGAATGATGAACGAACTCTTACAAACTTGCAGTCAGAAAGATCGAGTCACACAAATAGTTGCAATGGACAGACACTTGTTTGATGGATCCACCATTAGGAAGGAAGGGGGGGGGGTCCTGGAGTCCTGAAAGCCTGTAAGACAACAAAGTCAATACATGAATAGAAACTGAATGATCACCTACCTGTTAGACAGTAGCAAACAGAAAGACAACGAGCCATACACAGTGACAGATGGAAGGACCCTTGATGGACAGATGCACCATCAGGGAGGGAAGGGGTAATGGCATCCTCGGAACCTGAAAGACAACAAAAACAGTAAATATAGGTTTTGAAACTGAAAGATCACTTACCTTTTACACAGTTGCAGAACAATAGACAGTGAGCCAGACACAGCTGCAAATGGACAGATTGATGATGGCTGAACTTATGGTCAAGGAGGGAGGGGCTCTGAAGGTCCTAAACCTGTAAGACAAAAAAAAAAGTCAATACATGTATAGAAACTGAATTATGAACTAACTCTTACACACTTGCAGTCAGAAAGATCGAGTCACACAAATAGTTGCAATGGACAGACACTTGTTTGATGGATCCACCATTAGGAAGGAAGGGGGGCTCCTGGAGTCAATAAATCTTGTAAGACAACAAAGAAAATCAATACATGTATAGAAACTGAATGATCACCTACCTGTTAGACAGTAGAAAACAGATAGACATCAAGCCGTACACAGTGACAGATGGATGGACCTTTGATGGACAGATGCACCATCAGGGAGGGAAGGGGTAATGGCATCCTCTAAACCTGTAAGGCAAGAAAGAAAATCAATACATGTATAGAAATTGAAAGATAACCTACCTGTAAGACAGTAGCAAACAGATAGACAACGAGCCGTACACAGTGACACATGGATGGACCCTTGATGGACAGATTCACCATCAGGGAGGGAAGGTGTAATGGCATCCTCTAAACCTGTAAGACAACAAAGAAAATCAATACATGTATAGAAACTGAACGATCACTTACCTGTTAGACAGGTGCAGACAGAAAGACAGCGAGCCATACACAGTGGCAGATGGATGGAACCTTGATGGACAGATGCACCATCAGGGAGGGAAGGGGTAATGGCATCCTCTAAACCTATAAGACAACAAAGAAAATCAATACATGTATAGAAACTGAATGATCACCTACCTGTTAGACAGTAGAAAACAGATAGAAAGCGAGCCGTACACAGTGACAGATGGATGGACCCTTGATGGACAGATGCACCATCAGGGAGGGAAGGGGTAATGGAATCCTCTAAACCTGTAAGACAACAAAGAAAATCAATACATGTATAGAAACTGAATGATCACCTACCCGTTAGACAGGTGCAGAAAGATAGACAGCGAGCCGTACACGGTGGCAGATGGATGGAACCTTGATGGACAGATGCAACATCAGGGAGGGAAGGGGTAATGGCATCCTCGGAATCTGAAAGACAACAAAGACAGTCAATACAGGTTTTGAAACTGAAAGATCACCTACCTTTTACACAGTTTCAGAACAATAGACAGCGAGCCAGACACAGCTGCAAATGGACAGATTGATGGTGGCTGAATCTACGGTCAAGGAGGGAGGGGCTCTGAAGGTCCTAAACCTGTAAGACAAAAAACAACAACAAAAAATAAAACGTCAATGCATGTATAGAAACTGAATGATGAACGAACTCTTACAAACTTGCAGTCAGAAAGATCGAGTCACAAAAATAGTTGCAATGGACAGACACTTGTTTGATGGATCCACCATTAGGAAGGAAGGGGGGGGGGGGTCCTGGAGTCCTGAAAGCCTGTAAGACAACAAAGAAAGTCAATACATATATAGAAACTGAATGATGAACTAACTTTTACACACTTGCAGTCAGAAAGATCGAGTCACACAAATAGTTACAATAGACAGACACTTGTTTGATGGATCCGCCATTAGAAAGGAAGGGGGGGTAATGGAGTCAAGAAATCCTGTAAGACAAAAAAGAAAATCAATACATGTATAGAAACTGAATGATCACCTACCTGTTAGACAGTAGAAAACAGATAGACAACAAGCCGTACACAGTGACAGATGGATGGACCTTTGATGGACAGATGCACCATCAGGGAGGGAATGGGTAATGGCATCCTCTAAACCTGTAAGACAACAAAGAAAATCAATACATGTATAGAAACTGAATGATAACCTACCTGTTAGACAGTAGCAAACAGATAGACAGCGAGCCGTACACAGTGACAGATGGATGGACCCTTGATGGACAGATGCACCATCAGGGAGGGAAGGGGTAATGGCATCCTCTAAACCTGTAAGACAACAAAGAAAATCAATACATGTATAGAAACTGAATGATCACCTACCAGTTACACAGGTGCAGAAAGATAGAAAGCGAGCCGTACACAGTGGCAGATGGATGGAACCTTGATGGACAGATGCACCATCAGGGACGGAATGGGTAATGGCATCCACTAAACGTGTAAGAGAACAAAGAAAATCAATACATGCATAGAAATTGAATGATCACCTACCTGTTAGACAGGTGCAGACAGAAACACAGTGAGCCAGACAAAGCTGCAAATGGACAGATTGATGGTGGCTAAATCTACGGTCAAGGCGGGAGGGGCTCTTAAGGTCCTAAACCTGTAAGACAAAAAAAAAAAAAAAAATCAATACATGTATAGAAACTGAACGATGAACTAACTCTTACACACTTGCAGTCAGAAAGATCGAGTCACACAAACAGTTGCAATGGACAGACACTTGTTTGATGGATCCACCATTAGGAAGTAAGGGGGGGAGGGGTCCTGGAGTCCTGAAAGCCTGTAAGACAACAAAGAAAGTCAATACATGTATAGAGACTGAATGATCACCTACCTGTTAGACAGGCGCAGACAGATAGACAGCGAGCTGTACACAGGGACAGATGAATGGACCCTTGATGGACAGATGCACCATCAGGGAGGGAAGGTGTAATGGCATCCTCTAAACCTGTAAGACAACAAAGAAAATCAATACATGTATAGAAACTGAATGATCACCTACCTGTTAGACAGGTGCAGACAGATAGACAGCGAGCCGTACACAGTGGCAGATTGATGGAACCTTGATGGACAGATGCACCATCAGGAGGGAAGGGGTAATGGTATCCTCTAAACCTGTAAGACCAAAAAGAAAATCAATACATGTATAGAAACTGAATGATGAACTAACTCTTAGACACTTGCAGTCAGAAAGATCGAGTCACACATAGTTGCAATGGACAGACACTTCATTAATGCATCCACCATTAGGAAGGGGGGGGGGGTCCTAGAGCCCTGAAAGCCTTTAAGACAACAAAGAAAGTCAATACATATATAGAAACTGAATGATGAACTAACTTTTACACATTTGCAGTCAGAAAGATCGTGTCACACAAATAGTTGCAATGGACAGACACTTGTTTAATGGATCCACCATTAGGAAGGAGGGGGTGGTCCTGGAGTCCTGACAGCCTGTAAGACAACAAAGAAAGTCAATACATGTATAGAAACTGAATGATCACCTACCTGTTAGACAGTAGCAAACAGAAAGACAACGAGCCATACACAGTGACAGATGGATGGACCCTTGATGGACAGATGCACCATCAGGGAGGGAAGGGGTAATGGCATCCTCGGAACCTGAAAGACAACAAAGAAAATCAATACATGTATAGAAACTGAATGATCACCTACCTGTTAGACAGGTGCAGACAGATAGACAGCGAGCCGTACACAGTGGCAGATTGATGGAACCTTGATGGACAGATGCACCATCAGGAGGGAAGGGGTAATGGTATCCTCTAAACCTGTAAGACCAAAAAGAAAATCAATACATGTATAGAAACTGAATGATGAACTAACTCTTAGACACTTGCAGTCAGAAAGATCGAGTCACACATAGTTGCAATGGACAGACACTTCATTAATGCATCCACCATTAGGAAGGGGGGGGGCCCTAGAGCCCTGAAAGCCTTTAAGACAACAAAGAAAGTCAATACATATATAGAAACTGAATTATGAACTAACTTTTACACATTTGCAGTCAGAAAGATCGTGTCACACAAATAGTTGCAATGGACAGACAATTGTTTAATGGATCCACCATTAGGAAGGAGGGGGTGGTCCTGGAGTCCTGACAGCCTGTAAGACAACAAAGAAAGTCAATACATGTATAGAGACTGAATGATCACCTACCTGTTAGACAGGCGCAGACAGATAGACAGCGAGCTGTACACAGGGACAGATGAATGGACCCTTGATGGACAGATGCACCATCAGGGAGGGAAGGGGTAATGGCATCCTCTAAACCTGTAAGACAACAAAGAAAATCAATACATGTATAGAAACTGAATGATCACCTACCTGTTAGACAGGTGCAGACAGATAGACAGCGAGCCGTACACAGTGGCAGATTGATGGAACCTTGATGGACAGATGCACCATCAGGAGGGAAGGGGTAATGGTATCCTCTAAACCTGTAAGACCAAAAAGAAAATCAATACATGTATAGAAACTGAATGATGAACTAACTCTTAGACACTTGCAGTCAGAAAGATCGAGTCACACATAGTTGCAATGGACAGACACTTCATTAATGCATCCACCATTAGGAAGGGGGGGGGGGTCCTAGAGCCCTGAAAGCCTTTAAGACAACAAAGAAAGTCAATACATATATAGAAACTGAATGATGAACTAACTTTTACACATTTGCAGTCAGAAAGATCGTGTCACACAAATAGTTGCAATGGACAGACACTTGTTTAATGGATCCACCATTAGGAAGGAGGGGGTGGTCCTGGAGTCCTGACAGCCTGTAAGACAACAAAGAAAGTCAATACATGTATAGAAACTGAATGATCACCTACCTGTTAGACAGTAGAAAACAGATAGACAACAAGCCGTACACAGTGACAGATGGATGGACCTTTGATGGACAGATGCACCATCAGGGAGGGAATGGGTAATGGCATCCTCTAAACCTGTAAGACAACAAAGAAAATCAATACATGTATAGAAACTGAATGATAACCTACCTGTTAGACAGTAGCAAACAGATAGACAACGAGCCGTACACAGTGACAGATGGATGGACCCTTGATGGACAGATGCACCATCAGGGAGGGAAGGGGTAATGGCATCCTCTAAACCTGTAAGACAACAAAGAAAATCAATACATGTATAGAAACTGAATGATCACATACCAGTTACACAGGTGCAGAAAGATAGAAAGCGAGCCGTACACAGTGGCAGATGGATGGAACCTTGATGGACAGATGCACCATCAGGGACGGAATGGGTAATGGCATCCACTAAACGTGTAAGAGAACAAAGAAAATCAATACATGCATAGAAATTGAATGATCACCTACCTGTTAGACAGGTGCAGACAGAAACACAGTGAGCCAGACAAAGCTGCAAATGGACAGATTGATGGTGGCTAAATCTACGGTCAAGGCGGGAGGGGCTCTTAAGGTCCTAAACCTGTAAGACAAAAAAAAAAAAATCAATACATGTATAGAAACTGAACGATGAACTAACTCTTACACACTTGCAGTCAGAAAGATCGAGTCACACAAACAGTTGCAATGGACAGACACTTGTTTGATGGATCCACCATTAGGAAGGAAGGGGGGGAGGGGTCCTGGAGTCCTGAAAGCCTGTAAGACAACAAAGAAAGTCAATACATGTATAGAGACTGAATGATCACCTACCTGTTAGACAGGCGCAGACAGATAGACAGCGAGCTGTACACAGGGACAGATGAATGGACCCTTGATGGACAGATGCACCATCAGGGAGGGAAGGGGTAATGGCATCCTCTAAACCTGTAAGACAACAAAGAAAATCAATACATGTATAGAAACTGAATGATCACCTACCTGTTAGACAGGTGCAGACAGATAGACAGCGAGCCGTACACAGTGGCAGATTGATGGAACCTTGATGGACAGATGCACCATCAGGAGGGAAGGGGTAATGGTATCCTCTAAACCTGTAAGACCAAAAAGAAAATCAATACATGTATAGAAACTGAATGATGAACTAACTCTTAGACACTTGCAGTCAGAAAGATCGAGTCACACATAGTTGCAATGGACAGACACTTCATTAATGCATCCACCATTAGGAAGGGGGGGGGGGTCCTAGAGCCCTGAAAGCCTTTAAGACAACAAAGAAAGTCAATACATATATAGAAACTGAATGATGAACTAACTTTTACACATTTGCAGTCAGAAAGATCGTGTCACACAAATAGTTGCAATGGACAGACACTTGTTTAATGGATCCACCATTAGGAAGGAGGGGGTGGTCCTGGAGTCCTGACAGCCTGTAAGACAACAAAGAAAGTCAATACATGTATAGAAACTGAATGATCACCTACCTGTTAGACAGTAGCAAACAGATAGACAGCGAGCCATACACAGTGGCAGATGGATGGACCTTTGATGGACAGATGCACCATCAGGGAGGGAATGGGTAATGGCATCCTCTAAACCTGTAAGACAACAAAGAAAATCAATACATGTATAGAAACTGAATGATAACCTACCTGTTAGACAGTAGCAAACAGATAGACAACGAGCCGTACACAGTGACAGATGGATGGACCCTTGATGGACAGATGCACCATCAGGGAGGGAAGGGGTAATGGCATCCTCTAAACCTGTAAGACAACAAAGAAAATCAATACATGTATAGAAACTGAATGATCACCTACCAGTTACACAGGTGCAGAAAGATAGAAAGCGAGCCGTACACAGTGGCAGATGGATGGAACCTTGATGGACAGATGCACCATCAGGGACGGAATGGGTAATGGCATCCACTAAACGTGTAAGAGAACAAAGAAAATCAATACATGCATAGAAATTGAATGATCACCTACCTGTTAGACAGGTGCAGACAGAAACACAGTGAGCCAGGCAAAGCTGCAAATGGACAGATTGATGGTGGCTAAATCTACGGTCAAGGCGGGAGGGGCTCTTAAGGTCCTAAACCTGTAAGACAAAAAAAAAAAAAAAATCAATACATGTATAGAAACTGAACGATGAACTAACTCTTACACACTTGCAGTCAGAAAGATCGAGTCACACAAACAGTTGCAATGGACAGACACTTGTTTGATGGATCCACCATTAGGAAGGAAGGGGGGGAGGGGTCCTGGAGTCCTGAAAGCCTGTAAGACAACAAAGAAAGTCAATACATGTATAGAGACTGAATGATCACCTACCTGTTAGACAGGCGCAGACAGATAGACAGCGAGCTGTACACAGGGACAGATGAATGGACCCTTGATGGACAGATGCACCATCAGGGAGGGAAGGGGTAATGGCATCCTCTAAACCTGTAAGACAACAAAGAAAATCAATACATGTATAGAAACTGAATGATCACCTACCTGTTAGACAGGTGCAGACAGATAGACAGCGAGCCGTACACAGTGGCAGATTGATGGAACCTTGATGGACAGATGCACCATCAGGAGGGAAGGGGTAATGGTATCCTCTAAACCTGTAAGACCAAAAAGAAAATCAATACATGTATAGAAACTGAATGATGAACTAACTCTTAGACACTTGCAGTCAGAAAGATCGAGTCACACATAGTTGCAATGGACAGACACTTCATTAATGCATCCACCATTAGGAAGGGGGGGGGGTCCTAGAGCCCTGAAAGCCTTTAAGACAACAAAGAAAGTCAATACATATATAGAAACTGAATGATGAACTAACTTTTACACATTTGCAGTCAGAAAGATCGTGTCACACAAATAGTTGCAATGGACAGACACTTGTTTAATGGATCCACCATTAGGAAGGAGGGGGTGGTCCTGGAGTCCTGACAGCCTGTAAGACAACAAAGAAAGTCAATACATGTATAGAAACTGAATGATCACCTACCTGTTAGACAGTAGCAAACAGAAAGACAACGAGCCATACACAGTGACAGATGGATGGACCCTTGATAGACAGATGCACCATCAGGGAGGGAAGGGGTAATGGCATCCTCGGAACCTGAAAGACAACAAAAACAGTAAATATAGGTTTTGAAACTGAAAGATCACTTACCTTTTACACAGTTGCAGAACAATAGACAGTGAGCCAGACACAGCTGCAAATGGACAGATTGATGGTGGCTGAACTTATGGTCAAGGAGGGAGGGGCTCTGAAGGTCCTAAACCTGTAAGACAAAAAAAAAGTCAATACATGTATAGAAACTGAATGAGGAACTAACTCTTACACACTTGCAGTCAGAAAGATCGAGTCACACAAATAGTTACAATAGACAGACACTTGTTTGATGGATCCACCATTAGGAAGGAAGGGGGGGTACTGGAGTCAAGAAATCCTGTAAGACAAAAAAGAAAATCAATACATGTATAGAAACTGAATGATCACCTACCTGTTAGACAGTAGAAAACAGATAGACAACAAGCCGTACACAGTGACAGATGGATGGACCTTTGATGGACAGATGCACCATCAGGGAGGGAATGGGTAATGGCATCCTCTAAACCTGTAAGACAACAAAGAAAATCAATACATGTATAGAAACTGAATGATAACCTACCTGTTAGACAGTAGCAAACAGATAGACAACGAGCCGTACACAGTGACAGATGGATGGACCCTTGATGGACAGATGCACCATCAGGGAGGGAAGGGGTAATGGCATCCTCTAAACCTGTAAGACAACAAAGAAAATCAATACATGTATAGAAACTGAATGATCACCTACCAGTTACACAGGTGCAGAAAGATAGAAAGCGAGCCGTACACAGTGGCAGATGGATGGAACCTTGATGGACAGATGCACCATCAGGGACGGAATGGGTAATGGCATCCACTAAATGTGTAAGAGAACAAAGAAAATCAATACATGCATAGAAATTGAATGATCACCTACCTGTTAGACAGGTGCAGACAGAAACACAGTGAGCCAGACAAAGCTGCAAATGGACAGATTGATGGTGGCTAAATCTACGGTCAAGGCGGGAGGGGCTCTTAAGGTCCTAAACCTGTAAGACAAAAAAAAAAAAAAAAAATCAATACATGTATAGAAACTGAACGATGAACTAACTCTTACACACTTGCAGTCAGAAAGATCGAGTCACACAAACAGTTGCAATGGACAGACACTTGTTTGATGGATCCACCATTAGGAAGGAAGGGGGGGAGGGGTCCTGGAGTCCTGAAAGCCTGTAAGACAACAAAGAAAGTCAATACATGTATAGAGACTGAATGATCACCTACCTGTTAGACAGGCGCAGACAGATAGACAGCGAGCTGTACACAGGGACAGATGAATGGACCCTTGATGGACAGATGCACCATCAGGGAGGGAAGGGGTAATGGCATCCTCTAAACCTGTAAGACAACAAAGAAAATCAATACATGTATAGAAACTGAATGATCACCTACCTGTTAGACAGGTGCAGACAGATAGACAGCGAGCCGTACACAGTGGCAGATTGATGGAACCTTGATGGACAGATGCACCATCAGGAGGGAAGGGGTAATGGTATCCTCTAAACCTGTAAGACCAAAAAGAAAATCAATACATGTATAGAAACTGAATGATGAACTAACTCTTAGACACTTGCAGTCAGAAAGATCGAGTCACACATAGTTGCAATGGACAGACACTTCATTAATGCATCCACCATTAGGAAGGGGGGGGGGGTCCTAGAGCCCTGAAAGCCTTTAAGACAACAAAGAAAGTCAATACATATATAGAAACTGAATGATGAACTAACTTTTACACATTTGCAGTCAGAAAGATCGTGTCACACAAATAGTTGCAATGGACAGACACTTGTTTAATGGATCCACCATTAGGAAGGAGGGGGTGGTCCTGGAGTCCTGACAGCCTGTAAGACAACAAAGAAAGTCAATACATGTATAGAAACTGAATGATCACCTACCTGTTAGACAGTAGCAAACAGATAGACAGCGAGCCATACACAGTGGCAGATGGATGGACCTTTGATGGACAGATGCACCATCAGGGAGGGAATGGGTAATGGCATCCTCTAAACCTGTAAGACAACAAAGAAAATCAATACATGTATAGAAACTGAATGATAACCTACCTGTTAGACAGTAGCAAACAGATAGACAACGAGCCGTACACAGTGACAGATGGATGGACCCTTGATGGACAGATGCACCATCAGGGAGGGAAGGGGTAATGGCATCCTCTAAACCTGTAAGACAACAAAGAAAATCAATACATGTATAGAAACTGAATGATCACCTACCAGTTACACAGGTGCAGAAAGATAGAAAGCGAGCCGTACACAGTGGCAGATGGATGGAACCTTGATGGACAGATGCACCATCAGGGACGGAATGGGTAATGGCATCCACTAAACGTGTAAGAGAACAAAGAAAATCAATACATGCATAGAAATTGAATGATCACCTACCTGTTAGACAGGTGCAGACAGAAACACAGTGAGCCAGACAAAGCTGCAAATGGACAGATTGATGGTGGCTAAATCTACGGTCAAGGCGGGAGGGGCTCTTAAGGTCCTAAACCTGTAAGACAAAAAAAAAAAAAAAAATCAATACATGTATAGAAACTGAACGATGAACTAACTCTTACACACTTGCAGTCAGAAAGATCGAGTCACACAAACAGTTGCAATGGACAGACACTTGTTTGATGGATCCACCATTAGGAAGGAAGGGGGGGAGGGGTCCTGGAGTCCTGAAAGCCTGTAAGACAACAAAGAAAGTCAATACATGTATAGAGACTGAATGATCACCTACCTGTTAGACAGGCGCAGACAGATAGACAGCGAGCTGTACACAGGGACAGATGAATGGACCCTTGATGGACAGATGCACCATCAGGGAGGGAAGGGGTAATGGCATCCTCTAAACCTGTAAGACAACAAAGAAAATCAATACATGTATAGAAACTGAATGATCACCTACCTGTTAGACAGGTGCAGACAGATAGACAGCGAGCCGTACACAGTGGCAGATTGATGGAACCTTGATGGACAGATGCACCATCAGGAGGGAAGGGGTAATGGTATCCTCTAAACCTGTAAGACCAAAAAGAAAATCAATACATGTATAGAAACTGAATGATGAACTAACTCTTAGACACTTGCAGTCAGAAAGATCGAGTCACACATAGTTGCAATGGACAGACACTTCATTAATGCATCCACCATTAGGAAGGGGGGGGGGGTCCTAGAGCCCTGAAAGCCTTTAAGACAACAAAGAAAGTCAATACATATATAGAAACTGAATGATGAACTAACTTTTACACATTTGCAGTCAGAAAGATCGTGTCACACAAATAGTTGCAATGGACAGACACTTGTTTAATGGATCCACCATTAGGAAGGAGGGGGTGGTCCTGGAGTCCTGACAGCCTGTAAGACAACAAAGAAAGTCAATACATGTATAGAAACTGAATGATCACCTACCTGTTAGACAGTAGCAAACAGAAAGACAACGAGCCATACACAGTGACAGATGGATGGACCCTTGATAGACAGATGCACCATCAGGGAGGGAAGGGGTAATGGCATCCTCGGAACCTGAAAGACAACAAAAACAGTAAATATAGGTTTTGAAACTGAAAGATCACTTACCTTTTACACAGTTGCAGAACAATAGACAGTGAGCCAGACACAGCTGCAAATGGACAGATTGATGGTGGCTGAACTTATGGTCAAGGAGGGAGGGGCTCTGAAGGTCCTAAACCTGTAAGACAAAAAAAAAGTCAATACATGTATAGAAACTGAATGAGGAACTAACTCTTACACACTTGCAGTCAGAAAGATCGAGTCACACAAATAGTTACAATAGACAGACACTTGTTTGATGGATCCACCATTAGGAAGGAAGGGGGGGTACTGGAGTCAAGAAATCCTGTAAGACAAAAAAGAAAATCAATACATGTATAGAAACTGAATGATCACCTACCTGTTAGACAGTAGAAAACAGATAGACAACAAGCCGTACACAGTGACAGATGGATGGACCTTTGATGGACAGATGCACCATCAGGGAGGGAATGGGTAATGGCATCCTCTAAACCTGTAAGACAACAAAGAAAATCAATACATGTATAGAAACTGAATGATAACCTACCTGTTAGACAGTAGCAAACAGATAGACAACGAGCCGTACACAGTGACAGATGGATGGACCCTTGATGGACAGATGCACCATCAGGGAGGGAAGGGGTAATGGCATCCTCTAAACCTGTAAGACAACAAAGAAAATCAATACATGTATAGAAACTGAATGATCACCTACCAGTTACACAGGTGCAGAAAGATAGAAAGCGAGCCGTACACAGTGGCAGATGGATGGAACCTTGATGGACAGATGCACCATCAGGGACGGAATGGGTAATGGCATCCACTAAATGTGTAAGAGAACAAAGAAAATCAATACATGCATAGAAATTGAATGATCACCTACCTGTTAGACAGGTGCAGACAGAAACACAGTGAGCCAGACAAAGCTGCAAATGGACAGATTGATGGTGGCTAAATCTACGGTCAAGGCGGGAGGGGCTCTTAAGGTCCTAAACCTGTAAGACAAAAAAAAAAAAAAAAAATCAATACATGTATAGAAACTGAACGATGAACTAACTCTTACACACTTGCAGTCAGAAAGATCGAGTCACACAAACAGTTGCAATGGACAGACACTTGTTTGATGGATCCACCATTAGGAAGGAAGGGGGGGAGGGGTCCTGGAGTCCTGAAAGCCTGTAAGACAACAAAGAAAGTCAATACATGTATAGAGACTGAATGATCACCTACCTGTTAGACAGGCGCAGACAGATAGACAGCGAGCTGTACACAGGGACAGATGAATGGACCCTTGATGGACAGATGCACCATCAGGGAGGGAAGGGGTAATGGCATCCTCTAAACCTGTAAGACAACAAAGAAAATCAATACATGTATAGAAACTGAATGATCACCTACCTGTTAGACAGGTGCAGACAGATAGACAGCGAGCCGTACACAGTGGCAGATTGATGGAACCTTGATGGACAGATGCACCATCAGGAGGGAAGGGGTAATGGTATCCTCTAAACCTGTAAGACCAAAAAGAAAATCAATACATGTATAGAAACTGAATGATGAACTAACTCTTAGACACTTGCAGTCAGAAAGATCGAGTCACACATAGTTGCAATGGACAGACACTTCATTAATGCATCCACCATTAGGAAGGGGGGGGGTCCTAGAGCCCTGAAAGCCTTTAAGACAACAAAGAAAGTCAATACATATATAGAAACTGAATGATGAACTAACTTTTACACATTTGCAGTCAGAAAGATCGTGTCACACAAATAGTTGCAATGGACAGACACTTGTTTAATGGATCCACCATTAGGAAGGAGGGGGTGGTCCTGGAGTCCTGACAGCCTGTAAGACAACAAAGAAAGTCAATACATGTATAGAAACTGAATGATCACCTACCTGTTAGACAGTAGCAAACAGATAGACAGCGAGCCGTACACAGTGACAGATGGATGGACCCTTGATGGACAGATGCACCATCAGGGAGGGAATGGGTAATGGCATCCTCTAAACCTGTAAGACAACAAAGAAAATCAATACATGTATACAAACTGAATGATCACCTACCTGTTAGACAGGTGCAGACAGATTGATTGGGAGGCGTACACAGTGGCAGATGGATGGAACCTTGATGGACAGATGCACCATCAGGGGAGGAAGGGGTAATGGCATCCTCGGAACCTGAAAGACAACAAAAACAGTAAATATAGGTTTTGAAACTGAAAGATCACTTACCTTTTACACAGTTGCAGAACAATAGACAGTGAGCCAGACACAGCTGCAAATGGACAGATTGATGATGGCTGAATCTACGGTCAAGGAGGAAGGGGCTCTGAAGGTCCTAAACCTGTAAGACAAAAAAAAAAAAATGTCAATACATGTATAGAAACTGAATTATGAACTAACTCTTACACACTTGCAGTCAGAAAGATCGAGTCACACAAATAGTTGCAATGGACAGACACTTCTTTGATGGATCCACCATTAGGAAGGAAGGGGGGCTCCTGGAGTCAATAAATCTTGTAAGACAACAAAGAAAATCAATACATGTATAGAAACTGAATGATCACCTACCTGTTAGACAGTAGAAAACAGATAGACAACAAGCCGTACACAGTGACAGATGGATGGACCTTTGATGGACAGATGCACCATCAGGGAGGGAATGGGTAATGGCATCCTCTAAACCTGTAAGGCAAGAAAGAAAATCAATACATGTATAGAAATTGAAAGATAACCTACCTGTAAGACAGTAGCAAACAGATAGACAACGAGCCGTACACAGTGACACATGGATGGACCCTTGATGGACAGATTCACCATCAGGGAGGGAAGGTGTAATGGCATCCTCTAAACCTGTAAGACAACAAAGAAAATCAATACATGTATAGAAACTGAATGATCACCTACCTGTTAGACAGGTGCAGACAGATAGACAGCGAGCCGTACACAGTGGCAGATTGATGGAACCTTGATGGACAGATGCACCATCAGGAGGGAAGGGGTAATGGTATCCTCTAAACCTGTAAGACCAAAAAGAAAATCAATACATGTATAGAAACTGAATGATGAACTAACTCTTAGACACTTGCAGTCAGAAAGATCGAGTCACACATAGTTGCAATGGACAGACACTTCATTAATGCATCCACCATTAGGAAGGGGGGGGGGTCCTAGAGCCCTGAAAGCCTTTAAGACAACAAAGAAAGTCAATACATATATAGAAACTGAATGATGAACTAACTTTTACACATTTGCAGTCAGAAAGATCGTGTCACACAAATAGTTGCAATGGACAGACACTTGTTTAATGGATCCACCATTAGGAAGGAGGGGGTGGTCCTGGAGTCCTGACAGCCTGTAAGACAACAAAGAAAGTCAATACATGTATAGAAACTGAATGATCACCTACCTGTTAGACAGTAGCAAACAGAAAGACAACGAGCCATACACAGTGACAGATGGATGGACCCTTGATGGACAGATGCACCATCAGGGAGAGAAGGGGTAATGGCATCCTCGGAACCTGAAAGACAACAAAAACAGTAAATATAGGTTTTGAAACTGAAAGATCACTTACCTTTTACACAGTTGCAGAACAATAGACAGTGAGCCAGACACAGCTGCAAATGGACAGATTGATGGTGGCTGAACTTATGGTCAAGGAGGGAGGGGCTCTGAAGGTCCTAAACCTGTAAGACAAAAAAAAAGTCAATACATGTATAGAAACTGAATGAGGAACTAACTCTTACACACTTGCAGTCAGAAAGATCGAGTCACACAAATAGTTACAATAGACAGACACTTGTTTGATGGATCCACCATTAGGAAGGAAGGGGGGGTACTGGAGTCAAGAAATCCTGTAAGACAAAAAAGAAAATCAATACATGTATAGAAACTGAATGATCACCTACCTGTTAGACAGTAGAAAACAGATAGACAACAAGCCGTACACAGTGACAGATGGATGGACCTTTGATGGACAGATGCACCATCAGGGAGGGAATGGGTAATGGCATCCTCTAAACCTGTAAGACAACAAAGAAAATCAATACATGTATAGAAACTGAATGATAACCTACCTGTTAGACAGTAGCAAACAGATAGACAACGAGCCGTACACAGTGACAGATGGATGGACCCTTGATGGACAGATGCACCATCAGGGAGGGAAGGGGTAATGGCATCCTCTAAACCTGTAAGACAACAAAGAAAATCAATACATGTATAGAAACTGAATGATCACCTACCAGTTACACAGGTGCAGAAAGATAGAAAGCGAGCCGTACACAGTGGCAGATGGATGGAACCTTGATGGACAGATGCACCATCAGGGACGGAATGGGTAATGGCATCCACTAAATGTGTAAGAGAACAAAGAAAATCAATACATGCATAGAAATTGAATGATCACCTACCTGTTAGACAGGTGCAGACAGAAACACAGTGAGCCAGACAAAGCTGCAAATGGACAGATTGATGGTGGCTAAATCTACGGTCAAGGCGGGAGGGGCTCTTAAGGTCCTAAACCTGTAAGACAAAAAAAAAAAAAAAAAAAATCAATACATGTATAGAAACTGAACGATGAACTAACTCTTACACACTTGCAGTCAGAAAGATCGAGTCACACAAACAGTTGCAATGGATAGACACTTGTTTGATGGATCCACCATTAGGAAGGAAGGGGGGGAGGGGTCCTGGAGTCCTGAAAGCCTGTAAGACAACAAAGAAAGTCAATACATGTATAGAGACTGAATGATCACCTACCTGTTAGACAGGCGCAGACAGATAGACAGCGAGCTGTACACAGGGACAGATGAATGGACCCTTGATGGACAGATGCACCATCAGGGAGGGAAGGGGTAATGGCATCCTCTAAACCTGTAAGACAACAAAGAAAATCAATACATGTATAGAAACTGAATGATCACCTACCTGTTAGACAGGTGCAGACAGATAGACAGCGAGCCGTACACAGTGGCAGATTGATGGAACCTTGATGGACAGATGCACCATCAGGAGGGAAGGGGTAATGGTATCCTCTAAACCTGTAAGACCAAAAAGAAAATCAATACATGTATAGAAACTGAATGATGAACTAACTCTTAGACACTTGCAGTCAGAAAGATCGAGTCACACATAGTTGCAATGGACAGACACTTCATTAATGCATCCACCATTAGGAAGGGGGGGGGGTCCTAGAGCCCTGAAAGCCTTTAAGACAACAAAGAAAGTCAATACATATATAGAAACTGAATGATGAACTAACTTTTACACATTTGCAGTCAGAAAGATCGTGTCACACAAATAGTTGCAATGGACAGACACTTGTTTAATGGATCCACCATTAGGAAGGAGGGGGTGGTCCTGGAGTCCTGACAGCCTGTAAGACAACAAAGAAAGTCAATACATGTATAGAAACTGAATGATCACCTACCTGTTAGACAGTAGCAAACAGATAGACAGCGAGCCGTACACAGTGACAGATGGATGGACCCTTGATGGACAGATGCACCATCAGGGAGGGAATGGGTAATGGCATCCTCTAAACCTGTAAGACAACAAAGAAAATCAATACATGTATACAAACTGAATGATCACCTACCTGTTAGACAGGTGCAGACAGATTGATTGGGAGGCGTACACAGTGGCAGATGGATGGAACCTTGATGGACAGATGCACCATCAGGGGAGGAAGGGGTAATGGCATCCTCGGAACCTGAAAGACAACAAAAACAGTAAATATAGGTTTTGAAACTGAAAGATCACTTACCTTTTACACAGTTGCAGAACAATAGACAGTGAGCCAGACACAGCTGCAAATGGACAGATTGATGATGGCTGAATCTACGGTCAAGGAGGAAGGGGCTCTGAAGGTCCTAAACCTGTAAGACAAAAAAAAAAAAATGTCAATACATGTATAGAAACTGAATTATGAACTAACTCTTACACACTTGCAGTCAGAAAGATCGAGTCACACAAATAGTTGCAATGGACAGACACTTCTTTGATGGATCCACCATTAGGAAGGAAGGGGGGCTCCTGGAGTCAATAAATCTTGTAAGACAACAAAGAAAATCAATACATGTATAGAAACTGAATGATCACCTACCTGTTAGACAGTAGAAAACAGATAGACAACAAGCCGTACACAGTGACAGATGGATGGACCTTTGATGGACAGATGCACCATCAGGGAGGGAATGGGTAATGGCATCCTCTAAACCTGTAAGGCAAGAAAGAAAATCAATACATGTATAGAAATTGAAAGATAACCTACCTGTAAGACAGTAGCAAACAGATAGACAACGAGCCGTACACAGTGACACATGGATGGACCCTTGATGGACAGATTCACCATCAGGGAGGGAAGGTGTAATGGCATCCTCTAAACCTGTAAGACAACAAAGAAAATCAATACATGTATAGAAACTGAATGATCACCTACCTGTTAGACAGGTGCAGACAGATAGACAGCGAGCCGTACACAGTGGCAGATTGATGGAACCTTGATGGACAGATGCACCATCAGGAGGGAAGGGGTAATGGTATCCTCTAAACCTGTAAGACCAAAAAGAAAATCAATACATGTATAGAAACTGAATGATGAACTAACTCTTAGACACTTGCAGTCAGAAAGATCGAGTCACACATAGTTGCAATGGACAGACACTTCATTAATGCATCCACCATTAGGAAGGGGGGGGGGTCCTAGAGCCCTGAAAGCCTTTAAGACAACAAAGAAAGTCAATACATATATAGAAACTGAATGATGAACTAACTTTTACACATTTGCAGTCAGAAAGATCGTGTCACACAAATAGTTGCAATGGACAGACACTTGTTTAATGGATCCACCATTAGGAAGGAGGGGGTGGTCCTGGAGTCCTGACAGCCTGTAAGACAACAAAGAAAGTCAATACATGTATAGAAACTGAATGATCACCTACCTGTTAGACAGTAGCAAACAGAAAGACAACGAGCCATACACAGTGACAGATGGATGGACCCTTGATGGACAGATGCACCATCAGGGAGGGAAGGGGTAATGGCATCCTCGGAACCTGAAAGACAACAAAAACAGTAAATATAGGTTTTGAAACTGAAAGATCACTTACCTTTTACACAGTTGCAGAACAATAGACAGTGAGCCAGACACAGCTGCAAATGGACAGATTGATGGTGGCTGAACTTATGGTCAAGGAGGGAGGGGCTCTGAAGGTCCTAAACCTGTAAGACAAAAAAAAAGTCAATACATGTATAGAAACTGAATGAGGAACTAACTCTTACACACTTGCAGTCAGAAAGATCGAGTCACACAAATAGTTACAATAGACAGACACTTGTTTGATGGATCCACCATTAGGAAGGAAGGGGGGGTACTGGAGTCAAGAAATCCTGTAAGACAAAAAAGAAAATCAATACATGTATAGAAACTGAATGATCACCTACCTGTTAGACAGTAGAAAACAGATAGACAACAAGCCGTACACAGTGACAGATGGATGGACCTTTGATGGACAGATGCACCATCAGGGAGGGAATGGGTAATGGCATCCTCTAAACCTGTAAGACAACAAAGAAAATCAATACATGTATAGAAACTGAATGATAACCTACCTGTTAGACAGTAGCAAACAGATAGACAACGAGCCGTACACAGTGACAGATGGATGGACCCTTGATGGACAGATGCACCATCAGGGAGGGAAGGGGTAATGGCATCCTCTAAACCTGTAAGACAACAAAGAAAATCAATACATGTATAGAAACTGAATGATCACCTACCAGTTACACAGGTGCAGAAAGATAGAAAGCGAGCCGTACACAGTGG
Source organism: Salminus brasiliensis (assembly GCF_030463535.1). Lineage (NCBI taxonomy): Eukaryota > Metazoa > Chordata > Actinopteri > Characiformes > Bryconidae > Salminus > Salminus brasiliensis. The sequence goes on along the minus strand of NC_132898.1, from coordinate 13,963,902 downwards.
CAGATGGATGGAACCTTGATGGACAGATGCACCATCAGGGACGGAATGGGTAATGGCATCCACTAAATGTGTAAGAGAACAAAGAAAATCAATACATGCATAGAAATTGAATGATCACCTACCTGTTAGACAGGTGCAGACAGAAACACAGTGAGCCAGACAAAGCTGCAAATGGACAGATTGATGGTGGCTAAATCTACGGTCAAGGCGGGAGGGGCTCTTAAGGTCCTAAACCTGTAAGACAAAAAAAAAAAAAAAAAATCAATACATGTATAGAAACTGAACGATGAACTAACTCTTACACACTTGCAGTCAGAAAGATCGAGTCACACAAACAGTTGCAATGGACAGACACTTGTTTGATGGATCCACCATTAGGAAGGAAGGGGGGGAGGGGTCCTGGAGTCCTGAAAGCCTGTAAGACAACAAAGAAAGTCAATACATGTATAGAGACTGAATGATCACCTACCTGTTAGACAGGCGCAGACAGATAGACAGCGAGCTGTACACAGGGACAGATGAATGGACCCTTGATGGACAGATGCACCATCAGGGAGGGAAGGGGTAATGGCATCCTCTAAACCTGTAAGACAACAAAGAAAATCAATACATGTATAGAAACTGAATGATCACCTACCTGTTAGACAGGTGCAGACAGATAGACAGCGAGCCGTACACAGTGGCAGATTGATGGAACCTTGATGGACAGATGCACCATCAGGAGGGAAGGGGTAATGGTATCCTCTAAACCTGTAAGACCAAAAAGAAAATCAATACATGTATAGAAACTGAATGATGAACTAACTCTTAGACACTTGCAGTCAGAAAGATCGAGTCACACATAGTTGCAATGGACAGACACTTCATTAATGCATCCACCATTAGGAAGGGGGGGGGTCCTAGAGCCCTGAAAGCCTTTAAGACAACAAAGAAAGTCAATACATATATAGAAACTGAATGATGAACTAACTTTTACACATTTGCAGTCAGAAAGATCGTGTCACACAAATAGTTGCAATGGACAGACACTTGTTTAATGGATCCACCATTAGGAAGGAGGGGGTGGTCCTGGAGTCCTGACAGCCTGTAAGACAACAAAGAAAGTCAATACATGTATAGAAACTGAATGATCACCTACCTGTTAGACAGTAGCAAACAGATAGACAGCGAGCCGTACACAGTGACAGATGGATGGACCCTTGATGGACAGATGCACCATCAGGGAGGGAATGGGTAATGGCATCCTCTAAACCTGTAAGACAACAAAGAAAATCAATACATGTATACAAACTGAATGATCACCTACCTGTTAGACAGGTGCAGACAGATTGATTGGGAGGCGTACACAGTGGCAGATGGATGGAACCTTGATGGACAGATGCACCATCAGGGGAGGAAGGGGTAATGGCATCCTCGGAACCTGAAAGACAACAAAAACAGTAAATATAGGTTTTGAAACTGAAAGATCACTTACCTTTTACACAGTTGCAGAACAATAGACAGTGAGCCAGACACAGCTGCAAATGGACAGATTGATGATGGCTGAATCTACGGTCAAGGAGGAAGGGGCTCTGAAGGTCCTAAACCTGTAAGACAAAAAAAAAAAAATGTCAATACATGTATAGAAACTGAATTATGAACTAACTCTTACACACTTGCAGTCAGAAAGATCGAGTCACACAAATAGTTGCAATGGACAGACACTTCTTTGATGGATCCACCATTAGGAAGGAAGGGGGGCTCCTGGAGTCAATAAATCTTGTAAGACAACAAAGAAAATCAATACATGTATAGAAACTGAATGATCACCTACCTGTTAGACAGTAGAAAACAGATAGACAACAAGCCGTACACAGTGACAGATGGATGGACCTTTGATGGACAGATGCACCATCAGGGAGGGAATGGGTAATGGCATCCTCTAAACCTGTAAGGCAAGAAAGAAAATCAATACATGTATAGAAATTGAAAGATAACCTACCTGTAAGACAGTAGCAAACAGATAGACAACGAGCCGTACACAGTGACACATGGATGGACCCTTGATGGACAGATTCACCATCAGGGAGGGAAGGTGTAATGGCATCCTCTAAACCTGTAAGACAACAAAGAAAATCAATACATGTATAGAAACTGAATGATCACCTACCTGTTAGACAGGTGCAGACAGATAGACAGCGAGCCGTACACAGTGGCAGATTGATGGAACCTTGATGGACAGATGCACCATCAGGAGGGAAGGGGTAATGGTATCCTCTAAACCTGTAAGACCAAAAAGAAAATCAATACATGTATAGAAACTGAATGATGAACTAACTCTTAGACACTTGCAGTCAGAAAGATCGAGTCACACATAGTTGCAATGGACAGACACTTCATTAATGCATCCACCATTAGGAAGGGGGGGGGGTCCTAGAGCCCTGAAAGCCTTTAAGACAACAAAGAAAGTCAATACATATATAGAAACTGAATGATGAACTAACTTTTACACATTTGCAGTCAGAAAGATCGTGTCACACAAATAGTTGCAATGGACAGACACTTGTTTAATGGATCCACCATTAGGAAGGAGGGGGTGGTCCTGGAGTCCTGACAGCCTGTAAGACAACAAAGAAAGTCAATACATGTATAGAAACTGAATGATCACCTACCTGTTAGACAGTAGCAAACAGAAAGACAACGAGCCATACACAGTGACAGATGGATGGACCCTTGATGGACAGATGCACCATCAGGGAGAGAAGGGGTAATGGCATCCTCGGAACCTGAAAGACAACAAAAACAGTAAATATAGGTTTTGAAACTGAAAGATCACTTACCTTTTACACAGTTGCAGAACAATAGACAGTGAGCCAGACACAGCTGCAAATGGACAGATTGATGGTGGCTGAACTTATGGTCAAGGAGGGAGGGGCTCTGAAGGTCCTAAACCTGTAAGACAAAAAAAAAGTCAATACATGTATAGAAACTGAATGAGGAACTAACTCTTACACACTTGCAGTCAGAAAGATCGAGTCACACAAATAGTTACAATAGACAGACACTTGTTTGATGGATCCACCATTAGGAAGGAAGGGGGGGTACTGGAGTCAAGAAATCCTGTAAGACAAAAAAGAAAATCAATACATGTATAGAAACTGAATGATCACCTACCTGTTAGACAGTAGAAAACAGATAGACAACAAGCCGTACACAGTGACAGATGGATGGACCTTTGATGGACAGATGCACCATCAGGGAGGGAATGGGTAATGGCATCCTCTAAACCTGTAAGACAACAAAGAAAATCAATACATGTATAGAAACTGAATGATAACCTACCTGTTAGACAGTAGCAAACAGATAGACAACGAGCCGTACACAGTGACAGATGGATGGACCCTTGATGGACAGATGCACCATCAGGGAGGGAAGGGGTAATGGCATCCTCTAAACCTGTAAGACAACAAAGAAAATCAATACATGTATAGAAACTGAATGATCACCTACCAGTTACACAGGTGCAGAAAGATAGAAAGCGAGCCGTACACAGTGGCAGATGGATGGAACCTTGATGGACAGATGCACCATCAGGGACGGAATGGGTAATGGCATCCACTAAATGTGTAAGAGAACAAAGAAAATCAATACATGCATAGAAATTGAATGATCACCTACCTGTTAGACAGGTGCAGACAGAAACACAGTGAGCCAGACAAAGCTGCAAATGGACAGATTGATGGTGGCTAAATCTACGGTCAAGGCGGGAGGGGCTCTTAAGGTCCTAAACCTGTAAGACAAAAAAAAAAAAAAAAAAAATCAATACATGTATAGAAACTGAACGATGAACTAACTCTTACACACTTGCAGTCAGAAAGATCGAGTCACACAAACAGTTGCAATGGATAGACACTTGTTTGATGGATCCACCATTAGGAAGGAAGGGGGGGAGGGGTCCTGGAGTCCTGAAAGCCTGTAAGACAACAAAGAAAGTCAATACATGTATAGAGACTGAATGATCACCTACCTGTTAGACAGGCGCAGACAGATAGACAGCGAGCTGTACACAGGGACAGATGAATGGACCCTTGATGGACAGATGCACCATCAGGGAGGGAAGGGGTAATGGCATCCTCTAAACCTGTAAGACAACAAAGAAAATCAATACATGTATAGAAACTGAATGATCACCTACCTGTTAGACAGGTGCAGACAGATAGACAGCGAGCCGTACACAGTGGCAGATTGATGGAACCTTGATGGACAGATGCACCATCAGGAGGGAAGGGGTAATGGTATCCTCTAAACCTGTAAGACCAAAAAGAAAATCAATACATGTATAGAAACTGAATGATGAACTAACTCTTAGACACTTGCAGTCAGAAAGATCGAGTCACACATAGTTGCAATGGACAGACACTTCATTAATGCATCCACCATTAGGAAGGGGGGGGGTCCTAGAGCCCTGAAAGCCTTTAAGACAACAAAGAAAGTCAATACATATATAGAAACTGAATGATGAACTAACTTTTACACATTTGCAGTCAGAAAGATCGTGTCACACAAATAGTTGCAATGGACAGACACTTGTTTAATGGATCCACCATTAGGAAGGAGGGGGTGGTCCTGGAGTCCTGACAGCCTGTAAGACAACAAAGAAAGTCAATACATGTATAGAAACTGAATGATCACCTACCTGTTAGACAGTAGCAAACAGATAGACAGCGAGCCGTACACAGTGACAGATGGATGGACCCTTGATGGACAGATGCACCATCAGGGAGGGAATGGGTAATGGCATCCTCTAAACCTGTAAGACAACAAAGAAAATCAATACATGTATACAAACTGAATGATCACCTACCTGTTAGACAGGTGCAGACAGATTGATTGGGAGGCGTACACAGTGGCAGATGGATGGAACCTTGATGGACAGATGCACCATCAGGGGAGGAAGGGGTAATGGCATCCTCGGAACCTGAAAGACAACAAAAACAGTAAATATAGGTTTTGAAACTGAAAGATCACTTACCTTTTACACAGTTGCAGAACAATAGACAGTGAGCCAGACACAGCTGCAAATGGACAGATTGATGATGGCTGAATCTACGGTCAAGGAGGAAGGGGCTCTGAAGGTCCTAAACCTGTAAGACAAAAAAAAAAAAATGTCAATACATGTATAGAAACTGAATTATGAACTAACTCTTACACACTTGCAGTCAGAAAGATCGAGTCACACAAATAGTTGCAATGGACAGACACTTCTTTGATGGATCCACCATTAGGAAGGAAGGGGGGCTCCTGGAGTCAATAAATCTTGTAAGACAACAAAGAAAATCAATACATGTATAGAAACTGAATGATCACCTACCTGTTAGACAGTAGAAAACAGATAGACAACAAGCCGTACACAGTGACAGATGGATGGACCTTTGATGGACAGATGCACCATCAGGGAGGGAATGGGTAATGGCATCCTCTAAACCTGTAAGGCAAGAAAGAAAATCAATACATGTATAGAAATTGAAAGATAACCTACCTGTAAGACAGTAGCAAACAGATAGACAACGAGCCGTACACAGTGACACATGGATGGACCCTTGATGGACAGATTCACCATCAGGGAGGGAAGGTGTAATGGCATCCTCTAAACCTGTAAGACAACAAAGAAAATCAATACATGTATAGAAACTGAATGATCACCTACCTGTTAGACAGGTGCAGACAGATAGACAGCGAGCCGTACACAGTGGCAGATTGATGGAACCTTGATGGACAGATGCACCATCAGGAGGGAAGGGGTAATGGTATCCTCTAAACCTGTAAGACCAAAAAGAAAATCAATACATGTATAGAAACTGAATGATGAACTAACTCTTAGACACTTGCAGTCAGAAAGATCGAGTCACACATAGTTGCAATGGACAGACACTTCATTAATGCATCCACCATTAGGAAGGGGGGGGGGTCCTAGAGCCCTGAAAGCCTTTAAGACAACAAAGAAAGTCAATACATATATAGAAACTGAATGATGAACTAACTTTTACACATTTGCAGTCAGAAAGATCGTGTCACACAAATAGTTGCAATGGACAGACACTTGTTTAATGGATCCACCATTAGGAAGGAGGGGGTGGTCCTGGAGTCCTGACAGCCTGTAAGACAACAAAGAAAGTCAATACATGTATAGAAACTGAATGATCACCTACCTGTTAGACAGTAGCAAACAGAAAGACAACGAGCCATACACAGTGACAGATGGATGGACCCTTGATGGACAGATGCACCATCAGGGAGGGAAGGGGTAATGGCATCCTCGGAACCTGAAAGACAACAAAAACAGTAAATATAGGTTTTGAAACTGAAAGATCACTTACCTTTTACACAGTTGCAGAACAATAGACAGTGAGCCAGACACAGCTGCAAATGGACAGATTGATGGTGGCTGAACTTATGGTCAAGGAGGGAGGGGCTCTGAAGGTCCTAAACCTGTAAGACAAAAAAAAAGTCAATACATGTATAGAAACTGAATGAGGAACTAACTCTTACACACTTGCAGTCAGAAAGATCGAGTCACACAAATAGTTACAATAGACAGACACTTGTTTGATGGATCCACCATTAGGAAGGAAGGGGGGGTACTGGAGTCAAGAAATCCTGTAAGACAAAAAAGAAAATCAATACATGTATAGAAACTGAATGATCACCTACCTGTTAGACAGTAGAAAACAGATAGACAACAAGCCGTACACAGTGACAGATGGATGGACCTTTGATGGACAGATGCACCATCAGGGAGGGAATGGGTAATGGCATCCTCTAAACCTGTAAGACAACAAAGAAAATCAATACATGTATAGAAACTGAATGATAACCTACCTGTTAGACAGTAGCAAACAGATAGACAACGAGCCGTACACAGTGACAGATGGATGGACCCTTGATGGACAGATGCACCATCAGGGAGGGAAGGGGTAATGGCATCCTCTAAACCTGTAAGACAACAAAGAAAATCAATACATGTATAGAAACTGAATGATCACCTACCAGTTACACAGGTGCAGAAAGATAGAAAGCGAGCCGTACACAGTGGCAGATGGATGGAACCTTGATGGACAGATGCACCATCAGGGACGGAATGGGTAATGGCATCCACTAAATGTGTAAGAGAACAAAGAAAATCAATACATGCATAGAAATTGAATGATCACCTACCTGTTAGACAGGTGCAGACAGAAACACAGTGAGCCAGACAAAGCTGCAAATGGACAGATTGATGGTGGCTAAATCTACGGTCAAGGCGGGAGGGGCTCTTAAGGTCCTAAACCTGTAAGACAAAAAAAAAAAAAAAAAAAATCAATACATGTATAGAAACTGAACGATGAACTAACTCTTACACACTTGCAGTCAGAAAGATCGAGTCACACAAACAGTTGCAATGGACAGACACTTGTTTGATGGATCCACCATTAGGAAGGAAGGGGGGGAGGGGTCCTGGAGTCCTGAAAGCCTGTAAGACAACAAAGAAAGTCAATACATGTATAGAGACTGAATGATCACCTACCTGTTAGACAGGCGCAGACAGATAGACAGCGAGCTGTACACAGGGACAGATGAATGGACCCTTGATGGACAGATGCACCATCAGGGAGGGAAGGGGTAATGGCATCCTCTAAACCTGTAAGACAACAAAGAAAATCAATACATGTATAGAAACTGAATGATCACCTACCTGTTAGACAGGTGCAGACAGATAGACAGCGAGCCGTACACAGTGGCAGATTGATGGAACCTTGATGGACAGATGCACCATCAGGAGGGAAGGGGTAATGGTATCCTCTAAACCTGTAAGACCAAAAAGAAAATCAATACATGTATAGAAACTGAATGATGAACTAACTCTTAGACACTTGCAGTCAGAAAGATCGAGTCACACATAGTTGCAATGGACAGACACTTCATTAATGCATCCACCATTAGGAAGGGGGGGGGTCCTAGAGCCCTGAAAGCCTTTAAGACAACAAAGAAAGTCAATACATATATAGAAACTGAATGATGAACTAACTTTTACACATTTGCAGTCAGAAAGATCGTGTCACACAAATAGTTGCAATGGACAGACACTTGTTTAATGGATCCACCATTAGGAAGGAGGGGGTGGTCCTGGAGTCCTGACAGCCTGTAAGACAACAAAGAAAGTCAATACATGTATAGAAACTGAATGATCACCTACCTGTTAGACAGTAGCAAACAGAAAGACAACGAGCCATACACAGTGACAGATGGATGGACCCTTGATGGACAGATGCACCATCAGGGAGGGAAGGGGTAATGGCATCCTCGGAACCTGAAAGACAACAAAAACAGTAAATATAGGTTTTGAAACTGAAAGATCACTTACCTTTTACACAGTTGCAGAACAATAGACAGTGAGCCAGACACAGCTGCAAATGGACAGATTGATGGTGGCTGAACTTATGGTCAAGGAGGGAGGGGCTCTGAAGGTCCTAAACCTGTAAGACAAAAAAAAAGTCAATACATGTATAGAAACTGAATGAGGAACTAACTCTTACACACTTGCAGTCAGAAAGATCGAGTCACACAAATAGTTACAATAGACAGACACTTGTTTGATGGATCCACCATTAGGAAGGAAGGGGGGGTACTGGAGTCAAGAAATCCTGTAAGACAAAAAAGAAAATCAATACATGTATAGAAACTGAATGATCACCTACCTGTTAGACAGTAGAAAACAGATAGACAACAAGCCGTACACAGTGACAGATGGATGGACCTTTGATGGACAGATGCACCATCAGGGAGGGAATGGGTAATGGCATCCTCTAAACCTGTAAGACAACAAAGAAAATCAATACATGTATAGAAACTGAATGATAACCTACCTGTTAGACAGTAGCAAACAGATAGACAACGAGCCGTACACAGTGACAGATGGATGGACCCTTGATGGACAGATGCACCATCAGGGAGGGAAGGGGTAATGGCATCCTCTAAACCTGTAAGACAACAAAGAAAATCAATACATGTATAGAAACTGAATGATCACCTACCAGTTACACAGGTGCAGAAAGATAGAAAGCGAGCCGTACACAGTGGCAGATGGATGGAACCTTGATGGACAGATGCACCATCAGGGACGGAATGGGTAATGGCATCCACTAAATGTGTAAGAGAACAAAGAAAATCAATACATGCATAGAAATTGAATGATCACCTACCTGTTAGACAGGTGCAGACAGAAACACAGTGAGCCAGACAAAGCTGCAAATGGACAGATTGATGGTGGCTAAATCTACGGTCAAGGCGGGAGGGGCTCTTAAGGTCCTAAACCTGTAAGACAAAAAAAAAAAAAAAAAAAATCAATACATGTATAGAAACTGAACGATGAACTAACTCTTACACACTTGCAGTCAGAAAGATCGAGTCACACAAACAGTTGCAATGGACAGACACTTGTTTGATGGATCCACCATTAGGAAGGAAGGGGGGGAGGGGTCCTGGAGTCCTGAAAGCCTGTAAGACAACAAAGAAAGTCAATACATGTATAGAGACTGAATGATCACCTACCTGTTAGACAGGCGCAGACAGATAGACAGCGAGCTGTACACAGGGACAGATGAATGGACCCTTGATGGACAGATGCACCATCAGGGAGGGAAGGGGTAATGGCATCCTCTAAACCTGTAAGACAACAAAGAAAATCAATACATGTATAGAAACTGAATGATCACCTACCTGTTAGACAGGTGCAGACAGATAGACAGCGAGCCGTACACAGTGGCAGATTGATGGAACCTTGATGGACAGATGCACCATCAGGAGGGAAGGGGTAATGGTATCCTCTAAACCTGTAAGACCAAAAAGAAAATCAATACATGTATAGAAACTGAATGATGAACTAACTCTTAGACACTTGCAGTCAGAAAGATCGAGTCACACATAGTTGCAATGGACAGACACTTCATTAATGCATCCACCATTAGGAAGGGGGGGGGTCCTAGAGCCCTGAAAGCCTTTAAGACAACAAAGAAAGTCAATACATATATAGAAACTGAATGATGAACTAACTTTTACACATTTGCAGTCAGAAAGATCGTGTCACACAAATAGTTGCAATGGACAGACACTTGTTTAATGGATCCACCATTAGGAAGGAGGGGGTGGTCCTGGAGTCCTGACAGCCTGTAAGACAACAAAGAAAGTCAATACATGTATAGAAACTGAATGATCACCTACCTGTTAGACAGTAGCAAACAGATAGACAGCGAGCCGTACACAGTGACAGATGGATGGACCCTTGATGGACAGATGCACCATCAGGGAGGGAATGGGTAATGGCATCCTCTAAACCTGTAAGACAACAAAGAAAATCAATACATGTATACAAACTGAATGATCACCTACCTGTTAGACAGGTGCAGACAGATTGATTGGGAGGCGTACACAGTGGCAGATGGATGGAACCTTGATGGACAGATGCACCATCAGGGGAGGAAGGGGTAATGGCATCCTCGGAACCTGAAAGACAACAAAAACAGTAAATATAGGTTTTGAAACTGAAAGATCACTTACCTTTTACACAGTTGCAGAACAATAGACAGTGAGCCAGACACAGCTGCAAATGGACAGATTGATGATGGCTGAATCTACGGTCAAGGAGGAAGGGGCTCTGAAGGTCCTAAACCTGTAAGACAAAAAAAAAAAAATGTCAATACATGTATAGAAACTGAATTATGAACTAACTCTTACACACTTGCAGTCAGAAAGATCGAGTCACACAAATAGTTGCAATGGACAGACACTTCTTTGATGGATCCACCATTAGGAAGGAAGGGGGGCTCCTGGAGTCAATAAATCTTGTAAGACAACAAAGAAAATCAATACATGTATAGAAACTGAATGATCACCTACCTGTTAGACAGTAGAAAACAGATAGACAACAAGCCGTACACAGTGACAGATGGATGGACCTTTGATGGACAGATGCACCATCAGGGAGGGAATGGGTAATGGCATCCTCTAAACCTGTAAGGCAAGAAAGAAAATCAATACATGTATAGAAATTGAAAGATAACCTACCTGTAAGACAGTAGCAAACAGATAGACAACGAGCCGTACACAGTGACACATGGATGGACCCTTGATGGACAGATTCACCATCAGGGAGGGAAGGTGTAATGGCATCCTCTAAACCTGTAAGACAACAAAGAAAATCAATACATGTATAGAAACTGAATGATCACCTACCTGTTAGACAGGTGCAGACAGATAGACAGCGAGCCGTACACAGTGGCAGATTGATGGAACCTTGATGGACAGATGCACCATCAGGAGGGAAGGGGTAATGGTATCCTCTAAACCTGTAAGACCAAAAAGAAAATCAATACATGTATAGAAACTGAATGATCACCTACCTGTTAGACAGTAGAAAACAGATAGAAAGCGAGCCGTACACAGTGACAGATGGATGGACCCTTGATGGACAGATGCACCATCAGGGAGGGAAGGGGTAATGGAATCCTCTAAACCTGTAAGACAACAAAGAAAATCAATACATGTATAGAAACTGAATGATCACCTACCCGTTACACAGCTGCAGAAAGATAGACAGCGAGCCGTACACAGTGGCAGATGGATGGAACCTTGATGGACAGATGCAACATCAGGGAGGGAAGGGGTAATGGCATCCTCGGAATCTGAAAGACAACAAAGACAGTCAATACAGGTTTTGAAACTGAAAGATCACCTACCTTTTACACAGTTTCAGAACAATAGACAGCGAGCCAGACACAGCTGCAAATGGACAGATTGATGGTGGCTGAATCTACGGTCAAGGAGGGAGGGGCTCTGAAGGTCCTAAACCTGTAAGACAAAAAACAACAACAAAAAATAAAACGTCAATGCATGTATAGAAACTGAATGATGAACGAACTCTTACAAACTTGCAGTCAGAAAGATCGAGTCACACAAATAGTTGCAATGGACAGACACTTGTTTGATGGATCCACCATTAGGAAGGAAGGGGGGGGGGGATCCTGGAGTCCTGAAAGCCTGTAAGACAACAAAGAAAGTCAATACATGAATAGAAACTGAATGATCACCTACCTGTTAGACAGGCGCAGACAGATAGACAACGAGTCGTACACAGTGGCAGATGGATAAAACCTTGATGGACAGATGCAACATCAGGGAGGGAAGGGGTAATGGCATTCTCTAAACCTGTAAGACAACAAAGAAAGTCAATACATGGATAGAAACTGAATGATCACCTACCTGTTAGACAGTAGCAAACAGAAAGACAACGAGCCATACACAGTGACAGATGGATGGACCCTTGATGGACAGATGCACCATCAGGGAGGGAAGGGGTAATGGTATCCTCTAAACCTGTAAGACCAAAAAGAAAATCAATACATGTATAGAAACTGAATGATGAACTAACTCTTAGACACTTGCAGTCAGAAAGATCGTGTCACACAAATAGTTGCAATGGACAGACACTTGTTTAATGGATCCACCATTAGGAAGGAGGGGGTGGTCCTGGAGTCGTGACAGCCTGTAAGACAACAAAGAAAATCAATACATGTATACAAACTGAATGATCACCTACCTGTTAGACAGGTGCAGACAGATTGATTGCGAGGCGTACACAGTGGCAGATGGATGGAACCTTGATGGACAGATGCACCATCAGGGGAGGAAGGGGTAATGGCATCCTCGGAACCTGAAAGACAACAAAAACAGTAAATATAGGTTTTGAAACTGAAAGATCACTTACCTTTTACACAGTTGCAGAACAATAGACAGTGAGCCAGACACAGCTGCAAATGGACAGATTGATGATGGCTGAATCTACGGTCAAGGAGGAAGGGGCTCTGAAGGTCCTAAACCTGTAAGACAAAAAAAAAAAAATGTCAATACATGTATAGAAACTGAATTATGAACTAACTCTTACACACTTGCAGTCAGAAAGATCGAGTCACACAAATAGTTGCAATGGACAGACACTTGTTTGATGGATCCACCATTAGGAAGGAAGGGGGGCTCCTGGAGTCAATAAATCTTGTAAGACAACAAAGAAAATCAATACATGTATAGAAACTGAATGATCACCTACCTGTTAGACAGTAGAAAACAGATAGACAACAAGCCGTACACAGTGACAGATGGATGGACCTTTGATGGACAGATGCACCATCAGGGAGGGAATGGGTAATGGCATCCTCTAAACCTGTAAGGCAAGAAAGAAAATCAATACATGTATAGAAATTGAAAGATAACCTACCTGTAAGACAGTAGCAAACAGATATACGAGCCGTACACAGTGACAGATGGATGGACCCTTGATGGACAGATTCACCATCAGGGAGGGAAGGTGTAATGGCATCCTCTAAACCTGTAAGACAACAAAGAAAATCAATACATGTATAGAAACTGAACGATCACTTACCTGTTAGACAGGTGCAGACAGAAAGACAGCGAGCCATACACAGTGGCAGATGGATGGAACCTTGATGGACAGATGCACCATCAGGGAGGGAAGGGGTAATGGCATCCTCTAAACCTATAAGACAACAAAGAAAAGCAATACATGTATAGAAACTGAATGATCACCTACCTGTTAGACAGTAGAAAACAGATAGAAAGCGACCCGTACACAGTGACAGATGGATGGACCCTTGATGGACAGATGCACCATCAGGGAGGGAAGGGGTAATGGAATCCTCTAAACCTGTAAGACAACAAAGAAAATCAATACATGTATAGAAACTGAATGATCACCTACCTGTTACACAGCTGCAGAAAGATAGACAGCGAGCCGTACACAGTGGCAGATGGATGGAACCTTGATGGACAGATGCAACATCAGGGAGGGAAGGGGTAATGGCATCCTCGGAATCTGAAAGACAACAAAGACAGTCAATACAGGTTTTGAAACTGAAAGATCACCTACCTTTTACACAGTTTCAGAACAATAGACAGCGAGCCAGACACAGCTGCAAATGGACAGATTGATGGTGGCTGAATCTACGGTCAAGGAGGGAGGGGCTCTGAAGGTCCTAAACCTGTAAGACAAAAAACAACAACAAAAAATAAAACGTCAATGCATGTATAGAAACTGAATGATGAACGAACTCTTACAAACTTGCAGTCAGAAAGATCGAGTCACACAAATAGTTGCAATGGACAGACACTTGTTTGATGGATCTACCATTAGGAAGGAAGGGGGGGGGGGGTCCTGGAGTCCTGAAAGCCTGTAAGACAACAAAGAAAGTCAATACATGAATAGAAACTGAATGATCACCTACCTGTTAGACAGGCGCAGACAGATAGACAACGAGCCGTACACAGTGGCAGATGGATAAAACCTTGATGGACAGATGCAACATCAGGGAGGGAAGGGGTAATGGCATTCTCTAAACCTGTAAGACAACAAAGAAAGTCAATACATGTATAGAAACTGAATGATCACCTACCTGTTAGACAGTAGCAAACAGAAAGACAACGAGCCATACACAGTGACAGATGGATGGACCCTTGATGGACAGATGCACCATCAGGGAGGGAAGGGGTAATGGCATCCTCGGAACCTGAAAGACAACAAAAACAGTAAATATAGGTTTTGAAACTGAAAGATCACTTACCTTTTACACAGTTGCAGAACAATAGACAGTGAGCCAGACACAGCTGCAAATGGACAGATTGATGGTGGCTGAACTTATGGTCAAGGAGGGAGGGGCTCTGAAGGTCCTAAACCTGTAAGACAAAAAAAAAGTCAATACATGTATAGAAACTGAATGAGGAACTAACTCTTACACACTTGCAGTCAGAAAGATCGAGTCACACAAATAGTTACAATAGACAGACACTTGTTTGATGGATCCACCATTAGGAAGGAAGGGGGGGTACTGGAGTCAAGAAATCCTGTAAGACAAAAAAGAAAATCAATACATGTATAGAAACTGAATGATCACCTACCTGTTAGACAGTAGAAAACAGATAGACAACAAGCCGTACACAGTGACAGATGGATGGACCTTTGATGGACAGATGCACCATCAGGGAGGGAATGGGTAATGGCATCCTCTAAACCTGTAAGACAACAAAGAAAATCAATACATGTATAGAAACTGAATGATAACCTACCTGTTAGACAGTAGCAAACAGATAGACAACGAGCCGTACACAGTGACAGATGGATGGACCCTTGATGGACAGATGCACCATCAGGGAGGGAAGGGGTAATGGCATCCTCTAAACCTGTAAGACAACAAAGAAAATCAATACATGTATAGAAACTGAATGATCACCTACCAGTTACACAGGTGCAGAAAGATAGAAAGCGAGCCGTACACAGTGGCAGATGGATGGAACCTTGATGGACAGATGCACCATCAGGGACGGAATGGGTAATGGCATCCACTAAACGTGTAAGAGAACAAAGAAAATCAATACATGCATAGAAATTGAATGATCACCTACCTGTTAGACAGGTGCAAACAGAAACACAGTGAGCCAGACAAAGCTGCAAATGGACAGATTGATGGTGGCTAAATCTACGGTCAAGGCGGGAGGGGCTCTTAAGGTCCTAAACCTGTAAGACAAAAAAAAAAAAAAAATCAATACATGTATAGAAACTGAACGATGAACTAACTCTTACACACTTGCAGTCAGAAAGATCGAGTCACACAAACAGTTGCAATGGACAGACACTTGTTTGATGGATCCACCATTAGGAAGGAAGGGGGGGAGGGGTCCTGGAGTCCTGAAAGCCTGTAAGACAACAAAGAAAGTCAATACATGTATAGAGACTGAATGATCACCTACCTGTTAGACAGGCGCAGACAGATAGACAGCGAGCTGTACACAGGGACAGATGAATGGACCCTTGATGGACAGATGCACCATCAGGGAGGGAAGGGGTAATGGCATCCTCTAAACCTGTAAGACAACAAAGAAAATCAATACATGTATAGAAACTGAATGATCACCTACCTGTTAGACAGGTGCAGAAAGATAGACAGCGAGCCGTACACAGTGGCAGATTGATGGAACCTTGATGGACAGATGCACCATCAGGAGGGAAGGGGTAATGGTATCCTCTAAACCTGTAAGACCAAAAAGAAAATCAATACATGTATAGAAACTGAATGATGAACTAACTCTTAGACACTTGCAGTCAGAAAGATCGAGTCACACATAGTTGCAATGGACAGACACTTCATTAATGCATCCACCATTAGGAAGGGGGGGGTCCTAGAGCCCTGAAAGCCTTTAAGACAACAAAGAAAGTCAATACATATATAGAAACTGAATGATGAACTAACATTTACACATTTGCAGTCAGAAAGATCGTGTCACACAAATAGTTGCAATGGACAGACACTTGTTTAATGGATCCACCATTAGGAAGGAGGGGGTGGTCCTGGAGTCCTGACAGCCTGTAAGACAACAAAGAAAGTCAATACATGTATAGAAACTGAATGATCACCTACCTGTTAGACAGTAGCAAACAGATAGACAGCGAGCCGTACACAGTGACAGATGGATGGACCCTTGATGGACAGATGCACCATCAGGGAGGGAATGGGTAATGGCATCCTCTAAACCTGTAAGACAACAAAGAAAATCAATACATGTATACAAACTGAATGATCACCTACCTGTTAGACAGGTGCAGACAGATTGATTGCGAGGCGTACACAGTGGCAGATGGATGGAACCTTGATGGACAGATGCACCATCAGGGGAGGAAGGGGTAATGGCATCCTCGGAACCAGAAAGACAACAAAAACAGTAAATATAGGTTTTGAAACTGAAAGATCACTTACCTTTTACACAGTTGCAGAACAATAGACAGTGAGCCAGACACAGCTGCAAATGGACAGATTGATGATGGCTGAATCTACGGTCAAGGAGGAAGGGGCTCTGAAGGTCCTAAACCTGTAAGACAAAAAAAAAAAAATGTCAATACATGTATAGAAACTGAATTATGAACTAACTCTTACACACTTGCAGTCAGAAAGATCGAGTCACACAAATAGTTGCAATGGACAGACACTTGTTTGATGGATCCACCATTAGGAAGGAAGGGGGGCTCCTGGAGTCAATAAATCTTGTAAGACAACAAAGAAAATCAATACATGTATAGAAACTGAATGATCACCTACCTGTTAGACAGTAGAAAACAGATAGACAACAAGCCGTACACAGTGACAGATGGATGGACCTTTGATGGACAGATGCACCATCAGGGAGGGAATGGGTAATGGCATCCTCTACACCTGTAAGGCAAGAAAGAAAATCAATACATGTATAGAAATTGAAAGATAACCTACCTGTAAGACAGTAGCAAACAGATATACAACGAACCGTACACAGTGACACATGGATGGACCCTTGATGGACAGATTCACCATCAGGGAGGGAAGGTGTAATGGCATCCTCTAAACCTGTAAGACAACAAAGAAAATCAATACATGTATAGAAACTGAACGATCACTTACCTGTTAGACAGGTGCAGACAGAAAGACAGCGAGCCATACACAGTGGCAGATGGATGGAACCTTGATGGACAGATGCACCATCAGGGAGGGAAGGGGTAATGGCATCCTCTAAACCTATAAGACAACAAAGAAAATCAATACATGTATAGAAACTGAATGATCACCTACCTGTTAGACAGTAGAAAACAGATAGAAAGCGACCCGTACACAGTGACAGATGGATGGACCCTTGATGGACAGATGCACCATCAGGGAGGGAAGGGGTAATGGAATCCTCTAAACCTGTAAGACAACAAAGAAAATCAATACATGTATAGAAACTGAATGATCACCTACCTGTTACACAGCTGCAGAAAGATAGACAGCGAGCCGTACACAGTGGCAGATGGATGGAACCTTGATGGACAGATGCAACATCAGGGAGGGAAGGGGTAATGGCATCCTCGGAATCTGAAAGACAACAAAGACAGTCAATACAGGTTTTGAAACTGAAAGATCACCTACCTTTTACACAGTTTCAGAACAATAGACAGCGAGCCAGACACAGCTGCAAATGGACAGATTGATGGTGGCTGAATCTACGGTCAAGGAGGGAGGGGCTCTGAAGGTCCTAAACCTGTAAGACAAAAAACAACAACAAAAAATAAAACGTCAATGCATGTATAGAAACTGAATGATGAACGAACTCTTACAAACTTGCAGTCAGAAAGATCGAGTCACACAAATAGTTGCAATGGACAGACACTTGTTTGATGGATCTACCATTAGGAAGGAAGGGGGGGGGGGGGTCCTGGAGTCCTGAAAGCCTGTAAGACAACAAAGAAAGTCAATACATGAATAGAAACTGAATGATCACCTACCTGTTAGACAGGCGCAGACAGATAGACAACGAGCCGTACACAGTGGCAGATGGATAAAACCTTGATGGACAGATGCAACATCAGGGAGGGAAGGGGTAATGGCATTCTCTAAACCTGTAAGACAACAAAGAAAGTCAATACATGTATAGAAACTGAATGATCACCTACCTGTTAGACAGTAGCAAACAGAAAGACAACGAGCCATACACAGTGACAGATGGATGGACCCTTGATGGACAGATGCACCATCAGGGAGGGAAGGGGTAATGGCATCCTCGGAACCTGAAAGACAACAAAAACAGTAAATATAGGTTTTGAAACTGAAAGATCACTTACCTTTTACACAGTTGCAGAACAATAGACAGTGAGCCAGACACAGCTGCAAATGGACAGATTGATGGTGGCTGAACTTATGGTCAAGGAGGGAGGGGCTCTGAAGGTCCTAAACCTGTAAGACAAAAAAAAAGTCAATACATGTATAGAAACTGAATGAGGAACTAACTCTTACACACTTGCAGTCAGAAAGATCGAGTCACACAAATAGTTACAATAGACAGACACTTGTTTGATGGATCCACCATTAGGAAGGAAGGGGGGGTACTGGAGTCAAGAAATCCTGTAAGACAAAAAAGAAAATCAATACATGTATAGAAACTGAATGATCACCTACCTGTTAGACAGTAGAAAACAGATAGACAACAAGCCGTACACAGTGACAGATGGATGGACCTTTGATGGACAGATGCACCATCAGGGAGGGAATGGGTAATGGCATCCTCTAAACCTGTAAGACAACAAAGAAAATCAATACATGTATAGAAACTGAATGATCACCTACCTGTTAGACAGTAGCAAACAGATAGACAACGAGCCGTACACAGTGACAGATGGATGGACCCTTGATGGACAGATGCACCATCAGGGAGGGAAGGGGTAATGGCATCCTCTAAACCTGTAAGACAACAAAGAAAATCAATACATGTATAGAAACTGAATGATCACCTACCAGTTACACAGGTGCAGAAAGATAGAAAGCGAGCCGTACACAGTGGCAGATGGATGGAACCTTGATGGACAGATGCACCATCAGGGACGGAATGGGTAATGGCATCCACTAAACGTGTAAGAGAACAAAGAAAATCAATACATGCATAGAAATTGAATGATCACCTACCTGTTAGACAGGTGCAAACAGAAACACAGTGAGCCAGACAAAGCTGCAAATGGACAGATTGATGGTGGCTAAATCTACGGTCAAGGCGGGAGGGGCTCTTAAGGTCCTAAACCTGTAAGACAAAAAAAAAAAAAAAATCAATACATGTATAGAAACTGAACGATGAACTAACTCTTACACACTTGCAGTCAGAAAGATCGAGTCACACAAACAGTTGCAATGGACAGACACTTGTTTGATGGATCCACCATTAGGAAGGAAGGGGGGGAGGGGTCCTGGAGTCCTGAAAGCCTGTAAGACAACAAAGAAAGTCAATACATGTATAGAGACTGAATGATCACCTACCTGTTAGACAGGCGCAGACAGATAGACAGCGAGCTGTACACAGGGACAGATGAATGGACCCTTGATGGACAGATGCACCATCAGGGAGGGAAGGGGTAATGGCATCCTCTAAACCTGTAAGACAACAAAGAAAATCAATACATGTATAGAAACTGAATGATCACCTACCTGTTAGACAGGTGCAGAAAGATAGACAGCGAGCCGTACACAGTGGCAGATTGATGGAACCTTGATGGACAGATGCACCATCAGGAGGGAAGGGGTAATGGTATCCTCTAAACCTGTAAGACCAAAAAGAAAATCAATACATGTATAGAAACTGAATGATGAACTAACTCTTAGACACTTGCAGTCAGAAAGATCGAGTCACACATAGTTGCAATGGACAGACACTTCATTAATGCATCCACCATTAGGAAGGGGGGGGTCCTAGAGCCCTGAAAGCCTTTAAGACAACAAAGAAAGTCAATACATATATAGAAACTGAATGATGAACTAACATTTACACATTTGCAGTCAGAAAGATCGTGTCACACAAATAGTTGCAATGGACAGACACTTGTTTAATGGATCCACCATTAGGAAGGAGGGGGTGGTCCTGGAGTCCTGACAGCCTGTAAGACAACAAAGAAAGTCAATACATGTATAGAAACTGAATGATCACCTACCTGTTAGACAGTAGCAAACAGATAGACAGCGAGCCGTACACAGTGACAGATGGATGGACCCTTGATGGACAGATGCACCATCAGGGAGGGAATGGGTAATGGCATCCTCTAAACCTGTAAGACAACAAAGAAAATCAATACATGTATACAAACTGAATGATCACCTACCTGTTAGACAGGTGCAGACAGATTGATTGCGAGGCGTACACAGTGGCAGATGGATGGAACCTTGATGGACAGATGCACCATCAGGGGAGGAAGGGGTAATGGCATCCTCGGAACCAGAAAGACAACAAAAACAGTAAATATAGGTTTTGAAACTGAAAGATCACTTACCTTTTACACAGTTGCAGAACAATAGACAGTGAGCCAGACACAGCTGCAAATGGACAGATTGATGATGGCTGAATCTACGGTCAAGGAGGAAGGGGCTCTGAAGGTCCTAAACCTGTAAGACAAAAAAAAAAAAAATGTCAATACATGTATAGAAACTGAATTATGAACTAACTCTTACACACTTGCAGTCAGAAAGATCGAGTCACACAAATAGTTGCAATGGACAGACACTTGTTTGATGGATCCACCATTAGGAAGGAAGGGGGGCTCCTGGAGTCAATAAATCTTGTAAGACAACAAAGAAAATCAATACATGTATAGAAACTGAATGATCACCTACCTGTTAGACAGTAGAAAACAGATAGACAACAAGCCGTACACAGTGACAGATGGATGGACCTTTGATGGACAGATGCACCATCAGGGAGGGAATGGGTAATGGCATCCTCTAAACCTGTAAGGCAAGAAAGAAAATCAATACATGTATAGAAATTGAAAGATAACCTACCTGTAAGACAGTAGGAAACAGATAGACAACGAGCCGTACACAGTGACACATGGATGGACCCTTGATGGACAGATTCACCATCAGGGAGGGAAGGTGTAATGGCATCCTCTAAACCTGTAAGACAACAAAGAAAATCAATACATGTATAGAAACTGAACGATCACTTACCTGTTAGACAGGTGCAGACAGAAAGACAGCGAGCCATACACAGTGGCAGATGGATGGAACCTTGATGGACAGATGCACCATCAGGGAGGGAAGGGGTAATGGCATCCTCTAAACCTATAAGACAACAAAGAAAATCAATACATGTATAGAAACTGAATGATCACCTACCTGTTAGACAGTAGAAAACAGATAGAAAGCGAGCCGTACACAGTGACAGATGGATGGACCCTTGATGGACAGATGCACCATCAGGGAGGGAAGGGGTAATGGAATCCTCTAAACCTGTAAGACAACAAAGAAAATCAATACATGTATAGAAACTGAATGATCACCTACCTGTTACACAGCTGCAGAAAGATAGACAGCGAGCCGTACACAGTGGCAGATGGATGGAACCTTGATGGACAGATGCAACATCAGGGAGGGAAGGGGTAATGGCATCCTCGGAATCTGAAAGACAACAAAGACAGTCAATACAGGTTTTGAAACTGAAAGATCACCTACCTTTTACACAGTTTCAGAACAATAGACAGCGAGCCAGACACAGCTGCAAATGGACAGATTGATGGTGGCTGAATCTACGGTCAAGGAGGGAGGGGCTCTGAAGGTCCTAAACCTGTAAGACAAAAAACAACAACAAAAAATAAAACGTCAATGCATGTATAGAAACTGAATGATGAACGAACTCTTACAAACTTGCAGTCAGAAAGATCGAGTCACACAAATAGTTGCAATGGACAGACACTTGTTTGATGGATCCACCATTAGGAAGGAAGGGGGGGGGGGTCCTGGAGTCCTGAAAGCCTGTAAGACAACAAAGAAAGTCAATACATGAATAGAAACTGAATGATCACCTACCTGTTAGACAGGCGCAGACAGATAGACAACGAGCCGTACACAGTGGCAGATGGATAAAACCTTGATGGACAGATGCAACATCAGGGAGGGAAGGGGTAATGGCATTCTCTAAACCTGTAAGACAACAAAGAAAGTCAATACATGTATAGAAACTGAATGATCACCTACCTGTTAGACAGTAGCAAACAGAAAGACAACGAGCCATACACAGTGACAGATGGATGGACCCTTGATGGACAGATGCACCATCAGGGAGGGAAGGGGTAATGGCATCCTCGGAACCTGAAAGACAACAAAAACAGTAAATATAGGTTTTGAAACTGAAAGATCACTTACCTTTTACACAGTTGCAGAACAATAGACAGTGAGCCAGACACAGCTGCAAATGGACAGATTGATGGTGGCTGAACTTATGGTCAAGGAGGGAGGGGCTCTGAAGGTCCTAAACCTGTAAGACAAAAAAAAAGTCAATACATGTACAGAAACTGAATGAGGAACTAACTCTTACACACTTGCAGTCAGAAAGATCGAGTCACACAAATAGTTACAATAGACAGACACTTGTTTGATGGATCCACCATTAGGAAGGAAGGGGGGGTACTGGAGTCAAGAAATCCTGTAAGACAAAAAAGAAAATCAATACATGTATAGAAACTGAATGATCACCTACCTGTTAGACAGTAGAAAACAGATAGACAACAAGCCGTACACAGTGACAGATGGATGGACCTTTGATGGACAGATGCACCATCAGGGAGGGAATGGGTAATGGCATCCTCTAAACCTGTAAGGCAAGAAAGAAAATCAATACATGTATAGAAATTGAAAGATAACCTACCTGTAAGACAGTAGGAAACAGATAGACAACGAGCCGTACACAGTGACACATGGATGGACCCTTGATGGACAGATTCACCATCAGGGAGGGAAGGTGTAATGGCATCCTCTAAACCTGTAAGACAACAAAGAAAATCAATACATGTATAGAAACTGAACGATCACTTACCTGTTAGACAGGTGCAGACAGAAAGACAGCGAGCCATACACAGTGGCAGATGGATGGAACCTTGATGGACAGATGCACCATCAGGGAGGGAAGGGGTAATGGCATCCTCTAAACCTATAAGACAACAAAGAAAATCAATACATGTATAGAAACTGAATGATCACCTACCTGTTAGACAGTAGAAAACAGATAGAAAGCGAGCCGTACACAGTGACAGATGGATGGACCCTTGATGGACAGATGCACCATCAGGGAGGGAAGGGGTAATGGAATCCTCTAAACCTGTAAGACAACAAAGAAAATCAATACATGTATAGAAACTGAATGATCACCTACCTGTTACACAGCTGCAGAAAGATAGACAGCGAGCCGTACACAGTGGCAGATGGATGGAACCTTGATGGACAGATGCAACATCAGGGAGGGAAGGGGTAATGGCATCCTCGGAATCTGAAAGACAACAAAGACAGTCAATACAGGTTTTGAAACTGAAAGATCACCTACCTTTTACACAGTTTCAGAACAATAGACAGCGAGCCAGACACAGCTGCAAATGGACAGATTGATGGTGGCTGAATCTACGGTCAAGGAGGGAGGGGCTCTGAAGGTCCTAAACCTGTAAGACAAAAAACAACAACAAAAAATAAAACGTCAATGCATGTATAGAAACTGAATGATGAACGAACTCTTACAAACTTGCAGTCAGAAAGATCGAGTCACACAAATAGTTGCAATGGACAGACACTTGTTTGATGGATCCACCATTAGGAAGGAAGGGGGGGGGGGTCCTGGAGTCCTGAAAGCCTGTAAGACAACAAAGAAAGTCAATACATGAATAGAAACTGAATGATCACCTACCTGTTAGACAGGCGCAGACAGATAGACAACGAGCCGTACACAGTGGCAGATGGATAAAACCTTGATGGACAGATGCAACATCAGGGAGGGAAGGGGTAATGGCATTCTCTAAACCTGTAAGACAACAAAGAAAGTCAATACATGTATAGAAACTGAATGATCACCTACCTGTTAGACAGTAGCAAACAGAAAGACAACGAGCCATACACAGTGACAGATGGATGGACCCTTGATGGACAGATGCACCATCAGGGAGGGAAGGGGTAATGGCATCCTCGGAACCTGAAAGACAACAAAAACAGTAAATATAGGTTTTGAAACTGAAAGATCACTTACCTTTTACACAGTTGCAGAACAATAGACAGTGAGCCAGACACAGCTGCAAATGGACAGATTGATGGTGGCTGAACTTATGGTCAAGGAGGGAGGGGCTCTGAAGGTCCTAAACCTGTAAGACAAAAAAAAAGTCAATACATGTACAGAAACTGAATGAGGAACTAACTCTTACACACTTGCAGTCAGAAAGATCGAGTCACACAAATAGTTACAATAGACAGACACTTGTTTGATGGATCCACCATTAGGAAGGAAGGGGGGGTACTGGAGTCAAGAAATCCTGTAAGACAAAAAAGAAAATCAATACATGTATAGAAACTGAATGATCACCTACCTGTTAGACAGTAGAAAACAGATAGACAACAAGCCGTACACAGTGACAGATGGATGGACCTTTGATGGACAGATGCACCATCAGGGAGGGAATGGGTAATGGCATCCTCTAAACCTGTAAGACAACAAAGAAAATCAATACATGTATAGAAACTGAATGATAACCTACCTGTTAGACAGTAGCAAACAGATAGACAACGAGCCGTACACAGTGACATATGGATGGACCCTTGATGGACAGATGCACCATCAGGGAGGGAAGGGGTAATGGCATCCTCTAAACCTGTAAGACAACAAAGAAAATCAATACATGTATAGAAACTGAATGATCACCTACCAGTTACACAGGTGCAGAAAGATAGAAAGCGAGCCGTACACAGTGGCAGATGGATGGAACCTTGATGGACAGATGCACCATCAGGGACGGAATGGGTAATGGCATCCACTAAACGTGTAAGAGAACAAAGAAAATCAATACATGCATAGAAATTGAATGATCACCTACCTGTTAGACAGGTGCAGACAGAAACACAGTGAGCCAGACAAAGCTGCAAATGGACAGATTGATGGTGGCTAAATCTACGGTCAAGGCGGGAGGGGCTCTTAAGGTCCTAAACCTGTAAGACAAAAAAAAAAAAAAAATCAATACATGTATAGAAACTGAACGATGAACTAACTCTTACACACTTGCAGTCAGAAAGATCGAGTCACACAAACAGTTGCAATGGACAGACACTTGTTTGATGGATCCACCATTAGGAAGGAAGGGGGGGAGGGGTCCTGGAGTCCTGAAAGCCTGTAAGACAACAAAGAAAGTCAATACATGTATAGAGACTGAATGATCACCTACCTGTTAGACAGGCGCAGACAGATAGACAGCGAGCTGTACACAGGGACAGATGAATGGACCCTTGATGGACAGATGCACCATCAGGGAGGGAAGGGGTAATGGCATCCTCTAAACCTGTAAGACAACAAAGAAAATCAATACATGTATAGAAACTGAATGATCACCTACCTGTTAGACAGGTGCAGACAGATAGACAGCGAGCCGTACACAGTGGCAGATTGATGGAACCTTGATGGACAGATGCACCATCAGGAGGGAAGGGGTAATGGTATCCTCTAAACCTGTAAGACCAAAAAGAAAATCAATACATGTATAGAAACTGAAAGATGAACTAACTCTTAGACACTTGCAGTCAGAAAGATCGAGTCACACATAGTTGCAATGGACAGACACTTCATTAATGCATCCACCATTAGGAAGTGGGGGGGTCCTAGAGCCCTGAAAGCCTTTAAGACAACAAAGAAAGTCAATACATATATAGAAACTGAATGATGAACTAACTTTTACACATTTGCAGTCAGAAAGATCGTGTCACACAAATAGTTGCAATGGACAGACACTTGTTTAATGGATCCACCATTAGGAAGGAGGGGGTGGTCCTGGAGTCCTGACAGCCTGTAAGACAACAAAGAAAGTCAATACATGTATAGAAACTGAATGATCACCTACCTGTTAGACAGTAGCAAACAGATAGACAGTGAGCCGTACACAGTGACAGATGGATGGACCCTTGATGGACAGATGCACCATCAGGGAGGGAATGGGTAATGGCATCCTCTAAACCTGTAAGACAACAAAGAAAATCAATACATGTATACAAACTGAATGATCACCTACCTGTTTGACAGGTGCAGACAGATTGATTGCGAGGCGTACACAGTGGCAGATGGATGGAACCTTGATGGACAGATGCACCATCAGGGGAGGAAGGGGTAATGGCATCCTCGGAACCTGAAAGACAACAAAAACAGTAAATATAGGTTTTGAAACTGAAAGATCACTTACCTTTTACACAGTTGCAGAACAATAGACAGTGAGCCAGACACAGCTGCAAATGGACAGATTGATGATGGCTGAATCTACGGTCAAGGAGGAAGGGGCTCTGAAGGTCCTAAACCTGTAAGACAAAAAAAAAAAAATGTCAATACATGTATAGAAACTGAATTATGAACTAACTCTTACACACTTGCAGTCAGAAAGATCGAGTCACACAAATAGTTGCAATGGACAGACACTTGTTTGATGGATCCACCATTAGGAAGGAAGGGGGGCTCCTGGAGTCAATAAATCTTGTAAGACAACAAAGAAAATCAATACATGTATAGAAACTGAATGATCACCTACCTGTTAGACAGTAGAAAACAGATAGACAACAAGCCGTACACAGTGACAGATGGATGGACCTTTGATGGACAGATGCACCATCAGGGAGGGAATGGGTAATGGCATCCTCTAAACCTGTAAGGCAAGAAAGAAAATCAATACATGTATAGAAATTAAAAGATAACCTACCTGTAAGACAGTAGCAAACAGATAGACAACGAGCCGTACACAGTGACACATGGATGGACCCTTGATGGACAGATTCACCATCAGGGAGGGAAGGTGTAATGGCATCCTCTAAACCTGTAAGACAACAAAGAAAATCAATACATGTATAGAAACTGAACGATCACTTACCTGTTAGACAGGTGCAGACAGAAAGACAGCGAGCCATACACAGTGGCAGATGGATGGAACCTTGATGGACAGATGCACCATCAGGGAGGGAAGGGGTAATGGCATCCTCTAAACCTATAAGACAACAAAGAAAATCAATACATGTATAGAAACTGAATGATCACCTACCTGTTAGACAGTAGCAAACAGAAAGACAACGAGCCATACACAGTGACAGATGGATGGACCCTTGATGGACAGATGCACCATCAGGGAGGGAAGGGGTAATGGCATCCTCGGAACCTGAAAGACAACAAAAACAGTAAATATAGGTTTTGAAACTGAAAGATCACTTACCTTTTACACAGTTGCAGAACAATAGACAGTGAGCCAGACACAGCTGCAAATGGACAGATTGATGTTGGCTGAACTTATGGTCAAGGAGGGAGGGGCTCTGAAGGTCCTAAACCTGTAAGACAAAAAAAAAGTCAATACATGTATAGAAACTGAATGAGGAACTAACTCTTACACACTTGCAGTCAGAAAGATCGAGTCACACAAATAGTTACAATAGACAGACACTTGTTTGATGGATCCACCATTAGGAAGGAAGGGGGGGTCCTGGAGTCAAGAAATCCTGTAAGACAAAAAAGAAAATCAATACATGTATAGAAACTGAATGATCACCTACCTGTTAGACAGTAGAAAACAAATAGACAACAAGCCGTACACAGTGACAGATGGATGGACCTTTGATGAACAGATGCACCATCAGGGAGGGAATGGGTAATGGCATCCTCTAAACCTGTAAGACAACAAAGAAAATCAATACATGTATAGAAACTGAATGATAACCTACCTGTTAGACAGTAGCAAACAGATAGACAACGAGCCGTACACAGTGACAGATGGATGGACCCTTGATGGACAGATTCACCATCAGGGAGGGAAGGGGTAATGGCATCCTCTAAACCTGTAAGACAACAAAGAAAATCAATACATGTATAGAAACTGAATGATCACCTACCAGTTACACAGGCGCAGAAAGATAGAAAGCGAGCCGTACACAGTGGCAGATGGATGGAACCTTGATGGACAGATGCACCATCAGGGACGGAATGGGTAATGGCATCCTCTAAACGTGTAAGAGAACAAAGAAAATCAATACATGCATAGAAACTGAATGATCACCTACCTGTTAGACAGGTGCAGACAGAAACACAGTGAGCCAGACAAAGCTGCAAATGGACAGATTGATGGTGGCTAAATCTACGGTCAAGGCGGGAGGGGCTCTTAAGGTCCTAAACCTGTAAGACAAAAAAAAAGTCAATACATGTATAGAAACTGAATGAGGAACTAACTCTTACACACTTGCAGTCAGAAAGATCGAGTCACACAAATAGTTACAATAGACAGACACTTGTTTGATGGATCCACCATTAGGAAGGAAGGGGGGGGGGTCCTGGAGTCCTGAAAGCCTGTAAGACAACAAAGAAAGTCAATACATGTATAGAGACTGAATGATCACCTACCTGTTAGACAGGCGCAGACAGATAGACAGCGAGCTGTACACAGGGACAGATGAATGGACCCTTGATGGACAGATGCACCATCAGGGAGGGAAGGGGTAATGGCATCCTCTAAACCTGTAAGACAACAAAGAAAATCAATACATGTATAGAAACTGAATGATCACCTACCTGTTAGACAGGTGCAGACAGATAGACAGCGAGCCGTACACAGTGGCAGATTGATGGAACCTTGATGGACAGATGCACCATCAGGAGGGAAGGGGTAATGGTATCCTCTAAACCTGTAAGACCAAAAAGAAAATCAATACATGTATAGAAACTGAATGATGAACTAACTCTTAGACACTTGCAGTCAGAAAGATCGAGTCACACATAGTTGCAATGGACAGACACTTCATTAATGCATCCACCATTAGGAAGGGGGGGGTCCTAGAGCCCTGAAAGCCTTTAAGACAACAAAGTCAATACATATATAGAAACTGAATGATGAACTAACTTTTACACATTTGCAGTCAGAAAGATCGTGTCACACAAATAGTTGCAATGGACAGACACTTGTTTAATGAATCCACCATTAGGAAGGAGGGGGTGGTCCTGGAGTCCTGACAGCCTGTAAGACAACAAAGAAAGTCAATACATGTATAGAAACTGAATGATCACCTACCTGTTAGACAGTAGCAAACAGATAGACAGCGAGCCGCACACAGTGACAGATGGATGGAACCTTGATGGACAGATGCACCATCAGGGAGGGAATGGGTAATGGCATCCTCTAAACCTGTAAGACAACAAAGAAAATCAATACATGTATACAAACTGAATGATCACCTACCTGTTAGACAGGTGCAGACAGATTGATTGCGAGGCGTACACAGTGGCAGATGGATGGAACCTTGATGGACAGATGCACCATCAGGGGAGGAAGGGGTAATGGCATCCTCGGAACCTGAAAGACAACAAAAACAATAAATATAGGTTTTGAACCTGAAAGATCACTTACCTTTTACACAGTTGCAGAACAATAGAGAGTGAGCCAGACACAGCTGCAAATGGACAGATTGATGGTGGCTGAATCTACGGTCAAGGAGGGAGGGGCTCTGAAGGTCCTAAACCTGTAAGTCGAAAAAGAAAATCAATACATGTATAGAAACTGAATGATGAACTAACTCTTACACACTTGCAGTCAGAAAGATCGAGTCACACAAATAGTTACAATGGACAGACACTTGTTTGATGGATCCACCATTAGGAAGGAAGGGGGGGTCCTGGAGTCAAGAAATCCTGTAAGACAACAAAGAAAATCAATACATGTATAGAAACTGAATGATCACCTACCTTATACACAGTTGCAGAACAATAGACAGTGAGCCAGACACAGCTGCAAATGGACAGATTGATGGTGGCTGAATCTACGGTCAAGGAGGGAGGGGCTTTGAAGGTCCTTAACCTATAAGACAAAAAATAAAAAAAAAAAATAAAAAATCAATGCATGTATAAAAACTGAATGATGAACAAACTCTTACACACTTGCAGTCAGAAAGATCGAGTCACACAAATAGTTACAATGGACAGACTCTTGTTTGATGGATCCACCATTAGGAAGGAAGGGGGGGGGGGTCCTGGAGTCCTGAAATCCTGTAAGACAACAAAGAAAATCAATACATGTATAGAAACAGAATGATCACCTACCTTTTAGACAGTAGAAAACAGATAGACAGCGAGCCGTACACAGTGACAGATGGATGGACCCTTCATGGACAGATGCACCATAAGGGAGGGAAGGGGTAATGGCATCCTCTAAACCTGTAAGACAACAAAGAAAATCAATACATGTATAGAAACTGAATGATAACCTACCTGTTAGACAGTAGCAAACAGATAGACAACGAGCCGTACACAGTGACAGATGGATGGACCCTTGATGGACAGATGCACCATCAGGGAGGGAAGGGGTAATGGCATCCTCTAAACCTGTAAGACAACAAAGAAAATCAATACATGTATAGAAACTGAATGATCACCTACCAGTTACACAGGTGCAGAAAGATAGAAAGCGAGCCGTACACAGTGGCAGATGGATGGAACCTTGATGGACAGATGCACCATCAGGGACGGAATGGGTAATGGCATCCACTAAACGTGTAAGAGAACAAAGAAAATCAATACATGCATAGAAATTGAATGATCACCTACCTGTTAGACAGGTGCAAACAGAAACACAGTGAGCCAGACAAAGCTGCAAATGGACAGATTGATGGTGGCTAAATCTACGGTCAAGGCGGGAGGGGCTCTTAAGGTCCTAAACCTGTAAGACAAAAAAAAAAAAAAAATCAATACATGTATAGAAACTGAACGATGAACTAACTCTTACACACTTGCAGTCAGAAAGATCGAGTCACACAAACAGTTGCAATGGACAGACACTTGTTTGATGGATCCACCATTAGGAAGGAAGGGGGGGAGGGGTCCTGGAGTCCTGAAAGCCTGTAAGACAACAAAGAAAGTCAATACATGTATAGAGACTGAATGATCACCTACCTGTTAGACAGGCGCAGACAGATAGACAGCGAGCTGTACACAGGGACAGATGAATGGACCCTTGATGGACAGATGCACCATCAGGGAGGGAAGGGGTAATGGCATCCTCTAAACCTGTAAGACAACAAAGAAAATCAATACATGTATAGAAACTGAATGATCACCTACCTGTTAGACAGGTGCAGAAAGATAGACAGCGAGCCGTACACAGTGGCAGATTGATGGAACCTTGATGGACAGATGCACCATCAGGAGGGAAGGGGTAATGGTATCCTCTAAACCTGTAAGACCAAAAAGAAAATCAATACATGTATAGAAACTGAATGATGAACTAACTCTTAGACACTTGCAGTCAGAAAGATCGAGTCACACATAGTTGCAATGGACAGACACTTCATTAATGCATCCACCATTAGGAAGGGGGGGGGTCCTAGAGCCCTGAAAGCCTTTAAGACAACAAAGAAAGTCAATACATATATAGAAACTGAATGATGAACTAACTTTTACACATTTGCAGTCAGAAAGATCGTGTCACACAAATAGTTGCAATGGACAGACACTTGTTTAATGGATCCACCATTAGGAAGGAGGGGGTGGTCCTGGAGTCCTGACAGCCTGTAAGACAACAAAGAAAATCAATACATGTATAGAAACTGAACGATCACTTACCTGTTAGACAGGTGCAGACAGAAAGACAGCGAGCCATACACAGTGGCAGATGGATGGAACCTTGATGGACAGATGCACCATCAGGGAGGGAAGGGGTAATGGCATCCTCTAAACCTATAAGACAACAAAGAAAATCAATACATGTATAGAAACTGAATGATCACCTACCTGTTAGACAGTAGAAAACAGATAGAAAGCGAGCCGTACACAGTGACAGATGGATGGACCCTTGATGGACAGATGCACCATCAGGGAGGGAAGGGGTAATGGAATCCTCTAAACCTGTAAGACAACAAAGAAAATCAATACATGTATAGAAACTGAATGATCACCTACCCGTTACAGAGCTGCAGAAAGATAGACAGCGAGCCGTACACAGTGGCAGATGGATGGAACCTTGATGGACAGATGCAACATCAGGGAGGGAAGGGGTAATGGCATCCTCGGAATCTGAAAGACAACAAAGACAGTCAATACAGGTTTTGAAACTGAAAGATCACCTACCTTTTACACAGTTTCAGAACAATAGACAGCGAGCCAGACACAGCTGCAAATGGACAGATTGATGGTGGCTGAATCTACGGTCAAGAAGGGAGGGGCTCTGAAGGTCCTAAACCTGTAAGACAAAAAACAACAACAAAAAATAAAACGTCAATGCATGTATAGAAACTGAATGATGAACGAACTCTTACAAACTTGCAGTCAGAAAGATCGAGTCACACAAATAGTTACAATAGACAGACACTTGTTTGATGGATCCACCATTAGGAAGGAAGGGGGGGTACTGGAGTCAAGAAATCCTGTAAGACAAAAAAGAAAATCAATACATGTATAGAAACTGAATGATCACCTACCTGTTAGACAGTAGAAAACAGATAGACAACAAGCCGTACACAGTGACAGATGGATGGACCTTTGATGGACAGATGCACCATCAGGGAGGGAATGGGTAATGGCATCCTCTAAACCTGTAAGACAACAAAGAAAATCAATACATGTATAGAAACTGAATGATAACCTACCTGTTAGACAGTAGCAAACAGATAGACAACGAGCCGTACACAGTGACAGATGGATGGACCCTTGATGGACAGATGCACCATCAGGGAGGGAAGGGGTAATGGCATCCTCTAAACCTGTAAGACAACAAAGAAAATCAATACATGTATAGAAACTGAATGATCACCTACCAGTTACACAGGTGCAGAAAGATAGAAAGCGAGCCGTACACAGTGGCAGATGGATGGAACCTTGATGGACAGATGCACCATCAGGGACGGAATGGGTAATGGCATCCACTAAACGTGTAAGAGAACAAAGAAAATCAATACATGCATAGAAATTGAATGATCACCTACCTGTTAGACAGGTGCAGACAGAAACACAGTGAGCCAGACAAAGCTGCAAATGGACAGATTGATGGTGGCTAAATCTACGGTCAAGGCGGGAGGGGCTCTTAAGGTCCTAAACCTGTAAGACAAAAAAAAAAAAAAAATCAATACATGTATAGAAACTGAACGATGAACTAACTCTTACACACTTGCAGTCAGAAAGATCGAGTCACACAAACAGTTGCAATGGACAGACACTTGTTTGATGGATCCACCATTAGGAAGGAAGGGGGGGAGGGGTCCTGGAGTCCTGAAAGCCTGTAAGACAACAAAGAAAGTCAATACATGTATAGAGACTGAATGATCACCTACCTGTTAGACAGGCGCAGACAGATAGACAGCGAGCTGTACACAGGGACAGATGAATGGACCCTTGATGGACAGATGCACCATCAGGGAGGGAAGGGGTAATGGCATCCTCTAAACCTGTAAGACAACAAAGAAAATCAATACATGTATAGAAACTGAATGATCACCTACCTGTTAGACAGGTGCAGACAGATAGACAGCGAGCCGTACACAGTGGCAGATTGATGGAACCTTGATGGACAGATGCACCATCAGGAGGGAAGGGGTAATGGTATCCTCTAAACCTGTAAGACCAAAAAGAAAATCAATACATGTATAGAAACTGAAAGATGAACTAACTCTTAGACACTTGCAGTCAGAAAGATCGAGTCACACATAGTTGCAATGGACAGACACTTCATTAATGCATCCACCATTAGGAAGTGGGGGGGTCCTAGAGCCCTGAAAGCCTTTAAGACAACAAAGAAAGTCAATACATATATAGAAACTGAATGATGAACTAACTTTTACACATTTGCAGTCAGAAAGATCGTGTCACACAAATAGTTGCAATGGACAGACACTTGTTTAATGGATCCACCATTAGGAAGGAGGGGGTGGTCCTGGAGTCCTGACAGCCTGTAAGACAACAAAGAAAGTCAATACATGTATAGAAACTGAATGATCACCTACCTGTTAGACAGTAGCAAACAGATAGACAGTGAGCCGTACACAGTGACAGATGGATGGACCCTTGATGGACAGATGCACCATCAGGGAGGGAATGGGTAATGGCATCCTCTAAACCTGTAAGACAACAAAGAAAATCAATACATGTATACAAACTGAATGATCACCTACCTGTTTGACAGGTGCAGACAGATTGATTGCGAGGCGTACACAGTGGCAGATGGATGGAACCTTGATGGACAGATGCACCATCAGGGGAGGAAGGGGTAATGGCATCCTCGGAACCTGAAAGACAACAAAAACAGTAAATATAGGTTTTGAAACTGAAAGATCACTTACCTTTTACACAGTTGCAGAACAATAGACAGTGAGCCAGACACAGCTGCAAATGGACAGATTGATGATGGCTGAATCTACGGTCAAGGAGGAAGGGGCTCTGAAGGTCCTAAACCTGTAAGACAAAAAAAAAAAAATGTCAATACATGTATAGAAACTGAATTATGAACTAACTCTTACACACTTGCAGTCAGAAAGATCGAGTCACACAAATAGTTGCAATGGACAGACACTTGTTTGATGGATCCACCATTAGGAAGGAAGGGGGGCTCCTGGAGTCAATAAATCTTGTAAGACAACAAAGAAAATCAATACATGTATAGAAACTGAATGATCACCTACCTGTTAGACAGTAGAAAACAGATAGACAACAAGCCGTACACAGTGACAGATGGATGGACCTTTGATGGACAGATGCACCATCAGGGAGGGAATGGGTAATGGCATCCTCTAAACCTGTAAGGCAAGAAAGAAAATCAATACATGTATAGAAATTAAAAGATAACCTACCTGTAAGACAGTAGCAAACAGATAGACAACGAGCCGTACACAGTGACACATGGATGGACCCTTGATGGACAGATTCACCATCAGGGAGGGAAGGTGTAATGGCATCCTCTAAACCTGTAAGACAACAAAGAAAATCAATACATGTATAGAAACTGAACGATCACTTACCTGTTAGACAGGTGCAGACAGAAAGACAGCGAGCCATACACAGTGGCAGATGGATGGAACCTTGATGGACAGATGCACCATCAGGGAGGGAAGGGGTAATGGCATCCTCTAAACCTATAAGACAACAAAGAAAATCAATACATGTATAGAAACTGAATGATCACCTACCTGTTAGACAGTAGCAAACAGAAAGACAACGAGCCATACACAGTGACAGATGGATGGACCCTTGATGGACAGATGCACCATCAGGGAGGGAAGGGGTAATGGCATCCTCGGAACCTGAAAGACAACAAAAACAGTAAATATAGGTTTTGAAACTGAAAGATCACTTACCTTTTACACAGTTGCAGAACAATAGACAGTGAGCCAGACACAGCTGCAAATGGACAGATTGATGTTGGCTGAACTTATGGTCAAGGAGGGAGGGGCTCTGAAGGTCCTAAACCTGTAAGACAAAAAAAAAGTCAATACATGTATAGAAACTGAATGAGGAACTAACTCTTACACACTTGCAGTCAGAAAGATCGAGTCACACAAATAGTTACAATAGACAGACACTTGTTTGATGGATCCACCATTAGGAAGGAAGGGGGGGTCCTGGAGTCAAGAAATCCTGTAAGACAAAAAAGAAAATCAATACATGTATAGAAACTGAATGATCACCTACCTGTTAGACAGTAGAAAACAAATAGACAACAAGCCGTACACAGTGACAGATGGATGGACCTTTGATGAACAGATGCACCATCAGGGAGGGAATGGGTAATGGCATCCTCTAAACCTGTAAGACAACAAAGAAAATCAATACATGTATAGAAACTGAATGATAACCTACCTGTTAGACAGTAGCAAACAGATAGACAACGAGCCGTACACAGTGACAGATGGATGGACCCTTGATGGACAGATTCACCATCAGGGAGGGAAGGGGTAATGGCATCCTCTAAACCTGTAAGACAACAAAGAAAATCAATACATGTATAGAAACTGAATGATCACCTACCAGTTACACAGGCGCAGAAAGATAGAAAGCGAGCCGTACACAGTGGCAGATGGATGGAACCTTGATGGACAGATGCACCATCAGGGACGGAATGGGTAATGGCATCCTCTAAACGTGTAAGAGAACAAAGAAAATCAATACATGCATAGAAACTGAATGATCACCTACCTGTTAGACAGGTGCAGACAGAAACACAGTGAGCCAGACAAAGCTGCAAATGGACAGATTGATGGTGGCTAAATCTACGGTCAAGGCGGGAGGGGCTCTTAAGGTCCTAAACCTGTAAGACAAAAAAAAAGTCAATACATGTATAGAAACTGAATGAGGAACTAACTCTTACACACTTGCAGTCAGAAAGATCGAGTCACACAAATAGTTACAATAGACAGACACTTGTTTGATGGATCCACCATTAGGAAGGAAGGGGGGGGGGTCCTGGAGTCCTGAAAGCCTGTAAGACAACAAAGAAAGTCAATACATGTATAGAGACTGAATGATCACCTTCCTGTTAGACAGGCGCAGACAGATAGACAGCGAGCTGTACACAGGGACAGATGAATGGACCCTTGATGGACAGATGCACCATCAGGGAGGGAAGGGGTAATGGCATCCTCTAAACCTGTAAGACAACAAAGAAAATCAATACATGTATAGAAACTGAATGATCACCTACCTGTTAGACAGGTGCAGACAGATAGACAGCGAGCCGTACACAGTGGCAGATTGATGGAACCTTGATGGACAGATGCACCATCAGGAGGGAAGGGGTAATGGTATCCTCTAAACCTGTAAGACCAAAAAGAAAATCAATACATGTATAGAAACTGAATGATGAACTAACTCTTAGACACTTGCAGTCAGAAAGATCGAGTCACACATAGTTGCAATGGACAGACACTTCATTAATGCATCCACCATTAGGAAGGGGGGGGTCCTAGAGCCCTGAAAGCCTTTAAGACAACAAAGTCAATACATATATAGAAACTGAATGATGAACTAACTTTTACACATTTGCAGTCAGAAAGATCGTGTCACACAAATAGTTGCAATGGACAGACACTTGTTTAATGAATCCACCATTAGGAAGGAGGGGGTGGTCCTGGAGTCCTGACAGCCTGTAAGACAACAAAGAAAGTCAATACATGTATAGAAACTGAATGATCACCTACCTGTTAGACAGTAGCAAACAGATAGACAGCGAGCCGCACACAGTGACAGATGGATGGAACCTTGATGGACAGATGCACCATCAGGGAGGGAATGGGTAATGGCATCCTCTAAACCTGTAAGACAACAAAGAAAATCAATACATGTATACAAACTGAATGATCACCTACCTGTTAGACAGGTGCAGACAGATTGATTGCGAGGCGTACACAGTGGCAGATGGATGGAACCTTGATGGACAGATGCACCATCAGGGGAGGAAGGGGTAATGGCATCCTCGGAACCTGAAAGACAACAAAAACAATAAATATAGGTTTTGAACCTGAAAGATCACTTACCTTTTACACAGTTGCAGAACAATAGAGAGTGAGCCAGACACAGCTGCAAATGGACAGATTGATGGTGGCTGAATCTACGGTCAAGGAGGGAGGGGCTCTGAAGGTCCTAAACCTGTAAGTCGAAAAAGAAAATCAATACATGTATAGAAACTGAATGATGAACTAACTCTTACACACTTGCAGTCAGAAAGATCGAGTCACACAAATAGTTACAATGGACAGACACTTGTTTGATGGATCCACCATTAGGAAGGAAGGGGGGGGTCCTGGAGTCAAGAAATCCTGTAAGACAACAAAGAAAATCAATACATGTATAGAAACTGAATGATCACCTACCTTATACACAGTTGCAGAACAATAGACAGTGAGCCAGACACAGCTGCAAATGGACAGATTGATGGTGGCTGAATCTACGGTCAAGGAGGGAGGGGCTTTGAAGGTCCTTAACCTATAAGACAAAAAAAAAAAAAAAAAAAAAAAAATCAATGCATGTATAAAAACTGAATGATGAACAAACTCTTACACACTTGCAGTCAGAAAGATCGAGTCACACAAATAGTTACAATGGACAGACTCTTGTTTGATGGATCCACCATTAGGAAGGAAGGGGGGGGGGGGGTCCTGGAGTCCTGAAATCCTGTAAGACAACAAAGAAAATCAATACATGTATAGAAACAGAATGATCACCTACCTTTTAGACAGTAGAAAAGAGATAGACAGCGAGCCGTACACAGTGACAGATGGATGGACCCTTCATGGACAGATGCACCATAAGGGAGGGAAGGGGTAATGGCATCCTCTAAACCTTTAAGACAACAAAGAA
This sequence comes from Salminus brasiliensis, assembly GCF_030463535.1. Classification (NCBI taxonomy): domain Eukaryota; kingdom Metazoa; phylum Chordata; class Actinopteri; order Characiformes; family Bryconidae; genus Salminus; species Salminus brasiliensis. Next base: position 13,924,980 of record NC_132898.1, on the reverse strand, counting down.
AATAAATACATGTATAGAAACTGAATGATCACCTACCTGTAAGATAGGTGCAGACAGATAGACAGCAAGCCGTACACAGTGGCAGATGGATGGAACCTTGATGGACAGATGCACCATCAGAGAGGGAAGGGGTAATGGCATCCTCTAAACCTGTAAGACAACAAAGAAAATCAATACATGTATACAAACTGAATGATCACCTACCTGTTAGACAGTAGCAAACAGATAGACAGCAAGCCGTACACAGTGGCAGATGGATGGAACCTTGATGGAAAGATGCACCAGCAGAGAGGGAAGGGGTAAAGGCATCCTCTAAACCTGTAAGACAACAAAAAAAAATCAATACATGTATAGAAACTGAATAATCACCTACCTGTTAGACAGTAGCAAACAGATAGACAAAGAGCCGTACACAGTGACAGATGGATTGAACCTTGATGGACAGATGCACCATCAGGGACAGAATGGGTAATGGCATCCTCTAAACGTGTAAGAGAACAAAGAAAATCAATACATGTATATAAACTGAATGATCACCTACCTTTTACACAGTTGCAGAACAATAGACAGTGAGCCAGACACAGCTGCAAGTGGACAGATTGATGGTGGCTGAATCTACGGTCAAGGAGGGAGGGGCTCTGAAGGTCCTAAACCTGTAAGACAAAAAACAAACAAACAAAAAAAAAACGTCAATACATGTATAGAAACTGAATGATGAACTAACTCTTACAGACTTGCAGTCAGAAAGATCGAGTCACACAAATAGTTGCAATGGACAGACACTTGTTTGATGGATCCACCATTAGGAAGGAAGGGGGGGTCCTGGAGTCAAGAAATCCTGTAAGACAACAAAGAAAATCAATACATGTATAGAATCTGAATGATCAACTACCTGTTAGACAGTAGAAAACAGATAGACAACAAGCCGTACACAGTGACAGATGGATGGAACCTTGATGGACAGATGCACCATCAGGGAGGGAATGGGTAATGGCATCCTCTAAACCTGTAAGACAACAAAGAAAATCAATACATGTATAGAAACTGAATGATCACCTACCTGTTAGACAGGTGCAGACAGGAAGACAGCAAGCCGTACACAGTGGCAGATTGATGAAACCTTGATGGACAGATGCACCATCAGGGAGGGAAGGGGTAATGGCATCCTCGGAACCTGAAAGACAACAAAGACAGTCAATACAGGTTTTGAAACTGAAAGATCACTTACCTTTTACACAGTTGCAGAACAATACACAGTGAGCCAGACACAGCTGCAGACGGACAGATTGATGGAGGCTGGATCTACGGTCAGCGAGGCAGGGGCTCAGAAGGTCCTAAACCTGTAAGACAAAAAAAGTAAATACATGTGTAGAAACTGAATGATTAACTAACTCTTACACACTTGCAGTCGGATAGATATCGAGTTACAAAAATAGTTTCAATGGACAGACACTTGTTTGATGGATCCACCATTAGGAAGGAGGAGGGGGGGTCCTGGGATCCTGAAAGCCTGTAAGACAAAAAAAAATGTCAATACATGTATACAAACTGAATGATCACCTACCTGTTAGATAGGTGCAGACAGATTGATTGCGAGGCGTACACAGTGGCAGATGGATGGAACCTTGATGGACAGATGCACCATCAGGGAGGGAATGGGTAATGGCATCCTCTAAACCTATAAGACAACAAAGAAAATCAATACATGTATAGAAACTGAATGATCACCTACCTGTTAGACAGTAGAAAACAGATAGACAGCGAGCCGTACACAGTGACAGATGGATGGACCCTTGATGGACAGATGCAACATCAGGGAGGGAAGGGGTAATGGCATCCTCTAAACCTATAAGACAACAAAGAAAATCAATACATGTATAGAAACTGAATGATCACCTACCTGTTAGTCAGTAGCAAACAGATAGACAGCGAACCGTACACAGTTGCAGATGGATGGACCCTTGATGGACAGATGCACCATCAGGGAGGGAAGGGGTAATGGCATCCTCTAAACCTGTAAGACAACAAAGAAAATCAATACATGTATAGAAACTGAATGATCACCTACCAGTTACACAGGTGCAGAAAGATAGAAAGCGAGCCGTACACAGTGGCAGATGGATGGAACCTTGATGGACAGATGCACCATCAGGGACAGAATGGGTAATGGCATCCTCTAAACGTGTAAGAGAACAAAGAAAATCAATACATGTATAGAAACTGAATGATCACCTACCTTTTACACAGTTGCAGAACAATAGACAGTGAGCCAGACACAGCTGCAAATGGACAGATTGATGTTGGCTGAATCAACGGTCAAGGAGGGAGGGGCTTTGAAGGTCCTAAACCTATAAGACAAAAAAGAAAAAAAAAAACAAAAAACATCAATGCATGTATAGAAACTGAATGATGAACTAACTCTTACACACTTGCAGTCAGAAAGATCGAGTCACACAAATAGTTACAATGGACAAACACTTGTTTGATGGATCCACCATTAGGAAGGAAGGGGGGGTACTGGAGTCAAGAAATCCTGTAAGACAAAAAAGAAAATCAATACATGTATAGAAACTGAATGATCACCTACCTGTTAGACAGTAGAAAACAGATAGACAACAAGCCGTACACAGTGACAGATGGATGGACCTTTGATGGACAGATGCACCATCAGGGAGGGAATGGGTAATGGCATCCTCTAAACCTGTAAGACAACAAAGAAAATCAATACATGTATAGAAACTGAATGATAACCTACCTGTTAGACAGTAGAAAACAGATAGACAACGAGCCGTACACAGTGACAGATGGATGGACCCTTGATGGACAGATGCACCATCAGGGAGGGAAGGGGTAATGGCATCCTCTAAACCTGTAAGACAACAAAGAAAATCAATACATGTATAGAAACTGAATGATCACCTACCAGTTACACAGGTGCAGAAAGATAGAAAGCGAGCCGTACACAGTGGCAGATGGATGGAACCTTGATGGACAGATGCACCATCAGGGACGGAATGGGTAATGGCATCCACTAAACGTGTAAGAGAACAAAGAAAATCAATACATGCATAGAAATTGAATGATCACCTACCTGTTAGACAGGTGCAAACAGAAACACAGTGAGCCAGACAAAGCTGCAAATGGACAGATTGATGGTGGCTAAATCTACGGTCAAGGCGGGAGGGGCTCTTAAGGTCCTAAACCTGTAAGACAAAAAAAAAAAAAAATCAATACATGTATAGAAACTGAACGATGAACTAACTCTTACACACTTGCAGTCAGAAAGATCGAGTCACACAAACAGTTGCAATGGACAGACACTTGTTTGATGGATCCACCATTAGGAAGGAAGGGGGGGAGGGGTCCTGGAGTCCTGAAAGCCTGTAAGACAACAAAGAAAGTCAATACATGTATAGAGACTGAATGATCACCTACCTGTTAGACAGGCGCAGACAGATAGACAGCGAGCTGTACACAGGGACAGATGAATGGACCCTTGATGGACAGATGCACCATCAGGGAGGGAAGGGGTAATGGCATCCTCTAAACCTGTAAGACAACAAAGAAAATCAATACATGTATAGAAACTGAATGATCACCTACCTGTTAGACAGGTGCAGAAAGATAGACAGCGAGCCGTACACAGTGGCAGATTGATGGAACCTTGATGGACAGATGCACCATCAGGAGGGAAGGGGTAATGGTATCCTCTAAACCTGTAAGACCAAAAAGAAAATCAATACATGTATAGAAACTGAATGATGAACTAACTCTTAGACACTTGCAGTCAGAAAGATCGAGTCACACATAGTTGCAATGGACAGACACTTCATTAATGCATCCACCATTAGGAAGGGGGGGGTCCTAGAGCCCTGAAAGCCTTTAAGACAACAAAGAAAGTCAATACATATATAGAAACTGAATGATGAACTAACATTTACACATTTGCAGTCAGAAAGATCGTGTCACACAAATAGTTGCAATGGACAGACACTTGTTTAATGGATCCACCATTAGGAAGGAGGGGGTGGTCCTGGAGTCCTGACAGCCTGTAAGACAACAAAGAAAGTCAATACATGTATAGAAACTGAATGATCACCTACCTGTTAGACAGTAGCAAACAGATAGACAGCGAGCCGTACACAGTGACAGATGGATGGACCCTTGATGGACAGATGCACCATCAGGGAGGGAATGGGTAATGGCATCCTCTAAACCTGTAAGACAACAAAGAAAATCAATACATGTATACAAACTGAATGATCACCTACCTGTTAGACAGGTGCAGACAGATTGATTGCGAGGCGTACACAGTGGCAGATGGATGGAACCTTGATGGACAGATGCACCATCAGGGGAGGAAGGGGTAATGGCATCCTCGGAACCAGAAAGACAACAAAAACAGTAAATATAGGTTTTGAAACTGAAAGATCACTTACCTTTTACACAGTTGCAGAACAATAGACAGTGAGCCAGACACAGCTGCAAATGGACAGATTGATGATGGCTGAATCTACGGTCAAGGAGGAAGGGGCTCTGAAGGTCCTAAACCTGTAAGACAAAAAAAAAAAAATGTCAATACATGTATAGAAACTGAATTATGAACTAACTCTTACACACTTGCAGTCAGAAAGATCGAGTCACACAAATAGTTGCAATGGACAGACACTTGTTTGATGGATCCACCATTAGGAAGGAAGGGGGGCTCCTGGAGTCAATAAATCTTGTAAGACAACAAAGAAAATCAATACATGTATAGAAACTGAATGATCACCTACCTGTTAGACAGTAGAAAACAGATAGACAACAAGCCGTACACAGTGACAGATGGATGGACCTTTGATGGACAGATGCACCATCAGGGAGGGAATGGGTAATGGCATCCTCTACACCTGTAAGGCAAGAAAGAAAATCAATACATGTATAGAAATTGAAAGATAACCTACCTGTAAGACAGTAGCAAACAGATATACAACGAGCCGTACACAGTGACACATGGATGGACCCTTGATGGACAGATTCACCATCAGGGAGGGAAGGTGTAATGGCATCCTCTAAACCTGTAAGACAACAAAGAAAATCAATACATGTATAGAAACTGAACGATCACTTACCTGTTAGACAGGTGCAGACAGAAAGACAGCGAGCCATACACAGTGGCAGATGGATGGAACCTTGATGGACAGATGCACCATCAGGGAGGGAAGGGGTAATGGCATCCTCTAAACCTATAAGACAACAAAGAAAATCAATACATGTATAGAAACTGAATGATCACCTACCTGTTAGACAGTAGAAAACAGATAGAAAGCGACCCGTACACAGTGACAGATGGATGGACCCTTGATGGACAGATGCACCATCAGGGAGGGAAGGGGTAATGGAATCCTCTAAACCTGTAAGACAACAAAGAAAATCAATACATGTATAGAAACTGAATGATCACCTACCTGTTACACAGCTGCAGAAAGATAGACAGCGAGCCGTACACAGTGGCAGATGGATGGAACCTTGATGGACAGATGCAACATCAGGGAGGGAAGGGGTAATGGCATCCTCGGAATCTGAAAGACAACAAAGACAGTCAATACAGGTTTTGAAACTGAAAGATCACCTACCTTTTACACAGTTTCAGAACAATAGACAGCGAGCCAGACACAGCTGCAAATGGACAGATTGATGGTGGCTGAATCTACGGTCAAGGAGGGAGGGGCTCTGAAGGTCCTAAACCTGTAAGACAAAAAACAACAACAAAAAATAAAACGTCAATGCATGTATAGAAACTGAATGATGAACGAACTCTTACAAACTTGCAGTCAGAAAGATCGAGTCACACAAATAGTTGCAATGGACAGACACTTGTTTGATGGATCTACCATTAGGAAGGAAGGGGGGGGGGGGGTCCTGGAGTCCTGAAAGCCTGTAAGACAACAAAGAAAGTCAATACATGAATAGAAACTGAATGATCACCTACCTGTTAGACAGGCGCAGACAGATAGACAACGAGCCGTACACAGTGGCAGATGGATAAAACCTTGATGGACAGATGCAACATCAGGGAGGGAAGGGGTAATGGCATTCTCTAAACCTGTAAGACAACAAAGAAAGTCAATACATGTATAGAAACTGAATGATCACCTACCTGTTAGACAGTAGCAAACAGAAAGACAACGAGCCATACACAGTGACAGATGGATGGACCCTTGATGGACAGATGCACCATCAGGGAGGGAAGGGGTAATGGCATCCTCGGAACCTGAAAGACAACAAAAACAGTAAATATAGGTTTTGAAACTGAAAGATCACTTACCTTTTACACAGTTGCAGAACAATAGACAGTGAGCCAGACACAGCTGCAAATGGACAGATTGATGGTGGCTGAACTTATGGTCAAGGAGGGAGGGGCTCTGAAGGTCCTAAACCTGTAAGACAAAAAAAAAGTCAATACATGTATAGAAACTGAATGAGGAACTAACTCTTACACACTTGCAGTCAGAAAGATCGAGTCACACAAATAGTTACAATAGACAGACACTTGTTTGATGGATCCACCATTAGGAAGGAAGGGGGGGTACTGGAGTCAAGAAATCCTGTAAGACAAAAAAGAAAATCAATACATGTATAGAAACTGAATGATCACCTACCTGTTAGACAGTAGAAAACAGATAGACAACAAGCCGTACACAGTGACAGATGGATGGACCTTTGATGGACAGATGCACCATCAGGGAGGGAAGGGGTAATGGCATCCTCTAAACCTGTAAGACAACAAAGAAAATCAATACATGTATAGAAACTGAATGATCACCTACCAGTTACACAGGTGCAGAAAGATAGAAAGCGAGCCGTACACAGTGGCAGATGGATGGAACCTTGATGGACAGATGCACCATCAGGGACGGAATGGGTAATGGCATCCACTAAACGTGTAAGAGAACAAAGAAAATCAATACATGCATAGAAATTGAATGATCACCTACCTGTTAGACAGGTGCAAACAGAAACACAGTGAGCCAGACAAAGCTGCAAATGGACAGATTGATGGTGGCTAAATCTACGGTCAAGGCGGGAGGGGCTCTTAAGGTCCTAAACCTGTAAGACAAAAAAAAAAAAAAAATCAATACATGTATAGAAACTGAACGATGAACTAACTCTTACACACTTGCAGTCAGAAAGATCGAGTCACACAAACAGTTGCAATGGACAGACACTTGTTTGATGGATCCACCATTAGGAAGGAAGGGGGGGAGGGGTCCTGGAGTCCTGAAAGCCTGTAAGACAACAAAGAAAGTCAATACATGTATAGAGACTGAATGATCACCTACCTGTTAGACAGGCGCAGACAGATAGACAGCGAGCTGTACACAGGGACAGATGAATGGACCCTTGATGGACAGATGCACCATCAGGGAGGGAAGGGGTAATGGCATCCTCTAAACCTGTAAGACAACAAAGAAAATCAATACATGTATAGAAACTGAATGATCACCTACCTGTTAGACAGGTGCAGAAAGATAGACAGCGAGCCGTACACAGTGGCAGATTGATGGAACCTTGATGGACAGATGCACCATCAGAAGGGAAGGGGTAATGGTATCCTCTAAACCTGTAAGACCAAAAAGAAAATCAATACATGTATAGAAACTGAATGATGAACTAACTCTTAGACACTTGCAGTCAGAAAGATCGAGTCACACATAGTTGCAATGGACAGACACTTCATTAATGCATCCACCATTAGGAAGGGGGGGGGTCCTAGAGCCCTGAAAGCCTTTAAGACAACAAAGAAAGTCAATACATATATAGAAACTGAATGATGAACTAACATTTACACATTTGCAGTCAGAAAGATCGTGTCACACAAATAGTTGCAATGGACAGACACTTGTTTAATGGATCCACCATTAGGAAGGAGGGGGTGGTCCTGGAGTCCTGACAGCCTGTAAGACAACAAAGAAAGTCAATACATGTATAGAAACTGAATGATCACCTACCTGTTAGACAGTAGCAAACAGATAGACAGCGAGCCGTACACAGTGACAGATGGATGGACCCTTGATGGACAGATGCACCATCAGGGAGGGAATGGGTAATGGCATCCTCTAAACCTGTAAGACAACAAAGAAAATCAATACATGTATACAAACTGAATGATCACCTACCTGTTAGACAGGTGCAGACAGATTGATTGCGAGGCGTACACAGTGGCAGATGGATGGAACCTTGATGGACAGATGCACCATCAGGGGAGGAAGGGGTAATGGCATCCTCGGAACCAGAAAGACAACAAAAACAGTAAATATAGGTTTTGAAACTGAAAGATCACTTACCTTTTACACAGTTGCAGAACAATAGACAGTGAGCCAGACACAGCTGCAAATGGACAGATTGATGATGGCTGAATCTACGGTCAAGGAGGAAGGGGCTCTGAAGGTCCTAAACCTGTAAGACAAAAAAAAAAAAAATGTCAATACATGTATAGAAACTGAATTATGAACTAACTCTTACACACTTGCAGTCAGAAAGATCGAGTCACACAAATAGTTGCAATGGACAGACACTTGTTTGATGGATCCACCATTAGGAAGGAAGGGGGGCTCCTGGAGTCAATAAATCTTGTAAGACAACAAAGAAAATCAATACATGTATAGAAACTGAATGATCACCTACCTGTTAGACAGTAGAAAACAGATAGACAACAAGCCGTACACAGTGACAGATGGATGGACCTTTGATGGACAGATGCACCATCAGGGAGGGAATGGGTAATGGCATCCTCTAAACCTGTAAGGCAAGAAAGAAAATCAATACATGTATAGAAATTGAAAGATAACCTACCTGTAAGACAGTAGCAAACAGATAGACAACGAGCCGTACACAGTGACACATGGATGGACCCTTGATGGACAGATTCACCATCAGGGAGGGAAGGTGTAATGGCATCCTCTAAACCTGTAAGACAACAAAGAAAATCAATACATGTATAGAAACTGAACGATCACTTACCTGTTAGACAGGTGCAGACAGAAAGACAGCGAGCCATACACAGTGGCAGATGGATGGAACCTTGATGGACAGATGCACCATCAGGGAGGGAAGGGGTAATGGCATCCTCTAAACCTATAAGACAACAAAGAAAATCAATACATGTATAGAAACTGAATGATCACCTACCTGTTAGACAGTAGAAAACAGATAGAAAGCGAGCCGTACACAGTGACAGATGGATGGACCCTTGATGGACAGATGCACCATCAGGGAGGGAAGGGGTAATGGAATCCTCTAAACCTGTAAGACAACAAAGAAAATCAATACATGTATAGAAACTGAATGATCACCTACCTGTTACACAGCTGCAGAAAGATAGACAGCGAGCCGTACACAGTGGCAGATGGATGGAACCTTGATGGACAGATGCAACATCAGGGAGGGAAGGGGTAATGGCATCCTCGGAATCTGAAAGACAACAAAGACAGTCAATACAGGTTTTGAAACTGAAAGATCACCTACCTTTTACACAGTTTCAGAACAATAGACAGCGAGCCAGACACAGCTGCAAATGGACAGATTGATGGTGGCTGAATCTACGGTCAAGGAGGGAGGGGCTCTGAAGGTCCTAAACCTGTAAGACAAAAAACAACAACAAAAAATAAAACGTCAATGCATGTATAGAAACTGAATGATGAACGAACTCTTACAAACTTGCAGTCAGAAAGATCGAGTCACACAAATAGTTGCAATGGACAGACACTTGTTTGATGGATCCACCATTAGGAAGGAAGGGGGGGGGGGGTCCTGGAGTCCTGAAATCCTGTAAGACAACAAAGAAAGTCAATACATGAATAGAAACTGAATGATCACCTACCTGTTAGACAGGCGCAGACAGATAGACAACGAGCCGTACACAGTGGCAGATGGATAAAACCTTGATGGACAGATGCAACATCAGGGAGGGAAGGGGTAATGGCATTCTCTAAACCTGTAAGACAACAAAGAAAGTCAATACATGTATAGAAACTGAATGATCACCTACCTGTTAGACAGTAGCAAACAGAAAGACAACGAGCCATACACAGTGACAGATGGATGGACCCTTGATGGACAGATGCACCATCAGGGAGGGAAGGGGTAATGGCATCCTCGGAACCTGAAAGACAACAAAAACAGTAAATATAGGTTTTGAAACTGAAAGATCACTTACCTTTTACACAGTTGCAGAACAATAGACAGTGAGCCAGACACAGCTGCAAATGGACAGATTGATGGTGGCTGAACTTATGGTCAAGGAGGGAGGGGCTCTGAAGGTCCTAAACCTGTAAGACAAAAAAAAAGTCAATACATGTACAGAAACTGAATGAGGAACTAACTCTTACACACTTGCAGTCAGAAAGATCGAGTCACACAAATAGTTACAATAGACAGACACTTGTTTGATGGATCCACCATTAGGAAGGAAGGGGGGGTACTGGAGTCAAGAAATCCTGTAAGACAAAAAAGAAAATCAATACATGTATAGAAACTGAATGATCACCTACCTGTTAGACAGTAGAAAACAGATAGACAACAAGCCGTACACAGTGACAGATGGATGGACCTTTGATGGACAGATGCACCATCAGGGAGGGAATGGGTAATGGCATCCTCTAAACCTGTAAGACAACAAAGAAAATCAATACATGTATAGAAACTGAATGATAACCTACCTGTTAGACAGTAGCAAACAGATAGACAACGAGCCGTACACAGTGACAGATGGATGGACCCTTGATGGACAGATGCACCATCAGGGAGGGAAGGGGTAATGGTATCCTCTAAACCTGTAAGACCAAAAAGAAAATCAATACATGTATAGAAACTGAATGATGAACTAACTCTTAGACACTTGCAGTCAGAAAGATCGAGTCACACATAGTTGCAATGGACAGACACTTCATTAATGCATCCACCATTAGGAAGGGGGGGGGTCCTAGAGCCCTGAAAGCCTTTAAGACAACAAAGAAAGTCAATACATATATAGAAACTGAATGATGAACTAACTTTTACACATTTGCAGTCAGAAAGATCGTGTCACACAAATAGTTGCAATGGACAGACACTTGTTTAATGGATCCACCATTAGGAAGGAGGGGGTGGTCCTGGAGTCCTGACAGCCTGTAAGACAACAAAGAAAATCAATACATGTATAGAAACTGAACGATCACTTACCTGTTAGACAGGTGCAGACAGAAAGACAGCGAGCCATACACAGTGGCAGATGGATGGAACCTTGATGGACAGATGCACCATCAGGGAGGGAAGGGGTAATGGCATCCTCTAAACCTATAAGACAACAAAGAAAATCAATACATGTATAGAAACTGAATGATCACCTACCTGTTAGACAGTAGAAAACAGATAGAAAGCGAGCCGTACACAGTGACAGATGGATGGACCCTTGATGGACAGATGCACCATCAGGGAGGGAAGGGGTAATGGAATCCTCTAAACCTGTAAGACAACAAAGAAAATCAATACATGTATAGAAACTGAATGATCACCTACCCGTTACACAGCTGCAGAAAGATAGACAGCGAGCCGTACACAGTGGCAGATGGATGGAACCTTGATGGACAGATGCAACATCAGGGAGGGAAGGGGTAATGGCATCCTCGGAATCTGAAAGACAACAAAGACAGTCAATACAGGTTTTGAAACTGAAAGATCACCTACCTTTTACACAGTTTCAGAACAATAGACAGCGAGCCAGACACAGCTGCAAATGGACAGATTGATGGTGGCTGAATCTACGGTCAAGAAGGGAGGGGCTCTGAAGGTCCTAAACCTGTAAGACAAAAAACAACAACAAAAAATAAAACGTCAATGCATGTATAGAAACTGAATGATGAACGAACTCTTACAAACTTGCAGTCAGAAAGATCGAGTCACACAAATAGTTACAATAGACAGACACTTGTTTGATGGATCCACCATTAGGAAGGAAGGGGGGGTACTGGAGTCAAGAAATCCTGTAAGACAAAAAAGAAAATCAATACATGTATAGAAACTGAATGATCACCTACCTGTTAGACAGTAGAAAACAGATAGACAACAAGCCGTACACAGTGACAGATGGATGGACCTTTGATGGACAGATGCACCATCAGGGAGGGAATGGGTAATGGCATCCTCTAAACCTGTAAGACAACAAAGAAAATCAATACATGTATAGAAACTGAATGATAACCTACCTGTTAGACAGTAGCAAACAGATAGACAACGAGCCGTACACAGTGACATATGGATGGACCCTTGATGGACAGATGCACCATCAGGGAGGGAAGGGGTAATGGCATCCTCTAAACCTGTAAGACAACAAAGAAAATCAATACATGTATAGAAACTGAATGATCACCTACCAGTTACACAGGTGCAGAAAGATAGAAAGCGAGCCGTACACAGTGGCAGATGGATGGAACCTTGATGGACAGATGCACCATCAGGGACGGAATGGGTAATGGCATCCACTAAACGTGTAAGAGAACAAAGAAAATCAATACATGCATAGAAATTGAATGATCACCTACCTGTTAGACAGGTGCAGACAGAAACACAGTGAGCCAGACAAAGCTGCAAATGGACAGATTGATGGTGGCTAAATCTACGGTCAAGGCGGGAGGGGCTCTTAAGGTCCTAAACCTGTAAGACAAAAAAAAAAAAAAAATCAATACATGTATAGAAACTGAACGATGAACTAACTCTTACACACTTGCAGTCAGAAAGATCGAGTCACACAAACAGTTGCAATGGACAGACACTTGTTTGATGGATCCACCATTAGGAAGGAAGGGGGGGAGGGGTCCTGGAGTCCTGAAAGCCTGTAAGACAACAAAGAAAGTCAATACATGTATAGAGACTGAATGATCACCTACCTGTTAGACAGGCGCAGACAGATAGACAGCGAGCTGTACACAGGGACAGATGAATGGACCCTTGATGGACAGATGCACCATCAGGGAGGGAAGGGGTAATGGCATCCTCTAAACCTGTAAGACAACAAAGAAAATCAATACATGTATAGAAACTGAATGATCACCTACCTGTTAGACAGGTGCAGACAGATAGACAGCGAGCCGTACACAGTGGCAGATTGATGGAACCTTGATGGACAGATGCACCATCAGGAGGGAAGGGGTAATGGTATCCTCTAAACCTGTAAGACCAAAAAGAAAATCAATACATGTATAGAAACTGAAAGATGAACTAACTCTTAGACACTTGCAGTCAGAAAGATCGAGTCACACATAGTTGCAATGGACAGACACTTCATTAATGCATCCACCATTAGGAAGTGGGGGGGTCCTAGAGCCCTGAAAGCCTTTAAGACAACAAAGAAAGTCAATACATATATAGAAACTGAATGATGAACTAACTTTTACACATTTGCAGTCAGAAAGATCGTGTCACACAAATAGTTGCAATGGACAGACACTTGTTTAATGGATCCACCATTAGGAAGGAGGGGGTGGTCCTGGAGTCCTGACAGCCTGTAAGACAACAAAGAAAGTCAATACATGTATAGAAACTGAATGATCACCTACCTGTTAGACAGTAGCAAACAGATAGACAGTGAGCCGTACACAGTGACAGATGGATGGACCCTTGATGGACAGATGCACCATCAGGGAGGGAATGGGTAATGGCATCCTCTAAACCTGTAAGACAACAAAGAAAATCAATACATGTATACAAACTGAATGATCACCTACCTGTTTGACAGGTGCAGACAGATTGATTGCGAGGCGTACACAGTGGCAGATGGATGGAACCTTGATGGACAGATGCACCATCAGGGGAGGAAGGGGTAATGGCATCCTCGGAACCTGAAAGACAACAAAAACAGTAAATATAGGTTTTGAAACTGAAAGATCACTTACCTTTTACACAGTTGCAGAACAATAGACAGTGAGCCAGACACAGCTGCAAATGGACAGATTGATGATGGCTGAATCTACGGTCAAGGAGGAAGGGGCTCTGAAGGTCCTAAACCTGTAAGACAAAAAAAAAAAAATGTCAATACATGTATAGAAACTGAATTATGAACTAACTCTTACACACTTGCAGTCAGAAAGATCGAGTCACACAAATAGTTGCAATGGACAGACACTTGTTTGATGGATCCACCATTAGGAAGGAAGGGGGGCTCCTGGAGTCAATAAATCTTGTAAGACAACAAAGAAAATCAATACATGTATAGAAACTGAATGATCACCTACCTGTTAGACAGTAGAAAACAGATAGACAACAAGCCGTACACAGTGACAGATGGATGGACCTTTGATGGACAGATGCACCATCAGGGAGGGAATGGGTAATGGCATCCTCTAAACCTGTAAGGCAAGAAAGAAAATCAATACATGTATAGAAATTAAAAGATAACCTACCTGTAAGACAGTAGCAAACAGATAGACAACGAGCCGTACACAGTGACACATGGATGGACCCTTGATGGACAGATTCACCATCAGGGAGGGAAGGTGTAATGGCATCCTCTAAACCTGTAAGACAACAAAGAAAATCAATACATGTATAGAAACTGAACGATCACTTACCTGTTAGACAGGTGCAGACAGAAAGACAGCGAGCCATACACAGTGGCAGATGGATGGAACCTTGATGGACAGATGCACCATCAGGGAGGGAAGGGGTAATGGCATCCTCTAAACCTATAAGACAACAAAGAAAATCAATACATGTATAGAAACTGAATGATCACCTACCTGTTAGACAGTAGCAAACAGAAAGACAACGAGCCATACACAGTGACAGATGGATGGACCCTTGATGGACAGATGCACCATCAGGGAGGGAAGGGGTAATGGCATCCTCGGAACCTGAAAGACAACAAAAACAGTAAATATAGGTTTTGAAACTGAAAGATCACTTACCTTTTACACAGTTGCAGAACAATAGACAGTGAGCCAGACACAGCTGCAAATGGACAGATTGATGTTGGCTGAACTTATGGTCAAGGAGGGAGGGGCTCTGAAGGTCCTAAACCTGTAAGACAAAAAAAAAGTCAATACATGTATAGAAACTGAATGAGGAACTAACTCTTACACACTTGCAGTCAGAAAGATCGAGTCACACAAATAGTTACAATAGACAGACACTTGTTTGATGGATCCACCATTAGGAAGGAAGGGGGGGTCCTGGAGTCAAGAAATCCTGTAAGACAAAAAAGAAAATCAATACATGTATAGAAACTGAATGATCACCTACCTGTTAGACAGTAGAAAACAAATAGACAACAAGCCGTACACAGTGACAGATGGATGGACCTTTGATGAACAGATGCACCATCAGGGAGGGAATGGGTAATGGCATCCTCTAAACCTGTAAGACAACAAAGAAAATCAATACATGTATAGAAACTGAATGATAACCTACCTGTTAGACAGTAGCAAACAGATAGACAACGAGCCGTACACAGTGACAGATGGATGGACCCTTGATGGACAGATTCACCATCAGGGAGGGAAGGGGTAATGGCATCCTCTAAACCTGTAAGACAACAAAGAAAATCAATACATGTATAGAAACTGAATGATCACCTACCAGTTACACAGGCGCAGAAAGATAGAAAGCGAGCCGTACACAGTGGCAGATGGATGGAACCTTGATGGACAGATGCACCATCAGGGACGGAATGGGTAATGGCATCCTCTAAACGTGTAAGAGAACAAAGAAAATCAATACATGCATAGAAACTGAATGATCACCTACCTGTTAGACAGGTGCAGACAGAAACACAGTGAGCCAGACAAAGCTGCAAATGGACAGATTGATGGTGGCTAAATCTACGGTCAAGGCGGGAGGGGCTCTTAAGGTCCTAAACCTGTAAGACAAAAAAAAAGTCAATACATGTATAGAAACTGAATGAGGAACTAACTCTTACACACTTGCAGTCAGAAAGATCGAGTCACACAAATAGTTACAATAGACAGACACTTGTTTGATGGATCCACCATTAGGAAGGAAGGGGGGGGGGTCCTGGAGTCCTGAAAGCCTGTAAGACAACAAAGAAAGTCAATACATGTATAGAGACTGAATGATCACCTACCTGTTAGACAGGCGCAGACAGATAGACAGCGAGCTGTACACAGGGACAGATGAATGGACCCTTGATGGACAGATGCACCATCAGGGAGGGAAGGGGTAATGGCATCCTCTAAACCTGTAAGACAACAAAGAAAATCAATACATGTATAGAAACTGAATGATCACCTACCTGTTAGACAGGTGCAGACAGATAGACAGCGAGCCGTACACAGTGGCAGATTGATGGAACCTTGATGGACAGATGCACCATCAGGAGGGAAGGGGTAATGGTATCCTCTAAACCTGTAAGACCAAAAAGAAAATCAATACATGTATAGAAACTGAATGATGAACTAACTCTTAGACACTTGCAGTCAGAAAGATCGAGTCACACATAGTTGCAATGGACAGACACTTCATTAATGCATCCACCATTAGGAAGGGGGGGGTCCTAGAGCCCTGAAAGCCTTTAAGACAACAAAGTCAATACATATATAGAAACTGAATGATGAACTAACTTTTACACATTTGCAGTCAGAAAGATCGTGTCACACAAATAGTTGCAATGGACAGACACTTGTTTAATGAATCCACCATTAGGAAGGAGGGGGTGGTCCTGGAGTCCTGACAGCCTGTAAGACAACAAAGAAAGTCAATACATGTATAGAAACTGAATGATCACCTACCTGTTAGACAGTAGCAAACAGATAGACAGCGAGCCGCACACAGTGACAGATGGATGGAACCTTGATGGACAGATGCACCATCAGGGAGGGAATGGGTAATGGCATCCTCTAAACCTGTAAGACAACAAAGAAAATCAATACATGTATACAAACTGAATGATCACCTACCTGTTAGACAGGTGCAGACAGATTGATTGCGAGGCGTACACAGTGGCAGATGGATGGAACCTTGATGGACAGATGCACCATCAGGGGAGGAAGGGGTAATGGCATCCTCGGAACCTGAAAGACAACAAAAACAATAAATATAGGTTTTGAACCTGAAAGATCACTTACCTTTTACACAGTTGCAGAACAATAGAGAGTGAGCCAGACACAGCTGCAAATGGACAGATTGATGGTGGCTGAATCTACGGTCAAGGAGGGAGGGGCTCTGAAGGTCCTAAACCTGTAAGTCGAAAAAGAAAATCAATACATGTATAGAAACTGAATGATGAACTAACTCTTACACACTTGCAGTCAGAAAGATCGAGTCACACAAATAGTTACAATGGACAGACACTTGTTTGATGGATCCACCATTAGGAAGGAAGGGGGGGTCCTGGAGTCAAGAAATCCTGTAAGACAACAAAGAAAATCAATACATGTATAGAAACTGAATGATCACCTACCTTATACACAGTTGCAGAACAATAGACAGTGAGCCAGACACAGCTGCAAATGGACAGATTGATGGTGGCTGAATCTACGGTCAAGGAGGGAGGGGCTTTGAAGGTCCTTAACCTATAAGACAAAAAATAAAAAAAAAAAATAAAAAATCAATGCATGTATAAAAACTGAATGATGAACAAACTCTTACACACTTGCAGTCAGAAAGATCGAGTCACACAAATAGTTACAATGGACAGACTCTTGTTTGATGGATCCACCATTAGGAAGGAAGGGGGGGGGGGGTCCTGGAGTCCTGAAATCCTGTAAGACAACAAAGAAAATCAATACATGTATAGAAACAGAATGATCACCTACCTTTTAGACAGTAGAAAACAGATAGACAGCGAGCCGTACACAGTGACAGATGGATGGACCCTTCATGGACAGATGCACCATAAGGGAGGGAAGGGGTAATGGCATCCTCTAAACCTGTAAGACAACAAAGAAAATCAATACATGTATAGAAACTGAATGATAACCTACCTGTTAGACAGTAGCAAACAGATAGACAACGAGCCGTACACAGTGACAGATGGATGGACCCTTGATGGACAGATGCACCATCAGGGAGGGAAGGGGTAATGGCATCCTCTAAACCTGTAAGACAACAAAGAAAATCAATACATGTATAGAAACTGAATGATCACCTACCAGTTACACAGGTGCAGAAAGATAGAAAGCGAGCCGTACACAGTGGCAGATGGATGGAACCTTGATGGACAGATGCACCATCAGGGACGGAATGGGTAATGGCATCCACTAAACGTGTAAGAGAACAAAGAAAATCAATACATGCATAGAAATTGAATGATCACCTACCTGTTAGACAGGTGCAAACAGAAACACAGTGAGCCAGACAAAGCTGCAAATGGACAGATTGATGGTGGCTAAATCTATGGTCAAGGCGGGAGGGGCTCTTAAGGTCCTAAACCTGTAAGACAAAAAAAAAAAAAAATCAATACATGTATAGAAACTGAACGATGAACTAACTCTTACACACTTGCAGTCAGAAAGATCGAGTCACACAAACAGTTGCAATGGACAGACACTTGTTTGATGGATCCACCATTAGGAAGGAAGGGGGGGAGGGGTCCTGGAGTCCTGAAAGCCTGTAAGACAACAAAGAAAGTCAATACATGTATAGAGACTGAATGATCACCTACCTGTTAGACAGGCGCAGACAGATAGACAGCGAGCTGTACACAGGGACAGATGAATGGACCCTTGATGGACAGATGCACCATCAGGGAGGGAAGGGGTAATGGCATCCTCTAAACCTGTAAGACAACAAAGAAAATCAATACATGTATAGAAACTGAATGATCACCTACCTGTTAGACAGGTGCAGAAAGATAGACAGCGAGCCGTACACAGTGGCAGATTGATGGAACCTTGATGGACAGATGCACCATCAGGAGGGAAGGGGTAATGGTATCCTCTAAACCTGTAAGACCAAAAAGAAAATCAATACATGTATAGAAACTGAATGATGAACTAACTCTTAGACACTTGCAGTCAGAAAGATCGAGTCACACATAGTTGCAATGGACAGACACTTCATTAATGCATCCACCATTAGGAAGGGGGGGGTCCTAGAGCCCTGAAAGCCTTTAAGACAACAAAGAAAGTCAATACATATATAGAAACTGAATGATGAACTAACATTTACACATTTGCAGTCAGAAAGATCGTGTCACACAAATAGTTGCAATGGACAGACACTTGTTTAATGGATCCACCATTAGGAAGGAGGGGGTGGTCCTGGAGTCCTGACAGCCTGTAAGACAACAAAGAAAGTCAATACATGTATAGAAACTGAATGATCACCTACCTGTTAGACAGTAGCAAACAGATAGACAGCGAGCCGTACACAGTGACAGATGGATGGACCCTTGATGGACAGATGCACCATCAGGGAGGGAATGGGTAATGGCATCCTCTAAACCTGTAAGACAACAAAGAAAATCAATACATGTATACAAACTGAATGATCACCTACCTGTTAGACAGGTGCAGACAGATTGATTGCGAGGCGTACACAGTGGCAGATGGATGGAACCTTGATGGACAGATGCACCATCAGGGGAGGAAGGGGTAATGGCATCCTCGGAACCAGAAAGACAACAAAAACAGTAAATATAGGTTTTGAAACTGAAAGATCACTTACCTTTTACACAGTTGCAGAACAATAGACAGTGAGCCAGACACAGCTGCAAATGGACAGATTGATGATGGCTGAATCTACGGTCAAGGAGGAAGGGGCTCTGAAGGTCCTAAACCTGTAAGACAAAAAAAAAAAAAATGTCAATACATGTATAGAAACTGAATTATGAACTAACTCTTACACACTTGCAGTCAGAAAGATCGAGTCACACAAATAGTTGCAATGGACAGACACTTGTTTGATGGATCCACCATTAGGAAGGAAGGGGGGCTCCTGGAGTCAATAAATCTTGTAAGACAACAAAGAAAATCAATACATGTATAGAAACTGAATGATCACCTACCTGTTAGACAGTAGAAAACAGATAGACAACAAGCCGTACACAGTGACAGATGGATGGACCTTTGATGGACAGATGCACCATCAGGGAGGGAATGGGTAATGGCATCCTCTAAACCTGTAAGGCAAGAAAGAAAATCAATACATGTATAGAAATTGAAAGATAACCTACCTGTAAGACAGTAGCAAACAGATAGACAACGAGCCGTACACAGTGACACATGGATGGACCCTTGATGGACAGATTCACCATCAGGGAGGGAAGGTGTAATGGCATCCTCTAAACCTGTAAGACAACAAAGAAAATCAATACATGTATAGAAACTGAACGATCACTTACCTGTTAGACAGGTGCAGACAGAAAGACAGCGAGCCATACACAGTGGCAGATGGATGGAACCTTGATGGACAGATGCACCATCAGGGAGGGAAGGGGTAATGGCATCCTCTAAACCTATAAGACAACAAAGAAAATCAATACATGTATAGAAACTGAATGATCACCTACCTGTTAGACAGTAGAAAACAGATAGAAAGCGAGCCGTACACAGTGACAGATGGATGGACCCTTGATGGACAGATGCACCATCAGGGAGGGAAGGGGTAATGGAATCCTCTAAACCTGTAAGACAACAAAGAAAATCAATACATGTATAGAAACTGAATGATCACCTACCTGTTACACAGCTGCAGAAAGATAGACAGCGAGCCGTACACAGTGGCAGATGGATGGAACCTTGATGGACAGATGCAACATCAGGGAGGGAAGGGGTAATGGCATCCTCGGAATCTGAAAGACAACAAAGACAGTCAATACAGGTTTTGAAACTGAAAGATCACCTACCTTTTACACAGTTTCAGAACAATAGACAGCGAGCCAGACACAGCTGCAAATGGACAGATTGATGGTGGCTGAATCTACGGTCAAGGAGGGAGGGGCTCTGAAGGTCCTAAACCTGTAAGACAAAAAACAACAACAAAAAATAAAACGTCAATGCATGTATAGAAACTGAATGATGAACGAACTCTTACAAACTTGCAGTCAGAAAGATCGAGTCACACAAATAGTTGCAATGGACAGACACTTGTTTGATGGATCCACCATTAGGAAGGAAGGGGGGGGGGTCCTGGAGTCCTGAAAGCCTGTAAGACAACAAAGAAAGTCAATACATGAATAGAAACTGAATGATCACCTACCTGTTAGACAGGCGCAGACAGATAGACAACGAGCCGTACACAGTGGCAGATGGATAAAACCTTGATGGACAGATGCAACATCAGGGAGGGAAGGGGTAATGGCATTCTCTAAACCTGTAAGACAACAAAGAAAGTCAATACATGTATAGAAACTGAATGATCACCTACCTGTTAGACAGTAGCAAACAGAAAGACAACGAGCCATACACAGTGACAGATGGATGGACCCTTGATGGACAGATGCACCATCAGGGAGGGAAGGGGTAATGGCATCCTCGGAACCTGAAAGACAACAAAAACAGTAAATATAGGTTTTGAAACTGAAAGATCACTTACCTTTTACACAGTTGCAGAACAATAGACAGTGAGCCAGACACAGCTGCAAATGGACAGATTGATGGTGGCTGAACTTATGGTCAAGGAGGGAGGGGCTCTGAAGGTCCTAAACCTGTAAGACAAAAAAAAAGTCAATACATGTACAGAAAATGAATGAGGAACTAACTCTTACACACTTGCAGTCAGAAAGATCGAGTCACACAAATAGTTACAATAGACAGACACTTGTTTGATGGATCCACCATTAGGAAGGAAGGGGGGGTACTGGAGTCAAGAAATCCTGTAAGACAAAAAAGAAAATCAATACATGTATAGAAACTGAATGATCACCTACCTGTTAGACAGTAGAAAACAGATAGACAACAAGCCGTACACAGTGACAGATGGATGGACCTTTGATGGACAGATGCACCATCAGGGAGGGAATGGGTAATGGCATCCTCTAAACCTGTAAGACAACAAAGAAAATCAATACATGTATAGAAACTGAATGATAACCTACCTGTTAGACATTAGCAAACAGATAGACAACGAGCCGTACACAGTGACAGATGGATGGACCCTTGATGGACAGATGCACCATCAGGGAGGGAAGGGGTAATGGTATCCTCTAAACCTGTAAGACCAAAAAGAAAATCAATACATGTATAGAAACTGAATGATGAACTAACTCTTAGACACTTGCAGTCAGAAAGATCGAGTCACACATAGTTGCAATGGACAGACACTTCATTAATGCATCCACCATTAGGAAGGGGGGGGGTCCTAGAGCCCTGAAAGCCTTTAAGACAACAAAGAAAGTCAATACATATATAGAAACTGAATGATGAACTAACTTTTACACATTTGCAGTCAGAAAGATCGTGTCACACAAATAGTTGCAATGGACAGACACTTGTTTAATGGATCCACCATTAGGAAGGAGGGGGTGGTCCTGGAGTCCTGACAGCCTGTAAGACAACAAAGAAAATCAATACATGTATAGAAACTGAACGATCACTTACCTGTTAGACAGGTGCAGACAGAAAGACAGCGAGCCATACACAGTGGCAGATGGATGGAACCTTGATGGACAGATGCACCATCAGGGAGGGAAGGGGTAATGGCATCCTCTAAACCTATAAGACAACAAAGAAAATCAATACATGTATAGAAACTGAATGATCACCTACCTGTTAGACAGTAGAAAACAGATAGAAAGCGAGCCGTACACAGTGACAGATGGATGGACCCTTGATGGACAGATGCACCATCAGGGAGGGAAGGGGTAATGGAATCCTCTAAACCTGTAAGACAACAAAGAAAATCAATACATGTATAGAAACTGAATGATCACCTACCCGTTACACAGCTGCAGAAAGATAGACAGCGAGCCGTACACAGTGGCAGATGGATGGAACCTTGATGGACAGATGCAACATCAGGGAGGGAAGGGGTAATGACATCCTCGGAATCTGAAAGACAACAAAGACAGTCAATACAGGTTTTGAAACTGAAAGATCACCTACCTTTTACACAGTTTCAGAACAATAGACAGCGAGCCAGACACAGCTGCAAATGGACAGATTGATGGTGGCTGAATCTACGGTCAAGAAGGGAGGGGCTCTGAAGGTCCTAAACCTGTAAGACAAAAAACAACAACAAAAAATAAAACGTCAATGCATGTATAGAAACTGAATGATGAACGAACTCTTACAAACTTGCAGTCAGAAAGATCGAGTCACACAAATAGTTACAATAGACAGACACTTGTTTGATGGATCCACCATTAGGAAGGAAGGGGGGGTACTGGAGTCAAGAAATCCTGTAAGACAAAAAAGAAAATCAATACATGTATAGAAACTGAATGATCACCTACCTGTTAGACAGTAGAAAACAGATAGACAACAAGCCGTACACAGTGACAGATGGATGGACCTTTGATGGACAGATGCACCATCAGGGAGGGAATGGGTAATGGCATCCTCTAAACCTGTAAGACAACAAAGAAAATCAATACATGTATAGAAACTGAATGATAACCTACCTGTTAGACAGTAGCAAACAGATAGACAACGAGCCGTACACAGTGACATATGGATGGACCCTTGATGGACAGATGCACCATCAGGGAGGGAAGGGGTAATGGCATCCTCTAAACCTGTAAGACAACAAAGAAAATCAATACATGTATAGAAACTGAATGATCACCTACCAGTTACACAGGTGCAGAAAGATAGAAAGCGAGCCGTACACAGTGGCAGATGGATGGAACCTTGATGGACAGATGCACCATCAGGGACGGAATGGGTAATGGCATCCACTAAACGTGTAAGAGAACAAAGAAAATCAATACATGCATAGAAATTGAATGATCACCTACCTGTTAGACAGGTGCAGACAGAAACACAGTGAGCCAGACAAAGCTGCAAATGGACAGATTGATGGTGGCTAAATCTACGGTCAAGGCGGGAGGGGCTCTTAAGGTCCTAAACCTGTAAGACAAAAAAAAAAAAAAAATCAATACATGTATAGAAACTGAACGATGAACTAACTCTTACACACTTGCAGTCAGAAAGATCGAGTCACACAAACAGTTGCAATGGACAGACACTTGTTTGATGGATCCACCATTAGGAAGGAAGGGGGGGAGGGGTCCTGGAGTCCTGAAAGCCTGTAAGACAACAAAGAAAGTCAATACATGTATAGAGACTGAATGATCACCTACCTGTTAGACAGGCGCAGACAGATAGACAGCGAGCTGTACACAGGGACAGATGAATGGACCCTTGATGGACAGATGCACCATCAGGGAGGGAAGGGGTAATGGCATCCTCTAAACCTGTAAGACAACAAAGAAAATCAATACATGTATAGAAACTGAATGATCACCTACCTGTTAGACAGGTGCAGACAGATAGACAGCGAGCCGTACACAGTGGCAGATTGATGGAACCTTGATGGACAGATGCACCATCAGGAGGGAAGGGGTAATGGTATCCTCTAAACCTGTAAGACCAAAAAGAAAATCAATACATGTATAGAAACTGAAAGATGAACTAACTCTTAGACACTTGCAGTCAGAAAGATCGAGTCACACATAGTTGCAATGGACAGACACTTCATTAATGCATCCACCATTAGGAAGTGGGGGGGTCCTAGAGCCCTGAAAGCCTTTAAGACAACAAAGAAAGTCAATACATATATAGAAACTGAATGATGAACTAACTTTTACACATTTGCAGTCAGAAAGATCGTGTCACACAAATAGTTGCAATGGACAGACACTTGTTTAATGGATCCACCATTAGGAAGGAGGGGGTGGTCCTGGAGTCCTGACAGCCTGTAAGACAACAAAGAAAGTCAATACATGTATAGAAACTGAATGATCACCTACCTGTTAGACAGTAGCAAACAGATAGACAGTGAGCCGTACACAGTGACAGATGGATGGACCCTTGATGGACAGATGCACCATCAGGGAGGGAATGGGTAATGGCATCCTCTAAACCTGTAAGACAACAAAGAAAATCAATACATGTATACAAACTGAATGATCACCTACCTGTTTGACAGGTGCAGACAGATTGATTGCGAGGCGTACACAGTGGCAGATGGATGGAACCTTGATGGACAGATGCACCATCAGGGGAGGAAGGGGTAATGGCATCCTCGGAACCTGAAAGACAACAAAAACAGTAAATATAGGTTTTGAAACTGAAAGATCACTTACCTTTTACACAGTTGCAGAACAATAGACAGTGAGCCAGACACAGCTGCAAATGGACAGATTGATGATGGCTGAATCTACGGTCAAGGAGGAAGGGGCTCTGAAGGTCCTAAACCTGTAAGACAAAAAAAAAAAAATGTCAATACATGTATAGAAACTGAATTATGAACTAACTCTTACACACTTGCAGTCAGAAAGATCGAGTCACACAAATAGTTGCAATGGACAGACACTTGTTTGATGGATCCACCATTAGGAAGGAAGGGGGGCTCCTGGAGTCAATAAATCTTGTAAGACAACAAAGAAAATCAATACATGTATAGAAACTGAATGATCACCTACCTGTTAGACAGTAGAAAACAGATAGACAACAAGCCGTACACAGTGACAGATGGATGGACCTTTGATGGACAGATGCACCATCAGGGAGGGAATGGGTAATGGCATCCTCTAAACCTGTAAGGCAAGAAAGAAAATCAATACATGTATAGAAATTAAAAGATAACCTACCTGTAAGACAGTAGCAAACAGATAGACAACGAGCCGTACACAGTGACACATGGATGGACCCTTGATGGACAGATTCACCATCAGGGAGGGAAGGTGTAATGGCATCCTCTAAACCTGTAAGACAACAAAGAAAATCAATACATGTATAGAAACTGAACGATCACTTACCTGTTAGACAGGTGCAGACAGAAAGACAGCGAGCCATACACAGTGGCAGATGGATGGAACCTTGATGGACAGATGCACCATCAGGGAGGGAAGGGGTAATGGCATCCTCTAAACCTATAAGACAACAAAGAAAATCAATACATGTATAGAAACTGAATGATCACCTACCTGTTAGACAGTAGCAAACAGAAAGACAACGAGCCATACACAGTGACAGATGGATGGACCCTTGATGGACAGATGCACCATCAGGGAGGGAAGGGGTAATGGCATCCTCGGAACCTGAAAGACAACAAAAACAGTAAATATAGGTTTTGAAACTGAAAGATCACTTACCTTTTACACAGTTGCAGAACAATAGACAGTGAGCCAGACACAGCTGCAAATGGACAGATTGATGTTGGCTGAACTTATGGTCAAGGAGGGAGGGGCTCTGAAGGTCCTAAACCTGTAAGACAAAAAAAAAGTCAATACATGTATAGAAACTGAATGAGGAACTAACTCTTACACACTTGCAGTCAGAAAGATCGAGTCACACAAATAGTTACAATAGACAGACACTTGTTTGATGGATCCACCATTAGGAAGGAAGGGGGGGTCCTGGAGTCAAGAAATCCTGTAAGACAAAAAAGAAAATCAATACATGTATAGAAACTGAATGATCACCTACCTGTTAGACAGTAGAAAACAAATAGACAACGAGCCGTACACAGTGACAGATGGATGGACCCTTGATGGACAGATTCACCATCAGGGAGGGAAGGGGTAATGGCATCCTCTAAACCTGTAAGACAACAAAGAAAATCAATACATGTATAGAAACTGAATGATCACCTACCAGTTACACAGGCGCAGAAAGATAGAAAGCGAGCCGTACACAGTGGCAGATGGATGGAACCTTGATGGACAGATGCACCATCAGGGACGGAATGGGTAATGGCATCCTCTAAACGTGTAAGAGAACAAAGAAAATCAATACATGCATAGAAACTGAATGATCACCTACCTGTTAGACAGGTGCAGACAGAAACACAGTGAGCCAGACAAAGCTGCAAATGGACAGATTGATGGTGGCTAAATCTACGGTCAAGGCGGGAGGGGCTCTTAAGGTCCTAAACCTGTAAGACAAAAAAAAAGTCAATACATGTATAGAAACTGAATGAGGAACTAACTCTTACACACTTGCAGTCAGAAAGATCGAGTCACACAAATAGTTACAATAGACAGACACTTGTTTGATGGATCCACCATTAGGAAGGAAGGGGGGGGGGTCCTGGAGTCCTGAAAGCCTGTAAGACAACAAAGAAAGTCAATACATGTATAGAGACTGAATGATCACCTTCCTGTTAGACAGGCGCAGACAGATAGACAGCGAGCTGTACACAGGGACAGATGAATGGACCCTTGATGGACAGATGCACCATCAGGGAGGGAAGGGGTAATGGCATCCTCTAAACCTGTAAGACAACAAAGAAAATCAATACATGTATAGAAACTGAATGATCACCTACCTGTTAGACAGGTGCAGACAGATAGACAGCGAGCCGTACACAGTGGCAGATTGATGGAACCTTGATGGACAGATGCACCATCAGGAGGGAAGGGGTAATGGTATCCTCTAAACCTGTAAGACCAAAAAGAAAATCAATACATGTATAGAAACTGAATGATGAACTAACTCTTAGACACTTGCAGTCAGAAAGATCGAGTCACACATAGTTGCAATGGACAGACACTTCATTAATGCATCCACCATTAGGAAGGGGGGGGTCCTAGAGCCCTGAAAGCCTTTAAGACAACAAAGTCAATACATATATAGAAACTGAATGATGAACTAACTTTTACACATTTGCAGTCAGAAAGATCGTGTCACACAAATAGTTGCAATGGACAGACACTTGTTTAATGAATCCACCATTAGGAAGGAGGGGGTGGTCCTGGAGTCCTGACAGCCTGTAAGACAACAAAGAAAGTCAATACATGTATAGAAACTGAATGATCACCTACCTGTTAGACAGTAGCAAACAGATAGACAGCGAGCCGCACACAGTGACAGATGGATGGAACCTTGATGGACAGATGCACCATCAGGGAGGGAATGGGTAATGGCATCCTCTAAACCTGTAAGACAACAAAGAAAATCAATACATGTATACAAACTGAATGATCACCTACCTGTTAGACAGGTGCAGACAGATTGATTGCGAGGCGTACACAGTGGCAGATGGATGGAACCTTGATGGACAGATGCACCATCAGGGGAGGAAGGGGTAATGGCATCCTCGGAACCTGAAAGACAACAAAAACAATAAATATAGGTTTTGAACCTGAAAGATCACTTACCTTTTACACAGTTGCAGAACAATAGAGAGTGAGCCAGACACAGCTGCAAATGGACAGATTGATGGTGGCTGAATCTACGGTCAAGGAGGGAGGGGCTCTGAAGGTCCTAAACCTGTAAGTCGAAAAAGAAAATCAATACATGTATAGAAACTGAATGATGAACTAACTCTTACACACTTGCAGTCAGAAAGATCGAGTCACACAAATAGTTACAATGGACAGACACTTGTTTGATGGATCCACCATTAGGAAGGAAGGGGGGGGTCCTGGAGTCAAGAAATCCTGTAAGACAACAAAGAAAATCAATACATGTATAGAAACTGAATGATCACCTACCTTATACACAGTTGCAGAACAATAGACAGTGAGCCAGACACAGCTGCAAATGGACAGATTGATGGTGGCTGAATCTACGGTCAAGGAGGGAGGGGCTTTGAAGGTCCTTAACCTATAAGACAAAAAAAAAAAAAAAAAAAAAAAAATCAATGCATGTATAAAAACTGAATGATGAACAAACTCTTACACACTTGCAGTCAGAAAGATCGAGTCACACAAATAGTTACAATGGACAGACTCTTGTTTGATGGATCCACCATTAGGAAGGAAGGGGGGGGGGGGGTCCTGGAGTCCTGAAATCCTGTAAGACAACAAAGAAAATCAATACATGTATAGAAACAGAATGATCACCTACCTTTTAGACAGTAGAAAAGAGATAGACAGCGAGCCGTACACAGTGACAGATGGATGGACCCTTCATGGACAGATGCACCATAAGGGAGGGAAGGGGTAATGGCATCCTCTAAACCTTTAAGACAACAAAGAAAATAAATACATGTATAGAAACTGAATGATCACCTACCTGTAAGATAGGTGCAGACAGATAGACAGCAAGCCGTACACAGTGGCAGATGGATGGAACCTTGATGGACAGATGCACCATCAGAGAGGGAAGGGGTAATGGCATCCTCTAAACCTGTAAGACAACAAAGAAAATCAATACATGTATACAAACTGAATGATCACCTACCTGTTAGACAGTAGCAAACAGATAGACAGCAAGCCGTACACAGTGGCAGATGGATGGAACCTTGATGGAAAGATGCACCAGCAGAGAGGGAAGGGGTAAAGGCATCCTCTAAACCTGTAAGACAACAAAAAAAAATCAATACATGTATAGAAACTGAATAATCACCTACCTGTTAGACAGTAGCAAACAGATAGACAAAGAGCCGTACACAGTGACAGATGGATTGAACCTTGATGGACAGATGCACCATCAGGGACAGAATGGGTAATGGCATCCTCTAAACGTGTAAGAGAACAAAGAAAATCAATACATGTATATAAACTGAATGATCACCTACCTTTTACACAGTTGCAGAACAATAGACAGTGAGCCAGACACAGCTGCAAGTGGACAGATTGATGGTGGCTGAATCTACGGTCAAGGAGGGAGGGGCTCTGAAGGTCCTAAACCTGTAAGACAAAAAACAAACAAACAAAAAAAAAACGTCAATACATGTATAGAAACTGAATGATGAACTAACTCTTACAGACTTGCAGTCAGAAAGATCGAGTCACACAAATAGTTGCAATGGACAGACACTTGTTTGATGGATCCACCATTAGGAAGGAAGGGGGGGTCCTGGAGTCAAGAAATCCTGTAAGACAACAAAGAAAATCAATACATGTATAGAATCTGAATGATCAACTACCTGTTAGACAGTAGAAAACAGATAGACAACAAGCCGTACACAGTGACAGATGGATGGAACCTTGATGGACAGATGCACCATCAGGGAGGGAATGGGTAATGGCATCCTCTAAACCTGTAAGACAACAAAGAAAATCAATACATGTATAGAAACTGAATGATCACCTACCTGTTAGACAGGTGCAGACAGGAAGACAGCAAGCCGTACACAGTGGCAGATTGATGAAACCTTGATGGACAGATGCACCATCAGGGAGGGAAGGGGTAATGGCATCCTCGGAACCTGAAAGACAACAAAGACAGTCAATACAGGTTTTGAAACTGAAAGATCACTTACCTTTTACACAGTTGCAGAACAATACACAGTGAGCCAGACACAGCTGCAGACGGACAGATTGATGGAGGCTGGATCTACGGTCAGCGAGGCAGGGGCTCAGAAGGTCCTAAACCTGTAAGACAAAAAAAGTAAATACATGTGTAGAAACTGAATGATTAACTAACTCTTACACACTTGCAGTCGGATAGATATCGAGTTACAAAAATAGTTTCAATGGACAGACACTTGTTTGATGGATCCACCATTAGGAAGGAGGAGGGGGGGTCCTGGGATCCTGAAAGCCTGTAAGACAAAAAAAAATGTCAATACATGTATACAAACTGAATGATCACCTACCTGTTAGATAGGTGCAGACAGATTGATTGCGAGGCGTACACAGTGGCAGATGGATGGAACCTTGATGGACAGATGCACCATCAGGGAGGGAATGGGTAATGGCATCCTCTAAACCTATAAGACAACAAAGAAAATCAATACATGTATAGAAACTGAATGATCACCTACCTGTTAGACAGTAGAAAACAGATAGACAGCGAGCCGTACACAGTGACAGATGGATGGACCCTTGATGGACAGATGCAACATCAGGGAGGGAAGGGGTAATGGCATCCTCTAAACCTATAAGACAACAAAGAAAATCAATACATGTATAGAAACTGAATGATCACCTACCTGTTAGTCAGTAGCAAACAGATAGACAGCGAACCGTACACAGTTGCAGATGGATGGACCCTTGATGGACAGATGCACCATCAGGGAGGGAAGGGGTAATGGCATCCTCTAAACCTGTAAGACAACAAAGAAAATCAATACATGTATAGAAACTGAATGATCACCTACCAGTTACACAGGTGCAGAAAGATAGAAAGCGAGCCGTACACAGTGGCAGATGGATGGAACCTTGATGGACAGATGCACCATCAGGGACAGAATGGGTAATGGCATCCTCTAAACGTGTAAGAGAACAAAGAAAATCAATACATGTATAGAAACTGAATGATCACCTACCTTTTACACAGTTGCAGAACAATAGACAGTGAGCCAGACACAGCTGCAAATGGACAGATTGATGTTGGCTGAATCAACGGTCAAGGAGGGAGGGGCTTTGAAGGTCCTAAACCTATAAGACAAAAAAGAAAAAAAAAAACAAAAAACATCAATGCATGTATAGAAACTGAATGATGAACTAACTCTTACACACTTGCAGTCAGAAAGATCGAGTCACACAAATAGTTACAATGGACAAACACTTGTTTGATGGATCCACCATTAGGAAGGAAGGGGGGGTACTGGAGTCAAGAAATCCTGTAAGACAAAAAAGAAAATCAATACATGTATAGAAACTGAATGATCACCTACCTGTTAGACAGTAGAAAACAGATAGACAACAAGCCGTACACAGTGACAGATGGATGGACCTTTGATGGACAGATGCACCATCAGGGAGGGAATGGGTAATGGCATCCTCTAAACCTGTAAGACAACAAAGAAAATCAATACATGTATAGAAACTGAATGATAACCTACCTGTTAGACAGTAGAAAACAGATAGACAACGAGCCGTACACAGTGACAGATGGATGGACCCTTGATGGACAGATGCACCATCAGGGAGGGAAGGGGTAATGGCATCCTCTAAACCTGTAAGACAACAAAGAAAATCAATACATGTATAGAAACTGAATGATCACCTACCAGTTACACAGGTGCAGAAAGATAGAAAGCGAGCCGTACACAGTGGCAGATGGATGGAACCTTGATGGACAGATGCACCATCAGGGACGGAATGGGTAATGGCATCCACTAAACGTGTAAGAGAACAAAGAAAATCAATACATGCATAGAAATTGAATGATCACCTACCTGTTAGACAGGTGCAAACAGAAACACAGTGAGCCAGACAAAGCTGCAAATGGACAGATTGATGGTGGCTAAATCTACGGTCAAGGCGGGAGGGGCTCTTAAGGTCCTAAACCTGTAAGACAAAAAAAAAAAAAAATCAATACATGTATAGAAACTGAACGATGAACTAACTCTTACACACTTGCAGTCAGAAAGATCGAGTCACACAAACAGTTGCAATGGACAGACACTTGTTTGATGGATCCACCATTAGGAAGGAAGGGGGGGAGGGGTCCTGGAGTCCTGAAAGCCTGTAAGACAACAAAGAAAGTCAATACATGTATAGAGACTGAATGATCACCTACCTGTTAGACAGGCGCAGACAGATAGACAGCGAGCTGTACACAGGGACAGATGAATGGACCCTTGATGGACAGATGCACCATCAGGGAGGGAAGGGGTAATGGCATCCTCTAAACCTGTAAGACAACAAAGAAAGTCAATACATGTATAGAGACTGAATGATCACCTACCTGTTAGACAGGCGCAGACAGATAGACAGCGAGCTGTACACAGGGACAGATGAATGGACCCTTGATGGACAGATGCACCATCAGAAGGGAAGGGGTAATGGTATCCTCTAAACCTGTAAGACCAAAAAGAAAATCAATACATGTATAGAAACTGAATGATGAACTAACTCTTAGACACTTGCAGTCAGAAAGATCGAGTCACACATAGTTGCAATGGACAGACACTTCATTAATGCATCCACCATTAGGAAGGGGGGGGGTCCTAGAGCCCTGAAAGCCTTTAAGACAACAAAGAAAGTCAATACATATATAGAAACTGAATGATGAACTAACATTTACACATTTGCAGTCAGAAAGATCGTGTCACACAAATAGTTGCAATGGACAGACACTTGTTTAATGGATCCACCATTAGGAAGGAGGGGGTGGTCCTGGAGTCCTGACAGCCTGTAAGACAACAAAGAAAGTCAATACATGTATAGAAACTGAATGATCACCTACCTGTTAGACAGTAGCAAACAGATAGACAGCGAGCCGTACACAGTGACAGATGGATGGACCCTTGATGGACAGATGCACCATCAGGGAGGGAATGGGTAATGGCATCCTCTAAACCTGTAAGACAACAAAGAAAATCAATACATGTATACAAACTGAATGATCACCTACCTGTTAGACAGGTGCAGACAGATTGATTGCGAGGCGTACACAGTGGCAGATGGATGGAACCTTGATGGACAGATGCACCATCAGGGGAGGAAGGGGTAATGGCATCCTCGGAACCAGAAAGACAACAAAAACAGTAAATATAGGTTTTGAAACTGAAAGATCACTTACCTTTTACACAGTTGCAGAACAATAGACAGTGAGCCAGACACAGCTGCAAATGGACAGATTGATGATGGCTGAATCTACGGTCAAGGAGGAAGGGGCTCTGAAGGTCCTAAACCTGTAAGACAAAAAAAAAAAAAATGTCAATACATGTATAGAAACTGAATTATGAACTAACTCTTACACACTTGCAGTCAGAAAGATCGAGTCACACAAATAGTTGCAATGGACAGACACTTGTTTGATGGATCCACCATTAGGAAGGAAGGGGGGCTCCTGGAGTCAATAAATCTTGTAAGACAACAAAGAAAATCAATACATGTATAGAAACTGAATGATCACCTACCTGTTAGACAGTAGAAAACAGATAGACAACAAGCCGTACACAGTGACAGATGGATGGACCTTTGATGGACAGATGCACCATCAGGGAGGGAATGGGTAATGGCATCCTCTAAACCTGTAAGGCAAGAAAGAAAATCAATACATGTATAGAAATTGAAAGATAACCTACCTGTAAGACAGTAGCAAACAGATAGACAA
The DNA here is from genome assembly GCF_030463535.1 of Salminus brasiliensis. Classification (NCBI taxonomy): domain Eukaryota; kingdom Metazoa; phylum Chordata; class Actinopteri; order Characiformes; family Bryconidae; genus Salminus; species Salminus brasiliensis. The sequence continues at coordinate 13,890,940 of NC_132898.1, read as the reverse complement.
CGAGCCGTACACAGTGACACATGGATGGACCCTTGATGGACAGATTCACCATCAGGGAGGGAAGGTGTAATGGCATCCTCTAAACCTGTAAGACAACAAAGAAAATCAATACATGTATAGAAACTGAACGATCACTTACCTGTTAGACAGGTGCAGACAGAAAGACAGCGAGCCATACACAGTGGCAGATGGATGGAACCTTGATGGACAGATGCACCATCAGGGAGGGAAGGGGTAATGGCATCCTCTAAACCTATAAGACAACAAAGAAAATCAATACATGTATAGAAACTGAATGATCACCTACCTGTTAGACAGTAGAAAACAGATAGAAAGCGAGCCGTACACAGTGACAGATGGATGGACCCTTGATGGACAGATGCACCATCAGGGAGGGAAGGGGTAATGGAATCCTCTAAACCTGTAAGACAACAAAGAAAATCAATACATGTATAGAAACTGAATGATCACCTACCTGTTACACAGCTGCAGAAAGATAGACAGCGAGCCGTACACAGTGGCAGATGGATGGAACCTTGATGGACAGATGCAACATCAGGGAGGGAAGGGGTAATGGCATCCTCGGAATCTGAAAGACAACAAAGACAGTCAATACAGGTTTTGAAACTGAAAGATCACCTACCTTTTACACAGTTTCAGAACAATAGACAGCGAGCCAGACACAGCTGCAAATGGACAGATTGATGGTGGCTGAATCTACGGTCAAGGAGGGAGGGGCTCTGAAGGTCCTAAACCTGTAAGACAAAAAACAACAACAAAAAATAAAACGTCAATGCATGTATAGAAACTGAATGATGAACGAACTCTTACAAACTTGCAGTCAGAAAGATCGAGTCACACAAATAGTTGCAATGGACAGACACTTGTTTGATGGATCCACCATTAGGAAGGAAGGGGGGGGGGGGTCCTGGAGTCCTGAAATCCTGTAAGACAACAAAGAAAGTCAATACATGAATAGAAACTGAATGATCACCTACCTGTTAGACAGGCGCAGACAGATAGACAACGAGCCGTACACAGTGGCAGATGGATAAAACCTTGATGGACAGATGCAACATCAGGGAGGGAAGGGGTAATGGCATTCTCTAAACCTGTAAGACAACAAAGAAAGTCAATACATGTATAGAAACTGAATGATCACCTACCTGTTAGACAGTAGCAAACAGAAAGACAACGAGCCATACACAGTGACAGATGGATGGACCCTTGATGGACAGATGCACCATCAGGGAGGGAAGGGGTAATGGCATCCTCGGAACCTGAAAGACAACAAAAACAGTAAATATAGGTTTTGAAACTGAAAGATCACTTACCTTTTACACAGTTGCAGAACAATAGACAGTGAGCCAGACACAGCTGCAAATGGACAGATTGATGGTGGCTGAACTTATGGTCAAGGAGGGAGGGGCTCTGAAGGTCCTAAACCTGTAAGACAAAAAAAAAGTCAATACATGTACAGAAACTGAATGAGGAACTAACTCTTACACACTTGCAGTCAGAAAGATCGAGTCACACAAATAGTTACAATAGACAGACACTTGTTTGATGGATCCACCATTAGGAAGGAAGGGGGGGTACTGGAGTCAAGAAATCCTGTAAGACAAAAAAGAAAATCAATACATGTATAGAAACTGAATGATCACCTACCTGTTAGACAGTAGAAAACAGATAGACAACAAGCCGTACACAGTGACAGATGGATGGACCTTTGATGGACAGATGCACCATCAGGGAGGGAATGGGTAATGGCATCCTCTAAACCTGTAAGACAACAAAGAAAATCAATACATGTATAGAAACTGAATGATAACCTACCTGTTAGACAGTAGCAAACAGATAGACAACGAGCCGTACACAGTGACAGATGGATGGACCCTTGATGGACAGATGCACCATCAGGGAGGGAAGGGGTAATGGCATCCACTAAACGTGTAAGAGAACAAAGAAAATCAATACATGCATAGAAATTGAATGATCACCTACCTGTTAGACAGGTGCAGACAGAAACACAGTGAGCCAGACAAAGCTGCAAATGGACAGATTGATGGTGGCTAAATCTACGGTCAAGGCGGGAGGGGCTCTTAAGGTCCTAAACCTGTAAGACAAAAAAAAAAAAAAAATCAATACATGTATAGAAACTGAACGATGAACTAACTCTTACACACTTGCAGTCAGAAAGATCGAGTCACACAAACAGTTGCAATGGACAGACACTTGTTTGATGGATCCACCATTAGGAAGGAAGGGGGGGAGGGGTCCTGGAGTCCTGAAAGCCTGTAAGACAACAAAGAAAGTCAATACATGTATAGAGACTGAATGATCACCTACCTGTTAGACAGGCGCAGACAGATAGACAGCGAGCTGTACACAGGGACAGATGAATGGACCCTTGATGGACAGATGCACCATCAGGGAGGGAAGGGGTAATGGCATCCTCTAAACCTGTAAGACAACAAAGAAAATCAATACATGTATAGAAACTGAATGATCACCTACCTGTTAGACAGGTGCAGACAGATAGACAGCGAGCCGTACACAGTGGCAGATTGATGGAACCTTGATGGACAGATGCACCATCAGGAGGGAAGGGGTAATGGTATCCTCTAAACCTGTAAGACCAAAAAGAAAATCAATACATGTATAGAAACTGAAAGATGAACTAACTCTTAGACACTTGCAGTCAGAAAGATCGAGTCACACATAGTTGCAATGGACAGACACTTCATTAATGCATCCACCATTAGGAAGTGGGGGGGTCCTAGAGCCCTGAAAGCCTTTAAGACAACAAAGAAAGTCAATACATATATAGAAACTGAATGATGAACTAACTTTTACACATTTGCAGTCAGAAAGATCGTGTCACACAAATAGTTGCAATGGACAGACACTTGTTTAATGGATCCACCATTAGGAAGGAGGGGGTGGTCCTGGAGTCCTGACAGCCTGTAAGACAACAAAGAAAGTCAATACATGTATAGAAACTGAATGATCACCTACCTGTTAGACAGTAGCAAACAGATAGACAGTGAGCCGTACACAGTGACAGATGGATGGACCCTTGATGGACAGATGCACCATCAGGGAGGGAATGGGTAATGGCATCCTCTAAACCTGTAAGACAACAAAGAAAATCAATACATGTATACAAACTGAATGATCACCTACCTGTTTGACAGGTGCAGACAGATTGATTGCGAGGCGTACACAGTGGCAGATGGATGGAACCTTGATGGACAGATGCACCATCAGGGGAGGAAGGGGTAATGGCATCCTCGGAACCTGAAAGACAACAAAAACAGTAAATATAGGTTTTGAAACTGAAAGATCACTTACCTTTTACACAGTTGCAGAACAATAGACAGTGAGCCAGACACAGCTGCAAATGGACAGATTGATGATGGCTGAATCTACGGTCAAGGAGGAAGGGGCTCTGAAGGTCCTAAACCTGTAAGACAAAAAAAAAAAAATGTCAATACATGTATAGAAACTGAATTATGAACTAACTCTTACACACTTGCAGTCAGAAAGATCGAGTCACACAAATAGTTGCAATGGACAGACACTTGTTTGATGGATCCACCATTAGGAAGGAAGGGGGGCTCCTGGAGTCAATAAATCTTGTAAGACAACAAAGAAAATCAATACATGTATAGAAACTGAATGATCACCTACCTGTTAGACAGTAGAAAACAGATAGACAACAAGCCGTACACAGTGACAGATGGATGGACCTTTGATGGACAGATGCACCATCAGGGAGGGAATGGGTAATGGCATCCTCTAAACCTGTAAGGCAAGAAAGAAAATCAATACATGTATAGAAATTAAAAGATAACCTACCTGTAAGACAGTAGCAAACAGATAGACAACGAGCCGTACACAGTGACACATGGATGGACCCTTGATGGACAGATTCACCATCAGGGAGGGAAGGTGTAATGGCATCCTCTAAACCTGTAAGACAACAAAGAAAATCAATACATGTATAGAAACTGAACGATCACTTACCTGTTAGACAGGTGCAGACAGAAAGACAGCGAGCCATACACAGTGGCAGATGGATGGAACCTTGATGGACAGATGCACCATCAGGGAGGGAAGGGGTAATGGCATCCTCTAAACCTATAAGACAACAAAGAAAATCAATACATGTATAGAAACTGAATGATCACCTACCTGTTAGACAGTAGCAAACAGAAAGACAACGAGCCATACACAGTGACAGATGGATGGACCCTTGATGGACAGATGCACCATCAGGGAGGGAAGGGGTAATGGCATCCTCGGAACCTGAAAGACAACAAAAACAGTAAATATAGGTTTTGAAACTGAAAGATCACTTACCTTTTACACAGTTGCAGAACAATAGACAGTGAGCCAGACACAGCTGCAAATGGACAGATTGATGTTGGCTGAACTTATGGTCAAGGAGGGAGGGGCTCTGAAGGTCCTAAACCTGTAAGACAAAAAAAAAGTCAATACATGTATAGAAACTGAATGAGGAACTAACTCTTACACACTTGCAGTCAGAAAGATCGAGTCACACAAATAGTTACAATAGACAGACACTTGTTTGATGGATCCACCATTAGGAAGGAAGGGGGGGTCCTGGAGTCAAGAAATCCTGTAAGACAAAAAAGAAAATCAATACATGTATAGAAACTGAATGATCACCTACCTGTTAGACAGTAGAAAACAAATAGACAACAAGCCGTACACAGTGACAGATGGATGGACCTTTGATGAACAGATGCACCATCAGGGAGGGAATGGGTAATGGCATCCTCTAAACCTGTAAGACAACAAAGAAAATCAATACATGTATAGAAACTGAATGATAACCTACCTGTTAGACAGTAGCAAACAGATAGACAACGAGCCGTACACAGTGACAGATGGATGGACCCTTGATGGACAGATTCACCATCAGGGAGGGAAGGGGTAATGGCATCCTCTAAACCTGTAAGACAACAAAGAAAATCAATACATGTATAGAAACTGAATGATCACCTACCAGTTACACAGGCGCAGAAAGATAGAAAGCGAGCCGTACACAGTGGCAGATGGATGGAACCTTGATGGACAGATGCACCATCAGGGACGGAATGGGTAATGGCATCCTCTAAACGTGTAAGAGAACAAAGAAAATCAATACATGCATAGAAACTGAATGATCACCTACCTGTTAGACAGGTGCAGACAGAAACACAGTGAGCCAGACAAAGCTGCAAATGGACAGATTGATGGTGGCTAAATCTACGGTCAAGGCGGGAGGGGCTCTTAAGGTCCTAAACCTGTAAGACAAAAAAAAAGTCAATACATGTATAGAAACTGAATGAGGAACTAACTCTTACACACTTGCAGTCAGAAAGATCGAGTCACACAAATAGTTACAATAGACAGACACTTGTTTGATGGATCCACCATTAGGAAGGAAGGGGGGGGGGTCCTGGAGTCCTGAAAGCCTGTAAGACAACAAAGAAAGTCAATACATGTATAGAGACTGAATGATCACCTACCTGTTAGACAGGCGCAGACAGATAGACAGCGAGCTGTACACAGGGACAGATGAATGGACCCTTGATGGACAGATGCACCATCAGGGAGGGAAGGGGTAATGGCATCCTCTAAACCTGTAAGACAACAAAGAAAATCAATACATGTATAGAAACTGAATGATCACCTACCTGTTAGACAGGTGCAGACAGATAGACAGCGAGCCGTACACAGTGGCAGATTGATGGAACCTTGATGGACAGATGCACCATCAGGAGGGAAGGGGTAATGGTATCCTCTAAACCTGTAAGACCAAAAAGAAAATCAATACATGTATAGAAACTGAATGATGAACTAACTCTTAGACACTTGCAGTCAGAAAGATCGAGTCACACATAGTTGCAATGGACAGACACTTCATTAATGCATCCACCATTAGGAAGGGGGGGGTCCTAGAGCCCTGAAAGCCTTTAAGACAACAAAGTCAATACATATATAGAAACTGAATGATGAACTAACTTTTACACATTTGCAGTCAGAAAGATCGTGTCACACAAATAGTTGCAATGGACAGACACTTGTTTAATGAATCCACCATTAGGAAGGAGGGGGTGGTCCTGGAGTCCTGACAGCCTGTAAGACAACAAAGAAAGTCAATACATGTATAGAAACTGAATGATCACCTACCTGTTAGACAGTAGCAAACAGATAGACAGCGAGCCGCACACAGTGACAGATGGATGGAACCTTGATGGACAGATGCACCATCAGGGAGGGAATGGGTAATGGCATCCTCTAAACCTGTAAGACAACAAAGAAAATCAATACATGTATACAAACTGAATGATCACCTACCTGTTAGACAGGTGCAGACAGATTGATTGCGAGGCGTACACAGTGGCAGATGGATGGAACCTTGATGGACAGATGCACCATCAGGGGAGGAAGGGGTAATGGCATCCTCGGAACCTGAAAGACAACAAAAACAATAAATATAGGTTTTGAACCTGAAAGATCACTTACCTTTTACACAGTTGCAGAACAATAGAGAGTGAGCCAGACACAGCTGCAAATGGACAGATTGATGGTGGCTGAATCTACGGTCAAGGAGGGAGGGGCTCTGAAGGTCCTAAACCTGTAAGTCGAAAAAGAAAATCAATACATGTATAGAAACTGAATGATGAACTAACTCTTACACACTTGCAGTCAGAAAGATCGAGTCACACAAATAGTTACAATGGACAGACACTTGTTTGATGGATCCACCATTAGGAAGGAAGGGGGGGTCCTGGAGTCAAGAAATCCTGTAAGACAACAAAGAAAATCAATACATGTATAGAAACTGAATGATCACCTACCTTATACACAGTTGCAGAACAATAGACAGTGAGCCAGACACAGCTGCAAATGGACAGATTGATGGTGGCTGAATCTACGGTCAAGGAGGGAGGGGCTTTGAAGGTCCTTAACCTATAAGACAAAAAATAAAAAAAAAAAATAAAAAATCAATGCATGTATAAAAACTGAATGATGAACAAACTCTTACACACTTGCAGTCAGAAAGATCGAGTCACACAAATAGTTACAATGGACAGACTCTTGTTTGATGGATCCACCATTAGGAAGGAAGGGGGGGGGGGGTCCTGGAGTCCTGAAATCCTGTAAGACAACAAAGAAAATCAATACATGTATAGAAACAGAATGATCACCTACCTTTTAGACAGTAGAAAACAGATAGACAGCGAGCCGTACACAGTGACAGATGGATGGACCCTTCATGGACAGATGCACCATAAGGGAGGGAAGGGGTAATGGCATCCTCTAAACCTGTAAGACAACAAAGAAAATCAATACATGTATAGAAACTGAATGATAACCTACCTGTTAGACAGTAGCAAACAGATAGACAACGAGCCGTACACAGTGACAGATGGATGGACCCTTGATGGACAGATGCACCATCAGGGAGGGAAGGGGTAATGGCATCCTCTAAACCTGTAAGACAACAAAGAAAATCAATACATGTATAGAAACTGAATGATCACCTACCAGTTACACAGGTGCAGAAAGATAGAAAGCGAGCCGTACACAGTGGCAGATGGATGGAACCTTGATGGACAGATGCACCATCAGGGACGGAATGGGTAATGGCATCCACTAAACGTGTAAGAGAACAAAGAAAATCAATACATGCATAGAAATTGAATGATCACCTACCTGTTAGACAGGTGCAAACAGAAACACAGTGAGCCAGACAAAGCTGCAAATGGACAGATTGATGGTGGCTAAATCTATGGTCAAGGCGGGAGGGGCTCTTAAGGTCCTAAACCTGTAAGACAAAAAAAAAAAAAAATCAATACATGTATAGAAACTGAACGATGAACTAACTCTTACACACTTGCAGTCAGAAAGATCGAGTCACACAAACAGTTGCAATGGACAGACACTTGTTTGATGGATCCACCATTAGGAAGGAAGGGGGGGAGGGGTCCTGGAGTCCTGAAAGCCTGTAAGACAACAAAGAAAGTCAATACATGTATAGAGACTGAATGATCACCTACCTGTTAGACAGGCGCAGACAGATAGACAGCGAGCTGTACACAGGGACAGATGAATGGACCCTTGATGGACAGATGCACCATCAGGGAGGGAAGGGGTAATGGCATCCTCTAAACCTGTAAGACAACAAAGAAAATCAATACATGTATAGAAACTGAATGATCACCTACCTGTTAGACAGGTGCAGAAAGATAGACAGCGAGCCGTACACAGTGGCAGATTGATGGAACCTTGATGGACAGATGCACCATCAGGAGGGAAGGGGTAATGGTATCCTCTAAACCTGTAAGACCAAAAAGAAAATCAATACATGTATAGAAACTGAATGATGAACTAACTCTTAGACACTTGCAGTCAGAAAGATCGAGTCACACATAGTTGCAATGGACAGACACTTCATTAATGCATCCACCATTAGGAAGGGGGGGGTCCTAGAGCCCTGAAAGCCTTTAAGACAACAAAGAAAGTCAATACATATATAGAAACTGAATGATGAACTAACATTTACACATTTGCAGTCAGAAAGATCGTGTCACACAAATAGTTGCAATGGACAGACACTTGTTTAATGGATCCACCATTAGGAAGGAGGGGGTGGTCCTGGAGTCCTGACAGCCTGTAAGACAACAAAGAAAGTCAATACATGTATAGAAACTGAATGATCACCTACCTGTTAGACAGTAGCAAACAGATAGACAGCGAGCCGTACACAGTGACAGATGGATGGACCCTTGATGGACAGATGCACCATCAGGGAGGGAATGGGTAATGGCATCCTCTAAACCTGTAAGACAACAAAGAAAATCAATACATGTATACAAACTGAATGATCACCTACCTGTTAGACAGGTGCAGACAGATTGATTGCGAGGCGTACACAGTGGCAGATGGATGGAACCTTGATGGACAGATGCACCATCAGGGGAGGAAGGGGTAATGGCATCCTCGGAACCTGAAAGACAACAAAAACAGTAAATATAGGTTTTGAAACTGAAAGATCACTTACCTTTTACACAGTTGCAGAACAATAGACAGTGAGCCAGACACAGCTGCAAATGGACAGATTGATGATGGCTGAATCTACGGTCAAGGAGGAAGGGGCTCTGAAGGTCCTAAACCTGTAAGACAAAAAAAAAAAAAATGTCAATACATGTATAGAAACTGAATTATGAACTAACTCTTACACACTTGCAGTCAGAAAGATCGAGTCACACAAATAGTTGCAATGGACAGACACTTGTTTGATGGATCCACCATTAGGAAGGAAGGGGGGCTCCTGGAGTCAATAAATCTTGTAAGACAACAAAGAAAATCAATACATGTATAGAAACTGAATGATCACCTACCTGTTAGACAGTAGAAAACAGATAGACAACAAGCCGTACACAGTGACAGATGGATGGACCTTTGATGGACAGATGCACCATCAGGGAGGGAATGGGTAATGGCATCCTCTAAACCTGTAAGGCAAGAAAGAAAATCAATACATGTATAGAAATTGAAAGATAACCTACCTGTAAGACAGTAGCAAACAGATAGACAACGAGCCGTACACAGTGACACATGGATGGACCCTTGATGGACAGATTCACCATCAGGGAGGGAAGGTGTAATGGCATCCTCTAAACCTGTAAGACAACAAAGAAAATCAATACATGTATAGAAACTGAACGATCACTTACCTGTTAGACAGGTGCAGACAGAAAGACAGCGAGCCATACACAGTGGCAGATGGATGGAACCTTGATGGACAGATGCACCATCAGGGAGGGAAGGGGTAATGGCATCCTCTAAACCTATAAGACAACAAAGAAAATCAATACATGTATAGAAACTGAATGATCACCTACCTGTTAGACAGTAGAAAACAGATAGAAAGCGAGCCGTACACAGTGACAGATGGATGGACCCTTGATGGACAGATGCACCATCAGGGAGGGAAGGGGTAATGGAATCCTCTAAACCTGTAAGACAACAAAGAAAATCAATACATGTATAGAAACTGAATGATCACCTACCTGTTACACAGCTGCAGAAAGATAGACAGCGAGCCGTACACAGTGGCAGATGGATGGAACCTTGATGGACAGATGCAACATCAGGGAGGGAAGGGGTAATGGCATCCTCGGAATCTGAAAGACAACAAAGACAGTCAATACAGGTTTTGAAACTGAAAGATCACCTACCTTTTACACAGTTTCAGAACAATAGACAGCGAGCCAGACACAGCTGCAAATGGACAGATTGATGGTGGCTGAATCTACGGTCAAGGAGGGAGGGGCTCTGAAGGTCCTAAACCTGTAAGACAAAAAACAACAACAAAAAATAAAACGTCAATGCATGTATAGAAACTGAATGATGAACGAACTCTTACAAACTTGCAGTCAGAAAGATCGAGTCACACAAATAGTTGCAATGGACAGACACTTGTTTGATGGATCCACCATTAGGAAGGAAGGGGGGGGGGTCCTGGAGTCCTGAAAGCCTGTAAGACAACAAAGAAAGTCAATACATGAATAGAAACTGAATGATCACCTACCTGTTAGACAGGCGCAGACAGATAGACAACGAGCCGTACACAGTGGCAGATGGATAAAACCTTGATGGACAGATGCAACATCAGGGAGGGAAGGGGTAATGGCATTCTCTAAACCTGTAAGACAACAAAGAAAGTCAATACATGTATAGAAACTGAATGATCACCTACCTGTTAGACAGTAGCAAACAGAAAGACAACGAGCCATACACAGTGACAGATGGATGGACCCTTGATGGACAGATGCACCATCAGGGAGGGAAGGGGTAATGGCATCCTCGGAACCTGAAAGACAACAAAAACAGTAAATATAGGTTTTGAAACTGAAAGATCACTTACCTTTTACACAGTTGCAGAACAATAGACAGTGAGCCAGACACAGCTGCAAATGGACAGATTGATGGTGGCTGAACTTATGGTCAAGGAGGGAGGGGCTCTGAAGGTCCTAAACCTGTAAGACAAAAAAAAAGTCAATACATGTACAGAAAATGAATGAGGAACTAACTCTTACACACTTGCAGTCAGAAAGATCGAGTCACACAAATAGTTACAATAGACAGACACTTGTTTGATGGATCCACCATTAGGAAGGAAGGGGGGGTACTGGAGTCAAGAAATCCTGTAAGACAAAAAAGAAAATCAATACATGTATAGAAACTGAATGATCACCTACCTGTTAGACAGTAGAAAACAGATAGACAACAAGCCGTACACAGTGACAGATGGATGGACCTTTGATGGACAGATGCACCATCAGGGAGGGAATGGGTAATGGCATCCTCTAAACCTGTAAGACAACAAAGAAAATCAATACATGTATAGAAACTGAATGATAACCTACCTGTTAGACATTAGCAAACAGATAGACAACGAGCCGTACACAGTGACAGATGGATGGACCCTTGATGGACAGATGCACCATCAGGGAGGGAAGGGGTAATGGTATCCTCTAAACCTGTAAGACCAAAAAGAAAATCAATACATGTATAGAAACTGAATGATGAACTAACTCTTAGACACTTGCAGTCAGAAAGATCGAGTCACACATAGTTGCAATGGACAGACACTTCATTAATGCATCCACCATTAGGAAGGGGGGGGGTCCTAGAGCCCTGAAAGCCTTTAAGACAACAAAGAAAGTCAATACATATATAGAAACTGAATGATGAACTAACTTTTACACATTTGCAGTCAGAAAGATCGTGTCACACAAATAGTTGCAATGGACAGACACTTGTTTAATGGATCCACCATTAGGAAGGAGGGGGTGGTCCTGGAGTCCTGACAGCCTGTAAGACAACAAAGAAAATCAATACATGTATAGAAACTGAACGATCACTTACCTGTTAGACAGGTGCAGACAGAAAGACAGCGAGCCATACACAGTGGCAGATGGATGGAACCTTGATGGACAGATGCACCATCAGGGAGGGAAGGGGTAATGGCATCCTCTAAACCTATAAGACAACAAAGAAAATCAATACATGTATAGAAACTGAATGATCACCTACCTGTTAGACAGTAGAAAACAGATAGAAAGCGAGCCGTACACAGTGACAGATGGATGGACCCTTGATGGACAGATGCACCATCAGGGAGGGAAGGGGTAATGGAATCCTCTAAACCTGTAAGACAACAAAGAAAATCAATACATGTATAGAAACTGAATGATCACCTACCCGTTACACAGCTGCAGAAAGATAGACAGCGAGCCGTACACAGTGGCAGATGGATGGAACCTTGATGGACAGATGCAACATCAGGGAGGGAAGGGGTAATGACATCCTCGGAATCTGAAAGACAACAAAGACAGTCAATACAGGTTTTGAAACTGAAAGATCACCTACCTTTTACACAGTTTCAGAACAATAGACAGCGAGCCAGACACAGCTGCAAATGGACAGATTGATGGTGGCTGAATCTACGGTCAAGAAGGGAGGGGCTCTGAAGGTCCTAAACCTGTAAGACAAAAAACAACAACAAAAAATAAAACGTCAATGCATGTATAGAAACTGAATGATGAACGAACTCTTACAAACTTGCAGTCAGAAAGATCGAGTCACACAAATAGTTACAATAGACAGACACTTGTTTGATGGATCCACCATTAGGAAGGAAGGGGGGGTACTGGAGTCAAGAAATCCTGTAAGACAAAAAAGAAAATCAATACATGTATAGAAACTGAATGATCACCTACCTGTTAGACAGTAGAAAACAGATAGACAACAAGCCGTACACAGTGACAGATGGATGGACCTTTGATGGACAGATGCACCATCAGGGAGGGAATGGGTAATGGCATCCTCTAAACCTGTAAGACAACAAAGAAAATCAATACATGTATAGAAACTGAATGATAACCTACCTGTTAGACAGTAGCAAACAGATAGACAACGAGCCGTACACAGTGACATATGGATGGACCCTTGATGGACAGATGCACCATCAGGGAGGGAAGGGGTAATGGCATCCTCTAAACCTGTAAGACAACAAAGAAAATCAATACATGTATAGAAACTGAATGATCACCTACCAGTTACACAGGTGCAGAAAGATAGAAAGCGAGCCGTACACAGTGGCAGATGGATGGAACCTTGATGGACAGATGCACCATCAGGGACGGAATGGGTAATGGCATCCACTAAACGTGTAAGAGAACAAAGAAAATCAATACATGCATAGAAATTGAATGATCACCTACCTGTTAGACAGGTGCAGACAGAAACACAGTGAGCCAGACAAAGCTGCAAATGGACAGATTGATGGTGGCTAAATCTACGGTCAAGGCGGGAGGGGCTCTTAAGGTCCTAAACCTGTAAGACAAAAAAAAAAAAAAAAATCAATACATGTATAGAAACTGAACGATGAACTAACTCTTACACACTTGCAGTCAGAAAGATCGAGTCACACAAACAGTTGCAATGGACAGACACTTGTTTGATGGATCCACCATTAGGAAGGAAGGGGGGGAGGGGTCCTGGAGTCCTGAAAGCCTGTAAGACAACAAAGAAAGTCAATACATGTATAGAGACTGAATGATCACCTACCTGTTAGACAGGCGCAGACAGATAGACAGCGAGCTGTACACAGGGACAGATGAATGGACCCTTGATGGACAGATGCACCATCAGGGAGGGAAGGGGTAATGGCATCCTCTAAACCTGTAAGACAACAAAGAAAATCAATACATGTATAGAAACTGAATGATCACCTACCTGTTAGACAGGTGCAGACAGATAGACAGCGAGCCGTACACAGTGGCAGATTGATGGAACCTTGATGGACAGATGCACCATCAGGAGGGAAGGGGTAATGGTATCCTCTAAACCTGTAAGACCAAAAAGAAAATCAATACATGTATAGAAACTGAAAGATGAACTAACTCTTAGACACTTGCAGTCAGAAAGATCGAGTCACACATAGTTGCAATGGACAGACACTTCATTAATGCATCCACCATTAGGAAGTGGGGGGGTCCTAGAGCCCTGAAAGCCTTTAAGACAACAAAGAAAGTCAATACATATATAGAAACTGAATGATGAACTAACTTTTACACATTTGCAGTCAGAAAGATCGTGTCACACAAATGGTTGCAATGGACAGACACTTGTTTAATGGATCCACCATTAGGAAGGAGGGGGTGGTCCTGGAGTCCTGACAGCCTGTAAGACAACAAAGAAAGTCAATACATGTATAGAAACTGAATGATCACCTACCTGTTAGACAGTAGCAAACAGATAGACAGTGAGCCGTACACAGTGACAGATGGATGGACCCTTGATGGACAGATGCACCATCAGGGAGGGAATGGGTAATGGCATCCTCTAAACCTGTAAGACAACAAAGAAAATCAATACATGTATACAAACTGAATGATCACCTACCTGTTTGACAGGTGCAGACAGATTGATTGCGAGGCGTACACAGTGGCAGATGGATGGAACCTTGATGGACAGATGCACCATCAGGGGAGGAAGGGGTAATGGCATCCTCGGAACCTGAAAGACAACAAAAACAGTAAATATAGGTTTTGAAACTGAAAGATCACTTACCTTTTACACAGTTGCAGAACAATAGACAGTGAGCCAGACACAGCTGCAAATGGACAGATTGATGATGGCTGAATCTACGGTCAAGGAGGAAGGGGCTCTGAAGGTCCTAAACCTGTAAGACAAAAAAAAAAAAATGTCAATACATGTATAGAAACTGAATTATGAACTAACTCTTACACACTTGCAGTCAGAAAGATCGAGTCACACAAATAGTTGCAATGGACAGACACTTGTTTGATGGATCCACCATTAGGAAGGAAGGGGGGCTCCTGGAGTCAATAAATCTTGTAAGACAACAAAGAAAATCAATACATGTATAGAAACTGAATGATCACCTACCTGTTAGACAGTAGAAAACAGATAGACAACAAGCCGTACACAGTGACAGATGGATGGACCTTTGATGGACAGATGCACCATCAGGGAGGGAATGGGTAATGGCATCCTCTAAACCTGTAAGGCAAGAAAGAAAATCAATACATGTATAGAAATTAAAAGATAACCTACCTGTAAGACAGTAGCAAACAGATAGACAACGAGCCGTACACAGTGACACATGGATGGACCCTTGATGGACAGATTCACCATCAGGGAGGGAAGGTGTAATGGCATCCTCTAAACCTGTAAGACAACAAAGAAAATCAATACATGTATAGAAACTGAACGATCACTTACCTATTAGACAGGTGCAGACAGAAAGACAGCGAGCCATACACAGTGGCAGATGGATGGAACCTTGATGGACAGATGCACCATCAGGGAGGGAAGGGGTAATGGCATCCTCTAAACCTATAAGACAACAAAGAAAATCAATACATGTATAGAAACTGAATGATCACCTACCTGTTAGACAGTAGCAAACAGAAAGACAACGAGCCATACACAGTGACAGATGGATGGACCCTTGATGGACAGATGCACCATCAGGGAGAGAAGGGGTAATGGCATCCTCGGAACCTGAAAGACAACAAAAACAGTAAATATAGGTTTTGAAACTGAAAGATCACTTACCTTTTACACAGTTGCAGAACAATAGACAGTGAGCCAGACACAGCTGCAAATGGACAGATTGATGTTGACTGAACTTATGGTCAAGGAGGGAGGGGCTCTGAAGGTCCTAAACCTGTAAGACAAAAAAAAAGTCAATACATGTATAGAAACTGAATGAGGAACTAACTCTTACACACTTGCAGTCAGAAAGATCGAGTCACACAAATAGTTACAATAGACAGACACTTGTTTGATGGATCCACCATTAGGAAGGAAGGGGGGGTCCTGGAGTCAAGAAATCCTGTAAGACAAAAAAGAAAATCAATACATGTATAGAAACTGAATGATCACCTACCTGTTAGACAGTAGAAAACAAATAGACAACAAGCCGTACACAGTGACAGATGGATGGACCTTTGATGAACAGATGCACCATCAGGGAGGGAATGGGTAATGGCATCCTCTAAACCTGTAAGACAACAAAGAAAATCAATACATGTATAGAAACTGAATGATAACCTACCTGTTAGACAGTAGCAAACAGATAGACAACGAGCCGTACACAGTGACAGATGGATGGACCCTTGATGGACAGATTCACCATCAGGGAGGGAAGGGGTAATGGCATCCTCTAAACCTGTAAGACAACAAAGAAAATCAATACATGTATAGAAACTGAATGATCACCTACCAGTTACACAGGCGCAGAAAGATAGAAAGCGAGCCGTACACAGTGGCAGATGGATGGAACCTTGATGGACAGATGCACCATCAGGGACGGAATGGGTAATGGCATCCTCTAAACGTGTAAGAGAACAAAGAAAATCAATACATGCATAGAAACTGAATGATCACCTACCTGTTAGACAGGTGCAGACAGAAACACAGTGAGCCAGACAAAGCTGCAAATGGACAGATTGATGGTGGCTAAATCTACGGTCAAGGCGGGAGGGGCTCTTAAGGTCCTAAACCTGTAAGACAAAAAAAAAGTCAATACATGTATAGAAACTGAATGAGGAACTAACTCTTACACACTTGCAGTCAGAAAGATCGAGTCACACAAATAGTTACAATAGACAGACACTTGTTTGATGGATCCACCATTAGGAAGGAAGGGGGGGGGGTCCTGGAGTCCTGAAAGCCTGTAAGACAACAAAGAAAGTCAATACATGTATAGAGACTGAATGATCACCTACCTGTTAGACAGGCGCAGACAGATAGACAGCGAGCTGTACACAGGGACAGATGAATGGACCCTTGATGGACAGATGCACCATCAGGGAGGGAAGGGGTAATGGCATCCTCTAAACCTGTAAGACAACAAAGAAAATCAATACATGTATAGAAACTGAATGATCACCTACCTGTTAGACAGGTGCAGACAGATAGACAGCGAGCCGTACACAGTGGCAGATTGATGGAACCTTGATGGACAGATGCACCATCAGGAGGGAAGGGGTAATGGTATCCTCTAAACCTGTAAGACCAAAAAGAAAATCAATACATGTATAGAAACTGAATGATGAACTAACTCTTAGACACTTGCAGTCAGAAAGATCGAGTCACACATAGTTGCAATGGACAGACACTTCATTAATGCATCCACCATTAGGAAGGGGGGGGTCCTAGAGCCCTGAAAGCCTTTAAGACAACAAAGCCAATACATATATAGAAACTGAATGATGAACTAACTTTTACACATTTGCAGTCAGAAAGATCGTGTCACACAAATAGTTGCAATGGACAGACACTTGTTTAATGAATCCACCATTAGGAAGGAGGGGGTGGTCCTGGAGTCCTGACAGCCTGTAAGACAACAAAGAAAGTCAATACATGTATAGAAACTGAATGATCACCTACCTGTTAGACAGTAGCAAACAGATAGACAGCGAGCCGCACACAGTGACAGATGGATGGAACCTTGATGGACAGATGCACCATCAGGGAGGGAATGGGTAATGGCATCCTCTAAACCTGTAAGACAACAAAGAAAATCAATACATGTATACAAACTGAATGATCACCTACCTGTTAGACAGGTGCAGACAGATTGATTGCGAGGCGTACACAGTGGCAGATGGATGGAACCTTGATGGACAGATGCACCATCAGGGGAGGAAGGGGTAATGGCATCCTCGGAACCTGAAAGACAACAAAAACAATAAATATAGGTTTTGAAACTGAAAGATCACTTACCTTTTACACAGTTGCAGAACAATAGAGAGTGAGCCAGACACAGCTGCAAATGGACAGATTGATGGTGGCTGAATCTACGGTCAAGGAGGGAGGGGCTCTGAAGGTCCTAAACCTGTAAGTCGAAAAAGAAAATCAATACATGTATAGAAACTGAATGATGAACTAACTCTTACACACTTGCAGTCAGAAAGATCGAGTCACACAAATAGTTACAATGGACAGACACTTGTTTGATGGATCCACCATTAGGAAGGAAGGGGGGGTCCTGGAGTCAAGAAATCCTGTAAGACAACAAAGAAAATCAATACATGTATAGAAACTGAATGATCACCTACCTTATACACAGTTGCAGAACAATAGACAGTGAGCCAGACACAGCTGCAAATGGACAGATTGATGGTGGCTGAATCTACGGTCAAGGAGGGAGGGGCTTTGAAGGTCCTTAACCTATAAGACAAAAAATAAAAAAAAAAAATAAAAAATCAATGCATGTATAAAAACTGAATGATGAACAAACTCTTACACACTTGCAGTCAGAAAGATCGAGTCACACAAATAGTTACAATGGACAGACTCTTGTTTGATGGATCCACCATTAGGAAGGAAGGGGGGGGGGGGTCCTGGAGTCCTGAAATCCTGTAAGACAACAAAGAAAATCAATACATGTATAGAAACAGAATGATCACCTACCTTTTAGACAGTAGAAAACAGATAGACAGCGAGCCGTACACAGTGACAGATGGATGGACCCTTCATGGACAGATGCACCATAAGGGAGGGAAGGGGTAATGGCATCCTCTAAACCTTTAAGACAACAAAGAAAATAAATACATGTATAGAAACTGAATGATCACCTACCTGTAAGATAGGTGCAGACAGATAGACAGCAAGCCGTACACAGTGGCAGATGGATGGAACCTTGATGGACAGATGCACCATCAGAGAGGGAAGGGGTAATGGCATCCTCTAAACCTGTAAGACAACAAAGAAAATCAATACATGTATACAAACTGAATGATCACCTACCTGTTAGACAGTAGCAAACAGATAGACAGCAAGCCGTACACAGTGGCAGATGGATGGAACCTTGATGGAAAGATGCACCAGCAGAGAGGGAAGGGGTAAAGGCATCCTCTAAACCTGTAAGACAAAAAAAAAAAATCAATACATGTATAGAAACTGAATAATCACCTACCTGTTAGACAGTAGCAAACAGATAGACAAAGAGCCGTACACAGTGACAGATGGATGGACCCTTGATGGACAGATGCACCATCAGGGAGGGAAGGGGTAATGGCATCCTCGGAACCTGAAAGACAACAAAGACAGTCAATAAAGGTTTTGAAACTGAAAGATCACCTACCTTTTACACAGGTGCAGAACAATAGACAGCGAGCCAGACAGCTGCAAGTGGACAGATTGATGGTGGCTGAATCTACGGTCAAGGAGGGAGGGGCTCTGAAGGTCCTAAACCTGTAAGACAAAAAACAAACAAACAAAAAAAAAACGTCAATACATGTATAGAAACTGAATGATGAACTAACTCTTACAGACTTGCAGTCAGAAAGATCGAGTCACACAAATAGTTGCAATGGACAGACACTTGTTTGATGGATCCACCATTAGGAAGGAAGGGGGGGTCCTGGAGTCAAGAAATCCTGTAAGACAACAAAGAAAATCAATACATGTATAGAATCTGAATGATCAACTATCTGTTAGACAGTAGAAAACAGATAGACAACAAGCCGCACACAGTGACAGATGGATGGAACCTTGATGGACAGATGCACCATCAGGGAGGGAATGGGTAATGTCATCCTCTAAACCTGTAAGACAACAAAGAAAATCAATACATGTATAGAAACTGAATGATCACCTACCTGTTAGACAGGTGCAGACAGGAAGACAGCAAGCCGTACACAGTGGCAGATTGATGAAACCTTGATGGACAGATGCACCATCAGGGAGGGAAGGGGTAATGGCATCCTCGGAACCTGAAAGACAACAAAGACAGTCAATACAGGTTTTGAAACTGAAAGATCACTTACCTTTTACACAGTTGCAGAACAATACACAGTGAGCCAGACACAGCTGCAGACGGACAGATTGATGGAGGCTGGATCTACGGTCAGCGAGGCAGGGGCTCAGAAGGTCCTAAACCTGTAAGACAAAAAAAGTAAATACATGTGTAGAAACTGAATGATTAACTAACTCTTACACACTTGCAGTCGGATAGATATCGAGTTACAAAAATAGTTTCAATGGACAGACACTTGTTTGATGGATCCACCATTAGGAAGGAGGAGGGGGGGTCCTGGGATCCTGAAAGCCTGTAAGACAAAAAAAAATGTCAATACATGTATACAAACTGAATGATCACCTACCTGTTAGACAGGTGCAGACAGATTGATTGCGAGGCGTACACAGTGGCAGATGGATGGAACCTTGATGGACAGATGCACCATCAGGGGAGGAAGGGGTAATGGCATCCTCTAAACCTATAAGACAACAAAGAAAATCAATACATGTATAGAAACTGAATGATCACCTACCTGTTAGACAGTAGAAAACAGATAGACAGCGAGCCGTACACAGTGACAGATGGATGGACCCTTGATGGACAGATGCAACATCAGGGAGGGAAGGGGTAATGGCATCCTCTAAACCTATAAGACAACAAAGAAAATCAATACATGTATAGAAACTGAATGATCACCTACCTGTTAGTCAGTAGCAAACAGATAGACAGCGAACCGTACACAGTTGCAGATGGATGGACCCTTGATGGACAGATGCACCATCAGGGAGGGAAGGGGTAATGGCATCCTCTAAACCTGTAAGACAACAAAGAAAATCAATACATGTATAGAAACTGAATGATCACCTACCAGTTACACAGGTGCAGAAAGATAGAAAGCGAGCCGTACACAGTGGCAGATGGATGGAACCTTGATGGACAGATGCACCATCAGGGACAGAATGGGTAATGGCATCCTCTAAACGTGTAAGAGAACAAAGAAAATCAATACATGTATAGAAACTGAATGATCACCTACCTTTTACACAGTTGCAGAACAATAGACAGTGAGCCAGACACAGCTGCAAATGGACAGATTGATGTTGGCTGAATCAACGGTCAAGGAGGGAGGGGCTTTGAAGGTCCTAAACCTATAAGACAAAAAAGAAAAAAAAAAACAAAAAACATCAATGCATGTATAGAAACTGAATGATGAACTAACTCTTACACACTTGCAGTCAGAAAGATCGAGTCACACAAATAGTTACAATGGACAAACACTTGTTTGATGGATCCACCATTAGGAAGGAAGGGGGGGTACTGGAGTCAAGAAATCCTGTAAGACAAAAAAGAAAATCAATACATGTATAGAAACTGAATGATCACCTACCTGTTAGACAGTAGAAAACAGATAGACAACAAGCCGTACACAGTGACAGATGGATGGACCTTTGATGGACAGATGCACCATCAGGGAGGGAATGGGTAATGGCATCCTCTAAACCTGTAAGACAACAAAGAAAATCAATACATGTATAGAAACTGAATGATAACCTACCTGTTAGACAGTAGCAAACAGATAGACAACGAGCCGTACACAGTGACAGATGGATGGACCCTTGATGGACAGATGCACCATCAGGGAGGGAAGGGGTAATGGCATCCTCTAAACCTGTAAGACAACAAAGAAAATCAATACATGTATAGAAACTGAATGATCACCTACCAGTTACACAGGTGCAGAAAGATAGAAAGCGAGCCGTACACAGTGGCAGATGGATGGACCCTTGATGGACAGATGCACCATCAGGGAGGGAATGGGTAATGGCATCCTCTAAACCTGTAAGACAACAAAGAAAATCAATACATGTATACAAACTGAATGATCACCTACCTGTTAGACAGGTGCAGACAGATTGATTGCGAGGCGTACACAGTGGCAGATGGATGGAACCTTGATGGACAGATGCACCATCAGGGGAGGAAGGGGTAATGGCATCCTCGGAACCAGAAAGACAACAAAAACAGTAAATATAGGTTTTGAAACTGAAAGATCACTTACCTTTTACACAGTTGCAGAACAATAGACAGTGAGCCAGACACAGCTGCAAATGGACAGATTGATGATGGCTGAATCTACGGTCAAGGAGGAAGGGGCTCTGAAGGTCCTAAACCTGTAAGACAAAAAAAAAAAAATGTCAATACATGTATAGAAACTGAATTATGAACTAACTCTTACACACTTGCAGTCAGAAAGATCGAGTCACACAAATAGTTGCAATGGACAGACACTTGTTTGATGGATCCACCATTAGGAAGGAAGGGGGGCTCCTGGAGTCAATAAATCTTGTAAGACAACAAAGAAAATCAATACATGTATAGAAACTGAATGATCACCTACCTGTTAGACAGTAGAAAACAGATAGACAACAAGCCGTACACAGTGACAGATGGATGGACCTTTGATGGACAGATGCACCATCAGGGAGGGAATGGGTAATGGCATCCTCTACACCTGTAAGGCAAGAAAGAAAATCAATACATGTATAGAAATTGAAAGATAACCTACCTGTAAGACAGTAGCAAACAGATATACAACGAGCCGTACACAGTGACACATGGATGAAAGAAAATCAATACATGTATAGAAACTGAATGATCACCTACCAGTTACACAGGTGCAGAAAGATAGAAAGCGAGCCGTACACAGTGGCAGATGGATGGAACCTTGATGGACAGATGCACCATCAGGGACAGAATGGGTAATGGCATCCTCTAAACGTGTAAGAGAACAAAGAAAATCAATACATGTATAGAAACTGAATGATCACCTACCTTTTACACAGTTGCAGAACAATAGACAGTGAGCCAGACACAGCTGCAAATGGACAGATTGATGTTGGCTGAATCAACGGTCAAGGAGGGAGGGGCTTTGAAGGTCCTAAACCTATAAGACAAAAAAGAAAAAAAAAAACAAAAAACATCAATGCATGTATAGAAACTGAATGATGAACTAACTCTTACACACTTGCAGTCAGAAAGATCGAGTCACACAAATAGTTACAATGGACAAACACTTGTTTGATGGATCCACCATTAGGAAGGAAGGGGGGGTACTGGAGTCAAGAAATCCTGTAAGACAAAAAAGAAAATCAATACATGTATAGAAACTGAATGATCACCTACCTGTTAGACAGTAGAAAACAGATAGACAACAAGCCGTACACAGTGACAGATGGATGGACCTTTGATGGACAGATGCACCATCAGGGAGGGAATGGGTAATGGCATCCTCTAAACCTGTAAGACAACAAAGAAAATCAATACATGTATAGAAACTGAATGATAACCTACCTGTTAGACAGTAGCAAACAGATAGACAACGAGCCGTACACAGTGACAGATGGATGGACCCTTGATGGACAGATGCACCATCAGGGAGGGAAGGGGTAATGGCATCCTCTAAACCTGTAAGACAACAAAGAAAATCAATACATGTATAGAAACTGAATGATCACCTACCAGTTACACAGGTGCAGAAAGATAGAAAGCGAGCCGTACACAGTGGCAGATGGATGGACCCTTGATGGACAGATGCACCATCAGGGAGGGAATGGGTAATGGCATCCTCTAAACCTGTAAGACAACAAAGAAAATCAATACATGCATAGAAATTGAATGATCACCTACCTGTTAGACAGGTGCAAACAGAAACACAGTGAGCCAGACAAAGCTGCAAATGGACAGATTGATGGTGGCTAAATCTACGGTCAAGGCGGGAGGGGCTCTTAAGGTCCTAAACCTGTAAGACAAAAAAAAAAAAAAAATCAATACATGTATAGAAACTGAACGATGAACTAACTCTTACACACTTGCAGTCAGAAAGATCGAGTCACACAAACAGTTGCAATGGACAGACACTTGTTTGATGGATCCACCATTAGGAAGGAAGGGGGGGAGGGGTCCTGGAGTCCTGAAAGCCTGTAAGACAACAAAGAAAGTCAATACATGTATAGAGACTGAATGATCACCTACCTGTTAGACAGGCGCAGACAGATAGACAGCGAGCTGTACACAGGGACAGATGAATGGACCCTTGATGGACAGATGCACCATCAGGGAGGGAAGGGGTAATGGCATCCTCTAAACCTGTAAGACAACAAAGAAAATCAATACATGTATAGAAACTGAATGATCACCTACCTGTTAGACAGGTGCAGAAAGATAGACAGCGAGCCGTACACAGTGGCAGATTGATGGAACCTTGATGGACAGATGCACCATCAGGAGGGAAGGGGTAATGGTATCCTCTAAACCTGTAAGACCAAAAAGAAAATCAATACATGTATAGAAACTGAATGATGAACTAACTCTTAGACACTTGCAGTCAGAAAGATCGAGTCACACATAGTTGCAATGGACAGACACTTCATTAATGCATCCACCATTAGGAAGGGGGGGGTCCTAGAGCCCTGAAAGCCTTTAAGACAACAAAGAAAGTCAATACATATATAGAAACTGAATGATGAACTAACATTTACACATTTGCAGTCAGAAAGATCGTGTCACACAAATAGTTGCAATGGACAGACACTTGTTTAATGGATCCACCATTAGGAAGGAGGGGGTGGTCCTGGAGTCCTGACAGCCTGTAAGACAAAAAAGAAAGTCAATACATGTATAGAAACTGAATGATCACCTACCTGTTAGACAGTAGCAAACAGATAGACAGCGAGCCGTACACAGTGACAGATGGATGGACCCTTGATGGACAGATGCACCATCAGGGAGGGAATGGGTAATGGCATCCTCTAAACCTGTAAGACAACAAAGAAAATCAATACATGTATACAAACTGAATGATCACCTACCTGTTAGACAGGTGCAGACAGATTGATTGCGAGGCGTACACAGTGGCAGATGGATGGAACCTTGATGGACAGATGCACCATCAGGGGAGGAAGGGGTAATGGCATCCTCGGAACCAGAAAGACAACAAAAACAGTAAATATAGGTTTTGAAACTGAAAGATCACTTACCTTTTACACAGTTGCAGAACAATAGACAGTGAGCCAGACACAGCTGCAAATGGACAGATTGATGATGGCTGAATCTACGGTCAAGGAGGAAGGGGCTCTGAAGGTCCTAAACCTGTAAGACAAAAAAAAAAAAAATGTCAATACATGTATAGAAACTGAATTATGAACTAACTCTTACACACTTGCAGTCAGAAAGATCGAGTCACACAAATAGTTGCAATGGACAGACACTTGTTTGATGGATCCACCATTAGGAAGGAAGGGGGGCTCCTGGAGTCAATAAATCTTGTAAGACAACAAAGAAAATCAATACATGTATAGAAACTGAATGATCACCTACCTGTTAGACAGTAGAAAACAGATAGACAACAAGCCGTACACAGTGACAGATGGATGGACCTTTGATGGACAGATGCACCATCAGGGAGGGAATGGGTAATGGCATCCTCTAAACCTGTAAGGCAAGAAAGAAAATCAATACATGTATAGAAATTGAAAGATAACCTACCTGTAAGACAGTAGCAAACAGATAGACAACGAGCCGTACACAGTGACACATGGATGGACCCTTGATGGACAGATTCACCATCAGGGAGGGAAGGTGTAATGGCATCCTCTAAACCTGTAAGACAACAAAGAAAATCAATACATGTATAGAAACTGAACGATCACTTACCTGTTAGACAGGTGCAGACAGAAAGACAGCGAGCCATACACAGTGGCAGATGGATGGAACCTTGATGGACAGATGCACCATCAGGGAGGGAAGG
The DNA here is from genome assembly GCF_030463535.1 of Salminus brasiliensis. Taxonomy (NCBI): domain Eukaryota; kingdom Metazoa; phylum Chordata; class Actinopteri; order Characiformes; family Bryconidae; genus Salminus; species Salminus brasiliensis. Next base: position 13,865,264 of record NC_132898.1, on the reverse strand, counting down.
GGTAATGGCATCCTCTAAACCTATAAGACAACAAAGAAAATCAATACATGTATAGAAACTGAATGATCACCTACCTGTTAGACAGTAGAAAACAGATAGAAAGCGAGCCGTACACAGTGACAGATGGATGGACCCTTGATGGACAGATGCACCATCAGGGAGGGAAGGGGTAATGGAATCCTCTAAACCTGTAAGACAACAAAGAAAATCAATACATGTATAGAAACTGAATGATCACCTACCTGTTACACAGCTGCAGAAAGATAGACAGCGAGCCGTACACAGTGGCAGATGGATGGAACCTTGATGGACAGATGCAACATCAGGGAGGGAAGGGGTAATGGCATCCTCGGAATCTGAAAGACAACAAAGACAGTCAATACAGGTTTTGAAACTGAAAGATCACCTACCTTTTACACAGTTTCAGAACAATAGACAGCGAGCCAGACACAGCTGCAAATGGACAGATTGATGGTGGCTGAATCTACGGTCAAGGAGGGAGGGGCTCTGAAGGTCCTAAACCTGTAAGACAAAAAACAACAACAAAAAATAAAACGTCAATGCATGTATAGAAACTGAATGATGAACGAACTCTTACAAACTTGCAGTCAGAAAGATCGAGTCACACAAATAGTTGCAATGGACAGACACTTGTTTGATGGATCCACCATTAGGAAGGAAGGGGGGGGGGGGGGTCCTGGAGTCCTGAAAGCCTGTAAGACAACAAAGAAAGTCAATACATGAATAGAAACTGAATGATCACCTACCTATTAGACAGGCGCAGACAGATAGACAACGAGCCGTACACAGTGGCAGATGGATAAAACCTTGATGGACAGATGCAACATCAGGGAGGGAAGGGGTAATGGCATTCTCTAAACCTGTAAGACAACAAAGAAAGTCAATACATGTATAGAAACTGAATGATCACCTACCTGTTAGACAGTAGCAAACAGAAAGACAACGAGCCATACACAGTGACAGATGGATGGACCCTTGATGGACAGATGCACCATCAGGGAGGGAAGGGGTAATGGCATCCTCGGAACCTGAAAGACAACAAAAACAGTAAATATAGGTTTTGAAACTGAAAGATCACTTACCTTTTACACAGTTGCAGAACAATAGACAGTGAGCCAGACACAGCTGCAAATGGACAGATTGATGGTGGCTGAACTTATGGTCAAGGAGGGAGGGGCTCTGAAGGTCCTAAACCTGTAAGACAAAAAAAAAGTCAATACATGTACAGAAACTGAATGAGGAACTAACTCTTACACACTTGCAGTCAGAAAGATCGAGTCACACAAATAGTTACAATAGACAGACACTTGTTTGATGGATCCACCATTAGGAAGGAAGGGGGGGTACTGGAGTCAAGAAATCCTGTAAGACAAAAAAGAAAATCAATACATGTATAGAAACTGAATGATCACCTACCTGTTAGACAGTAGAAAACAGATAGACAACAAGCCGTACACAGTGACAGATGGATGGACCTTTGATGGACAGATGCACCATCAGGGAGGGAATGGGTAATGGCATCCTCTAAACCTGTAAGACAACAAAGAAAATCAATACATGTATAGAAACTGAATGATAACCTACCTGTTAGACAGTAGCAAACAGATAGACAACGAGCGGTACACAGTGACAGATGGATGGACCCTTGATGGACAGATGCACCATCAGGGAGGGAAGGGGTAATGGTATCCTCTAAACCTGTAAGACCAAAAAGAAAATCAATACATGTATAGAAACTGAATGATGAACTAACTCTTAGACACTTGCAGTCAGAAAGATCGAGTCACACATAGTTGCAATGGACAGACACTTCATTAATGCATCCACCATTAGGAAGGGGGGGGGTCCTAGAGCCCTGAAAGCCTTTAAGACAACAAAGAAAGTCAATACATATATAGAAACTGAATGATGAACTAACTTTTACACATTTGCAGTCAGAAAGATCGTGTCACACAAATAGTTGCAATGGACAGACACTTGTTTAATGGATCCACCATTAGGAAGGAGGGGGTGGTCCTGGAGTCCTGACAGCCTGTAAGACAACAAAGAAAATCAATACATGTATAGAAACTGAACGATCACTTACCTGTTAGACAGGTGCAGACAGAAAGACAGCGAGCCATACACAGTGGCAGATGGATGGAACCTTGATGGACAGATGCACCATCAGGGAGGGAAGGGGTAATGGCATCCTCTAAACCTATAAGACAACAAAGAAAATCAATACATGTATAGAAACTGAATGATCACCTACCTGTTAGACAGTAGAAAACAGATAGAAAGCGAGCCGTACACAGTGACAGATGGATGGACCCTTGATGGACAGATGCACCATCAGGGAGGGAAGGGGTAATGGAATCCTCTAAACCTGTAAGACAACAAAGAAAATCAATACATGTATAGAAACTGAATGATCACCTACCCGTTACACAGCTGCAGAAAGATAGACAGCGAGCCGTACACAGTGGCAGATGGATGGAACCTTGATGGACAGATGCAACATCAGGGAGGGAAGGGGTAATGGCATCCTCGGAATCTGAAAGACAACAAAGACAGTCAATACAGGTTTTGAAACTGAAAGATCACCTACCTTTTACACAGTTTCAGAACAATAGACAGCGAGCCAGACACAGCTGCAAATGGACAGATTGATGGTGGCTGAATCTACGGTCAAGAAGGGAGGGGCTCTGAAGGTCCTAAACCTGTAAGACAAAAAACAACAACAAAAAATAAAACGTCAATGCATGTATAGAAACTGAATGATGAACGAACTCTTACAAACTTGCAGTCAGAAAGATCGAGTCACACAAATAGTTATAATAGACAGACACTTGTTTGATGGATCCACCATTAGGAAGGAAGGGGGGGTACTGGAGTCAAGAAATCCTGTAAGACAAAAAAGAAAATCAATACATGTATAGAAACTGAATGATCACCTACCTGTTAGACAGTAGAAAACAGATAGACAACAAGCCGTACACAGTGACAGATGGATGGACCTTTGATGGACAGATGCACCATCAGGGAGGGAATGGGTAATGGCATCCTCTAAACCTGTAAGACAACAAAGAAAATCAATACATGTATAGAAACTGAATGATAACCTACCTGTTAGACAGTAGCAAACAGATAGACAACGAGCCGTACACAGTGACATATGGATGGACCCTTGATGGACAGATGCACCATCAGGGAGGGAAGGGGTAATGGCATCCTCTAAACCTGTAAGACAACAAAGAAAATCAATACATGTATAGAAACTGAATGATCACCTACCAGTTACACAGGTGCAGAAAGATAGAAAGCGAGCCGTACACAGTGGCAGATGGATGGAACCTTGATGGACAGATGCACCATCAGGGACGGAATGGGTAATGGCATCCACTAAACGTGTAAGAGAACAAAGAAAATCAATACATGCATAGAAATTGAATGATCACCTACCTGTTAGACAGGTGCAGACAGAAACACAGTGAGCCAGACAAAGCTGCAAATGGACAGATTGATGGTGGCTAAATCTACGGTCAAGGCGGGAGGGGCTCTTAAGGTCCTAAACCTGTAAGACAAAAAAAAAAAAAAAATCAATACATGTATAGAAACTGAACGATGAACTAACTCTTACACACTTGCAGTCAGAAAGATCGAGTCACACAAACAGTTGCAGTGGACAGACACTTGTTTGATGGATCCACCATTAGGAAGGAAGGGGGGGAGGGGTCCTGGAGTCCTGAAAGCCTGTAAGACAACAAAGAAAGTCAATACATGTATAGAGACTGAATGATCACCTACCTGTTAGACAGGCGCAGACAGATAGACAGCGAGCTGTACACAGGGACAGATGAATGGACCCTTGATGGACAGATGCACCATCAGGGAGGGAAGGGGTAATGGCATCCTCTAAACCTGTAAGACAACAAAGAAAATCAATACATGTATAGAAACTGAATGATCACCTACCTGTTAGACAGGTGCAGACAGATAGACAGCGAGCCGTACACAGTGGCAGATTGATGGAACCTTGATGGACAGATGCACCATCAGGAGGGAAGGGGTAATGGTATCCTCTAAACCTGTAAGACCAAAAAGAAAATCAATACATGTATAGAAACTGAAAGATGAACTAACTCTTAGACACTTGCAGTCAGAAAGATCGAGTCACACATAGTTGCAATGGACAGACACTTCATTAATGCATCCACCATTAGGAAGTGGGGGGGTCCTAGAGCCCTGAAAGCCTTTAAGACAACAAAGAAAGTCAATACATATATAGAAACTGAATGATGAACTAACTTTTACACATTTGCAGTCAGAAAGATCGTGTCACACAAATAGTTGCAATGGACAGACACTTGTTTAATGGATCCACCATTAGGAAGGAGGGGGTGGTCCTGGAGTCCTGACAGCCTGTAAGACAACAAAGAAAGTCAATACATGTATAGAAACTGAATGATCACCTACCTGTTAGACAGTAGCAAACAGATAGACAGTGAGCCGTACACAGTGACAGATGGATGGACCCTTGATGGACAGATGCACCATCAGGGAGGGAATGGGTAATGGCATCCTCTAAACCTGTAAGACAACAAAGAAAATCAATACATGTATACAAACTGAATGATCACCTACCTGTTTGACAGGTGCAGACAGATTGATTGCGAGGCGTACACAGTGGCAGATGGATGGAACCTTGATGGACAGATGCACCATCAGGGGAGGAAGGGGTAATGGCATCCTCGGAACCTGAAAGACAACAAAAACAGTAAATATAGGTTTTGAAACTGAAAGATCACTTACCTTTTACACAGTTGCAGAACAATAGACAGTGAGCCAGACACAGCTGCAAATGGACAGATTGATGATGGCTGAATCTACGGTCAAGGAGGAAGGGGCTCTGAAGGTCCTAAACCTGTAAGACAAAAAAAAAAAAATGTCAATACATGTATAGAAACTGAATTATGAACTAACTCTTACACACTTGCAGTCAGAAAGATCGAGTCACACAAATAGTTGCAATGGACAGACACTTGTTTGATGGATCCACCATTAGGAAGGAAGGGGGGCTCCTGGAGTCAATAAATCTTGTAAGACAACAAAGAAAATCAATACATGTATAGAAACTGAATGATCACCTACCTGTTAGACAGTAGAAAACAGATAGACAACAAGCCGTACACAGTGACAGATGGATGGACCTTTGATGGACAGATGCACCATCAGGGAGGGAATGGGTAATGGCATCCTCTAAACCTGTAAGACAACAAAGAAAATCAATACATGTATAGAAACTGAATGATAACCTACCTGTTAGACAGTAGCAAACAGATAGACAACGAGCCGTACACAGTGACAGATGGATGGACCCTTGATGGACAGATTCACCATCAGGGAGGGAAGGGGTAATGGCATCCTCTAAACCTGTAAGACAACAAAGAAAATCAATACATGTATAGAAACTGAATGATCACCTACCAGTTACACAGGTGCAGAAAGATAGAAAGCGAGCCGTACACAGTGGCAGATGGATGGAACCTTGATGGACAGATGCACCATCAGGGACGGAATGGGTAATGGCATCCACTAAACGTGTAAGAGAACAAAGAAAATCAATACATGCATAGAAATTGAATGATCACCTACCTGTTAGACAGGTGCAGACAGAAACACAGTGAGCCAGACAAAGCTGCAAATGGACAGATTGATGGTGGCTAAATCTACGGTCAAGGCGGGAGGGGCTCTTAAGGTCCTAAACCTGTAAGACAAAAAAAAAAAAAAAAATCAATACATGTATAGAAACTGAACGATGAACTAACTCTTACACACTTGCAGTCAGAAAGATCGAGTCACACAAACAGTTGCAATGGACAGACACTTGTTTGATGGATCCACCATTAGGAAGGAAGGGGGGGAGGGGTCCTGGAGTCCTGAAAGCCTGTAAGACAACAAAGAAAGTCAATACATGTATAGAGACTGAATGATCACCTACCTGTTAGACAGGCGCAGACAGATAGACAGCGAGCTGTACACAGGGACAGATGAATGGACCCTTGATGGACAGATGCACCATCAGGGAGGGAAGGGGTAATGGCATCCTCTAAACCTGTAAGACAACAAAGAAAATCAATACATGTATAGAAACTGAATGATCACCTACCTGTTAGACAGGTGCAGACAGATAGACAGCGAGCCGTACACAGTGGCAGATTGATGGAACCTTGATGGACAGATGCACCATCAGGAGGGAAGGGGTAATGGTATCCTCTAAACCTGTAAGACCAAAAAGAAAATCAATACATGTATAGAAACTGAAAGATGAACTAACTCTTAGACACTTGCAGTCAGAAAGATCGAGTCACACATAGTTGCAATGGACAGACACTTCATTAATGCATCCACCATTAGGAAGTGGGGGGGTCCTAGAGCCCTGAAAGCCTTTAAGACAACAAAGAAAGTCAATACATATATAGAAACTGAATGATGAACTAACTTTTACACATTTGCAGTCAGAAAGATCGTGTCACACAAATAGTTGCAATGGACAGACACTTGTTTAATGGATCCACCATTAGGAAGGAGGGGGTGGTCCTGGAGTCCTGACAGCCTGTAAGACAACAAAGAAAGTCAATACATGTATAGAAACTGAATGATCACCTACCTGTTAGACAGTAGCAAACAGATAGACAGTGAGCCGTACACAGTGACAGATGGATGGACCCTTGATGGACAGATGCACCATCAGGGAGGGAATGGGTAATGGCATCCTCTAAACCTGTAAGACAACAAAGAAAATCAATACATGTATACAAACTGAATGATCACCTACCTGTTTGACAGGTGCAGACAGATTGATTGCGAGGCGTACACAGTGGCAGATGGATGGAACCTTGATGGACAGATGCACCATCAGGGGAGGAAGGGGTAATGGCATCCTCGGAACCTGAAAGACAACAAAAACAGTAAATATAGGTTTTGAAACTGAAAGATCACTTACCTTTTACACAGTTGCAGAACAATAGACAGTGAGCCAGACACAGCTGCAAATGGACAGATTGATGATGGCTGAATCTACGGTCAAGGAGGAAGGGGCTCTGAAGGTCCTAAACCTGTAAGACAAAAAAAAAAAAATGTCAATACATGTATAGAAACTGAATTATGAACTAACTCTTACACACTTGCAGTCAGAAAGATCGAGTCACACAAATAGTTGCAATGGACAGACACTTGTTTGATGGATCCACCATTAGGAAGGAAGGGGGGCTCCTGGAGTCAATAAATCTTGTAAGACAACAAAGAAAATCAATACATGTATAGAAACTGAATGATCACCTACCTGTTAGACAGTAGAAAACAGATAGACAACAAGCCGTACACAGTGACAGATGGATGGACCTTTGATGGACAGATGCACCATCAGGGAGGGAATGGGTAATGGCATCCTCTAAACCTGTAAGGCAAGAAAGAAAATCAATACATGTATAGAAATTAAAAGATAACCTACCTGTAAGACAGTAGCAAACAGATAGACAACGAGCCGTACACAGTGACACATGGATGGACCCTTGATGGACAGATTCACCATCAGGGAGGGAAGGTGTAATGGCGTCCTCTAAACCTGTAAGACAACAAAGAAAATCAATACATGTATAGAAACTGAACGATCACTTACCTGTTAGACAGGTGCAGACAGAAAGACAGCGAGCCATACACAGTGGCAGATGGATGGAACCTTGATGGACAGATGCACCATCAGGGAGGGAAGGGGTAATGGCATCCTCTAAACCTATAAGACAACAAAGAAAATCAATACATGTATAGAAACTGAATGATCACCTACCTGTTAGACAGTAGCAAACAGAAAGACAACGAGCCATACACAGTGACAGATGGATGGACCCTTGATGGACAGATGCACCATCAGGGAGGGAAGGGGTAATGGCATCCTCGGAACCTGAAAGACAACAAAAACAGTAAATATAGGTTTTGAAACTGAAAGATCACTTACCTTTTACACAGTTGCAGAACAATAGACAGTGAGCCAGACACAGCTGCAAATGGACAGATTGATGTTGGCTGAACTTATGGTCAAGGAGGGAGGGGCTCTGAAGGTCCTAAACCTGTAAGACAAAAAAAAAGTCAATACATGAATAGAAACTGAATGAGGAACTAACTCTTACACACTTGCAGTCAGAAAGATCGAGTCACACAAATAGTTACAATAGACAGACACTTGTTTGATGGATCCACCATTAGGAAGGAAGGGGGGGTCCTGGAGTCAAGAAATCCTGTAAGACAAAAAAGAAAATCAATACATGTATAGAAACTGAATGATCACCTACCTGTTAGACAGTAGAAAACAAATAGACAACAAGCCGTACACAGTGACAGATGGATGGACCTTTGATGAACAGATGCACCATCAGGGAGGGAATGGGTAATGGCATCCTCTAAACCTGTAAGACAACAAAGAAAATCAATACATGTATAGAAACTGAATGATAACCTACCTGTTAGACAGTAGCAAACAGATAGACAACGAGCCGTACACAGTGACAGATGGATGGACCCTTGATGGACAGATTCACCATCAGGGAGGGAAGGGGTAATGGCATCCTCTAAACCTGTAAGACAACAAAGAAAATCAATACATGTATAGAAACTGAATGATCACCTACCAGTTACACAGGCGCAGAAAGATAGAAAGCGAGCCGTACACAGTGGCAGATGGATGGAACCTTGATGGACAGATGCACCATCAGGGACGGAATGGGTAATGGCATCCTCTAAACGTGTAAGAGAACAAAGAAAATCAATACATGCATAGAAACTGAATGATCACCTACCTGTTAGACAGGTGCAGACAGAAACACAGTGAGCCAGACAAAGCTGCAAATGGACAGATTGATGGTGGCTAAATCTACGGTCAAGGCGGGAGGGGCTCTTAAGGTCCTAAACCTGTAAGACAAAAAAAAAGTCAATACATGTATAGAAACTGAATGAGGAACTAACTCTTACACACTTGCAGTCAGAAAGATCGAGTCACACAAATAGTTACAATAGACAGACACTTGTTTGATGGATCCACCATTAGGAAGGAAGGGGGGGGGGTCCTGGAGTCCTGAAAGCCTGTAAGACAACAAAGAAAGTCAATACATGTATAGAGACTGAATGATCACCTACCTGTTAGACAGGCGCAGACAGATAGACAGCGAGCTGTACACAGGGACAGATGAATGGACCCTTGATGGACAGATGCACCATCAGGGAGGGAAGGGGTAATGGCATCCTCTAAACCTGTAAGACAACAAAGAAAATCAATACATGTATAGAAACTGAATGATCACCTACCTGTTAGACAGGTGCAGACAGATAGACAGCGAGCCGTACACAGTGGCAGATTGATGGAACCTTGATGGACAGATGCACCATCAGGAGGGAAGGGGTAATGGTATCCTCTAAACCTGTAAGACCAAAAAGAAAATCAATACATGTATAGAAACTGAATGATGAACTAACTCTTAGACACTTGCAGTCAGAAAGATCGAGTCACACATAGTTGCAATGGACAGACACTTCATTAATGCATCCACCATTAGGAAGGGGGGGGTCCTAGAGCCCTGAAAGCCTTTAAGACAACAAAGTCAATACATATATAGAAACTGAATGATGAACTAACTTTTACACATTTGCAGTCAGAAAGATCGTGTCACACAAATAGTTGCAATGGACAGACACTTGTTTAATGAATCCACCATTAGGAAGGAGGGGGTGGTCCTGGAGTCCTGACAGCCTGTAAGACAACAAAGAAAGTCAATACATGTATAGAAACTGAATGATCACCTACCTGTTAGACAGTAGCAAACAGATAGACAGCGAGCCGCACACAGTGACAGATGGATGGAACCTTGATGGACAGATGCACCATCAGGGAGGGAATGGGTAATGGCATCCTCTAAACCTGTAAGACAACAAAGAAAATCAATACATGTATACAAACTGAATGATCACCTACCTGTTAGACAGGTGCAGACAGATTGATTGCGAGGCGTACACAGTGGCAGATGGATGGAACCTTGATGGACAGATGCACCATCAGGGGAGGAAGGGGTAATGGCATCCTCGGAACCTGAAAGACAACAAAAACAATAAATATAGGTTTTGAACCTGAAAGATCACTTACCTTTTACACAGTTGCAGAACAATAGAGAGTGAGCCAGACACAGCTGCAAATGGACAGATTGATGGTGGCTGAATCTACGGTCAAGGAGGGAGGGGCTCTGAAGGTCCTAAACCTGTAAGTCGAAAAAGAAAATCAATACATGTATAGAAACTGAATGATGAACTAACTCTTACACACTTGCAGTCAGAAAGATCGAGTCACACAAATAGTTACAATGGACAGACACTTGTTTGATGGATCCACCATTAGGAAGGAAGGGGGGGTCCTGGAGTCAAGAAATCCTGTAAGACAACAAAGAAAATCAATACATGTATAGAAACTGAATGATCACCTACCTTATACACAGTTGCAGAACAATAGACAGTGAGCCAGACACAGCTGCAAATGGACAGATTGATGGTGGCTGAATCTACGGTCAAGGAGGGAGGGGCTTTGAAGGTCCTTAACCTATAAGACAAAAAATTAAAAAAAAAAATAAAAAATCAATGCATGTATAAAAACTGAATGATGAACAAACTCTTACACACTTGCAGTCAGAAAGATCAAGTCACACAAATAGTTACAATGGACAGACTCTTGTTTGATGGATCCACCATTAGGAAGGAAGGGGGGGGGGGTCCTGGAGTCCTGAAATCCTGTAAGACAACAAAGAAAATCAATACATGTATAGAAACAGAATGATCACCTACCTTTTAGACAGTAGAAAACAGATAGACAGCGAGCCGTACACAGTGACAGATGGATGGACCCTTCATGGACAGATGCACCATAAGGGAGGGAAGGGGTAATGGCATCCTCTAAACCTTTAAGACAACAAAGAAAATAAATACATGTATAGAAACTGAATGATCACCTACCTGTAAGATAGGTGCAGACAGATAGACAGCAAGCCGTACACAGTGGCAGATGGATGGAACCTTGATGGACAGATGCACCATCAGAGAGGGAAGGGGTAATGGCATCCTCTAAACCTGTAAGACAACAAAGAAAATCAATACATGTATACAAACTGAATGATCACCTACCTGTTAGACAGTAGCAAACAGATAGACAGCAAGCCGTACACAGTGGCAGATGGATGGAACCTTGATGGAAAGATGCACCAGCAGAGAGGGAAGGGGTAAAGGCATCCTCTAAACCTGTAAGACAACAAAAAAAAATCAATACATGTATAGAAACTGAATAATCACCTACCTGTTAGACAGTAGCAAACAGATAGACAAAGAGCCGTACACAGTGACAGATGGATGGACCCTTGATGGACAGATGCACCATCAGGGAGGGAAGGGGTAATGGCATCCTCGGAACCTGAAAGACAACAAAGACAGTCAATACAGGTTTTGAAACTGAAAGATCACCTACCTTTTACACAGGTGCAGAACAATAGACAGCGAGCCAGACAGCTGCAAGTGGACAGATTGATGGTGGCTGAATCTACGGTCAAGGAGGGAGGGGCTCTGAAGGTCCTAAACCTGTAAGACAAAAAACAAACAAACAAAAAAAAAACGTCAATACATGTATAGAAACTGAATGATGAACTAACTCTTACAGACTTGCAGTCAGAAAGATCGAGTCACACAAATAGTTGCAATGGACAGACACTTGTTTGATGGATCCACCATTAGGAAGGAAGGGGGGGTCCTGGAGTCAAGAAATCCTGTAAGACAACAAAGAAAATCAATACATGTATAGAATCTGAATGATCAACTACCTGTTAGACAGTAGAAAACAGATAGACAACAAGCCGCACACAGTGACAGATGGATGGAACCTTGATGGACAGATGCACCATCAGGGAGGGAATGGGTAATGTCATCCTCTAAACCTGTAAGACAACAAAGAAAATCAATACATGTATAGAAACTGAATGATCACCTACCTGTTAGACAGGTGCAGACAGGAAGACAGCAAGCCGTACACAGTGGCAGATTGATGAAACCTTGATGGACAGATGCACCATCAGGGAGGGAAGGGGTAATGGCATCCTCGGAACCTGAAAGACAACAAAGACAGTCAATACAGGTTTTGAAACTGAAAGATCACTTACCTTTTACACAGTTGCAGAACAATACACAGTGAGCCAGACACAGCTGCAGACGGACAGATTGATGGAGGCTGGATCTACGGTCAGCGAGGCAGGGGCTCAGAAGGTCCTAAACCTGTAAGACAAAAAAAGTAAATACATGTGTAGAAACTGAATGATTAACTAACTCTTACACACTTGCAGTCGGATAGATATCGAGTTACAAAAATAGTTTCAATGGACAGACACTTGTTTGATGGATCCACCATTAGGAAGGAGGAGGGGGGGTCCTGGGATCCTGAAAGCCTGTAAGACAAAAAAAAATGTCAATACATGTATACAAACTGAATGATCACCTACCTGTTAGACAGGTGCAGACAGATTGATTGCGAGGCGTACACAGTGGCAGATGGATGGAACCTTGATGGACAGATGCACCATCAGGGGAGGAAGGGGTAATGGCATCCTCTAAACCTATAAGACAACAAAGAAAATCAATACATGTATAGAAACTGAATGATCACCTACCTGTTAGACAGTAGAAAACAGATAGACAGCGAGCCGTACACAGTGACAGATGGATGGACCCTTGATGGACAGATGCAACATCAGGGAGGGAAGGGGTAATGGCATCCTCTAAACCTGTAAGACAACAAAGAAAATCAATACATGTATGGAAACTGAATGATCACCTACCTGTTAGTCAGTAGCAAACAGATAGACAGCGAACCGTACACAGTTGCAGATGGATGGACCCTTGATGGACAGATGCACCATCAGGGAGGGAAGGGGTAATGGCATCCTCTAAACCTGTAAGACAACAAAGAAAATCAATACATGTATAGAAACTGAATGATCACCTACCAGTTACACAGGTGCAGAAAGATAGAAAGCGAGCCGTACACAGTGGCAGATGGATTGAACCTTGATGGACAGATGCACCATCAGGGACAGAATGGGTAATGGCATCCTCTAAACGTGTAAGAGAACAAAGAAAATCAATACATGTATATAAACTGAATGATCACCTACCTTTTACACAGTTGCAGAACAATAGACAGTGAGCCAGACACAGCTGCAAGTGGACAGATTGATGGTGGCTGAATCTACGGTCAAGGAGGGAGGGGCTCTGAAGGTCCTAAACCTGTAAGACAAAAAACAAACAAACAAAAAAAAAACGTCAATACATGTATAGAAACTGAATGATGAACTAACTCTTACAGACTTGCAGTCAGAAAGATCGAGTCACACAAATAGTTGCAATGGACAGACACTTGTTTGATGGATCCACCATTAGGAAGGAAGGGGGGGTCCTGGAGTCAAGAAATCCTGTAAGACAACAAAGAAAATCAATACATGTATAGAATCTGAATGATCAACTACCTGTTAGACAGTAGAAAACAGATAGACAACAAGCCGTACACAGTGACAGATGGATGGAACCTTGATGGACAGATGCACCATCAGGGAGGGAATGGGTAATGGCATCCTCTAAACCTGTAAGACAACAAAGAAAATCAATACATGTATAGAAACTGAATGATCACCTACCTGTTAGACAGGTGCAGACAGGAAGACAGCAAGCCGTACACAGTGGCAGATTGATGAAACCTTGATGGACAGATGCACCATCAGGGAGGGAAGGGGTAATGGCATCCTCGGAACCTGAAAGACAACAAAGACAGTCAATACAGGTTTTGAAACTGAAAGATCACTTACCTTTTACACAGTTGCAGAACAATACACAGTGAGCCAGACACAGCTGCAGACGGACAGATTGATGGAGGCTGGATCTACGGTCAGCGAGGCAGGGGCTCAGAAGGTCCTAAACCTGTAAGACAAAAAAAGTAAATACATGTGTAGAAACTGAATGATTAACTAACTCTTACACACTTGCAGTCGGATAGATATCGAGTTACAAAAATAGTTTCAATGGACAGACACTTGTTTGATGGATCCACCATTAGGAAGGAGGAGGGGGGGTCCTGGGATCCTGAAAGCCTGTAAGACAAAAAAAAATGTCAATACATGTATACAAACTGAATGATCACCTACCTGTTAGATAGGTGCAGACAGATTGATTGCGAGGCGTACACAGTGGCAGATGGATGGAACCTTGATGGACAGATGCACCATCAGGGGAGGAAGGGGTAATGGCATCCTCTAAACCTATAAGACAACAAAGAAAATCAATACATGTATAGAAACTGAATGATCACCTACCTGTTAGACAGTAGAAAACAGATAGACAGCGAGCCGTACACAGTGACAGATGGATGGACCCTTGATGGACAGATGCAACATCAGGGAGGGAAGGGGTAATGGCATCCTCTAAACCTATAAGACAACAAAGAAAATCAATACATGTATAGAAACTGAATGATCACCTACCTGTTAGTCAGTAGCAAACAGATAGACAGCGAACCGTACACAGTTGCAGATGGATGGACCCTTGATGGACAGATGCACCATCAGGGAGGGAAGGGGTAATGGCATCCTCTAAACCTGTAAGACAACAAAGAAAATCAATACATGTATAGAAACTGAATGATCACCTACCAGTTACACAGGTGCAGAAAGATAGAAAGCGAGCCGTACACAGTGGCAGATAGATGGAACCTTGATGGACAGATGCACCATCAGGGACAGAATGGGTAATGGCATCCTCTAAACGTGTAAGAGAACAAAGAAAATCAATACATGTATAGAAACTGAATGATCACCTACCTTTTACACAGTTGCAGAACAATAGACAGTGAGCCAGACACAGCTGCAAATGGACAGATTGATGTTGGCTGAATCAACGGTCAAGGAGGGAGGGGCTTTGAAGGTCCTAAACCTATAAGACAAAAAAGAAAAAAAAAAAAAAAAAACATCAATGCATGTATAGAAACTGAATGATGAACTAACTCTTACACACTTGCAGTCAGAAAGATCGAGTCACACAAATAGTTACAATGGACAAACACTTGTTTGATGGATCCACCATTAGGAAGGAGGGGGGGGGGGGTCCTGCAGTCCTGAAATCCTGTAAGACAACAAAGAAAATAAATACATGTATAGAAACTGAATGATCACCTACCTGTTAGACAGTAGCAAACAGATAAACAGCAAGCCGTACACAGTGGCAGATGGATGGAACCTTGATGGAAAGATGCACCAGCAGAGAGGGAAGGGGTAATGGCATCCTCTAAACCTGTAAGACAACAAAAAAAATCAATACATGTATAGAAACTGTATAATCACCTACCTGTTAGACAGTAGCAAACAGATAGACAAAGAGCCGTACACAGTGACAGATGGATGGACCCTTGATGGACAGATGCACCATCAGGGAGGGAAGGGGTAATGGCATCCTCGGAACCTGAAAGACAACAAAGACAGTCAATATAGGTTTTGAAACTGAAAGATCACCTACCTTTTACACAGTTGCAGAACAATAGACAGCGAGCCAGACAGCTGCAAGTGGACAGATTGATGGTGGCTGAATCTACGGTCAAGGAGGGAGGGGCTCTGAAGGTCCTAAACCTGTAAGACAAAAAACAAATAAACAAAAAAAAAACGTCAATACATATATAGAAACTGAATGATGAACTAACTCTTACAGACTTGCAGTCAGAAAGATCGAGTCACACAAATAGTTGCAATGGACAGACACTTGTTTGATGGATCCACCATTAGGAAGGAAGGAGGGGGTCCTGGAGTCAAGAAATCCTGTAAGACAACAAAGAAAATCAATACATGTATAGAAACTGAATGATCACCTACCTGTTAGACAGTAGAAAACAGATAGACAACAAGCCGTACACAGTGACAGATGGATGGACCTTTGATGGACAGATGCACCATCAGGGAGGGAATGGGTAATGGTATCCTCTAAAACTGTAAGACAACAAAGAAAATCAATACATGTATAGAAATTGAATGATAACCTACCTGTAAGACAGTAGCAAACAGATAGACAACGAGCCGTACACAGTGACAGATGGAAGGACCCTTGATGGACAGATGCACCATCAGGGAGGGAAGGGGTAATGGCATCCTCTAAACCTGTAAGACAAAAAAGAAAATCAATACATGTATAGAAACTGAATGATCACCTACCCGTTACACAGGTGCAGAAAGATAGACAGCGAGCCGTACACAGTGGCAGATGGATGGAACCTTGATGGACAGATGCACCATCAGGTAGGGAAGGGGTAATGGCATCCTCTAAACCTGTAAGACAACAAAGAAAATCAATACATGTATACAAACTGAATGATCACCTACCTGTTTGACAGGTGCAGACAGATTGATTGCGAGGCGTACACAGTGGCAGATGGATGGAACCTTGATGGACAGATGCACCATCAGGGGAGGAAGGGGTAATGGCATCCTCGGAACCTGAAAGACAACAAAAACAGTAAATATAGGTTTTGAAACTGAAAGATCACTTACCTTTTACACAGTTGCAGAACAATACACAGTGAGCCAGACACAGCTGCAAATGGACAGATTGATGGTGGCTGAATCTACGGTCAAGGAGGGAGGGGCTCAGAAGGTCCTAAACCTGTAAGACAAAAAAAGTAAATACATGTGTAGAAACTGAATGATTAACTAACTCTTACACACTTGCAGTCGGATAGATATCGAGTTACAAAAATAGTTTCAATGGACAGACACTTGTTTGATGGATCCACCATTAGGAAGGAGGAGGGGGGGTCCTGGGATCCTGAAAGCCTGTAAGACAAAAAAAAATGTCAATACATGTATACAAACTGAATGATCACCTACCTGTTAGACAGGTGCAGACAGATTGATTGCTAGGCGTACACAGTGGCAGATGGATGGAACCTTGATGGACAGATGCACCATCAGGGGAGGAAGGGGTAATGGCATCCTCTAAACCTATAAGACAACAAAGAAAATCAATACATGTATAGAAACTGAATGATCACCTACCTGTTAGACAGTAGAAAACAGATAGACAGCGAGCCGTACACAGTGACAGATGGATGGACCCTTGATGGACAGATGCAACATCAGGGAGGGAAGGGGTAATGGCATCCTCTAAACCTGTAAGACAACAAAAAAATTCAATACATGTCTAGAAACTGAATGATCACCTACCTGTTAGTCAGTAGCAAACAGATAGACTGCGAACCGTACACAGTTGCAGATGGATGGACCCTTGATGGACAGATGCACCATCAGGGAGGGAAGGGGTAATGGCATCCTCTAAACCTGTAAGACAGACACAGCTGCAAATGGACAGATTGATGGTGGCTGAATCTACGGTCAAGGAGGGAGGGGCTCTGAAGGTCCTAAAACTGTTAGACAAAAAAAGAGTCAATACATGTATAGAAACTGAATGAGGAACTTACTCTTACACACTTGCAGTCAGAAAGATCGAGTCACACAAACAGTTGCAATGAACAGACACTTGTTTGATGGATCCACCATTAGGAAGGAGGGGGGGGGGGGGTTCTGGAGTCCAGAAAGCCTGTAAGACAACAAAGAAAGTCAATACATGTATAGAAACTGAATGATCACCTACCTGTTAGACAGGTGCAGACAGATAGACAGCGAGCCGTACACAGGGACAGATGGATGGACCCTTGATGGACAGATGCACCATCAGAGAAGGAAAGGGATAATGGCATCCTTTAAACCTGTAAGACAACAAAGAAAATCAATACATGTATAGAAACTGAATGATAACCTACCTGTTAGACAGGTGCAGACAGATAGACAGCGAGCCGTACACAGTGGCAGATGGATGGAACCTTGATGGACAGATGCACCATCAGGGAGGGAAGGGGTAATGGCATCCTCTAAACCTATAAGACAACAAAGAAAATCAGTACATGTATAGAAACTGAATGATCACCTACCTGTTAGACAGTAGAAAACAGATAGACAGCGAGCCGTACACAGTGACAGATGGATGGACCCTTAATGCACCATCAGGGAGGGAAGGTCTAATGGCATCCTCTAAACCTGTAAGACAACAAAGAAAATCAATACATGTATAGAAACTGAATGATCACCTACCTGTTAGACAGTAGCAAACAGATAGACAAAGAGCAGTACACAGTGACAGATAGATGGACCCTTGATGGACAGATGCACCATCAGGGAGGGAAGGGGTAATGGCATCCTCGGAACCTGAAAGACAACAAAGACAGTCAATACAGGTTTTGAAACTGAATAATCACCTACCTGTTAGACAGTAGCAAACAGATAGACAAAGAGCAGTACACAGTGACAGATAGATGGACCCTTGATGGACAGATGCACCATCAGGGAGGGAAGGGGTAATGGCATCCTCGGAACCTGAAAGACAACAAAGACAGTCAATACAGGTTTTGAAACTGAAAGATCACCTACCTTTTACACAGTTGCAGAACAATAGACAGCGAGCCAGACAGCTGCAAGTGGACAGATTGATGGTGGCTGAATCTACGGTCAAGGAGGGAGGGGCTCTGAAGGTCAAAAACCTGTAAGACAAAAAACAATCAAACAAAAAAAAAAACGTCAATACATGTATAGAAACTGAATGATGAACTAACTCTTACACACTTGCAGTCAGAAAGATCGAGTCACACAAATAGTTGCAATGGACAGACACTTGTTTGATGGATCCACCATTAGGAAGGAAGGGGGGGTCCTGGAGTCAAGAAATCCTGTAAGACAACAAAGAAAATCAATACATGTATAGAAACTGAATGATCACCTACCTGTTAGACAGTAGAAAACAGATAGACAGCGAGCCGTACACAGTGACAGATGGATGGACCCTTGATGGACAGATGCACCATCAGGGAGGGAAGGGGTAATGGCATCCTCTAAATCTGTAAGACAACAAAGACAGTCGATACAGGTTTTGAAACTGAAAGATCACTTACCTTTTACACAGTTGCAGAACAATACACAGTGAGCCAGACACAGCTGCAGACGGACAGATTGATGGAGGTTGGATCTACGGTCAGCGAGGCAGGGGCTCAGAAGGTCCTAAACCTGTAAGACAACAAAAGTCAATACATGTATAGAAACTGAATGATCACCTACCTGTTAGACAGTAGCAAACAGATAGACAACGAGCCGTACACAGTGACAGATGGATGGACCTTTGATGGACAGATGCACCATCAGGGAGGGAATGGGTAATGGCATCCTCTAAACCTGTAAGACAACAAAGAAAATCAATACATGTATACAAACTAAATGATCACCTACCTGTTAGACAGGTGCAGACAGAAAGACAGTGAGCCGTACACAGTGACAGATGGATGGACCCTTGATGGACAGATGCACCATCAGGGAGGGAAGGGGTAATGGCATCCTCTAAACGTGTAAGACAACAAAGAAAATCAATACATGTATAGAAACTGAATGATCACCTACCTGTTAGTCAGTAGCAAACAGATAGACAGCGAACCGTTCACAGTTGCAGATGGATAGACCCTTGATGGACAGATGCACCACCAGGGAGGGAAGGGGTAATGGCATCCTCGGAACCTGAAAGACAACAAAAACAGTAAATATAGGTTTTGAAGCTGAAAGATCACTTACCTTTTACGCAGTTGCAGAACAAAAGACAGTGAGCCAGACACAACTGCAATTGGACAGATTGATGGTGGCTGAAGCTACGGTCAAGGAGGGAGGGACTCTGAAGGGCCTAAACCTGTAAGACAAAAAACAAACAAACAAAAAAAAACATCAATACATGTATAGAAACTGAATGATCACCTACCTGTTAGACAGTAGCAAACAGATAGACAACGAGTCGTACCCAGTGACAGATGGATGGACCCTTGATGGACAGATGCAACATCAGGGAGGGAAGGGGTAATGGCATCCTCTAAACCTGTAAGACAACAAAGAAAATCTATACATGTATAGAAATTGAATGATAACCTACCTGTAAGACAGTAGCAAACAGATAGACAACGAGCCGTACACAGTGACAGATGGATGGACCCTTGATGGACAGATTCACCATCAGGGAGGGAAGGGGTAATGGCATCCTCTAAACCTGTAAGACAACAAAGAAAATAAATACATGTATAGAAACTGAATGATCACCTACCTGTAAGATAGGTGCAGACAGATAGACAGCGAGCCGTACACAGTGGCAGATGGATGGAACCTTGATGGACAGATGCACCATCAGAGAGGGAAGGGGTAATGGCATCCTCTAAACCTGTAAGACAACAAAGAAAATCAATACATGTATACAAACTGAATGATCACCTACCTGTTAGACAGTAGAAAACAGATAGACAACGAGCCGTACACAGTGGCAGATGGATGGAACCTTGATGGAAAGATGCACCAGCAGAGAGGGAAGGGGTAATGGCATCCTCTAAACCTGTAAGACAACAAAGAAAATCAATACATGTATAGAAACTGAATAATCACCTACCTGTTAGACAGTAGCAAACAGATAGACAAAGAGCTGTACACAGTGACAGATGGATGGACCCTTGATGGACAGATGCACCATCAGGGAGGGAAGGGGTAATGGCATCCTCGGAACCTGAAAGACAACAAAGACAGTCAACACAGGTTTTGAAACTGAAAGATCACCTACCTTTTAAACAGTTGCAGAACAATAGACAGCGAGCCAGACAGCTGCAAGTGGACAGATTGATGGTGACTGAATCTACGGTCAAGGAGGGAGGGGCTCTGAAGGTCCTAAACCTGAAAGACAAAAAACAAACAAACAAAAAAAAAGTCAATACATGTATAGAAACTGAATGATGAACTAACTCTTACACACTTGCAGTCAGAAAGATCGAGTCACACAAATAGCTGCAATGGACAGACACTTGTTTGATGGATCCACCATTAGGAAGGAAGGGGGGGGGTTCTGGAGTCCTGAAAGCCTGTAAGACAACAAAGAAAGTCAATACATGAATAGAAACTGAATGATCACCTACCTATTAGACAGTAGCAAACAGATAGACAACGAGCCGTACACAGTGACAGATGGATGGACCCTTAATGGACAGATGCACCATCAGGGAGGGAAGGGGTAAAGGCATCCTCTAAACCTGTAAGACAACAAAGAAAATCAATACATGTATAAAAACCGAATGATCACCTACCTGTTAGACAGTAGCAAACAGATAGACAACGAGCCATACACAGTGACAGATGGATGGACCCTTGATGGACAGATGCACCATCAGGGAGGGAAGGGGTAATGGCATCCTCGGAACCTGAAAGACAACAAAAACAGTAAATATAGGTTTTGAACCTGAAAGATCACTTACCTTTTACACAGTTGCAGAATAATAGACAGTGAGCCAGACACAGCTGCAAATGGACAGATTGATGGTGGCTGAACTTATGGTCAAGGAGGGAGGGGCTCTGAAGGTCCTAAACCTGTTAGACAAAAAAAAAAGTCAATGCATGTATAGAAACTGAATGAGGAACTAACTCTTACACACTTGCAGTCAGAAAGATCGAGTCACACAAATAGTTGCAATGGACAGACACTTGTTTGATGGATCCACCATTAGGAAGGAAGGGGGGGTCCTGGAGTAAAGAAATCCTGTAAGACAACAAAGAAAATCAATACATGTATAGAAACTGAATGATCACCTACCTGTTAGACAGTAGAAAACAGATGGCAATCCTCGGAACGTGAAAGACAACAAAAACAGTAAATATAGGTTTTGAAGCTGAAAGATCACTTACCTTTTACACAGTTGCAGAACAATACACAGTGAGCCAGACACAGCTGCAGACGGACAGATTGATGGAGGTTGGATCTACGGTCAGCGAGGCAGGGGCTCAGAAGGTCCTAAACCTGTAAGACAAAAAAAGCCAATACATGTATAGAAACTGAATGATCACCTACCTGTTAGACAGTAGCAAACAGATAAACAGCGAGCCGTACACAGTAACAGATGGATGGACCGTTGATGGACAGATGCACCATCAGGGAGGGAAGGGGGAATGGCATCCTTGGAACCTCAAAGACAACAAAGACAGTCGAAACAGGTTTTGAAACTGAAAGATAATTTACCTTTTACACAGTTGCAGAACAATAGACAGTGAGCCAGACACAGCTGCAGATGGACAGATTGATGGTGGCTGGATCTACGGTCAGAGAGGGAGGGGTTTAGAAGGTCCTGACCCTGTAAGACAAAAAAAAAAAAACAAGTCAATACATGTATAGAAACTGAATGATGACCTAACTCTTCCACACTTGCAGTCAGATAGATAGCGAGTCACACACACCATTGCAATGGACAGATCCTTGTTTGGTGGATCCACCATTAGGAAGGAGGAGGGTGGGGTCCTGGGGTCCTGAAAGCCTGTAAGACAACAAAGAAAGAGAGAACTTGTAAGACAAAAAAGAAAGTCAATACATGTTTAGAAACTGAATGAATATTTACCTCTTATACACTGTCATACAAATAATCAACCAAACAAAGTTGCAGATGGAAAGAGCCTTGTTGGCCAGGTTTGAACAAGTTAAAGTTTATTGAGGTTCCTGCTGGAACAGCCTGACAAAAGTGTGTTGCAGTAATCTAACCGTGAGTTTAAGTGTGTACTAGCTTTTCTGCATCCTGTAGAGATAAGGAATTTCTTAGTTTGCCAATGTAGAAAATCATCTGTTCTATGTATTTAGCTATATGTTGCTCAAATGATATATCTGAATCAAATAAGACACCAAGATTTGTAGATGCTTAACCTGGAATAATGGAAAAAACAGTTTACTTCTAGTGTCTTTTGGACCCAAAAAGAGAACCTCTGTTTTGTTACTTTTAAGAAGAACAAAGTCATTTGGCATCCAGAGTACATCATTCACACAGTCCTCAATTTTCTTTAATCTAGAGTTACCATCAGGTTTGGCTGATATATAGAGCTGTGTCATCTGCATCTGAAAGTTAACATCATGTCTGCTTATAACTGCCCAGTGGTAACATCTATAATGTAAATAATATATGCCCTTAAATAGAGCATTGTGGAACTCCAAATCAGACTTCTATGTAATTTAGAAATACTGACTGATAGGGTTCGTTTAGATATGATTTGAACCAAAATAGGGCTGTTCCTGTGATTCCAACCATGTTCTCTAATCTTTCTAAGAGAATAGTGTTATCTATAGTGTCAAAGGCTAAACTGAGGGTGAGTAGGGCTACATAACAAGAGGCAAGAAAGAGATCGTTTGTAATCTTCACTTGGGCTATCTGAATCCAGATTGGAATTTATCATACATTTAATTTTTACTCAGGTATAAGAAGAGTTGTTGAGCCACAGCATTTTCTAATATCTTGGACAGAAATGTTAAGCTTGAGATGGGTCTGTAATTGACAAGATTTAGATTCTTAATCAAAGGTTTTATAACAACAAATTTAAGGGATTTGGGTACATGGTCTTAGGTAAGGGATGCATTTACTATTGTTAAAGGAGGTCTGATTATAATTGGGAGTAATTCTGACAGTATTTTAGAGGGAATCGGGTCGAGTGTACAGGTTGTAAAATTTATTGAAGAAATACTTTTTTGTTAGTTCTGGCTGTGGAAGTGTGTAGAAGACACCCAGCCTTTATTCTACAACTAATTTATGTTCTAAATCAGCTACAACGGGTGACAGCCATGTTTAATTTAATAAGGAGTGTTGGATTTGTTGTCAAATATTTTCTATTTTATTATTAAAATAGTCCATAAAAATATTACTGGTCAAGGTAGTAGGGATCTGGGGTTGAGAATTTGCCCAACATACCTGACTTGGGTTGTATATTTAACAGTCTAAATTTAAATTTATTTGTGGAAGTTACTTGTACTGATAAGATTTGATACATATGCTTCCTTTTTCCCCCCCTTAAGATTGTTAAAACCAATTTTCTGTTCTCTATATATGCTCGATACTGCAGGGTTTGTTTGAAATGTGAGCAAGTGATACTAATATTACTTTTTTAATACAAGCAGAGAAAGGGCAGAACAAATGGTTTGAATGCAGTAAATTATCACTTACCTGACAGATCTCAGGCAGCACAGGTGTAGCCTTTCTCGGTGGTAGAGGACAGAACGTCAAACCTGCAGTCAGCAGTGGAGCGTGAAGAGTCAGCTGAACGGCTTGCTTCCTCGATCCTGGTGTCTGTTTTCTTCCAAACGGTGTCTGGAATTTAGTGTACTAGAGGTCTTCCAGGCATTCCAGCATTACCCTTTGGGCCCTATATTTAATAGGGTCTTACAATAAAATCTCCAACAATGAGAACACCGTCTGCAGTAGTTGCCCTCTCTGCTGGAGCATGCAGAGCACTAGACAAAGTCGATAAAGGCCCAGTTGCTTCAGGGTTGAACAATATCTCTCTCAGTAAATCGCTCAAAGAAAAAAAATTAAAATAAACATCAGCTCCCACCTTAGGCCTTCCACTTCCTTTTTGTTTTTCTTTTTTCTGGCCCAGGGAGAAAGGGAATTGCGCAATATGCAGAGGTGGTCAGAGTTAGGGGACCTGTTGATAATAGGTGCCTTCCTCAAACTTTTCCACATCTGTTGAAGAAAAAATTAAGAAAAACTTGTTAACTTGTTTACTGTAAATGCAGTGTCTTGTCTGCTAATGTTACTGAACATGTATACATTACTCTGTATTTAAAAGTGAAAATTAATTAGAACATTTTTGTGTAGAATGTAAGCTAATTACAAATAATGCTAATGATAGTGGGTACGATACACACTCAGTGCAGCATACGGAATGATGAAGCATCTGGTGCTAAGGTGGTGGTATGGGGGCCCCAAAATGAAAATCTGCTTAGAGCGCAATAAAGTCCTGGGCTGGCCCTGGTCACGCGGATGCTTCCAGGGCCTCTCCATGGCCACCATATTCCTCGAAAGTAAACACAGAAGTTAGTTAGTAAAGCAAACTAATGTAAAGTAAGACACACAGCAGACAGCACAAGATCATAGTTTTATCAAGGATAAAAGGATAAGGGAAATAAAGTAAAAAAAAAAATAATAATAATAATAAAGGGAAATTTATACAATATAAAATTCTGCACTGGTATTATTGGACACATTGTAGGCTCTTTAAAATAGGACTAACAAATAGTAGTTTATGTTGGAAGTGTAAAAAAGAAATGTGAACCTTTTTTCATTTCATATGGGAATGACACATGGTTAAACCATTTTGGCACAGTATGCTGGTATTTTTGGACACATGGGCGAGAGTAGCCCTGCCAGTCTCTCCCCACTTATGTCTCTTGGGAAATAAAACAGAAACCCCAAATCTAACAAAAGGCGTATATTCAGTTTTGATGGTGGGGATAACCTCAGCCATCAGAGTTATGGGCATGTAGAGTTAAAGGGCCTGTAGAACTGGGGATTTGGGATTATTTCAAGGATCATCTAATTTCTAACTAACAGCATGATTATAAGACTAAAACTAAGATGTTTGTATACCTTATTATTTCACTTTATAATTATTATTGAAGGATGGGTGTTTGTACAATGTGTATCAGTATGTATATCTGTACCAAATGAGCTTTTGTTTACTGTGTTAAACTACAAAAAAAAAATAAAAAATGACTAGGAGTAGCAAGTAGATAGGCAAGTAAAGACCGGGATAGACAAAAGAGGCCTTGAGGATGTACGGATGGAAAAGAGCATTGTAGAGGGACAGACAGGAAAGCAACCCACAGAATCTTACTAAACTCAGTTAACATGGCTGCATAAATCTAACCTCCCATACCCAATCTCACCACTTTCACGGGTGGTACCATTTCCACACATTTCTAAGACAAAGATGTTGCATTTCAAAGAACAAAGATCATACAAGATAACATTCATTACAGTATAACACTTCACCGAAGTGTATCGGGTTGTCTTACTAACAAGCCAAAAACAAAAAAAAAACAACAACAAAAAAAATTAAATAAAACACAAACACAGACCAGGCCACAGACAGACAGGCTAAGTCTGAGCTGCTTTGAGGTGTCGCCCAGGTTTCACCGCATTGAGACTGTGTCTGTGCCCCGAATTAAACCCAAACACAGAACATTTAAATCAGCTTGTTTTATTAATTTACTTAGTGTTAAATTCTCACATTCAAATGATAAAAGCACCATCTCAGACCTAAAGCACGGTCTACTTAAAATTAGATCATTAACCATGAAAGCAGTCACTGTAAATGAAATTCAGTGATCAGAAATTAGATGTCTGAAACCTGTATTAGACCTGATCAATATACAGCACTAAATGAAGCCACCCCCGCAGGTTATAAATATGTACATAGCACTAGATTATCAGGCAGAGGAGGTGGAGTTTGCATAATCTACCAGAATACACTTGATATTCAAAAACACTGTATCACCTTCACTTCTTTTGAGATTCTCTACATTAATATATCAAATCCAGCCACAAATAAAAATGCATTCACACTAATTAATATTTGTAGGTCTCCAGCACCCTTTTAAAAAGAATTTAGTGATTTTGCTGCAGACTTGGCAGTGTGCAGTGACAAAGTTAGAATAGTAGGAGACTTTAATATTCATTTTGAAAAAGCAGACGATCCATTAACAAAGGCGCCTGCGTCGATCTTAGATTCTGTCTGCATCACACAAAACATAACTGAAACCACACATTACTGTAATCATACCCTAGATTTAGTCCTGACCCTGTGTGATAGCACTGATAATCTAAATATTCTACCTCAAACCTTAGTAACATCAGACCATTACCTAATCTCCTATGAGCTACATGTTAGGCAAAATGTTAATTTGGCCCCTTGCCACTTTCTAAAACATGCAATAATCCAATGACCACTGTACAGTTTACTGAAAATCTCCCAGACCTATCGACCTTAGCTTACAGTCCATCAGATTAAACATAGCTAGATAGATTAACAAACGGTCTTTAACATACCCTTCAATTAACCTTAGACAAACTGGCTCTGCTCGCACAGTGGTACAGTGATCAAACTCGTACCTTAAAACAAACAGCGCAGAAACTAGAGCCAAAATGGCGGACAACCAAACTAGAGGTGTTCCACTCTGCCTGGAAGGACAGCCTTAGTCAATATAGAAAGGGACTCAGCGTATTTGGCCTCACTGATCTAAAATTACAAAAACAATCCCAGAGTACTTTTTAGTGAGATCTCTAAACTTACTAAAAGGCAGGCAGATACTCAACCCCAGATTCCAGCTTCTTTAACCAGTAATGTTTTTATGGACTATTTTAATAATAAAGTAGAAAGCATTAAACAACAAATCCAACACTCCTTATTAAATCAAACATTTGACCTTAAATCTAAATTGCTTGGTGTAGCTACTTTAGAACATAACTTAGTTGTAGAACAAAGGCTGGAAGCCTTCTAACCACTTCCACAGCCAGAACTAGAAAAAAATATTTCCTCAGCAAATTGTACAACCTGTACACTTAACCCAATTCCCTCTAAAATACTAAAAGAAATACTCCCATTATAATCAGACCTCTTTTAACAAATAAATTAAATAAAGTAAATTCATCCCTTAGCTTAGGGCATGTACCCAAAACCCTTAAATCAGCAGTCATAAAACCATAAAACCTAATCAAGAAACCAAATCTTCTAGTCCATCCATGAATAAGAAATTCCTATCTGGATTCAAACCCCATTGTAGCACAGAGACAGCCCTAGTGAAGATTGTAAAGATCTCTTTCTTGCCTCTGCTCAAGGCTACGTATCTTTATTAGCCCTACTAGACCTCAGTGCAGCCTTTGATACAATAGTTCACACTATTCTACTAGAAAGATTAAAGAAAATGGTTGAAATCACAGGAACAGCCCTATCGTGGTTCAAATCATATCTAACTGAACACTATCAGTTTGTAAAGATAAAAGATTTATCTTCAAATTACACAAAAGTAAGATATGGAGTTCCACAATGCTCTATTTTAGGACTGCTATTATTTACATTATACATGTTACCACTGGGCAGTTATAAGCAGACATGGCAATAATTTCCATTGTTATGCAGATGACATGCAGCTCTATAGATCAGCCAAACATGTTGATAAATTTAGAGTAAAGAAAATGGAGGACTGTGTAAAGGATATGAAACTCTGGATGTCACATAACTTACTTCTTCTTAACAGTAACAAAACAGAACTTCTCTCTTTATGTCCAAAAGACACTAGAAATAAACTATTTTTATTTAGACTTAATGTTAGACTTGGCTGAGTTTTCCATTATTCCTGGTCCAGCAGCTAAAAATCATTTGACAGAATAAAGATTTGAATAAAGTAAATCATCACTTACCTGACTGGTGTGATTGGGTAAGGTCTTGGTGTAGCACCTTCTCGATGTTTCCGGGGAGCACAACAGATTCCAGGCAGCAGAGGTGAAGCCTTTCTCTGTGGTAGAGGACCGGACGTCATACCCAATTTCATCACTTTAACTGGTGGTACTATTTCTATATATTTCTCAGACTAGGAGAAGCTGCATTTGCAAACACTAGTAAATAAAACTTCACCGAAATTAATCTGGCTGTCTTACTAATGAGCTAAAAAACACAGTCACTTGTTAGTACATCCAAGCACATTTTACCTTGAGTTTGGAAAGCTCAGTCAAGTTAGTTTGATATTGGATCATTAGATATTCACTTTGCCCCTCCTCTCACTCAATTCAGGAGTGATACCTTTGTCTTCTGGGTGTAAAGTTTATCCCAATGTCCATAAAAAGAGTTGGTTAGTTAGTTGTAAGGACTGCAAATAGAGAAACAAACAAACAAACAAACAGAAAACAAGACAAAAGTGAAGCTTTCTGCAAAAGCAGAACAGCACAAAATCTCATGAATAAAACATACACAAAGCTTGACTGAATATATAAAGAATTAAATGACAGCAAACTTACAGTGAGTATTAGAACCTATAGTTCCACCAATAAGGATCTTCATTACAGTGAGGCCTACAATGAGGCCTAAAGTGAGCCACAACTAAACCACTTTGCTGCTGCTTAGTTCCCTCCTTTTGGCCTACTTCCCCTGGCCTACTTCCAATATACTGCCACATAGTGGATGGAGTAGGAATTACCATGGAAAAAACACTGTCACAACACTGGAGTCACACGAGTGTCAGCAATCAAGTAGGCCTAAGTTTTAGGATTTTTTATACCAATATAGAAAATAGGCAAGTGGCTTAAAGTTCCAACCACAACAGGCCCAATGAGACCTAAAGAACCAGCACAACAGGCCCAAGGATAATGATAATTACAAATCAATACACATAACTAATCATCAAAATTATTGCATTTTCAACTAAAAAAAACATTCTGTTAATAGTCATATCTCATATGAAGACTTTTGTATCCTTTGAAAAGAACTAAATCTGACATGTGTGACTGTCTCCTATAAATACTTATAAATAAATGAGTACATTGTAAGGTGAATGCTGTGCCAAGGTCCTGTACAATTGTTTCATATTTTAGTGACAAATAATTAGCAATTTAATACATTTATAACTATTTTACAAAGTTAGTGAGATAATGTTTACATC
The DNA here is from genome assembly GCF_030463535.1 of Salminus brasiliensis. Classification (NCBI taxonomy): domain Eukaryota; kingdom Metazoa; phylum Chordata; class Actinopteri; order Characiformes; family Bryconidae; genus Salminus; species Salminus brasiliensis. The sequence continues at coordinate 13,835,576 of NC_132898.1, read as the reverse complement.
AATCCAGGTGCTTTAAATCTCTCCCACATGGTGAGGTTTATGGTTTATTTATTTAACAATGGTATCGGATCGGTACCGTGTATCGATCAATAAGCGTATGTATTGGTATTGGAACTGAAAAAGGTTGGTGCATCTGTAAATGTAACATTTAGGAAACAGCATATGACAGCATTATTGTAAGGCATTTCTGGCAACTTCACTGGTTAATAGAATATGCCTACATTGATAAATCCCCTTAGGTTTCACTCTGATTGGCGAATGTTTAACATGTCAAATGTATGCTTGAATGTGATTGGCTAATGGCAACCACAATAATTGACATATCAAGTCCTCTGGTCTGACTATTATTGAATAGGCTAAAGATGCAGCAAGTAAAATTGTAGCTTGACTGGATGAATGGTTTCTAAGAACCAGTTATGTACTACTGGCCTCGCTTTCTTGAGACAAATGTCCACCAAACTTGACATGCCCCCTCAAAATAATGTGCTGAACAAATTTTGTTAAAATGAGCTTAAGTGTTCAAAAGGTACAGGTTGACATTATTCATTCTAATTATTATTAATTATAAATATCGCAGGTATTTTGCTACCAGATATGTGAGGATTGGTAAAAAAAAATCCTAGAAGTAGGAAGGATCAAGAAATCAGCCAAAAAAATAAAAAAATATTTTTTTAGTGAATGTCATTTTTCTTGGCCGAGTTTTTCACAGCTGCTGTAACTTGTTTGGTGTTTCTGGGATTTACGGCTCTTTATGGCAGGAGTAAACAGACCCAAAGTGTCATTCACAGTGCTGAGGCAAGACTCCAGCTCATTTCTCCAACCTGATTACAAAAATGCAGCCTACCTCGACTGCAGCCTAGACTTTGTATTGCAGCTAAAGACACCAATATGAGTGTATTTACACATAAGTGCACCGATCACCCAAAACTAGAGCTGAAACAGTATGAAAATTGAATGTCACGATTATAGTAACATTAATGCTTGATATGGTTATCAGTATTATCACATGCTGTTACAATGTGCTGAACAGTTAAAAAAATACTGAATTACATACTGAAATTTCAGGCTTTTCTTACTGTAGTTGTGTCAGTAGTGGCGTGGTGGCGCTGTAACATAATCAGTACAGTGCACTGGGGAAGTCAGCGTGCTGTGAGCCACAGATAGAAGTCTTACTACACAGCAGCACTTCCACCAAACAGTGCATGATAAGTCATGTCTATTCAGCAGTAGGCTCGACGATTCCCAATTTGGGTTCAAAGAATCATTAGGGACACTTTTCACCTCAGCCACACACTTCCATCCGGGAGGAGATAAAGGACCATCCTTGCCAGAATTGCTGCCAGAAATCCACAGAGCTGCTAATCTGCAAACTGTCCTTCCAGCTTCCAGCAGTTCTCCTCAGTGCACAAGAACATCCAGGGCTTCAAGGGCCGATCTCCACCCCTAGATCTCCGCTCCCATGGCCCTCCATTAGGCTATCGAGGGCTACTGGGTGGGTCAGTCTGAAGACCCTAACCTGTGCGCTATCCACACCAAAAGAATCACCCTCATGCCTAAACACATCCAGCTGGTCGGCGGAGAGCCCGCAAACCAGGGCACCCAAAATACCCAACAGCCCTGTTAAGACCCACCTACCCAGTGTTGCCAACTTATATTTAGTGACTTTTCAGACCCCTCTAGAGACTTTTTTTAAGCGACTAGCAACAAATCTAGCGACTTTTTCTGGTGTTATTGGAGACTTTTGGAGACTCTGAGGTGAACACATGTTCTTCAGTTACTGTCCTTAGCAGCAGGTGCTGCCGTGAGCCCCGTCCCTCACAGTCAGAGCAGACCCACACCGCTCCACGTACACACTGCAAATGAACTGCGCATACCCAAAGCCTCCGCTGACCCCCCCCCAAAACTAAAAACTAAAAAAAGAGTAAGTAACTCTTTTAACGTAACTGCCGGTCTCAAGCCCGGATAAAGACGGAGGGTTAAATGTACAGTAGCAGTTCCACACCACATAACACACTTTTGATTCAATTTGATATGCTAACATTTAACAGGACAAAATTTATTTATTTAATTTACGTACAAATGATTTATGTAATGTGGGTCTAGACAATGCTTTAAAATAGTATGAAGTTATTTTGTGAAGTAAAAGCCTATTTCAAAGGCAAAGAAAAAAAAGAATCAACAGAAGAAGTTGATTTATTCGGAGTTCATTTGTAGCTCTAACACATTTAGGGTGTTTTTACTCACTTTTTTCTCTCCCAAACGTCATCCCTTTATTCTACAGCTTCAAACACCAGCAAATAATTAATTATGCAAATTGGGCGATGGCGTCATTTAGCGACTTCTGGCGACTTTCTGGACAGACAACAGCTCCTTTCCTTACTGAGGAGTTGGCAGCACTGCACCTACCCCTGTCAGCGCAGTCAGCGCAGTCAGCACTGCAGTGCTGTAGTCAATCAACCAATTAACCACCAAGTTCAGCTCTATTCAGGATGGGCTGGAGAATATGCTCCTCATTATGAAGACACACACACTTTTTGAAAACGTTGCTGGACACAGGCATTGATATAACCGAGGAGGAGGCACAGAAATTCAGAGGTAAGAGTTTTGTGATCTTATTAAGTGACTTTTACTTATTTTAATAGTAAAATCTCTCAGGAGCTGCTAAAGTAATGCTAATGTACCAACAGCTGTGCTAGCTAGCTAAGTTAGCAAGTGCTATCTTCTCAATAAAGCTGTACAGGAAGATCCTGCTCATCTTAGCTCTTCTGTTTGAAACAGATTTGGAAGTCATATTAATAAACAGCTGTTTTGGTGTTTAGTTCAGCAGTAGGTCTGTGGGTTGGAGTTACATGCAAGCTAAGCTGCTAACGACGGAGATTAGCTTAACACTGAAGTGCTCTCATGACTCCAGCTTTAGCAGACAGTGAGCTTTTCTCTAGTCCTACATGCTCTAAATGTATGTAGTCGAGTGAGCACTAAATGAGAGCATTGTAAGCTTTAATTTGGGTCAATTACAGCTAAGGTTACCTGAGGCTTTCTAAAAAAGTCTCTCTGTTAGCCTCGATTCTCGTCTTATAAGAGGCTGCACTGCATGCAGAGAGCAGTTTAATCAGGGGTTACTGGTCCTGCACTCCGGCGCTAGGCAGCTGCTTTGCTAGAGGAATGAATCATACAGATATATGTAGTAATGTAGCTTAGCTAGCTGGCTAACTGGGGTCAGTTAGACTTTACAGACTGGTTGGTGTGAGTGTTTAGCTGCCCCCCCTCACTAGCTGCCCCCCTCACTAGCTGCCCCCCCTCACTAGCTGCATCGTGAATTAGCATGAGGCTGAAGGTGGTGTCTTTATTTCCAGCTTCTTATTCTGATTTTCTGCTGAATTTGCTGTTAAAAGGTAACATGGAACATTTAGTGCTTTTTTACAGACATTTACAACAAAAGCTTTAAGAGGCTTAAACTTTCCAGACGCCTGGTTCTTATCACCACGGCTGTAAAAATGACTGTACTGTAAGAATTACTGAACACATTTGATTGATTTTGTTGCTCTTGGTGTGCAGGTATCCCACCAATGCAGAGTATCTCCAAGTTACCAAAGCTTTAATGGTGAAGAGCTCTTTCCTGAGGGATGTTGAGGAGAAGGGTTATGTAAGTTTGTTTAAGAATGATTTTATTATGGTTGATCACAGAAGAGTAGTTGGTGTAATATTGGTGGAGAGATTTGAGTAATTCTCTTTTTATGGTTGGGACTGATAACTTATGTCTTTGACAAAGGAATCATGCGTTGGGTAAGTGGAATAAAGTAATGGGGAAAACAGCAGAGCCATCATGTCATGTGATGAACCAACTTCATCTGAATAATTGTGTCTTTTATAGTCTATTAAAATATATTTGACTGTTCTAGGTTTTTTACTCTTTACTACTGCCTTCATCTCTACACTTTATTGCAACATCATAATGAAGCTTTTGTGTATTTTCTGCTTTTGTCTTACAGTGTATGATGAGGTTGATGCCATCCATCCTGTGATTGTGAACATCTGTCACTGCTTCAGCTGAAACAGTGCTGCGAGTTTTCCTCTAAAGGACTTCTAGATGATCCTCAAGAGATGTTCAGCAAAAGTGTAAGCACACCATTTTCATCTCCACCAGCGGACCTACAGAAGACTCTTAAATTCAGTGATGCTCTCAGAGGTGTACAGGTTCAAGGGAAGGTGCTTCAGTGTGTATCTAATATTACACTAAATTATGTAAGTATTCCCTTGATGTTGGTGTAACGGGCCGTCTGCATACTGAAGTGATTCCATTGTTTTGGAAAGTCACGTACTTACTAAACATGGACACTGTGTGGGTTCTGTTAGGTAAACTGTTGCTTCTGGTTTCTGGTGGGTGTTTTTCTTTTTAATAAGGTTGATCTTTTCCGGAGTATAAACGTTTTTTGTTTTTTTTTTGGAATAACTTTTTTATCATCACCTCCATAAACCTTCTGTTGAGATGAATTTCTGTTTCTGATGCTCTTTCAATTAATGCTAAAGTTGAGTGTTTTATATTAAATAAACAGCATAGAAAGACATTGTGAACATGTGTGGATCTTTTAGGTACATTTTAGTCACACTTCTTAGGGTACTTAATAATAAAAAATACTTCTGTGATGACTCTCTGTGTGACCGTGGAGTATGGCAGCTCCACTGTGGCAGATGGGGGCCCTGCAATAGGTGGTGAGAAATGCCTTCCATGAGACACGTTCCTTATCGGCACTGTGTGTAAAAAGCTTGCAGCATCATTAGGAACACCTTTCACCCCAGCCACACACTGTATAACCACCTACAATCCAGGAGGAGAGGATCAAACCAATGAGATGAGACTGTCAGTGTTTGTGTTGTAATATTTCACATCAAAATATTTATATCTAGTACAATCTACTGTCTTGGCACGTGTAAAGCCACAATATGACAGGAATGACATTCTTTCACTTTTCTTGGCAAAGTCACCTTCATGAATACTGGCAGCCGGTTATTTATTTCAGTGGACTTTGTTTACCTTACAATTCATAAAGTAATGTGAAGGAAAGGACACTCTCCCTCTCTATGGAGTTCACTTTTTCTGCACTCGAGAGTCTAATACAGTGTCTTTAATATTCTCTAATTCACTCACTATTAAGGGCACAGAAGCCGTTCACTCGAATAGAAGAGTGCACTTCTATATAGTGAGGAGGAATCCCTTTGGAATTGACCTCATGGATGGAGCTTGGATGTCACCATGTGGTCAAACTGATAAACTGCAAGAGTTATACATAGATGCACATATTGACAAATTGTATGATTGTGTCCGTTATTGATACTCTGTATAAAAAAAAAGTGTCATTATTTATCAAAACAAATCTGTATAAATAAAATACATAAAAAATCTGTAACAGATTTTAGCTGTTGTGCCTTTTTAACAAAACAAAAATCTGTAAAAATAAATGAATTTTAATTTTAAATAGCAGAATCTGAGGTAAATGGAGAATCAGAGGTATTGCCTACCCTATGAGACGGTACATGTTCTACATCTACAAACTGTAAAACCATAGAGTCACATTTTAATAAGTTATGAACTGTGATTTATTCTTACATTTCTAATATTTCAGTCAAGTGGCTTTTACTGTGACTTCAGCTCTGTACAAGTACACAGTGAAATGAAATGGTGACAACATTAAACTAAAGACACTACAATAACTACAGTAACTACGACTCCTCGCTGAGTAGAGGGGTGATTATAAGGTGTGTAACCCTGTTAAAATAAGCTCCTATTTCTGAGCTCTTCTATAGAGTCTGTGCTTTTCCCCTTCTCTCCCCTCTTCACTTCTCCTTACAGTCTTCAAGCGGGAGTCTGTCGTGTCCAGAGCTGATGCTGACTCGACATTTTTGTGAGCAGTTATGGAAGTTAAAAACGCTGCTAAACGCTGCAGTTTAAGGAGGGATTGTGAGTAAATAAGTGTATATTTATGTGTTGATAATGGGGGTTAAAAGGTCATTAAAACAGCCGGAGTATAAATGAGAGATAAACCTTGGTCAAAGAGTTCGTTTCAGCTGCTAAGCTGTAGGCTAGCAGGCGGAGGCTAGCGGGATTAGCGTCTTGCTAAAGTGTAAATATACGATGTTAAGTGTAAAATCCTGCTGTTTACGGACTCAGAGACATGCTGAGATGAATATGATTGTCATGCAGTCTTGCTGAACTTAGTGCTGTATGGTACAGGTTGTTTTATTGACGGGAAAAGCGAGCGAATTTTCCTGTGTCCAAGAACCCGAGACTACACTTCCCAGAGTACTGTGCGAATGACCTCAGTAGCGCGAGCTCCCCAAACAGAGCTGCAGAGAAAGATACACACACACACACACACACACCCCTCAGTCTACCCGGGTAGTGAAGTGGGGGGAGAAGAAACCAGAAAGGAACATTGATTATAACAAAAGGAAAAAACTGTTGCTTCTCTTTTCAAGGTCAAAAGACTGTTTTATTGTTGAAAGTTGAGTTAAATATCTCAGGAATACTTGATCCTGAAGTTTATTATTTTTTATTATTTTCTGTGAATAAATATATGATTGTATCTTTAACCCTGTACTCCCTGGTCTGTTGCACCTCTGTCCAAGCTCTCCTTAGTGAACCTAGTGAGATATCGACGCTGGTCCAAACCCCTGAAGAACCCAAACCTATGGTTGACCTCTCCCTCAATAGCAGTTCCTATTGTGGTGTAACGACCTGTGTAGACTGTGAGTTAGCTAACGTAGCTACTGCGTTACGTATATGTGCTACAGGTGCAAAGATATTTAACAGGTAGGTAGTGAGAATAAGGAGCATAGAAATGTAACATGCCGTGACATCATATAAAACACGGCAGGTACTGAGGTAGTAAAGTATGGAATATATAAATAAGATAAATAGAATGCAGACATATTAAAATGCTATGGGTCGTGGTGAGGGGTCTCGTTCATTCTCTGTTGTTTAAAGGTCTGACTGCTTGTGGGACAAAGCTATTGCAGAGCCGTGCAGTGACAGCACGGATGCTCCTGTACCTTCTACCAGACCACCAAAAAGTCCATGTGAGGGATGAGTGGGGTCCTTCACAATGCTGATGGCCTTACGGGTGCAGCGTGTGGTGTGAATGTCTGTGACAGAGGGGAGAGAGACCCCTATGATCTTCTCAGCTGTCTCACTATTCTCTGTAGGGTCTTGCGGTCTGAGGCATTGCGATTCCCAAACCGGGCGATGATGCAGCTGCTCAGGATGCTCTCCACAGTCCCCCTATAGAACATGGTGAGGACTGGAGGAGGAATGTGAGCTTTCCTCAGTCTGCAGGAAGTAGAGGCGCTGCTTTCTTGGCTATGGAGCTGGTGATGAGGGATCACATGAGGTTCTCTGTGATGTAGAATAATAATGATGAACAATATTTAAATCCAGCATAAATGAACCATCCCCACATTCCCCAATAAACACACAGAGTGCAGCATGTTGGGTGCACATTCCTACCAGAGCACCACAGATAGAAAATGATGCTCTAACCCACCAGTTATAGTAGATATATGACTGTCATCATGAAGCTATGAACTAGCTTACATATGACCATTCCTTCCTCCACGGCCAAAATCAGGAACTCCAGATACATGGCTTTTCCAATCCAGTGTGAAAATGAATTAGGTCTAAAATAGCTGAACTGTGGTGTGGTAGCAAGCAAACTACCATGTATTCTTTATTTAAAAAATGGCTTGGTTTGCATAAATTGTGCTGTAGCCAACAGGCTGTAGTCTTGAGCTAATTTGCTCAATACTTATGATGCTAATCAAGTCCCCTGTCAGATATAACTGGATATGTTGCTCAGATCATTAGTGGATTAAGAGACCATGGTTTAAGGATTATTGTTGGAAAGTTGAAATTTACTCTTTCCACTTTGTTTGCCATTTACTTGACTTAATCACGGTAACCTGTATAAAGTTCTAATTATGACTTTGTTTTACAGGTACAGATTGTCTGAATTCAAGGCTGCAACTGAGGTTAAAGTAAAGTAGGTTTAGCAGTTTTGTCTCATATGATGAAAAAAATATATTAAGTAATTACTAAGACAGTCAAGTGTAGAACACAGGGTTTAGGAAAAATTAACCAAAACTGTCTAACATCTTATTTTTTTCAATCCCATGTAAAATTTGTACAACATACGAAGGATCCCAGAAGAAAGTCCTCGAGAGCTGGTCAGCTCTGGTCACTGAGAGACAGGTAACCAGTCACACAAGTCATGTCAGATTCACTGTATATATCCTAGTGTGCTGTATTTAGCTATTATTTAATGTCTGTCCTTGTCTCCTCGGATTAGGACACGGTTAAAGAGAGTCATCACCACAGACCTTTTCCTGTATTTTATCAGACTACTTAATGGTCGTGCAGCTTAGCTCATAGTCTGCTAGTTAGTCGGCAGAGTAGTGTAAAAGGCTGCTGACAATCCAGAGCCGGGACCAGGCCGCAGACAGACTAAACCGACCGTCTGCTAGCTGCTTTGAGGTGTCACCCAGGTTTCACCGTATTGAGACTGTGTCTGTGCCCCGAATTAAACCCAAACATAGAACATCAAAATCTGCTCGTTTTAATAATTTAATCAGTGTTAAATTCACAGATTTAAACGATAACAGCACTACCTGAGACCTAAAGCTATTTAATATTAGTTCATTATCCTCAAAAGCAGTCATCGTAAATAAAATTATATGTGATCAGAAACTAGACGTTTTCTGTCTTACTGAAACCTGGATTAGACCTGATCAATATATAGCACTAATTGAAGCCACCCCACAGGTTATAAATATGTACATAGCCCTAGATGATCAGGCAGAGGAGGTGGAGTATGCCTAATCTACCAGAATACACTAGATATTACTCAAAAACACTATCACTGTCACTTTTTTTGAGATTCTCTACATCAATATTTCAAATCCAGCCACAAATAAAAATGCATTCACATTAATTAATATTTATAGGCCTCTAGGACCCTACTATTATTTTTTTAAAAGAATTTAGTGATTTTGCTGCAGACTTTGCAGTGTGCAGCGACAAAGTTAAAATAGTTGGAGACTTTAATATTCATTTTTAAAAAGCAGACAATCCATTAACGAAGGCATTTGTATCAATTTTAGATTTTGTCAGAATCACACAAAACGTAATTGGACCCACACATTACTGTAACCATACCCTAGATTTAGTCCTGACCCTGGGTGTTAGCATTGATCATCTAAATATTGTACCTCAAAGCTCAGTAAAATCAGACCATTTTCTAATTTCCTTTAAGCTACATCTTAGGCAAAATGTTAATTTGTCCCCCCAACACTGTCTAAAGCGCACAATAACCGCAATGACAGCTGTACAGTTTACTAAAAACCTCCCACCCCTATCGACCTTAGCTTACACTCCTTCAGACCAAACGGAGCTAATTAAATTAACAAAAGATCTAGAAAAAAACCCTTCAATCAACCTTAGACAAAGTAGCACCGTTTAGAAGTAAAATGACAAGACAAGAAAGGCTTGCACCGTGGTACAGCAATCATACCCGTACCAGTGCAGAAACTAGAGCGTAAATGGCGGACGACCAAACTAGAGGTGTTCCACTCTGCCTGGAAGGACAGCCTTAGTCAATATAGAAAGGCACTTATTAAAGCTCGCTCAAAAACAAAAACAATTCCTAGATTGCTTTTAAGTGAGATCTCTAAACTTACTTAAAGCCATGCAGATTCTCAACCCCAGATTCCAACATCTTTAACCAGTCATGTTTTTATGGACTATTTTAATAATAAAATAGAAAATATTAAACAAATCCAACCCTGCTTATTAAATCAAACATGGCCGTCACCTGGTGGAGCTGCTTTAGAACATAACTTAGTTGTAGAACAAAGGCTGGAAGCTTTCTACCCACTTCCACAGCCAGAACTAGAAAAAAATGATTTCCTCAGCAAATTGCACAACCTGTACACTTGAGCCAATTCCCTCAAAAATACTAAATGAAATAGTCCCAATTATAATCAGACCTCTTTTAACAATTGTAAATTCATCCCTTAGCTTAGGGCATGTACCCCAAACCCTTAAATTAGCAGTCTTAAAACCTAATCTTGATCCCAGTGTATTGTCTAATTACAGACCCATCTCCAACGTAACATTTATATCCAAGATATTAGAAAAAGCTGTGGCCCAACAACTCTGCTTATACCTGAGTAAAAATGACATGTATGAGAAATTCCAATCTGGATTCAGACCCAATCACAGCACAGAGACAGCCCTAGTGAAGATTACAAATGATCTCCTTCTTGCCTCTGATCAAGGCTACGTATCTTTATTAGCCCTACTAGAGCAGCCTTTGATATAATAGTTCACACTATTCTACTAGAAAGATTAGAGAAAATGGTTGGAATCACAGGAACAGCCCTATCGTGGTTCATATCTAACGGAATGAATCAGTTCGTAAAGATAAAAGATTTATCTTGAAATTACACAGAAGTAAGATATGGAGTTCTGCAAGGCTCAATTTTAGGACCGCTATTATTTACATTATACATGTTACCACTGGGCAGTTATAAGCATTTATTTGGTAATAAATGTTTTCCCTTAGATAAAGGTTGTAGATCCAGGGGTTCACGGACACAGGGAATTGTAGTACACTGAGATGCTGGAGCTGTCGTCTCGCTGCTTACACGCGATCACTCAGGTTTGTTGACGGTGGAGCAGATGGATGCCAGCGTTTTCAGGGTGCTTCCGTGTCTGTGTTACCTTCTGGCTCTCTCCTTTTAATTAGGCTGTTATAGTCAGACCTGCCGGAGTCGTCAGACACACTCTGATACTGCTCAACATTCTCTGCTCTCTATAAAATTCTCTCAGTACTAACTCTCTCTTTTTACCTTCTCAGAGTAAATGGCCACCCAGCCCGACCTGCTGGAAGATTGCCCGCCGAGGTCCCCTCTACCTGCGTCAGACCAGCTTCCACCTACCAGTCCGACTATCAGGCCCCCCACCCACCACCACACATAGCAGACCAGCGGCTCACCCGCCTACCACTGGTACCTGTTTAATGACCATGTTAAAACCTAAATTGACTTGTAACTATCTGCCACTATTGATATCACCACTATTAACTCTCTGTTGTATCTGGTTTGGTCATTTTTATTGATAATGTTTAAATCTTTCTGACCAGAGGAGGATGTTTTTTTTTTTTTTTTTCTGTCTTTTATTAATTACTAATTATGTACAGCAGCTTTGTGACGACAACAGTTGTAAAAAGCGCTATACAAATAAATCTGACTTGACTTTAATTTTGGACTGCCCTGAGAAATCTGTAAGTGCAGGATCTGTTCATGATTCATCAATTTTCATAACTCTATATCCTGTAGAACAACTGCAGCTTAGCTTGGTCTGCCACACTCAGAAGATCCAGAAGATTTTATCAGGATGTCTGATTTAAGCCTGTACCTGTTTTTGTGAGGCTAAACTGTGTGCATGTATAGCTTTGAACATGTACTTGTGATGCAGGTATGCTGTGGGTCCTGTGAATAATTATTTCTTTTTATTAATGATATAAACTATAGAGGAGCATTACTGAGGAGTCATGGGCATGTCCCTGTTCATTAAATAGGGGCTTTGTTTTATAGGTTGTACACTGGCAGTGAATGAGTTAACTGAGCTCATCAGTTCAGTAATCAGAAATCCATTCTCTCTCCATTAGCAGAACTGATCATCTGCTCCTCAAACCATTGTTAAGTTGGATCAGCTGTGCTAAAGCAAAGATAGCTGGAAAGTATGCAAGAATGCTGTAATGAGTGGAGTTGGGAATCACCAGTCCAGGTTTATGACAGAAATCTAACCTTATAGAGTAGAAGCATTTTCCTTGCAGACAAAATGGAAACACACTGTTTCTTCTAATATTTCATGGATATGGATATTTTGTGGAAATGAGACTTACTGATGAGCAATGTAGCTGCTCAACAAGATGCTGTTTCTCGGAAGACTCTTAATGTTCATTTGTGGCAGAGGAGACTATTGTATTACACAACCTCAAAGATGTCCTGTGCAGCGTTGCCTTCGATTGTGTAAATGTTGAGTGTCTGAGCTTTCACAGTGAGTTGTGATGAAGCTCACACCAGACCAGGCCTCTGCAGGAACATACAGATTAAGAAGCTGGATCAGAAGGTGCTTACAAATTAAGTCCCGCTCTCTGGGTGTCACTAATACAAACAAATCTGCAACATAAAATACTTTTTGACAGAGAGCTAAAATTACTGTCTTACATTAATTCCCACTTCTACTTTTATTTTTATGTTGATCAAAAAATGTACGTGAAAACTGATTAAGGGAAAAGTGATCTAATTGTGTTATATTTTATTGCTGCTACATTACATATCCTTGGGTTTAAAATTTTTATAAAAAAAACTTTTATATTAGCGGGGTAATTCAATAACACAGTGAATTTCATTTTTATTAACTTAATAGTGTAGTGGAAAACTTGTGACAGAAGAAGCACTGAGTCTCTGAGTCAGTATCAAAGTGAGTAACAAATTTATTGAGAGAAGTACAAAGCAAAACCTTTTTTCTGCCTGTCTGCTCTGAGCTCTGCATGGTCTGCAGGAGCCTTTATCATCGCTGGGTTTTACCCTCACCCACTCAGCAATGACTGACCAGATAGCCTTATATGGTATAAACAGGCTATACATTTATCTGTTACTTGCATGAGAACCGTCCCAGGAATATGACCCCACTGACCCCATCTGGTCCCTGTTTATGGGGGGGGGGGGGGGTCATTCTAAGGTAAGTGCTGACCGGAGATCCTTCTGTCCTCCCGTCAGTACTTCTTCTCTCGCCCACTTCTGCTTATCATCTATGTCAGGGCGCAGTTGCACCGTGAGAAAGATGAGCAGAGACAGACAATAACAGTGTGAACAGACCCCGGTACAACATAGAAGAAGAACATATAACAAGAAGTGACCGAGGTCCCCTTACATATCACAGAATATGCATCAACAATTTAGTTATTGATTATGAATCATCAATAACTTCCATTACAATTGTTACTTAGCAAATACCTTAAACTACCTCAAGCTAAATCAATTATTTATTTCAATAATCGATTATTCAATTGTAAAAATAGTTGTTTGTTGCAGCCCTAATCTGCTGCAGCCTGAGAAGCTTAAAAATGAATAAAGATTTTATTTTAATTGAAGTGTTTGTCATTATTGAACAGTATGACTATTACTCTACTGAGTGTCATTTTAGTAAGAGAAGGACATTAATATGCAATGTTTAATATCTCAAGCAAGTTTGTTAATGAACATTAAAGCACATACATTTACTCATTTAACAAAACTAATAAATAGCCTCACTCTGCTTACAGGGCCAAATCTCCTTTCAGTCCAACTTGAGTGTCAAGTAAAATAATTAAAAACAAAGTTTTACTTTTACCAGCGTTTACTTTACTAAATAAATAAATAACCTAAAAATAACTTAGATAAAATAAAAAAGTCAGATACAGACAAACTCATTTGTGTTTATTTACATTTGTGTTTTAGGCTGTGGCCAATCGACTGTGGTGAGAAGCAGTCTCACTTAAACGGCATCTTTAAAGCTGTATAAATCCGCACACAGACTGAGTAGCGACTGTAGAAAGAGACGCAGACGTGAAATAAATGCACACGCATTTTTCACATCCCAAAAAGAGAACATGTCCGGTAAAAAGAGGACGTCTAGTCACCCTGCTTAACGAACCTCCACTTAGTCATTCCTGGAGTTTTGGAATTGTTACTGCTGAATTTACCCCATTTGTTGTGGAACTACTTTTTTGGAGGAAGAAATTGATATTATTTAAGGTTTAGAAAGAATATCAAGGCTTCTCTGCTTTATTTTGTTTGTATAAAATACTCTTAGAATGAATTATCTTTAAAGATGTCTAATAGATCCCAACTGTATTTGGCATTTTGTCTCCAAAACTGGAGGACTATCATTTATCACTTTTAAAATATACTTATTTGACAAGAAAATAATACATAGGTGAAAGCTATTCCTAATGGCCTTATTCAACTTTTAAAAGTAATTTCAGACACAGTAGCATAATGCAATCATTATGTATATTTGAAAAGAAATGTAATAATAAACATATTAGAAACCTGCTTAATATCAAAAATCAAAAATGAGTGAGGAAGTAAATAACCAAATAATTGTGATATGAAGGGAAAATTAAACAGTCATGTGTCCACTGACCAAATAAACCCATCAACTCTAATCAGGATTTCTACTGGAGCTTTCCAGCTGCTGGTCTTTTAACACAGGTTTAACTCAGTCTGATATTAAACGGTATATTTGCGCCATCTGCTGTTCAATTCACCACATTACATCAGCGCAGTATTTTCCTCTTACAGCGTTTATCATTTTTAACATTTTTTAAATTATGCTGATATTGTATTATTCAACCAATCATTTTAAATGCTTTTAAATGTATTACCAGATATTTTAACAGATTTTTAATTGAAATTAAATGAAATTAAACTGGTGATTTTTTGTTGATAGTTGTATAATTGTTATAATCAGAAAAGTGCTGGACACCATCAGGGCACCAGATAAATTATTAAATGCTGGCACTGAATATACAGTTATAAATAACACGTTTACCAGAAACAGAGACGCTACGACAAACATATGTCTGCCCTTACTGGAGTAACACTGGTGTAATTGGCGCTTTGTCGCCGTCTAGCGGCCAGAATCTGTAACTGACTGTAACTATCATTAAAGAAATGACGAGGCTCGTTTCGTTTGACCCAGTGACTCTGCTGCTGCTGGAGGAACAAGAATAACCCTCTCGTATTGCAGATATTAGATCTATTATTTGATATTATAATAGTGGGATAAAATCCATATTAGAGAATATTGTAACCTACAACTCAATGTCTTTTGTTCAGACGCTAGAGGGACCCCAGAGTGAGTCCAAAACAATGGGTCTATATGAAGCTGTTCAAAATAGTAATTTATAAATGATTCATCATTTTTATACAGATAACAGCTCTCACTGTAACACAGAACAGAGGAAAACAACTCAACACACTTTTAATCAACAATTATAGGACTTCAGTGGTTAAAAATGTTTGAATGTTTTTTCTGGTCTTTCAGGCAGGAATTATCTTTAATTACTAAAGCAGAAGAAATCCTTACATAAATTAATAAGAAAAAAATGTAACAGCGCACACTGTCCACAATAGTGGAGCTACAAGTTCTCTGGAACAGCAGCAGCAGAGTCACTGGACCTCCTCATTTATTTCATGATTAGTATCATGCTACTGGTTAGCCAGCCGCTGAGTTGCGGTGGCTTATCTAGTAGTAGTTGTTTTTTATTGCTTTATTATTTTATTTGGATCCCAATTATCTGCTGATCTTGAACAAGGTTAGCTCGATAGCGGATAGCAAGTGCACGATAACTAGCTTTACCTGTTAGAATCAGCTTTAAATGCCAGAGTAGCAACAACAATATTACATCAGTTTAACTTGCTAATGTTTAACATTTGATTAATAAAGATAAATAGCAACACTTTATTCAGATAAAAACGTCAGTAAATATCTTTCTATAAATTTTAATCTGGCATATAAGTCTGACAGCTGTGTGAAGATGGGCAGTTAATCACGTGCGTGATTTTAACCAATGGAACAGTCGGGGGATAGGATGTGTCACAGCACCGGCCGGTCTGACTTATTTACACCTTATCATAAAGCTAACACTAACAAGTGAACTTCATTTTTTATTTTAGTTACTTTATTTAGATTTTCATTTATTGTATTTATTAATTATGAATGTATTTGGAGTATTGTTAGAATGTACTGCTTGTTTTCTAGAATGAATTCATCCTGTGTGAATAATTCATAAGAGTATTTTATGGACAATCAATCCTTCAACAGGTTTATTTACTATTTAAGTGGTGAAAAATCCACACAGACACATCAGTGGAACGCACCTCGCACCAGCAGGTGTTACAGTATAAGAGCATCACTAAGACCAGAAACCTTTGAGAAACTGACAAAGAACACAAAGAAGTTCAAACGCATTGGTTACACCTAATTGTGATATGAATAAACAAAAGGGCATTAACATACATGCATAATTAATGAAGAGGAAGGAAGCTGAAATATGGTTTTTATCCTATGTACACGATTCCGATGACCTTTATGTGGCATAAAATCTAATACAATTGTATATAAACATAGGAGAGAGCGAACTATACAAATACAAAGTAAGAACAAATATAATACAAAAGTCAAAGTCCTGTCTTTTTCCCAAAAGAAAATTTGAACACACTAGTCGGAAAACAGTGGAAACAATTCTCTGGATGCAGTTTATTCATCAGCAAACTTGTCGACAAGCATCTGCTTCTGGGCCACTACTCTGGGCCAGCGTTGGTTTCCGTGGCATGGAAACAACCGTCTTCTGCCTAGTGTAGTTTTGCACTACATAGGACACGTTGGGCTAAACAGGGAGATGTTACTAGCACGTCACCTGATCGCCTGAATCCTCAGTTGTAGACACAAAATTGTCTGGAACAGTTACTCTCTTGCAATGTGAGCAGTGGGTCCAGGTGTCTCTCTCAGCAATTCGAACAGCGGATGGGGTGGTCAGCATAACTTGCTATGGTCCATTCCAACGAGGCTTGTGCCACACCTTCCTTCGGTGGCTTTTCACTACCACCCAGGCACTGACTTTTACAGAGTGTAGAGGACCCTCAGCACTCACTGGCAACGCCTCTTTCACCTGCGAACGAATAGCCTGAAGAGTTTTGCACAGTGCACTCATATAATCAATCATGTGATCAACGACCTGCTGTAGAAAGCCTTCAACTTGCCTGTAAGGAGAAAGGTTAGGAGTGGAAAACCACATAATACTTCCATTGGGCTCAGTCCTGTTTGGCGGTTTTGCCGTCCTCTAATGTACATCAGTACTATTGATAGAGCTTGTACCCAATTTAGACCTGTCTCGGCCGTTACCTTCGACAGTTTCTGTTTGATGTTCTGGTTAAGACGTTCCACCGCATAAGCCGACTGCGGATGATAAGCGCAGTGCGTTTTCAAATCAGTTTCAATGCATCAGAAAGATGTTGGACCAGTTTGTTCACAAAGTGCCATTGTCTGATGAAATTTTTACTGGTACTCCAAACCTAGGAATTACTTCCCTTAGCAAGCATTTTGTTACCACGAGTGCGTCTTGTTTTCTACATGGAAAGCACTCAGGAAATTTGCTGAACATGTCAATGATTGTCAGACAATACCGGTAATTTTGGCATAGTGTTAGCTCAATGAAGTCAATCATAATGTGTTCAAATGGAAAATTTGGAGTAGTTGAAAAATGTTGAAAAACCTGGCGCCAACCAGTGTTTCATGTCTTACGTTATTTCTTCTTTCTTCTTTTTGTCTCTGTCTTTTATTAATTACTAATTATGTAAGCTTTTTGTGACGACAACAGTTGTAAAAAGCGCTATACAAATAAATCTGACTTTACTTTAATTTTGGACTGCCCTGAGAAATCTGTCAGTGCAGGATCTGTTCATGATTCATCAATTTTCATAACTCTATATCCTGTAGAACAACTGCAGCTTAGCTTGGTCTGCCACACTCAGAAGATCCAGAGGATTTTATCAGGATGTCTGATTTAAACCTGTACCTGATTTTGTGAGGCTAAACTGTGTGCATGTATAGCTTTGAACATGTACTTGTGATGCAGATATGCTGTGGGTCCTGTGAATAATAATTTATTTTTATGAATGATATAAACTATAGAGGAGCATTACTGAGGAGTCCTGGGCATGTCCCTGTTCATTAAATAGGGGCTTTGTTTTATAGGTTGTACACTGGCAGTGAATGAGTTAACTGAGCTCATCAGTTCAGTAATCAGAAATCCATTCTCTCTCCATTAGCAGAACTGATCATCTGCTCCTCAAACCATTGTTAAGTTGGATCAGCTTTGCTAAAGCAAAGATAGCTGGAAAGGAAGCAAGGAACTCTGTAATGAGTGGAGTTGGGAATCACCAGTCCAGGTTTATGACAGAAATCTAACTTTATAGAGTAGAAGCATTTTCCTTGCAGACAAAATGGAAACAAACTGTTTACTCTAATATTTCATGGATATGGATATTTTGTGGAAATGAGACTTACTGATGAGCAATGTAGCTGCTCAACAAGATGCTGTTTCTCGGAAGACTCTTAATGTTTATTTGTGGCAGAGGAGACTATTGTATTACACAACCTCAAAGATGTCCTGTGCAGCGTTGCCTTCGATTGTGTAAATGTTGAGTGTCTGAGCTTTCACAGTGAGTTGTGATGAAGCTCACACCAGACCAGGCCTCTGCAGGAACATACAGATTAAGAAGCTGGATTAGAAGGTGCTTACAAATTAAGTCCCGCTCTCCGGGTGTCACTAATACAAACAAATCTGCAACATAAAATACTTTTTGACAGAGAGCTAAAATTACTGTCTTACATTAATTCCCACTTCCACTTTTATTTTTATGTTGATCAAAAAATGCATGTGAAAACTGATTAAGGGAAAAGTGATCTACTTGTGTTATATTTTATTGCTGCTACATTACATATCCTTGGGTTTAAATTTTTTTTAAGAAAAAAGGTATTGGAGTTTTATTAATCTTTTATATTATATAACTTTTATATTAGCAGGGTAATTCATTAACACAGTGAATTTCTGAATAAATTATTCATTTTTATTAACTTAATTGTTACTTAGCGAATACCTTAAACTACCTCAAGCTAAATCCATTATTTATTTCAATTATAGTCAGATTATTCGATTGTAAAAATAGTTGTTTGTTGCAGCCCTAATCTGCTGCAGCCTGAGAAGCTTAAAAATGAATAAAGATTTTATTTTAATTGAAGTGTTTGTCATTATTGAACAGTATGACTATTACTCTATTGAGTGTCATTTTAGTAAGAGAAGGACATTAATATGCAATGTTTAATATCTCAAGCAAGTTTGTTAATGAACATTAAAGCACATACATTTACTCATTTAACAAAACTAATAAATAGCCTCACTCTGCTTACAGGGCCAAATCTCCTTTCAGTCCAACTTGAGTGTCAAGTAAAATAATTAAAAACAAAGTTTTACTTTTACCAGCGTTTACTTTACTAAATAAATAAATAACCTAAAAATAACTTAGATAAAATAAAAAAAGTCAGATACAGACAAACTCATTTGTGTTTATTTACATTTGTGTTTTAGGCTGTGGCCAATCGACTGTGGTGAGAAGCAGTCTCACTTAAACGGCATCTTTAAAGCTGTATAAATCCGCACACAGACTGAGTAGCGACTGTAGAAAGAGACGCAGACGTGAAATAAATGCACACGCATTTTTCACATCCCAAAAAGAGAACATGTCCGGTAAAAAGAGGACGTCTAGTCACCCTGCTTAACGAACCTCCACTTAGTCATTCCTGGAGTTTTGGAATTGTTACTGCTGAATTTACCCCATTTGTTGTGGAACTACTTTTTTGGAGGAAGAAATTGATATTATTTAAGGTTTAGAAAGAATATCAAGGCTTCTCTGCTTTATTTTGTTTGTATAAAATACTCTTAGAATGAATTATCTTTAAAGATGTCTAATAGATCCCAACTGTATTTGGCATTTTGTCTCCAAAACTGGAGGACTATCATTTATCACTTTTAAAATATACTTATTTGACAAGAAAATAATACATAGGTGAAAGCTATTCCTAATGGCCTTATTCAACTTTTAAAAGTAATTTCAGACACAGTAGCATAATGCAATCATTATGTATATTTGAAAAGAAATGTAATAATAAACATATTAGAAACCTGCTTAATATCAAAAATCAAAAATGAGTGAGGAAGTAAATAACCAAATAATTGTGATATGAAGAGAAAATTAAACAGTCATGTGTCCACTGACCAAATAAACCCATCAACTCTATTCAGGATTTCTACTGGAGCTTTCCAGCTGCTGGTCTTTTAACACAGGTTTAACTCAGTCTGATATTAAACGGTATATTTGCGCCATCTGCTGTTCAGTCCACCACATTACATCAGCGCAGTATTTTCCTCTTACAGCGTATATCATTTTTAACATTTTTTTAATTATGCTGATATTGTATTATTCAACCAATCATTTTAAATGCTTTTAAATGTATTACCAGATATTTTAACAGATTTTTAATTGAAATTAAATGAAATTAAACTGGTGATTTTTTGTTGATAGTTGTATAATTGTTATTATGAGAAAAGTGCTGGACACCACCAGGGCACCAGATAAATTATTAAATGCTGGCACTGAATATACAGTTATAAATAACACGTTTACCAGAAACAGAGACGCTACGACAAACATATGTCTGCCCTTACTGGAGTAACACTGGTGTAATTGGCGCTTTGTCGCCGTCTAGCGGCCAGAATCTGTAACTGACTGTAACTATCATTAAAGAAATGACGAGGCTCGTTTCGTTTGACCCAGTGACTCTGCTGCTGCTGGAGGAACAAGAATAACCCTCTCCTACTGCAGATATTAGATCTATTATTTGATATTATAATAGTGGGATAAAATCCATATTAGAGAATATTGTAACCTACAACTCAATGTCTTTTGTTCACCGCTAGAGGGACCCCAGAGTGAGTCCAAAACAATGGGTCTATATGAAGCTGTTCAAAATAGTAATTTCTAAATGATTCATCATTTCTATACAGATAACAGCTCTCACTGTAACACAGAACAGAGGAAAACAACTCAACACACTTTTAATCAACAATTATAGGACTTCAATGTTTTTTCTGGTCTTTCAGGCAGGAATTATCTTTAATTACTAAAGCAGAAGAAATCCTTACATAAATTAATAAGAAAAAAATGTAACAGCGCACACTGTCCACAATAGTGGAACTACAAGTTCTCTGGAACAGCAGCAGCAGAGTCACTGGACCTCCTCATTTATTTCATGATTAGTATCATGCTACTGGTTAGCCAGCCGCTGAGTTGCCCCCCCTTCACAGTGTGTTTTATCTAGTAGTAGTTGTTTTTTATTGCTTTATTATTTTATTTGGATCCCAATTATCTGCTGATCTTGAACAAGGTTAGCTCGATAGCGGATAGCAAGTCCACGATAACTAGCTTTACCTGTTAGAATCAGCTTTAAATGCCAGAGTAGCAACAACAATATTACATCAGTTTAACTTGCTAATGTTTAATATTTGATTAATAAAGATAAATAGCAACACTTTATTCAGATAAAAACGTCAGTAAATATCTTTCTATAAATTCTAATCTGGCATATAAGTCTGACAGCTGTGTGAAGATGGGCAGTTAATTACGTGCGTGATTTTAACCAATGGAACAGTCGGGGGATAGAATGTGTCACAGCACCGGCCGGTCTGACTTATTTACACCTTATCATAAAGCTAACACTAACAAGTGAACTTCATTCTTTATTTTAGTTACTTTATTTAGATTTTCATTTATTGTATTTATTAATTATGAATGTATTTGGAGTATTGTTAGAATGTACTGCTTGTTTTCTAGAATGAATTCATCCAGTGTGAATAATTCATAAGAGTATTTTATGGACAATCAATCCTTCAACAGGTTTATTTACTATTTAAGTGGTGAAAAATCCACACAGACACATCAGTGGAACGCACCTCGCACCAGCAGGTGTTACAGTATAAGAGCATCACTAAGACCAGAAACCTTTGAGAAACTGACAAAGAACACAAAGAAGTTCAAACGCATTGGTTACACCTAATCGTGATATGAATAAACAAAAGGGCATTAACATACATGCATAATTAATGACGAGGAAGGAAGCTGAAATATGTTTTTTAGAAGCCCCTCACACCTGGAGATACCCAAACAAGTTGGTATGCAACTTCGAGGTCACTTGAACAATAACTGACTGTGGCCAGCATAGGGGAAACAGATAAGGCTTACACTTAGGACCGGAGGAGTAGCTAGTTTGTTCCACTCCGGGCGAAGGGGAGTAACTGATTTGTGGACTCCTTCATATGGAGCAGTAAAATTATATCCACCCGAAAGTTATGATTAAGTGCCCAAGTCTATTAGTATGTTAGCCTGGATATAATATACTAAGAGAATGAAGCTAATGGAATACATATGGTATATGTGAGAGATAATAATCATCTGACTATGTACTACTATAATATCGAAACCACATTTCCTCCCTTTAGACATAAATTGTCCACAACACAAAGAAGAGATTCGTCAACAAAATACTCACCATCAACAAACCGTCAGAAACAAGCAAACAAAACCTCAAACCACAGAAAAATGTAAAACAAAGATTCTAACTGTTCAGAACTAGCTGATCTGAATTTAGATCTATGTACACCATTCCGATGACCTTTATGTGGCATAAAATCTAATACAATTGTATATAAACATAGGAGAGAGCGAACTATACAAATACAAAGTAAGAACAAATATAATACAAAAGTCAAAGTCCTGTCTTTTTCCCAAAAGAAAATTTGAACACACTAGTCGGAAAACAGTGGAAACAATTCTCTGGATGCAGTTTATTCATCAGGAAACTTGTCGACAAGCATCTGCTTCTGGGCCACTACTCTGGGCCAGCGTTGGTTTCCGTGGCATGGAAACAACCGTCTTCTGCCTAGTGTAGTTTTGCACTACATAGGACACGTTGGGCAAAACAGGGAGATGTTACTAGCATGTCACCTGATCGCCTGAATCCTCAGTTGTAGACACAAAATTGTCTGGAACAGTCACTCTCTTGCAATGTGAGCAGTGGGTCCAGGTGTCTCTCTCAGCAACTCGAACAGCGGATAGGGTGGTCAGCATAACTTGCTATGGTCCATTCCAACGAGGCTTGTGCCACACCTTCCTTCGGTGGCTTTTCACTACCACCCAGGCACTGACTTTTACAGAGTGTTGAGGACCCTCAGCACTCACTGGCAACGCCTCTTTCACCTGCGAACGAATAGCCTGAAGAGTTTTGCACAGTGCACTCATATAATCAATCATGTGATCATCGACCTGCTGTAGAAAGCCTTCAACTTGCCTGTAAGGAGAAAGGTTAGGAGTGGAAAACCACATAATACTTCCATTGGGCTCAGTCCTGTTTGGCGGTTTTGCCGTCCTCTAATGTACATCAGTACTATTGGTAGAGCTTGTGCAATTTAGACCTGTCTCGGCCGTTACCTTCGACAGTTTCTGTTTGATGGTCTGGTTTAGATGTTCCACTGCAC
The DNA here is from genome assembly GCF_030463535.1 of Salminus brasiliensis. Taxonomy (NCBI): domain Eukaryota; kingdom Metazoa; phylum Chordata; class Actinopteri; order Characiformes; family Bryconidae; genus Salminus; species Salminus brasiliensis. The sequence goes on along the minus strand of NC_132898.1, from coordinate 13,812,321 downwards.
CAGCCGACTGCAGATGATAAGCGCAGTGTGTTTTCAAATCAGTTTCAAAGCATCAGAAAGATGTTGGACCAGTTTGTTCACAAAGTGCCATTGTCTGATGAAATTTTTACTGGTACTCCAAACCTAGGAATTACTTCCCTTAGCAAGCATTTTGTTACCGCAAGTGCGTCTTGTTTTCTACATGGAAAGCACTCAGGAAATTTGCTGAACATGTCAATGATTGTCAGACAATACCGGTAATTTTGGCATAATGAAGTCAATCATAATGTGTTCAAATGGACAATTTGGAGTAGGATGTGCTGATTGAGCTGTCGGTGTCATTTTCCCTATGTTATTCTGCATACAAATGACACAGGATTTGCAAAGCTTTTCTGCAAATGTTGAAAAACCTGGCGCCAACCAGTGTTTCATGTCTTACGTTATTTCTTCTTTCTTCTTTTTGTCTCTGTCTTTTATTAATTACTAATTATGTAAAGCTTTTTGTGACGACAACAGTTGTAAAAAGCGCTATACAAATAAAACTGACTTGACCTGACTTGACCAGACATGTTTGTTCACTGTTGCTACCATCGGCCCTTTGATACATGGTGCAATCCGTCTATCAATTTTGCCAAAAAGGGAAAGCAAGAGCTTGGAAGTGCCATGCGGCCCCTTCAGAATCACACCACAATTTTGATTATGCATCCTTAGTGCAGGAGGATTTCCACAGACAACGTTCTTTCTCAGATGCACAGTCCTGCAATTTAATCAAATCAGCTGAGTTAGAAAGAGAGAAGTCAGAACAGTCTTTGAAAAATTTGGAACTCGGAACTCAGAATTTACAGAATTAATGGTTATAAAATCGAGTAAATCCTCTTAAAACTAACCTGACTGGTGAGGCAGGTGAAGACAAAGTTGAAGAGCTGTGATGGTGGAAGAGCTCTCGACGTCACCCGACCCTCCCAGACCCTCTCCGGTGCGGGAGTGGAGACGACGAACCTCTGTGTCTTCCGCCCTGGTAGCGCTGAAACTGAGACCGCTTCGTTGGAGACGTCGCGGGCTGCCTCTGCCTCTGTCTTCGGTCGGTGGAACTCGGACTGCCAGTCCAGCTGGACGAGCTCCAAGCTGAGCATCTGGAGAGGTAATTCCTTCGCGGTCTCCATGTTCCTCCACAGTAAACAGACAGAAACACAAACGACGGTCAGTGAGACAGAGGACTGTACAGTAACACAGCCAGCTGCTGTAATCCTCAAGCTCTCTGCTCCCCAAGATCAATAAGACAAAGCTGATATTAAAGACTATAAAGTTGGGACGGTCGCTTGACGCCCTCAGACTCACGTCTCAAACAACAGTTCAGAGTCTAACCAAAAGTACCGGAGATCACGTGATCGGTAGAACCGAAGCTTCGTTGCAACGAGTTGAACGTTGGCTTAGTTTGAGCTAGATCTCATTTTTCTTTCCTGTTAGAATTTCTGTTAAAGTTACTAAAGTTACCAGTTTTTTCAGAAGTTATTAGTGGGGTCAGTTGGTTAAAACATACTAGCTTGTTCACTAAAAAAAAAAAAAGGTTTTAGTCACCAGCAGAACTTATCAGTTACTTTTTGAATTGAAAAGGTAAATTAATTTTACAGAATTTTTGAAGGCCTCACTCTTAGGAGCCGTTTATAATAGTCCTCTACAGTTTTCCAACTCATTCAACATTGCTCAGTTTCTGACAGGACTGCTGTCTGAACATAGATCATGCACATGAGTGTTCATGCTGGTCTATATAGCTTTTATTACCTGAACATCGAATTAGAAAAATATTGGCATGAAATGTTCATTTGTTCGTCAAACACATATAAAGTTTAAAGTACTTGGTTAGAAAAAGTAAAATGTACAAATTGTCCAGGGACAGACTGGCCATCTGGCATACCAGGCGTTTTCCCTGTGGGCTGACGTGTTGTTTGGGCCGACAGTCTCAACACTTTTTATTATTTATGTATTGGTCTGACCAGCCAATAAAACCAGTAGATCTGGGGCCCGATTGACACTGGGCTGGCCCAATCACTCCTTTTGCGTTGGTCCTGCCTGCGTTATACATTCAGCAAAACAAAAAGTCAGTGCAAGAGTTTCCTAGACACCAGCCCTTAAAACACGCTTCCAAATGCAAATATTTGCAGAAGTCTTTTTACTGTTCTAATGCAGTGTTTTTTACTGTTTGTGTTTTTTTTGCATTCTAATATTATACAGTGTTTTACTCTATTTACAGTTATTCTAAAAGTCTTTTTATTGTTCTAGTACAGTAGTTTATTTACTGTATTTGTGTTTATTTTGCATTCTAATAATTAATAATAATTCTAAAGTGTTTTACTGTATTTGTGTTTACACTTATTCCAAACATTTTTTTTACTGTTTAACCACAGTGTTGTAGTTTTTTTACTCTATTCGTGTTTATTCTGCATTCTAATCATTTTCATCATTTTTACTGTATTTATATTTATTTTGCAATCTATTTTTATACAGCATTTTTACTCTATTTGCAGTTATTCTAAAAGTATTTTACTGTTATAATACAGTGTCTTTTTTTACTGTATTTGTGTTTATTCTGCATTCTAATAATATACAGTGTTTGTACTGTTTGTTTTTACACTTATTTTAAAAGTGGTTTTAATTGTTCTAATACAACATTTTTTCAGTGTTTTGTTATTTTGCAGTTTAATAGTACACTCATTCTAGTGCACTCTAATAATATAGTGTTTTTCCTGTATTTCTGTTTACAGTTATTCTAATAGAGTGGCTTTTTTTATACTGTATTTGTGTTTATTTTGCATTCATATATTATACACTGTTTTTACTGTATTTGTGTTTGTTTTGCATTCTAATAATGAATAATAATTCTAAATTGTTTTACTGTATTTGTGTTTACAGTTATTCCAAACATATTTTTTACTGTTTGAAAACAGTGTAGGTGGGTTTTTTGTGTTTATTCTGCATTCTAATAACATCCAATGTTTTTACTCTATTTGCTGTTATTCTAAAAGTTTTGCATTCTAATATCATACACAGTTTATTTTAATTTATTTGTGTTTGCAAAAATAACTGTTCTTATATAGTGTTTTTTCAGTGTATTGCTGTTTATTTTGCATTCTAAAAATGTACAGTTTTAATATACAGTAAAGTTTTATCAAAACAAGGTAAGGATGGTTTTGTTTGCCCTGGTTTGAATTTGAACCTGAGATTCGTTTGGATTGTTTGGCTCAAGACAGAAGTAAGTATCGAAATGTCAGAAATTATTTGATGAAAATATGACGTTGTGTTTTGTTAATTTAATATTAATTATATTGACTGTAGCGGCCACATGGAGCCAAGTAGCCAGCTAAATAACGTAAGCTAGTAGTGGTCTGGCTTTGCTTTTATCACAGTTGCCACTTTATTCTGGGGTGTTATTTCAAATCGTATTGTTACTTGCCGTGAGTTGAGATGAGAGATACAGGAGTTTCCGTCATTCTTACTAGCAGGATTTAATGTGCTCTCTCTTTCTGCTCTCCTTTTTTGTGTCTCTCTTTAGATATGCACTGAGTTTGAAAGGATAGCAGCAGTCAAGCTGAAGAGGCAGTTTTATTGTGTATTGGACATGGCTGCACCAAAACCGCTCAAACTGTACAGGATGAGAAGGCAAGCATTTGCAGAGAATATGCAGAAGCTTCTTGATGAGCTTGATGAACAGGTGTGTGGCTTAACCTAACTGTACCTGCTTGCTGTAGACAAGTAGTTCTTTGGGCTTTGATAGTGAGTGAGACTGCCGTCATGCATATTAAGGAAATGTTAGAAATGTAGTAGAAATGTGTTCTTGTGTGTGTTTGTAGGGTTTTTTTGTTGTTGTTTTTTATTACACAGAGGAAATTGTGCCCCAAAACACTGCTGCACTGAAATGTCTTCCACTATTCTTATGAGAGGTGCATGCAAATACTGTCCTGAGGACCTGCTTGATAAATTTAAATATTTTCTTATTTTAATTATGCAGTCATTCATGTTCTTTATCACAGCTACTGATGAATGTCCAGCTGCTTCTTGTCTTTTAAAACACTGTTCTGTTCTCTACTTCAGCTTAAATGTTGCTGTGGCTCTAGTTTTACACTCACCCTATTCCCCTACGAATGACCTTGGGTGAATGTAATGAGGCATGAGTTCTTACATCTGTTACTGTGCAGTAGAACAATGTAGAACAGGACTCTGTTCAGTTTTACACCCATAGCAGAGGCAGTGAAACCCCTTGTTCATTTCCTTGACTATTTTCTCCTCTTAATGTGTCTAACAGAGCACTGATGAAGAACAGAAATACACGAGATGTGAAAGTGGCAATCATGACGGCCCTTAAAGATGATTGAGGTGCTCAGTGTTCTCCTCCAGGTGTGATTAGCTTCGCTATCGTGCTTGAGGAGAATGTTGTTGTGATAGGCATCAGTGATCTGCCAAATGCATTTCTTCTCTCTTTGAGCTTTTTTATGCCCTCAACATTGAGGACCCCAAAGAGATGAGATACAGTTTTGTAGGAATCCAAAGTGCCTGCTTATTTAAAATATGACCCAATTAATAAATTAATAAAACCCAATAAAAGCCAATATAAGCCAACGTTTATGCTAAAAAATTAAAGAAGTATATTAAACACTGATTACAGATACAAGTAAAATCAACCTTACTTTAAGTGCAGTTGGATTGTTTTGAAGTTTTCTTTATGAAAAAACACTTTGTGTGTTTAAGATGGTGGTAATTTGAAGTTTCTGCAGATGGAGTTTCATGAGGATGATTGGGCTATAAATACCTGGGGGTGTGCAACAGGATGATTGGCTAAAAAGAGTGATTGCATTTAGGTGTGTCGAAGGCCATAGTGTGATGGATGAAGTAAAATCTGCAGGTGTATGGAAGCAGATGGTTGTACAAGTCTACCAGCAGTGGTTAAATCCCAGTCAACAGGAAATTCTCGCCATTGTTGAGCACAAGTGAGCAAAGGTCCCCTCAGAGTGTTCTTCCAGAAGTGGGTTTTAAAGGGCCTGCGTTGACTTTAAGAAGCAATTCTTGTCTGGAAGTGATTTTCAGTCACGAGCTGTGATAAATGCTGGTGGTATTTCCTGGGACTGGGATTTTTACCACTGCTGGTAGACCATTCACAGATGATCATTAAATAAAATGAACAATGCAGGAAGCAGTATCACCATCTTAATGTAGTGTTCAGTGTGGCTTCATGTACTTTTTTCATTTTGTAAAGTCATATCCACATGATTGTGGATTCTCGTTGCTGTGAGTTAGCTCTGTTACAGCCTCTGTCCAGTTTGAGTTGTCAGGTTTTGATTTTGCTCTCTGGTTCTGTCCATTAGATTGCTGTTCCCCCGGTTGTGCTTTGCTTTGTTGTTTCTGTTTACTTTTGCCCAGGTTACATTAAAATCCTGCATCGTCCATCCCTGCAAGTGTTTCCTTGTGTTCACTGCCACGTCTGACCAAGCCTGACAGTAACTAATAAATTATTTATTATTATTATTATTGAAAACATCTGTATAATTAAAAAAACAAAACATCTGTAATACATGAAGGAAATTATTATTGATTATTAAATGCCTTAAGGTGAGACAATTAGCCTCGTTAATAAGTAAGGAAATGATCATTGGCTTCTTCTCAGTCTGTGATTGGAGCTGCTGCTGCAGATATGATATCTGACCTGTAGGTGGCGCTGCTGTGTCGCTTTCCATCCTGAATCTGTGTAATCTCTGTGAAACTGGACTGAATTGTCTACTTGTGTCTCTTTATCCTGAACTGTCTATTAACATGAAGGAAAACACAAGAAAAGGACAGATGTGGAAAAAGACAAATATATAGAATTTGATCTGAAATATGATTAATGACAAAAAAAGTTGTTTTCCTGAATTTAATTTTAAAATCTAGATTTTAGAAACTATGAACTGAAACTCCATCGCAGCATTTGAAGACCATTAATATGCAACGCTATGGGCTGTTTAATTTAGAGGATCAACTCCAGCATATATTAAATATAACGGCAGTTTTAAAATGCAGTTTATTAGTTCTTATATCCTGGTCTCATGAACCCTCGCCTCACTTGACTTTGGAGAAGCAATCTGCCTGCACCCTCCCACGAGCCTTTGCAAGGTCTAGGCCACAGAGACCAGCTACAGGTTGTTTCTTTAGTTCCAGTGCATTTAAACATACACTTCAAGTGAGGAGTCTACATATTTACCAATTCTTCTGTTTACAGACAGTCATTCTCCCTTTTCATTTTTTTGTTTTGAGATATGGTTCTTCTCATCTCACCTTTGACCTTGGAGTCGATTTCCAAACATTTTTAAAGCTTACTTTAGAGGTTTTCCAAAATCGGTTAATAGATGCTCTAAATTCAGTTTATATTTCTCTAAAGCAGGAAAGTACAAGCAGTTGGCAACATCACTCTGCTATATGTTCAAAGTGTCAACAAGTAATAAATAATAAAAGGCAGTGATATTGAAACACTGGCAAAAAAAACTAAATTGATAAAAGAAAAAAAAGCCTTAAAAATTGATTCAATTTTATTTATAAAACACTTTTCACAATGAATGTAATCACAAAGTAGCTTCATAGAGAGCTGGGTATAAATACCTAGAATAAAAACAATAATAAATCAATACTGAATTAAGAGAATATGGAAATGCGCCATCAAGCCATAAAAGATGAAAACGTGAGTGAAATGTTGAAGTCCAGGCAGGTATGCATCGTCATGCAGTGAGGTGAGGATGAATCAACACGAGGCTCCAGTACAAGGATGGAAAAGCTGGAACTGGGCATCTCAATACATGGGAGGGCGAGAGCGAGAGCGAGCGCGAGAGAGAGCGCGAGAGAGAAACAAGGGGAGATCCAATCCAGGGTGGGAGTCAGACCATCTGGAAAAAAAGAAAATGGGGGAGAAAAAAAAACTGAGGGAAAAAAAAACAAAACAAAAAACAGCAAAAGGTTTCGAACTAGTTTAAAACGCATCTTAGATAAAACAAGGCCTTGGTTCACAGGAAAAGTCCCGACTACATAAACATACTCAAAGGATTGGATACAATAAAAATGTCCTTCCCTAAACTCAGGCCTCTTTTGGCACAGGACTTACTGTACAAATGACACGGGTAGAATTCATCAAGGTCATTACAGTAGAGACAGAATTGTGGACAAAATACATTTGCAAAGAAACAGACATATCTACCACTCAGAGAATAAGGCCTCGAATGCAAAGAATAATACAGAACACAGAAACACAGAAACTTACAAGAGACATCGGTATGATTGACTAACTAAACATTAGGTGGTGCATTGTCCTTGTGTGTGAAAAGAATAGGAACCAGATTCCTGGGGTCCTGAAAGGAGGTCAAGGGTGCACAATGTTCTGGGCCATTTTACTCAGAAAGTGTTCTAAACAGTCCAGAGTTCAATCCTGTTCTGGGTGCATTCCCAACCTACAAATCCATTTCTGTTCCACCACAACTGAAACAAAGCGTCCTGGGTCAGATCTTGTAGGTGGTGGGAAGCGAGCAATACAATCAGTCCAATGCGGTTGTTCACAGGGTGTGGAGTCAGGAATTCTCCTGTCACAGTCTTTGTCCTTCAGAGCTAAAAGTTTCAAAGTGTGGCGTGTCAGCGTCATCGCAGGCAGCCAAGGCGGCGCTAGGCTCACACCTTAGGCTGTGTTGTCAACGTAGGATGGAGTCAGGATGCCTGTTTGCCAGCCGTTGCCATTGACTCTTCAGATGGTCATATCTTCATCACATGCATCTTAAAATCCCAACAATGAAAATGTCGCTCAGGTCATTTGAAGTAAGAGAACTGTACAGAATACACTTATTCTACAGACTTATTCTACAACAGACTGAATTCTACACAATTCTACACAATGACAAAGTGAAGGCAGGGTTTTAGACATGTGGTATTTTAAAAAATAAATAAATAAAAAACAAATAATAATAAATGTAAAATCTCATGTACACAAGTTGAAGAAAAAAAAAACCCTGAGAGGAACCAAGACTCAAAAGGGTAACCCATCCTCCTCTGCTCAACACCGGATAGCACAACACGACAGAACAAGAATAAAAAAACAAAAGAAAAACTAGTGAAATTTTAAGAGCTTAAGAATTTAAGAGAAAGACAATAATAATAATAATAATAATAATCAGAACCTGTAATCACAGCAGTACAGAACAGTGGTAGTATGAAAACAGGCTACAGCAGCATGATTAGAATACTAAAAGTGTGTCCAGAACAGACACAGGACGTTTATTCCAGAGTTGGAGGCTTAAGAAGAGAAAGCTCGTCCCCCAGAGTTGCTTCTTCTGAAGTGGGGAAACTGATAGTAGTCCAGAATTCTGCTAAAGAAATGTACATTACTGGTTGTAAATCGAGACACTCAAGTCAGAAGGAGTATTTTATAATCAACGTGGAATTTAACTGGAATCCAGTGCAGGGATGAGAGAATAAGACAGATGTGGTCACAATTTCAAGCTCTAGTGAGCAGTCAAGCCGCTGCATTCTGAACGTATTTAATGACCCTGAGCTTATTTAATCATTTTCATAAACTTCCTACCAGAGCAGCATTACATTAATCCAATCTTGAGGTTATATATCTATATCAATTTAATAGAGTCTGCGCCTTAGCTCGTTGGTGTTCTGTTTTATTATTTTTTTATATACATTTTTCCTTTGGCAGAAATTCAATACCACTGGAACTTACCTAGAAATATTTGGCAGTGTTCTTGTGGTGAAGCGTCCTTTGCATCTGCTTGAAGCCACACTACCACATTACAGCCAGCCAGAGTTGCAGGTGGACAGACGGCGAGCTACAAACTAGTAGATGGGTAAACTAGAACGAGTTGCATATGGACAGAAAAACAACCACAGAGCTGCAGATTTAAAGACAGACACAGTTGCAGACAGTCAGAGTTGCAACCAGAGTCTAATTAGAATGAATTACAGATTTATAACCAGAGAGGTATAGATTGACAGACAGCCAGAGATGCAGAAGGACAGAAAGCCAGCCAGCCAGAGTTGCACATGGATAAACAGTCAGAGCAGAACACGAACACAGAGATGCAGACGCATAGTCAGAAAGACAACCATTATTGCACCTGACAGCCAGCCAAACACAGTTGCAGAGAGATTATCATAGTTGCAGTCGGATACAGCCATATAGTTGCAGACTGATAGGGAGTTTCACATGGATAGACAGCCAGTCAGAGTAGCTGCCAGGGACTAAACAGAATGAATTGCAGATTTATAGACAGCCAGAGAGAGTAGTGTAGATGGACAAACATCCAGAGTGTGTTGTTGATTGACAGAGTTGCAGATGGACATACAGTCAAACATGGTTGCAGATGCATAGTCCGAAAGACTGCCCGAGTTGCACATTGACAGACAGACACTGAATTGCACACACATGGCCAAGCAGACAGCCACACCGTTGCAGATGAAAAGAAAGACAACCAGAGTTTTAAATGGAGAGACAACCAAAGATGCAAAAGAACAGGCAGCCAACCAGAGATATACATGAATAGCCAGGCAGCGAGCGTTGCACATGGACATGCAGACAGCCATAGACAGTTGCAGATGGACTGACAGCCAGCCAACCAGAGTTGCAGATCCTAAGGGAATGAGGGTGCTGGTGAGTGGGTCTTCCAGGAGCCGACGGGATCGACAGTTAACCTAGAAGGGGAAAAAAAACCCCACACCAACAGCATTAGGATAAGGCAATTAATTACATCTAGCTTAGCTTACCTGTACACAACAAGGCAAACAAGACATGTAAATAAGGTCGTATTGTCATTTTAGGATGTGATGACCACCCCTATAGCGAGCACTTGGTTCACTCCAGGCTAAGCAAAGGATGAGCACCTGGCTTAGAAGGGAAAGAAATTGGGGTCAGTTTGTGCAGAATAAGCTGAAGAAGTCATGGTAGATGTGAGGCTTCGCAGCTCTCAGAGGAAGGCCGCTGAGCCCTGATCATGTAAAGAGTGTGCGACTTGGCTCATTCATGTTCCATTTTGACTTTGTCTATACTTTGCTTTGACGTTTTTGCACAAATTCAATAAACATCACTGGAATGTAACTGGACGTATTCAGCTGTGTCCTTCCGGTGAAGCCACATTACCACATCACAGAGACAGCCAGCCAGATGCAGATGGACAGACAGCAAGCTACGGTCTTGTAGACAGGTAAAACAGAACAAGATGCAGATGGACTGAAGAACAAATACAGAGCAACAGATTTATAGACAGACAGTTGCAGACGGAGACAGTTTTACATAGACAGACAGCCAGACAGTGTTGCAGCCAGTCTAAACAGAATGAATTGCAGATGAACAGGCAGGTGTACATGGACAGCCAGAGTTGCAGAGGGACATACATACAGCCAAACAGAGTTGCAGATGCATAGTCGTAAAAACAGCCATCCAGCCAACCAGAACTACACATGGAAAGACAGCCAGACACAGAGTTGCACATTGAAAAATAGTTAGCCACTGAATTGCACATGCATACAGACATGCAGACAGCCACACAGTTGCAGATGGATACAACCAGACAGATATGCAGATATATAGTCAGACAGTTTTACATGGATACAGCGTTTCATATGAATAGACACAGCCAGAGTTGGTGCCAGAGCCTTAGCAGGACAAATTGCAGAGTTTTAGATGGGGACAGACAGAGATGCAGAACGGTAAGCAGCCAGCGAGCCAGCCAGAGTTGCACACAGACAGCCAGTCCAGCCACAGAATTACACATGGAAAGAAGGCCAGCCAGCCACAAACGGACAGATTTTCATACAGTTGCAGATGGATATACAGCCAGTCAAAGTTGAAGCCAGAGTCTAAACAGAATGAATTGCAGATTTATAAACAGCCAGAGTATTGTAGATGGACAGACAGACAGACAGAGTTGCGGATCACACTGCCAAACAGTCAGAAACAGTCACACAGTCAGAAAGACAGCCAGCCATAGAGTTGCACATTGTTAGACAGCTCGCCACTGAACTGCACATGCATGGACATGCAGATAGAGGCAGACGGATTGTCAAACACAGTTGAACATGGTTGGATAGCCAGCCAAACAGAGTTGCAGACGGATTTCACATTTTACAGCCAGCCATCAGAGTTTAAACAGAACACAACAGAATTGCAGATTTATAGACAGCCAAAGAGTGTTGATGGACAGACAAACCAGAGAGTGTGGACTGACATACACACAGCCAAATATAGTTGCAGACGCACAGTCAGAAAGACAGCCACAGAGTTGCACATGAAGACAGACAGAGCCTAGGAAAAAAACAGTTTTAAAAACTGAGATGAAACCAAGCAAACAAGTCATTTTCAGTAACTAAAGCAGGTACGCTTTGGAGCTGGTGCACCATTCATTAACACAAAAGCTGTGGTTAGGGAGTGTGGCGCAGTGTAGATCATCTGTTACATGAATCAGATCTTTAGGGTGAGCTTAAGACCTGTGAAGGAAAACGTAATTAGTTGAAACCTGGGGGAGTGGATTCATTCAGGGCCATGTATTCATTAGACATGGTGAACTAAGGTGGTCGTCCCTAATAATGTCATTGATAATGCCTGGTTACAATGTGAGGGACAACACAGGTTAGATACTGCAGGGTTTGTCAGAATTATGAGCTAGAGAGCAATGGCAGAATTAATGATTGGAATAAAGTAAATCATGTAAATTACTTACCTGACTGGTGTGACTGGGTAGGGCCAGTCAGTCCTGGCATAGCACCTTCTTGATGTTCCCGGAGGGATCAACAAACCACAGGGAGCACAGATGAAGCCTTACTTTGCAGAAGGGGACTGGACGTCAAACCTGCAGCCAGCAGTGGAGCATGAAGAGCTGGCTGAACGTCTTGCTCCCTCGTCAGTAGATGGGCATGGGGCTAGAGACGACGATCCTGGCACCTTGGAGTTACCCTTTGTGACATATTAATTAGTGTTTTAGAAAACAATCTCCAACAATGAGAACACCACCCTGAGTAGTTGTCCTTCGCTGAAGACAAAGTGCTAAGGACATTTTACCGGTTAGCAGAGGTGAAGGAGGCTGTGGGGGTGAGGCCTCAGCTTTTCCCTGGCCATGCTGACTCTCCCAGGGCCTCTCCACTGCCACCATATTCCTCGAGTAAACACAGGGGTTAGTAAAGCAAAATAATGTAAAGTAACACACAGATTAATACTGGCTAAGAATCAAGCCAGTGCTTGAGGGGGGGGGGTTAAACCCCCATACCCAATTAAAAACCCTAACATTCAAACAAACATCCACCAGTTCTTTTAAATGGCACATACCTGAAGTCCACAGGAAGAGTCCAAAACAGTCCGGAGTCAGACAGCAAACAAACAAAAACAAACAAGAACCCCTCTGAAAAAGAACAGCACAAAACACATGAAAAACACAAACACACAAAGCTTGACTGAATATATAAACTATTAAACTTACAAGTATTAGAACCTATAGTTCCTCCAATAAGGGTCTTCATTACAGTGAGCCCTAAACATCTTTTGGTCTGTAACCTGACCTACTACTGATATACTGCCACATAGATGTCATGGTGTAGGAATCCTCTACTCCATGACATCTGTCAAAACAATGTCACATTGGTGTCAGCTATGGCTTTATGTAGACCTAGGTATTTTATTTCATAATATTTTATTTTCCTCACTTCTCTCCATTTAGGTTTAAATACACAAGGCCTGTGATTTTATGCAAGCTATGCAATTGTTAACTGTAAAGAACCTCAATGGACAATCTGTCTCAAACTAAGCAGGTGTCCTCAGAATATTATACTGAATTTAGTAAAGATTACACAAACCATGACAAAGTTTCCACCAGATCACTCAGAAAAGCCATTCCTGTACCTATTTGATCAATGTGCCACAAACGGTCAAAAAGCTAACGATGTTTTGATAACTATTTTCCTCCGGGGTCTACATGTTCGGTCAAGACCAATTTAGAGTTGATACAATTGTTAGGACTACAAAACCAGCTAATGAGACGCAATTAATTTTCAAGGGCTGATGGACTACATAAAATTGAGCCTTATTGTCTTTATAAGACTAAAACTGTTAAACCACGTTCACAATTCACAAAGTTGCTGTGTTTTAATCCTGGGCCAATAACCTTGACCACAACCCCACCCCCCTTACCAATTAAACCTTGTGGTAGCGCAGACAGAGGAGAGGCAGGACTTGGTGCTAGGTTGGAGCAACATGGTCAAGGTCAGAACTGAGCACAGTGTGCAGATCATCCGTTACGTGCTCTAGATCTTTAGGGTGAAATGGGAAGAAGATGGATAAATCTGGAAGGTTATTAATGAAAACACTAGTTGTTGAGCATTAAGCTTCATAACCTGAGGTTTAGGTTGTGCATAGAACTGAACCATAAATTGCGTTAATGCCACCACCATGACCAGTCCCGCCTCAGCAACTGTAACCGCCAAAACCTTGAGCAGTCAACAAAAATGGCACAAAGTTTGCCATTAAAGAGTACAATAGGCTTTAAGACCTGAACGTCATCAACAATCACAGTGATGGTCGCAATGTTTTACGATATTCAAACATGCAGAAAAATCCTTGGTCACTGTAAGTATGATGTTTCCACATTACATGCTATAGTAGGGGGAATGACAGCAGAGTAGTAGAGAGTGAAATCTGGCGATGCCTGGCTGATTTGATCCCCATATGGAACAGTAAAAGATATTTGTTCAGATAAATGGTACACAGTCCACTGCCAGGGATTTTCAGTCATTGCTCAGTAAGAAGGGCATAAGGTGTTAGACCTCAACACCCAACTCGCCACTGTAGGTTTGTAGGCTCTGCTTTTTTCTGACAGCAGAGAGAAACTGGAGAACCCTATTTGACATGGAAAGGTGCTTGCTAGTAGAGAGCAATTTACCTAAAGAATTCCAGCTGTGCTGTAACGACAATGAATTTACAACCGTGGCTTAAATAAACGTTTGAAACAAAAAGGTAATTGTGTTAATCCAGACTCCAGAAGAGATTCTCAAAGAGAGAGAGTCTCAAACTGATGCCCAAGATGGCGTTTAAACAGAGTGAGAGACATATTACACGCTATCCAAAGAGAGATAGAAAAGTACCCCAGAACTTATAATATTGAAGCCCAGACACTGACCAAGATTGAGTAAACTCTGTGGTACATTACAGACCCTGTAAAGAGGCAAGTTCAACAAAACCAGTTTTGGGTAGACACTATGAAAGAGGAGGGGACTGTCTCACTGAAAATGACACACTTACTCTGACCCCTCTCACAGAAGGTGAACACGCAGTTGGGGGGTGGGGGGGTATGCTCTAAAAACTATAGATTGATCTGAAACATACAATGTCTGATCTGTTGCTTAGGGTTACTGTTAAGTAAGAGGAGGCAGATTACAAGGAGTCATTACACCAATACACACTTTGATGCAGATGACGGCAAAGTACGACCTTGAGCTCCACCAGATGGACGTTACAACAGCCTACTTGAATGCTTTGATTGTGAGATCTGTATGAAGCAACCAGAGAGATTTAAGAGAAAATCAAACACTGGTGAAAAGGTTGTCTCTAAAATGTATAAGTCACTGTATGCTCTCAAACAGTCTGGAATTGGTCTGTATTATCTAAATGAAAATGGCTTTACAGAACCTAGATGACCATTGTGTCCAAAACAAACACACTGAAATCAGGAGGATAACATTAATAATCTGGGTTGAGGATCATTTACCAGTTTTCCTACCCCGAGGATGGCAGCAGCAACTCCAATGATCCTGGAGTCTGTCTTTTTCTTCCGAACGATGTCCAGAAGCGTGCAGCAGTGTTTAAACTGCCTCTACAACAGCAACTAGATCTGACGAGGTCCATGCAGAGCGTCTGGAAATCTAGTTCCTCCGTGGTCTCCATGTTCCTCGAAAGTAAACAGAGACAGAAATGCAAATGTCAGTTAGTGAGAAAAAGTACTGTACAGTAACACAGGTAGCAGATAGCACAAGGATTACAAGATAAATAAGACAAAGCTAATATTAAGACTATAAAGTAAGGATAGTTGCTCGACTCTCTGGGTCCAATTATGTCATGAGTTTTCAAAGCAGGACTGCATCGAAACAGCAATTTAGGGTCTCAAAATATCACCTGGTTCTATAGATCGAGTGTGCAAAAGAGGCTTGTAGATACACTCTGGTGAGAGCTATCCAGCTCCTGTTTTTCAATTGTTCCAATAGACAAAGTATGAAAGAACAATTAAGAGAACTGATGGATGTTTGTATACTTTTCAGTGGGTTTGTGGTGCAGTAAACAAAATAACACTTACTGAATGATTCTCTCTGCATTCCTTTCTTTTTAGTTTCAAGACTACTTACAAAAACGTAACCGTTACAACATGTACAAGACCTGATCCAAGTTGGACCATCAGTATATTGTCGCAGTTCATTTGGCTCAGACAAGTACAACACTAGACTGCAGTTAAGCATGTAATGAGGTACTTAAAGGCTTCAACTGATCATGGACTGTGTTACCAGAAGAGTGGAGAGGAACTGAAACTTGAGGCACACAGTGATGCAGATTTGGCATCAAATACAGAAAAAGCACAACAGGCTCCGGTTTTAGTCCAACTAAAGACTGTCTCTTACTCTCTGGTCTACATGTGAAGCAGAATTAATGGTACTGGCTGCAACCATTCAGAAAAGCTTGTACCTCACACAGCTACTAAATGCCATGAACAGAGATCACCAATATGCACCTGTGAAAATACCTGAAGACAACCAAGAAGCAAATCACTCTTTCCATGAACCCTGTATGGTGACAAAGATGAAGACATGTCCACATTAGACATCACTTCATTCGATCAGCGCTCCATGAGTGTAAAATAACTGAACTCTGTACCACAGCAGACATGGTGGCAGATGTTATGACAATACCTGCAACTAAGCTGAAGCTGGAGAAAGTTAAGAGCTTTGTGTTTGGGATGTAATCGGGTGAGTGTTGTGCTGTGGAATGCCATGTACAGTGTGAGAGCAAGTGGGGCTCGAATCAACCGATTGGTTACACGCTAACCATTTTACACAGCAATTTACCCAAAGAACTCTTCACAACAGGGCCTAAAACAGCTGTTTGAAACCACCTCCATACGACATGCTGACAGGGAGAAAGCCTAACCTAGACTCAAAGTGTTAAAAGGGAATCTTTGTAAGGAATGACAAGAACAGTCCATCATACCTAGTCTACTATCCAGACACAGGGAAAGTCCTCAAACAGTGTGTTACTGAACACCAAACCCAGTCTGACCAGTCAACAGCAGCTGATTATTTCCATGAAGAGAGGCATGTACCCCCATGCTAACAGCTAACCGTGTTGATCAGACTTCAGAAGAGGTTCAAGAGTCTCAAACTGATGTTCAAGAAGGCTTTTAAACAGAAGGAAACAGACATAGCACACACCATCGAAAAATAGGAAAGCACCTCGGTATTTAGCTGACCATTTAAGAAGACCAGATAATGACCGATATTTACTACTGTTACCACAGAGCTTTAAAAAGAGGTCACAGTATTGAGTTGATGCAGATGACTTTGAGCTTCACCAGATGAACGTTACAACAGCCTACTTGCATGCACAGATTGATGGAGATGCATATGGAGCAACCAGAGGGATTTAGAGGAAAGACAAAATACAGCTGAAAAGGTTTTCTGTAAACTGAACAAATCACTGTAGGCTCTCAAACAGTCTGGAAGAACCTGGAACAACATGTCTGATTATCCAGATGAAAATGGCTTTACACAGAAGCTAGATGACCACTGGGTCTACAACAAACCCCCTGAACACAGGGTTAGATGTTCATCATGAAGTACAGTAAGCTAGCTGTGATGCTGTTGGTTATCATGATCACAGGTGTGTATTTATTGTCTCAGGAACAGACTGGCTCCTTTACGAGTGTGTTGGCTACAGTATCTGTACATAAAGGCTCTATATAACATGACATTGAGGTCAGAAGTCCATCATGAACGCTAAAAGCCTCCACAAACTTCCAGAGGAACCGATTCTATCTCCTCCACCAATGTGAAAATCACTCCTAGGCCTTGATTCAGAGCTCTGTATTCACTAGGTTTTGATCAAGTTTCACAGGAACATCGTGAACTAAGGAGCTCATCAGTCAGAACTTCACTGACCGTGTTTTCTTTAGGGGCTACAGATCTTATATTTAACAGCCCAAATTCAATACAGGAGCTGCTTGTAGTTGGAAAGCAGAATTAATCTGAATCAATTCTAATAAAGTTGATAAAGACGATTTTCTGACTTTACGATTATAAATCATGCGGGACACAGACACAGTCTCCATACTGCAGGGTTTGTCTGAAACACTATGAGTGACACTGATATCTTACTTTTTAATACAAGCAGAGAAATCACAGAATTAATGCTTATAAAATCGAGGAAATCCTCTTAAACTAACCTGACTTTTTCCAAACGGGACCGAAGCCACGACGCTGTCGCTGAGGGAAACCGCCTGCCGACGTCCAGGACACGGACACCTGGAGAACAGGAGACCGTGGCGTTGCTCTTTGGCCCGAAACTTTGAGGAGTTTTACAGTAGAGTCTCCAACAATGAGAGCACCGCCCTGAGGAGCTGTACTCGGTGCCGGAGCAGGTGAAGGCGAAGAGCTGTGGTGGTGGAGGAGCCCTCGACGTCTCCCAAACCACGCCGACGCCCCCAGACCCTCTCCGGTGCGGGAGTGGATGTGACGAACCTCGGTGTCTTCCGCTCCGGTAGCGCTGAAACTGAGACCGCCGCGTTGGAGACGTCGCGGGCTGCCTCTGGCCTCGTCTTCCGTCGGTGGAACTCGGACTGCCGGTTCAGCTGGACGAGCTCCAAGCTGAGCGTCTGGAGAGCTCGTTCCTCCGCGGTCTCCATGTTCCTCCACAGTGAAGTCAGACAAACACAGAGGACTGTACAGTAACACAGCCAGCTGCTGTAATCCTCGAGCTCTCTGCTCCCTAAGATCAATCAGACAGAGCTGAGAGTAAAGACTATAAAGGAGAGTCGGTCGCTCGACGCTCTGAATCGACTCACGTCTCGAACAGCGGTTCAGAGTCTCGCTCAAAATACCGGAGATCACGTGATCGGTGGAACCGAAGCTTCGTTACGTCACTGAAACGCAATCACGTGTCAACGCGCGTCAGTTCCCCGGTCCCGCTGTAGACCCGAGCACAACCAGCTGAATATAAACTGAAATATGAACTTAAATAAAATATAAATAAATAAAATGAGTGAATCTGGTTGACTTTCATTTAAAGAGAAAATAAAACATGAACATAGTTGTTACTTTAATTTCTACTAGAGTTTAGAAGTCGTCAGCTCTTAAACTCAGGTCTCTAAATGAGTTTAATGAAGTGGACATTTGGAGTCAGATGAACTTCACACTGTGAGGTATGGCTGTGTCTCACAGTCCGACTGTGTGTCGCTGTATTAATGCGCCACAGGAGCAGCGCTTTTTTAGAGACAACAAATGAGTAATATATTGGTCCTTTCTGGTAAAATACATCATCTGACAGATATTCCACAAACAATACTTATTAAAAATATAGAGAGCTCTAAGTGAAACACTGAGATCTGCAGAAGAACAAGTAACCTAAAGGAACTAGACCAGGCGGCAGATGACTACATTTTGAGGACACGCTGATGAAGTTCAGCTCAATCAGGCTGGAGGGAGAAGGTCCGCTATCAGAGAGAGGAGAGTGAGGCTTTATCACCGGGGGAGGAAACTAGTCTGAATCCCAGCACTTCAGTGTATGTAGACCACAATAATCACTTCCATGATATTAAATAATAAGATAAAGCTCCCATTAGTTTATTGTTGTTGTAGATTGTTAGTTAATTAAGAAGGACGTTGGCAGACCTAGCTAGATAGTTAGGTAGCTAGCTCGGCTAATTAGCTGTTAGCTTTCACTGAACTCCAGCTTGATTGATTGATTTTGTTGCTCTTGGTGTGCAGGTATCCCACCAATGCAGAGTATCTCCAAGTTACCAAAGCTTTAATGGTGAAGAGCTCTTTCCTGAGGGATGTTGAGGAGAAGGGTTATGTAAGTTTGTTTAAGAATGATTTTATTATGGTTGATCACAGAACAGTAGTAGGTGTAATATTGGTGGAGAGATTTGAGTAATTCTCTTTTTATGGTTGGGACTGATAACTTATGGTATCTTTGATGAAGGAATCCTGCGTTGTTGGAGAGGATGCTACGTCTGAGGCCTACATTGAGGTATCACATGAAAAGTACAGGGAGACACAACCTGATTTGTTGATTGTGAAGGACCACATGAAGAAGACCTTTGAAGACTCTTGGAAGATTCTCAGGGGTAAGTGGAATAAAGTAATGGGAGGTAAAACAGTATAGCCATCAAATGTGATGTGATGAACCAACTTCATATGAATAATTGTGTCTTTTATAGTCTATTAAAATATATTTATGACTGTTCTAGGTTTTTTACTCTCCACTACTGCCTTCATCTCTACACTTTATTGCAACATCATAATGAAGCTTTTGTGTGTTTTCTGCTTTTGTCTTACAGTGTATGATGAGGTTGATGACATCCATCCTGTGATGGTGAACATCTGTCACTGCTTCAGCTGAAACAGTGCTGGGAAATTTCCTCTAAAGGACTCCTAGATGATCTTCAAGAGATGTTCAGCAAAAGTGTAAGCACACCATTTTCATCTCCACCAGCAGACCTACAGAAGACTCTTAAATTCAGTGATGCTCTCAGAGGTGTACAGGGTCAAGGGAAGGTGCTTCAGTGTGTATCTAATATTACACTAAATTATGTAAGTATTCTCTTGATGATGTTGGTGTAACGGGCCGTCTGCATACTGAAGTGATTGCATTGTTTTGGAAAGTCACGTACTTACTAAACATGGACACTGTGTGGGTTCTGTGTAGTAAACTGTTGCTTCTGGTTTCTGGTGGGTGTTTTTCTTTTTAATAAGGCTGATATTCTCTTATATAAGTGGAACCTACATTACATACATTTTGCCATGTCCGGATGAAGTATGATATTTTTTTTTAGTTTGTATTATAAAACTTTTTTACTTAGTTTCATTGTTTTATTTGCTGTTAATGTCATATTGTAATGGTATGGGGTGCAATTTCTTTCAATTTCATCTCCATAAACATTGTTAATTTTATTTCTTTCTGTTGCTCTTTCAGTTAATGCTAAAGTTCAATATGTTTACTATTAACTTTCATGAGTGGATATTTCTGCTACTCTTTAGTCACTATAGGTTCCAGAATGGCTTGTCACTGGGGTGGTACCTCTAAAAGCACATGCTGGTACCTTTTGGAGAGGGGACACAGTTGTATAGTTTAAAGGTTTATTTTAGCCTCTTGGGGAACTTAATAGTACCTTAACTGGTACAAGAAACATTTGTACAATAAAGTACTTGTGCTGAAAGGTTCTCTATAGTACCTCAATAGGGTACAGCTGCAGGGACAAGTCTTTGTACTCTCTTAAGTCCAAAATGTCCTTAGTGTGTATGTGCACTATATAAGAGAGAAGCCCTCAACTGACTACACAATAGAAACACCTATATCCGTATGCTGTTCAGCCCCTTGTGCTCCGCCACCAGACCTGGATATTAACACCTGCATTTGTAATTGGGTCCTGGGACATCCTAATAAAAAAAGACCCCAGTATGTGTGGTTGTGTAGTTCTGTGTCCTCCAGGCTCTCTGTGACAGTGGAATTCGGCAGCTCCGCTGTGGCAGACTGAGGCTTTGCAAAATGCTCAGGACTTCACATCTGGCACAAGGTCCCCTTCCATGAGAGACTTTCCTCACCAGCACTGTGTGTGGAAGGAGATTGCAGCTTCATTAGGGACACCTTTCACCCCAGCCACACACTGTATAACCACGTACCATCCAGGAGGAGATGAACAAACCAGTGAGATGAGACTGTCAGTGTTTGTGTTGTAATATTTCACATTAAAATATTCAAATCTAGGACCGCCTACTTAATCTGCCTCGGCACTTGTAAAGCCATCACTAGACAATATGACAGGAACGACATTCTCTCATTTCTTGAAAAAGTTGTCAGTAGTTTAGTGTTCTGATGGATTTTAGTTCAGTTCATGAGGTAATGTGAAGGAAAGGACACTCTCCCTCTCTATGGAGTTCACTTTTATAAAGCAAAAACACACAACAACAGCTTCTGCTCTCGAGAGTCTAATACAGTGTCTTTAATATTCTCTAATTCACTCACTATTAAGGGCACAGAAGCTGTTCACTCGAATAGAAGAGTGCACTTCTATATAGTGAGGAGGAATCCCTTTGGAATTGACCTCATGGATGGAGCTTGGATGTCACCGTGTGGTCAAACTGATAAACTGCAAGAGTTATAAATCGATGCACATATTGACAAAATCTGAATAAATGGAAAACATTAAAAATCTGTTTTAACAGCTTTTAGCTGTTGAGTTTTTTTAACAAAACTAACTGTAAAATAAAGTAATCTTTACTGACAAAAATAGCAGAATCTCTAAATGCAATTTAACAAAAAGACTAGTTATGCTGATCTATCTCTGCCAAATACATCAAATACTGTCAATAATGCATTTAAAAATTAAGAACTGCTAGAAAACATGTGAGCAAAGACTGCCTACCTTATGAGACGGTATAAATGATATTTGAACTTTGACTTTATTGATGCATTTGATTCATTTAAAGATTGAATTCTTCATTAAGTGAATTTCTACAAACTGTGTAAAACCACAGAGTCAAATTTTAAAACGTTATTACCTGTGATTTATTCTTACATTTCTAATATTTAAATCTAGCATAAATGACCCATCCCCACATTCCCCAATACACACATTAAGGTATTACAGTCCAGCTGTACAACATGTTGAGTGCAGATTCCTACCAGAGCCCCACAGATAGAAAATGATGACCCACCAGTCACAGCAGACATATGACTCTCCCATCATAAAGCTATGAACTCTGCGACCGAAGTGTTTCTGGTTCTGGTGGACAGGTTGTACGCTCGCTCCCCTGCTGTTTGTTTATTTGCTCTCTTATTACTTGAAAACATGACTTGTTACTCCTTGTCCTCAGTTGATATTCCTTCATCTTTGCTTTTGCTTATTTCTCTTAGCTAGTTATTGTAATCTTTGTGCCAACTGCGACCTCTTGCTTCACATTCCTTCATCTCACCATCCATCGATTGTGTTTCTGTGTGTTTGTTTACCTCGAGGAACATGGTGACCGTGGAGGAACGTGCTCTTCGGACGCTCAGCAAGGAGCTTGCCCTGCTGGACCGGCAGATCCAGTGGCTGTTGGAGAATCGGGGCCGAGCTCCACCAACAGAAGACGAGGCTGGAGGCCGTTGGCACCGTGGTACTCCACGTTGGAACAAACAACCTCTCTGCAGCGAGGTTCTAAAGTAGCACTTCCGCACGCTTCTGGACACCGTCCAGAAGAAGATAGACGCCAGGATCATCGTCTACGGCCCCATGCCCACGTACGGTCGAGGGAGTGAGCCGTTCAGCCGACTCTCCACTGCTGGCTTTGGGATTGGTGCGGCAGCGTTGGAGCGGACTTCTTAGACATCTGGAAGAGGTTTCGGGAGCATCCAGCCGTCTACTGTAGAGATGGGCTTCACCTGAGCCGCCTGTGGTCTGACGTTCTCTCTGGGAACATCAGGAAGGGGGTACACCACAACTGACTGGCTCTACCCAGTCATACCACTCAGGTAGGTGAATTAGAGAGTGGCCAGGTAAGTGTTTCACTCATTTCTTGGATGGTGTGGGAAATAGTAATTTACCAGTATCACTCTCACATAGCTTATCAGAGAAACCCTGCAGTATTGAGACTGTGTCTGTCCCTCATATAGTCCGCAATCGTAGACGTTCAAAAATCAATTTTAACAACCTGATTAGAATCAACATTAGCGCTTCGTGATGTCTGAGTACTAGCAACTCCCGCATTAAGTTTGGGCTGTTAAACGTACGGTCTCTAGCACGTAAAGCCGTCATTGTAAATGAAATTATTAATGTAAACCCCCTCAGTTCACTGTGTCTTTGTAAAACGTGGGTTAAACCTAATAAATTATTGCTGTGAATGAATCGACTCCCCCAGCCTTTAACTACTGCAGGTCTGGTCGTGGCGGCAGCGTAGCCTCAATCTATGATTCAGTTCTAGGTATAATCCTAAACTCAGGTTATGAATCTAAATCGTTTGAATTGCTTAGTCTTAAAGTGGCAGGCTTTTCTCCAGCTTCTAGAAAGCAGCACCCTTTTCTGCTTATTACAGTCCATCGTCCTCCTGGACCTTATACAGATTTTCTTAGTGAAATTGCTGACTTCTTTTCAGAAGTAGCTGTCTCTACTGATATGGCTTTGATTGTTTGAGATTTTGTTATTCACTTTGAAAAGACTCAGGACCCCCTTAGAACTGGGTCAATCCTAGATGCTTTGGGATTTATTCAAAATGTTATAGGTCCAACTCATAGATATAGGTCCAACCATACACTAGACCTAGTTCTGACCCTGGGTATTGAAACAGAACATTTAGTAAGCATTTCTCAGCCTGACTCTGACATTTCTGACCATTACCTAATCATGTTTGTGGTCTTAAACCAGGATATCCGCCTGCCGCCTCCCTTTATGAGCAAACGTACCGTAACAATGTCTACAGCTAGTGTGTTTATTAATAACCTTCCAAATTTAACCATCTCCAGCCCATCTCATCTTATAGATCTTGAGCATGAAACAGATGATGTCTGTGCTGTCTGTGCTCCGCTCTAATCTTGACAATGTTGTGCCAATTAAGATTAAACAAATTAGGGAGAGAAAGCTAGCGTCTTGGTATAATGACCATACGCATACTCTCTACAGCTTGAATGGCATCATAGTCATGTGGAATCCAAAAAAGCTTTCATTAAAGCCAAATCGTCATACATTGCACCACTAATAGACAATAACAAACACAACCCCAGATTCCTTTTTAATACTGTGAAAAAAACTCACCAGCAGTCACAGACAAACTAACTCAGCCATTCCTGCTGACATTAGCAGGATAAAATTGAAAACATTGGACTAAAAATTCATAGTCAGTCCCTGACCACTGCAGTGAATGTTGATGAATGGTGCACCAGCTGTAATGCACACTCTGAATATTTCTGGCCACAGTTAACTCTTCCCTCAACATTGGCTACATACCTAAATGTAATATCAAGCCTATTCTCAACAAACCTAACCTTGACCCCAATGAGCTTGGTAATTATAGACCAGTCTCAAATCTCCCCTTTATAGCCAAGGTCCTAGAAAACCAGTGTTTCAGCTGCTGTGCACCTCTCTCCACAACAGTAGCATTTACAAGGCCTTTCAGTCTGATTTAGACCCGACCACAGCATTGAAACAGTGTTACTAAGAGACACAAATGACCTCATTTCATTTGATAGGGGCTGCACTACTATTGTGCTGCTTGACCTTAGTGCTGCCTTTGACACAGAAGATCATGCAGTTCTGCTTGACAGGCTTGAAAATACTGTAGAAATTGAAGGATCTGCCCTCGCTTATCTAACAGATCGCCACCAATGTGTTTACTTAAATAATGAATATTTATTTAATTTAAATTGAATATTTATTTACTCAAGCTTTCGGATAATCCATCAATGCACTGTACAGTTCTGCCTTGCTGATGTAGCTTTTATGAACACTAACAGGTTTGGGCTGTACTGCTCTCTGTTCACAGGTTCCTGATCAGTACTGCAGTCTGTCTAATCTACTTCCTTTACAGGCCGGACATCAGTCTATTCAGACTCCTAAACGCATCATCATTTTCTCCTTTCTTTTCTCTCTCCTATGTGCTGAGCTGCCCCCTTTTTTCTGAGATACTGAATTTTGGGTTCCATTAGTTGTCAGTTATAACCATCAAAATTAAAAGAAATAAAACTTGAAATATATCAGTCTTTGTGTAATGAATGAATATAATATACAAGTTTCACTTTTTAAATGGAATTACTGAAATAAATCAACTTTTTCATGATATTCTAATTTTGTGACCAGCACCTGTACATGACTCAACTGAAGATGTTCAGAAATCAGGTTCTGAATCTTCTTGTTGTGCTTCTTGATTCAGACTGCCTTCGAACACCCACTGCTCCTGATTCAGTCCCAGAGAGGAGCTTCATTGGTGGAGAGACCTCCCTGCTGTTCCATGGCCTCAGTATGGATCACTCTCCAGTCCTCCGGTCCTAGGCTGCTAAATCAAGCAGTGTCTATGGGAGGAGATCCGCTGCCCAATAGAGTGTGGGAGTTCAGGTCCGTATCACTGAGGCCACCGGGACAAGCTTCACTCTCCATATTGAACTGGACACCAGTGGAGAGCCAATGCCTGAGGTAAAGAACATTCAACCACTGCACTTTAATGATCACTTCTCTTGTAAATAAATGTAAGTTTTCTCTCAGAACAGATGTTTAATCATGAGCTGCATGAAGAATTGTACAATGAAATGCAGATAATGTTACATTTTACTGTAAAAAGTTATTTTTCAAATTTCAGATTTTCAGGGTTGTCTAAAACTTCTACTTTCAAATCTACCAAGCGTTTCACTTAACTTACACTATAAGTCCAAATATTTGTGGACACCCCTGCTAAACAATGTTTTCAGCTGCTTTATGTTGCACCCATTGCTGACACAGATGTGCAAATGCACACACACAGCTTGTCTAGCCCCTGTAGGTTAGACTGAGCTGTGGAGCAGTGGAACTGTGTTTTCTGAAATGATGGATGGTGCTCCATCCAAAACTTTAGAGACACACACATTTTTCACATCCCAAAAAGAGAACACCCTGGTCACCCTGCTTAACGAACTTCTACTTAGTCATTGCTGGGGTATAATTTTGATATGAAGGGCAAATTAAACAGTCAGTTTGGTTAGTGTCCACTGACCAAATAAACCCATCAACTCTAATCAGGATTTCTACTGGAGCTTTCCAGCTGCTGGTCTTTTAACACAGGTTTAACTCAGTCTGATATTAAACGGCATCTGCTGTTCACTTCACCACATTACATCAGCACAGTATTTTCCTCTTACAGCGTTTATCATTTTTAACATTTTAAATGATTCTGATATTGTATTATTCAACCAATCATTTTAAATGCTTTTAAATGTATTAATAGTGGTGACTTTTTAACAGATGTTTTTTTAATTAAATTAAACTGGTGATTTTTTTGTTGATAGTTGTATAATTGTTATTATGAGAAAAGTGCTGGACACCATCAGGGCACCAGATAAATTATTAAATGCTGGCACTGAATATACAGTTATAAATAACACGTTTACCAGAAACAGAGACGCTACGACAAACATATGTCTGCCCTTACTGGAGTAACACTGGTGTAATTGGCGCTTTGTCGCCGTCTAGCGGCCAGAATCTGTAACTGACTGTAACTAGCATTAAAGAAATGACGAGGCTCGTTTCGTTTGACCCAGTGACTCTGCTGCTGCTGGAGGAACAAGAATAACCCTCTCGTATTGCAGATATTAGATCTATTATTTGATATTATAATAGTGGGATAAAATCCATATTAGAGAATATTGTAACCTACAACTCAATGTCTTTTGTTCAGACGCTAGAGGGACCCCAGAGTGAGTCCAAAACAATGGGTCTATATGAAGCTGTTCAAAATAGTAATTTATAAATGATTCATCATTTTTATACAGATAACAGCTCTCACTGTAACACAGAACAGAGGAAAACAACTCAACACACTTTTCATCAACAATTATAGGACTTCAGTGGTTAAAAATGTTTGAATGTTTTTTTTGGTCTTTCAGGCAGGAATTATCTTTAATTACTAAAGCAGAAGAAATCCTTACATAAATTAATAAGAAAAAAATGTAACAGCGTACACATCCTGCCCTACAGGAAACAGAAACCGCTTCCATTCTGGTTACTGAGTGCTGATTGACTGGTGAACTGATCTGCTTATCGGCTGGTCAGACTCACTGACGTCTTGAATTATGTCTCATAATTGATTAAAATGTGTGTTGAGTTGTTTTATGATGTACTGTGTCGAGAACGTGAGCAGTTATCTATATCAAAATGTAGGAGCATTATTATTTTTGCACAAAAGCTCCGTATGGACCCATTCATTTTAGACTTGCGGTTGAGCGTCCTCTAGTGTCCGAACAAAACGGAGGGCATAATCAAGTGCTTTATCCATTTAGAATAATGTCTAATAGTGTTGGTCATATAAAGTCCACAATAGTGGAGCTACAAGTTCTCTGGAACAGCAGCAGCAGAGTCACTGGACCTCCTCATTTATTTCATGATTAGCGTTGGTCAGTTACAGATGCCGGCTGCTAGACGGTGACAAAGCAACAATTACACTGACCGTACTCTAACAGGACACATCCTATCCCCTCTGACCTCATCTTACAGAAGGACCATTTAGGACCCAATATGTTAGCCAGCCGATGTAGCTAACATGCTACTCGTTAGCCAGCTGAGCTGTATTTAGGACATTTAGCTGATGCTCTTATCCAGAGCGACTTACAAGGTTACTTGCATTACAGAAGTGGGCCAATGTAGTGTTAGGAGTCTTGCCCAAGTGGTGTAGCGCAGCACAGTCACCCAGACCAGGATTCGAACCCCAGTCTCCCACATGCTGTTGTAGCTTACTGGCCAGTAGTGGTGTTATCTGTTGCGTCACACAAATCACTATCATGCTATCAAGCTGGTCCACCTCCTCACCTGTATTAGCCATCATGCTACTGGTTAGCCAGTCGGGCTGATCCCCCTTGGATTGTATTAGCTAGCATGCTACTGGCTAGCCAGCTGAGCTGCCCCCTTTCACAGTGTTTTATCTAGTAGTAGTTGTTTTTTATTGCTTTATTATTTTATTTGAATCCTCATTATCAGTTGAACGTGCTAATAAGTGTTTAACATTTGATTAATAAAGATAAATAGCAACGCTTTATTATTAAAAACGTCTCAGTAATGATCAGTAAATATCTTTCTATAAATTTTAATCTGGCATATAAGTCTGACAGCTGTGTGAAGATGGGCAGTTAATCACGTGCGTGATTTTAACCAATGGAACAGTCGGGGGATAGGATGTGTCACAGCACCGGCCGGTCTGACCTATTTACATCTTATCATAAAGCTAACACTAACAAGTGAACTTCATTCTTTATTTTAGTTCATTTATTTAGATTTTCATTTATTGTATTTATTAATTATGAATGTATTTGGAGTATTGTTAGAATGTACTGCTTGTTTTCTAGAATGAATTCATCCTGTGTGAATAATTCATAAGAGTATTTTATGGACAATCAATTCTTCAACAGGCTTATTTACTATTTAAGTGGTGAAAAATCCACACAGACAGATCAGTGGAACGCACCTCGCACCAGCAGGTGTTACAGTATAAGAGCATCACTAAGACCAGAAACCTTTGAAAAACTGCCCTTCTAGAAAAAACCAGCACACACCAGCAAACCAGACCAGCATAAACCAGTTTAGACCATTTTAGATGAAGATGGAATTTATACTGGTCTAAGATGTTTGTTTCAGTCGCATGTTTGAATATTTTATGATAAACTGATTTTTAAGCCACAATAATTGAACTTTTCATAATCGTCTTACATTAACTTTGAACACACAGCCCAATGTCAAGCAGGCCAGACTGGTTTTATATGAAGTTCATTATTTATTGAGGGGATGCTTAAATGTTCAGGAATGAACAGCTCTCACACTTGTTATTCTACAGTAGTAAAAGAACACAGTATCTGTTAGCTAGTATTAGTTATCCAGACAGCTAACTGCTTAGGTATTTCCTCAGGTTGGAAAAGTGGAGATTTTTCACAGGTTTTGGGAGGCATTATTGGCAGCTGTGCATTTGAAATTGATTAAAGATGGATGAAGATGACCTATGGGCCAAATATGTGGTGTCCTCATACTTTATTAAAACTACTGTAATGAGAGAAGTTGGAATGTGTTACTTTTTACCTCTGGAAATAGATGAAAACAGGCCACTTTACACAGTAAACCCCAAATCTCAGAATCTCTTTATTCCGCCAACTATGTTACAATTTTACTTGGTGAGAGCAACACAAGTATGACATGTAACAAAAAACAGACCGTTAACAAGTATTACACTAAAAGAGAAAAATATACTAAACAATAAATATAATAAATAATAAGTTTAAAAAGTAATAAAGAGCTGTAAAAAATCTGTAATCAGAAATCTGTACTTGTACAGGTATGAATACTATATATCAATATGTAGCCTGAGTAGACATCTATATATAAACTATTATGTACAGATATGATATAAACATTTACAGAAACTTAACATCTGTACAGCTGTGCAAATAATCATAGTGTAAATGGTAAGCATGTTATGTATCAGTACTTTGTTGAAGTTAAATCCAGTTTGGTTCAGTGAAATTTAGAAGCTCAGTTCAGTTTTAGAATAGGTTTATAGATTAGGGTGTGAACCCTAATGTAACATTTACAGTTCTATTATTAAGCTTATATTTCACAATTGCACATTTCTGTGCCAAAGGTCATGACAGTACCTCAGTTATGAGAGGAAAAAAAGTACATTTTAATAACAATAATAAGAAGAAAGGTAGTTAAAATAGTAAAAAGGGGTTAAAAGTCATGTTTGCTGCTTTTCCTGATCTCAGTGTCTTCGCCTCCTCCTCTTCCTCTTGGGCTGCTTAGGCATTGGCTAAGCTTGGCTCTGCTTGTATCCAGTTCTGTGATAAGGACCTGTCCATCAGGCTGGACCTTCATACTCAGAGTGGGACAGCGGAGCTCCTCCCACAAACGCTGCTTGATTTCTCGGCCTAGCTGCAGGCTGTAGGGACGGAGATGTCCTGAGGGAGTTCTGAGCAGAGGGTCCATCACAGAGTGATACACATTCTGGTAGTCCCTCACACTGAGTCCATGGACCAGCAGGGAGGTCTCTCCACCAGTGGAGCTTGTCTCTGGGACTGAGTCAGGAGCAGTGGGTGGACTGACGACAGTCTGAATCAAGAAGCACAACAAGAAGATTCGGAACCTGATTGTTTTAGGACCTAAATCTACTGTATATTTACAGAGGAACCTTAGTACCTCTGATCTGAATGAAGAGTCTATTAAATGAAGGAGGATCATGGATGAAGGGTTTCTAGGTTGTGCTGGTGTGTGATTTACCTGCTGAGGAGTACTGACAGACTTGGAGATGCAGCTGTAAGTGTGGTCCAGCCTGGAGCTCAACACCTGTATTGAGATCTCTGGAGCTTTGGGCTCTACTTTTAGCTGCAGCCGCTTCCTCCAAGTACTCTCTCAGCCGTCTAGTAAGTACTAGTTTCCTCCTGAGGCCGTACTGACCTGCAGAGGAACGATTCCTCGAATCCTGAAACTAAAATATGAATATGTAATCATTATGTACAGTTAAAAATATTAGTCTAATTTAATAAAAATACACCTCAGGAGATAAATGTACCATTTCTGTAGGAGATGTTTCTAAAAGAACGTAGCAGTTGTTGAAAAAGAGCTTTGAAGAGCAGATCTGAAGAGCTTGTGTTATCAGAGGTGTAACTTTGATTGTGTTTACTTTTGAAATCTGGACTCAGAATTCTATCTGACATCAGCAGGTAATTATGACCTCAAGGATGGTTGAGGCCCAAATTTCTGCTGAGTGGTTTCCATGGAGACGGATAAACGTTAGAGTTCAGAATGTTGGGCTGATTTAAATGTAGAAAATCTTCACGGCACCGAGACAAACATTAAAGCTTTAGGAGGTGATTCTGTAGAAACCTGACACAAAAAAGCTAGCTGGCTACATCTCCTCATTTGTAAAACATCCCATTCAAATCAATACAATCAGGACCATAAGTATTTGGACAGTGACTGAATGTGTGTAATTTAGCTTCAGTACACCACCTTAGGGGATCTGAAATCAGGTAGTCAACCGAATGAGATGAAACCACAGGACTTTCTAGAACTAAATTGTGCTTATTTACATTTCTGTTGAGGCTTTTAAGGCTGTGGTGAGAAGCGATTTGACCAATGGCTGCATGTAGATGCAGGTACATGTAGACCAGGTCTGGTGGTAAAGAGGTGGGGCTTAAAGAGACATGTTTAAAAGTGTACAAATTTGAAAAACTACCACTGCAACAGCATACCATTACTGTCCCTGATTCTGTCTGAAAAAAATAAGCACCATTTTTAGTTACTCTATAAACTAGGTAACCATAATTGGTTCATATCTGGTTTAAAAAAATAATTGGTTTAAAAAACACACAGCCAGGCTTGAACATCACACCAACCAGGAAGTCGTACCAAGAGGATCTGAAATGATGTAATCAAGATGTGATGGAAGTGTAGAGCTTTTTCAAGAGGGTTAACAGAAATACTTATATTTAATGTGGAAGTGGATACCTCATCTCAGTACAGCTGTGATCACTGTAACATCTTATACAAATCACACAGGAGCACCCATCAGCATTACTGTGGGTAAGAGCACAGAGAGTGACTTTATAATAAGCTCATCTGACTGCAGTAGTAGTAGTCGCATTCTGTAATCATATGTGGGCAGCATGGATTGCTACTGGCTATCTAAAAACGTCCATAAAAAGTGTGCCACTACCGAATTCACGCCTGGCCAGTTTTGTGCTAAGCATGTGCTGTTTTGTTTAGAGAACAGGTATGGACTATAAAACATTATAAGAACCAATGAAAATGAAAGAGAATATTATATTATACTAATTAGCACTACATCAAGAATTTTGTGATTTACACTATATGGACAAAAAGTATTTGGACATCTACTCATTCATTGTTTCTTCTAAAATGAAAGAATTTATCCTGCTTTTTTGGAGTAACTGTCTCTACTGTTCAGGAAAGAAGGCGTTCTACTGGATTTAGGAGGAGCATTGCTGTGAGGATTTTATTGCATTCAGTGACGAGAGCGTTAGTGAGGTCAGGATGTTGGATGATCACCTCCCCAACTCCCCAACTCATCCCATCTAAAACTATTAGGTGAAGCACCACCATAATTCAGCTCAATACTAGGTGGTTTTATACCCCTCTAACCCCTGCCTGACATTAGGCATGGCGCAAGCAGGTTCATGTTTACTATCTGCTCCAGAAATCGTCCTATTCTATTGGTAGTACTTTTCTACAAGCTGTGTGCTGTTTGCACATCATTGTCATCATTGGAAAAGACAGCAGCAGGTGAGTGAGTTTATAATATTTAACCAGAACAATTTCACAGTTTCAGGAGGCTGTAAGAGCCTGTTTACACCTACATCCTGTTAAGATATCCTGTTACACTTAGTAGTGAAATGCCTCTCCGGTTCATCAGACTGGAATCTGATTGCTGTGTGGGATGGAAAATGCTAATTTACTCTTTTCCCAGCAAAGGGAGGGGATTTGGGATTTTGGATGTACTGGGAGGAGTTTCAGTTGTACTGGGAGGAGGTAAGGTGGTACTGGGAAGACTTACAGTTGTACTGGTGGTGGTTTTGGCTGCAATGGTAGGAGGTTTGGTTGTACTCGCAAGACTTTTAGTTGTACTAGACAAACGTTTGGTTGTACTGGGAAGAGTTTGGGTTGTACTGGAAGGAGTTTAAATTGTACTGGACAAACTTTTGGTTGTACTGGGAAGAGTTTGGGTTGTACTGGAAGGAGTTTAAATTGTACTGGACAAACTTTTGGTTGTACTGGTAGGAATTCTGGTTGTACTGGGAGGAGTTTGGGTTGAACTGAACCAGGTGTAAGAGAATTAAAGAACTCTGAAATTAGAGAAGGGTGGAATTCTTGTGGCTTTTGCTTTGTGGGAGAAGACCAGACCCTCCTCTGAAAAATGAAGCTAGGACTGAGAGATATGGCAGAGTTAAAGGAAAGTAAGGAAAAGTAAGTAATGTTCATGTTCATGTCATGAACATGAACATGAGATGCCATTCTCCCAACATTATTCTGAAGCTGCTGTTTTAAGGTAGAATTGCTACATAAGGTGATTTTAAGCTATTTCATATTTCTCATATTTGAACTGTATTGTGACTCAATTATTCTGTAGGGGGAAAAAACACAGGATCAGGATCACCTGTTTGAGGAACAAGATGGAGGATGAAGACGATAATAATGAAAGTGGAGAAACAGTTCTTTCAGAGAAAGAATATTCGGTGGACTCTGATGATGACTACATCAATGTAGATGCTGATGTGGGAAAACCAGCATTGGAAAATCAGTTTGCAGGTGAATGTTTATGTAAATTGTGTAGAACATCATAGCCATTTAAGTCAATACTGGTTATAATATTACCCATCTTTCAGGTTCCTGCCTGCACGCACGAGACATTTATGACAACTTTGTCTGATGAGGACTTCATTAATGTAAACTAGATAGTGATGGTGGCGTACTCTGACACACACTGCATTCTATTTACTAAACGTACAGAATGATATAATGCTTAGTCATTAATAATAAACATGATTCATATTTGCTATTAGCAGTCTTGCCTAAGGATTCTTATTGGTGTGGAGTGGTGTGTTTGTCCAGCTGGGGAATTGAACCCCTGTCTGCCACTGAGGGTGATGCTGTTGCTACTACGCTACTCCAACCACTTCAACTCCCGTACAGTAAATTAATTTGAATCGTTTATATGATTGAAATGTTAAGAGGATACGCAGAAGTAAAATACAGCTTCTTCCACTGAGATCTGTGTGTTAGTATTTCAGAACAATATTCACCAATAGTGTTGGACCCAGAAGGAATTTTGGAATTTGGAATTGGTACAACTTAAAGTAGCTATATGCATTCATTAGAAGAGGTGTCCATAAACATTTGGACACATAGTGTATTCTGGGTGTGTATTTTTCAGCCCCATAATGCCTCACTGCTCTTCCCCTCAGGGAATCAGTGAGGTCTATCTGCAGCATCACAGTAGAATAGAGCCTTCACTGAGTGACTGGATTATGACCTGTGTGTAGAATGGTGTGACATCATCAGCCAGATCACACACCTGCTCTTCACTGCTCTTTTAGAAGAAACATGTTTCACAGATTCTCTCCAGCCGGACTGTCCAGGTAGGCCTGGGCCTTTGATTTTTAAGGCTGTCAAATGTAAAAATCCAACAATGAACCTGAAAAAAAAAACCATCATTAATATTAATAATTAAATAATAAATGACTGAACCACAGCCTATCAATGATACAGTATTTGACACCCTAAAATGCAGTTATTTGTATTTATTTATTTATTTATTTTATAAATATTAACTACACCAGCCAAATATAATGGTTTGCTCTGTGTAGCAGGGAAAGTGACCATAACTCCTTGCCATTGGCTGTCCCCCTATCTCAGGAAGGTTTGAGGACCATGCATGGCTCAATACTGGAAACCTTTTCTACTGACAAGCTACCCCAGTCTCCGGTGGAATCTCACCTGCTGCAAAACGACGAATCCAGCACAAATCTGCTGATGGTAAATCGCCAGCGCTGCTGACGAACCACCTCGGCCAGCTTCCACAGCCCAGGTCTCAGAGTTTGCTTCTTCACATTTCCTTTATACCCTTGAGATAAATGAGCGTCTTGAATGGACGTCACCAGCAGAGAAAGGATTTGGTGTTCCTGGTCTGTCATTTGTGGAAGAACTGGAGTCTGAGCTGGGCTTCCCCTTAGCAACTTCTCCAGAACCACAGGAGGAGGATGGTGGTGGCTGTGCAGTGTTGCAGCAATCAGCTGATTCTGAAAACTGTCAAATGCTTTAAGGATTTGGAGAAGCTCACGTCTTCCCCTTCTTCCTGTTCTTCAGTTGAGAAGAACGAAAATGATGATGATGATGATGATGCCTATTTTGGACTCACTCCAAAGATGAGCCCAAACAGCCGCTGTGACTTTTACCCCTCTCTTTCAACCACTGATGCACCCGTATCTGCGTCTGTCTTTGGTGGCACTAGATTCCCAAAGCTTGCCTCTCAGACGTCAGCACTTCTCAAGGAAGATGGCTGTCCCTCGATCACTCTTCAGAGCACAAAAGATGCTCTAGATAATCAGCCGTCATTTGAGAAAGGAAAAAGGCTTCGTTTGTCTTCCCCACAGGAGGCTGCAAATAGCTCACGGT
Source organism: Salminus brasiliensis (assembly GCF_030463535.1). Classification (NCBI taxonomy): domain Eukaryota; kingdom Metazoa; phylum Chordata; class Actinopteri; order Characiformes; family Bryconidae; genus Salminus; species Salminus brasiliensis. Next base: position 13,777,204 of record NC_132898.1, on the reverse strand, counting down.
TCTGGGGGAGTTGTGATGAGGAAGCAGTTAACTCGACATGTCTCCAACAGGGCATTAGAACTGTAAGCAGGACTACAACAAATGGATATGTACAAGACTCTCCTGCTCATCTGCAGCAGCCAGACACTGCAATGGATCTGCCAGCTAATTTGAGCCTGAAATCACTTGGTGAAGAGCAGGCCCATTTTTTCCAAGGTGATGTAGAAGCTCCTGTGCATCACAAAGGCCAGTCCCTGGGCCTAGATACCCTCCGTCCTGCAAGATCTCCCATTGAAAAGAGTATCTTGTCTCCAACCTGTGTGATCCACAGATTCCATGACCAAGGATCTGTACAGCACTTTGAAGTCAGCTTCTACTGCCATGGTGTTGACCCATCTGTTATTAGCTCATACGATCTTCTGACTGAAGCATCTCCCTCTACGTCTTCTGAGTCCTTCATACTCCAAGATGAGAAGCCCTATGATGCCAGTTTGCAGGCCACTGTAGACAGCTGCCCATGCCAACATACAAGGTCAGATGTGTAAAGTAAAGGAGGTCATTTAGCTCCAGTGTTCTTGTATACAGCAAAAATGACAATAAAAGCCTTTAGACTAAACAGTTAATGTCTTTATATTCTCAAATAAAAGGTTTAGTTTATTAAAAATGTATTCACGGATGATTGTTCTGCAATTCACAGCTTCCCAATCCATGCAGTCATCATCTTTGTCTGAAGATGGACAATAAGGTGGAGCAGGCTGTTCATAAGAACAACTTCATGAATGGAGCATCATCAGCTACAATGAACCCGAGATTATACTGATGATATTTGGGGCATGTCTGCTTGGATGTATCACACATTGCCCACACTTCACTGACTTCCTTTGGTTGGTTAACAGTGATATCTACAGACACAAAATCGAGTTAGGAGAACACAGGTTTGGGTGCTGATCTTCTCTGTGAACTCTCGTTGGGATTTGTTTAGTTCCACCAGCAGCTCCCCCGATTTACTGTAATGAAGAACCCCTAGAGTAAACTACGGCCTGGACGGGAACCGAAAATTCTGGCCTTCCACCAGATTCCTTAAAAGTTAATTTAAGAATAGTGTACCAATCATAAGAACTATAAACACAAAGTAATAATAAAAATGCTACTAGAATATTAATAATAGTGCTAATAACAATATAACAACATTAATAACAGCATCAGTTGATGTAGTGCGTTCATTAATTCATATAAACAATTATTATTAGTAGTATTATTATTTATAATAATTATACTCACTATAACCCTATTTGTAAAAAAAAAATTATATAATAATTAATTAGATAATTAATTAGATAATTTTGTTTTTAAAAGAGTTTTTTCCATCAATCATAAGAACCCTTTAACCAAAGAATAGGTCTAAGAATCACAAGGCAGATGTGTGGTCACAGATTCTAAATATATGTTTTTTATATATATATATATATATATATATATATATATATATATATAGTGGGAAAAAAAGTATTTAGTCCCAGCTAAATACTTTGGTAAATACGTTGGTCCCAGCTTTCTGCAGGTCATTCACAAGGTTCCCCCGTGTGGTTCTGGGATTTTTGCTCATCGTTCTTGTGATCATTTTGACCCCACGATCTTGCATGGAGCCCCTGATCGAGGGAGATTAGCAGTGGTCTTGTAGGTCTCCCATTTTCTGATTATTGCTCCCACAGTAGATTTCTTCACACCAAGCTGCTTGCCTATTGCAGATTCAGTCTTCCCAGCCTGGTGCAGGTCTACAATTTTGTTTCTGGTGTCCTTCGACAGCTCTTTGGTCTTCACCACAGTGGAGTTTGGAGTGTGACTGTTTGAGGTCGTGGGCAGGTGTCTTTTATACTGTTAACAAGTTCAAACAGGTGCCATTAATACATGTAATGAGTGGAGGACAGAGCCTCTTAAAGAAGAAGTTACAGGTCTGTGACAGCCAGAAATCTTGCTTGTTTGTAGGTGACCAAATACTTATTTTCCACCATTATTTGCAAATAAATTCTTTTTAAAAATCAGAATTTTTTATTTCTCATTTTGTCTCTCATAGTTGAGGTCTACCTATGATGTCAATTACAGGCCTCTCACAATTGGTGACTGATTATATATAACATATATATATATATAACATATATTTAGAATGAATTCTGCCCAGATCATTGGAGATTGGGCGCCTATAGCAGCTTGTTTTAGTCAGCTTGCCTCAACAGTGATCCACCAGCACACGTAGATTTTCTTTTAGCAAGCACACCAGATAGCCCTGCCAGTATAAAAACATATTTCTGATACCCATATTTACAATTCCACCTTATAACGTAATCCTTGTGCAAAAACCTTCTCGACTGCTCGACTCACCGAGGGGGGCAGCCCTGTTGAGTTTACATATACAGAGTGCAGTACTAAGATGTTTGAGTCTGACTAGGTGATCTGTGTGCGTGATTGTGAAGTCTTTTGTTTTGATCCACAGCTCTCATAAGGACTCTCCCCTCGTGTCTGAAGCTGCCCTACACTGTGGTTCTAACTGTATGTGGCTTGCTGCTGGGAACACTCAGCCTTCATTATCCTGAAGTAAGATCACATTTTTAAGGGTGTGAAATAGAGATGGCACACTGCCAGTTTCTTTTTTCTGTAACTGATTTTTGAATTTGCTCTACTACTTAAACACTTCATTACCCCATAGGGAAAAAACACCGCTAACCTCACATCACACAGTGTGAGTGTGTGCTGCTTCAGGATAGATTAGTTTTCAGTCTGAAATGCAATCCAGCATTTTATGCAGATGTTGGGTCAATGTGCGTAGCCATCCACACTGATATATGCCATATCTGTTTAAAAAGAAAGATGGAAGAGGAAGATGCTGTTATTTTGATTTAATATTCTGAATCCTGTTCATTTATAACTTATCTCTGTGTTCATAACAACATATTTCCACTCTTATTAAGGCCACAAAAAATGTCAGGTCTTTAAGAAAAAAAGAGTTTTGTATGGCTTACATGATTTATCAGCCTGCAGTTTGTGTAGTTTGTGTAAAGCCACAACTATCCGTTCTAGGTGTGAATCTGAGATAGCTCTGCAGTGTACAACAAAACAAAATCAATGCATTTTTGAAAATGAGTTAAACTGAGAGTAAAATACTGCATGGACATATAAAACTGTGCATTTATGCGATATCACATATATTAGATCTGGGCAATATGACAGTATTTTATTGTATCATGATAAATTTTGTTACTGTGATAATATGCCTATTATGGGGTCTTTTCCTCCATAATAAGTATATGGAGGAGACGGTTAGTGCTTAATAAACACTGATCAGCTGCAGGTTTCATTAATAACAGTGTAATTAGACTAGTTAAATTAGATAAAGTACAGCAGATGTATTGTGATAAATATAGTGTATATAGTATATAGTCTTTAAATGTCGTGATGTAGTATTTCTATCATATCGCCCAGCCCTAACATATGTTCATATCTCCAAAATAGAAACTTTATGCAAGAAGGAGAAAACCTTAAAGTCAGTGTAAAAAGATTACATTTTAAGTAATTTTGTTGCATTTCTGTTGGTGAAATGTAACACAATGTAAAGAACAAAAATGGAAAAATTAAAAATGTAAATCCAAGATTTTTGTGTGGCGACAGTGATATTCTAGATTCTACTAGAAACTCATCTGAATGTCTTATCTCTCAGTGTCACTGGTTTAAATGTATAACAGCTCTGTCAGCTGACACCTTGGTGTCTCCTTTTCTTTCAGGTCAGTTACTACACAGAAGAGATCGCAAACATCGGCCCCTGACTCCTACTTCACACATCTATGCCAGTAATTATCTTTAGCTGTGCTTTTGAGATTCACCCACACATGTTCCAGAAGTCTCTTATACAGGTAAGAATGTTCTAGAGTCTACAATAACAGAGCATTGCCATCTGTGTTTAAGAACATTGGTCATTTTTTGTAAAACAGTACTTGTACATGTTCTCCCCCTATATGGCTCTCGGCTGACAAGAGTCTAAGCAGCATTATGTGAGAAATATACAAATATACACAAGCTCTAAGAGACAGAACTGTCACTGAAAGTGAAAGAAGCATGTGGACAAAGACAGTAGTGTAATACATTTGCAGGATTTTACGCAAATATGGCCCGGGTGCCACAGCGTTGCACAGTTCTGGCGAGCAATGTCCTGTCCGCTTCACCCAAGTCACCAAGTGCAGGTTCTGCCGTGGTGTGCCAAGACACTGTTTCGCCTATTATGGCTAGTGGAGCATCAACATGATACATTAGCCCTGTAGCTCCAGTGTGAAAGTAAAGACACATGACATGGCTGATCAATTGCCTCTGGGCTGATTTACATATGTGATGTATTCAAACCTGTTTAGGTATAAGTCCATGTTTAATGTTAAATTTGTCCTTTTTTTGGGCAGATTCTGATTCTTGCTGTACCTGGGTTTTTACTCAGCGCCTGTCTGACCGGGGTCTTTACAGTGTAGTTGTATAACCACACTTGGGATTGGTCTGTTGGAAAGATGTTTGGCGCAATCATTAGCACCATTGATCCTGCATTATCAACAGCTGAATTGCACAGCTTGGGTATGTTCCTGCAATCACAATAAAGATGATGTCAGGACAATATGAGATCTATGAATATCTATGAGTGTTAACAATTTGATATATATTAAATATGAATGTATACTAATGTGTGTATCTACCTATCATATAATGATAGGTAGATATAATGATGATAATGATAATATGCTGCTTCAGTAGTTCCGCACTCGTCCACCATCTTTCCTACTGCTGCTTTGCAGCAACCGCATTGTGGTCCATTTGGCCAAAAGTAGACTGCATCAGGGGTTCACTGGTTTTATAGTGCATAGCGCTAGAACACGAGAGGGAGTGTATTATCATGGATAACATAGACGTGTTAACGAATGCTATAGATCATTACAGCCCTGATGTTATTTGGGATAACACATGACCTTGAATGCTCTTTTTTTAAAGGCTTTTATTGTGATTTTACTGTGAAAACACTGTGCTGTTATCACAAATATCAGCACAACACTTCTCATCTAGTCAGATTGTGAGGTCGGAACTAACCAACTGTAGTATAAAGGGAATCTAATTTGCCTTCTGAGAATTGGGGCACACTACAAAATTGCTGACACCCTAAATAGAACACTAAACAGTGAGCAGGGGCGGATTCAGAGACAGCTGTCCTTTCTTTTTGACAGGAACGGCTAAGCATCTGATTCTGATTACAGAGAGCGAGATGTTGTTTAGTGATGGAACTGCCTTCATCATGTTTAAAATGTTTAAAGACCTGGCCATCGGTCATGGCCACATTGATGGTAGTCTTCATATCTTCATAAATATATCTATATCTCTTCAGTTGTTTCAGCTTCCTGAATATAGCTGTATTTTTGTCCCACAGCATTTGGCTGTGAAACTGATGGTGAAAGTTTTGGGGACTCCTCTTCTGGGATTTGTTGGGTTGGGTCAAAGATCACCACCTATTGGCTTTCACACATCTTCAGTGACATGGTCACTGAAATAACGGTCAGCCTCTCGATGACGTACATCCCGTTCTATCTTGGTAAGTGATTTTTGAAGGCGTTTGTTTAGTGTGTGATCTGAATGTCCCAGTTTCCCATCTCAGTGTGACATTATCGTTTCTAGTGAAGTGGTGGAGAGAGTGTTCAACATGATGCTTATTTGAGCAGTTAATAATCATCTTCATGATTCCAGAGGTTTTTGGAAAAGCCGTCCCTGATCGTTTTTTTGACCACATTCTCTGTTCCTCTGTGCTGCATGTGGATGTAATGAGTACAAATATTAACATCTGTCCTTCGACAGCTCAGTGGTTGGGAATGTCTGGCGTTATTGCCATTCTCATAATGGGTCTTTTTATTGACACGGTCAACTTCAGTCCTGAAAGTCATTCTCTTATGATCAGTGCCTTGAAGGAATCATCCAGCATTTTTCCATCTGATCTCTGTCTGCTATAATATAAAGCATAGAAAAAGAAATCCAGATGAAAGCGCTGTATTGAACAATGCAGTATCTAATGTCTATGATGTAAATAGTAATCAACTTTTCAGATATATTAACCTGTACATTTTAAACTGTGCATCTATAGAGTAAGTTAATGTGTATCTGTATTTTTATCATTTTTCTGATGGGCAGTTTTCGGTCCAAAGATTATGTCATGCATGTTTCAGCATTATGTTCTGTGGCTGTAATTTCATAAAAGTCCTGCTTAAATGTTTAAAATTAAATGTAAAATTAAATGTTTATTTTCTAATTTTTATTTCATTTCCTGATTTCGTGCAGGATTTGGGAACTGTTGACATACCTGGCCAATACAATGATCTTCTTCATCATTGGACTTATCACTTCCCTAGCGTTTCAGCACATGGTTCTCTATGACTGGCTCTACATTTTGGCACTTTTCCCTGCCATTACCGTTACAAGGTGTGTCTTACACAAAATGAATTTTTTATTTTGACCCTTGTTCACTGTTAGCATTTCTATGTATTATTACTATCCATATTATTTAGGAAAGGTGGCATACACCGATCACCCCCAATATTGAGCATCACCCCCTTGTTCCATCCCAGTAGATTTGACCATTCGAGGCATGGATTCCACAAGACCTCTAAAGATGTCCTGTGGTATCTGACATCAAATCTAACGTTAGCAGCAGATCCTTTAAGTGCTGTAAGTTGTAAGAGGTGGGACCTCCATGTGCATCAGCGAGCCTTCTGTATCCAATGCCGGTTCACCGGTTACTTTTAATGAGTACTGACTGCACACCAGAAAAACCCTGAATGCATGCCTGATATTTCTGAGATGTTCTGATAAAGTATCCCGGATTCTCATTTTCACTGCTTCAAAACATTACCTACAGGGGCTGACTGTTTACTTGCTAATATATTTACCCCTTGACAGGAGACACTGTAGAAGATAGTCAGTGGTTTTACTTTATCTGTCTGTGTTGCTAATGTTATGGCTGATTGGGGTATAAATGAGTTTATTATTATTAATATCAATAAAGGGAATCTGCAGTCTACTAACATGCATGCTGATATGTCCTTGCAGGCTGTTGACAGTTTTTCTGCTATCGCCCGTCCTGTCCTGCGTTGGATATGGCTTTAACTGGCGCTGGGCTTTAGTTTGTGTCTGGGGTGCAACCAGAGGGTTTTTTTTTTTTTTTGCCTGAGCCTGACACTAATGGCTTTTCAGGCTGAAGGACTGGAGAAACTACTAGTACGAGACAAGGTAATTAGTCCCAAAAAAGACCTTAGATAAAGTACACAGCGATTAGAACTGCTTCAAACTGAGTGTCTACTTGTAATGAACTCTATACAATATTAGAATAAACCCACATAAACATAAAGTCAGTGGTCAGAATGTGCTGTTGGTCAGTAAAGTTATAGATATGTAAGAACACAGCTTTGGTTGCTGGTAAGGAGAAAATAAATCTTTAAATGCAGCATTAGGATTTAGAAGGCATAAATGCTCTGTTTATACATATATTTACAGGTATTTTGTGGTTTATTAGAAATGTATTTATTCTCTATGTTCCAGATTTTAGTGCTTTCCTGCGGAGTGGTTATTCTTACCCTTGTTATTAACGGATCCACAACAAGCCTGTTTTTTAGGCTTATCGGTAAGACTTAACATTAAGACTACGTTCACACAGCTCCATTGGCCCAAATTGTTATCGATTCAGTGTGTGTTTTGCCATTCACACTTCTGCACGCATAGCCCTGCTGTGTAAACACAGCCTTAGAAGTTTGTTTTTCTGCTGTTTTTGCAGCATCCAAATAAAATGTGTCTTGTTTGAATGGAAAAGATGAGGTTAGCAGATTTATTGACCATCTCTCCTCATGTTGGCAGGCATCAGTGATATTTCTCGGGCAAAACAAAAGACTGTGCACAGGCTGTTGCAGACCATGGAGGAGTCCACCGAGAACATCATCAACAAGCTCAAAGCTGACTGATCTATGTTCAATGTCAACTGGAAGATGGTAACACGGCTTGTACGCATTAAGAGCCCATACGAAACTTCTGGAAAAAAGGTATGTGAATGAAGAGAGATTCCCCCACAGTCCAGGTTTCAGGTTATTATCAGGAGTCAATTCAGCATTTACCACCTGCAGCAGTTCTTTTTGTTGTTGGTGAAAGTAACATGTGCTGGAGACTCTTCAGTTGGTCCTCTTTGCTTTGATGCAGTTTTAAACACTCGTTGCATTCTCTCAAGCAGCTGTTGTTACATTTTTGGTTATAAATTGATACATAAGCATCAACTTTGCTGTTCACATTTGTCCTTAAAATCAATTTTAAGCATTTAAAGGGCCAATATTAATCTAATTTTACAGAACAAACTGGACTTATATGAATACATTAAAGGGAATTACTTATAGAATGTTATATTTATGATAAGTGTTGATGGTGACTTGATTTGAAATACAAGCCAGCAGTGTTTTAAAGATCTTCATTAATATTTTACAGTTTATGCACATCAGTAATGTATATTGTGTCAACACCAAAGTTCATTTTTGTCATGTGGAACCGCTTGGCTTTTGTTTTGTTTGTTTGTTTTTTTTAAACCACGATATCGATGATGAACCCTATAAGTAATGCTGTCTCATTCTCAGCCCAAATAATATGCTGATGGAATGGTCAACATCAGCAAATGGAAGAGGAGAAATTTTAGTATGATTACATTACACTTAAAAACGTGGTGCAATGAACTTAAAATATTTATATTTAAATCTGTTCTACATTTATTCCACAGTGACAGACAAACGTAGATAAACTAAAAAAACAACCTGGTTTTAATGTATCGTTTAATGTATCGTATGAATCGTTGTTTGGTGGGGTTTGGAACATTATCCTGTAATTAGTACGATATATAGTTCAGCCAACACAATTTACTAACTCTCTTTCAGCAGTAAGTGACCAGAAAATACTATATACCATATAATTATCCAAAAACATAAACATGAAGTCAGTGGTCAATGAGAGTGTCTACCTGTAATTAACTCTATATAACATTAGAATAAACTCAAGTAAACATAAAGTCAGTGGTCAGATCGTTTTGTTGGTCAGTAAAGTAATTGATATGCTGGTTAGAAGAGCACAGGTTCGGGTGCTGATCTCCATACACTGTATGGGTGTTCCAGCTGCAGCTCACCTGATCTACTTTACTGATCTAGCAAAGCTAACACACTCACACACAACGATCACAATGAATTGTGTTTATTTTAATGTTATGAGAATTTTTTTTTCTAAAAATAACTCTTTTCACTTTATTACTATATTTTATTAATGAGGAAATGTATCATGTATTTTAAATGTGTTGGGTTTTTTTTTTGGCAATCTTTCTACTTAGAGATAAGTAGAGGTAAGGCTGTGGGGTGTGAATGGGATGTACGGTTTTGGTGTAGTGTGTAAAAACTGTAATAATGTAAAGATTGTAAGGTGTTCACAGTTCACCACTCAGTCCATGTCCATCCCAGTACAGCCTGCTCTTTGAATGAGGTGCAAAACAGGGCAGCCAGTTAGAACAGAGCTTATTTACATATTATTTATATAGGCTTATTTAGCTTTAAAGGCATAGTAACAGAAAACAGTGGTATTTATATTATCATGGCTATCTGTTTGTAATAAACTAATCAAACAAGAGCAATTTAAATATCTCAACAAAATTAATAGAATAAGGGCTTTCTCCACATTCAGCCCAAAATACCACTTTAATGACGACTGCAGTCTCAGAATTATTCGACCCCTTCATCACCAGCCTCTTTAAAACTTAGTAGAGCTCCCTTCTGCGGTTCTGCCCTGCTGCAAACGTGCTGCCCAGCCAGATACCAGCTTCTAGCCCCTTCCTCACTGGTTCCAGTTCACCGATATTGCTGGGTTTGCTGCTGCAGCCGCCTTCCAAAGATTTTCTATGGGGTTCAGGTGTTCAAGTCAGGCGACTGTGCAGAACCTTCCAGGACTTCTTAAACCAAGCCTTGGGGGACTTGGGGTATGCTTTGGCTCACTGTCCTGTTGGAAGGTCCAAAGATACTCAAGCCTCCTCACAGAAGGCATGATGTGTTCTTCTAGGATTTCCCAATACTTGATTGAATCCATCTTGCCCTTCCACTCGCTGTCTTCAAACGCTGTCTTACTTACTAGAGTACTACTTGTGGTCTCCATACTGTTTAGTAGAGTCTAAGCTTAGAATGATCTTTTGGATCCTAGCCTCTACAAATGAGCTAAGGGTATTTTCGGTGAGTGAACGGTGAAGCACGTTTGTAAGTTGCTCTGGAGAAGAGCAGCTGCTAAATGCCTTCAGTGTAAATGTAAATTCATCAAGATAATCATCTTCCAAAAACACATCCCAGCCCTCTGAATCCTAGCCCTAGCTTGTGTGCAGGATTATGTTCAGTGGGTTGAATTCATCTGAGACAGCAGTTGTCATTAATAGTGGTATTGTGAGCTGAATCTGGAGATTACACTTATTTACAGTGGAGGTTGAATAATTTTGAGTGCTGTAGTGTAGACATGTTGCATGGAACTAGTAGGCCTTAGAGGCATGTCAAACAGAGGACAGGTGTAATTCATGTTGTTTATCCTCAGGTTCATGAGTGTTGATGACAAACATGTACTGGGATTGGGGGGAAAAAATTTCAGTATCAAGTGCTGGAAACTGATCAACTGGATCTGTGTCATCAAATACACCAAGCCTTCAAAGTAAGTCAACCCCCAAACCCCATTTCGTCTAGACCAGAGAAAATACACTTTGAAACTAGACCAACACAAGCACATGCTGTGAGGTTCTGCATCGGTTCTGACCCGTTAGAACACCTTCTATTTACATTTGCTGTGTTGCTAAATCAGGACCAGGAAGACCACAGTGTTTCGTAATAATTATGCAACAGTTTCATTCTTTAGTCTTGCACTGCAACTACAAGGCTAATGTAGCACTTAACACTAGCATCTGTTAGCACAGTGTAATCTGCATGCATAAATCACACTTTTCCCAAACCAAGCCAAGGAGGCCTTTATACAGTGGGGGGAAAAAATTTATTTAGTCAGTCACCAATTGTGCAAGTTCTCCCACTTAAAAAAATGAGAGAGGCCTGTAATTGACATCATAGGTAGACCTCAACTATGAGAGACAAAATGAGAGACACTGTCTGATTTTTAAAGAATTTATTTGCAAATAATGATGGAAAATAAGTATTTGGTCACCTACAAAGAAGCAAGATCTCTGTCTGTCACAGACCTGTAACTTCTTCTTTAAGAGGCTTCTCTGTCCTCCACTCATTACTTGTATTAATGGCACCTGTTTAAACTCGTTAACAGTATAAAAGACACCTGCCAACAACCTCAAACAGTCACAGTCCAAACTCCACTATGGTGAAGACCAAAGAGCTGTCGACGGACACCAGAAACAAAACTGTAGACCTGCACCAGGCTGCGAAGACTGAATCTGCAATAGGCAAGCAGCTTGGTGTGAAGAAATCTACTGTGGGAGCAATAATCAGAAAAAAATGGGAGACCTACAAGACCACTGCTAATCTCCCTCGATCAGGGGCTCCATGCAAGATCTCAGCCCGTGAGGTCAAAATGATCACAAGAACAGTGAGCAAAAATCCCAGAACCACACGGGGGGGACCTAGTGAATGACCTGCAGAAAGCTGGGACCAACGTTACAAACTACCGGCTACCATCAGTAACACACTACGTTGCCAGGGACTCAGATCTTGCAGTGCCAGACGTGTTCCCCTGCTTAAGCCAGTACATATCCGGCCGCATCTGAAGTTTGCTAGAGAGCATTTGGATGTTCCGGAAGAGTATTGGGAGAATGTCTTATGGTCAGATGAAACCAAAGTAGAACTGTTTGGTACGAACACAACTCGTTGTGTTTGGTGGAGAGTGAATGCTGAGTTGCATCCAAAGAACACCATAACAACTGTGAAGCATGGGGGTGGTAACATCACACTTTGGGGCTGTTTCTCTACAAAGGGACTAGGACGACTGGTCTGTGTACATGAAAGAATGAATGGGGCCATGTATTGTGAGATTTTGAGTGCAAACCTCCTTCCATCAGCAAGGGCATTGAAGATGAAACGTGGCTGGGTCTTTCAGCATGACAATGATCCCAAGCACACTGCCAGGGCAACAAAGGAGTGGCTTTGTAAGAAGCATTTCAAGGTCCTGGAGTGGCCGAGCCAGTCTCCAGATCTCAACCCCATAGAAAACCTTTGGAGGGAGTTGAAAGTCTGTGTTGCCCGCCGACAGCCCCAAAACATCACTGCTCTAGAGGAGATCTGCATAGAGGAATGGGCCAACATACCAGCAACGGTGTGTGTCAACCTTGTGAAGACCTTGTTTGACCTCTGTCATTGCCAACAAAGGATATATAACAAAGTATTGAGATGAACTTTTGTTATTGACCAAATACTCATTTTCCACCATTATTTGCCAATAAATTCTTTAAAAATCAGACAGTGTGATTTTCTCATTTTGTCTCTCATAGTTGAGGTCTACCTATGATGTCAATTACAGGCCTCTCTCAAATTTTTAAGTGGGAGAACTTGCATAATTGGTGACTGACTAAATACTTTTTTCCCCCACTGTATAAACGTAGTGCCAAATAATTCTTATTGGAATCCACTTCAAGTCTGTTTAAAACAAGGTTTGATATGACTTTGTGATGACTTTGGCATGCAGTTAGCTAGTTTATGCTAACGGATAGCTATAGCCATGGTCCTGTCAAAAGATGATATAAAGTCTCAAAATCATAAACATGGTCCACACAGAAACCCTGCAATGCGCTTTAAAGTGTGTGATGCTAATTTCCACGAGCGAGCCAGGACGTGCTAACACCGCACTAGCGATGTTGCATGCGACCCATAGCTGACTCAAGTATGACGTGACTTCTGCCAGCCGTGATTAATGACACCTAGAACTAGAACTCGCTGTGTGTCTTCCTCACCTATGGAGGGAGCTGCGTCTCCAAGATCTGTTCAGCTCAAACTCAGTTAGCGTGAATCTGAGCTGTGTGTAGAAGCTCTCCTACAGTTTAATCTGTGTAGAAACTTCTTTCACTTTTCCTAAAAGAAGCATGCTGTGCTTTACTTTTTGAGGTCCAGTCTCAAATCACTCCCTCTCCACTATGGAGTGCACTTTGTAGGTTGTGAAGTAGCAGCACCTCCACCCAAAACAGTACACGTCAGTACAAGACAGTTACATTCAGCTGGACAACTCGGTTTCTACCATGCTGGCACTGTCTAATGATTTTTGTGTTGTGTTGTGTTTTTTTAAGTAGTGCACTATGTAGAGAGTATGATGTGATTTGAGACGGGGCCGAAAGTCTCTTCTCAGAAAGAGTGAAATGTGCAGGTCAGTGGTGAAAGGAGAACGAACAGTTTCCTCATGGAAATCTGCACACAGCTCCACAGTAATATGAAATAAATCTCATTTCACAGTTGGTTCAGTCCTTCTCAACCCCTCAACAAAAAAAAAAAGTGCTACACCTGTGTGAGCACTTGAGAGACGTGAGAAAATTGTGTGCTAATATTTTGCATTTTCAAAACCTTTGGTGTGTAACAGCCTTAATTGTCTACTAGGATTTGCTGAAAGTATTGTGGGTATGTTTGATTAGCCACAGGGGCTATTTACCACTCCTCTAATAAAAAACAGATTGGAGAAAAAAAGAATTTGGCCATGGGTGCCTAAACTTTTGCATAAGACTGTATGTTTCTGTTATGCTAAATCAGCGTCCAGGGTTATGGTGATGATTGAAAGGTAAAGAAATGTATGTTAGTGCTTTGCAGAATTTAGGTTCCTGAATAATAAAATGTTGGGTTTGACAGGAATGCCATGCAGAAGCTGTGCTACAAGATTGTCTTCAGTGCCCCCTTTCATTCGCATGTGCATCGTAATCGTGCTCAACGTATTGAACATCATTTTGGACTTCATCCCTGAAGTTAGCGAGAAGTACATCCTGGAGCTCTACGTGGCAAACTACGTCTTCTTTGCCTTTTACGTTGCTGAAGCTGCGTTGAGGGTAAGAGAAATGAGGGTGGGTTTTGTGGCAGTGGCTGGTCAAAACACAGTTGCAGATGGATGGACCCTTGATGGACAGATTCAACATCAGGGAGGGAAGGAGTAATGGCATCCTCGGAACCTGAAAGACAACAAAGACAATCAATACAGGTTTTGAAACTGAAAGATCACTTACCTTTTACACAGTTGCAGAACAATAGACAGTGAGCCAGACACAGCTGCAGATGGACAGATTGATGGTGGCTGGATCTACGGTCAGGGAGGGAGGGGCTCAGAAGGTCCTCAACCTGTAAGACAAAAAAAAGTTAATACATGTGTAGAAACTGAATGATGAACTAACTCTTACACACTTGCAGTCAGAGAGATAGCGAGTCACACACACCGTTGCAATGGACAGACACTTGTTTGATGGATACACCATTAGGAAGGAGGGGGGGTCCTGGAGTCCTGAAAGCTTGTAAGACAACAAAGAATGTCAATACATGTATAGAAACTGAATGATCACCTACCTGTTAGACAGTAGCAAACAGATAGACAGCGAGCCATACACAGTGACAGATGGATGGACCCTTGATGGACAGACGCACCATCAGGGAGGGAAGGGGTAATGGCATCCTCTAAACGTGTAAGACAACAAAGAAAATCAATACATGTATAGAAACTGAATGATGACCTAACTCTTACACACTTGCAGTCAGATAGATAGTGAGTCAAGGGGTAATGGCATCCTCTAAACCTGTAAGACAACAAAGAAAATAAATACATGTATAGAAACTGAATGATGACCTAACTATTAAACACTTGCATTTAGATAGATATTGACTCAATATCGAGTCACACAAATAGTTGCAATGGACAGACACTTGTTTGATGGATCCACCATTAGGAAGGAGGGGGGAGTCCTGGAGTCCTGAAAGCCTGTAAGACAGCAAAGAAAATCAATACATGTATAGAAACTGAATGATCACCTACCTGTTAGACAGTAGAAAAAAGATAGACATCTAGTCGTACACAGTGAATGATGGATGGACCCTTGATGGAAAGATGCACCATCAGGGAGGGAAGGGGTAATGGCATCCCATAAACCTGTAAGACAACAAAGAAAATCAATACATGTATAGAAACTGAATGATTACATACCTGTTAGACAGTAGCTAACAGATAGACAGCGAGCCATACACAGTGGCATATGGATGAAACCTTGATGGAAAGATGCACCATCAGGGAGGGAAGGGGTATTGGCATCCTCAGAACCTAAAAGACAACAAAGACAATCAATACAGGTTTTGAAACTGAAAGATCACTTACCTTTTACATAGTTGCAGAACAATACACAGTAAGGCAGACAAAGCTGCAGATGGACATATTGATGGTGGCTGAATCTACGGTCAGGGAGGGAGGGGCTCTGAAAGTCCTAAATCTGTAAAACAAAAAAAAAGTCAATACATATATAGAAACTGAATGATAAACTAACTAACACACTTGCAGTCAGAAAGATCGAGTCACACAAATAGTTGCAATGGACAGACACTTGTTTGATGGATCCACCATTAGGAAGGAGGGGGGGGGGGTCCTGGAGTCCTGAAAGCCTGTAAGACAACAAAGAAAGTCAATACATGTATAGAAACTGAATGATCACCTACCTGTTAGACAGTAGCAAACAGATAGACAGCGAGCCATACACAGTGGCAGATGGATGGAACCTTGATGGACAGATGCACCATCAGGGAGTGAAGGGGTTTTGGCATCCTCAGAAACTAAAAGATAACAAAGACAATCAATACAGGTTTTGAAACTGAAATATCACCTACCTGTTAGACAGTAGAAAACAGATTGACAGCGAGCCGTACACAGTGGCAGATGGATGGGACCTTGATGGACAGATGCACCATCAGGAAGGGAAGGGGTATTGGCATCCTCAGAACCTAAAAGATAACAAAGACAATCAATACAGGTTTTGAAACTGAAATATCACTTACCTTTTACACAGTTGCCGAACAATAGACAGTGAGCCATACACAGTGGCAGATGGATGGAACCTTGATGGACAGATGCACCATCAGAGAGGGAAGGGGTAATGGCATCCTCTAAACCTGGAAGAGAACAAAGAAAATCAATGCATGTATAGAAACTGAATGATCATCTACCTGTTAGACAGTAGCAAACAGATTCACAGCGAGCCGTACAAAGTGGTAGATGGATTAAACCTTGATGGACAGATGCACCATCAGGGAGGGAAAGGGTAATGGCATCATCGGAACCTGAAAGACAACAAAGAAAATCAATACATGTATAGAAACTGAATGATCACCTACCTGTTAGACAGTAGCAAACAGATTCACAGCGAACCGTACAAAGTGGTAGATGGATTAAACCTTGATGGACAGATGCACCATCAGGGACGGAAGGGGTAATGGCATCCTCGGAACCTGAAAGACAACAAAGACAGTCAATACAGGTTTTGAATCTGAAAGATCACTTACCTTTTACACAGTTGCAGAACAATACACAGTGAGCCAGACAGAGCTGCAGACGGACAGATTGGTGGAGGCTGGATTCACGGTCAGCGAAGGAGGGGCTCAGAAGGTCCTAAACCTGTAAGACAAAAAAAAGTCAATACATATATAGAAACTGAATGATGAACTAACTCTTACACACTTGCAGTAGGATAAATATCGAGTCACACAAATAGTTGCAATGGACAGACACTTCTTTCATGGATCAACCATTAGGAAGGAGAGGGGGGTCCTGAAGTCCTGAAAGCCTGTAAAACAACAAAGAAAATCAATACATGTATAGAAACTGAATGATCACCTACCTGTTAGTCAGTAGCAAACAGATAGACAGTGAGCCGTACACAGTGACGGATGGATGGACCCTTGATGGACAGATGCACCATTAGGGAGGGAAGGGGTATTGGCATCCTCAGAACCTCAAAGATAACAAAGAAAATTAATACAGGTTTTGAAAATAAAAGATCACTTACCTTTTACACAGTTGCAGAACAATAGACAGTGAGGCATGGGGAATAGGGGGGTCCTGGAGTCCTGAAAGCCTGCAAGACAACAAAGAAAGTCAATACATGTTTAGAAACTGAATGATCACCTACCTGTCAGACTGTAGCAAACAGATTGACAGCGAGCCGTACACAGTGGCAGATGGATTAAACCTTGATGGACAGATGCACGATCAGGGAGGGAAGGGGTAATGGCATCCTATAAACCTTTAAGACAAAAAAGAAAATCAATACATGTATAGAAACTGAATGATCACCTACCTGTTAGACAGTAGCAAAAAGATAGATAACGAGCCGTACACAGTGACACATGGATGGACCCTTGATGGACAGATGCACCATCAGGAAGGGAAGGAGTATTGGCATCCTCAGAACCTAAAAGATAAGAAAGACAATCAATACAGGTTTTGAAACTGAAATATCACTTACCTTTTACACAGTTGCAGAACAATAGACAGTGAGGCAGACACAGCTGCAGATGGACAGATTGATGGTGGCTGAATCTACGGTCAGGGAGGGAGGGGCTCTGAAGGCCCTAAACTTGTAAGACAAAAAAAAACAAAAAAGGTCAATACATGTATAGAAACTGAATGATCACCTACCTGTTAGACAGTAGCAAACAGATAGACAGCGAGCCGTACACAGTGGCAGATGGATGAAATCTTGATGGACAGATGCACCATCAGGGAGGGAATGGGGGGGTCCTGGAGTCCTGAAAGCCTGTAAGACAACAAAGAAAGTCAATACATGTTTAGAAACTGAATGATCACCTACCTGTTAGACAGTAGCAAACAGATTGACAGCGAGCCGTACACAGTGGCAGATGGATTAAACCTTGATGGACAGATGCACCATCAGGAAGGTAAGGGGTATTGGCATCCTCAGGAACTAATAGATAACAAAGACAATCGATACAGGTGTTGAAACTGAAATATCACTTACCTTTTACACAGTTGCAGAACAATAGACAGTGAGCCAGACACAGCTGCAGATGGACAGATTGATGGTGGCTGAATCTACGGTCAGGGAGGGAAGGGCTCTGAAGGTCCTAAACCTGTAAGACAAAAAAAGTCAATACATGTATAGAAACTGAATGATGAACTAACTCTTACACACTTGCAGTCAGATAGATATCGAGTCACACAAATAGTTGCAATGGACAGACACTTCTTTGATGGATCCACCATTAGGAAGGAGGGGGGGGTCCTGGAGTCCTGAAAGCCTGTAAGATGACAAAGAAAGTCAATACATGTTTAGAAACTGAATGATCACCTACCTGTTAGACAGTAGCAAACAGATAGACAGCGAGCCGTACACAGTGACAGATGAATGGACCTTTGATGGACAGATGCACCATCAGGGAGGGAATGGGAAATGGCATCCTATAAACCTGTAAGACAACAAAGAAAATCAATACATGTATAGAAACTGAATGATCACCTACCTGTTAGACAGTAGAAAACAGACAGACATTGAGCCTTACACAGTGGGAGATGGATGGAACCTTGATGGACAGATGCACCATCAGGGATGGAAGAGGTAATGGCATCCTCCGAACCTGAAGAACAACAAAGACAGTCAATACAGGTTTTGAAACTGAAAGATCACTTACCTTTTACACAGTTGCAGAACAATACACAGTGAGCCAGACACAGCTGCAGACGGACAGATTGATGGAGACTGGATCTACGGTCAGCGAGGGAGGAGCTCAGAAGGTCCTAAACCTGTAAGACAAAAAAAGTCAATACATGTACAGAAACTGAATGATGAACTAACTCTTACACACTTGCAGTCAGATAGATATCGAGTCACACAAATAGTTACAATGGACAAACACTTGTTTGATGGATCCACCATTAGGAAGAAGGGGGGGGGGGTCCTGGAGTCCTGAAAGCCTGTAAGACAACAAAGAAAGTCAATACATGTATAGAAACTGAATGATCACCTACCTGTTAAACAGTAGCAAACAGATAGACAGCGAGCCATACACAATCGCAGATGGATGGAACCTTGATGGACAGATGCACCATCAGGGAGGGAAGGGGTAATGGCATCCTCTAAACCTGTAAGACAACAAAGAAAATCAATACATGTATAGAAACTGAATGATCACCTACCTGTTAGACAGGTGCAGACAGACAGCGAGCCGTACACAATCGCAGATGGATGGAACCTTGATGGACAGATGCACCATCAGGAAGGTAAGGGGTAATGGCATCCTCAGAACCTAAAAGATAACAAAGACAATCAATACAGGTTTTGAAACTGAAATATCACTTACCTTTTACACAGTTGCAGAACAATAGACAGTGAGCCAGACACAGCTGCAGATGGACTGATTGATGGTGGCTGAATCTACGGTCAGGGAGGGAGGGGCTCTGAAGGTCCTAAACCTGTAAGACAAAAAAAAAAAAAAATGTCAATACATGTATAGAAACTGAATGATAAACTAACTCTAACACACTTCTAGTCAGAAAGATCGAGTCACACAAATAGTTGCAATTGACAGACACTTGTTTGATGGATCCACCATTAGGAAGGAGGGGGGGGGTCTTGGAGTCCTGAAAGTCTGTAAGACAACAAAGAAAGTCAATACATGTATAGAAACTGAATGATCACCTACCTGTTAGACAGTAGAAAACAGATAGACAGTGAGCCGTACACAGTGACAGATGGATGGACCCTTGATGGACAGATGCACCATCAGGGAGGGAAGGGGTAATGGCATCCTCTAAACCTGTAAGACAACAAAGAAAATCAATACATGTATAGAAACTGAATGATCACCTACCTGTTAGTCAGTAGCAAACAGATAGACAGCGAGCCGTACACAGTTGCAGATGGATGGACCCTTGATGGAAGGATGCACCATCAGGGAGGGAAGGGGTAATGGCATCCTCTAAACCTGAAAGACAACAAAGAAAATCAATACATGTATTGAAACTGAATGATCACCTACCTGTTAAACAGTAGCAAACAGATAGACAGCGAGCCGTACACAGTGGAAGATGGATGGAACCTTGATGGACAGATGCACCATCAGGGAGGGAAGGGGTAATGGCATCCTCTTAACCTGGAAGAGAACAAAGAAAATCAATACATGTATAGAAACTGAATGATCACCTACCTGTTAGACAGAAGCAAACAGATAGACAGCGAGCCGTACACAGTTGCAGATGGATGAAACCTTGATGGACAGATGCACCATCAGGGAGGGAAGGGGTATTGGCATCCTCAGAACCTAAAAGACAACAAAGAAAATCAATACATGTATAGAAACTGAATGATGAACTAATTCTTATACACTTGCAGTCAAATAAATATAGAATCACACAAATAGTTGCAATGGACAGACACTTGTTTGATGGATCCACCATTAGGAAGGAGGGGGGGGGGGCCCTGGAGTCCTGAAAGCCTGTAAGACAACAAAGAAAATCAATACATGTATAGAAACTGAATGATCATCTACCTGTTAGACAGGTGCAGACAGACAGACCCTTGATTGACAGATGCATCATCAGGGAGGGAATGGGTAATGGCATCCTATAAACCTGTAAGACAACAAAGAAAATCAATACATGTATAGAAACTGAATGATCACCTACCTGTTAGACAGTAGAAAAAAGATAGACATCGAGCCGTACACAGTGAATGATGGATGGACCCTTGATGGAAAGATGCACCATCAGGGAGGGAAGGGGTAATGGCATCCCATAAAACTGTAAGACAACAAAGAAAATCAATACATGTATAGAAACTGAATGATCACCTACCTGTTAGACAGTAGCAAACAGATTGACAGCGAGCCGTACAAAGTGGTAGATGGATTAAACCTTGATGGACAGCTGCACCATCAGGGAGGGAAGGGGTAATGGCATCCTCGGAACCTGAAAAACAACAAAGAAAATCAATACATGTATAGAAACTGAATGATCACCTACCTGTTAGTCAGTAGCAAACAGATAGACAGTGAGCCGTACACAGTTGCAGATGGATGGACCCTTGATGGACAGATGCACCATTAGGGAGGGAAGGGGTATTGGCATCCTCAGAACCTCAAAGATAACAAAGAAAATTAATACAGGTTTTGAAAATGAAAGATCACTTACCTTTTACACAGTTGCAGAACAATAGACAGTGAGGCATGGGGAATGGGGGGGTCCTGGAGTCCTGAAAGCCTGCAAGACAACAAAGAAAGTCAATACATGTTTAGAAACTGAATGATCACCTACCTGTCAGACAGTAGCAAACAGATTGACAGCGAGCCGTACACAGTGGCAGATGGATTAAACCTTGATGGACAGATGCACCATCAGGGAGGGAAGGGGTAGTGGCATCCTATAAACCTTTAAGACAAAAAAGAAAATCAATATATGTATAGAAACTGAATGATCACCTACCTGTTAGACAGTAGCAAAAAGATAGATAACGAGCCGTACACAGTGACACATGGATGGACCCTTGATGGACAGATGCACCATCAGGGAGGGAAGGGGTAATGGCATCCTATAAACCTTTAAGACAAAAAAGAAAATCAATACATGTATAGAAACTGAATGATCACCTACCTGTTAGACAGTAGCAAACAGATAGGCAGCGAGCCATACACAGTGGCAGATGGATGGAAGCTTGATGGACAGATGCACCATCAGGAAGGGAAGGAGTATTGGCATCCTCAGAACCTAAAAGATAAGAAAGACAATCAATACAGGTTTTGAAACTGAAATATCACTTACCTTTTACACAGTTGCAGAACAATAGACAGTGAGCCAGACACAGCTGCAGATGGACAGATTGATGGTGGCTGAATCTACGGTCAGGGAGGGAGGGGCTCTGAAGGCCCTAAACTTGTAAGACAAAAAAAAACAAAAAAGGTCAATACATGTATAGAAACTGAATGATCACCTACCTGTTAGACAGTAGCAAACAGATAGACAGCGAGCCGTACACAGTGGCAGATGGATGAAATCTTGATGGACAGATGCACCATCAGGGAGGGAATGGGGGGGTCCTGGAGTCCTGAAAGCCTGTAAGACAACAAAGAAAGTCAATACATGTTTAGAAACTGAATGATCACCTACCTGTTAGACAGTAGCAAACAGATTGACAGCGAGCCGTATACAGTGGCAGATGGATTAAACCTTGATGGACAGATGAACCATCAGGAAGGTAAGGGGTATTGGCATCCTCAGGAACTAATAGATAACAAAGACAATCGATACAGGTTTTGAAACTGAAATATCACTTACCTTTTACACAGTTGCAGAACAATAGACAGTGAGCCAGACACAGCTGCAGATGGACAGATTGATGGTGGCTGAATCTACGGTCAGGGAGGGAAGGGCTCTGACGGTCCTAAACCTGTAAGACAAAAAAAGTCAATACATGTACAGAAACTGAATGATGAACTAACTCTTACACACTTGCAGTCAGATAGATATCGAGTCAAACAAATAGTTACAATGGACAAACACTTGTTTGATGGATCCACAATTAGGATGAAGGGGGGGGGGGGGTCCTGGAGTCCTGAAAGCCTGAAAGATGACAAAGAAAGTCAATACATGTATAGAAACTGAATGATCACCTACCTGTTAGACAGAAGCAAACAGATAGACAGCGAGCCGTACACAGTTGCAGATGGATGAAACCTTGATGGACAGATGCACCATCAGGGAGGGAAGGGGTACTGGCATCCTCAGAACCTAAAAGACAACAAAGAAAATCAATACATGTATAGAAACTGAATGATGAACTAATTCTTATACACTTGCAGTCAAATAAATATAGAATCACACAAATAGTTGCAATGGACAGACACTTGTTTGATGGATCCACCATTAGGAAGGAGGGGGGGGGGGCCCTGGAGTCCTGAAAGCCTGTAAGACAACAAAGAAAATCAATACATGTATAGAAACTGAATGATCATCTACCTGTTAGACAGGTGCAGACAGATAGACCCTTGATTGACAGATGCATCATCAGGGAGGGAAGGGGTAATGGCATCCTATAAACCTGTAAGACAACAAAGAAAATCAATACATGTATAGAAACTGAATGATCACCTACCTGTTAGACAGTAGAAAAAAGATAGACATCGAGCCGTACACAGTGAATGATGGATGGACCCTTGATGGAAAGATGCACCATCAGGGAGGGAAGGGGTAATGGCATCCCATAAAACTGTAAGACAACAAAGAAAATCAATACATGTATAGAAACTGAATGATTACATACCTGTTAGACAGTAGCAAACAGATAGACAGCGAGCCATACACAGTGGCATATGGATGAAACCTTGATGGACAGATGCACCATCAGGGAGGGAAGGGGTATTGGCATCCTCAGAACCTAAAAGACAACAAAGACAATCAATACAGGTTTTGAAACTGAAAGATCACTTACCTTTTACATAGTTGCAGAACAATACACAGTAAGGCAGACAAAGCTGCAGATGGACAGATTGATGGTGGCTGAATCTACGGTCAGGGAGGGAGGGGCTCTGAAAGTCCTAAATCTGTAAAACAAAAAAAAAGTCAATACATATATAGAAACTGAATGATAAACTAACTAACACACTTGCAGTCAGAAAGATCGAGTCACACAAATAGTTGCAATGGACAGACACTTGTTTGATGGATCCACCATTAGGAAGGAGGGGGGGGGGTCCTGGAGTCCTGAAAGCCTGTAAGACAACAAAGAAAGTCAATACATGTATAGAAACTGAATGATCACCTACCTGTTAGACAGTAGCAAACAGATAGACAGCGAGCCATACACAGTGGCAGATGGATGGAACCTTGATGGACAGATGCACCATCAGGGAGGGAAAGGGTAATGGCATCATCGGAACCTGAAAGACAACAAAGAAAATCAATACATGTATAGAAACTGAATGATCACCTACCTGTTAGACAGAAGCAAAAAGATAGATAACGAGCCGTACACAGTGACAGATGGATGGACCCTTGATGGACAGATGCACCATCAGGGAGGGAAGGGGTAATGGCATCCTCGGAACCTGAAAGACAACAAAGACAGTCAATACAGGTTTTGAATCTGAAAGATCACTGACCTTTTACACAGTTGCAGAACAATACACAGTGAGCCAGACAGAGCTGCAGACGGACAGATTGGTGGAGGCTGGATTTGCGGTCAGCGAGGGAGGGGCTCAGAAGGTCCTAAACCTGTAAGACAAAAAAAAGTCAATACATATATAGAAATTGAATGATGAACTATCTCTTACACCATTGCAGTAGGATAAATATCGAGTCACACAAATAGTTGCAATGGACAGACACTTCTTTCATGGATCAACCATTAGGAAGGAGGGGGGGTCCTGAAGTCCTGAAAGCCTGTAAGACAACAAAGAAAATCAATACATGTATAGAAACTGAATGATCATCTACCTGTTAGACAGTAGCAAACAGATTGATAGCGAGCCGTACACAGTGACGGATGGATGGACCCTTGATGGACAGATGCACCATCAGGGAGGGAAGGGGTAATGGCATCCGCTAAACCTGTAAGACAACAAAGAAAATCAATACATGTATAGAAACTGAATGATCACCTACCTGTTAGACAGTAGCAAACAGATTGACAGCGAGCAGTACAAAGTGGTAGATGGATTAAACCTTGATGGACAGATGCACCATCAGGGAGGGAAGGGGTAATGGCATCCTCGGAACCTGAAAAACAACAAAGAAAATCAATACATGTATAGAAACTGAATGATCACCTACCTGTTAGTCAGTAGCAAACAGATAGACAGTGAGCCGTACACAGTTGCAGATGGATGGACCCTTGATGGACAGATGCACCATTAGGGAGGGAAGGGGTATTGGCATCCTCAGAACCTCAAAGATAACAAAGAAAATTAATACAGGTTTTGAAAATGAAAGATCACTTACCTTTTACACAGTTGCAGAACAATAGACAGTGGGGCATGGGGAATGGGGGGGTCCTGGAGTCCTGAAAGCCTGCAAGACAACAAAGAAAGTCAATACATGTTTAGAAACTGAATGATCACCTACCTGTCAGACAGTAGCAAACAGATTGACAGCGAGCCGTACACAGTGGCAGATGGATTAAACCTTGATGGACAGATGCACCATCAGGGAGGGAAGGGGTAGTGGCATCCTATAAACCTTTAAGACAGAAAAGAAAATCAATATATGTATAGAAACTGAATGATCACCTACCTGTTAGACAGTAGCAAAAAGATAGATAACGAGCCGTACACAGTGGCAGATGGATGGAACCTTGATGGACAGATGCACCATCAGGAAGGGAAGGAGTATTGGCATCCTCAGAACCTAAAAGATCAGAAAGACAATCAATACAGGTTTTGAAACTGAAATATCACTTACCTTTTACACAGTTGCAGAACAATAGACAGTGAGCCAGACACAGCTGCAGATGGACAGATTGATGGTGGCTGAATCTACGGTCAGGGAGGGAGGGGCTCTGAAGGCCATAAACTTGTAAGACAAAAAAAAACAAAAAAGGTCAATACATGTATAGAAACTGAATGATCACCTACCTGTTAGACAGTAGCAAACAGATAGACAGCGAGCCGTACACAGTGGCAGATGGATGAAATCTTGATGGAAAGATGCACCATCAGGGAGGGAATGGGGGGGTCCTGGAGTCCTGAAAGCCTGTAAGACAACAAAGAAAGTCAATACATGTTTAGAAACTGAATGATCACCTACCTGTTAGACAGTA
This sequence comes from Salminus brasiliensis, assembly GCF_030463535.1. Classification (NCBI taxonomy): domain Eukaryota; kingdom Metazoa; phylum Chordata; class Actinopteri; order Characiformes; family Bryconidae; genus Salminus; species Salminus brasiliensis. The sequence goes on along the minus strand of NC_132898.1, from coordinate 13,751,394 downwards.
GCAAACAGATTGACAGCGAGCCGTACACAGTGGCAGATGGATGGAAGCTTGATGGACAGATGCACCATCAGGAAGGTAAGGGGTATTGGCATCCTCAGGAACTAATAGATAACAAATACAATTGATACAGGTTTTGAAACTGAAATATCACTTACCTTTTACACAGTTGCAGAACAATAGACAGTGAGCAAGACACAGCTGCAGATGGACAGATTGATGGTGGCTGAATCTACGGTCAGGGAGGGAAGGGCTCTGAAGGTCCTAAACCTGTAAGACAAAAAAAGTCAATACATGTACAGAAACTGAATGATGAACTAACTCTTACACACTTGCAGTCAGATAGATATCGAGTCAAACAAATAGTTACAATGGACAAACACTTGTTTGATGGATCCACAATTAGGATGAAGGGGGGGGGTCCTGGAGTCCTGAAAGCCTGTAAGATGACAAAGAAAGTCAATACATGTTTTAAAACTGAATGATCACGTACCTGTTAGACAGTAGCAAACAGATAGACAGCGAGTCATACACAGTGACAGATGAATGGACCTTTGATGGACAGATGCACCATCAGGGAGGGAATGGGAAATGGCATCCTATAAACCTGTAAGACAACAAAGAAAATCAATACATGTATAGAAACTGAATGATCACCTACCTGTTAAACAGTAGCAAACAGATAGACAGCGAGCCGTACACAGTGGCAGATGGATGAAATCTTGATGGACAGATGCACCATCAGGGAGGGAAGGGGGGAGGGGTCCTGGGGTCCTGAAAGCCTGTAAGACAACAAAGAAAGTCAATATATGTATAGAAACTGAATGATCACCTACCTGTTAGACAGTAGAAAACAGATAGACAACGAGCCGTACACAGTGACAGATGGATGGACCCTTGACGGACAGATGCACCTTCAGGAAGGGAAGGGGTAATGGCATCCTCTAAACCTGTAAGACAAAAAAAATAAATAAATACATGTATAGAAACTGAATGATCACCTACCTGTTAGACAGGTACAGACCGACAGACAGCGAGCCGTACACAGTCGCAGATGGATGGAACCTTGATGGACAAATGCACCATCAGGGAGGGAAGGGGTAATGGCATCCTCGGAACCTGAAAGATAACAAAGACAATCAATACAGGTTTTGAAACTGAAATATCACTTACCTTTTACACAGTTGCAGAACAATAGACAGTGAGCCAGACACAGCTGCAGATGGACAGATTGATGGTGGTTGAATCTACGGCCAGGGAGGGAGGGGCTCTGAAAGTCCTAAACCTGTAAGACAAAAAAAAAACGTCAATACATGTATAGAAACTGAATGATGAACTAACTTTTACACACTTGCAGTCAGAAAGATCGAGTCACACAAATAGTTGCAATGGACAGAAACTTGTTTGATGGATCCACCATTAGGAAGGAGGGGGGGGGGTGGTCCTGGAGTCCTAAAAGTCTGTAAAACAACAAAGAAAATCAATACATGTATAAAACTGAATGATCACCTACCTGTTAGACAGAAGAAAAAAGATAGACAGCGAGCCGTACACAGTGACAGATGGATGGACCCTTGATGGAAAGATGCACCATCAGGGAGGGAATGGGGCGGTCCTGGAGTCCTGGAAGCCTGTAAGACAACAAAGAAAGTCAATACATGTATAGAAACTGAATGATCACCTACCTGTTAGACAGTAGCAAACAGATTGACAGCGAGCCGTACAAAGTGGTAGATGGATTAAACCTTGATGGACAGATGCACCATCAGGGAGGGAAGGGGTGATGGCATCCTCGGAACCTGAAAGACAACAAAGACAGTCAATACAGGTTTTAAATCTGAAAGATCACTTACCTTTTACACAGTTGCAGAACAATACACAGTGAGCCAGACACAGCTGCAGGCGGACAGATTGATGGAGGCTGGATTTACGGTCAGCGAGGGAGGGGCTCAGAAGGTCCTAAACCTGTAAGACAAAAAAAGTCAATACATATATAGAAATTGAATGATGAACTCTCTCTTACACACTTGCAGTAGGAAAAATATCGAGTCAAACAAATAGTTGCAATGGACAGAAACTTCTTTCATGGATCCACCATTAGGAAGGAGGGGGGGGGTCCTGGAGTCCTGAAAGCCTATAAGACAACAAAGAAAAATCAATACATGTATAGAAACTGAATGATCACCTACCTGTTAGACTGTAGAAAACAGATAGACAGCGAGCCGTACACATTGACAGATGGATGGACCCTTGATGGACAGATGCACCATCAGGGAGGGAATGGGTAATGGCATCCTCTAAACCTGTAAGACAACAAAAAAAATCAATACATGTATAGAAACTGAATGATCACTTACCTGTTAGACAGGTGCAGACAGACAGACAGCGAGCCGTACACAGTGGCAGATGGATGGAACCTTGATGGACAGATACACCATCAGGGACGGAAGGGGTAATGGCATCCTCTAAACCTGTAAGACAAAAAAGAAAATCAATACATGTATAGAAACTGAATGATCACTTACCTGTTAGTCAGTAGCAAACAGATCGACAGCGAGCCATACACAGTTGCAGATGGATGGACCCTTGATGGACAGATGCACCATTAGGGAGGGAAAGGGGTAATGGCATCCTATAAACCTGTAAGACAACAAAGAAAATCAATACATGTATAGAAACTGAATGATCACCTACCTGTTACACAGTAGAAAACAGACAGCGAGCCATACAGAGTGGCAGATGGATGGAACCTTGATGGACAGATGCACCATTCAGGAGGGAAGGGGTAATGGCATCCTCTAAACCTGGAAGAGAACAAAGAAAATAAATACCTGTATAGAAACTGAATGATCACCTACCTGTTAGTCAGTAGCAAACAGATAGACAGCGAGCCGTACACAGTTGCAGATGGATGGACCCTTGATGGACAGATGCACAATCAGGGAGGGAAGGGGTATTGGCATCCTCAGAACCTAAAAGATAACAAAGAAAATTAATACAGGGTTTGAAACTGAAAGATCACTTACCTTTTACACAGTTGCAGAACAATAGACAGTGAGGCATGGGGAATGGGGGGGTCCTGGAGTCCAGAAAGCCTGTAAGACAACAAAGAAAGTCAATACATGTTTAGAAACTGAATGATCACCTACCTGTTAGACAGCAGCAAACAGATAGACAGCGAGCCGTACACAGTGACAGATGGATGGACCCTTGACGGACAGATGCACCATCACGGAGGGAAGGGGTAATGGCATCCTCCAAACCTGTAAGACAACAAAGAAAATCAATACATGTATAGAAACTGAATGATCACCTACCTGTTAGACAGTAGCAAACAGATTGACAGCGAGCCGTACACAGTGGCAGATGGATTAAACCTTGATGGACAGATGCACCATCAGGGAGGGAAGGGGTAATGGCATCCTCGGAACCTGAAAGACAACAAAGACAGTCAATACAGGTATTGAAACTTTAAGATCACTTACCTTTAACACAGTTGCAGAAAAATACACAGTGAGCCAGACACAGCTGCAGACGGACAGATTGATGGAGGCTGGATTTATGGTCAGCGAGGGAGGGGCTCAGAAGGTCCTAAACCTGTAAGACAAAAAAAAGTCAATACATATATAGAAATTGAATGATGAACTAACTCTTATACACTTGCAGTAGGATAAATATCGAGTCACACAAATAGTTGCAATGGACAGACACTTCTTTGATGGATCCACCATTAGGAAGGAGGGGGGGGTCCTGGAGTCCTGAAAGCCTGTAAGACAACAAAGAAAATCAATACATGTATAGAAACTGAATGATCACCTACCTGTTAGACAGTAGCAAACAGATTGACAGCGAGCCGTACACAGTGACAGATGGATGGACCCTTGATGGACAGATGCACCATCAGGGAGGGAATGGGTAATGGCATCCTCTAAACCTGTAAGACAAGAAAAAAAAATAAATACATGTATAGAAACTGAATGATCACCTACCTGTTAGACAGGGGCAGACAGACAGACAGCGAGCCGTACACAGTGGCAGATGGATGGAACCTTGATGGACAGATGCACCATCAGGGAGGGAAGGGGTAATGGCATCCTCTAAACCTGTAAGACAACAAAGAAAATCAATACATGTATAGAAACTGAATGATCACCTACCTGTTAGACAGTAGCAAACAGATAGACAGCGAGCCGTACACAGTGACAGATGGATGGACCCTTGATGGACAGATGCACCATCAGGGATGGAAGGGGTAATGGCATCCTCTAAACCTGTAAGAAAACAAAGAAAATCAATACATGTATAGAAACTGAATGATCACCTACCTGTTAAACAGTAGCAAAAAGATTGACAGCGAGCCGTACAAAGTGGTAGATGGATTAAACCTTGATGGACAGATGCACCATCAGGGAGGGAAGGGGTAATGGCATCCTCGGAACCTGAAAGACAACAAAGACAGTCAATACAGGTTTTGAAACTGAAAGATCACTTACCTTTTACACAGTTGCAGAACAATACACAGTGAGCCACACACAGCTGCAGACAAACAGATTGATGGAGGCTGGATTCACGGTCAGCGAGGGAGGGGCTCAGAAGGTCCTAAACCTGTAAGACAAAAACAAGTCAATACATGAACAGAAACTGAATGATGAACTAACTCTTACACACTTGCAGTCAGATAGATATCGAGTCACACAAATAGTTACAATGGACAGACACTTGTTTCATGGATCCACCATTAGGAAGAAGGGGGGGGGGGTCCTGGAGTCCTGAAAGCCTGTAAGACAACAAAGAAAGTCAATACATGTATAGAAACTGAATGATCACCTACCTGTTAGACAGTAGCAAACAGATAGAAAGCGAGCCATACACAGTGGCAGAAGGATGGAACCTTGATGGACAGATGCACCATCAGGAAGGGAAGGGGTATTGGCATCCTCAGAAACTAATAGATAACAAAGACAATCGATACAGGTTTTGAAACTGAAATATCACTTACCTTTTACACAGTTGCAGAACAATAGACAGTAAGCCAGACACAGCTGCAGATGGACAGATTGATGGTGGCTGAATCTACAGTCAGGGAGGGAGGGGCTCTGAAGGTCCTAAACCTGTAAGACAAAAAAAAATGTCAATACATGTATAGAAACTGAATGATAAACTAACTCTAACACACTTGTAGTCAGAAAGATCGAGTCACACAAATAGTTGCAATTGACAGACACTTGTTTGATGGATGCACCATTAGGAAGGAGGGGGGGGGGTCTTGGAGTCCTGAAAGTCTGAAAGACAACAAAGAAAGTCAATACATGGATAGAAACTGAATGATCACCTACCTGTTAGACAGTAGCAAACAGATAGACAGCGAGCCATACACAGTGGCAGATGGATGGGACCTTGATGGACAGATGCACCATCAGGAAGGGAATGGGTAATGGCATCCTCTAAACCTGTAAGACAACAAAGAAAATCAATACATGTATAGAAACTGAATGATCACCTACCTGTTAGACAGTAGCAAACAGATAGACAACGAGCCGTACACAGTGACAGATGGATGGAACCTTGATGGACAGATGCACCATCAGGGAGGGAAGGAGAAATGGCATCCTCTAAACCTGTAAGACAACAAAGAAAATCAATACATGTATAGAAACTGAATGATCACCTACCTGTTACACAGTAGAAAACAGATAGACAGCGAGCCATACAGAGTGGCAGATGGATGGAACCTTGATGGACAGATGCACTATAAAGGAGGGAAGGGGTAATGGCATCCTCTAAACCTGGAAGAGAACAAATAAAATAAATACCTGTATAGAAACTGAATGATCACCTACCTGTTAGTCAGTAGCAAACAGATAGACAGCGAGCCGTACACAATTGCAGATGGATGGACCCTTGATGGACAGATGCACCATCAGGGAGGGAAGGGGTATTGGCATCCTCAGAACCTAAAAGATAACAAAGAAAATTAATACAGGTTTTGAAAATGAAAGATCACTTACCTTTTACACAGTTGCAGAACAATAGACAGTGAGGCAGACACAGCTGCAGATGGACAGATTGATGGTGGCTAAATCTACGGTCAGGCAGGGAGGGGCTCTGAAGGTCCTAAACCTGTAAGACAAAAAAAAAAAAAAAAAAAAACGTCAATACATGTATAGAAACTGAATGATAAACTAACTCTAACTCACTTGCAGTCAGAAAGATCGAGTCACACAAATAGTTGCAACGGACATACACTTGTTTGATGGATCCACCATTAGGAAGGAGGGGGGGGGTCCTGGAGACCTGAAAGTCTGTAAGACAACAAAGAAAGTCAATACATGTATAGAAACTGAATGATCACCTACCTGTTAGACAGTAGCAAACAGATAGACAGCGAGCCGTACACAGTGGCAGATGGATGAAACCTTGATGGACAGATGCACCATCAGGGAGGGAAGGGGTAATGGCATCCTCTAAACCTATAAGACAACAAAGAAAATCAATACATGTATAGAAACTGAATGATCACCTACCTGTTAGACAGTAGAAAACAGATAGACAACGAGCCGTACACAGTGATAGATGGATGGACCCTTGACGGAGAGATGCACCATCAGGGAGGGTAGGGGTAATGGCATCCTCTAAACCTGTAAGAAGACAAAGACAGTCAATACAGGTTTTGAATCTGAAAGATCACTTACCTTTTACACAGTTGCAGAACAATACACAGTGAGCCAGACACAGCTGCAGACGGACAGATTAATGGAGGCTGGATTTACGGTCAGCGAGGGAGGGGCTCAGAAGGTCCTAAACCTGTAAGACAAAAAAAAACAAAAAAAAGTCAATACATATGTAGAAACTGAATGATAAACTAACTCTTACACACTTGCAATCGGATAGATATCGAGTTACACAAATAGTTGCAATGGACAGACCCTTGTTTGATGGATACACCATTAGGAAGGAGGGGGGGGGGTCCTGGAGTCCTGAAAGCCTGTAAAAAAAACAAATAAAGTCAATACATGTATAGAAACTGAATGATCCCCTACCTGTTAGACAGTAGCAAACAGATAGACAGCGAGCCATACACAGTGGCAGATGGATGGGACCTTGATGGACAGCTGCACCATCAGGAAGGTAAGGGGTATTGGCATCCTCAGAAACTAATAGATAACAAAGACAATCGATACAGGTTTTGAAACTGAAATATCACTTACCTTTTACACAGTTGCAGAACAATAGACAATGAGCCAGACACAGCTGCAGATGGACAGATTGATGGTGGCTGAATCTACGGTCAGGGAGGGAAGGGCTCTGAAGGTCCTAAACCTGTAAGACAAAAAAAAAAAAAACACGTCAATACATGTATAGAAACTGAATGATAAACTAACTCTAACACACTTGCAGTCAGAAAGATCGAGTCACACAAATAGTTGCAACGGACAAACACTTGTTTGATGGACCCACCATTAGGAAGGAGGGGGGGGGGTCCTGGAGTCCTGAAAGTCTGTAAGACAACAAAGAAAGTCAATACATGTATAGAAACTGAATGATCACCTACCTGTTAGACAGCAGCAAACAGATAGACAGCGAGCCGTACACAGTGACAGATGGATGGACCTTTGATGGATAGATGCACCTTCAGGGAGGGAAGGGGTAATGGCATCCTCTAAACCTATAAGACAACAAAGAAAATCAATACATGTATAGAAACTGAATGATCACCTACCAATTAGACAGTAGAAAACAGATAGACAGCGAGCCGTACACAGTGACAGATCGATGGACCCTTGATTGACAGATGCACCATCAGGGAGGGTAGGGTGGGGGGTGGTCCTGGAGTCCTGAAAGCCTGTAAGACAAAAAAGAAAGTCAATACATGTTTAGAAACTGAATGATCACCTACCTGTTAGACAGGAGAAAACAGATAGACAACGAGCCGTACACAGTGACGGATGGACTCTTGACGGACAGATGCACCATCAGGGAGGGAAGGGGTAATGGCATCCTCTAAACCTGTAACACAACAAAGAAAATCAATACATGTATAGAAACTGAATGATCACCTACCTGTTAGACAGTAGAAAACAGATAGACAATGAGCCGTACACAGTGACAGATGGATGGACCCTTGACGGACAGATGCACCATCAGGGATGTAAGGGGTAATGGCATCATCTAAACCTATAAGACAACAAAGAAAATCAATACATATATAGAAACTGAATGATCACCTACCAATTAGACAGTAGAAAACAGATAGACAGCGAGCCGTACACAGTGACAGATGGATGGACCCATGATTGACAGATGCACCATCAGGGAGGGAAGTGGGGGGGGGTCCTGGGGTCCTGAAAGCCTGTAAGACAACAAAGAAAGTCAATACATGTTTAGAAACTGAATGATCACCTACCTGTTAGACAGTAGCAAACAGATAGACAGCGAGCCATACACAGTGGCAGATGGATGAGACCTTGATGGACAGATGCACCATCAGGAAGGGAATGGGTAATGGCATCCTCTAAACCTGTAAGACAACAAAAAAAAATAAATACATGTATAGAAACTGAATGATCACCTACCTGTTAGACAGGTGCAGACAGACAGACAGCGAGCCGTACACAGTCGCAGATGGATGGAACCTTGATGGACAGATGCACCATCAGGGAGGGAAGGGGTAATGGCATCCTCTAAAACTGTAAGACAACAAAGAAAATCAATATATGTATAAAAACTGAATGATCACCTACCTGTTAGACAGTAGCAAACAGATAGATAGCGAGCCGTACACAGTGGCAGATGGATGAAACCTTGATGGACAGATGCACCATCAGGGAGGGAAGGGGTAATGGCATCCTCGGAACCTGAAAGATAACAAAGACAATCAATACAGGTTTTGAAACTGAAATATCACTTACCTTTTACACAGTTGCAGAACAATAGACAGTGAGCCAGACACAGCTGCAGATGGACAGATTGATGGTGGTTGAATCTACGGCCAGGGAGGGAGGGGCTCTGAAAGTCCTAAACCTGTAAGACAAAAAAAAAACGTCAATACATGTATAGAAACTGAATGATGAACTAACTTTTACACACTTGCAGTCAGAAAGATCGAGTCACACAAATAGTTGCAATGGACAGACACTTGTTTGATGGATCCACCATTAGGAAGGAGGGGGGGGGGTGGTCCTGGAGTCCTGAAAGTCTGTAAAACAACAAAGAAAATCAATACATGTATAAAACTGAATGATCACCTACCTGTTAGACAGAAGAAAAAAGATAGACAGCGAGCCGTACACAGTGACAGATGGATGGACCCTTGATGGAAAGATGCACCATCAGGGAGGGAATGGGGCGGTCCTGGAGTCCTGAAAGCCTGTAAGACAACAAAGAAAGTCAATACATGTATAGAAACTGAATGATCACCTACCTGTTAGACAGTAGCAAACAGATTGACAGCGAGCCGTACAAAGTGGTAGATGGATTAAACCTTGATGGACAGATGCACCATCAGGGAGGGAAGGGGTGATGGCATCCTCGGAACCTGAAAGACAACAAAGACAGTCAATACAGGTTTTAAATCTGAAAGATCACTTACCTTTTACACAGTTGCAGAACAATACACAGTGAGCCAGACACAGCTGCAGGCGGACAGATTGATGGAGGCTGGATTTACGGTCAGCGAGGGAGGGGCTCAGAAGGTCCTAAACCTGTAAGACAAAAAAAGTCAATACATATATAGAAATTGAATGATGAACTCTCTCTTACACACTTGCAGTAGGAAAAATATCGAGTCAAACAAATAGTTGCAATGGACAGACACTTCTTTCATGGATCCACCATTAGGAAGGAGGGGGGGGGGGGGTCCTGGAGTCCTGAAAGCCTATAAGACAACAAAGAAAAATCAATACATGTATAGAAACTGAATGATCACCTACCTGTTAGACTGTAGAAAACAGATAGACAGCGAGCCGTACACATTGACAGATGGATGGACCCTTGATGGACAGATGCACCATCAGGGAGGGAAGGGGTAATGGCATCCTCTAAACCTGTAAGACAACAAAGAAAATCAATACATGTATAGAAACTGAATGATCACCTACCTGTTAGACAGTAGCAAACAGATAGACAGCGAGCCATACACAGTGGCAGATGGATGGAACCTTGATGGACAGATGCACCATGAGGGAGGGAAGGGGTAATGGCATCCTCTAAACCTGTAAGACAACAAAGAAAATCAATACTTGTAAAGAAACTGAATGATCACCTACCTGTTAGTCAGTAGCAAACAGATAGACAGCGAGCCGTACACAGTTGCAGATGGATGGACCCTTGATGGAAGGATGCACCATCAGGGAGGGAAGGGGTAATGGCATCCTCTAAACCTGTAAGACAACAAAGAAAATCAATACATGTATTGAAACAGAATGATCACCTACCTGTTAAACAGTAGCAAACAGATAGACAGCGAGCCATACACAGTGGCAGAAGGATGGAATCTTGATGGACAGATGCACCATCAGGGAGGGAAGGGGTAATGGCATCCTCTAAACCTGGAAGAGAATAAAGAAAATCAATACATGTATAGAAACTGAATGATCACCTACCTGTTAGACAGTAGCAAACAGATTGACAGCGAGCCGTACAAAGTGGTAGATGGATGGAACCTTGATAGACAGATGCACCATCAGGGAGGGAAGGGGTAATGGCATCCTCGGAACCTGAAAGACAACAAAGACAGTCAATACAGGTATTGAAACTGAAAGATCACTTACCTTTAACACAGTTGCAGAAAAATACACAGTGAGCCAGACACAGCTGCAGACGGACAGATTGATGGAGGCTGGATTCATGGTCAGCGAGGGAGGGGCTCAGAAGGTCCTAAACCTGTAAGACAAAAAAAAGTCAATACATATATAGAAATTGAATGATGAACTAACTCTTATACACTTGCAGTAGGATAAATATCGAGTCACACAAATAGTTGCAATGGACAGACACTTCTTTGATGGATCCACCATTAGGAAGGAGGGGGGGGTCCTGGAGTCCTGAAAGCCTGTAAGACAACAAAGAAAATCAATACATGTATAGAAACTGAATGATCACCTACCTGTTAGACAGTAGAAAACAGATAGACAGCGAGCCGTACACAGTGACAGATGGATGGACCCTTGATGGAAGGATGCACCATCAGGGAGGGAAGGGGTAATGGCATCCTCTAAACCTGTAAGACAAAAAAAAAAAAAATAAATGCATGTATAGAAACTTAATGATCACCTACCTGTTAGACAGGGGCAGACAGACAGACAGCGAGCCGTACACAGTGGCAGATGGATGGAACCTTGATGGACAGATGCACCATCAGGGAGGGAAGGGGTAATGGCATCCTCTAAACCTGTAAGACAACAAAGAAAATCAATACATGTATAGAAACTGAATGATCACCTACCTGTTAGACAGTAGCAAACAGATTGACAGCGAGCCGTACAAAGTGGTAGATGGATTAAACCTTGATGGACATATGCACCATCAGGGAGGGAAAGGGTAATGGCATCCTCGGAACCTGAAAGACAACGAAGAAAATCAATACATGTATAGAAACTGAATGATCACCTACTTGTTAGACAGTAGCAAACAGATTGACAGAGAGCCGTACAAAGTGACAGTTTCTAGGATCCGCCATTAGGAAGGAGGGGGGGGGGGTCCTGGAGTCCTGAAAGTCTGTAAGACAACAAAGAAAGTCAATACATGTATAGAAACTGAATGATCACCTACCTGTTACACAGGTGCAGACAGATAGACCCTTGATTGACAGATGCATCATCAGGGAGGGAAAGGGTAATGGCATCCTCTAAACCTGTAAGACAACAAACAAACTGAAAGATCACTTACCTTTAACACAGTTGCAGAAAAATACACAGTGAGCCAGACACAGCTGCAGACGGACAGATTGATGGAGGCTGGATTCATGGTCAGCGAGGGAGGGGCTCAGAAGGTCCTAAACCTGTAAGACAAAAAAAAGTCAATACATATATAGAAATTGAATGATGAACTAACTCTTATACACTTGCAGTAGGATAAATATCGAGTCACACAAATAGTTGCAATGGACAGACACTTCTTTGATGGATCCACCATTAGGAAGGAGGGGGGGGTCCTGGAGTCCTGAAAGCCTGTAAGACAACAAAGAAAATCAATACATGTATAGAAACTGAATGATCACCTACCTGTTAGACAGTAGCAAACAGATTGACAGCGAGCCGTACAAAGTGGTAGATGGATTAAACCTTGATGGACATATGCACCATCAGGGAGGGAAAGGGTAATGGCATCCTCGGAACCTGAAAGACAACGAAGAAAATCAATACATGTATAGAAACTGAATGATCACCTACTTGTTAGACAGTAGCAAACAGATTGACAGAGAGCCGTACAAAGTGACAGATGGATGGACCCTTGATGGACAGATGCACCATCAGGGAGGGAAGGGGTAATGGCATCCTATAAACCTGTAAGACAACAAAGAAAATAAATACATGTATAGAAACTGAATGATCACCTACCTGTTAGACAGTAGCAAACAGATAGACAGCGAGCCATACACAGTGGCGGAAGGATGGAACCTTGATGGACAGATGCACCATCAGGAAGGGAAGGGGTATTGGCATCCTCAGAAACTAATAGATAACAAAGACAATCGATACAGGTTTTGAAACTGAAATATCACTTACCTTTTACACAGTTGCAGAACAATAGACAGTAAGCCAGACACAGCTGCAGATGGACAGATTGATGGTGGCTGAATCTACGGTCAGGGAGGGAGGGGCTCTGAAGGTCCTAAACCTGTAAGACAAAAAAAAAATGTCAATACCTGTATAGAAACTGAATGATAAACTAACTCTAACACACTTGTAGTCAGAAAGATCGAGTCACACAAATAGTTGCAATTAACAGACACTTGTTTGATGGATCCACCATTAGGAAGGAGGGGGGGGGTCCTGGAGTCCTGAAAGTCTGTAAGACAACAAAGAAAGTCAATACATGTATAGAAACTGAATGATCACCTACCTGTTAGAGAGAAGAAAACAGATAGACAGTGAGCCGTACACAGTGACAGATGGATGGACCCTTGATGGACAGATGCACCATCAGGGAGGGAAGGGGTAATGGCATCCTCAGAACCTAAAAGATAACAAAGAAAATTAATACAGGTTTTGAAACTGAAAGATCACTTACCTTTTACACAGTTGCAGAACAATAGACAGTGAGGCATGGGGAATGGGGGGTCCTGGAGTCCTGAAAGCCTGTAAGACAACAAAGAAAATCAATACATGTATAGAAACTGAATGATCACCTACCTGTTAGACAGTAGAAAGCAGATAGACAGCGAGACGTACACAGTGACAGATGGATGGACCCCTGATGGAAGGAAGCACCATCAGGGAGGGAATGGGTAATGGCATCCTCTAAACCTGTAAGACAAGAAAGAAAAATAAATACATGTATAGAAACTGAATGATCACCTACCTGTTAGACAGGGGCAGACAGACAGACAGCGAGCCGTACACAGTGGCAGATGGATGGAACCTTGATGGACAGATGCAGCATCAGGGAGGGAAGGGGTAATGGCATCCTCTAAACCTGTAAGACAACAAAGAAAATCAATACATGTATAGAAACTGAATGATCACCTACCTGTTAGACAGTAGCAAAAAGATAGACAGCGAGCCATACACAGTGGCAGATGGATGGGACCTTGATGGACAGATGCACCATCAGGAAGGGTAGGGGTATTGGCATCCTCAGAAACTAATAGATAACAAAGACAATCGATACAGGTTTTGAAACTGAAATATCACTTACCTTTTACACAGTTGCAGAACAATAGACAGTGAGCCAGACACAGCTGCAGATGGACAGATTGATGGTGGCTGAATCTACGGTCAGGGAGGGAGGGGCTCTGAAGGTCCTAAACCTGTAAGACAAAAAAAAACAAAAAAAAACGTCAATACATGTATAGAAACTGAATGATAAATTAACTCTAACTCACTTGCAGTCAGAAAGATCGAGTCACACAAATAGTTGCAACGGACATACACTTGTTTCATGGATCCACCATTAGGAAGGAGGGGGGGGGGGTCCTGGAGTCCTGAAAGTCTGTAAGACAACAAAGAAAGTCAATACATGTATAGAAACTGAATGATCACCTACCTGTTACACAGGTGCAGACAGATAGACCCTTGATTGACAGATGCATCATCAGGGAGGGAAAGGGTAATGGCATCCTCTAAACCTGTAAGACAACAAACAGTGTCAATACATGTATAGAAACTGAATGATCACCTACCTGTTAGACAGTAGCAAACAGATTGACAGCGAGCCGTACACAGTGGCAGATGGATTAAACCTTGATGGACAGATGCACCATCAGGGAGGGAAGGGGTGATGGCATCCTCGGAACCTGAAAGACAACAAAGACAGTCAATACAGGTTTTAAATCTGAAAGATCACTTACCTTTTACACAGTTGCAGAACAATACACAGTGAGCCAGACACAGCTGCAGGCGGACAGATTGATGGAGGCTGGATTTACGGTCAGCGAGGGTGGGGCTTAGAAGGTCCTAAACCTGTAAGACAAAAAAAATCAATGCATATATAGAAATTGAATGATGAACTCTCTCTTACACACTTGCAGTAGGAAAAATATCGAGTCACACAAAGAGTTGCAATGGTCAGACACTTCTTTCATGGATCCACCATTAGGAAGGAGGGGGGGGTCCTGGAGTCCTGAAAGCCTATAAGACAACAAAGAAAATCAATACATGTATAGAAACTGAATGATCACCTACCTGTTAGACAGGTGCAGACAGACAGACAGCGAGCCGTACACAGTGGCAGATGGATGGAACCTTTATGGACAGATGCACCATCAGGGAGGGAAGGGGTAATGGCATCCTCTAAACCTGTAAGACAACAAAGAAAATCAATACATGTATAGAAACTGAATGATCACTTACCTATTAGGCAGTAGTAAACAGATAGACAGCGAGCCATACACAGTGGCAGATGGACGGAACCTTGATGGACAGATGCACCATGAGGGAGGGAAGGGGTAATGGCATCCTCTAAACCTGTAAGACAACAAAGAAAATCAATACATGTATTGAAACTGAATGATCACCTATCTGTTACACAGTAGCAAACAGATAGACAGCGAGCCATACACAGTGGCAGATGGATGGAACCTTGATGGACAGCTGCACCATCAGGGAGGGAAAGGGTAATGGCATCGTCTAAACCTGTAAGACAACAAAGAAAATCAATACATGTATAGAAACTGAATGATCACCTACCTGTTGGACAGCAGCAAATAGATTGACAGCGAGCCGTACAAAGTGCTAGATGGATTAAACCTTGATGGACAGATGCACCATCAGGGAGGGAAGGGGTGATGGCATCCTCGGAACCTGAAAGACAACAAAGACAGTCAATACAGGTTTTAAATCTGAAAGATCACTTACCTTTTACACAGTTGCAGAACAATACACAGTGAGCCAGACACAGCTGCAGGCGGACAGATTGATGGAGGCTGGATTTCCGGTCAGCGAGGGAGGGGCTCAGAAGGTCCTAAACCTGTAAGACAAAAAAAGTCAATACATATATAGAAACTGAATGATGAACTCTCTCTTACACACTCGATGTAGGAAAAATATCGAGTCACACAAATAGTTGCAATGGACAGACACTTCTTTCATGGATCCACCATTAGGAAGGAGGGGGGGGTCCTGGAGTCCTGAAAGCCTATAAGACAACAAAGAAAATCAATACATGTATTGAAACTGAATGATCACCTATCTGTTAGACTGTAGAAAACAGATAGACAGCGAGCCGTACACATTGACAGATGGATGGACCCTTGATGGACAGATGCACAATCAGGGAGGGAAGGGGTATTGGCATCCTCAGAACCTAAAAGCTAACAAAGAAAATTAATACAGGGTTTGAAACTGAAAGATCACTTACCTTTTACACAGTTGCAGAACAATAGACAGTGAGGCATGGGGAATGGGGGGGTCCTGGAGTCCAGAAAGCCTGTAAGACAAGAAAGAAAGTCAATACATGTTTAGAAACTGAATGATCACCTACCTGTTAGACAGCAGCAAACAGATAGACAGCGAGCCGTACACAGTGACAGATGGATGGACCCTTGACGGACAGATGCACCATCAGGGAGGGAAGGGGTAATGGCATCCTCGGAACATGAAAGACAACTAAGACAGTCAATACAGGTTTTGAACCTGAAAGATCACTTACCTTTAACACAGTTGCAGAACAATACACAGTGAGCCAGACACAGCTGCAGACGGACAGATTGATGGAGGCTTGATTTACGGTCAGCGAGGGAGGGGCTCAGAAGGTCCTAAACCTGTAAGACAAAAAAAAGTCAATACATATATAGAAACTGAATGATGAACTAACTCTTACACACTTGCAGTAGGATAAATATCGAGTCACACATATAGTTGCAATGGACAGACAATTCTTTGATGGATCCACCATTAGGAAGGAGGGGGGGGTCCTGGAGTCCTGAAAGCCTGTAAGACAACAAAGAAAATCAATACATGTATAGAAACTGAATGATCACCTACCTGTTAGACAGTAGAAAACAGATAGACAGCGAGCCGTACACAGTGACAGATGGATGGACCCTTGATGGACACACACCATCAGGGAGGGAATGGGTAATGGCATCCTCTAAACCTGTAAGACAAGAAAAAAAAATAAATACATGTATAGAAACTGAATGATCACCTACCTGTTAGACAGGGGCAGACAGACAGACAGCGAGCCGTACACAGTGGCAGATGGATGGAACCTTGATGGACAGATGCACCATCAGGGAGGGAAGGGGTAATGGCATCCTCTAAACCTGTAAGACAAGAAAAAAAAATAAATGCATGTATAGAAACTGAATGATCACCTACCTGTTAGACAGTAGAAAACAGATAGACAACGAGCCGTACACAGTGACAGATGGATGGACCCTTGACGGTCAGATGCACCATCAGGGAGGGAAGGGGTAATGGCATCCTCTAAACCTGTAAGACAACAAAGAAAATCAATACATGTATAGAAACTGAATGATCACCTACCTGTTAGACAGTAGCAAACAGATAGACAGCGAGCCATACACAGTGGCAGATGGATGGAACCTTGATGGACAGATGCACCATGAGGGAGGGAAGGGGTAATGGCATCCTCTAATCCTGTAAGACAACAAAGAAAATCAATACATGTAAAGAAACTGAATGATCACCTACCTGTTAGTCAGTAGCAAACAGATAGACAGCGAGCCGTACACAGTTGCAGATGGATGGACCCTTGATGGAAGGAAGCACCATCAGGGAGGGAAGGGGTAATGGCATCCTCTAAACCTGTAAGACAACAAAGAAAATCAATACATGTATAGAAACTGAATGATCACCTACCCGTTAGACAGTAGCAAACAGATAGACAGTGAGCCGTACACAGTGACAGATGGATGGACCCTTGATGGACAGATGCACCATCAGGGAGGGAATGGGTAATGGCATCCTATAAACCTGTAAGACAACAAAGAAAATCAATACATGTATAGAAACTGAATGATCACCTACCTGTTAGACAGTAGCAAACAGATAGACAGCGAGCCATACACAGTGGCAGATGGATGGAACCTTGATGGACAGATGCACCATTAGGAAGGGAAGGGGTATTGGCATCCTCAGAACCTAAAAGATAACAAAGACAATCAATACAGGTTTTGAAACTGAAATATCACTTACCTTTTACACAGTTGCAGAACAATAGACAGTGAGCCAGACACAGCTGCAGATGGACAGATTGATGGTGGCTGAATCTACGGTCAGGGAGGGAGGGGCTCTGAAGGTCCTAAACCTGTAAGACAAAAAAAAAAAAATGTCAATACATGTATAGAATCTGAATGATAAACTAACTCTAACACACTTCTAGTCCGAAAGATCGAGTCACACAAATAGTTGCAATTGACAGACACTTGTTTAATGGATCCACCATTAGGAAGGAGGGGGGGGGGGGTCTTGGAGTCCTGAAAGTATGTAAGACAACAAAGAAAATCAATACATGTAAAGAAACTGAATGATCACCTACCTGTTAGTCAGTAGCAAACAGATAGACAGCGAGCCGTACACAGTTGCAGATGGATGGACCCTTGATGGAAGGAAGCACCATCAGGGAGGGAAGGGGTAATGGCATCCTCTAAACCTGTAAGACAACAAAGAAAATCAATACATGTATAGAAACTGAATGATCACCTACCCGTTAGACAGTAGCAAACAGATAGACAGTGAGCCGTACACAGTGACAGATGGATGGACCCTTGATGGACAGATGCACCATCAGGGAGGGAATGGGTAATGGCATCCTATAAACCTGTAAGACAACAAAGAAAATCAATACATGTATAGAAACTGAATGATCACCTACCTGTTAGACAGTAGCAAACAGATAGACAGCGAGCCATACACAGTGGCAGATGGATGGAACCTTGATGGACAGATGCACCATTAGGAAGGGAAGGGGTATTGGCATCCTCAGAACCTAAAAGATAACAAAGACAATCAATACAGGTTTTGAAACTGAAATATCACTTACCTTTTACACAGTTGCAGAACAATAGACAGTGAGCCAGACACAGCTGCAGATGGACAGATTGATGGTGGCTGAATCTACGGTCAGGGAGGGAGGGGCTCTGAAGGTCCTAAACCTGTAAGACAAAAAAAAAAAATGTCAATACATGTATAGAATCTGAATGATAAACTAACTCTAACACACTTCTAGTCCGAAAGATCGAGTCACACAAATAGTTGCAATTGACAGACACTTGTTTAATGGATCCACCATTAGGAAGGAGGGGGGGGGGGTCTTGGAGTCCTGAAAGTATGTAAGACAACAAAGAAAATCAATACATGTAAAGAAACTGAATGATCACCTACCTGTTAGTCAGTAGCAAACAGATAGACAGCGAGCCGTACACAGTTGCAAATGGATGGACCCTTGATGGAAGGAAGCACCATCAGGGAGGGAAGGGGTAATGGCATCCTCTAAACCTGTAAGACAACAAAGAAAATCAATACATGTATTGAAACTGAATGATCACCTACCTGTTAAACAGTAGCAAACAGATAGACAGCGAGCCATACACAGTGGCAGAAGGATGGAACCTTGATGGACAGATGCACCATCAGGGAGGGAAGGGGTAATGGCATCCTCTAAACCTGGAAGAGAATAAAGAAAATCAATACATGTATAGAAACTGAATGATCACCTACCTGTTACACAGTAGAAAACAGATAGACAGCGAGCCATACAGAGTGGCAGATGGATGGAACCTTGATGGACAGATGCACCATCAGGGAGGGAAGGGGTATTGGCATCCTCAGAACCTAAAAGATAACAAAGAAAATTAATACAGGGTTTGAAACTGAAAGATCACTTACCTTTTACACAGTTGCAGAACAATAGAAAGTGAGGCATGGGGAATGGGGGGGGGTCCTGGAGTCCAGAAAGCCTGTAAGACAACAAAGAAAGTCAATACATGTTTAGAAACTGAATGATCACCTACCTGTTAGACAGCAGCAAACAGATAGACAGCGAGCCGTACACAGTGACAGATGGATGGACCCTTGACGGACAGATGCACCATCAGGGAGGGAAGGGGTAATGGCATCCTCTAAACCTGTAAGACAACAAAGAAAATCAATACATGTATAGAAACTGAATGATCACCTACCTGTTAGACAGTAGCAAACAGATTGACAGCGAGCCGTACACAGTGGCAGATGGATTAAACCTTGATGGACAGATGCACCATCAGGGAGGGAAGGGGTAATGGCATCCTCGGAACCTGAAAGACAACAAAGACAGTCAATACAGGTTTTGAAACTGAAAGATCACTTACCTTTAACACAGTTACAGAACAATACACAGTGAGCCGGACACAGCTGCAGGCGGACAGATTGATGGAGGCTGGATTTCCGGTCAGCGAGGGAGGGGCTCAGAAGGTCCTAAACCTGTAAGACAAAAAAAGTCAATACATATATAGAAACTGAATGATGAACTCTCTCTTACACACTCGATGTAGGAAAAATATCGAGTCACACAAATAGTTGCAATGGACAGACACTTCTTTCATGGATCCACCATTAGGAAGGAGGGGGGGGTCCTGGAGTCCTGAAAGCCTATAAGACAACAAAGAAAATCAATACATGTATAGAAACTGAATGATCACCTACCTGTTAGACTGTAGAAAACAGATAGACAGCGAGCCGTACACATTGACAGATGGATGGACCCTTGATGGACAGATGCACCATCAGGGAGGGAATGGGTAATGGCATCCTCTAAACCTGTAAGACAACAAAAAAAAATAAATACATGTATAGAAACTGAATGATCACCTACCTGTTAGTCAGTAGCAAACAGATCGACAGCGAGCCATACACAGTTGCAGATGGATGGACCCTTGATGGACAGATGCACCATTAGGGAGGGAAAGGGGTAATGGCATCCTCTAAACCTGTAAGACAACAAAGAAAATCAATACATGTATAGAAACTGAATGATCACCTACCTGTTACACAGTAGAAAACAGATAGACAGCGAGCCATACAGAGTGGCAGATGGATGGAACCTTGATGGACAGATGCACCATCAGGGAGGGAAGGGGTAATGGCATCCTCTAAACCTGGAAGAGAACAAAGAAAATCAATACATGTATAGAAACTGAATGATCACCTACCTGTTGGACAGCAGCAAATAGATTGACAGCGAGCCGTACAAAGTGGTAGATGGATTAAACCTTGATGGACAGATGCACCATCATGGAGGGAAGGGGTGATGGCATCCTCGGAACCTGAAAGACAACAAAGACAGTCAATACAGGTTTTAAATCTGAAAGATCACTTACCTTTTACACAGTTGCAGAACAATACACAGTGAGCCGGACACAGCTGCAGGCGGACAGTTTGATGGTGGCTGAATCTACGGTCAGGGAGGGAGGGGCTCTGAAGGTCCTAAACCTGTAAGACAACAAAGAAAATCAATACATGTTTAGAAATTGAATGATCACCTACCTGTTAGACAGGTGCAGACAGATATACAGCGAGCCATACACAGTTGCAGATGGATGGAACCTTGATGGCCAAATCCACCATCAGGGAGGGACCTGAACCTGTAAGACAAAAAAAAGTCAGTACATGTATAGAAACTGAATTATCACCTACCTGTTAGACGGTAGCAAACAGATAGACAGCGAGCCAAACAAAGTGGCAGATGGATGGACCCTTGGTGCACAGATGCAACATCAGGGAGGGAAGGGCTAATTGCATCCTCGAAACTTGAAAAACAACAAAGACAGTCAATACAGGTTTTGAAACTGAAAGATCACTTACCTTTTACACAGTTGCAGATGGACAGATTGATGGTGGCTGGATCTACGGTCAGGGAGGGAGGGGCTCAGAAGGTCCTAAACCTGTAAGACAAATAAAAAAAGTCAATACATGCATAGAAACTGAATGATGACCTAACTCTTACACACTTGCAGTCAGATAGATAGCGAGTCACACACACCATTGCAATGGACAGACCCCTGTTTGGTGGATCCACCATTAGGAAGTAGGAGGGTGGGGTCCTGGGGTCCTGAAAGCCTGTAAGACAACAAAGAAATAGAGAACTTGTAAGACAAAAAAGAAAGTCAATACATGTTTAGAAACTGGTTGATTATTTGTATGACAGTGTATAAGAGGTAAATGATCATTCAAACAAAGTTGCAGATGGAAAGAGCCTTGTTGGCCAGGTTTGAACAAGTTAAAGTTTATTGAGGTTCCTGCTGGAACAGCCTGACAAAAGTGTGTTGCAGTAATCTAACCGTGAGTTTAAGTGTGTACTAGCTTTTCTGCATCCTGTAGAGATAAGGAATTTCTTAGTTTGCCAATGTAGAAAATCTGTTCTATGTATTTAGCTATATGTTGCTCAAATGATAGATCTGAATCAAATAAGACACCAAGATTTGTAGATGCTTAACCTGGAATAATGGAAAAAACAGCCAAGTCTAACATTTAGTCTGAGTTTACTTCTAGTGTATTTTGGACCCAAAAAGACCTTTGTTTTGTTACTTTTAAGAAGAACAAAGTCATTTGGCATCCAGAGTACATCCTTCACACAGTCCTCAATTTTCTTTAATCTAGAGTTACCATCAGGTTTGGCTGATATATAGAGTTGTCATCTGCATCTGAAAGTTAACATCATGTCTGCTTATAACTGCCCAGTGGTAACATCTATAATGTAAATAATATATGCCCTTAAATAGAGCATTGTGGAACTCCAAATCAGACTTCTCTGTAATTTAGAAATACTGACTGATAGGGTTCGTTTAGATATGATTTGAACCACAATAGGGCTGTTCCTGTGATTCCAACCATGTTCTCTAATCTTTCTAAGAGAATAGTGTTATCTATAGTGTCAAAGGCTAAACTGTGGGTGAGTAGGGCTACATAGCAAGAAGCAAGAAAGAGATCGTTTGTAATCTTCACTTGGGCTATCTGAATCCAGATTGGAATTTCTCATACATTTCATTTTTACTCAGGTATAAGCAGAGTTGTTGAGCCACAGCATTTTCTAATATCTTGGACAGAAATGTTAAGCTTGAGATGGGTCTATAATTGACAGTACACTAGGATCAAGATTTAGTTTCTTAATCAAAGGTTTTATAACAGCAAATTTAAGGGATTTGGGTACATGGTCTTAGGTAAGGGATGCATTTACTATTGTTAAAGGAGGTCTGATTATAATTGGGAGTAATTCTGACAGTATTTTAGAGGGAATCGGGTCGAGTGTACAGGTTGAAAAATTTATTGAGGAAATACTTTTTTGTTAGTTCTGGCTGTGGAAGTGTGTAGAAGACATCCAGCCTTTATTCTACAACTAATTTATGTTCTAAATCAGCTACACCGGGTGACAGCCATGTTTAATTTAATAAGGAGTGTTGGATTTGTTGATATTTTCTATTTTATTATTAAAATAGTCCATAAAATATTACTGGTTAAGGTAGTAGGGATCTGGGGTTGAGAATTTGCCCAACATACCTGACTTGGGTTGTATATTAAACAGTCTAAATTTAAATTTATTTGTGGAAGTTACTTGTACTGGTAAGATTTGATACATATGGTTCCTTTTTTCCCCCCTAAGATTGTTAAAACCAATTTTCTGTTCTCTATATATGCTCAATACTGCAGGGTTTGTTTGACATGTGAGCAAGTGATACTAATATTACTTACCTGACAGATCTCAGGCAGCACAGGTGTAGCCTTTCTCGGTGGTAGAGGACAGAACGTCAAACCTGCAGTCAGCAGTGGAGCGTGAAGAGTCAGCTGAACGGTTTGCTTCCTCGATCCTGCCGTCTGTTTTCTTCCAAACGGTGTCTGAAATTTAGTGCACTAGAGGTCTTCCAGGCATTCCAGCATTGCCCTTAGGGCCCTATATTTAATAGGGTCTTACAATAAAATCTCCAACAATGAGAACACCGTCTGCAGTAGTTGCCCTCTCTGCTGGAGCATGCAGAGCCATAGACAAAGTCGATAAAGGCCCAGTTGCTTCAGGGTTGAACAATATCTCTCTCAGTAAATCGCTCAAAGAAAAAAAATAAAAATAAACATCAGCTCCCACCTTAGGCCTTCCACTTCCTTTTTGTTTTTCTTTTTTCTGGCCCAGGGAGAAAGGGAATTGCGCAATATGCAGAGGTGGTCAGAGTTAGGGGACCTGTCAATAATAGGTGCCTTCCTCAAACTTTTCCACATCTGTTGAAGAAAAAATGAAGAAAAACTTGTTAACTTGTTTACTGTAAATGCAGTGTCTTGTCTGCTAATGTTACTGAACATGTATACATTACTCTGTATTTAAATTAATTATTAAATTATTATTAAAAATTAATTAGAACATTTTTGTGTAGGATGTAAGCTAATTACAAATAATGCTAATGATAGTGGGTACGATACACACTCAGCACCAGATGCTTCATCATTCCGTATGCTGCACTAAGGTGGTGGTATGGGGGCCCCAAAATGAAAATCTGCTCAGAGCGCAATAAAGTCCTGGGCTGGCCCTGGTCACGCGGTTGCTTCCAGGGCCTCTCCATGGCCACCATATTCCTCGAAAGTAAACACAGAAGTTAGTTAGTAAAGCAAACTAATGTAAAGTAAGACACACAGCAGACAGCACAAGATCATAGTTTTATCCTTGATAAACAAGCCAAAGCTAATATTACAGAATATAAAAGAAATGACTTGGAGGTAGTCACATGAGATTGACAAGCAGTGTGGCTGGTTGGGAGAAGTTTTTTAGAATGTAATTTTAGAATTACATGTATCCTAATAATGTTCAGTGGTACAAAAGCAGTAGCCTATATTTTGAAATTAGGAAGGTCAGATGGCATGGGACAATTGCTATGCAATCTTTTATTTCAGTTTTGTTATCTTATAATATGAATGGCAAATAGTGCTTATGTTAAGGTAGTTACCTGGAATATTAGGAGGCCAGTTGGCCAGATATTACTCTAAAAGCATATTTAAAAACACTTGTGATCATCATTCAGCAATCATTTTTATGAGTCAGAAGAAAAACTGACCAGACAGTTAAAAGAACAATGCTCTGTCCACATCATTCCAGCAATAAGAGCAGGGGGTTCTCTTAGAATTCTTTAAAGACCCCATTAATACCCTTGGAAGATGTTATATGAGAACCTGTATAGATCATCTGGTGCTTTACTAGAGCTATTAGCCCCAGATTTTTTTCTCAAACATAAATCTTCCAAAGTTATCTTCTGATCAAGCATCTATTCTTGATGCACCAATAACCTAAGAAGAGGTTAAAACAGGGGCATGAAAACAGGGAAATCACCAGGAACGAATGGGTTTCCGGTGGAGTACTATAAAGAATATATAGATATAATTACTCCAATACTGACAAATGTGTTTCAGGAGCCTTTTTAAAGAGGCTCACTTCCACCATCTCTTAAAAAACACTCCTCACTCTGATACCTTAGAAAGGAAGAGATCATATGGATCCGGCTTCAGACCAATCAGCCTCATCATTGTATATAGTAAGATACTGGCTAAGGTTCAGACTGGAAACCATCTTGCCACACATTATACATTCAGACCAAGTAAGCTTTAAAAAGGGTAGGTCTTCCACTGATAATTTGAGAAGGCTCATGCACTTAATGTGGTTAAATGCCTCCTAGTCAATGTGAAATGCCAGTGGCCACTGTATCGCTTGATGCTCAGAGGGCCTTCGATATGGTCGAGTGGGACTTCTTACACTCGGCCCTGTTGAGGTTTGGTTTTGGTTCTGGTTTTGCTAAAAGGATAAAAATTATATTTGTCAAAACTGATGCTTTAGGATTGCTGTATGCCACTGCTCTTATTTACAATTGCGCTGGAACCCCTAGCAGTGGCCTTAAGAGCGAACCCTGCCATCAAAGAAGTAAACCCAGTCACTATGCACTCTCTAGAGGCCTGGGCAAAGGTTCATAAATTGCACAGGATTTCCCACTACATGTTCAACAACATTATGCATCACTCTGGTTCAACCCAGAGGTGAAGATTGGGAAGCAGAAAGTGTTTTGGAAATGGTGGCTAGACAAGGGTATACACACTGAATGATCTCTATACAGAGGAGACATTTATGTAATTTACTGAACTTGTTCAACAGTAAATGCTACACGAAAAAGGTGATTTCTGGAAATATTTACAAATTAGACATTGACATAGACATGATTAGAAAGCCTTGGTCAGTAAGATCAGCCGATCCAATGGTTAACTATCTAGATAACCATTTTAATCATAAGGCATCAATATTTTATAAAATATCAATTAAGGAAAATAAAGTAAAAAAATTTATACAATATAAAATTCTGCACTGGTATTATTGGACACATTGTAGGCTCTTTAAAATAGGACTAACAAATAGTAGTTTATGTTGGAAGTGTAAAAAAGAAATGTGAACCTTTTTTCATTTCATATGGGAATGACACATGGTTAAACCATTTTGGCACAGTATGTTTGTGTTTTTGGACACATGGGCGAGAGTAGCCCTGCCAGTCTCTCCCCACTTATGTCTCTTGGGAGATAAAACAGAAACCTCAAATCTAACAAAAGGCGTATATTCAGTTTTGATGGTGGGGATAACCTCAGCCATCAGAGTTATGGGCATGTAGAGTTAAAGGGCCTGTAGAACTGGGGATTTGGGATTATTTCAAGGATCATCTAATTTCTAACTAACAGCATGATTATAAGACTAAAACTAAGATGTTTGTATACCTTATTATTTCACTTTATAATTATTATTGAAGGATGGGTGTTTGTACAATGTGTATCAGTATGTATATCTGTACCAAATGAGCTTTTGTTTACTGTGTTAAACTACAAAAAAAAAAAAGAAATGACTAGGAGTAGCAAGTAGATAGGCAAGTAAAGACCAGGATAGACAGAAAGAGCCTTGAGGATGGACGGATGGAAAAGAGCATTGTAGAGGGACAGACAGGAAAGCAACCCACAGAATCTTACTAAACTCAGTTAACATGGCTGCGTAAATCTAACCTCCCATACCCAATCTCACCACTTTCACGGGTGGTACCATTTCCACACATTTCTAAGACAAAGATGTTGCATTTGAAAGAACAAAGATCATACAAGATAACACTCATTACAGTACAACACTTCACCGAAGTGTATCGGGTTGTCTTACTAATGAGCCAAAAACAAAAAAAACACAAACACAGACCAGGCCACAGACAGACAGGCTAAGTCTGAGCTGCTTTGAGGTGTCACCCAGGTTTCACCGCATTGAGACTGTGTCTGTGCCCCAAATTAAACCCAAACACAGAACATTTAAATCAGCTTGTTTTATTAATTTACTTAGTGTTAAATTCTCACATTCAAATGATAACAGCACCATCTCAGACCTAAAGCATGGTCTACTTAAAATTAGATCATTAACCATGAAAGCAGTCACTGTAAATGAAATTCAGTGATCAGAAATTAGATGTCTGAAACCTGTATTAGACCTGATCAATATACAGCACTAAATGAAGCCACCCCCACAGGTTATAAATATGTACATAGCACTAGATTATCAGGCAGAGGAGGTGGAGTTTGCATAATCTACCAGAATACACTTGATATTCAAAAACACTGTAACACCTTCACTTCTTTTGAGATTCTCTACATTAACATATCAAATCCAGCCACAAATAAAAATGCATTCACACTAATTAATATGTGTAGGTTTTGCTGCAGACTTGGCAGTGTGCAGTGACAAAATTAGAATAGTAGGAGACTTTAATATTCATTTTGAAAAAGCAGACGATCCATTAACAAAGGCGCCTGCGTCGATCTTAGATTCTGTCGGCATCACACAAAACATAACTGAAACCACACATTACTGTAATCATACCCTAGATTTAGTCCTGTGTGATAGCATTGATAATCTTAATATTCTACCTCAAAGCTTAGTAACATCAGACCATTACCTAATCCAACACTCCTTATTAAATCAAACATTTGACCTTAAATCTAAATTGCTTGGTGTAGCTGCTTTAGAACATAACTTAGTTGTAGAACAAAGGCTGGAAGCCTTCTACCCACTTCCACAGCCAGAACTAGAAAAAAATATTTCCTCAGCAAATTGTACAACCTGTACACTTGACCCAATTCCCTCTAAAATACTAAAAGAAATACTCCCATTATAATCAGACGTCTTTGAACAATAGTAAATTCATCCCTTAGCTTAGGGCATGTACCCAAAACCCTTAAATCAGTCATAAAACCATAAAACCTAATCAAGAAACCAAATCTTCTAGTCCATCCATGAATAAGAAATTCCTATCTGGATTCAAACCCCATCGTAGCACAGAGAGAGCCCTAGTGAAGATTATAAAGATCTTTCTTGCCTCTGCTCAAGGCTACGTATCTTTATTAGCCCTACTAGACCTCAGTGCAGCCTTTGATACAATAGTTCACACTATTCTACTAGAAAGATTAGAGAAAATGGTTGAAATCACAGGAACAGCCCTATCGTGGTTCAAATCATATCTAACTGAACACTATCAGTTTGTAAAGATAAAAGATTTATCTTCAAATTACACAAAAGTAAGATATGGAGTTCCTCTATTTTACTCTGTTTTAGGACTGCTATTATTTACATTATACATGTTACCACTGGGCAGTTATAAGCAGACATGGCAATAATTTCCATTGTTATGCAGATGACATGCAGCTCTATAGATCAGCCAAACATGTTGATATTTTAGAATTTAGAGTAAAGAAAATGGAGGACTGTGTAAAAGATATGAAACTCTAGATGTCACATAACTTACTTCTTCTTAACAGTAACAAAACAGAACTTCTCCTTTTATGTCCAAAAGACACTAGAAATAAACTATTTTTATTTAGACTTAATGTTAGACTTGGCTGGTTTTCCATTATTCCTGGTCCAGCAGCTAAAAATCATTTGACAGAATAAAGATTTGAATAAAGTAAATCATCACTTACCTGACTGGTGTGATTGGGTAAGGTCTTGGTGTAGCACCTTCTCGATGTTTCCAGAGAGCACAACATATTCCAGGCAGCAGAGGTGAAGCCTTTCTCTGTGGTAGAGGACCGGACGTCATACCCAATTTCATCACTTTAACTGGTGGTACTATTTCCATATATTTCTCAGACTAGGAGAAGCTGCATTTGCAAACACTAGTAAATAAAACTTCACCGAAATTAATCTGGCTGTCTTACTAATGAGCTAAAAAACACAGTCACTTGTTTGTACATCCATTGGAAAGCTCAGTCAAGTTAGTTTGATATTGGATCATTAGATATTCACTTTGCCCCTCCTCTCACTCACAAACAATGTCCTAAAATCTCAAACATGGCTTTAAAAAAAACAAAACAATGGAGAACAGTGAAACTACACTCATATTTCCTCAACATTTACAGTCTTTCCACTTTGACAAGGATATTTAATCAGAATAGCCAGAATTCCTGCAACAGGTGCCGTCGATGGTAAAACGCAAAAAAATGTGCGGAAACCAAAAACTCTGAGATAAAGAGCTGCTGGTGTTACTTATAAAGATAATCAAAGAACAGAGATGAAATGAAATTCAATGACTAACCTTAACTTCTTTAACAAACTGATTTTTTTTTAGCACTTTAGATGTTCTAAACATGCATGTAGCGCATTTTCATCATGAATAAATCACTACTGTGACACTGTCATACAATATCCCTATTTGAACAATTTTTATGTAATATTGTTCCAGTGAAACATCCATAAAGCATATAAATCCAAAATCAGCTGTAGTGTACAGAGACACATCTGAAATACACTACTACCTTTAGAATAGCCAGATTACAATTTACCAAAAAGTAAGAGAGCCTTAAGAGAGCCTTAAGAGAGCCTGCAGATTTCTTGTGGACTGCTCACTAGTGCTTGAAGGTGGGTAAAATTGTGTCTGTACTCACCCTCTTATTGACAGTACTTAGTGGGGTCCATAGAAACAATCCAAAACATAGGAGTTGGGAAGCTCTCACGAAGTGGCTTGTATTTCAGAAATCCTTCTTCCTGATAATAGTTGATAATCCTGGGTGTTTCCTTGTGAAAGGAAAGTCTGAACCATGGAAATCCCTGGTTTGAGTTGCTGAGAATCAATTCAGGAGTGATACATTTGTCTTCTGGGTGTAAAGTTTATCCCAGTGTCCATAAAAAGAGCAAGTCAGTTGTAAGGACTGCAAATAGAGAAACAAACAAACAAACAGAAAGACAAAAGTGAAGCTTTCTGCAAAAGCAGAACAGCACAAAACCTCATGAATAAAACATACACAAAGCTCGAATGAATATATAAAGAATTAAATGATAGCAAACTTACAGTGAGTATTAGAACCTATAGTTCCACCAAGAAGGATCTTCATTACAGTGAGGCCTACAATGAGGCCTAAAGTGAGCCACAACTAAACCACCTTGCTGCTGCTTAGTTCCCTCCTTTTGGCCTACTTCCCCTGGCCTACTTCCAATATACTGCCACATAGTGGATGGAGTAGGAATTACCATGAAAAAAACACTGTCACAACACTGGAGTCACACGAGTGTCAGCAATCAAGTAGGCCTAAGTTTTAGGATTTTTTATACCAATATAGAAAATAGGCAAGTGGCTTAAAGTTCCAACCTCAACAGGCCCAATGAGACCTAAAGAACCAGCACAACAGGCCCAAGGATAATGATAATTACAAATCAATACACATAACTAATCACCAAAATTATTGCATTTTCAACAAAAAAAAACATTCTGTTAATAGTCATATCTCATATGAAGACTTTTGTATCCTTTGAAAAGAACTAAATCTGACATGTGTGACTGTCTCCTATAAATACTTATAAATAAATGAGTACATTGTAAGGTGAATGCTGTGCCAAGGTCCTGCACAATTGTTTCATATTTTAGTGACAAATAATTAGCAATTTAATACATTTATAACTATTTTACAAAGTTAGTGAGATAATGTTTACATCAATCCTGGTGCTTTAAATCTCTCCCACATGGTGAGGTTTATGGTTTATTTATTTAACAATGGTATCAGATCGGTACTGTGTATCGATCAATAAGCGTATGTATTGGTATTGGAACTGAAAAAGGTTGGTGCATCTGTAAATGTAACATTTAGCATTATTGTAAGGCATTTCTGGCAACTTCACTGGTTAATAGAATATGCCTACATTAATAAATCCCCTTAGGTTTCACTCTGATTAGTGAATGTTTAGCATGTCAAATGTATGCTTGAATGTGATTGGCTAATGGCAACCACAATAATTGACATATCAAGTCCTCTGGTCAGACTATTATAGAATAGGCTAAAGATGCAGCAAGTAAAATTGTAGCTTGACTGGATGAATGGTTTCTGAGAAACAGTTATGTACTACTGGCCTCGCTTTCTTGTGACAAATGTCCACCAAACTTGACATGCCCCCTCAAAATAATGTGCTGAACAAATTTTGTTAAAATGAGCTTAAGTGTTCAAAAGGTACAGGTTGACATTATTCATTATAATTATTATTAATCATAAATATCGCAGGTATTTTGCTACCAGATATGTGAGGATTGGTAAAAAAAAAATCCTAGAAGTAGGAAGGATCAAGAAATCAGCCAAATAAAAAATATTTTTTTAGTGAATGTCATTTTTCTTGGCCGAGTTTTTCACAGCTGCTGTAACTTGTTTGGTGTTTCTGGGATTTACGGCTCTTTATGGCAGGAGTAAACAGACCCAAAGTGTCTATCACAGTGCTGAGGCAAGACTCCAGCTCATTTCTCCTACCTGATTACAAAAATGCAGCCTACCTCGACTGCAGCCTAGACTTTGTATCGCAGCTAAAGACACCAATATGAGTGTATTTACACATAAGGTCACCGATCACCCAAAACTAGAGCTGAAACAGTATGAAAATTGAATGTCACGATTATAGTAACATTAATGCTTGATATGGTTATCAGTATTATCACATGCTGTTACAATGTGCTAAACAGTTAAAAAAATACTGAATTACATACTGAAATTTCAGGCTTTTCTTACTGTAGTTGTGTCAGTAGTGGCGTGGTGGCGCTGTAACATAATCAGTACAGTGCACTGGGGAAGTCAGCGTGCTGTGAGCCACAGATAGAAGTCTTATTACACAGCAGCACTTCCACCAAACAGTGCATGATAAGTCATGTCTATTCAGCAGTAGGCTCGACAATTCCCAATTTGGGTTCAAAGAATCATTAGGGACACTTTTCACCTCAGCCACACACTTCCATTCGGGAGGAGATAAAGGACCATCCTTGCCAGAATTGCTGCCAGAAATCCACAGAGCTGCTAATCTGACCTTCCAGCTTCCAGCAGTTCTCCTCAGTGCACAAGAACATCCAGGGCTTCAAGGGCCGATCTCCACCCCTAGATCTCCGCTCCCATGGCCCTCCATGAGGCTATCGAGGGCTACTGGGTGGGTCATTCTGAAGACCCTAACCTGTGCGCTATCCACACCAAAAGAATCACCCTCATGCCTAAACACATCCAGCTGGTCGGCGGAGAGCGCGCAAACCAGGGCACCCAAAATACCCAACAGCCCTGTTAAGACCCACCTACCCAGTGTTGCCAACTTATATTTAGTGACTTTTCAGATCCCTCTAGAGACTTTTTTTAAGCGACTAGCAACAAATCTAGCGACTTTTTCTGGTGTTATTGGAGACTTTTGGAGACTCTGAGGTGAACACATGTTCTTCAGTTACTGTCCTCAGCAGCAGGTGCTGCCGTGAGCCCCGTCCCTCACAGTCAGAGCAGACCCACACCGCTCCACGTACACACTGCAAATGAACTGCACATACCCAAAGCCTCCGCTGACCCCCCCCAAAACTAAAAACTAAAAAAAGAGTAAGTAACTCTTTTAACGTAACTGCCGGTCTCAAGCCCGGATAAAGACGGAGGGTTAAATGTACAGTAGCAGTTCCACACCACATAACACACTTTTGATTCAATTTGATATGCTAACATTTAACAGGACAAAATGTATTTATTTAATTTACGTACAAATGATTTATGTAATGTGGGTCTAGACAATGCTTTAAAATAGTATGAAGTTATTTTGTGAAGTAAAAGCCTATTTTGATGATGATTGATTTATTCAGAGTTCATTTGTAGCTCTAACACATTTAGGGTGTTTTTACTCACTTTTTTCTCTCCCACAACGTCATCCCTTTATTCTACAGCTTCAAACACCAGCAAATAATTAATTATGCAAATTGGGCGATGGCGTCATTTAGCGACTTCTGGCGACTTTCTGGACAGACAACAGCTCCTTTCCTTACTGAGGAGTTGGCAGCACTGCACCTACCCCTGTCAGCGCAGTCAGCGCAGTCAGCACTGCAGTGCTGTAGTCAATCAACCAATTAACCACCAAGTTCAGCTCTATTCAGGATGGGCTGGAGAATATGCTCCTCATTATGAAGACACACACACTTTTTGAAAACGTTGCTGGACACAGGCATTGATATAACCGAGGAGGAGGCACAGAAATTCAGAGGTAAGAGTTTTGTGATCTTATTAAGTGACTTTTACTTATTTTAATAGTAAAATCTCTCAGGAGCTGCTAAAGTAATGCTAATGTACCAACAGCTGTGCTAGCTAGCTAAGTTAGCAAGTGCTATCTTCTCAATAAAGCTGTACAGGAAGATCCTGCTCATCTTAGCTCTTCTGTTTGAAACAGATTTGGAAGTCATATTAATAAACAGCTGTTTTGGTGTTTAGTTCAGCAGTAGGTCTGTGGGTTGGAGTTACATGCAAGCTAAGCTGCTAACGACGGAGATTAGCTTAACACTGAAGTGCTCTCATGACTCCAGCTTTAGCAGACAGTGAGCTTTTCTCTAGTCCTACATGCTCTAAATGTATGTAGTCGAGTGAGCACTAAATGAGAGCATTGTAAGCTTTAATTTGGGTCAATTACAGCTAAGGTTACCTGAGGCTTTCTAAAAAAGTCTCTCTGTTAGCCTCGATTCTCGTCTTATAAGAGGCTGCACTGCATGCAGAGAGCAGTTTAATCAGGGGTTACTGGTCCTGCACTCCGGCGCTAGGCAGCTGCTTTGCTAGAGGAATTAATCATACAGATATATGTAGTAATGTAGCTTAGCTAGCTGGCTAACTGGGGTCAGTTAGACTTTACAGACTGGTTGGTGTGAGTGTTTAGCTGCCCCCCCCTCACTAGCTGCCCCCCCCCTCACTAGCTGCCCCCCTCACTAGCTGCCCTCCTCACTAGCTGCATCGTGAATTAGCATGAGGCTGAAGGTGGTGTCTTTATTTCCAGCTTCTTATTCTGATTTTCTGCTGAATTTGCTGTTAAAAGGTAACATGGAACATTTAGTGCTTTTTTACAGACATTTACAACAAAAGCTTTAAGAGGCTTAAACTTTCCAGACGCCTGGTTCTTATCACCACGGCTGTAAAAATGACTGTACTGTAAGAATTACTGAACACATTTGATTGATTTTGTTGCTCTTGGTGTGCAGGTATCCCACCAATGCAGAGTATCTCCAAGTTACCAAAGCTTTAATGGTGAAGAGCTCTTTCCTGAGGGATGTTGAGGAGAACGGTTATGTAAGTTTGTTTAAGAATGATTTTATTATGGTTGATCACAGAACAGTAGTAGGTGTAATATTGGTGGAGAGATTTGAGTAATTCTCTTTTTATGGTTGGGACTGATATCTTGTGTCTTTGATAAAGGAATCATGCGTTGTTGGAGAGGATGCTACGCCTGAGGCCCACATTAAGGTGTTGCATGAAAAACCTGATTTGATGATCGCGAAGGACCTCATGAAGACCTTTGCATTGGCAGCATGGAGAACTAGCTGAGGGAATGACTATTGAAAAGCTCTTGGAAGATTCTCAGGGGTAAGTGGAATAAAGTAATGGGGAAAAAACAGCAGAGCCATCATGTCATGTGATGAACCAACTACATATGAATAATTGTGTCTTTTATAGTCTATTATAAGATATTTATGACTGTTCTAGGTTTTTTACTCTTCACTACTGCCTTCATCTCTACACTTTATTGCAACATCATAATGAAGCTTTTGTGTATTTTCTGCTTTTGTCTTACAGTGTATGATGAGGTTGATGCCATCCATCCTGTGATGGTGAACATTTGTTACTGCTTCAGCTGAAACAGTGCTGGGAGTTTTCCTCTAAAGGACTTCTAGATGATCTTCAAGAGATGCTCAGCAAAAGTGTAAGCACACCATTTTCATCTCCACCAGCGGACCTACAGAAACTGTTGCTTCTGGTTTCTGGTGGGTGTTTTTCTTTTTAATAAGGTTGATCTTTTCCGGAGTATAAACGTAACATGGATTCTTTGAGTATGGCATGTTGGGATAAATATGTTTTTTTTTTTTTTTTTTATAACTTTATTTTCACCTCCATAAACCTTCTGTTGAGATGAATTTCTGTTTCTGATGCTCTTTCAATTAATGCTAAAGTTGGGTGTTTTATACTAAATAAACAGCCTAGAAAGACATTGTGAACATGTGTGGATCTTTTAGGTACACTTTAGTCACACTTCTTAGGGTACTTAATAATAAAAAATACTTCTGTGTCCTCCAGACTTTCTGTGTGACTGCGGAGTATGGCAGCTCCACTGTGGCAGACGGAGGCCCTGCAATAGGTGGTGAGAAATGCCTTCCATGAGACACGTTCCTTATCGGCACTTTGTGTAAAAAGAGCTTGCAGGTTCATTAGGAACACCGTTCACCCCAGCCACACACTGTATTACCACCTACAATCCAGGAGGAGAGGAACAAACCAATGAGATGAGACTGTCGGTGTTTGTGTTGTAATATTTCACAGCAAAATATTTATATCTAGTACAATCTACTTAATCTGTCTTGGCACGTGTAAAGCCACAGTATGACAGGAATTACATTCTTTCACTTTTCTTGGCAAAGTCACCTTCATAAATACTGGCAGCAGTTTATTTATTTCAGTGGACTTTGTTTACTTTACAATTCATAAAGTAATGTGAAGGAAAGGACACTCTCCCTCTCTATGGAGTTCACTTTTTCTGCACTTGAGAGTCTAATACAGTGTCTTTAATATTCTCTAATTCACTCACTATTAAGGGCACAGAAGCCGTTCACTCGAATAGAAGAGTGCACTTCTATATAGTGAGGAGGAATCCCTTTGGAATTGACCTCATGGATGGAGCTTGGATGTCGCCATGTGGTCAAACTGATAAACTGCAAGAGTTATACATAGATGCACATATTGACAAATTGTATGATTGTGTCCGTTATTGATACTCTGTATAAAAAAGTGTCATGATTTACCAAAACAAATCTGTATAAATAAAATACATAAAAAATCTGTTTAACAGCTTTTAGCTGTTGTGCCTTTTTAACAAAACAAAAATCTGTAAAAATAAATGAATTTTAATTTTAAATAGCAGAATCTGAGGTAAATGGAGAATCAGAGGTATTGCCTACCCTATGAGACGGTACATGTTCTACATCTACAAACTGTAAAACCATAGAGTCACATTTGAATAAGTTATGAACTGTGATTTATTCTTACATTTCTAATATTTCAGTCAACTGGCTTTTACTGTGACTTCAGCTCT
The DNA here is from genome assembly GCF_030463535.1 of Salminus brasiliensis. NCBI lineage: Eukaryota > Metazoa > Chordata > Actinopteri > Characiformes > Bryconidae > Salminus > Salminus brasiliensis. Next base: position 13,715,148 of record NC_132898.1, on the reverse strand, counting down.
GTACAAGTACACAGTGAAATGAAATGGTGACAACATTAAACTAAAGACACTACAATAACTACAGTAACTACGACTCCTCGCTGAGTAGAGGGGTGATTATAAGGTGTGTAACCCTGTTAAAATAAGCTCCTATTTCTGAGCTCTTCTATAGAGTCTGTGCTTTTCCCCTTCTCTCCCCTCTTCACTTCTCCTTACAGTCTTCAAGCGGGAGTCTGTCGTGTCCAGAGCTGATGCTGACTCGACATTTTTGTGAGCAGTTATGGAAGTTAAAAACGCTGCTAAACCCAAAATCTCCAAAAGGGATATAAAAGACCCCATTCAGTGTTTTTAGCTGTTCAGTTGTGAAGAGAAACTCCAGTGAGTTCAGACAGTGCAGTTTAAGGAGGGATTGAGAGTAAATAAGTGTATATTTATGTGTTGATAATGGGGGTTAAAAGGTCATTAAAACAGCCGGAGTATAAATGAGAGATAAACCTTGGTCAAAGAGTTCGTTTCAGCTGCTAAGCTGTAGGCTAGCAGGCGGAGGCTAGCGGGATTAGCGTCTTGCTAAAGTGTAAATATACGATGTTAAGTGTAAAATCCTGCTGTTTACGGACTCAGAGACATGCTGAGATGAATATGATTGTCATGCAGTCTTGCTGAACTTAGTGCTGTATGGTACAGGTTGTTTTATTGACGGGAAAAGCGAGCGAATTTTCCTGTGTCCAAGAACCCGAGACTACACTTCCCAGAGTACTGTGCGAATGACCTCAGTAGCGCGAGCTCCCCAAACGGAGCCGCAGAGAAAGATACACACACACACACACACACACACACACACACACACACACACACACATAAACCTCAGTCTACCCGGGTAGTGAAGATTAAACACACTTTTGTGTGTTTTGTGGGGGGAGAAAAAAACAGAAAGGAACATTGATTATAACAAAAGGGAAAAACTGTTGCTTCTCTTTTCAAGGTCAAAAGACTGTTTTATTGTTGAAAGTTGAGTTAAATATCTCAGGAATACTTGATCCTGAAGTTTATTATTTTCTGTGAATAAATATATGATTGTATCTTTAACCCTGTACTCCCTGGTCTGTTGCACCTCTGTCCAAGCTCTCCTTAGTGAACCTAGTGAGATATCGACGCTGGTCCAAACCCCTGAAGAACCCAAACCTATGGTTGACCTCTCCCTCAATAGCAGTTCCTATTGTGGTGTAACGACCTGTGTAGACTGTGAGTTAGCTAACGTAGCTACTGCGTTACGTATACGCGCTACAGGTGCATAGATATTTAACAGGTAGGTAGTGAGAATAAGGAGCATAGAAATGTAACATGCCGTGACATCATATAAAACACGGCAGGTACTGAGGTAGTAAAGTATGGAATATATAAATAAGATAAATAGAATGCAGACATATTAAAATGCTATGGGTCGTGGTGGGGGGTCTCGTTCAGTCTCTGTTGTTTAAAGGTCTGACTGCTTGTGGGACAAAGCTATTGCAGAGCCGTGCAGTGACAGCACGGATGCTCCTGTACCTTCTACCAGACCACCAAAAAGTCCATGTGAGGGATGAGTGGGGTCCTTCACAATGCTGATGGCCTTACGGGTGCAGCGTGTGGTGTGAATGTCTGTGACAGAGGGGAGAGAGACCCCTATGATCTTCTCAGCTGTCTCACTATTCTCTGTAGGGTCTTGCGGTCTGAGGCATTGCAATTCCCAAACCGGGCGATGATGCAGCTGCTCAGGATGCTCTCCACAGTCCCCCTATAGAACATGGTGAGGACTGGAGGAGGAATGTGAGCTTTCCTCAGTCTCTGCAGGAAGTAGGGACGCTGCTTTCTTGGCTATGGAGCTGGTGTTGAGGGATCACGTGAGGTTCTCTGTGATGTAGACGCTGTTCACAGAGAATAATACGATCAATGTGAATAATATTTAAATCCAGCATAAATGAACCATCCCCACATTCCCCAATAAACACAGAGTGCAGCATGTTGGGTGCACATTCCTACCAGAGCACCACAGATAGAAAATGATGCTCTAACCCACCAGTTACAGTAGATATATGACTGTCATCATGAAGCTATGAACTAGCTTACATATCACCATCCCTTCCTCCACGGCCAAAATAAGTAACTCCAGATACATGGCTTTTCCAATCCAGTGTGAAAATGAATTAGGTCTAAAATAGCTGAACTGTGGTGTGGTAGCAAGCTAACTACCATGTATTCTTTATTTAAAAATGGCTTGGTTTGCATAAATTGTGCTGAAGCCAACAGGCTTTCCTCTCCACATTTTGTGAGCTGTAGTCTTGAGCTAATTTGCTCAATACTAATGATGCTAATCAAATCCCCGGTCAGATATAACTGTCTGTGTTGCTCAGATCATTAGTGGATTAAGAGACCATGGTTTAAGGATTATTGTTGGGTGAAATTTACTCTTTCCACTTTGTTTGCCATTTATTTGACTTAATCACGGTAAACTGTATAAAGTTCTAATTATGACTTTGTTTTACAGGTACAGATTGTCTGAATTCAAGGCTGCAACTGAGGATAAAGTGAAGTAAGTTTAGCAGTTTTGTCTAATATGATGAAAAAACTATATTAAGTAATTACTAACACAGTCATAAGTGTAGAACACAGGGTTTAGGAAAAATTAACCAAAACTGTCTAACATCTTATTTTTTTCAATCCCATGTGGAATTTGTACAACATACGAAGGATCCCAGAAGGAGGTCCTCGAGAGCTGGTCAGCTCTGGTCACTGAGAGACAGGTAACCAGTCACACAAGTCATGTCAGATTCACTGTATATATCCTAGTGTGCTGTATTTAGCTATTATTTAATGTCTGTCCTTGTCTCCTCGGATTAGGACACGGTTAAAGAGAGTCATCACCACAGACCTTTTCCTGTATTTTATCAGACTACTTAATGGTTGTGAAGCATAGCTCATAGTCTGCTAGTTAGTCGGCAGAGTAGTGTAAAAGGCTGTTGACAATCCAGAGCCGGGACAGACAGGCTAAACCGACCGTCTGCTAGCTGCTTTGAGGTGTCACCCAGGTTTCACCGTATTGAGACCGTGTCTGTGCCCCGAATTAAACCCAAACATAGAACATCAAAATCTGCTCGTTTTAATAATTTAATCAGTGTTAAATTCACAGATTCAAACGATAACAGCACTACCTGAGACCTAAAGCTATTTAATATTAGATCATTATCCTCGAAAGCAGTCGTCGTAAATAAAATTATATGTGATCAGAAACTAGACGTTTTCTGTCTTACTGAAACCTGTATTAGACCTGATCAATATACAGCACTAATTGAAGCCACCCCCACAGGTTATAAATATGTACATAGCCCTAGATGATCAGGCAGAGGAGGTGGAGTATGCATAATCTACCAGAATACACCAGATATTACTCAAAAACACTGTAACACCTTCACTTCTTTTAAGATTCTTTACATTAATATATCAAATCCAGCCACAAATAAAAATGCATTCACACTAATGAATATTTATAGACCTCGAGGACCCTACTATTTTTCTAAAGAATTTAGTGATTTTGCTGCAGACTTGGCAGTGTGCAGCGACAAAGTTATAATAGTAGGAGACTTTAATATTCATTTTTAAAAAGCAGACAATCCATTAACGAAGGCGTTTGAATCAATCTTAGATTCTGTCAGAATCACACAAAACGTAACTGGACCCACACATTACTGTAACCATACCCTAGATTTAGTCCTGACCCTGGGTGTTAGCATTGATCATCTAAATATTGTACCTCAAAGCTCAGTAATATCAGACCATTTTCTAATTTCCTTTAAGCTACATCTTAGGCAAAATGTTAATTTGTCCCCCCAACACTGTCTAAAGCGCTCAATAACCGCAGTGACAGCTGTACAGTTTACTAAAAACCTCCCACCCCTATCAACCTTAGCTTACACTCCTTCAGACCAAACGGAGCTAGTTAAATTAACAAAAGATCTAGAAAATACCCTTCATTCAACCTTAGACAAAGTAGCACCGTTTAGAAGTAAAATGACAAGGCAAAAAAGGCTCGCACCATGGGACAGTGATCAAACTCATACCTTAAAACAAACAGTGCGGAAACTAGAGCGTAAATGGCGGACAACCAAACTAGAGGTGTTCCACTCTGCCTGGAAGGACAGCCTTAGTCAATATAGAAAGGCACTTATTAAAGCTCGCTCAAAAACAAAAACAATTCCTAGATTACTTTTAAGTGAGATCTCTAAACTTACTTAAAGCCATGCAGATTCTCAACCCCAGATTCCAACATCTTTAACCAGTCATGTTTTTATGGACTATTTTAATAGTAAAATAGGAAATATTAAACAAATCCAACCCTGCTTATTAAATCAAACATGTCCGTCACCTGGTGGAGCTGCTTTAGAACATAACTTAGTTGTAGAACAAAGGCTGGAAGCCTTCTACCCACTTCCACAGCCAGAACTAGAAAAAATGATTTCCTCAGCAAATTGTACAACCTGTACACTTGACCCAATTCCCTCTAAAATACTAAAAGTAATACTTCCAATTATAATCAGACCTCTTTTAACAATTGTAAATTCATCCCTTAACCTAGGGCATGTACCCCAAACCCTTAAATTAGCAGTCATAAAACCTTCATCATCTTCAAATCAAGAAACCAAATCTTGATCCCAGTGTATTGTCTAATTACAGACCCATCTCCAACGTAACATTTATATCCAAGATATTAGAAAAAGCTGTGGCCCAACAACTCTGCTTATACCTCAGTAAAAATTACATGTATGAGAAATTCCAATCTGGATTCAGACCCAATCACAGCACAGAGACAGCCCTAGTGAAGATGATCTCCTTCTACAAATGATCTCCTTCTTGCCTCTGTTCAAGGCTACGTATCTTTATTAGCCCTACTAGACCTCAGCCTGCAGCCTTTGATACAGTAGTTCACACTATTCTACTAAAAAGATTAGAGAAAATGGTTGGAATCACAGGAACAGCCCTATCGTGGAACGCTATCAGTTTGAAAAGATAAAAGATTTATCTTGAAATTACACAGAAGTAAGATATGGAGTTCCGCAATGCTCAATTTTAGGACCGCTATTATTTACATTATACATGTTACCACTGGGCAGTTATAAGCAGACATGGCGTTAATTTCCATTTTTATGCAGATGACACACAGCGCTATATATCAGCCAAACCGGACGATAAATTTAGATTACAGAAAATGAAGGACTGTGTAAAGAATATAAAACCAAGGATATAAAAGTCCAAAAGACACTAGAAATAAACTAGCAGACTTAATGTTAGACTTGGCTGATGCTTCCATTATTGTTATTGTATTGTATTGAAAACAAAATGTTTTTTATTAGTATATAAAGCCCTACATGGCTTCGCTCCTGAGTACATGTGGGATCTTATTACATATTATGAACCATCAAGACTACTTAGATCTCAGGGTGCTGCCCTCTGACTCATTCCCAAAATTCAGAAAACCTTAGCAGGGGAAAGAGCTTTTTCTTATAAAGCCCCCAACTCTGGAATAACCTTCCAGATAATGTTCGGGACTCAGACACAGTCTCAATCTTTAAATCTAAGCTGAAAACTCATCTGTTTAGCTTAGCTTTTGGTAATTAATGTTTCCCCTTAGATAAAGGTTGTAGATCCAGGGGTTCACGGACACAGGGAATTGTAGTACACTGAGATGCTGGAGCTGTCGTCTCGCTGCTTACACGCGATCGCTCAGGTTTGTTGACAGTGGAGAAGATGGATGCTGGCGTTTTCAGGGTGCTCCCGTGTCTGTGTTACCTTCTGGCTCTCTCCTTTTAATTAGGCTGTTATAGTCAGACCTGCCGGAGTCGTCAGACACACTCTGATACTGCTCAACATTCTCTGCTCTCTATAAAATTCTCTCAGTACTAACTCTCTCTTTTTACCTTCTCCGAGTAAATGGCCACCCAGCCCGACCTGCTGGAAGATTGCCCGCCGAGGTCCCCTCTACCTGCGTCAGACCAGCTGCCACCTACCAGTCCGACTATCAGGCCCCCCACCCACCACCACCAATAGCAGACCAGCGGCACAACCGCCAACCACTGCTACCTGTTTAATGACCATGTTAAAACCTAAATTGACTCGTAACTATCTGCCACTATTGATATCACCACTATTAACTCTCTGTTCTATCTGGTTTGGTCATTTTTATGAATAATGTTTAAATAGTTCTGACCAGAGGAGGATGTTTTTTGTTTTGTTTTTTTGTCTCTGTCTTTTATTAATTACTTATTATGTACAGCAGCTTTGTGACGACAACAGTTGTAAAAAGCTCTATACAAATAAATCTGACTTGACTTTAATTTTGAACTGCCCTGAGAAATCTGTAAGTTCAGGATCTGTTCATGATTCATCAATTTTCATAACTCTATATCCTGTAGAACAACTGCAGCTTAGCTTGGTCTGCCACACTCAGAAGATCCAGAGGATTTTATCAGGATGTCTGATTTAAACCTGTACCTGATTTTGTGAGGCTAAACTGTGTGCATGTATAGCTAAGAAGCTGGATTAGAAGGTGCTTACAAATTAAGTCCCGCTCTCCGGGTGTCACTAATACAAACAAATCTGCAACATAAAATACTTTTTGACAGAGAGCTAAAATTACTGTCTTACATTAATTCCCACTTCCACTTTTATTTTTATGTTGATCAAAAAATGCATGTGAAAACCGATTAAGGGAAAAGTGATCTACTTGTGTTATATTTTATTGCTGCTACATTACATATCCTTGGGTTTAAATTTTTTTTTAAGAAAAAAGGTATTGGAGTTTTATTAATCTTTTATATTATATAACTTTTATATTAGCAGGGTAATTCATTAACACAGTGAATTTCTGAATAAATTATTCATTTTTATTAACTTAATTGTTACTTAGCGAATACCTTAAACTACCTCAAGCTAAATCCATTATTTATTTCAATTATAGTCAGATTATTCGATTGTAAAAATAGTTGTTTGTTGCAGCCCTAATCTGCTGCAGCCTGAGAAGCTTAAAAATGAATAAAGATTTTATTTTAATTGAAGTGTTTGTCATTATTGAACAGTATGACTATTACTCTATTGAGTGTCATTTTAGTAAGAGAAGGACATTAATATGCAATGTTTAATATCTCAAGCAAGTTTGTTAATGAACATTAAAGCACATACATTTACTCATTTAACAAAACTAATAAATAGCCTCACTCTGCTTACAGGGCCAAATCTCCTTTCAGTCCAACTTGAGTGTCAAGTAAAATAATTAAAAACAAAGTTTTACTTTTACCAGCGTTTACTTTACTAAATAAATAAATAACCTAAAAATAACTTAGATAAAATAAAAAAAGTCAGATACAGACAAACTCATTTGTGTTTATTTACATTTGTGTTTTAGGCTGTGGCCAATCGACTGTGGTGAGAAGCAGTCTCACTTAAACGGCATCTTTAAAGCTGTATAAATCCGCACACAGACTGAGTAGCGACTGTAGAAAGAGACGCAGACGTGAAATAAATGCACACGCACCGGACATGTTCTCTTTTTGGGATGTGAAAAACATCCCAAAAAGAGAACATGTCCGGTAAAAAGAGGACGTCTAGTCACCCTGCTTAACGAACCTCCACTTAGTCATTCCTGGAGTTTTGGAATTGTTACTGCTGAATTTACCCCATTTGTTGTGGAACTACTTTTTTGGAGGAAGAAATTGATATTATTTAAGGTTTAGAAAGAATATCAAGGCTTCTCTGCTTTATTTTGTTTGTATAAAATACTCTTAGAATGAATTATCTTTAAAGATGTCTAATAGATCCCAACTGTATTTGGCATTTTGTCTCCAAAACTGGAGGACTATCATTTATCACTTTTAAAATATACTTATTTGACAAGAAAATAATACATAGGTGAAAGCTATTCCTAATGGCCTTATTCAACTTTTAAAAGTAATTTCAGACACAGTAGCATAATGCAATCATTATGTATATTTGAAAAGAAATGTAATAATAAACATATTAGAAACCTGCTTAATATCAAAATACCAAATAATTGTGATATGAAGAGAAAATTAAACAGTCATGTGTCCACTGACCAAATAAACCCATCAACTCTAATCAGGATTTCTACTGGAGCTTTCCAGCTGCTGGTCTTTTAACACAGGTTTAACTCAGTCTGATATTAAACGGTATATTTGCGCCATCTGCTGTTCACTTCACCACATTACATCAGCGCAGTATTTTCCTCTTACAGCGTTTATCATTTTTAACATTTTTTTAAATTATGCTGATATTGTATTATTCAACCAATCATTTTAAATGCTTTTAAATGCATTACCAGATATTTTAACAGTTTTTTTATTGAAATTAAATGAAATTAAACTGGTGATTTTTTGTTGATAGTTGTATAATTGTTATAATCAGAAAAGTGCTGGACACCATCAGGGCACCAGATAAATTATTAAATGCTGGCACTGAATATACAGTTATAAATAACACGTTTACCAGAAACAGAGACGCTACGACAAACATATGTCTGCCCTTACTGGAGTAACACTGGTGTAATTGGCGCTTTGTCGCCGTCTAGCGGCCAGAATCTGTAACTGACTGTAACTATCATTAAAGAAATGACGAGGCTCGTTTCGTTTGACCCAGTGACTCTGCTGCTGCTGGAGGAACAAGAATAACCCTCTCGTATTGCAGATATTAGATCTATTATTTGATATTATAATAGTGGGATAAAATCCATATTAGAGAATATTGTAACCTACAACTCAATGTCTTTTGTTCAGACGCTAGAGGGACCCCAGAGTGAGTCCAAAACAATGGGTCTATATGAAGCTGTTCAAAATAGTAATTTCTAAATGATTCATCATTTTTATACAGATAACAGCTCTCACTGTAACACAGAACAGAGGAAAACAACTCAACACACTTTTAATCAACAATTATAGGACTTCAGTGGTTAAAAATGTTTGAATGTTTTTTCTGGTCTTTCAGGCAGGAATTATCTTTAATTACTAAAGCAGAAGAAATCCTTACATAAATTAATAAGAAAACAATCTAACAGCGCACACTGTCCACAATAGTGAAGCTACAAGTTCTCTGGAACAGCAGCAGCAGAGTCACTGGACCTCCTCATTTATTTCATGATTAGCGTTGGTCAGTTACAGATGCCGGCTGCTAGACGGAGAGAAAGCAACAATTACACTGACCGTACTCTAACAGGACACATCCTATCCCCTCTGACCTCATCTTACAGAAGGACCATTTAGGACACAATACGTTAGCCAGTCGATGTAGCTAACATGCTACTCGTTAGCCAGCCAAGCTAATCAACCACCTTGCCTGTATTAGCTATCATGCTACTGGTTAGCCAGCCGCTGAGTTGCCCCCCCTTCACAGTGTGTTTTATCTAGTAGTAGTTGTTTTTTATTGCTTTATTATTTTATTTGGATCCCAATTATCTGCTGATCTTGAACAAGGTTAGCTCGATAGCGGATAGCAAGTGAACGATAACTAGCTTTACCTGTTAGAATCAGCTTTAAATGCCAGAGTAGCAACAACAATATTACATCAGTTTAACTTGCTAATGTTTAATATTTGATTAATAAAGATAAATAGCAACACTTTATTCAGATAAAAACGTCAGTAAATATCTTTCTATATAAATTCTAATCTGGCATATAAATCTGACAGCTGTGTGAAGATGAGCAGTTAATCACGTGCGTGATTTTAACCAATGGAACAGTCGGGGGATAGGATGTGTCACAGCACCGGCCGGTCTGACTTATTTACACCTTATCATAAAGCTAACACTAACAAGTGAACTTCATTCTTTATTTTAGTTACTTTATTTAGATTTTCATTTATTGTATTTATTGATTATGAATGTATTTGGAGTATTGTTAGAATGTACTGCTTGTTTTCTAGAATGAATTCATCCAGTGTGAATAATTCATAAGAGTATTTTATGGACAATAAATCCTTCAACAGGTTTATTTACTATTTAAGTGGTGAAAAATCCACACAGACACATCAGTGGAACGCACCTCGCACCAGCAGGTGTTACAGTATAAGAGCATCACAAAGACCAGAAACCTTTGAGAAACTGACAAAGAACACAAAGAAGTTCAAATGCATTGGTTACACCTAATTGTGATATGAATAAACAAAAGGGCATTAACATACATGCATAATTAATGAAGAGGAAGGAAGCTGAAATATGTTTTTTATCCTTTGTACACGATTCCGATGACCTTTGTGTGGCATAAAATCTAATACAATTGTATATGAACATAGGAGAGAGCGAAGTATACAAATACAAAGTAAGAACAAATATAATACAAAAGTCAAAGTCCTGTCTTTTTCCCAAAAGAAAATTTGAACACACTAGTCGGAAAACAGTGGAAACAATTCTCTGGATGCAGTTTATTCATCAGCAAACTTGTCGACAAGCATCTGCTTCTGGGCCACTACTCTGGGCCAGCGTTGGTTTCCGTGGCATGGAAACAACCGTCTTCTGGCTAGTGTAGTTTTGCACTACATAGGACACGTTGGGCTAAACAGGGAGAGGTTACTAGCACGTCACCTGATCGCCTGAATCCTCAGTTGTAGACACAAAATTGTCTGGAACAGTCACTCTCTTGCAATGTGAGCAGTGGGTCCAGGTGTCTCTCTCAGCAACTCGAACAGCGGATGGGGTGGTCAGCATAACTTGCTATGGTCCATTCCAACGAGGCTTGTGCCACACCTTCCTTCGGTGGCTTTTCACTACCACCCAGGCACTGACTTTTACAGAGTGTAGAGGACCCTCAGCACTCACTGGCAACGCCTCTTTCACCTGCGAACGAATAGCCTGAAGAGTTTTGCACAGTGCACATATATAATCAATCATGTGATCAACGACCTGCTGTAGAAAGCCTTCAACTTGCCTGTAAGGAGAAAGGTTAGGAGTGGAAAACCACATAATACCTCCATTGGGCTCAGTCCTGTTTGGCGGTTTTGCCGTCCTCTAATGTACATCAGTACTATTGGTAGAGCTTGTACCCAATTTAGACCTGTCTCGGCCGTTACCTTCGACAGTTTCTGTTTGATGGTCTGGTTTAGACGTTCCACCGCACCAGCCGACTGCGGATGATAAGCGCAGTGCGTTTTCAAATCAGTTTCAATGCATCAGAAAGATGTTGGACCAGTTTGTTCACAAAGTGCCATTGTCTGATGAAATTTTTACTGGTACTCCAAACCTAGGAATTACTTCCCTTAGCAAGCATTTTGTTACCACGAGTGCGTCTTGTTTTTTACATGGAAAGCACTCAGGAAATTTGCTGAACATGTCAATGATTGTCAGACAATACCTGTAATTTTGGCATAGTGTTAGCTCAATGAAGTCAATCATAATGTGTTCAAATGGAAAATTTGGAGTAGTTGAAAAATGTTGAAAAACCTGGCGCCAACCAGTGTTTCATGTCTTACGTTATTTCTTCTTTCTTCTTTTTGTCTCTGTCTTTTATTAATTACTAATTATGTAAGCTTTTTTTGACGACAACAGTTGTAAAAAGCGCTATACAAATAAAACTGACTTGACTTGACTTGACCAGACATGGTTGTTCACTGTTGCTACCATCGGCCCTTTGATACATGGTCCAATCCGTCTATCAATTTTGCCAAAAAGGGAAAGCAAGAGCTTGGAAGTGCCATGCGGCCCCTTCAGAATTACACCACAATTTTGATTGTGCATCCTTAGTGCAGGAGGATTTCCACAGACAATGTTCTTTCTCAGATGCACAGTCCTGCAATTTAATCAAATCAGCTGAGTTAGAAAGAGAGAAGTCAGAACAGTCTTTGAAAAATTTGGAACTCGGAACTCAGAATTTACAGATTTAATGGTTATAAAATCGAGTAAATCCTCTTAAAACGGGGCAGGTGAAGGCAAAGGCGAAGAGCTGTGATGGTGGAAGAGCTCTCGACGTCTCCCGACCCTCCCAGACCCTCTCCGGTGCGGGAGTGGATGTGACGAACCTCTGTGTCTTCCGCTCCGGTAGCGCTGAAACTGAGACCGCTTCGTTGGAGACGTCGCGGGCTGCCTCTTCCTCTGTCTTCGGTCGGTGGAACTCCAGCTGGACGAGCTCCAAGCTGAGCATCTGGAGAGGTAATTCCTTTGCGGTCTCCATGTTCCTCCACAGTAAACAGACAGAAACACAAACGACGGTCAGTGAGACAGAGGACTGTACAGTAACACAGCCAGCTGCTGTAATCCTCAAGCTCTCTGCTCCCCAAGATCAATAAGACAAAGCTGATATTAAAGACTATAAAGTAGGGACGGTCGCTTGACGCTCTCAGACTCACGTCTCAAGCAACAGTTCAGAGTCTAACCAAAAGTACTGGAGATCATGTGATCGGTGGAACCGAAGCTTCGTTGCAACGAGCTGAACGTTGGCTCAGTTTGAGCTAGATCTCATTTTTCTTTCCTGTTAGAATTTCTGTTAAAGTTACTAAAGTTACCAGTTTTTTCAGAAGTTATTAGTGGGGTCAGTTGGTTAAAACATACTAGCTTGTTCAGTAAAATAAAGTTTTCGTCACCAGCAGAACTTATCAGTTACTTTTTTAATTGAAAAGGTAAATTAATTTTACAGAATTTTAGAAGGCCTCACTCTTAGGAGCCGTTTATAATAGTCCTTTACAGTTTCCCAACACATTCAACATTGCTCAGTTTCTGACAGAACTGCTGTCTGAACATAGATCATGCACATGAGTGTTCATGCTGGTCTATATAGCTTTTATTACCTGAACATTGAATTAGAAAAATATTGGCATGAAATGTTCATTTGTTCGTCAAACACATATAAAGTGTATAAAGTACTTGGTTAGAAAAAGTCAAATGTACAACTTGTCCAGGGACAGACTGGCCATCTGGCATACCAGGCATTGTCCCTGTGGGCTGACGTGTTGTTTGGGCCGACAGTCTCAACACTTTTTATGATTTATGTATTGGTCTGACCAGCCAATAAACCAGTAGATCTGTGGCTGATTGACACTGGGCTGGCCCAATCACTCCTTTTGCGTTGGTCCTGCCTGTCAGTGCAAGAGTTTCCTAAACACTGGCACTTAAAACACGCTTCCAAATGCAAATATTTGCAGGTATTCCAAAAGTCTTTTTACTGTTCTAATGCAGTGTTTTTTACTGTTTGTGTTTATTTTGCATTCTACTATTATACAGTGTTTTACTCAATTTACAGTTATTCTAAAAGTCTTTTTATTGTTCTAGTACAGTAGTTTATTTACTGTATTTGTGTTTATTTTGCATTCTAATAATTAATAATAATTCAAAAGTGTTTTACTATATTTGTGTTTACACTTATTCCAAACATTTTTTTATACTGTTTAACCACAGTGTTGTAGTTTTTTTACTCTATTCGTGTTTATTCTGCATTCTAATAATTTTCATCATTTGTACTGTATTTATATTTATTTTGCACTCTATATTTATATACAGCATTTTTACTTTATTTGCAGTTATTCTAAAAGTATTTTTACTGTTATAATACAGTGTCTTTTTTTTTTTACTGTATTTGTGTTTATTCTGCATTCTAATAATATACAGTGTTTGTACTGTTTGTTTTTACACTTATTTTAAAAGTGGTTTTAATTGTTCTAATACAACATTTTTTCAGTGTTTTGTTATTTTGCAGTTTAACAGAACACTCATTCTAGTGCATTCTAATAATATAGTTAAGTTATAGTGGTTAAATCCCAGTCAACAGGAAATTCTCGCCAGTGTTCTTCCAGAAGTGGGTTTTAAAGGGCCTGCGTTGACTTTAAGAAGCAATTCTTGTCTGGAAGCAAAGTGATTTTCAGTCACGAGCTGTGATAAATGCTGGCGGTCCCTGTCAGAAAATTTCCTGGGACTGGGATTTTCACCACTGCTGGTAGACCATTCGCAGATGATCATTAAATAAAATGAACAATGCAGGAAGCAGTTTCACAATCTTAATGTAGTGTTCATGTAGTGTGGCTTCATGTACTTTTTTCATTTTGTAAAGTCATATCCACATGATTGTGGATTCTCGTTGCTGTGAGTTAGCTCTGTTACAGCCTCTGTCCAGTTTGAGTTGTCAGGTTTTGATTTTGCTCTCTAGTTCTGTCCATTAAATTGCTGTTCCCCCAGTTGTGCTTTGCTTTGTTGTTTCTGTTTACTTTTGCCCAGGTTGCATTAAAGTCCTGCATCGTCCATCCCTGCAAGTGTTTCCTTGTGTTCAGTGACACGTCTGACCAGGCCTGACAGTAACTAATAAATTATTAATAATAATAATTATTATTATTATTGAAAACATCTGTATCATAAAAAAACAAAACATCTGTAATACATGAAGGAAATTATTATTGATTATTAAATGCCTTAAGGTGAGACAATTAGCCTTGTTAATAAGTGAGGAAATGATCGTTGGCTTCTTCATCTCAGTCTGACTGGAGCTGCTGCTGCAGATATGATATCTGACCTGTAGGTGGCGCTGCGGTGTCGCTTTCCATCCTGAATCTGTGTAATCTCTGTGAAACTGGACTGAATTGTCTACTTGTGTCTCTTTATCCTGAACTGTCTATTAACATGAAGGAAAACACTAGAAAAAGACAGATGTGGACAACATGTGGAAAAAGACAAATATATAGAATTTGATCTGAAATATGATAAATGACCAAAAAAAAAAAGTTGTTTTCCTGAATTTAATTTTAAAATCTAGATTTTAGAAACTATGAACTGAAACTCCATCGCAGCATTTGAAGACCATCAATATGCAAAGCTATGGGCTGTTTAATTTAGAGGATCAACTCCAGCATATATTAAATATAACGGCAGTTTTAAAATGCAGTTTATTAGTTCTTATCTCCTGGTCTCCGGAACCCTCACCTCACTTGACTTTGGAGAAGCAATCTGCCTGCACCCTCCCACGAGCCTTTGCAAGGTCTAGGCCACAGAGACCAGCTACAGGTTGTTTCTTTAGTTCCAGTGCATTTAAACATACACTTCAAGTGAGGAGTCTACAGATTTATCAATTCTTCTGTTTACAGACAGTCATTCTCCCTTTTCATTTTTTTGTTTTGAGATCTGGTTCTTCTCATCTCACCTTTGACCTTGGAGTCAATTTCCAAACATTTTTAAAGCTTACTTTAGAGGTTTTCCAAAATCGGTTAATAGATGCTCTAAATTCAGTTTATATTTCTCTAAAGCAGGAAAGTACAAGCAGTTGGCGTCATCACTCTGCTATATGTTCAAAGTGTCAACAAGTAATAAATAATAATAATAAAAGGGAGTGATATTGAAACACTGGCAAAAAAAACTAAATTGATAAAAGGAAAAAAAAAAGCCTTAAAAATTGATTCAATTTTATTTATAAAACACTTTTCACAACGAATGTCATCACAAAGCAGCTTCACAGAGATCTGGGTATAAATACCTAGAATAAAAACAATAATAAATCAATACTGAATTAAGAGAATATGGAAATGCGCCGTCAAGCCATAAAAGATGAAAACGTGAGTGAAATGTTGAAGTCCAGGCAGGTATGCATGGTCATGCAGTGAGGTGAGGATGAATCAACACGAGGCTCCAGATCAGGACAGCGGGCAGTAGGGTAGTAGAGAGCCAGGTCTGGTACAAGGATGGAGCAGTTGGAACTGGGCATCTCAATACATGGTCTCGATCGAGAGAGAGGAAACAGAAAGGAGGGGGAAAAAAACAAGGGGTTAGGAGATCCAATAGGCAGGGTGGGAGTCAGATCACAGCAAGCTGGAAAAAAAGAAAAAAAAACAGAAAAAGGTTTCGAACCAGTTTAAAACACATCTTAGATAAAACAAGGCCTTGGTTCACAGGGAAAGTCCTGACTACATAAACATACTCAAAGGATTGGATACAATAAAATGTCCTTCCCTAAGCAGAATTCAAGGTCATTACAGTAGAGACAGAATTGTGGACAAAATACATTTGCAAAGAAACAGACATATCTACCACTCAGAATAAGGCCTCGAATGCACAGGATAGTACAGCAGCCACCGAGCACAAGCACTGCAACCCATATGATCAACGCAGAGTCCATAAACATTTTCCATTTACCAAACATGGATTTCTATCATCCCGTAAGACTGGTGTTCTCACCCCTCATTTCAGTCCTGAAGCACTGTGGCTGTGAAAGCTACATAGGACAACCACATGCTGTCATTTCCTAAAGAAGTTCTGGAAAGAGTCTTGAATGTGAGAACAGCTCAGCCATGGATGAAACACTGTTTTAAACACAGAAAATTACAAGAGACATCGTTATGATTGATTAACTAAACATTAAGTGGTGCATTGTCCTTGTGTGTGAAAAGGATAGGAACCAGATTCCTGGGGTCCTGAGAGGAGGTCAAGGGTGCACAATGTTCTGGGCCATTTTACTCAGAAAGTGTTCTAAATAGTCCAGAGTTCAATCCTGTTCTGGGTGCATTCCCAACCTACAAATCCATTTCTGTTCCACCACAACTGAAACAAAGTGTCCTGGGTCAGATCTTGTAGGTGGTGGGAAGCGAGCAATACAATCAGTCCAATGCGGTTGTTCACAGGGCGCGGAGTCAGGAATTCTCCTGTCACAGTCGTTGTCCTTCAGAGCTAAAAGTTTCAAAGTGTGGCGTGTCAGCGTCATCGCAGGCAGCCAAGGCGGCGCTAGGCGGCGCTAGGCTCGCACCTTAGGCTATGTTGTCAACGTAGGATGGAGTCAGGATGATGTTTGCCAGCCGTTGCCATTGACTCTTCAGATGGTCATATCATCTGATAACATGCACCTTAAAATCCCAACAATGAAAATGTCACTCAGGTCATTTGAAGTAAGAGAACTGTACAGAATACACAGATTATTGATTTGTTACAGACTTATTCTACAACAGACTGAATTCTACACAATGACAAAGTGAAGGCAGGGTTTTAGACATGTGGTATTTAAAAAAAAAATAAAATAAATAATAATAATAATAATAATAATAATAATAAAAAAAAAATAATAATAAATGTAAAATCTCATATACACAAGTTGAAGAAAAAAAAAAAACCCTGAGAGGAACCAAGACTCAAAAGGGTAACCCATCCTCCTCTGCTCAACACCGGATAGCACAACACGACAGAACAAGAATAAAAAAACCAAAAGAAACAAAAGAAATGTGAATTTTAAGAGCTTAAGAATTTAAGAGAAAGACAATAATAATAATAATAATAATAATAATAATAATAATCAGAACCTGTAAGCAGTACAGAACAGTGGTAGTATGAAAACAGGCTACAGCAGCATGATTAGAATACTAAAAGTGTGTCCAGAACAGACACAGGACGTTGGACAGAGTTGGAGGCTTAAGAAGAGAAAGCTCGTCCCCCAGAGTTGCTTCTTCTGAAGTGGGGAAACTGATAGTAGTCCAGAATTCTGCTAAAGAAATGTACATTACCGGTTGTAAATCGAGACACTCAAGTCAGAAGGAGTATTTTATAATCAACGTGGAATTTAACTGGAATCCAGTGCAGGGATGAGAGAATAAGACAGATGTGGTCACAATTCCAAGCTCTAGTGAGCAGTCAAGCCGCTGCATTCTGAACGTATTTAATGACCCTTATTTAATGATCATTTTCATAAACTTCCTACCAGAGCAGCATTACATTAATCCAATCTTGAGGTTATAAATCTATATCAATTTAATAGAGTCTGCGCCTTAGCTTGTTGGTGTTCTGTTTTATTATTTTTTATATACATTTTTCCTTTGGCATAAATTCAATACCACTGGAACTTACCTAGAAATATTTGGCAGCGTTCTTGTGGTGAAGCGTCCTTTGCATCTGCTTGAAGCCACACTACCACATTACAGCCAGCCAGAGTTGCAGGTGGACAGACGGCGAGCTACAAACTTGTAGATGGGTAAACTAGAACGGGTTGTATATGGACAGAAAAACAACCACAGAGCTGCAGATTTAAAGACAGACACAGTTGCAGACAGTCAGAGTTGCAACCAGAGTCTAAACAGCAACCAGAGTCTAAATGAATTACAGATTTATAACCAGAGAGGTATAGATTGACAGACAGCCAGAGATGCAGAAGGACAGAAAGCCAGCCAGCCACAGAGTTGCACATGGATAAACAGTCAGAACAGAACACGAACACAGAGATGCAGATGCATAGTCAGAAAGACAACCATTATTGCACCTGACAGCCAGCCAAACACAGTTGCAGAGAGATTATCATAGTTGCAGTCGGATACAGCCATATAGTTGCAGACTGATAGGGAGTTTCACATGGATAGACAGCCAGTCAGAGTAGCTGCCAGGGTCTAAACAGAATGAATTGCAGATTTATAGACAGCCAGAGAGAGTAGTGTAGATGGACAAACATCCAGAGTGTGTTGTTGATTGACAGAGTTGCAGATGGACATACAGTCAAACATGGTTGCAGATGCATAGTCCGAAAGACTGCCCGAGTTGCACATTGACAGACAGACACTGAATTGCACACACATGGCCAAGCAGACAGCCACACCGTTGCAGATGAAAAGAAAGACAACCAGAGTTTTAAATGGAGAGACAACCAAAGATGCAAAAGAACAGGCAGCCTACCAGAGATATACATGAATAGCCAGGCAGCGAGCGTTGCACATGGACATGCAGACAGCCATAGACAGTTGCAGATGGACTGACAGCCAGCCAACCAGAGTTGCAGATCCTAAGGGAATGAGGGTGCTGGTGAGTGGGTCTTCCAGGAGCCGACGGGATCGACAGTTAACCTAGAAGGGGAAAAAAACCCCCACACCAACAGCATTAGGATAAGGCAATTAATTACATCTAGCTTAGCTTACCAGTACACAACAAGGCAAACAAGACATGTAAATAAGGTCGTATTGTCATTTTAGGATGTGATGACCACCCCTATAGCGAGCACTTGGTTCACTCCAGGCTAAGCAAAGGATGAGCACCTGGCTTAGAAGGGAAAGAAATTGGGGTCAGTTTGTGCAGAATAAGCTGAAGAAGTCATGGTAGATGTGAGGCTTCGCAGCTCTCAGAGGAAGGCCGCTGAGCCCTGATCATATAAAGAGTGTGAGACTTGGCTCATTCATGTTCCATTTTGACTGTCTATACTTTGCTTTGACGTTTTTGCACAAATTCAATAAACATCACTGGAATGTAACTGGACGTATTCAGCTGTGTCCTTCCGGTGAAGCCACACTACCACATCACAGAGACAGCCAGCCAGATGCAGATGGACAGACAGCAAGCTACTGTCTTGTAGACAGGTAAAACAGAACAAGATGCAGATGGACTGAAGAACAAATTGCAACACAGTTGCAGATGGATACAACCAGCCAGATATGCAGATAATCAGACAGTTTCACATGGATACAGCGTTTCATATGAATAGACACAGCCAGAGTTGGTGCCACAGCCTTAGCAGGACAAATTGCAGAGTTTTAGATGGAGACAGACAGAGATGCAGAACGGTAAGCAGCCAGCGAGCCACAGAATTACACATGGAAAGAAAGCCAGCCAGCCACAAACGGACGGATTATCATACAGTTGCAGATGGATATACAGCCAGTCAGAGTTGAAGCCAGAGTCTAAACAGAATGAATTGCAGATTTATAAACAGCCAGAGTATTGTAGATGGACAGACAGACAGAGTTGCGGATCACACTGCCAAACAGTCAGAAACAGTCACACAGTCAGAAAGACAGCCAGCCATAGAGTTGCACATTGTTAGACAACTCGCCACTGAACTGCACATGCATGGACATGCAGATAGAGGCAGACGGATTGTCAGACACAGTTGAACATGGTTGGATAGCCAGCCAAACAGAGTTGCAGATGGATTATCATACCGTTGCAGATGGATACAGCCAGACAGAGTTGCAGACAGATTTCACATTTCACATTTTACAGCCAGCCATCAGAGTTTAAACAGAACACAACAGAATTGCAGATTTATAGACAGCCAAAGAGTGTTGATGGACAGACAAACCAGAGAGTGTTGACTGACATACACAAAGCCAAATATAGTTGCAGACGCACAGTCAGAAAGACAGCCACAGAGTTGCACATGAAGACAGACAGAGCCTAGGAAAAAAACAGTTTTAAAAACTGAGATGAAACCAAGCAAACAAGTCATTTTCAGTAACTGAAGCAGGTATGCTTTGGAGCTGGTGCACCATTCATTAACACAAAAGCTGTGGTTAGGGAGTGTGGCGCAGTGTAGATCATCTGTTACATGAATCAGATCTTTAGGGTGAGCTTAAGACCTGTGAAGGAAAACGTAATTAGTTGAAACCTGGGGGAGTGGATTCATTCAGGGCCATGTATTCATTAGACATGGTGAACTAAGGTGGTCGTCCCTAATAAAGTCATTGATAATGCCTGGTTACAATGTGAGGGATGTTATGGAAAATCATATTAAAACCACATTATAATTTTATGTTGATTCATAATAGACTCATTTAAAATCCACTCATTCATTGTAATCATGCTTAGCCTTGTGATAGTGTGTGCTAACTATAATCATGTGTTGGCCTTGCAACTGCCTGCAAGGCATATGTTAAATTGCTCTTCTCTCTCCATGAAACACTGTTGTTTGTCCTAGCATAGATTACAGCTGCATTGGGAGTGCACCTGACGTATTTACAGCTTTACGTATTTCTCGACATGCTAGTAACCTCCCGACCCGGACAATGTGTCCTCTCAGGCGCCAGCACTCTGATCTATGGGTCACAGCGACCTGAACAATGTATGTCTTAAGACGTCAGTGTGGCACGCACACCCTCTCCTCCTCCCTTTTCTCAACTCCCTAATCTATACTATAAATATGTATGTTAACTGTTTTTTCCGCAGTCTGTATCGTGGTCACGAGCTGCGTGCAGACTCAATAAAACTTTGCTACTCAATGCATATTCCTGTCGATTCTTGACAGAATTCCACGACAAACTTGGCGTCACGAACAGGATGAGCACGGCCTTGCAGCGGAGGTAGAGCAGCTGTGCGCACACCGGGGACGCCCTCCGGAGAAACGAACCGGACCCAAACGAGGAAGACCCACAGAACAAGGGCAAGTATCGTGGGGGTGAGCGCGACTGGTCATCCCTCCGCCTGCAAGGCCTGCCTCATCCAAACGAACCAGTTGTGACCTGTCAGAACCTGAATTGGATCATTCAGTGAGTATAACAATATACTCCGAAATCCCTGGAGTTTTTGCCTTGGTCCTCCACCACCTTAGTATATATATTTCACGACGTACTGTGAAATAGGCGCAGTAGACTGCTGCGGTTTTGTCCTCTATTATTAGACGGACGTTGGTCCTCTATCGTTAGACGGATGTTTGTCCTCTATCGTTAGAAGGATGTTAGTCCTCTGGTAGTAGACGGACGTTTTTTTTTTTAGTCCGCTATTATTAGACGGATGGGTTTTAAGTCCTCTATCTTTAGACGTATCGATAGTGATTAGTGACCCGGGTCCAGGTGGTGGGGACGTAGTGAGAAATTGAGGCAAAAAACTCACAGTAAAACTTTTTGGGACTAAATTGCAGAAGGTACAGTGCATTGAGAGAGCAAAATGGGATCCCATCACAGTAAGTTTTTATTATTTTTTTTAAATTTAATGTGTATATATATATATATATATATATATATATATATATATATATATATATATATATATAACATGGGGAGTATGTGCCCTTCTGGATTAAATATTTTGGTTTTCCTCATAATGATAATAAGTGTTAAATATCAGAAGAAATATTTGCAGAAACTCAAAACTAGACTGGGCAATATGCCAAATACAACAGATAAAGAAAACTTTAGATTATTGGTCAAATCACAGTGTGGGAATGCTGAGCATGCTGAATTTCTGGCTGTGAGAAGCAGAGAAGCGTCAAGGCCAGATACAAGCTAGGGAGGGAAAAGGGGGAACTAACGGTGTCTCTCAGTGTGTGTCTCTCACAGCCGATCCCGACCTCGATGCCGCACCTCCAGTGCCCCGCCAGCAGCCAGCAGCTCAACCAGTGGCTCACCCAGCGACTCGGCAAACGGCTCAACCAACGGCCCGACCAGCAGATCCACCAGCGGCTGGAATGCAAGCATCGACACCCGCAGCAGAACCCCCTCCATACCCAGCTGAAGACGCACCGCATCAGCCGCCACTACAAGCCCAATTGCGAGACCAACTACAGGACTTTGAGGGGGCGCTAGATAGGACCAAACAGGAACTGGCATCCAAACCAGTTGGAAACACTTCAGAGGGACCATATGCTCCACTGACCCGTGAACAGGACCAAGGCCTGACTGAGGAAGAACGAGGGCGAGTGGAACAGGCCTCAGGAAACATCCCAGTGAGTGGCCATACCCGCTTCCAGCAGCAGAAGACGGGCCTACCACCCCCCAGCAGCGATCCACCACCAGGACCTCCCCCACCTCCACCCACACCAGCTGGACAGTTCCCTATGATTGAGGTGGCTGGAGCAGAAGGAGTGATTATGGTACAAAGACACTGGACTGAAGCTGATATTTGCAGAGGCAGCTTCCAGTCTCCCCCACCCAGCTACAGTGGGGGGAGAACATTTCAGCCAAGAGTTACAGAACTCTGTGAGATCCTGCCGACCTACAGCTATGGAGCTAAGACGACTGCTGTTGCGTAAGCTTGGATACCTGTACAGCACCAGCTGACACTGGAAGGAGCGGGCAGCAACTGACGTGCGGCGGAGGGGTGGGACGACGAGGACACAGACGGAGATGCACCAAACAGGGAAGTAAAAAGTCCATACTATTCGTTAGCTCAGCAACTTAGCAAAAACCCCACAGCCTTGCCACAAATTGAAATTGTAATAAATGGGAAGAAATTGAAGTTTTTGGTAGATAGTGGGGCAGCCCACTCAGTAATACAAAAAGAACAGATTGTGTGTCCACTTCAACCTGACATAACTGTAACTATTATAGGTGTAGGGGTAATACGGTAACAGAAAGGGTGTCCACTCCCCTCCAATGCAAAGTAGAAACTTATGAGTTTGAACATTGTTTCATTGTTTCACCTGTCTGTCCAGCCAACCTCATGGCACGAGATTTGATGTGCAAATTAAATTGCACACTCCAGAGCACCCCAAAGGGGGCTCTCTATTTCTTTCGGGGAACCTCAGATGGTTCAGTATGACCCAGGTACACCAGGGTATGCCTATGAGTGGCAGTGTTTGGACAGCACAGGAGAAACAATGAAACACTTCCTCAGAGAGGTGAAAAGCACAGTCTCAACCCATTTGCTTTGGAAAAAAAGCGGGATGATTTGTATTGTATGGCCCATGTTTCTGATGGACCTGATTTTGACTATGAAACTGAGTTTTCTAGAGTAGACAGAGAAATGCTGAACGTGTGTGCACTCGTGTGGAGTGATCGGTGGGCTGCTGCCCTGGTTCAGTTGTGTGAAGTACAGAGTGAGTTGTTTGATGTGTCGGATTCGACTCCTCACATTGCGTTGGGGAGGTCTGAGGACACAATGCAGTGGGAGGAGGTGGGGCCATGGGCTGCATGGCTCAGTCGACTGTCGGACTAGCAACCCACCGAAAACCCTAGTTTTCTTTAGCCCCACTGCTAATGCGTGGAAAACAAAGCATGCTTACGAGCTGCTGGTGAACCGAACTGTGGAGCTGCTCACACAGAATGAGCTCTTCACCGGTATTGCGCTCACCCCAACCGAGGAGGAGGAGCTGTCATCTGTGCCTCCCACACTCTGGGCGTGTGGGAAACATGATGTGGGGTTGGTTAAGAACTGTGAACCAGTCCATATTGTGCCAAAGTCAGATTACAGGCCCAAACATCAGATATCCTTTAAAAAAGGAGGCTTTAGAGGGCATTAGGCCCGTGTTTCAGTCTCTGAAAGAAACTGGAGTAATTATTCCATGCCCCTCCTCTCCTGTGCATACTCCAATCTTCCCAGTTAAGAAACCAGGCAGAGATGAGTGCAGATTTGTGCAGGATTTACAAGCTGTAAATGCAGCTGTACATCCACGAGCGCGGGAAGTACCCAACCCACACACCATACTCTCTCAGATACCAAGCGATCATGGGTGGTTTTCAGTAGTTGACCTGGCAAATGTTTTTTTCAGCATACCTGTCCACCCAGACAGCCAATTCTGGTTTGCATTTTCATTCGAAGGTCAGACGTATACCTTTACAAGGCTTTGTCAAGGGTACTGTGAATCACCCACCATTTACAACTCAGCCTTGCATCAAAGTTTGAGTTCCTTGATCCTACCTGAGCAGGTGACTAGTTCAGTACGTACATGACCTGCTCGTTAGCACCCCCCACGCGGAAATTGTGTCAAGCAGGCACCCTGGCACTCCTCACCCATTTAGCCAATGAGGGGCACAAGGCCAGCAAAACAAATTGCAATATTGCAAACAGGAAGTTACATTCCTGGGTCACATACTTTCCAGAGACACTCAGGCCTTGTCAGCTGATCACACACAGGCCATAGTCTCTCTCCCCAAACCCAAGACAAAGAAGCAGCTGCTCTCCTTCTTGGGAATGTGTTCATACTGCAGAACATTTACAGTGGGGAGAACAAGTATTTGATACACTGCTGATTTTTCAGGTTTTCCCACTTGCAAAGCATGTAGAAGACTGTAATTTTTATCATAGGTACTCTTCAACTGTGAGTGATGGAATCTTAAACAAAAATCCAGAAAAATACATTGTATGATTTTTAAATAATTCATTTCCATTTTATTGTGGGAAATAAGTATTTGATCATCTATCAACCAGTAAGAATTTTGGCTCTCACAGACATGTTACTTCTTCTTTAAGAAGCCCTCCTGTTCTCCACTCATTACCTGTATTAACTGCACCTGTTTGAACTCGTTACCTGTATAAAAGACACCTGTCCACACACTCAGTCAGACTCCAGCATCTCCACAATGCCCAAGACCAGAGAGCTTTGTAAGGACATCAGGGATAAAATTGTAGACCTGCACAAGGCTGGGATGGGCTACAGGACAATAGCCAAGCAGCTTGGTGAGAAGGCAACAACTGTTGGTGCAATTATTAGAAAATGGAAGAAATGCAAAATAACGGATAATCTCCCTCGGTCTGGGGCGCCATGCAAGATCTCACCTTGTGGAGCATCAATGATCTTGAGGAAGGTGAGGAATGAGCCCAGAATTACACGGCAGGACCTGGTCAATGACCTGAATAGAGCTGGGACCACAGTCTCAAAGAAAACAATCAGTAACACTCTACGCCGTCAAGGATTAAAATCCTGCAGTGCACGCAAGGTGCCCTTCCTCAAGCCAACGCATGTCAAAGCCCGTCTGAAGTTTGCAAATGACCATCTGAATGATCCAGAGGAGGAATGGGAGAAGGTCATGTGGTCTGATGAGACAAAAATAGAACTTTTTGGTTTAAACTCCACTCGTCATGTTTGGAGGAAGAAGAATGATGAGTACAACCCCAAGAACACCATCCCAACCGTGAAGCATGGCGGTGGAAACATCATTCTTTGGGGATGCTTTTCTGCAAAGGGGACAGGACGACTGCACCGTATTGTGGGAAGGATGGATGGGGCCATGTATCGTGAGATTTTGGCCAACAACCTCCTTCCCTCAGTAAGAGCACTGAAGATGGGTCGTGGCTGGGTCTTCCAGCATGATAACAACCCAAAACACACAGCCAGGGCAACTAAAGAGTGGCTCCGTAGGAAACATCTTAAGGTCCTGGAGTGGCCTAGCCAGTCTCCAGACCTGAATCCAATAGAAAATCTTTGGAGGGAGCTTAAAGTCCGTGTGGCCCAGCGACAGCCACGAAACCTGAAGGCTCTGGAGGAGATCTGTATGGAGGAGTGGGCCAAAATCCCTGCTGCAGTGTGTGCAAACCTTGTCAAGAACTACAGGAAACGTCTCATCTCTGTAATTGCAAACAAAGGTTTCTGTACCAAATATTAAGTTTCTTTTTCTGGTGTATCAAATACTTATTTCCCACAATAAAATGGAAATTAATTATTTAAAAATCATACAATGTATTTTTCTGGATTTTTGTTTTAGATTCCATCACTCACAGTTGAAGAGTACCTATGATAAAAATTACAGTCTTCTACATGCTTTGCAAGTGGGAAAACCTGAAAAATCAGCAGTGTATCAAATACTTGTTCTCCCCACTGTATCCTTTCTTATGCAGAAAAAGAGGGCCCTCTGAGAGATATTATTCCCAATAAGGGAAGCAGCAGCTCAGTCTTAAAGTGGACTCCAGAAGCAGAGCAAGCTTTTAATGAGTTAAAAAAAGGCCTTACAAACAATGCCTGCTCTGGGAATCCCTGATCCAACAAAACCATTCACTCAAATGGTAGATGCTAAGGACAAGTACATGACATCTGTGCTCACTCAAACACATGGTGATAAACAACGCCCAGTGGCGTATTTCTCAGGCAAGCTAGACACTGTAGCACAGGGTTTACCAATGTGTCTCAGAGCAGTAGCTGCAGCAGAAAAGGCAATTACAGCATCCAGGGACATTGTTGCTTATGCTCCACTGACAGTGATGGTCCCACACGCGGTTCACCGCATCCAGAAGGTGTCCCACCTATCTGCACAAAGGTGGTTGAGGTATCACACCACACTCTTAGACATGCCAAACATCACTGATCTTAGATAGGATCTTCTGGAAGCTGTTATGCTACCAGCTGAGGTTGCAGTAATGAAATGTGCTGCTCATACAGCAGCCCAAGATCCTGTCAGTCAAGGGAACGCATTTGCAGATGCAGTTGCCAAACACACAGCCACTACAGCCGCCGTACAAGCTTCACAGCTATCTGACACCACACAGCCTGCAAACATCACTGAAATTCAGTCCATGGCTACTGCAACAGAAATTAAGCAATGGGGAAAAGCCGGATGCAGCAAACTAAATTCTGTTTGGAAACGCACTCAAACAAATCGCCCCTGCTTGCCTAGAGCATACATGAGGGGCCTAGTGGAAATTGTACATGGGCGTAGCCACATGTACAAAGGGGGAATAGTTGATAGCATAACAAAACATTGGTATGCACCAGGTATCACTACACTCACCCAAAAGTTTTGTTCAAAATGTCTAGTGTGTGCACAAAACACAACTCGTGGCCAGGGACTCACAAGAGCCCCACCTTCTGGTCACCCCCCAGCAACTGAACCATTCCAGCACTGGCAAATTGATTTTGCAGAACTGACACCGGCTGAAGGAAAGAAATACTTGCTAAATTTCGTTTGTATGTTTAGTAAATGGACTGAATCTTTTGCAACAGGTAAACAGGACGGAGCAGCAGTCACAAAGGCGTTCCTGAGAGAAATCATCCCAAGGTGGGGGCTGCCAAGCAGAGTTTCGAGTGACAATGGAACTCCATTCGTGCACACGGGTCTCATTAATCTAACCAAGTACCTAGGCATTGACATGAGAAAACATTGCAGCTACACGCCAACCAGCGCTGGGGCTGTGGAGAGAACAAACGGCACTATTAAAAACGGCTTGGCAAAAATGACCCAACAAACAGGGCTAAATTGGGTGCAGTGCCTTCCTTTAGTTCTGTGGCAATGCAGAACGAGACCACAGGCACGGACGGGGCTCAGTGCTTGGCCGCCCTCCAAATACTGGGATTGGACCCCCAGTCCTTGATGACGCATTGTTGACATGACCTGATTCAATACTGTATTACTTTGTATTGTGCCTTGTCTTCTGTGTCTAAACAGGTGAAAGCAGTGCTGCCAAGCCCAGCAGAGAGTCCGCTGCATGACTTCCAACCAGGAGACTGGATCCTCGTTAAGGACCTAAGAAGGAGGAAGTGGAACTTGCCAAGGTGGACGGGCCCACATCACGTGCTACTGGTCACACACACAGCTGTGAAGATTGAAGGACGAGCAACGTGGGTGCACTACACAGACTGCAAGAAGGCCCCTCCAGCGGAAGACAGCGAAACACGGCACACCCCGTCTTAGGTCAGGACCTGTGCTATAGGGCGTTTTCGGCAATGCCGGCCACTATGGGCACTTGGGGACTGTCAAGAACACCGGGGTGGGGTGTGATTGTGTTTCTGCTCATCTATTGCTCCTGGAGGGCAACGGCACAAACATATGCAACTGTCAATGTCCAATGGGAGACTGAGGGACCTGCCTCAGGCATTGGACTTGCCAAAATGGGACGCAAACACCTAATCTACACATCCAGCGGGCGAGATTACCTGTGGAAACATGCATTTGACAACCCCCTGCGTCAAATGATCACAGCACATGTGGATGAGTCACAAGTGCTAAACTGCCGCATCATAAAAGTACCCAGCCATCTTTACAGCTATACAGATCATCGGAAATATCTCTATGACCCCATTGCCCAAGCAGAGATCAAGAGTGGGGTCAACATCACACTAATAACACTACCAGAAGATGGCAATCAGCTGGGTATAAATGTGACTGGAAGATGGAATGAAACTCTCCCTAGCGGCAACTACCAATGCTGCATTGAACGAGCAGGGGCTGATTATTGTGCTCCTCTCTCCCTCATCGCTCTTCCCCCTGTACCAACCGATGAACAACTGCTGAAGGAAAGACTGCTAAATGCACAGGACGCAGAGGAGGAGGAAGTAGGGGCAGAGGACTTGGAGCCAGGTTTCCAGGGCCGTAGCATGACTGAACAAGAAAGGTTAGCAATTCAATGTCACCACAACACAGCCTGCATGTCTGCGGCACT
This sequence comes from Salminus brasiliensis, assembly GCF_030463535.1. NCBI lineage: Eukaryota > Metazoa > Chordata > Actinopteri > Characiformes > Bryconidae > Salminus > Salminus brasiliensis. The sequence continues at coordinate 13,686,407 of NC_132898.1, read as the reverse complement.
ACACACCAGGTCCGCTGAACAGCCACACTGCCTGGTATGTCAGCACATGTCAGTTCCATGGGTCGTCATGCCACTTCGCGAAACTGACCTGGTCTATCACAATGTCACTCCCTCCATGTGCAATGTGATCAGCCAATCGACAACTTGCTCACCCCCAGAAGATCACAACCCGCCGAAAATTGTGCTTCACGTCTCATCAAGCAAGGGGGAAACCTGCGCTTGCTCTTTAACTGGAACTCGTAGTGTTGGATGGTCACGATGTGACAGATACATCACTGTGACAGGTGGAGGCACCAGATGCAAGGGGAACACCACCAAATACGACTGCACAATGACTACACCTCAGGGCATTAAAAATTTTATGGAGTTATTTAGTTATGGATCTGTGGGGATAAGGCCTATGGACAGCTCCCCAGGAACTGGACCGGCTGCTGCTATGCTGGGGCTGTTCTTCCCAGGTCCACGGTTTTCAGCCTACACAATGCCGAACAACCTCCAGCTTCTCACACAAGGATGAAGAGGTCACTTCAACAGACACACTACGGCCAGTACCGCCTGATGGAGCCATACACCACACTCACAGGTACCATCGGATGGTCGCTTTTACCCGGGATCGGAACAGCAGCGACTCTAATGAAGATCAATGGACTCGCGTACGAACTCATGGTAACAGTGAATGACACCGCTGCGGCTGTAGGAGCTCCGAGACAAGAACAACAGGCCATACGAGCGGCCGTGGTACAGCATCGTATGGTGTTGGATTTACTCACAGCACACCAAGGGGGGGTCTGTAAAATGATAAATACTTCATGCTGTTTTTATCTTCCCGATTTCAGTACAAACATCACGGACTACATGAGCCACATGCGTAAAGCAGTGATTCCTCCGGACACTATGCAAGGGGGATGGTGGGATTGGTTGTCAGCCCTATTAGGGCATGAGGTACTCAGATTGTGGTCACTGGTAGCTCCAATTGTAATGTTGATATTGACCATTTTGATTCTAGGCCCATGTTTTTTCTCCTTGGTGGGACGTTGTGTCTCAAAATCCATACAAGTCCAAGTACAAAAATCCAAGTACAAGCTGCAGCCCTTTTCTTAGAGGCATCTACTTCTGAGAATGATGGCCAATTCGAGGGCCTTAGAGAAATGTTTCATAATCAAGTTTAAATGATTTATTAAGAATAAAAGGGGGAAGTGTTACGGAAAATCATATTATAACCACATTATAATTTTATGTTGATTCATAACAGACTCATTTAAAATCCACTCATTCATTGTAATCATGCTTAGCCTTGTGATAGTGTGTGCTAACTATAATCATGTGTTGGCCTTGCAACTGCCTGCAAGGCATATGTTAAATTGCTCTTCTCTCTCCATGAAACACTGTTGTTTGTCCTAGCATAGATTACAGCTGCATTGGGAGTGCACCTGACGTATTTACAGCCTATCTCGACATGCTAGTAACCTCCCGACCCGGACAATGTGTCCTCTCAGGCGCCAGCACTCTGATCTATGGGTCACAGCGACCTGAACAATGTATGTCTTAAGACGTCAGTGTGGCACGCACACCCTCTCCTCCTCCCTTTTCTCAACTCCCTGATCTATACTATAAATATGTATGTTAACTGTTTTTTCCGCAGTCTGTATCGTGGTCACGAGCTGCGTGCAGACTCAATAAAACTTTGCTACTCAATGCATATTCCTGTCTGCCTTATCGATTCTTGACAGAATTCCACGACAGGGACGACACAGGTTAGATACTGCAGGGTTTGTCAGAATTATGAGCTAGAGACAATTTTTAATAAAAGCAGAGCAATGGCAGAATTAATGATTGGAATAAAGTAAATCATGTAAATTACTTACCTGACTGGTAGGGCCAGTCAGTCCTGGCATAGCACCTTCTTGATGTTCCTGGAGGGATCAACAAACCCCAGGGAGCACAGATGAAGCCTTTCTTTGCAGAAGGGGACTGGACGTCAAACCTGCAGCCAGCAGTGGAGCATGAAGAGCTGGCTGAACGTCTTGCTCCCTAGTCAGTAGATGGGCATGGGGCTAGAGACGACGATCCTGGCAGTGGTCTTCTTCCATATGGTGTCTGGGAGTGTGCAGTAGTGGTCCTCCAGGACACTGGCACCTTGGAGTTACCCTTTGTGACAGATATTAATTAGTGTTTTAGAAAACAATCTCCAACAATGAGAACACCACCCTGAGTAGTTGTCCTTCTCCGAAGACAAAGTGCTGAGGACATTTTACCGGTTAGCAGAGGTGAAGGAGGCTATGGGGGTGAGGCCTCAGCTTTTCCCTGGTCATGCTGACTCTCCCAGGGCCTCTCCACTGCCACCATATTCCTTGAGTAAACACAGGGGTTAGTAAAGTAACACACAGATTAATACTGGCTAAGAATCAAGCCAATGCTAATATTAAAGAAAATAATGAAATGACTAGGAGTAACAAGCAACATGAGAGGTCCTGTGGACAGAGGAGACTAAGATTAACCTAGATTAGAAAAATTGTGTACTGCTCACTAGCGCTTGGAGGGGGGTTAAATTGTCTGCAATCACTCCTTTATTTACATGTAGACCTATTAACCTATTCCCAATCACGGCATTGTAGCTTGTCCTTAGGTAAAAGAGAAAGAGAACCATCCACTAACAGTTATTTGGTTTACTACACCACAAACCCCCAAACCCAATTAAAAACCCTAACATTCAAACAAACTTCCACCAGTTCTTTTAAATGGCACATACCTAAAGTCCACAGGAAGAGTCTAAAACAGTCTGGAGTCAGACAGCAAACAAACAAAAACAAACAAGAACCCCTCTGAAAAAGAACAGCACAAAACACATGAAAAACACAAACACACAAAGCTTGACTGAATATATAAACTATTAAACTTACAAGTATTAGAACCTAGAGTTCCTCCAATAAGGGTCTTCATTACAGTGAGCCCTAAACATCTTTTGGCCTGTAACCTGACCTACTACTGATATACTGCCACATAGATGTCATGGTGTAAGAATCCTCTACTCCATGACATCTGTCAAAACAATGTCACATTGGTGTCAGCTATGGCTTTATGTAGACCTAGGTATTTTATTTCATAATATTTTATTTTCCTCACTTCTCTCCATTTAGGTTTAAATACACAAGGCCTGTGATTTTATGCAAGCTATGCAATTGTTAACTGTAAAGAACCTCAATGGACAATCTGTCTCAAACTGAGCAGGTGTCCTCAGAATATTATACTGAATTTAGTAAAGATTACACAAACCATGACAAAGTTTCCACCAGATCACTCAGAAAAGCCATTCCTGTACCTATTTGATCAATGTGCCACAAACGGTCAAAAAGCTAACGATGTTTTGATAACTATTTTCCTCCGGGGTCTACATGTTCGGTCAAGACCAATTTAGAGTTGATACAATTGTTAGGACTACAAAACCAACTAATGAGACACAATTAATTTTCAAGGGCTGATGGACTACATAAAATTGAGCCTTATTGTGTTTATAAGACTAAAACTGTTAAACCACGTTCACAATTCACAAGGTTGCTGTGTTTTAATCCTGGGCCAATAACCTTGACCACAACCCCACCCCCCTTACCAATTCAACCTTGTGGTAGCGCAGACAGTGGAGAGGCAGGGCTTGGTGCTAGGTTGGAGCAACATGGTCAAGGTCAGAACTGAGCACAGTGTGCAGATCATCCATTATGTGCTCTAGATCTTTAGGGTGAAATGGGAAGATGGATAAATCTGGAAGGTTATTAATGAAAACACTAGTTGTTGAGCATTAAGCTTCATAACCTGAGGTTTGGGTTGTGCATAGAACTGAACCATAAATTGTGTTAATGCCACCACCATGACCAGTCCCGCCTCAGCAACTGTAACCGCCAAAACCTTGAGCAGTCAACAAAAATGGCACAAAGTTTGCCATTAAAGAGTACAATAGGCTTTAAGACCTGAACGTCATCAACAATCACAGTGATGGTCGCAATGTGTTACGATATTCAAACATGCAGAAAAATCCTTGGTCACTGTAAGTATGACGTTTCCACATTACATGCTATAGTAGGGGGAATGACAGCAGAGTAGTAGAGAGTGAAATCTGGCGATGCCTGGCTGATTTGATCCCCATATGGAACAGTAAAAGATATTTGTTCAGATAATGGTACACAGTCCACTGCCAGGGATTTTCAGTCATTGCTCAGTAAGAAGGGCATAAGGTGTTAGACCTCAACACCCAACTCGCCACTGTAGGTTTGTAGGCTCTGCTTTTTTCTGACAGCAGAGAGAAACTGGAGAACCCTATTTGACATGGAAAGGTGCTTGCTAGTAGAGAGCAATTTACCTAAAGAATTCCAGCTGTGCTGTAACGACAATGAATTTACAACCGTGGCTTAAATAAACGTTTGAAACAAAAAGGTAATTGTGTTAATCCAGACTCCAGAAGAGATTCTCAAAGAGAGAGAGTCTCAAACTGATGCCCAAGATGGCGTTTAAACAGAGTGAGAGACATATTACACGCTATCCAAAGAGAGATAGAAAAGTACCCCAGAACTTATAATATTGAAGCCCAGACACTGACCAAGATTGAGTAAACTCTGTGGTACATTACAGACCCTGTAAAGAGGCAAGTTCAACAAAACCAGTTTTGGGTAGACACTATGAAAAGAGGAGGGGACTGTCTCACTGAAAATGACACACTTACTCTGACCCCTCTCACAGAAGGTGAACACGCAGTTGGGGGGTGGGGGGGTATGCTCTAAAAACAGTATAGATTGATCTGAAATATACAATGTCTGATCTGTTGCTTAGGGTTACTGTTAAGTAAGAGGAGGCAGATTACAAAGAGTCATTACACCAATACACACTTTGATGCAGATGACGGCAAAGTACGACCTTGAGCTCCACCAGATGGACGTTACAACAGCCTACTTGAATGCTTTGATTGTGAGATCTGTATGAAGCAACCAGAGAGATTTAAGAGAAAATCAAACACTGATGAAAAGGTTGTCTGTAAAATGTTTAAGTCACTGTATGCTCTCAAACAGTCTGGAATTAGTCTGTATTATCTAAATGAAAATGGCTTTACAGAACCTAGATGACCATTGTGTCCAAAACAAAACACACTGAAATCAGGAGGATAACATTAATAATCTGGGTTGAGGATCATTTACCAGTTTTCCTACCCCGAGGATGGCAGCAGCAACTCCAATGATCCTGGAGTCGGTCTTTTTCTTCCGAACGGTGTCCAGAAGCGTGCAGCAGTGCTCCTTCAGAGCCTTGCTGCGTCAGGTGGAGAATAGTGGAGAACGATGATTCTGAAGGGGTCAAGCTGCCACAGCTCCACTGGAAGCCTAGCGACGTTCAGGACACAGGGACCTAGAAAACAGGAGACCGCGGTGTTACTCTTTGGGCCCAAAATTTAAGTGTTTTACAGTAGAAACTCCAACAATGACGGAGGCGACGACTCTCTCTGGTATTTTGAAGACCATGTTGGAGGTGTCCCGGGCTGCCTCTGCCTCGTCTTCCATCTGTGGAGTTTGAACTGCCTCTACAACAGCAACTAGATCTGACGAGGTCCATGCAGAGCGTCTGGAAATCTAGTTCCTCCGTGGTCTCCATGTTCCTCGAAGGTAAACAGAGACAGAAATTATAAATAAGACAAAGCTAATATTAACACTATAAAGTAGGGGTAGTTGCTTGACTCTCTGGGTCCAATTATGTCATGAGCTTTCAAAGCAGGACTGCATCGAAACAGCAATTTAGAGAGGCTTGTAGACTACTTACAAAAACGTAACCGTTACAACATGTACAAGACCTGATCCAAGTTGGACCATCAGTATATTGTCGCAGTTCATTTGGCTCAGACAAGTACAACACTAGACTGCAGTCAAGCATGTAATGAGGTACTTAAAGGCTTCAACTGATCATGGAATGTGTTACCAGAAGAGTGGAGAGGAACTGAAACTTGAGGCACACAGTGATGCAGATTTGGCATCAAATACAGAAGAAGCACAACAGGCTCCGGTTTTAGTCCAACTAAAGACGGTCCTCTTACTCTCTGCTCGGTCTACATGTGAAGCGGAATTAATGGTACTGGCTGCAACCATTCAGAAAAGCTTGTACCTCACAGCTACTAAATGCATGAACAGAGATCACCAATATGCACCTGTGAAAATACCTGAAGACAACCAAGAAGCAAATCGCTCTTTCCATGAACCCTGTATGGTGACAAAGATGAAGACATGTCCACATTAGACATCACTTCATTTGATCAGCACTCCATGAGTGTAAAATAACTGAACTCTGTACCACAGCAGACATGGTGGCAGATGTTATGACAATACCTGCAACTAAGCTGAAGCTGGAGAAAGTTAAGAGCTTTGTGTTTGGGATGTAATCGGGTAAGTGTTGTGCTGTGGAATGCCATGTACAGTGTGAGAGCAAGTGGGGCTTGAATCAACTGATGGGTTACACGCTAACCATTTTACACAGCAATTTACCCAAAGAACTCTTCACAACAGGGCCTTAAACAGCTGTTTGAAACCACCTCCATACGACATGCTGACAGGGAGAAAGCCTAACCTAGACTCAGTGTTAAAAGGGAATCTTTGTAAGGAATGACAAGAACAGGCCATCATACCTAGTCTACTATCCAGACACAGGGAAAGTCTTCAAACAGTGTGTTACTTAACACCAAACCCAGTCTGACCAGTCAAATGCAGCTGATTATTTCCATGAAGAGAGGCATGTACCCCCATGCTAACAGCTAACCGTGTTGATCAGACTTCAGAAGAGGTTCAAGACTCTCAAACTGATGTTCAAGAAGGCTTTTAAACAGAAGGAAACAGACACACACCATCTAAAGATAGGAAAGCACCTCGGTATTTAGCTGACCATTTAAGAAGACCAGATAATGACCGATATTTACTACTGTTACAGGGTCTGTAATGTACCACAGAGCTTTAAAGAGGCAAGGAGTAAAACAAAATCAGTTTTGGGTTGATGCAGATGACAGCACAGTATGACCTTCAGCTCCACCAGATGGACGTTACAACAGTGTGCTCACGTGGATTAATCACAAGATGTATATGGAGAGTGCTCAAACACAGGCTTGTGAAATTTCTTACAGAGAGGGTCACTGAACACCAAACCCAGACTGACCAGTCAATAGCAGATGATTATTTCCATGGGGAGAGATGTGTACCCCCATGCCAACAGCTGACCATGTTAACCCACCCAAAAAGAAGTTCAAGAGTTTCAACCTCATGCTCAGGGATGGCGCTTAAACAGAGAGAGACAGACAAAGCACACACCATCCAAAGAGGACGTTACAACAGCTGCTCGCGCCAACTGATTGTGAGATGTATATGGAGCAACCAGAGGAATTTGAATGAAAATCAAAGAGCTGAAAAAGCTTTCTGTAAATTGAAAAGATCATTGTATTCTCTCTTGACAGTGACGGCTTTAGAGTCTAGAGATCATATATATTTAACAGCCCACATTTAATGCAAGAGATGCTTGTATTCTGAAAGCCAAACCTTTTAAAGAGTATGTGGATCATCATACAACACTTACAAACATGACAGAAAGACGCGAGACTCAAAATGAGAAAGGGAATCTTTGTAGGGAACGACAAGAACAGTCCATCATACCTAGTCTACTATCCAGACACAGGGAAAGTCCCAGACAGGCCAGGTAATGGCAGCTGATTATTTCCATAGGGAGAGATGTGTACCCCTCATGCCAACAGCTGACCATTTTATTTCACCACAGAAGTTCAAGAGTTTCAACCAGATGATCAAGATGGTGCTTGAATAGAGGAAGACAGACAAAGGACATCCAATCCATAGCAGATTCAAAGAGAGATAGTAAAGCACCTCAGTATTTAGCTGACTGTCAGATATTAAAGACCAAATAATCACAGATACTGATTTCTGTTAGAGGGTCTGTAATGTACCACAGAGCTTTAAAAAGGCAAGGAGTTCAACAAAATCAGTTTTGGGTTGATGTAGATGACAGCACAGCATAACCTTCAGCTTCACCAGATAGACGTTACAACAGCCTACTTGCAGGCAAGGATTGCTGGAGATGTATATGGAGCAACCAGAGAGAATTGAAAAGACAAATACAGCTGAAAAGGTTTTCTGTAAACTGAACAAGTCACTGTATGCTCTCAAACCATCTGGAAGAACCTGAAACATGATTATCTAGATGAAAATGTCTTTACACAGAACCTAGCTGACCATCGTGTCTACAACAAACACCCTGAAAACAGGAGGATAATACTGATCGTCTGGGTTGAGCATCTCATCAATGCTGCCAGTGACAATTACTTACTCATGAAGGTGAAAAAGAGGTCAACAACATTCAAGATGAAGGATCTAGGAAAACTGAACTATTTTCTAGGTACTGAGTTGGATCAAAGTCAGGGAGCAGTAAAGAGGAGTCAAAAGAAGTACACATCAAAAGTACTAGAACAATTTGGTATGTCTGCCAAGGTCAACCCCATGTGAACAAAAGTCACAGCGAACAAGTAGCGATTCTGTTGATCCTACAAGATTTCACAAAGCAGCAGATAGATCGGCAAGGGGAGGGTGGGGGCGCATTAGGTAGAAAATTCAGGAGTCACTGTAATGAAGACCCTTATTTAAGGAACTTAAAGTTCTAATACTCATTGCAAGTTTTCCATGGCTCCATTTTTTATACATTCAGCCACGTTTGGTGTAGGTTTTATTCCTAACAATTAACTTGATCTTCAGATGGATATTGGTATGAACTTGACACACAGAGGACTCCGAATCAACTCACAGTAACTAAAACCAAGGACTGCCCTGATTTAGACTTCTTTCACAAGGAAACACTCAGGATTCAGAAAGAAGGACATCTGCGATACAAACACATCAGTGAGAACTATGCAAGTCCTGTGTCCGTTGGTAAAATTCAAATACAAAGTGTGAAGGAACCATTAAAAGAACTGGTGGTTTGTTGTGTTTTCAGTGGGTTTGTGGTGCAGTAAACAAAATAAAACTTAGTGGATGGTTCTCTCTGCATTCCTTTCTTTTTAGTTTCAAGACTACTTACAAAACCGTAACCGTTACAACGTGTACAAGACCTGACCAGTAAATTGTCACAGTTCATTCGGCTCAGACAAGTACAACAATGAACTGCAGATTTGGCATCCGGGTTTAGTCAAACTAAAGACGGTCCTCTTACTCTCTGCTCGGTCTACATGTGAAGCAGAATTAATGGCACTGGCTGTTACCATTCAGAAAAGCTTGTACCTCACACAGCTACTAAATGCCATGAACAGAGATCACCAATATGCACCTGTGAAAATACCAGACAAAAAGACAAACAAGAAGCAAATCACTCTTTCCATGAACCCTGTATGGTGACAAAGATGAAGACATGTCCACATTAGACATCACTTCATTCGATCAGTGTTCAAGAGTTTCAACCTAATGCTCAGGGATGGCGCTTAAACAGAGGGAGACAGACAAAGCACACACCATCCAAAGAGAGATAGGAAAGCACCTCAGTATTTAGCTGACTGTGTGTGAGATTCTGACCAATACTGACTACTGTTACAGGATATGTAATATTTAATATTTAAAAAGAGGTCACAGTATTGAGTTGATGCAGATGACTTTGAGCTTCACCAGATGAACGTTACAACAGCCTACTTGCATGCACAGATTGATGGAGATGCATATGGAGCAACCAGAGGGATTTAGAGGAAAGACAAATACAGCTGAAAAGGTTTTCTGTAAACTGAACAAATCACTGGATGCTCTCAAACAGTCTGGAAGAACCTGGAACAACATGTCTGATTATCCAGATGAAATTGGCTTTACACAGAAGCTAGATGACCACTGGGTCTACAACAAACCCCCTGAACACAGGGTTAGATGTTCATCATGAAGTACAGTAAGCTAGCTGTGATGCTGTTGGTTATCATGATCACAGGTGTGTATTTATTGTCTCAGGAACAGACTGGCTCCTTTACGAGTGTGTTGGCTACAGTATCTGTACATAAAGGCTCTATATAACATGACATTGAGGTCAGAAGTCCATCATGAACGCTAAAAGCCTCCACAAACTTCCAGAGGAACCGATTCTATTTCCTCCACCAATGTGAAAATCACTCCTAGGCCTTGATTCAGAGCTCTGTATTCACTAGGTTTTGATCAAGTTTCACAGGAACATCGTGAACTAAGGAGCTCATCAGTCAGAACTTCACTGACCGTGATTTCTTTAGGGGCTAGAGATCCTATATTTAACAGCCCAAATTCAATACAGGAGCTGCTTGTAGTCGGAAAGCAGAATTAATCTGAATCAATTCTAATAAAGTTGATAAAGAAGATTTTCTGACTTTACGATTATAAATCATGCGGGACACACAGTCTCCATACTGCAGGGTTTGTCTGAAACACTATGAGTGACACTGATATCTTACTTTTTAATACAAGCAGAGAAATCACAGAATTAATGCTTACAAAATCGAGGAAATCCTCTTAAACTAACCTGACTTTTTCCAAACGGGACCGAAGCCACGACGCTGCCGCTGAGGGAAACCGCCTGCCGACGTCCAGGACACGGACACCTGGAGAACAGGAGACCGTGGCGTTGCTCTTTGGCCCGAAACTTTGAGGAGTTTTACAGTAGAGTCTCCAACAATGAGAGCACCGCCCTGAGGAGCTGTACTCGGTGCCGGAGCAGGTGAAGGCGAAGTCGAAGAGCTGTGGTGGTGGAGGAGCCCTCGACTTCTCCCAAACCACGCCGACGCCACCAGACCCTCTCCGGTGCGGAAGTGGATGTGACGAACCTCGGTGTCTTCCGCTCCGGTAGCGCTGAAACTGAGACCGCCGCGTTGGAGACGTCGCGGGCTGCCTCTGGCCTCGTCTTCCGTCGGTGGAACTCGGACTGCCGGTCCAGCTGGACGAGCTCCAAGCTGAGCGTCTGGAGAGCTCGTTCCTCCGCGGTCTCCATGTTCCTCCACAGTGAAGTCAGACAAACACAGAGGACTGTACAGTAACACAGCCAGCTGCTGTAATCCTCGAGCTCTCTGCTCCCTAAGATCAATCAGACAGAGCTGAGAGTAAAGACTATAAAGGAGAGTCGGTCGCTCGACGCTCTGAGTCGACTCACGTCTCGAACAGCGGTTCAGAGTCTCGCTAATAATACCGGAGATCACGTGATCGGTGGAACCGAAGCTTCGTTACGTCACTGAAACGCAATCACGTGTCAACGCGCGTCAGTTCCCGGTCCCGCTGTAGACCCGAGCACAACCAGCTGAATATAAACTGAAATATGAACTTAAATAAAATATAAATAAATAAAATGAGTGAATTTGGTTGACTTTCATTTTAAGAGAAAATAAAACATGAACATAGTTGTTACTTTAATTTCTACTAGAGTTTAGAAGTCGTCAGCTCTTAAACTCAGGTCTCTAAATGAGTTTAATGAAGTGGACATTTGGAGTCAGATGAACTTCACACTGTGAGGTATGGCTGTGTCTCACAGTCCGACTGTGTGTCGCTGTATTAATGCGCCACAGGAGCAGCGCTTTTTTAGAGACAACAAATGAGTAATATATTGGTCCTTTCTGGTAAAATACATCATCTTACAGATATTCCACAAACAATACTAATTAAAAATATAGAGAGCTCTAAGTGAAACACTGAGATCTGCAGAAGAACAAGTAACCTAAAGGAACTAGACCAGGCGGCGGATGACTACATTTTGAGGACACGCTGATGAAGTTCAGCTCAATCAGGCTGGAGGGAGAAGGTCCGCTATCAGAGAGAGGAGAGTGAGGCTTTATCACCGGTGGAGGAAACTAGTCTGAATCCCAGCACTTCAGTGTATGTAGACTACAATAATCACTTCCATGATATTAAATAATAAGATAAAGCTCCCATTAGTTTATTGTTGTTGTAGATTGTTAGTTCATTAAGAAGGACGTTGGCAGACCTAGCTAGATAGTTAGGTAGCTAGCTCGGCTAATTAGCTGTTAGCTTTCACTGAACTCCAGCTTGACTGATTGATTGTGTTGCTCTTGGTGTGCAGGTATCCCACCAATGCAGAGTATCTCCAAGTTACCAAAGCTTTAATGGTGAAGAGCTCTTTCCTGAGGGATGTTGAGGAGAATGGTTATGTAAGTTTGTTTAAGAATGATTTTATTATGGTTGATCACAGAACAGTAGTTGGTGTAATATTGGTGGAGAGATTTGAGTAATTCTCTTTTTATGGTTGGGACTGATAACTTATGGTATCTTTGATGAAGGAATCCTGCGTTGTTGGAGAGGATGCTACGTCTGAAGCCCACATTGAGGTATCACATGAAAAGTACAGGGAGACACAACCTGATTTGTTGATTGTGAAGGACCACATGAAGAAGACCTTTGAAGACTCTTGGAAGATTCTCAGGGGTAAGTGGAATAAAGTAATGGGAGGTAAAACAGTATAGCCATCAAATGTGTATATATATAAATAATTGTATATTCATATAAATAATGGTCTTTTATAGTCTATTGTAAGATATTTATGACTGTTCTGAAGTTTTACTCTCCACTACTGCCTTCATCTCTACACTTTATTGCAACATCATAATGAAGCTTTTTTTTTTAAGCTTATTTTTTGCTTTTGTCTTACAGTGTATGATGAGGTTGATGACATCCATCCTGTGATGGTGAACATCTGTCACTGCTTCAGCTGAAACAGTGCTGGGAAATTTCCTCTAAAGGACTCCTAGATGATCTTCAAGAGATGCTCAGCAAAAGTGTAAGCACACCATTTTCATCTCCACCAGCGGACCTACAGAAGACTCTTAAATTCAGTGATGCTCTCAGAGGTGTACAGGTTCAAGGGAAGGTGTTTCAGTATATATCTAATATTACACTAAATTATGTAAGTATTCTCTTGATGATGTTGGTGTAACAGGCCGTCTGCTTACTGAAGTGATTCCATTGTTTTGGAAAGTCACGTACTTACTAAACATAGACACTGTGTGGGTTCTGTGTGGTAAACTGTTGCTTCTGGTTTCTGGTGGGTGTTTTTCTTTTTAATAAGGCTGATATTCTCTTATATAAGTGGAACCTACATTACGTACATTTTGCCATGTCAGGAGGAAATATGATTTTTTTTTTTTTTTTAAGCTTGTATTATAAAACATTTTTACTTAGTTTCATTGTTTTATTTGCTGTTAATGTCATATTGTAATGGTATGGAGTGCAAATTCTTTTTAATGTCATCTCCATAAACATTGTTAATTTTATTTCTTCCTGTTGCTCTTTCAGTTAATGCTAAAGTTCAATATGTTTTCTATTTACTATAAATAAACAGTATAGAAAGACATTTTGATCATGAGTGGATATTTCTGCTACTCTTTAGTCACTATAGGCTCCAGAATGGCTTGTCACTGGGGTGGTACCTCTAAAAGCACATGCTGGTACCTTTTGGAGAGGGGACACAGTTGTATAGTTTAAAGGTTTATTTTAGCCTCTTGGGGAACTTAATAGTACCTTAACTGGTACAAGAAACATTTGTACAATAAAGTACTTGTGCTAAAAGGTTCTCTTGTACTCTCTTAAGTCCAAATGTCCTTAGTGTGTATGTGCACTATATAAGAGAGAAGCCCTCAACTGACTACACAATAGAAACATCTATATCATCCTTATGCTGTTCAGCCACTTGTGCTCCGCCACCAGACCTGGATATCAACACCTGCATTTGTAATTGGGTCCTGGGACATCCTAATAAAAAAGACCCCAGTATGTGTGGTTGTCTAGTTCTGTGTCCTCCAGACTCTCTGTGACCGTGGAATTTGGCAGCTCCGCTGTGGCAGACTGAGGCTCTGCAAAATGTTCAGGACATCACATCTGGCACAAGGTCCCCTTCCATGAGAGACGTTCCTCACCAGCACTGTGTGTGGAAGGAGATCGCAGCTTCATTAGGGACACCTTTCACCCCAGCCACACACTGTATAACCACCTACCATCCAGGAGGAGATGAACAAACCAGTGAGATGAGACTGTCAGTGTTTGTGTTGTAATATTTCACATTAAAATATTCAAATCTAGGACCGTCTACTTAATCTGCCTCTTAATCTGGCACTTGTAAAGCCATCACTAGACAATATGACGGGAACGACATTCTCTCATTTCTTGAAAAAGTTGTCAGTAGTTTAGTGTTCTGATGGATTTTAGTTCAGTTCATGAAGTAATGTGAAGGAAAGGACACTCTCCCTCTCTATGGAGTTCACTTTTATAAAGCAAAAACACACAACAACAGCTTCTGCACTCTAGAGTCTAATACAGTGTCTTTAATATTCTCTAATTCACTCACTATTAAGGGCACAAAAGCCGTTTACTCGAATAGAAGAGTTCACTTTTATATAGTGAGAAGGAATCCCTTTGGAATTGACCTCATGGATGGAGCTTGGATGTCACCATGTGGTCAAACAGTTAAACTGCAAGAGTTTTAAATAGATGCACATATTGACATATTGACAAAATCAGAATAAATTGAAAACATTAAAAATCTGTTTTAACAGCTTTTAGCTGTTGAGTCTTTTTAACAAAACTAACTGTAAAATAAAGTAATCTTTACTGACAAAAATAGCAGAATCTTCTGCAATTTAACAAAAAGACTTTAGTTATGCTGATCTATCTCTGCCAAATACATCAAATACTGTCAATAATGCATTTAAAATTTAAGAACTGCTAGAAAACATGTGAGCAAAGACTGCCTACCTTATGAGACGGTATAAATGATATTTGAAAAGATTTGAACTTTGACTTTATTGATGCATTTGATTCATTTAAAGATTGCATTCTTCATTAAGTGAATTTCTACAAACTGTGTAAAACCACAGAGTCAAATTTTAAAAAGTTATTACCTGTGATTTATTCTTACATTTCTAATATTTAAATCAAGCATAAATGACCCATCCCCACATTCCCCAATACACACATAAAGGTATTACAGTCCAGCTGTGCAACATATTGGGTGCAGATTCCTACCAGAGCCCCACAGATAGAAAATGATGACCCACCAGTCACAGCAGACATATGACTCTCCCATCATAAAGCTATGAACTCTGCAAGTGTTTTCGGTTCTGGTGGACAGGTCGTACGCTCGCTCACCTGCTGTTTGTTTATTTGCTCTCTTATTACTTGAAAAAATTACTTGTTACTCCTCATCCTCAGTTGCTATTCATTCATCTTTGCTTTTGTTTATTTCTTTTAGCTAGTTGTTATTGTAATCTTTGTGCCAACTGCGACCTCTTTCTTCACATTCCTTCGTCTCACCATCCGTCGATTGTGTTTCTGTGTGTGTGTTTACCTCGAGGAACATGGTGACCGTGGAGGAATGTGCTCTTCGGATGCTCAGCAAGGAGCTTGCCCTGCTGGACCGGCAGATCCAGTGGCTGTTGGAGAATCGGGGCCGAGCTCCACCAACAGAAGACGAGGCTGGAGGCCGTCTGCACCGTGGTTCTCCACGTTGGAACAAACAACGTCTCGGCAGCGAGGTTCTGAAGTAGCACTTCCACACACTTCTGGACACCGTCCGGAAGAATATAGACACCAGGATCATCGTCTCCGGCCCCATGCCCACGTACAGTCGAGGGAGCGAGCTGTTCAGCCGACTCTCCACTGCTGGCTTTGGGATTGGTGCGTCAGCGTTGGACTTCTTAGACATCTGGCAGAGGTTTCGGGAGCATCCAGCCCTCTACTGTAGAGATGGGCTTCACCTGAGCCGCCTGGGGTCTGACGTTCTCTCTGGGAACATCAGGAAGGGGGTACACCACGACTGACTGGCTCTACCCAGTCATACCACTCAGATAGGTGAATTAGTGAGTGGCCAGGTAAGTGTTTCACTCTGCCATTTCTTGGATGGTGTGGGAAATAGTAATTTACCAGTATCACTCTCATATAGCTTATCAGAGAAACCCTGCAGTATTGAGACTGTGTCTGTCCCTCATATAGTCTGCAATCGTAGACGTTCAAAAATCAATTTTAACAACCTGATTAGAATCAACATTAGCGCTTCGTGATGTCTGAGTACTAGCAACTCCCGCATTAAGTTTGGGCTGTTAAACGTACGGTCTCTAGCACGTAAAGCTGTCATTGTCAATGAAATTATTAATGTAAACCCCCTCAGTTCACTGTGTCTTTGTGAAACGTGGGTTAAACCTAATAAATTATTGCTGTGAATGAATCGACTCCGCCAGGCTTTAACTACTGCAATTATCCACTAAGGTCTGGTCGTGGCGGCGGCATAGCCTCAATCTATGATTCAGTTCTAGGTATAATCCTAAACTCAGGTTATGAATCTAAATCGTTTAAATTGCTTACTCTTAAAGTGGCAGGCTTTTCTCCGGCTTCTAGAAAGCAGCACCCTTTTCTGCTTATTACAGTCCATCGTCCTCCTGGACCTTATACAGATTTTCTTAGTGAAATTGCTGACTTCTTTTCAGAAGTAGCTGTCTCTACTGATAAGGCTTTGATTGTTTGAGATTTTGTTATTCACTTTGAAAAGACTCAGGACCCCCTTAGAACTGGGTTTAAATCAATCCTAGATGCTTTGGGATTTATTCAAAATGTTATAGGTCCAACTCATAGATATAGGTCCAACCATACACTAGACCTAGTTCTGACCCTGCGTATTGAAACAGAAAATTTAGTAAGCATTTCTCAGCCTGACTCTGACATTTCTGACCATTACCTAATCATGTTTGTGGTCTTAAACCAGGATATCCGACTGCCGCCTTGCTTTATGAGCAAACGTACCGTAACAATGTCTACAGCTAGTGTATTTATTTATAACCTTCCAGATTTAACCATCTCCAGCCCATCTCATCATATAGATCTTGAGCATGAAACAGATGATCTGCTGTCTGTGCTCCGCTCTAATCTTGACAATGTTGTGCCAATTAAGATTAAACAAATTAGGGAGAGAAAGCTAGCGTCTTGGTATAATGACCATACGCATACTCTCTACAGCTTGAATGGCATCATAGTCATGCGGAATACAAAAAAGCTTTCATTAAAGCCAAATCGTCATACATCGCACCACTAATAGACAATAACAAACACAACCCCAGATTCCTTTTTAATACTGTGAATAAACTCACCAGCAGTCACAGACAAACTAACTCAGCCATTCCTGCTGACATTAGCAGGATAAAATTGAAAACATTGGACTAAAAATTCATAGTCAGTCCCTGACCACTGCAGTGAATGTTGATGAATGGTGCACCAGCTGTAATCCACACTCTGAATATTTCCATCCGGTTACTACAACACAGTACACACAGTTGTTTAAACAGGTTCTGCCTAGGGTTAAACAACCAGTACTGGCCATAGTTAACTCTTCCCTCAACATTGGCTACGTACCTAAATCCCTTAATTCAGCAGTTATCAAGCCTATTCTCAAAAAACCTAACCTTGACCCCAATGAGTTTGGTAATTATAGACGAGTCTCAAATCTCCCCTTTATAGCCAGGGTCCTAGAAAAAGCAGTGTTTCAGCTGCTGTGCACCTCCCTCCACAACAGTAGCATTTACAAGGTCTTTCAGTCTGATTTAGACCCGACCACAGCATTGAAATAGTGTTACTAAGAGCCACAAATGACCTCCTCATTTCATTTGATAGGGGCTGCACTACTATTGTGCTGCTTGACCTTAGTGCTGCCTTGGACAGAGAAGATCATGCAGTTCTGCTTGACAGGCTTGAAAATACTGTAGGAATTGAAGGATCTGCCCTCGCTTATCTAACAGATCGCCACCAATGCGTTTACTTAAATAATGAATATTCTTACTACTCAAAAGTAAGATATGGTGTTTCTCAGGGATCAATCCTGGGTCCGCTACTGTTTACTCTTTATATGATGCCGCTGGGCAAAATAATCCGTAAACATGGTAACAGACTGTCTTAAAGAACTGGATGACTCACATCTTTCTTTTGCTAAATCCAGAAAAAACAGAGGTCTTACTTATTGATCCAAAAATGCAAATATTGATGTAGATTTAAATGGATTCTCAGTCATACCTAGTAGCACTGTAAAAAAAACCCAGGAGTTGGTTTTGACTCTGTCCTCTCATTTGATGCACACATCTGTTACATAGCTAAAACAGCCTTCTTCCACCTATGTGATATTGCCAAACTGTGTAAATTGCCAACTTGCCAAAAGACCTCCTTACATGACACAGAGAAGCTGGTGCCTGCATTCATAACATCAAGATTGAATTACTGCAATGCCCTTCTGGTTGGAAGTTCATGTAAATCATTAAAAAAGCTCCAACTAGTTCAAAATGCAGCTGCTAGAGTTCTCACTAGGGCTCGAAAATTAGACCACATTAGTCCCATTCTCTTGTCCCTGCATCGCGTACCACTTCATTCACAGGATGCTGCCCTTCCGTCAATTCCTCGCTTTAGGAGAATCAGCGCTGGAGGAAGAGCTTACTCTTATTTCTCTTCTATCTCTTATTAAGGCTCCCCAACTCTGGAACAAACTTCCTATTGGTGTTCGCATATCTCACCCACCCTCACCCTCAGTACCGGAGCCCCTCAGGGCTGTGTCCTTAGCCCTCTGCTGTACTCGCTGTACACCTCAGACTGCAAAGCCACTTCCAGCTCCACCAACATCATTAAGTTTGCTGACGACACAGTTGTGGTGGGCCTGATCTCAGGAAATAACGAGAAGGTCTACCTGGAAGAGATTAGAACCCTGGAGATATGGTGCCAGGATAATAATCTCCAGCTAAATGCCAGCAAAACGAAGGAGCTGATTGTGGACTTTAGCAGGAAACAGCAGAGGAGCTACCAACCTGTCCACATCAGTGGAACAGCAGTGGATAGGGTAGAAAGCTTCAAATACCTTGGAGTGACCATCTCTCAGGACTTGTCATGGAGTTGCCACATCAACACCATAACGAAGAAGGCTCGTCAGCGCCTATACCACCTGAGACGACTGAGGGACTTCAGACTGCCCTCCAAGGTACTACGATCCTTCTACTCCTGCACCATCGAGAGCATCCTCACGGGGAACATCACAGTCTGGTTTGGGAACAGCACCAAGCAGGACAGGCAAGCGCTACGACGAGTGAGACGTTCAGCAGAGCGAATCACTAGGATGGAGTTTCCTGACCTGCAGTCCATCTACAAGAAGCGGTGTTGGACCAAGGCCAAAAAGATTGTGAAGGACCCCAGTCATCCCAACAATGGACTGTTTTCTCTGTTGCCCTCGGGGAAACGCTTAAGAACCCTGAAGGCTAACACAGAGAGAATGAGGAGGAGCTTCTTTCCACAAGCCATCCGTGCCCTGAATGGGGACAGGGACTAGGACACTAAATTAAAATATCTACATACACAAACTGGACCCTCACTCACTACAATACACAACCATGGCGGAAAACACACTACAGACAATAACGAAAATATTTCTTTTTAACTCACACATACACTCACATACAGATAAATATATATATATACACACACACACAGACACGCACTATTGCATCTGTGTATATATATTTGTATTTTTTTTTTTTTGCTTATATTTCTATATTTCTATATTTTCATTTTTTATATTTAATTTTTTTAACTTAAATGTAACTTATTCTATTTTTATTTTTTATTTTATTTTTCTTTTGCACTTTTGCACTTTACTTCATTAAGTTAAGGTTTAGTTAAGTTTAAATGTAGATCTTTTTTGTATAGCTTTGATGTGGGCAGACTGTCATAAAAGCATTTCACTGCAAGTTATACTGTGTATGTGACAAATAAAATTTGATTTGATTAGTTGTCAGTTATAACCATCAAAATTAAAATAAATAAAACTTGAAATATATCAGTCTTTGTGTAATGAATGAATATAATATACAAGTTTTACTTTTTGAATGGAATTACTGAAATAAATCAACTTTTTCATGATATTCTAATTTTATGACCAGCACCTGTACATGACTCAACTGAAGATGTTCAGAAATCAGGTTCTGAATCTTCTTGATTCAGACTGCCTTCCGAACACCCACTGCTCCTGATTCAGTCCCAGAGAGGAGCTTCATTGGTGGAGAGACCTCCCTGCTGTTCCATGGCCTCAGTATGGATTACTCTCCAGTCCTCCGGTCCTAGGCCGCTAAATCAAGCAGTGTCTATGCTGACATGCCAACAGAGTGTGGGAGCTCAGGTCCGTATCACTGAGGCCACCGGGACAAGCTTCACCCTCCATATTGAACTGGACACCAGTGGAGAGCCGGTGCCTGAGGTGAAGAACATTCAACCACTGCACTTTAATGATCACTTCTCTTGTAAATAAATGTAAGTTTTCTCTCAGAACAGATGTTTAATCATGAGCTGCATGAAGAATTGTACAATGAAATGCAGATATTGTTACATTTTACTGTAAAAAGATTTTCAGGGTTGTCTAAAACTAACCTACTTTCAAATCTTCCAAGCGTTTCATTTTCGCAATAAAATAAAAATAAAAGTCACTAACACAAACAAATCTGCAACATAAAATGCTTTTTAACTGGGAGCTAAAATTACTGTCTTACATTAATTCCCACTTCCACTTTTATTTTGTTTGTTGATCCAAAAATGTGTGTGAAAACTGATTAAGGGAAAACTGATCTACTTTTGTTATACTTTATTGTTGCTACATTACATATCCTTGGGTTTCAAATTTTAAAGAAAAAAGGTATTGGAGTTTTATTAATCTTTTATATTATATAACTTTTATATTAGCGGGGTAATTTATTAACACAGTAAATTTCTGAATTTAAAGTTATTCATTTTTATTAACTTAATTGTTGCTTAGCAAATACCTTAAACTACCTTAAGCTAAATCAATTATTTATTTCAATTATAGTCAGATTATTTGATTGTAAAAATAGTTGTTTGTTGCAGCCCTAATCTGCTGCAAAATAAACATTTTATTTTAATTGAAGTGTTTGTCATTATTGAACAGTATGACTATTACTCTATTGAGTGTCACCCAGAATGTAATAGCTGAATCAAGAATGGCTATTCGTTTAAATTACAGCAGACTTTTTGAGTTTGCACAATTTAAGTGTTCATCAACTGAACAAGCACATAGTGAACGTTGGCTCAGTTTGAGCTAGATCTCATTTTTCTTTCCTGTTAGAATTTCTGTTA
Source organism: Salminus brasiliensis (assembly GCF_030463535.1). Lineage (NCBI taxonomy): Eukaryota > Metazoa > Chordata > Actinopteri > Characiformes > Bryconidae > Salminus > Salminus brasiliensis. Next base: position 13,665,237 of record NC_132898.1, on the reverse strand, counting down.
AAGTTACCAGTTTTTTCAGAATTTATTAGTGTGGTCAGTTGGTTAAAACATACTAGCTTGTTCAGTAAAATAAGGTTTTAGTCACCAGCAGAACTTATCAGTTACTTTTTTACTTGAGAAGATAAATTAATTTTACAGAATTTTAGAAGGCCTCTTAGGAGCCGTTTATAATAGTCCTCTACATTCAACATTGCTCAGTTTCTGACAGGACTGCTGTCTGAACATAGATCATGCACATGAGTGTTCATGCTGGTCTATATAGCCATTGCACTAATAACTGTACTTTACTACCTCACTGGACTCTATTTATTACACATTGCACAATTTGCACACTACCGTCAATTATTTATTATTCTCTGGTCTGTACTGTGTTGTGTTGTCTGTCCACACTTGTTTGTTTGTGTTGCACTTGTGTCTTGTATGCACTGTCTATGTTGCACCATGGTCCTGGAGGAACGTTGTTTCGTTTCACTGTGTACTCTGTATGTAGTTGAAATGACAATAAAAACCCACTTGACTTGACTTGTTACCTGAACATTGAATTAGAAAAATATTGGCATGAAATGTTCATTTGTTCGTTAAACCCATATAAAGTGTATAAAGTACTTGGTTAGGAAAAGTCAAATGTACAACTTGTCCACACTGTAAACCCGAATAAGTTCAGTTAACTCAAATTTTTTGAGGAAACTGATTACCACAAACTATTTAAGTAGACAAACTCTATTATTTTAAGTGCAAAGAATATAACATTTTTATGTGCACTGAAATTTATAAACCTTATTATCTTATACTCAATATTATTACATTTTTAGAACTATTTAAATTCAGTCTAACTTTACTTAAAATAACTGTATATGTTGTACTTAATATTTAAATGTTTTCTTAACTATACTAAACTACTTTTAATGAACTCAAAAAATGTATACTGTAATAGTTTGGAATACTCAAAAAGTTGTATTAAGTTTAAATTAAAAATATTGTGTCAGACACACTTTTCATTTACTCAAACATTTCAACTAGAAAATACTCATACTTGACTAATACTTTACTTAAAACATTTGAGGAAACTAATTACCACAAAGTAATTGAGTTAACTTAACTCAAAATACCTTCACAAAAAATAAATATAAAACAAGGAAACGTTAATCTGCTAAAATTAACGTTTTATTTTAGCAAATCAGTAACCAGGATGCAAGTCATAAACCACTCATTTCAACAAATATATAAAACCCATTCTGAGGTACAATAAAACTTTGCTGAAGTCAAAACACATTACACCATTTAAACCAAAAAAAAAAAAAAAAAAAAAAAATGTATGGCTTTGCATAGGCTTGTCACAATAATCACATTGACTAATGGTACAATGGGTTTAATGAATAAAGCAAATGAGGAGCAAGTATGTCAGCTTTTTTGGTTTCATTTTATTTGCTTAACTTGTGCATAATGAGTATTTACTTATATTCCACTCACAAATTCTTAATATTAATAATTATTAAAAGTACATTGCTCTTTAAAAGGGTTTAATTGCATTATCATGCCATTATATTATCATTATATCTGTCACATACATTTGCCTTAAAATAACTTATTATTTTACTATTGCAATAATCTTTGGGCCAGTATATAGTACAATACATTACAGCAATCGTGACAGGCCTAGCCATGTATTAATAGGGCTGCTCTGCATACAATAAACTGAAAAAATATTCCATAAAATACAATAAAATAAAATATAGTATTAAACAAAATATGTTAAGCATGTTTAGTTAAGCCCTTAATGCTTAGTAATGTGTACCTGTGCAGTAACAATTCTGTGTACAATGGCTTACCACAACAGCAGGTTTATCTAACAGAGCATAGAAAGGTGATGCTTCAACAGGAATTTACAACAGGCAGAACCTACAAAAGTCCCATCAAAAGGGAGTGTATCATTCGCCAATTACACCCTCCCTAGCAGATCATTTTTTAGATTTAGCAGCCTGGGTGTTAGTGGTTTAAAGTCATCCAAGCCCATAATGACTTTCTGAATGAAGTGGAAGGTGTGGATCAGTTTTTTTGGATAGCAGATGTTTAATGCATACATTAAACCAAGTAACATGAGAAAAGCATCAGCCAAATAAGAAAGGTCATTCAGCACAATGTCACCTTCCAGCACAATGGCAATCCTTGCAGGGCTGAATTGAACAGGGGAACTTGGGTCTTCATTCACCATGGTGAGAAGACCAACTGCCAAGTCTGCGATGTCCGGTTCACTCTCTTTCTCAGTCTGAAAAATAAATTAAACAAAAACAAACAAAATAGTAAACACACATACAACAATAATTCCAATCTTTGATTTCTTTCTTCCAACTTATGCTTTCTTTCCAAAGCAGAACAAGCATACAAGATTCAGTGGTGTTGGTGGGATGTCTTCAAATGTAAAACATGAGGGTTATAGATTTTTTAATATTTTTGGTTAAGTAGTGGCACAAAGTGTCCCAAGACATAAAATTGAACAATTACTGTTGAGAGCAAAAATACTTCTTGTACTGAAATAAAAGGACGCCATTTATTTCAGTAATAATATATGGTGACCATTTAATAAAAGGGTATCCTGCAACTTTTGACTAACCCTGTACATATTTAGTAACTTACGTTCCAAGTCCTGAAAAAAGCAGAGTCATCTTCACAAAGGAACACAGGGAGGGCTCGAAGCGCAGCAGTACGTCTGTGGTTTACATCACATTGCTCCTGTAAATAGATGTGAAACTCTTTAGATTAGATGAGGGAATGAGAAGAAACAAATGAAGAGTAAAACAACAGAAGCAGCAGTAGATGCAGGATAGGAAGAAACAGGGGAAGCAGAAGAAAAAACAGAAGAAGCATAAAATTTGTGCAATATCTTTGTTAAAATTAATACTAAATGTGGTCACATACCAGAAGATCATAAGCACTAAATATGCTCCTCAGAGCTTCCGCAGTCTTGCCAGTACGTGCAGCCTTCTGCCGGTAGACAGCCAATAACCTCGGTGTATGTTTGTCCAACTCTGCATAGAACTTGCTTCGCAAGTTGATATTTGTGATCCTGTGAAATTCTGCACAAACCTAAACATTCAGGCATAGAAATACAAATAAGATTAATGTTCAATTGTATAATTTGTTGTTTTACAGTACATTACAATCTGCATTTAAAATTTGTTTATAAATTGGAATTCCTATCACATCACAAACCTTGGAGTACAGAAGATTGCAATAAAGAAGTTTTCAATAAAATTTTCTAGAAATCTGATTCTACAAATACCAGTATGAGGATAAATGTAACAAGAAAGTTAAGAAAAAGTTACCTGTGACTCTATTCGAAGCGCAGACCAATTTTCCAGAAGGTCCTTGACAGATTGGGATGGGTTGTCGGCAATTATTTGTTTCCGGCGTAATGCATATGTAGTTTGCATTAGTCTCTCTATCATCTGTAGATTTTTATCCATCTTTGATACTTCTTCTACCACTTGCACTCTTAGTCGCTCCAGACTTGAGGCATCCTCTCCTCTTGGGAAATTTGGTAGATAGTTCACCTCTGCTCGACGAGGTCTTTTGATGTTGCAGTGGGGTGACTCACTCTCTGGGTTATTTCGGCTCCTCTTACCAGAGTTAACAGCCACCTCATCACATCCAGACCTGCTCAGCTTGGTGCGATAGTTACCCATCTTAAATTTTAGGCTAATCTTCCAGCCATACCACCCACAGTGACTTCCTGGCTCTGTAAGGCAAGGATGTTTGGTAACCATCATCCTCATCATCTAATGTGTCTTCATTTTCAGATGGTCCCAACCCCTCACACAGGTCAACATTTTCCACAGAAGAACCAGCAGCACTTAGGCCTACAGAGTCTTCATCAGTAGAGACATGATTAAATAGATCTGCACTACTAGAGTCTCCATGTGTTCTGCTTTTGTGAGCATTAAAGGAAGTGTACACATTAGTACTATAGGCACAGCTCTTATATGGACATGTTACCATTTCATGGGTCCTCAAATGCCCTCTTAAATGAGTGAATAGTGTTTTCTCTGAAAAAGGCTGCTTAAACCCACACAAGGGACATGTATACACCACTTGCACTCCTTGTCCCCCTTGACTTGTCCCTTTTGTGTTTTTGTGAATCCTTGAAAGATGAATTTTAAGTGCATTGAATGACCGAAATGTGCAAATACACGAGTTGTAAAGACATGGCAAAGGACAGACTTTTGAATAGTGGTTATGTTGCAAGCGGTAATGACAAAGTAACTTGCCACGAGTATCAGAGAAGGCATCACATAACCTGCATTTCCACTCCATATCTGCCATTATAAACCAACTGACAAAACGACAGGCAAGTGACAAAAAGCTAATACTTGTTGAGGTAGGAGCTCTATATTTCTAAAATTTCTGTTATATTTCTCTCTGCTCTAAATTTGCTTTACAAAATTAGCACTTAATTAACTCATATTATACTTACCTATGCAGTTATGTTTTAGGGGCTGGACACGTTCATCTTTAGTGTACCCTCCTGTTCATGCACACACAAATACAAATCTCTTTGACAATGCAACAAATGTATCAATGTGTACACAGTAGTCAATGTCAGAGAATAATGATTTTGTTTGTAATGATAAAAAAAAATCAAAAGCACCAATGAATTGCATTTACATCTACGTTATCTGCTCTTATCATTAAATCCTTAAGCATGCAAAATAACAAAACATTTCAGAAGCTAACTACATCGACATTAGGCAATTTTAAATGAACACACAGCAAAAACAATTAAAGTTTAGACTCTGCTTTCATGGCCTTTCCACTATCAATCTCTAGCTAAACCTCTCTATTCCACTGCATTTTCTGTTGTCAGTGCAGGAATATCAAACTCACTCAAACTAAATGTGAATATGGGAAATACAAGTTTAAACACACTGTAAAGTACCAAGAAAATAACTATAGTTTAACCAAGTTTAGACATTAACAACTATTATGGGTATTTAGATGTAAAATAACGTTACCTAATTAGCCTAACTTAAGTTAACTTTCTTCTTTAACGTTGGCTAGCTAGCTAGTTAACTAACCTAGGTTAGGTACTAGCTTAGCTTTTACATCTCTTACTTGCAACCTGCACTTTATAGCTGCTGCTCTTCAAGCACATGTAACTTTATTAGCACATGTAACCTTTATTTTCATTTTTTTTTTTTTTAATTGTAAAAAGGAAAGTTTACTTTAATTTTTTTTACTTCAACTTATATTATTATACTTTATTTACTTTGTATATACATATTTTTTATTATTATTTGTTAATTTCTTTTTTGTTATCTTTATCTATTGGTGAATGGAGGGACAGAAAAGTAAGAATTTCATTGTACAGCGTAACTGTCTGTTTCTGCTGTGCATATAACAATAAAACTCTTGAATCTTGAATCTAGCTTAGCTTAGCAAGTTAGCTGTTCCCCATTACGACAAGCCAAGTTACAGGCAAAGTAAACGGACAAACTACCAGTTTTATTTACCTCAAAAACGAACTACAATTAAACTATTTTTAAATATACTCACCAAATTACACTTCCAAGCATGAGAGCAGCAGCCACAGTAAGGAGAATGAAGACCGCTGGGACTTGTGTTGCACTATGAGAGTTCAGCAGGTCAGCAGCGCTCGCGCTCTCTCCCTCCAGGTGCTGTTAACGAGGCGCGCGAGATGGAGTTCAAAAAACGTGCGCGCACTTCAAAATAGCTCCCCTTAATAAAAAAAACATCACTTGCCGCAAATTATGCCAGTGTTTAGAACAAAAACATGTACTTATCCAGAGAAAGAGAGTAAATTAACTGTTTCTTTTTTAAAAACTGCTAATAAACTTATTTTCCCTCACCAACCGCACTGTCCGCCATGTTTGTTCAGAAATCCCAGTATGCTAATTAGACGGCTATAACCAATGGGCATGCAGGAGCGCATTGCGTCAGACGCTCCGTAAATATTAAATGAAAAACAATGAGTTTAGTGATTGTCTTTACTTGAACACATTGAGCTTGTTGAGATTAAAACTTGAATATCGTTCTATGAACTTGAATGTTTTAAGCTGTTTGAACTGTTTTGCAGTTTTGCTTACAAATAGAATAATTTTAATGAGTTCACCACACTGTCAGGGAATACAGTGCAGGGACAGACTGGCCATCTGGCATACCAGGCGTTTTCCCTGTGGGCTGACGTGTTGTTTGGGCCGACAGTCTCAACACTTTTTATGATTTATGTATTGGTCTGACCAGCCAATAAACCAGTAGATCTGTGGGCCGATTGACACTGGGCTGGCCCAGTCACTCCTTTTGCGCTGGTCCTGCCTGTCAGTGCAAGAGTTTCCTAAACACCGGCCCTTAAAACACGCTTCCAAATGCAAATATTTGCAGTTATTCCAAAAGTCTTTTTACTGTTCTACCACAGTGTTGTTGTTTTGTTTACTCTATTTTTTGTTTATTCTGCATTCTAATAATTTTCATCATTTTAACTGTATTTGTGTTTGCAGTTATTCTAAGTGTTTTAGACTGTTCTAAGACAGTGTTGATTTTACTGTATTTATATGTAAAAGTATATTTACATAAATTATTTGATGTGAATATGACGTTGTGTTTTGTTAATTTAATATTAATTATATTGACTGTAGTGGCCACATGGAGCCAAGTAGCCAGCTAAATAACGTAAGCTAGTAGTGGTCTGGCTTTGCTTTTATCACAGTTGCCACTTTATTCTGGGGTGTTATTTCAAATCGTATTGTTACTTGCCGCGAGTTGAGATGAGTGATACGGGAGTTCCCGTCATTCTTACTAGCAGGATTTAATGTGCTCTCTCTTTCTGCTCTCCTTTTTTGTGTCTCTCTTTAGATATGCACTGAGTTTGAAAGGATAGCAGCAGTCAAGCTGAAGAGGCAGTTTTATTGTGTATTGGACATGGCTGCACCATAACTACTCAAACTGTACAGGATGAGAAGGCAAGCATTTGCAGAGAATATGCAGAAGCTTCTTGATGAGCTTGATGAACAGGTGTGTGGCTTAACCTAACTGTACCTGCTTGCTATAGACAAGTAGTTCTTTGGGCTTTGATAGCGAGTGAGACTGCCGTCATGCATATTAAGGAAATGTTAGAAATGTAGTAGAAATGTGTTCTTGTGTGTGTTTGTAGGGTTTTTTTGTTGTTGTTTTTTATTACACAGAGGAAATTGTTATGCCCCAAAACACTGCTGCACTGAAAGGTCTTCCACTATTCTTATGAGAGGTGCATGCAAATACTGTTCTGAGGACCTGCTTGATAAATTTAAATATTTTCTTATTTTAATTATGCAGTCATTCATGTTCTTTATCACAGCTACTGATGAATGTCCAGCTGCTTCTTTGTCTTTTAAAACACTGTTCTGTTCTCTACTTCAGCTTAAATGTTGCTGTGGCTCTAGTTTTACACTCACCCTATTCCCCTACGAATGACCTTGGGTGAATGTAATGAGGCATCTGTTACTGTGCAGTAGAACAACGTAGAACAGGACTCTGTTCAGTTTCACCCCCATAGCAGAGGCAGTGAAACCCCTTGTTCATTTCCTTGATCATTTTCTCCTCTTAATGTGTCTAACAGAGCACTGATGAAGAACAGAAATACACGAGATGTGAAGGTGGCAATCACAACGGTCCTTGAAGATGATTGAGGTGCTTAGTGTTCTCCTCCAGATGTGATTAGCTTCGCTATCTTGCTTAAGGAGAATGTTGTTGTGGAAGGCATCAGTGATCTGCCAAGTGCATTTCTTCTCTCTTTGAGCTTTTTTATGCCCTTTTTAAGGACCCCAAAGAGATGAGATACAGTTTTGAGGGAATCCAAAGTGTCTTTTCAGGGCTTGGAACCAGTTTCTCAGCAAGGGTACTGTCTTTGACAAACAAACTTTTAGTCTCCTGATCTGTTGAGCCAAGACTGTGTTAAAGGCCAAACCACACCACCACATTATTCAGTGTCCACCTTTCAGTGTTTGATGCCTGAGCAGATATTGAAGGGGCAGATGTCAGTGTCCTTTTTCGAAACTGCATTCTTGTCTAGTTGCCCTGACTCTTAAAGCACTTCCACATGTCTGTAAATATGGGCCTGCTTTCTCACAAAAATATTGTTTGTAGCTGTTGGGAATGTAAAATATGGCCCAATTAATAAATTAATAAAAACCATTGCTCTTTAAAATGAACAATAGGACAGTCTGCCAATATTAACGTTTATGCTAAAAAATTAAAGAAGTATATTAAACACTGATTACAGATACAAGTAAAATCAACCTTACTTTAGATGCAGTTGGATTGTTTTGAAGTTTTCTTTATGGGAAAAAAAACACTTTGTGTGTTTAAGATGGTGGTAATTTGAAGTTTCTGCAGATTGAGTTTCATGAGGATGATTGGGCTATAAATACCTGGGGGTGTGCAACAGGATGATTGGCTAAAAAGAGTGATTGCATTTAGGTGTTTTGAAGGCCATGGTGTGAAGCATAAAGTAAAATTTGCAGGTGTATGGAAGCAGATGGTTGTACAAGTCTACCAGCAGTGGTTAAATCCCAGTCAACAGGAAATTCTCGCTATTGTTGAGCACAAGCGAGCAAAGGTCCCCTCAGAGCGTTCTTCCAGAAGTGGGTTTTAAAGGGCCTGCGTTGACTTTAAGAAGCAATTCTTGTCTGGAAGCAAAGTGATTTTCAGTCACGAGCTGTGATAAATGCTGGCGGTCCCTGTCAGAGAATTTCCTGGGACTGGGATTTTTACCACTGCTGGTAGACCATTCGCAGATGATCATTAAATAAAATGAACAATGCAGGAAGCAGTATCACCATCTTAATGTAGTGTTCAGTGTGGCTTCATGTACTTTTTTCATTTTGTAAAGTCATAACCACATGATTGTGGATTCTCGTTGCTGTGAGTTAGCTCTGTTACAGCCTCTGTCCAGTTTGAGTTGTCAGGTTTTGATTTTGCTCTCTGGTTCTGTCCATTAGATTGCTGTTCCCCCGGTTTTGCTTTGCTTTGTTGTGTCTGTTTACTTTTGCCCAGGTTACATTAAAGTCTTGCATCGTCCATCCCTGCAAGTGTTTTCTTGTGTTCAGTGCCACGTCTGACCAGGCCTGACAGTAACTAATAAATGATATATTATTATTATTGTTGTTGTTGTTGTTGTTGTTGTTATTATTATTGAAAACATCTGTATCATGAAAACATTACATCTGTAATACATGAAGGAAATTATTATTGAGGTTGTCATTATTTATTAACAACAATAATAATAATGGTAATATTTACATACTTAATGTGCTAAAATGTGTTAAGATGAGATAATTAGCCTTGTTAATAAGTGAGGAAATGATAGTTGGCTTCTTCTTCTCAGTCTGTGACTGGAGCTGCTGCTGCAGATATGATATCTGACCTGTAGGTGGCGCTACTGTGTCACTTTCCATCCTGATTCTGTGTAATTTCTGTGAAACTGGACTGAATTGTCTACTTATGTCTCTTTATCCTGAACTGTCTCAGTTTTGTTGTGCTAATAACCACAGTATGAGGAGGTCTGGAAAAAATGACCTTAACGTGGTTTCAGACTGACCTAAAGTGACCTTCACCTTTACAAGTTCCATAATAAGTGTAAACAGTCCTCATTTCCCAACGAGAATCCAGATCCAGATCAAAAGATAAGGAGTTAAAACACACTGACTTCCTAAAACATTTTTAAAACTTCATTAACATAAAGGAAAACACGAGAAAAAGACAAATATATAGAATTTGATCTGAAATATGATAAATGACAAAAAAAAAGTTTTAAAATCTAGATTTTAGAAACTATAAACTGAAACTCCATGGCAGCATTTGAAGATCATTAATATGCAAAGCTATGGGCTGTTTAATTTAGAGGATCAACTCCAGCATATATTAAATATAACGGCAGTTTTAAAATGCAGTTTATTAGTTCTTATCTCCTGGTCTCCGGAACCCTCACCTCACTTGACTTTGGAGAAGCAATCTGCCTGCACCCTCCCACGAGCCTTTGCAAGGTCTAGGCCACAGAGACCAGCTACAGGTTGTTTCTTTAGTTCCAGTGCATTTAAACATACACTTCAAGTGAGGAGTCTACAGATTTATCAATTCTTCTGTTTATACACAGTCATTCTCCCTTTTCATGAATGTCATGAACTGAACTACATCCAGTTTTTTCACATATTTTTTTGTTTTGATTTTTGTTTGATGTTTGATTGTTTTGATTGTTTTGTTTTTTTGTCATGTCACCTTCCCTCAGCGTCGATTTCCAAGTATTTTAAAAGCTAACTTTAAAGGTTTTCCAAAGTCATCGGTTAATAGATGCTCTAAATTCAGTTCAGGATGAGAAGATTACATAGAGGATATAACAAACGCAAGATAAGGGGTGAAGATAAATGTATTTATATTTACAATATATATGTTTCAAAATAATTCTCGTGAGTATTCCATCAGAAACCTCTAATCAGCATTAGTGAGCAGTTCAGGGTTTTTTTGACTACATGTCCTGGCATACAAAAAGACTAAATCTATAACCACTAGACTACTATAATAACACACAAAGAATGATTTAAAGTAACAGCAAATATTACATGTATTTTTATTAATATTATAATATTATTGTAAGTGGAAAATAAGGGATTAAAGACTGCACACACTGCTTTCAGATTATAGAAGAGTATTTATAATATATAAGCTTTAACAGCCCCAGTTTCTTTAAAGCAGGAAAGTACAAGCAGTTGGCGTCATCACTCAGCTATATGTTCAAAGTGTCAACAAGTATTAAATAATAGGAAAAGGGAGTGATATTGGAAAATAGGCAAAAAACTAAATTGATCAAAGGAAAAAAAGCCTTTAAAAATGTATATGTTTACGTAAGTTTATTTATAAAACACTTTTAACAATGCATGTCATCACAAAGCAGTTTTACAGAGATCTGGGTATAAATACCTAGAATAAAACTCAGGAATAAAAACCTTAGCTCCTTCAGAGCTAAAAGTTTCAAATGTGGCGTGTCAGCGTCATTGCGGGCAGCCAAGGCGGCGCTAGGCTCGCACCTTAGGCTGTGTTGTCAACGTAGGATGGAGTCAGGATGACTGTTTACCAGCCGTTGCCATTGACTCTTCAGATGGTCATATCATCTGATAACATGCACCTTAAAATCCCAACAATGAAAATGTCACTCAGGTCATTTGAAGTAAGAGAACTGTACAGAATACACAGATTATTGATTTGTTACAGACTTATTCTACAACAGACTGAATTCTACACAATTCTACACAATGACAAAGTGAAGGCAGGGTTTTAAACATTTGTAGTATTTAAAAAAAATAAATAATAATAATGTAAAATCTCATATGTACACAAGTTGAAGAAAAAAAAAACCCTGAGAGGAACAAAGACTCAAAAGGGTAACACATCCTCCTCTGCTCAACACCTGATAGCACAACACGACAGAACAAGAATAAAAATCAACAAAAGAAACACCAGTGAATTTTAAGAGCTGCAAATGTGACATCAAGCCATAAATGATGAAAATGTGATTGTAACGTGAAAGTGTGCAGGTGTGCAACAGTCATATGCACAGCTATGCAGTTAGGCGAAAATTACTTAATATGAAGACGCAGAGCAGGACAGCATATCAGTGGATATAGAGAGAGGGGGAGAGCGAGGGATTGGGAGTATAAGTAGACTGGTGTGCAGTCTGTAAAAGAAGTAGATTTGAAAGACAATAATAATCAGAACCTGTAATCAGAGCAGTACAGAACAGTGGTAATATGAATACTGGCTACAGCAGCATGATTAGAATACTAAAAGTGTGTCCAGAACAGCAACAGGATGTTTATTCCAGAGTTGGAGGCTCTTCCCCCAGAGTTGCTTCTTCTGAAGTGGGAAACTGAACGTCCAGAATCCTGAAAAAGAAATGTACATTACCGGTTGTAGGGTTTAAGAAGTTCTCCAAGATGCTGTGGGGACAAACAAAACAATCGAGAGACTCAAGTCAGAAGGAGTATTTTTATAATCAATGTATAGTTGTCAAGCATTAAGCTTCAGAACCCAAAGTTTGGGTTGTGCATAGAACTGAACCATAAATTGTGGTAATGCCACCACCACGACCAGTCCCGCCTCAGCAACTGTAAAAGATTAAACCTTGGGCAGTCAATGCATTCAGAATTAAACAGCGATAGGCACTGTGAATTCTCACCAAGGACGTGACAAACTGAGCCACAGAAATGGCACCAAGTTTGCCATTAAATAGGCTCCTGAACGTCATCAACAATCACAGTGATGGTCACAATGTGTTACGATTTTCAAACATGCAAAGAAATCCTTGGTCACTGTAAGTATGATGTTTCCACATTACATGCTATAGTAGGGGGAATGACAGTAGAGTAGTAGAGAGTGTAACCATAAAATCTGGCGAGCGATGCCTGGCTGATTTGATCCCCATATAGAACAGTAAAAGATATTTGTTCAGATAATGGTCCACAGTCCACTGCCAGGGATTTTCAGTCATTGCTCGGGAAGAAGGGCATAAGGTGCAAGACCTTGGCACCTAACTTGCCACAAAAAAATGACACAGCAGAGAGAAACTGGAGAACCCTATGATTAAAAACAGTATAGATGAATCTGAAACATACAAAGTCTGATCCGTTGTTAAGGGTTACTGTCGAGTAAGTGGAGGCAGATTACAAGGAGACATTTTCTGCAACTGCCAATGTTACACCATTAGACACTCTGATGCAGATGACAGCAAAGTACGACCTTCAGCTCCAGCAGATGGACGTTACAACAGCTTACTTGAATGCTTTGATTAATTGTGAGATCTGTATGAAGCAACCAGAGAGATTTAAGGGAAAATCTAACACAGGTGAAAAGGTTGTCTGTAAACGGAATAAGTCACTGTATGCTCTCAAACAGTCTGGAAGAACCTGGAACAATTTAGAGTCTCAATACATCACCTGGTCCTATAGATCAAGTGTGCAAAAGAGGTTTGTAGATACACTCTGGTGAGAGCTATCCAGCTCCTGTTTTTCAATTGTTCCAATAGACAAAGTATGAAGGAACCATTAAAAGAACTGGTGGATGTTTGTATGCCTTGTTGTGTTTTCAGTGGGTTTGTGGTGCAGTAAACAAAATAACACTTAGTGGATGGTTCTCTCTGCATTCATTTCTTTTTCATTTCAAGACTACTTACAAAGCTGTAACCGTTACAACCTAGTCTACTATCCAGAGACAGGGAAAGAAATTTCACAAGCCAAAAAAATCTAATTCAAAATCAAATTCAGACTGACCAGGTAATGGCAGCTGATTATTTCATAGGGAGAGATGTGTACCCCCCCCCCCCCCCCCCCCCCTGCTAGCAGCTGACCATTTTATTTCACCACAGAAGAGGTTCAGGAGTTTTAACCTAATGCTCAGGGATGGTGCTTGAACAGAGGGAGACAGACCTAGTACACGTCATCCAAAGAGAGATAGTAAAGCACCTCAGTATTTAGCTGACTGTCACATATTAAAGACCAGATAATCACAGATACTGATTTCTGTTAGCGGGTCTGTAATGTACCACAGAGCTTTAAAAGAGACAAGGAGTTAAACAAAATCAGTTTTGGGTTGATGCAGATGACAGCACAGTATAACCTTCAGCTCCACCAGATAGACGTTACAACAGTGTGCTTGCGTAGATTAATGGAATAATGGGATTTGAAGAAAAATCAAACAGAGGTGAAAAGGTTTTCTGTAAACTGAATAAGTCACTGTATGCTCTCGACAGATACTTCTCTAGGGTTTATATATTTATATATAGATTACATATTTAACAGCCCACATTCAATGCAGGTGCTGCTTGTACTCTGAAAGCCAAACCTTTTGAACATGAGAGTATTTGGATCAGTATACTAGACTTACAAACATGACAGATAGAAGCAAGACTGAAAATGAGAAGGTGAATCTTTGTAGGGAAATTTCTTACAGAGTTGTTACAGAACACCAAACCCAGACTGACCAGGTAATGGCAGCTAATTATTTCCATGGGGAGAGGTGTGTACCCCCTGATGTTCAAACTGATGCTCAAGATGGCATTTAACAGAAACATGATCAAGATGAAAATGGCTTTACACAGAACCCAGCTGACCATCGTGTCTACAACAAACACCCTGAAAACAGGAGGATAATACTGATCGTCTGGTTTGAAGATCTCATCAATGCTGCCAGTGACAATTACTTACTCATGAAGGTGAAAAAGAGGTCAACAACATTCAAGATAAAGGATCTAGGAAAACTGAACTATTTTCTAGATACTGAGTTGGATCAAAGTCAGGGAGCAGTAAAGAGGAGTCAAAAGAAGTACACATCAAAAGTACTAGAACAATTTGGAATGTCTGCCAAGGTCAAGCCCATGTGAATAAAAGTCACAGTGTAACAAGTAACGATTCTGTTGATCCTACAAGATCTCACAAAGCAGCAGGTAGACTGACTTATGTGAAGAGAAAAGGGGGGGGGGGGGGGCATTAGAAAGCAAGAAAGCTTAGTAATGTGGCTAAATTCAGGCCTCACTGTAATAAAGACCCTTATTCAAGGAACTTAATAAAACTTAAACTCATTGCAAGTTTTTCCATGGTTCCATTTTTTTAATATATATTCAGAAGTTCTGTGTAGGTTTTACTCTTTACAGTTAACTTGATCCTCAGATGGATATTGGTAGAATCATGCGTGAAACTGTCTTTAGAAAGAAGGACATCTGAAGAAGTACAAACACCTCAGTGAGAACTATCCAACTCCTCTGTGTCTATTGGTACAATTCAAAAACAAAGTATGAAAGAACCATTAAAAGAACTGGTGGATGTTTGTATGTTTTGTTGTGTTTTCAGTGGGTTTGTGGTGCAGTAAACAAAATAACACTCAGTGGATGATTCTCTCTGCATTCCTTTCTTTTTAGTTTCAAGACTACTTACAAAACCGTAACCGTTACAACATGTACAAGACCTGATCCAAGTTGGACCATCAGTATATTGTCACAGTTCATTTGTCTCAGACAAGTACAACACTGGACTGCAGTCAAGCATGTAATGAGGTACTGTGGTGGAAGTTGAGAAACAACACAACCCTGTCTTGTATTGCAGTGAGTAGTAACTTTATTCGAGCAACAGAATATAGTCGCTGCTTAACAAGTAAGCATGGCTTTCTTATATACATGGGAAATGAGGAAGTTGAGGCCGGTCGCAGCAGGCTTTAGTTCTTCTTAGCGGTTTCCAGTGCACAAAAGCATCTGATCACCTTGGTGATCCAACGAACTTCACTCATAAATATTGCACTTATAACCCCTGCAAGTGTACATACACAGACTTTTTCTACCATATAAGGGCATAAACTTAAGCTTGATGATGACTCACAGAGTACATGTGTTCTATACATGTGCCATAGTCTTTTATACTGCATATGAGAGGAACAGAAATTGATTACAATACATTGAAATATTCTGCATACTACTAGATTAAGAATCACACACATAAAGTAATATGGTTTCCTGTAACTGTACTTAAGGGCTTCAACTGATCATGGACTGTGTTACCAGAAGAGTGGAGAGAAACTGAAACTTGAGGCACACAGTGATGCAGATTCAGCATCAAATACAGGAGACAGATAAAGCACAACAGGCTCCAGTTTTAGTCCAACTAAAGATGGTCCTCTTACTCTCTGCTTGGTCTAAATGTAAAGGAAAATACAATGCACTGGCTGTTACCACTTAGGAAAGCTTGTACGTCACACAGCTACTAAATGCCATAAACAGTGATCACCAATATGCACCTGTGAAAATACCTGAAGACAACCAAGAAGCAAATCACTCTTTCCATGAACCCTGTATGGTGACAAAGCTGAAGACTTGTCCACATTAGACATCACTTCAGTCGATCAGCGCTCCAGGAGTGTAAAATAACTGAACTCTGTACCACAGCAGATATGGTGGCAGATGTTATGACAATACCTGCAACTAAGCTGAAGCTGGAGAAAGTTAAGAGCTTTGTGTTTGGGATGTAAACGGATGAGTGTTGTGCTGTGGAATGCCATGTACAGTGTGAGAGCAAGTGGGGCTCGAATCAACCGATGGGTTACACGCTAACCATTTTACACAGCAATTTACCCAAAGAACTCTTCACAACAGGGCCTTAAACAGCTGTTTAAAACCACCTCCATATGACATGTTGATAGGGAGAAAGCCTAACCTAGACTCAAAGTGTTAAAAGGGAATCTTTGTAGGGAACGACAAGAACAGTCCATCATACCTAGTCTACTATCCAGACACAGAGAAAGTTCTTAAACACACACTGGTGAAATGTCTTACAGAGTGTTTTACAGAACACCAAACCCACCCCACAAATCTATCAATTCTGCCAAAAAACTAATTTAATTTAATTTTTTTTGGGCCTCTGGCCCCTTTAGAAGTTTAGACTATTTAGGACTCAGATTGCAGCCTCTGTGGGGTCATTAACAATTAACAATTCCTGCCACATTATACCCTGATGTACGTGTCCAAGCTGGTGGAGCACTGCTTCATCTCGTCTTGTTCATACGTCCACCCTTCATCCTCCTCTCTTTTTATGCCACCATTCTGCTCTTTAGGCTCATAGAAGGCCACATACGACTCCCCCTGCTGTCCAAGCGTGTGTGTAACACTCAGGCTGGAGGTGTAGAAGCTGTCTTCATGGGTTGTTTTGGCCAAGTGGTTGCTGTGATAACAGGGGAAGGGTGTGAGGTAGAGGTAGCACAGTACAAGAATGACGCTGAGCACGCAGCAACCCAGTGTGGTGTAGGCTGTGTTCAGGCTGTCGCCAAAACCTTGAGTGGAGTTATGGACCCTTACCATTACCACCACTGTCTCATTCATATCCTCACCCTCCACTAAACACCTGTACTCCCCTGAATCCTCCACCCGCAGCGGCCCCACCTGCAGCTGCCCATCTGGCAATGGCTGCACAATGCTGTTGTTGGCCAGCGGGGGCGCTATCCAGTTCTTTGTTGCACCCCTGTAGCGCGTATCACAGTCCAGGATGAGGATCTGGTTTAGAAAACCCTCCTGTTCCCGAACTCGGACTGCACTGCAGTTCAGTTGCAGGTGGAGCTGCAGGATGCTGGCTTTGGCTCCACCCGCAGGTGACCATGGCTGCACACATACAAGACTGTCTGGGAATTCGGAAACTGGGCGTAGATCTCGCTGCTGCCAGCCAATCAGGACGCTGTACAGATCGCAGCTGCAGACCAATGGGTTGCCGTGAAAGTAGATGCTGTCCTTCAGCCAGGTAGGAAGTACCTGCAGCTCAGCTAGGGGCAGGGCTCTGATTCGATTCGATGAGACATCCAGTAACCGGAGCTTGTCCAGACGGTTCCGATCCTTGAGCAGCTCCAGAGGGAAGCGGCTGAGCCGATTCTGGCTCAGGTAAAGCTTCTGCAGGCTCAGCAGCCCGGAAAACGCCATCCGGTCAATCTGACCGATCCAGTTGTTGTAGAGCATCAAAATCTCCAGGTGTGACAGTGGCTCAAAGACAAACTCATCCAGGTGCGTTAAAACATTTGAGGACAGGTCCAGGTGCCTCAGTCTCCTCACTAGCACAAACGCATCCGGGGACAGGAAGTGTAGGCTGTTGTGGCTCAGCAGGAGTGTGTGCAGACTGCGGAGCCGCACTGCAGTCCAGTCCGAGCGCAAGCGGCTGATACTGTTGAAGCTGAGGTCCAGCAGGGCAACGTAGCGGGGCAGCGGCATGGGAGGACTTGATAGGTTCCTCTGGGGGCAGCTGATAATGTCACTGGCGCAGATGCAGGGGCCCTGACAGATGGACGCTGCTGCCAGACTAACGGACAACAGAACAATGAGCACCACCCTCGCGCAGGCATACGCCCTACAGTGTCCAGCAGGGGGCAGCATGTAAGGTGTTCGTCTTCTTGCCCCAGCACTGTCTACTGACTCGCACATCTGTAACAGCGGAAAGCAGAAGGACAGGTGCACTATGAATTACTAGTATCCACAGTGAATTATCCTGTGTGTTCCATACAGAATAATATCCTCATTTTATCCACATTATTATTAATATTATAACATTATGACCACATTTCCCATCATGCCCTGTGTCATTCTGGTAGTGAAGTAGGCTAATCAGCTAACTGCTGCTCTGAGTTAATGATTGATCGTTAATCAGCTGTAATTACTGATCATGTTCATAGCTGAGTTCAGCGTAACATATTTAATGCAAATTTGGCCATCCCGGCACTCAGCTAGAGACGTTGTGCTGTTCTGTTAGCATACGCTGCGTAATGTGCTTTGCTCTGTGGTTCCACTCTGATCAAATAAATAATAAATACTCTGTGACAGCCTAGAACGATCAGCGGCGAGTTCAGGCTGAGGTTCCACTGAAAGCAGCTGGGAAAGGTTCCCAATTTCAGTTAAACGGAACTGAGTGTAACCACATGGTGGCGCTGCCCCTGCGGAGTGCAGCAGTCCTCTACATTCCTCTCTGTTACAGAAACAGCACGCTCTATAAGGCAAAGAGTCATCATGGTTCCATTCAGAACCATTGGCTTTACTACATAACCCTTGGAGAACCATCTGTTTTCACTAAAGGCTGTTCTACATCAGAGGAACAGTTGAAGTTCATTTTCCAACAGGAGAGAAGAAAGCACACACACACACACACACACACACTAATTATTAAATAGAGAAAAGTCTTACCTTGGGTTCACTATGTTTAATCCTTTCACAGTTTAGGTGTGTAAGCCCACAGTCTGGATTTAGAGCCGAGTGTGTTTTTTACACACCTGTGAAGTAAGGTAAGACTCTGAGGGTGTGTTTATTCCAGCTCACATCACACACCACCACCACTCACACCAGCCCTGAAGTGTGTGTGTGTGTGTGTGTGTGTGTGTGTGTGTCTTAGAGAGAGACTGGTGTTGGCATAAATTATTAATAAGACATTCTATCACTTAATGAAGCCGCCCCGCCTCCCGCTGAGTATCAGGGTATGTGTGTGGTTTTGCTCCTAGTTTGTGTGTGTATGTATATTCAAATACATACTTACACACATGCAAACTATATATATATATATATATATATATATATATATATATATATATATATATATATATATATATATATTTGATTATACAGTGCCCTGTAACAATCCCAAAATACGAGAGATCTGTTCCTTTTTGTATATAACAAGCAGATTATAAGTAGATAATATGCTGATAGTAATTCTAAAGTCATTTGAAGCATTGATGTCTCCAGCTGAAACTGCTTAAGCTCTGGACAGAAGAGAGCTTGTAATGAAGAGATTTTGAGATTGTGACCATTTATCTGATCATTTCTACCACTGTACTACATTACTGGAAGAGAGCCTGTGACTATATATTAATGTGACAGCAATATTGAAATTAATGATTATTTTTATTGTAACATTAGTAGTTTTCATTACTGAATAGTTCTTCTTAATGTACCGTTAAATTTAAAGCAATGACCTCTGGCTTTTGCTTCTGAGAAAATGAAATGTGTGAATTTTACAGCATGAACAGTGAGATTGTTAGAAATCAAAACTGTGATCAGGGACCAACAGTCCAACAGATGTGCTGTAGAGTATTTTACTGTTCAAAGACATTGCCCCATTATGGCTGTAAGCTCACAGAAGCCGGTCTGAGAAAAGGGGTGGGTCTAATCAAATGAGTATGCATGTCTGTATCTGCCGTTGGTCTCTACTGCGCAGACTCTGGTTGCAAATTGAACAACATGGCAGGTGATTTTGGCTTCATTTCTATAGAATGAAAGGAAACAGAACCACGGCGTCCATGTTTTCTACCGTCATTGGTTGGACATAAGATTCTGTTCGGCTACAAAAGCTGTTTTCACCACCTTTGTAGGGGACAGGGAACCCAGCCGTGGTGGAGCCACCCCCATATGACTCCACTCCCATACAACTCCACTCAGTGGTAAAATACAAAGTAATGTTCCCATGTTATAATTTCTTATATATATATATGCATCCGTCTGTGTGTGTGTGTGGGGGGGGGGGGGTGAGTGAGAGAGAGAGAGAAAGACAGACAGAAAAAGCAGATTCCTGCTTCCTAGCTCCAATCACTGCCAGTGCAAATTCAATGGTTTCCACGGTAACCACCAAAAATAGCATCCACTCAAGGGCAAGACACACACACACATTCTGATGTGTGTTCGAGTTTGTTTATAAATGCTGATCAGACACAGTGAATGTGTGTGTGTTCAGCAGACGGAAGGTGTTGTCACCGTGGCAACAGTGTTTCTGAGTGTGATTGGCTGACTGCCTTTATCACTCTGCTTCACTCCTTTTATACAGAACCGAGAGGCAGAGAAAGCCTACAGAACCGCAGGGTTCTAATCTGCCACTCGTCTCGGCTTTAAGGGGGACAATACAGACATGCTGGAATTACCCCGACATGGACGTGATGAGGGGTCCAAACCGAGTCGAGCAGCAGACAGCATCAGATATCGATCCAAGAGCACAGCGACACAGCAGAACCCACACAGACCTGACTGGTTATGGATCAGTGAAGTAGGTAAACTCTTGTGTTTAGAGTCCGTCGGGGTGGAGAGCTGCAGATCAGGACACTAAAGGGAACATAACGAGGGCAAGTCAACGAGGGCATCTGAAACACAGCGCTGAAGCAGACCTAGACAGGCACTAGGACCCAAAGGAGCCAGCAGTTCAGAGTGTACATCTCTATACATCACTGCAGTCACTGTGTGTCTGTGTGTGTGAGAGAGAGAGAGACAGACAGAGACAAGAGGAGGACAGAATGTTCTGTGGATACCTCTCTCCATCCTCCACTCACCGGCTTCATCACCACAGTGTGTAGAGAAAGACAGACAGAGAGAGAGAGAGAGAGAGCGCCTCTGTGCTGCTTCCATGCTGACTGCCTCTGAAGAAGACGATGATGATGATGATGATGATGCAGATGTGTTGAGACCAGCTAACAAGAAGCACCATACAGCAGGTGTGTGTGTGTGTGTGTATATGTTGAAGATACACTCATTCTCAAAATTAGTATTAACATCAGTGCTGAATCAGAGGGGGGGCAGGGCTAGAAACAGTGATACCATGCATGCTCATGAGCTTCACAACAGAAACCCAACTGAAGCCGATGATAGCAGACACGGTTCTGTCTGAATCCGTCTGTAACCAACTCAGTTTTGTCTAAACCCGACTGGAACCCCACATGGTTCTGTCTAAACCTGACTGTAGCCCAACATGGTTTTGTCTGAACCCAACTCTACCCTGACAAGGTTCTGTCTAAGCCCGACTGTAGCCAACACTGTCTGAACCCAACTGGAGCCATATACGCTTCTGACTGAACCTGACTGTAGCCTGACATGGTTCTGTGTGAACCCAATTAGAGCACACACGGTTCTGTCTAAATCCAGCTGTAGCAAAACGGCTCTGTCTGAACCCGGCTGTAGCCAAAACGGTTCTGTCTAAACTGAATTGTAGCCAGACATGGTTCTATCTAAACCCGATGATAGCAGACATGGTTTTGTCTGATCCCGACTGTAGCCATCACAGTTCCATCTTAACCCGACTGGAGCCGACACAGTTCTGTCTATATCCAACTGTACCCCGACTGTACCCAGACCCTGTCTGAACCTGATAATAGCAGACACGGTTCCATCTAAACCCAACTGTAGCCTGACAATGGTTCTGACTGAACCCAGCTGTTGGCTAACATAGTTCCGTCTGAATCCAAATGTAGCCTGACATGGTTCTGTGTGAACCCAATTATAGCATACCCAGACAGTGTTCTGTCTGAACCCGACTGAAGCTGCCACTGAACCTCAATGTTTGATGGGAAAAATTTCTAATGCTTGGAGTCTGATCCGCTGTCCTCTATTCTCTCCTCAGGAAATTCATGCAGTAACAGTATTATGATGGTGAAGAAGATTACCTCACTCTAGGCCCTTGGGAAATGGGCTCATGAAGAACACCATCTTCCCCACCTCAGCTCCTCCCGTACTTCTATGGATTCCCAGAGGAACTCCTCCCAAATGCCGTTATGGCTGGCCAACGAGTCACTCTCTGAGGAACCTGAAGGGGGCGCTGTGTCCCAGTTGTTTGCGCTGGTGGTCATGCTGCTGATGGATGCACTAGCTGTGGCGGGAAATGCAGCAGTCATGCTGGTGATAGCCAGGGCTCCACAGCTGCATAAGTTTGTGTTTGTGTTCCACCTGTGCCTGGTGGACCTGTTGGCGGCGCTGGTGCTGATGCCCCTGGGCATGATGGGGATAATGTCTGGATCCAGTCGGAACTTCTTGGGCTCCGAGGCCCTGTGCCGCAGCTACCTGTTCCTAAGTGTGTGCCTGGTCAGCGCTGCTATTTTGTCCATCTGCGCTGTCAACGTGGAGCGCTACTACTACGTCCTTCACCCAATGCGTTACGAAGTCCGCATGACTCTGGGCCTGGTAGGTGGGGTTCTAGGTGGCATCTGGATGAAAGCACTGGTGATGTCTGTGCTGCCACTTCTGGCATGGGTGCTGCAGGGAGGACGGGCTCACATGCTGGATGCTGGAGGGAGTGGGGTCGACGGGGGTGGAGTTAATGTTCCTACCCCTCCTGCTCCCTCACATACACACAGACGATGCTCTCTGCACTGGAGTGGGGGTGAAGCCAACCGGGTGGCATTCATGGTCCTTTTTGCATTGGTCTATTTCCTGTGCCCGCTGCTGTTGATATTGGTGGTGTACTGTAGCATGTTTAAGGTGGCACGGGTGGCAGCTATGCAGCATGGCCCGATGCCAACCTGGACCGAAACTCTGAGGCGCAGGCGCTCTGAATCCCTCAGCAGCCGCTCCACCATGGTTACAAGCTCCGGATCCGGGTCCAGATCCAGTTCCACCACTGGGACGAGCACCGGTGCACGCGGGACACCCCATCGTCCATTTGGAGGGGGCAAAGCGGCAGCCATTTTGGCAGCTCTAGGTGGGCAGTTCCTGTTTTGCTGGCTGCCTTACTTCTCCTTCCACCTGTATTCGGCACTAGCATCCTTACAGCCTGCCTCTCATGCACCCCTGGAAGACGTGGTCACCTGGATCGGTTATCTGTGCTTCACTTCAAACCCGTTCTTCTACGGCTGCCTGAACCGGCAAATCCGCCAGGAGCTCAGTAAGCACCTCCCATTCCTGTTCCGCCCGCTGGCCGGGGACGAGCAGGAGCGCTTGCCTAGCCGGGATGGATCCATACAAGAGAATTTTATGCAGTTCCTGCAGGGCACCGGCTGCAACGGGGAGAATCCAGACTCCCGCAATGCCTCCAGCCCCAAGTCCTCTCCCCTCAGACCCGGCCTGCCGTTACCCCAGTCCCAGCCGATCCCGATTGACTTCCGCATCCCGGGACAAATTGCAGAAGAGACCTCTGAATTTCTGGAGCAGCAACAGATAAAGAACAATCTCAACATTCCGGACAGCTAGAACTGGGGCTATGGATCCGGTCCAGGATTTCCTTCCACTCTCAATTAAAGTGATAGTATGGCAGCGGTTCCCAGGTTTCCCACAGCTTACCCCAAAAGCCGTTAATCATCCAAAACATTTTTCGATTCCATATTTTTGCTTTTGCTTCTTTACATTTATTCTGGAGCTACAAGGCTAGCATAGCTAATAAGTAATGGAAGCTAATAGCACACCAATTAGCATGGAGCTAACTGTAAACGGTAGCTAATGTTTAGTAATCTTAATTATTCAATGTATGACAGACTCACTGCTATCTAGAACATAGATACAATTTATATATAATGATGTAAACATGCAGTTAGCACCATGCTAAATGGTGGGATGTGAGATGTGGGATGGTGGGCTCTTCTATTACTTGTTAGCTACATTGTTAGCTACATTAGCCTCGTAGCTCCAGTGCTACTAGAAAACTATAGAAGCAGACCTGACTTTGGACTATATCTGAGGTAACCTGGGGAAATCTGGTTTTAGCTAAACTATCACTTTCATTGGTTAATGTTTTGTGAACCTGCTGACCTGATTTAGTTTTATGAGTCAGTAAAAAGGTGCTGGCCGGCTGACCGCCATTTGTATTATTTTTTCAATGGGTTTGTTTGAAGACGAGAGAGGTGGAGAGTTGCTGTGATTTTGGGTGTTTTAAACTTTTTTGCTGGAACAAAAGTCTTTCTACAGCAGTTCAACGTTCCGTAGATGTGAGCTGTAACTAATTCTGTATTTGTATGAGTTTAGTTTATGTTAATGGTGTTGTTCTCAGGGTGGCAGGCAGGGAGCGCCGAAATCAACATTACAGTTTAACCCAGTGGGTAAAACTCAGTGTATTTATTTATTTATTCATTTCCTGTTTCCATTTCATGCTCCGGACTGTAAGAAATGAATACTTGCAACTGCAACTGAGTTGCGTGTGTGTGTGTGTGTGTGTGTGTGTATGTGTGTGAGAGAGAGAGAGAGTGTGAGTATATATCTATGAGTGTGTCCACACACTCATATTCCCACACACATAGATGTACATTGTGATAAGCTTTGACCCTTTGCCCTGTATGAATAATGTGTGTGTGTGTGTGTGTGTGTTCAGTACAAGGTGAGACAGAGAGTCGCAATTAAAAAGTTTTCCTTTATGACATCTTGATCCTTTCCTTCTCTCTCTCTCTCTGTGTGTGTGTGTGTGTGCGCGTGTGTGTGTGTGTGAGTGTGTGTGTGCGTGTGTGTAAATTTCCGCTCCTAAAACAAATTCAGGTTTTAGTGATTCACTGCTGGTTCCTTTAGGGGGAGACACCGTACAGTAAATGTTCTTGTTAAATTATAAGCAAAATCAGACAATCATTATATATATATATATATATGTGTGTGTGTGTGTGCATGTGACCGCAGCCTCTCTCATCTACACACTCCAGCAGCTCTGGGATCTTGGTTACCATGGAAACCATGAGTGGCGACATTTCACAGGTGAAGGAAGAGTTTATTTATAGAGTCTACATACACAACCCCACTCTCATCCACTATCTCTCTCTTTCCCTCTCTCGTCCACCACCTCTCTTTCCCACTCTTATGCACTATCTCTCTTTCCCTCCCATCCTCTAAGTCTCTTTACCTCTCTCATCCACCCTTTCCCTCTCTTACCCACTATCTCTCTTTCCCTCTCTCGCCCACCCTTTTCCTCTCTCACCCAGTATCTCTCTTTGCCTTTCACCCACTCTTTCCTTCTCACCCACCCACTCTCTTTCATTCACCCTCTTTTCCCTCTCTTTCTTGCCCTATCTGTTCTCTCTCACTCTTACCCTCCCAGTATAGGAAGTAATGCGGTTATAGTGGTACAGTGATGGTGTGCAGTAACCCTGTAACTGTGTACTGTGAGCGCAAGAACAGAAGAGACTGGTTTTCTACTTACCCATTATTTATTTCTTTTTAAGAGCAGAACTTTACCGATGTAGAAATTTACCAGGATGAACTAATAAGTGTTTATTTTTAAAAATGTATTTTATAACACATTACAATAATCCTTCAGATACGTTAGAACAAACAGACTCAGGATATACTATATAATGTGAAATATTCAGATGTGACAAAATAAAACACATCGGCTGAATAAATTTAGTTGGAATACCGCTGTGTCTTTTTTTCGCAGCTGACAAAAACACAATGTCTTCAAGAGCCAAAGATCCTTGTCATGCGAACAGCAGCGATTGGTTTAATGAGTGAAAATGTCTGAACGATCAATTGCATCATAACTAACTGACAACCGAATAAATCTAAATACAAATAACTCCAAATACATCTTGTGTGTAAAAGCCTTTACATCTGCATTTATGCGTACTGTGTAAATAATAAATAATAATAATAATAATAACTACATAAAATAACCACATTTAAAACAGCAGAAATTACAGCAATGTTTGTTTACAAGGACCTTCTTTTTTATATACAATTAGTATTAAAGACCTTTCTGTTAAATATACCGTAACTCCGTAAAACCACACCACTCAACAGCTTCTACATTCCCAGTTTATAAGCACCTGATTCTTCTTGTCTCAACAGGCTCCTAATAGGGTTAATAATTGTAGACTAAATCTTAGTTCCACAATAATGTGATCAATTTGAATCCAAACACAAACACATCCCTGCTAACTTCCTCTCAGCATCAGTGACACCTGGTGGACAAATGGACTACCAGCAACTATAAGTTTCTGAGTCCTGGGGCTGGCTCTGTCTCACAAAGCACATCTGTCTGCCTGCCTTATGCCTGGCCCAAGTCTCCACACTACACCATCTGCCGAGAATAAAACATCACACACTTTAAAATTATGCACTCCTACCCGACAGCTCTGATCCATTAAAACCTTGCGAGAGTTTTTTTGACAGGTGCAGTTTGCAAGAATCACCCACCTGCTCTCACAATGTAACAGTTCACGAGAAACTTCCACCTGCTCTTGCGAACTGTTACATTGCGAGAGCAGGTGAGAGTTTCTCACAAATTGTTACACAGAGATAGCAGGTAGGAGTTTCTCACAAACTGGATGTAAACAAACATGGCGGATAACAGCAAAACCATTAGTGGTGAGAGCTTTCTGCTCAGAAAAGGCTGTGGATGAAACCATGGCTGAAAAGTAGTCACCATGGCTTCCATGTACTTCAACGCGAGCTTGGGGCGAATGCACACATACGTTGCACACATGGTAAAGAGGAAGACATATAGCTATAGGTTAACTTCTAATTTCTCCATACCACAGGATACTGAGTTGTAAATATTAAACATGTTTAATATTTTTAGATTTACCCCTGACTGGGAGAAGCTCTAAGGTCTAAGGTCTAAAGACTGGATTCTAGATGCGCACACTGCAGGATAATTTGGAAGGATCACCCTGAAATTGCTAGACTTTTTGCTACTGTCAGGAAGAGCAAATCGGCCTCAAAATTGGCCTGATTATCCTGTAGTGTGGGCCAGGCATTAGACAGGGTTCTTAATGTACCTGTTCTTGTGATGTTCTCCAATATTTCTGAAAGCACCAGCCTTCGCAATCATTATAAAACAGCAGCTTCACAGTAAAAGACAGAGGCCAACATCATTATGTGAGGAGCAAGGAGCTGCACTGTTAAGAAATGAGGTGACGTTATTCGTCAGAGGACGAGGTGGAGGAGGAAGGGAAGTGAGGGAAGATTTGCTTTGTTTAAAAGTTGCAGAGGAAGTCAGCGCTAGGCCAAACAAGCTGTTGTCTGTGAGATCACAACTGGCCACACTCCTTTAGGTTTTTCACGATGACGTCGGTGACGGTGCTGAAGTTGCTTTCGATGTCTTTGGTGTCCACTGCACAGGTCAGGTGGGTGTAGATGGGCTTTCCTCCTTTATTAGTGTTCAAATCCTCAAACTGCTGCTTGATGTAGTTGGAGGTTTCGTCAAAGGTGTTTGAGCCTGAGCACAGGTATACAACAGAGCGGGTCAGCCAGCAAAGCCATATTTCATTTCTTAGTGAGTGAGAACACTTTGCACCAGGTAGCACCATGCTATTTGGTATGATACATATGCTTCCAATGCTTATTAGCTATGTTAGCCTCGTAGCTCCAGTGTGGAAATAAAATGATCTCATTTCTGACTGAACTGTTGCATGTAAAACAAAATGAAAGGAAGAGATACGAACCACTATAGTTGGGGAAGCAGGTGCTTAGCGGCACTTTGCTGATCTTTTCCTGGAACAGATCTTTCTTATTGAGGAAGAGAACGATGGAAGTGCCGGCAAAGAATTTGTGGTTGCAGATGCTGTTGAATAGGTGCAGACTTTCATGCATCCGGTTCTGTACAGAAGATGGAAAAACACTGAATCACAGCCACTTACATCCAAACGGTATGTGTGTCGGCATCTCTGTCACAGGATACATCAGAGTTTTTGTTTCCTTACAGCACTGCCCTGCAACAATGCTAATGCTATTCCCATGGCAGTATTTACACAGCTCCCTGCTGCTGTCAGCTGTCTGACCTACCACTGCTGCACTGATTCCGCTGTGAGGCATGGACCAATGTGTTTTCAATGCTAAGTCATAAATGCAGCATTATGGCTGTTCCTTCAAACTGACTCGGTTACCTCTAGGCTATATTACTATGTTAGGTTATGTCTAAAAAGGTTACCTTGGGAAAATAAAACATCTTTACCTAATAACCTGTTGACAAGACAACCTCTAGACTAGGTGACCTCTGACTCGGCTTCCTCTGGACAAGGTTCCCTTTAGACTAGTTTTGCTTTAGGCTGTGTTCCCTAAGTTTCCTCTAGACCTGATAAGCTCTGGATATGGTTACCTCTAGACTAGGTTACCTCTGGACAAAGTTGTCTCTGAACAAGGCTATCTCTAGACTAGGTTACTAGAGGTAGCCTAGTCCATCATCTGTAAACTAGACAACCTCTACACTAGGTGACAGTGCTACCTCTGGACAGGGTTGCCCTTGAACTAGTGTAGCTCTAGGCTGTGTTCCCTAGGTTTCCTCTAGAACTGATTAGCTCTGGATGTGGTTACCTCTGAATAATTTTGGACTCGTTACCTCTAGACTAGGCTCCCTTTGGACAAGGATACCTCTGGACTAAGTTATCCCAGGACAAGGCTCTCTAGACTAATATCTAGACTAGGTTACTAGAGGTAGTCTAGTTCATCATCTGTAAACTATACTACCTCTAGACTAGGTGATTTCGGACTCTGCTACCTCTGGACAAGGTTACCTTTGGACTAGTTTACTCCTAGATATGATAACTTATGGGCTTTGTTACCTCTGGACTATGTTTCCTCTGGACAAAGTTATCTCTAGACTTGGATACCTAGGCTATCTATACTAGACTAAGTCACCCCTTGTCTAAGATAACTCCAGACTAGGTTACCTTTGGAATAGGTTATCTTTCAACTGGTTTAAATATTCCAGCTCATTAAAAAATTCTACCCTTGCTCCTCTAGTTCCAACTCACCTGGGCTATGTTAGTCATACTCTGTGTTCTTGTGTTTTTCCAAGATGTCCAAATATGTGTGTTAAAGTGTGCGTTTGTATGTGTGTGATGCTGTGGTAACTCACCACCTCCTCATCCTCCACCAGTGCCATGTCATAGGAATTGAGGGCAGTGCAGAAGATGATGCAAGAAGCATCTTCAAAACAAGTGATCCACTTCTTCCTCTCAGACCTCTGACCACCAGCATCAAACATCCTGCAGGAAAAGCGAGCATGAATGGGAGAACACACACACACACCTGAGCATGAGCTAAAGTTCCCAAACACTGGGCTGTGGAGCAGTGGAGCTGTGTTCTCTGGAGTAATGGAGCTCCATTCAATACATTTGGGATGAGTTGGAATGGCAGAGCTAATCATCCTACATCAGAACCTGACCTCGCTGATGCTTTCACTCACTTGAAACTGAATGCAATCAAATCCTCCTTGCAGCAATGCCTTCTCAGAAGAGCAGAGGCTACTACTGCAGAACAAAGGGCTGCCTAATACACTTGGTATCAGGAGAAGTGTTACTAGGAGGTGTCCTCATACCTTAGGTTGTAGTGTGTGTGTGTGTGTTTCCTTTACCTGAAGTTGAGGTCTTTGAAGGTAAATTGTTCCTCCACTATTTCAGTTGCGTTGACACGAGCATAAAGCACGTCCAGGTCGTTGGGGATGTAATCGGGTGCACTGATCCGGTCCAGGTCCCCAAGGTAACTGAGCACAAACACATACATAGTTCACTCACACACACATATAGGGTAAAGGTGCACATATCTGTCACTGTACTATGTACAGCACAATGTTTCCTCCACATTTTACCTAACTGCACACACACTAGTGAACAAGGGGCAGCAAGCACACACACACACACAGAGTGGTGGGCAGCCAACTCCAGCGCCTGGGGAGCGGAAAGGGTGAGCAGTGGTAGCTTGCCAAGCCTGGGTATCAAACCCACAACCCTGTCATCAATAGCCTGGAGCTCTAACTGCTGAGCCACCACTGCTCCTCATATACACACACAGAGTTCTGTTGCAGTCACATGAAGTCTCTCTAGATGTGAACCAAAAATGTTTTCATTCAAACAAGAAAATCTTATTGAGCTAAAGTTCAGCTTTTTCCATTTTTTTTTAAAGATTAAACAGGCCAACAACAAAATCTGAAAATGACACTTTACAGATCATTAATATTAATATTAGTGTCAGTGTTAAAGCAACGCTTTGGGTATTTCCAGCTCCTGTGCTCCCCCTACAGTCGAGAAATGTAATTCGAGCTTTGATTCGCCATTAAAGGGCATGTTTTTCTGGACAGACTGAGAGATCTCTGAAACTGTCATTGAAAGGAAAGTAATCGTGTGGACTGTTGTTGTTCAGTAATAATACTGGGGTTTACACAAAAATGACTACATCACAGGGTCATGTAATTCTAGCAAGTGCTATCCGGCCCTCCTCACCAAAGTTACATACTGCAGATAGCAGCGTGTTGAGCCTGGAGTAGCAATAACAGCGATGCTATTGTCCCTATAACAAGTCAGAGTGATTTTGAAACTGCTATTTTACAGTACAAATGCTACATACCCTTGTTTTAATTAGAAATATGCCTAAAGAGACAATAAACAACACAGTCATTTTGCTCAACACTGCGAGAAACCCTAAAAAATATTTTTATCAGGTTCATTTTAGTGTATCTCTTATACACACAATTGTACTCACTATGCTGCAGAATCGGTGAGCTGGTACTCTGCAGATCTCTCGATGGCTGTCTGAAATCCGGTGTCTCTCCACAGATTCTTTAGGATCTCAGTCAGCTCTGCCGACAGGGTGCCCTCATCCAATGTGTCTGCCATCTTCTGCAGCTTCTTCCCATCCTCCTACATCCACATATACACACAGCTCAGAGAAGTCACTCCAGCTGGACCCATATAGTGAGCTGTTTGAGCTTGTCGTATGCAGAGTCTCTCCCTTCTCAGCTGCTGAAGCTTTAAACTCCTTCAGAGTAATCATAGGTGTCTTGGTAGACTACCTTACTAGTCTCCTTGCACGGCCACTCAGTTTGTGAGGATGGCCTGCACTAGACTGATTTACATGTGCCTTCTACTTCTTAATGATGGATTTAACTGAACTCCAGGAGATGTTCAGTGACTTGAACATGTTTTTGTATCATCCCCTGATCTACACTCTTCAATAACCTTATGTCAGCTAAGCTAACAAAGAATTAAATTAAGAAATAAGATGTGAAAGAGATCATTCTGGATGCTCTGGCGGAGCTGCAGAGGAGAATGTGGCATCAACCACAGCACAAAGCTTGGTCTACTAGCAGACCTCAGCTAGTTGACGACCTCAGGACGAGGTGGACTGTATGGAGATACTAAACCATTTATGTTTATATACTTCAATGAAATTTCTCTATTCCCATATCCCAGCTTAGAAATCTGGGGTCAGATTGCAGGGTCAGCCATGCTACAGTGCCCATTGGAACAGAAAGGGTTAAGGGCTTTGCTGAAGGGCCCAACAGTGTAAGCTTGACCCAGTAAACCTGGGTATCAAACCTACAACCCTGTGATTAAGAGTCCAGCAGTCTATCCACTAAGACACCACTGGCAGGGAAGCTGCAGGTTAAGAATAGAATAGCTTAAAAGAAGGTTCAATATTTACTATTAATTTACTATTCAAACACTATAAATACACTGTATTTCTTGGCCTAGTTCAGCTCACGCAACACTAACCATGAGGAAAATTGCTGACTTGACAGTTGTCCAGAACCCCCCCCCCACAAGGAGGGTAAGTCACTGTAGGTCAATGCTGAAAAGGCTGGCTGTTTACAGAGTGCTGTAGCAAAGCATATTCATGGAAAGTTGTGGTAGGAAACAGGGACGACTCCAACCTTGAGAGGATTCAAGAACTTGGACTGAGGCTGTTGTCAGAGCATCAAAAGATACCTGTACAGATGACTTCAGGAAGAGGGCTACAACTAAGAGAGCATCAGATGCTCCTAATCTGGGCTAAGGAGAAAACGAACTGGACTGTTGCTCAGTGCTCCAAAGTTCTCTTTTCAGATGAAAGTAAAATCTGCATTTCATTTGAATATCCAGAGTCTGGATGAAGAGTGAAGAGACCAGACAACTTGTTGTTGGTCAGACAACTTTCCAGACCTGAAACCTTCACAGAATCTACAGGCTATTGTCAAGAGGAAGGTGAGAAACACCTGACCCAGCAATTCAGACCAGCTGAAGGCCACTGTCAAAGCAACCCAGGTGTTGTATCAGCACACCTGAACAGTAGAACAGTCTTAGAGGTACGGTGACTTTCTATTAATAATTTATTAGTAGTTCTGACCAGAGAAGAATGGTTCCCCCCTTATGAGTCTCGGTTCCTCCCAAGGTTTCTTTCACCAGCTCTGAGAGAGTTTTTCCATGCCACTGTCGCCTTTGATTTGCTCAACGGGGTTTTAGGCTTAGCGGTTTATCTCCTGTACCCTTACTGATTCCTGTAGCACTGCTGTATCAACCAGTTGTAAAAAAAAATTTAATTTGATTTTTCTATTCTAATAATTTGAGACGTCTGATGAGTTTACTTTTTTGAATTAAATGATAAAAAAACATATGTGTTCATGAGATGCACTAGCATGTGTGGTGAGTGTGTACTAACGGTTGCCGTTGGTGAATCATATTTGATCTGCAGGGTCTCCATGCCGCTAGTGATGGCGAGAGCTGACTGCAGGATGTTCCCATAAATCACCGCCCTAAACTCCAGCTGCTCCTCTTTAGTGTACCCCCCACGGTACAGGATCCTACACACATACAAACAGCGTTAGTAAATTCATAAAAATAAGCTAGGAAACATTCTCTCTAAGAAAAAGTGAGAAAACAGCATTTCAAACTTGGATTGAATCGTTTACTTCAGTGTATTTTGTGGCTCAAACAGTGGTTCTCCTACACTTTTACAAAAGGGGGTTCTTCCAGGGTCCTGTGGTTAAGGCAATGGCTCTTTATAGAACCATGACAGATCAAAGAACCATTTGAATGCAGAAATTTGTTAATGTTGTAGAAACCAGACCACTTCTTTACATAACCCTTTAAATGGGTTCCACTGTTGTTTGTCAAGGAACCCTTTTCAGGTGCTATATAGAATCTATGTTGCTGGGAGTAGCACACGCTCAGGTCAGGGTGTGCTGGGTAATCAGTTGGGCATTTGATCAGGTGTTTTGGGTGCAGGAACATCTCAAACTTACCAAACAGTGGTTTTTCAGAACCGGGACTGAGAACTATGGCTGTACATGCAGCGTATGCAAAACCTTGGAGAGAAAGCTGTGTAATACTCACTTCATCTGCTTCACGATGGTGCTTTTCCCAGCTTCCCCAGCACCTGTTTAGAGAAAGGGGGGGGGGGGGGGGGGCAGTAGCACATGATATTATTTGGCCCTGCCTACTTGTGCATGGTAATGTCATCAGAAACTATAAATATAAGAGCTGGTATATTTAGATGGAAGATAAAATAATAAATAATATATCATTAATATACTGATCTAGCTACTGATATTATACTGCTATTGATAAATGTGTCTTATTGTCAGCCCTGCGGCGCCGCGCCCCCCCCAGGGGCGGCTCCGGGCCGCGGTCCACAGGCTCCTCGGAACTTTTCAGTCAATGTTGGGTTAATTTCAATGTTCACATACTTTCTGTTCCTCCCGTTGGTTTTCTCACTAAGGACTTTTATGTTGACAGCGGTCGCAGTAAGGCGCCATGTTTTCTGTTTACGTCTGATTTGTTTCACCTGAGTGCTGGGGTACAAAGGGAGCAAACGCAGATGCCTCGGCGCCGAGAATTACTCTTGCGATGCCAAGCTGTAAGGTTGGCTTCATGTTCTGGAGACTTCTAGGGAGGTCTACAAGTTCAAGTAGTATATGCTCTATCGGAGCGGTTTCACGTTCAGGAGTTCGCTGTCTGGTTCACCGGTTGGTCGCCAGGGTGATTTGGCGTCCGGTTCCCTTGCACCTGAGTCGAGTAAGTTCATCGGCGCCTGACGAGCGCGGTTTTGGGGTGAGGTTTTTGTTTGCTAGTTTCGTTGGTTCTGTTGCGTTCTAGCCTTCCTCCCCCCGTTTGATTTGTCCCCTCTCGCTTTGCTCCCGGACTGCTTTCCAGCCTCAGGTGGTTTTCCAGGTTTATCCCCGTTTCAGTTGTCACCTGTTTGTTTTCTGTTTCTGTTTATTGGACCCTGTACTTTGCTGCCTCGTTTTGTTTGTTTGTTCATTTTGGTTTGGTCATTAAAGCCTGTTTCTCTGCATTGCTCTGTCCCTGCGAGTGTTCCCTTGTCTCGCCTAGCCAGCATGACAGAATTCTCGGCCGAAACCCTCCGAACAGCGGGGATGGACGCCTTGGATCACGCTGTTTGCGCCCAAGGTCAATTCTTGGGGCAGCAGCAACACACTCTGTTGAGCGTGTCAGAGACTGTGGGCCACCTGGCGCAGCAACAGGTGGGCCAGCAGCACCAAGTCACCCAACTAGTGGGTGACGTTCAGGGGCTCACGAATCTAGTAAAGACTTCGTTGGAGCCTGCTAGCTCTCCCCGTCCCGTCTACACACCCCATAGCGCGTATCCGGTTGGCAAACCGTATACGTACAGTGGCAATCCGGAACTTTGCGAGGGGTTCTTGCTTCAGTGTGAGGTCTTCTTTAAGAACTCCCCGACCGGCACTGACCAGGCGAAGATCGCCTTTATAGTATCCCGGCTCGCAGGGAAGGCTCTGGATTGGGCCACTGCCACCTGGAGGGAGCTTAGCGAAGGATCCCTCTCGGAATACCTTAAACATTTTAAGGCGGTGTTTCTACACCCCCGAGAGGGACTCACCAAGGGCGACCTGCTGCTGCGCATGGAGCAGGGCTCCCGGTCGGCGGCTCAATACTCCCTGGAGTTCCGTACTCTGGCGGCAGGGAGCGGATGGAATCAGCCGGCCCTCTTGGCCCTGTTTCGTAACGGGTTGAACCCCCGTCTGCAGCGGGAGCTGGCCTGTCGGGGCGAGACGTTGGAGCTGGACGACTTCATCACGCTCGCGATCCGGCTGGACCAGCTCCTAGGTCGCCCTACTCACCTCAGACCCCACGGAGCTGGGGGATCGGTCGCCTGCCCCAAGAAGCAGGCCAGCCAAGGTGCGCCAGGGAGTATAGGACTCTCCAGTTCAGCGGGTATGGTGGCCCACGCCTCACCAGGTACACCGGAGAGTGAGCCCATGGAGGTGGGTCTCGGCCGCTTGGCACCGGAGGAACGCAGTCGTAGGACCAGAGAGGGGCTGTGCTTCTACTGCGGGGATGCGGGGCATCGTCGCAGAGACTGCCGGAGGAGGATCCTGATGGCTTCTCGCCCTAACACCGATGGGCGCGGGGAGGGGACTCCTCGCGCTAATGCGGTGAGTCTGCCCGTTCCGGGGCTAGTGTCTAGGTCGATCACGTTGCCAGTATTAGTGACCTACCGGCCCCAGTGTGTGTGTGTTGCAGCGGTGATCGACTGCGGCGCAGAGGGGAGCTTCCTGAGGGCCGACATCGTGGAGCGTCTGAGAATCCCGGTGGAGGAACTCCAGAGACCTCTCCGCATCACCACCCTGGGCGGGCAGCCCATGGGTCCTCGCCCCATTACCCACGTGACCACTGGGGTCCACCTAGCCACGAGTTTCCTGCACCAGGAGGAGGCCTCACTGCTGGTACTCCCGGCCTCCGAGCATGCTCTGATACTAGGTCTGCCATGGCTTAGTAAACACAACCCTCACATCTCCTGGCCAGACAGGGAGATAGTATCTTGGTCCTCGTATTGCCGCACACACTGCCTCAATCTCGCCCCCCTTAGCGTCGGGTCCACCTCGGTGGAGAGCCCTGAACCGGAATCCCTAGTCGTCTTGCCGTCCGAGTATGAGGACCTTGCTGATCCTTCTCCAAGTCCGGTGCTGCTAAGCTTCCCCCCCACCGCCCGTACGACTGCGCCATCGACCTAGTAGAGGGAGCGGTCTTGCCTAAAGCACGAGTTTACCCCCTCACTAGGGAGGAGGAACGGGCGATGGAGGATTATATCGACGAAGCCTTAGCACAGGGGTACATCACGCCGTCTAAGTCTCCCGTAGCGTCAGGGTTTTTCTTCATTCAGAAGAAAGGGGGGGGGTTGAGGCCATGTATAGACTACCGGGCACTTAACGCTATTACCAGGCGCTTCCCCTATCCCATGCCATTGGTCCCGCCTGCCCTCGAACAGTTGCGGGGGTCCCGAGTGTTTAGCAAGCTGGATTTGCGCAGCGCGTATAATCTCGTGCGGATCAGGGAGGGGGACGAGTGGAAGACGGCGTTTATGACCACCAGGGGGCATTACCAGTATCGGGTCATGCCGTATGGCCTAGCCAACGCCCCCTCCGTCTTCCAGTCATTCATTAATGACGTCCTGAAGGACTACCTCGGACGATTCGTGGTGGTCTTTCTGGACGACATACTGGTGTACTCCCCCGACCTGGTCACCCATGTGCGCCACGTCCGCCTGGTCCTGGCGAGACTCAGGTCCCACCTGCTGTTTGTTAAACTAGAAAAGTGTGTGTTCCACGTGCCGGAGATACCTTTTCTGGGTTACATTATCAGCGAGCGGGGGGTTCTTATGGATCAGGCAAAGGTTCAGGCGGTCCTGGATTGGCCGACACCAGGCTCAGTCAAGGAAGTACAAAGTTTTCTAGGGTTTGCAAACTTCTACAGGAGGTTCATTCGAGACTTCAGTAGTTTGGCAGCGCCCATCACGTCATTGCTTAAGGGAGCCCCGCGGCGCATCACTTGGACGCCGGCCGCGGAGGACTCGTTTCAAGCACTCAAGCGTGCTTTCACGTTGGCCACGTTGTTGCGACACCCCGATCCCCGTAGGCCGTTCGTGGAGGTGGATGCCTCCGGTACAGGGGTGGGGGCCGTCCTGTCACAGAGACAGGAGGTAAGCGACCGCTTACACCCCATTGCGTTCTATTCCAAGAAGCTCACAGGAGCAGAGAGGAACTACGGGGTAGGGGATCGGGAGCTCCTGGCGGTTAAGATGGCGCTGTCCGAGTGGCGTCATTGGTTGGAGGGAGCTGCTCACCCATTCCTAGTCCTTACCGACCATAAGAACCTCGAGTATCTCCGGCAAGCTAAGTGTCTGAACCCCAGACAAGCCAGGTGGTCCCTGTTTTTCGCCAGGTTCCAGTTCCACATCACGTACAGGCCGGGCTCCCGTAACACTAAGGCGGATGCCCTCTCCCACATCCACCAAACGGCGGAGGGGGGGGAGGTCGACCCGGTACCCTTGTTACCACCTTCGGTCTCAGTCGCGGCGATTCAATGGGACCTAGATACGGAGATAGCCAAGGCGCTGTTCCGCACCGTCATTCCCACGGTGTGCCCCCCAGACAAGGTCTACGTACCGAGCACGTTCCGGGAGAGGCTCATTGGCTGGGCCCACGCCTCTCCAATGGCCGGCCAACCAGGTGAGACCCGTACTTTCCACCTACTGGCGGCCAAGTACTGGTGGGAAGGGATGCGGGCAGACATTCACCGTATAATTGCTTCATGTAGCACCTGCGCCCTGTGCAAAACCCCCAAGACGCTCCCTTCGGGGAAGCTCATGCCTCTGCCCGTCCCCGACCGCCCGTGGTCTCACCTGGCGGTAGACTTTGTCACGGATCTGCCCGAATCCAGGGGTTACACGGTGGTGATGACGGTGGTGATGACGGTGGTGATGACGGTGGTGGATCGTTTCTCGAGGGGGGTTAAGTTCATCCCGTTCCCTACGTTGCCCACAGTACTGTCAGCCCTGCGGCGCCGCCCCCCCCCCCCCCTTAAGTTTATTTACTTAAGTCATAAAATAATCACTAAAAGTTAAAAAAGTTTTTCTTCTAAATCTATCATAAAATTATAAACTATGTTTGGGTTGTTGTGAGTGACAGCGACCGGCCGTCCTGAGCTGGATTAGGCCATGGATTTCTTACCCATCCAGGTAAGTGTCACTCTTTAATCTGTGAGTACAAACTACGAACCCTTAAAAATAGCAGACTGCAAGGGAAAGAAACAAGCATGACCGAACAGCAATCAGCTGCTGTCCAAACCTGACCTGCAGTGACCGTTTAGAGACAAAGACGAATCACAAGTGTGATTAAAGTTTATAACTGAAATTATATTTCAGTCTCCATATTCCCAGTGTAAACACTTTCCAGTGTTAAACCCTTAAACTGATGTAATGGGATCAACACTCCTGAAGGCTTAACCAGCCCGTGTGTGTGTGTGTGTGTGTGATGTAACCTGGAGCCATTAGTGAGCAGGTGAAGATCAGGTGAATGTGAAGGACTTCACTGATAGTAAATCAGTTCTGTTGTGCCTTTTTCTTCTTCTTTTTCTTAATAATAATAATAATAATAATAATAATAGTAATGGTAATAGTAATAATAATCAGTTTACTTAACCCTGTAGGTTTATGACTGACATTAACCCACAGAAACCCCTATAAAGGCTCACTCCAAAAAGCACCTGTTGCCATACATGCTGGCTTGTTGAATTGTAGAAGTGTGTATATATATATATATATATATATATATATATATATATATATATATATATATATATATCAGTCAGTTGTAATGAAAAGCTAAGGTAGATGTCTCCTAACCTCTCCCAAAAGGCAACGCCTTACTCTTTACTTTTCTATTTGAGTTGAAATGAAAGATGTATTTTCTTAGTTTGATAATTAACTGGTGGGGCTATTCTCT
The DNA here is from genome assembly GCF_030463535.1 of Salminus brasiliensis. Lineage (NCBI taxonomy): Eukaryota > Metazoa > Chordata > Actinopteri > Characiformes > Bryconidae > Salminus > Salminus brasiliensis. The sequence continues at coordinate 13,626,508 of NC_132898.1, read as the reverse complement.
GCAATAGAAGTTAAGTATAATAACGTCTGTGTGTGAGTAAGGCTTTTTAAGGGTCTGTATTCAGTTGTATTCAGGGTATTAACCCCTTAAACAGCTTAAGGCCTACCAGTGGGCCAAAAGTGTTATTACACTTAACTTCTATAATCAAAGAATAGCCAGTCCCTGTAGTTACCTAATAATACATCTTAGTGTGTAATAAGCCTTACCGTGTTTTAATATTACCCAGCTAACCCAGCTAATGACATTCTTAGAGATTCGTGAAAACTGTAAGAACCACCTTTAGCCCATGCATTTTCCTAACAAGCTCACAGCATTCCAGAAGTGTCCTGGTGCTATTCTGTTTACTATTGACAGGATGTCTTACTTCATCCTTATCTGGATATTTTTCTATTTTTGGGATGAGTCGGCCCTTTAGCTCACATACTACTTCAGAACATTTAAAACCTACAGGCTGAACATGGTTTTTATTTCAGCACAGAAATCCAGGGTCAGTTTCCAGGAACTGAATTTCAGAAATCTGCAGGAATCATCTCCTGACTTCAAACAGGACTGAACCACATCTTATATGAGATTAAGAGGGGAATATCTCTTTATCTCTCTACACAGGATTAGAGCTACAATACCATATTCTTAATAAATAACAGCACAATTACAGACTTTAGAAACACCTATGGAGCTGCATTCCTGGCATTCCCTGAAATGCTATTCCAGAGTTCAGGAGCATTATAAAAACAAAAAGTTCACTGTACGAAAAAATTAACTATAAAATTAAAGTCAAAATCTTATTTCTAATTCAGTGGAATTACAATACATTTACATGCTTTTTCATATTTCCATTAAAATTCCACAGAGAATTTTTCCCTGAATTATTGCAATAAATCACCTTCAATAAAAAGACGGTGCTAAAAGTTACAAAGCAACAAAATGAACTATTTCTCAACACTGACAGAATAATTCTGTGCGAGCATGAGAGTGAACACTGGCACCCTGGCACACAACCAGCACACTCAGCACCACAGAAAAAGGTAACTCGCTCTTACAGCCTACATGACTGAGGTCAGGCAGTCAACCATTCCACAAAACATACAAGCACGCATAAGAGAAAGTAGCCCTGGGGAAATGACAACACATTGACGGTGAGTGTCAGTGACTGGAGGACATGTCCTGTCTGTAAATAGATGGTGCCAGTAGCCAGTGGGAAATATGGATATGTTTGCTGCTGAACTGTTAGTAAGTAAAAATGATTTTTTTACAGTATGTCTTTATCTGAGCTGTGAGGCTCTAGGAGTGTAGTAAGGTGGATGGGCTGTAACCGCCGATCAGTGAGACATGCTGGAGCTCAGTAGTTTTGGGTCATGGACATGGCATGTTTGAGCACTCAATTACTAAAGTCCAAAATTGTTACTGTTCTGTCTCTAAGCCATCTCCTCCTTCTGATTCTCTGCGAGGACAGATTTACCAGTCCTGAAGTGGCCGAGGTCGTGAAAGTTTTTGTTGTTTAATTAGATTAGCAGCAACAAACATATGGAGGTAAAGCCCCTCTTTAAAAGGAAAAGAAATCTCACGGATTGTTGTCAGATGGAGTTATGGGGTCGGCAACCCGACACAGGTGGCAGAGCCACCTTAATCGCTCTAATACAAACCCGGGACAACTAGAGCTTGATGCTTATTTACAAGCTAACGAGGCCTTTAGAAGCTTTAGTGTAGTAGTTATGCAGATTTGCACCATCTGATTTCCCAGTGCACTGAAACACTCTGACACTGCACAGATGATCGTTAAGCTTTTTACATTTATTTACTTAGTATTCTAATACATTTTAGTAATACTTCAACTGCAGATAAACAGTAAACTGTTATCAACAGGAGATATGATTCATAAGTGAAGTATTAAATTGTTAATGGAATGAATAAAAAAGATAACTGCCTGCAGTAAAAATGTAATGTTGCTTGTAAGTAAAGTTCGTTAGCAGTTTAAGATTGACCTTTCCTTCAAATGAACTAAATGTATGTATAAAAAGTACGATTTTGGATGGTAAAACTGTAGTATCTACACTACTCCAAAAAGTCTCACCAACAATTTGACATTTTTTTAAATAAATGTTTTAGCTTTTGTGAAGCTAAATAAATCACTAGGTGTTGCAGCTTCTTACCTAGCAACAGGACTTTGATGCTTTTTTCTGTCGAGCCCATGGCTTTTCACAGCAGACGAATGGATGGAGGGAGCACTTGGTAGTGTCAGCAGGTAGAAAACTAAAGTCTTTCCTCTGAACCTGGTCTGAAACCACAAGTCAAAAGCTCTGCCCCAATTTCCAAGCCCCTCCTACATCCCCCATTCTACCATTCAGGATTTTGCATGTATCTTCTTTGCCATGGTAACCTCAGAATCCAATTAGGTGGAGCTCAATAAGGAACGAGTCTAAAAGTGCAGGGACTTACAACACGGCTAAAAATACTAAAAGGCTAAAAAGGATTTCAGTGAAGAATCTCGTTTGGTGGTGTAATTCAGTTGAACATTAGAGGCTTAATCTCTGCATGTTTGCTGGAACCAAAGACGTCACCCAGCCACCCCCACACGCCACAGGACAAGACTGGATCCTCCATTGAACTCTGATATCAGGACATGGCTATGCCTGGGTAAGGCAACAGTTTACCTGCTGTTCACAATGTGTAATCCCTGTGTTTCTCCTATATCCGTGAAGCTTCGCATTTCCCCATTAATGTAGGTTTTTTGTATCCACTGTACACCCTTTACGGCCTGAACCCTGTTCCTAGGGTCCCCTGTCCCTCCACACCCCCGTACCAATCATACACCATTTACCCCTGAACATCCTATGACTCATGTACTTCCAGAGCAGTGTAGGGCAACAGTTATTGTTAAACTAGTTGTTTTTACAGTTTGAGGATGGCCCCTTGTCCACTCCATTGTGTGCTACACTGTCCCTGTATGGACCAAATGGCTTTAGGCTGAAGATACTGGATCTGTATGAGGATTTATTACAATTTTGACCCTATTTTTCGATCTAGTTCGGAAGACCAATTGCCCAATCCCCGTTCATATGTGCTCCACCAATCACTAGCAATGCATCCAGCACTAGGAGAGTGAGGACTAGCACGTCTCCTCTGACATGAAGCCTCTCAAACTGCCGCTGATGCAACAGACGTCTGTGCTGACCAACATCACACTGGGAGTGATGTAGGAAGAATGTGCTATCAACCCACCCTGAGAGAGCAAGGCCAATTGTGCTCCCTCTGACTCTGGCTGCTGATGGCAAGCAGCACTTCAGTGCATCTTTAACTTGAGCTGCAGTCACTCACAGTCCCCTCCACTGCCCCATCGGCTTTTAAATTTCACTTGCTCACTTGATTGAAAGCTTCTTGAAACACTAAGGAATATGCTAAGTGAGAGAGCACCATAACAATTTCAAACTACGACAGGTCAAAGGTATCTAAATGAACCTGAAATGAACCTAGACTTTAACATGAGCAGGTCCTGAAACACACAAAGAAAGCATGATCTGTACAACCCTCCCTCCCGTGTGGTGTGTGGGTGGGTGTGTGGGTGTCTGGCCCACAGTGTGGCTCAGAACTGCTGATCCTGCTTGACTGGATTACACACACACATACTGATGTTTCTAGGTTCGCTGAGGTTTGGTGATGAGTATCATGCTTATATCAATGAACACTAATCGTGTACTTAACCAATGAGTAAATAAGCAAGTAAATACTCTAATCTGGTGGTTTATGTAACAGCAAAGACTCTGGTTTCCTTCAGTGCCTTGATTTAATACAACTACTACAAATAATAATAATATTATGAAAATAATAATCATATATTTTATGTAAAGCATTAAAAAGTTCTTTTTTTCTTGTTTGGCAAAAAGTAAACATCCAGAGACAAGGAGGAAAGAAAAGGGCGACAGTATGTCACCCAATTTCTCAGGAAGAATAGTGGGTGTATTGTGTAAGTGGTGAAAAAATTAACCCGTTGGCTTAGTCCACAGTGAAATAAGCTAACGCTAGTTATTTAATATCTTCACAAAAACACTGTGTTTACCTTTCACTCCTCTTTTTGCTGACATTTCATCGATGCCGGTGAAGTTTGAGCAGCTCTTCATACTAAAGGAGGTGTCCATGTTTCTGCCCTGTGCCAGGACAGGCAGAAGCACCTCCAGGCTCAGCAACCTTGCCTCCTTCTGCCCATATCACAGTCCTACTCGCACCTGAAGAAGCAGGGGAGCAGCCCTGTGTTGAACAAGTCTGTTGGAATTTATTTAATTATTATTATTTTTGACACATTTTAACTAATCAGATTCTTTACAATAAAATAACTTAAACACTTTCCCTGTTAGCCTGCCATTCCTTTCATGCTGGTCTATGTAGAACTGGTGCTGGTATCGCTGGTCACCCTCGGGATGCTAGTACTGCTTTGTCCAGCATAACAGCATCCAAAACATAACATATGCTGGTTTTGATTGTCACCAGCCCTTCTTTTTGTCCCAGCAGGGCAATTCATTAACGTTAAGAGAATGTCATTCTCCATTCAACATTTTACCATTAAAATGTCATTTAAACTGTAAAACATGGTCTTTGATACTTTACTTTACTGTAACTGGGATCAGTCTTGCATCAAATAGTGAATTTTACTGTATTCACACACAAAAAACAAACAACCCTACATATGTTACATTTCCAGGGTTGGCATGGTCAGGGGGTGGATCCCAGTGGAAATCCCTGACAGTGCCCTTGCTCTCATTAATCATCTAAGCAAAGATAAACACAGTCTTCCCATTTTTAACTCCGACTATTTCAGATGTTTTCCCTCAATCTGGTGATGTGATGGCTCCACTGCTCCACATGATGGAAGACATCAACTGGAACTGATATTTTGAAAGGTCCGGACCTCTATGCTGAAATCACTCTCCGCAGAGCTCTCTATGGTGGTGGGCGCGGCGCGGCGCGGCGAGGGAGGGAGGGAGGGAGTGGGTGAAGGGTGAAAGTTGAGAGTGTGCTGTTTGTTGTCTTTGTGTAGGACTGGAGATTGATCTCACACACTCATTTTTCCCTCTTCCCCGAGTCCTCTCAAAACTCCCCCCCTTCATCCATACCCTCCCGTACCTCTCCCCCTCTACCCTTTAATCCCCACCCTCCCCCTGTCCACATTTCAAAACAGGAATCAGGTAAGATTTCTGCTTCTCCAGGTGTAACTTCACTGTGTTCGTGGCTGAAAACAGAGCAGCGTGCAGCGTGCTAGCTAACGTTAGCGCTCCGTGCTAGCTAAGTGGAGGAATTCTGTTAGCTAGCTGCTAGGCCTCAATAGCTACAGAGTTAGACCAGGTTCCTAAATAGGTGTTGTGTTTTACAAACGACACAACTTGGTGAATCTGTTGTAGGCACTTTATCAGTCTAAATAGCTACGGAATTTCATCAAATCGGCTCGGTGCTTGTGCGTCACTTAGCCGCTAGCTAGCTAGCTAATGTTGCACAGCTAGCGCTAGTTAGCTAGCACTACAGCTCCCCTCTCCGCTGCGTGGCTGCAGATTTCTCTGAAAGTTATCCTAACTACTGCTAGCTAACACTAACTAGCCTCACCTCAGCGTCTTTATAGCTAATCTAGAACTAGTTAATTAAGTCTTGTATATTCGACCGCTAATGTTATTTCTGGATATTGTTGACTCTCATAGGGACTGAATGTTCGCGAAGAACAGTGAACGAATCTTAAACATGTGCCGAGTGTAGTGAAGCATCTCACAGATTGGTGTGTTATTGTAGACGACACTGTGGGCGAGTGAGTGAATTCTGACCCCTCATCGAGCACAACTGAAGAGAAAACCTACAGCAAAATCGAGGTTATACCTGTATTAACTATTTGAGGTCTTTATATGGACCTGTACTTCTGTTCTGTTTAGCAACATAGCAAAGTTACACAGTAGTTTCATAGCAGGCAATGAATCAGTTACTGAATCATTTATAGCGGTTCATTAATTAATAACCTCTTATAGAATCTACTGACTCATTTGTAGCAGTTACTGAAGTATTGAAAACAATGAATAAATCTTAGCAGGCATTGAATCATTTGGAGCAGTTAATGAATCATTTAAAAGAATTACTGGTTAAAAAAAAGCAGCCCCTTTATAGAGAGGTGATAGTATGAAGTATGTAGAATACATAAAAATGTTGTTGACATTTGTTTGTATTTTGAGTTGAGCACTCAAATATGGACACTATTGCCCGGACAGAAAGTTGTCAATAAATGTGTGATGAGGGCTGCTACATAATGTCATGTAAACACACAAATAATGTATTCCATTTACATTAAAACTCAATTAAACAAATTAACTATTTGATTGTTTGATTAAAACCAATTAAGTATTTGATTCATTATTTATTCATTCATTCATCTGACACAATGAGGTGGTAAATGTCAGATATTGCAGTGAACAAATTCCATATTTGTGCGTCTGGTTTGTAAAAGTTGCTGAGGTATTATTGCCGGCCACCAAATATATATATATGATGTGTTGTCTTGGCGCATCCATGAGCCTTAGGCACCTCACACCCTTCACATCACTCCTGGTAAGTACTCCCCACTGCTGACTGGGAGCATACTGCAAGCCTTACTGGGTGATCTTATCCCAAATAAGAAAACAATGGTGAATGGTGAGCCCTTGTGAAACCTGTGTCTGTGTTTTAATAAGGCCCATTGTGGTAAGAAATCTATGAAACAGCTGAGAGTGTGATTTATGTCCTAAATTGTATCACTTTGGTTGCTACAGGTCCAGCTTTGTGACCAAAGACCCCTTTTCCTACTGCATTCAAGTTACTCATTCAAGCCATCATTATGGACTCTGGTGTTATTGAAGGAGGGCTCAATGTCACGTTGACCATCAGACTACTAATGCACGGCAAGGTAAATGCACCTAGTGTCACTTCTAAATCCTTTGCTGTTGGTGAATTGTGGATGGGCCTGATAAAGCACACCTGATACACTTGTCTTTAGATACCTTTTTAATAAACCCATACTCTGATGATTTCATACTTTTTCTGACAGATATTTATGTTGGATAATAATTTTTTTATCTAGTTTTAGAGATTAACTAAATGATCAAAGGTCAAATTTATACAATAAGAAGTCACAAAACACTCAAGGAATAAGGCACAGGCAGCCTAAAGATAGCAAATACATCAAATGACCAAAAGAACTGACATAAATATTATGTGTATTTATACAGGAAGTTGGGAGCATTATTGGCAAGGTTAGTAAATCATGTTTTTTTTCCATCCATATTCAAAATATACCTTGCCTTCTTTTTAGAAACTGTTATTTGAAATCAAAGCTGTTATTTGATTTTTCTCTTTGAAACAGAAAGGTGAATCTGTGAAGAAAATGAGAGAAGAGGTAAGGTTAATGCTGATGTTCCCTAAAGCCAAGATTTAAATGGGGAAATAAATAAAATAGTGAAAAAAATAAATTGTCGCTTTGTTGATTCAGCTGGGTCCAGTAAAATGATCAGTGTTTGCTCCTTTGCAGAGTGGTGCACGGATCAACATCTCAGAAGGCAACTGTCCAGAGAGAATCATCACCCTTGCAGGCCCAACCACCGCCATCTTCAAAGCATTTTCCATGATAATTGACAAACTAGAGGAGGTAAAACCTGACACTGGACTTTTACCCTCAATTGACTGGCTCTCCTCTCCCTGTAAAGTGAACTATGTAGGTCAAGAAATAGCAGCTAGTGCTTCCGAGTAGTTCATTATGTGCATAGTGTATAAGATCATTGGTTATTTAGCTGACTTTCTTGTTTAACATTTAGTATATTAAATGTGTGTAGAAGCCGTAGATTATTGACTTATGTGGTGAACTACATCGGGAGTGGAGAGCAGTTTTTGATGCACAGATACAGCCTTTCTGTTCCCTCCTCACTAACATTCCACTACAAAGTGATGCTGCATATAAGGTCACAGTCTGTGCTGTGAACGGTGGTTCCGGCTAACTGGGAGGGTATAAATTCAGGGGACACCATGTTTGCTTTCAGGCGGAAGAAGGAAGGAAAAAATAACTTAGATTAGTCAACCTTTTGGACTTTTCAGCTGTTCTTGCAGAATGTATTGCAGCACAACAGCTGTATGAAAATGTATGTGATTATCCAATCACACATTCAAAGAAATGTGGCTAAATTTGCCCCAATATTGTATGAGAATAACCAAATACAATATTTAACTGAAAATGATGTCAGGGCGTAGGTGTTTCCTCCATAAGCTGTTTAGTGTGCTCTGATGCTCATTTGCAGTTGGAGAGTTTTAGAGCCCAAGTCCTCCTCCACACTTATTCGTTTGGAATAGAGTGAGTATGGTGCAGACTGAGATTGGGGGAGAACCACTGCTGCTCCCAAAGAGGCAGGCGATGACACTGGGTGGCTTGGAGAGCTACTTAGGAATAGTGAATGGTAAAGTGAAGGAATAATCCTGGAGCACTTTTCACTTTTAAAAAAAAATGTTAAAGAAACATTTAACCAGGAAAAGAACAATTTAAGCTTACAGATGCTTGGCTCGTATGTAACCATTGCCTTTATCAAAGAACTCCTGACGAATCACATGTATGTAGTGGTGTTATTTATGTAATTGCTGCTGTTGTGCTGAAAATATGTGGATTTCCTGGCAAAAGCTGATGAGAAATTTGAGAGGCCATTAACAGGACACTCCAAACACATTATGTTCAACAAAATGTATGAAACAAAATGTTCATTTGTGCCCCTGCACATAATGCAAGGTTACATTTTGCACCGTAAACACTTGTAAAGTGATGCAAATCCTATGCAGCTAATGGAGAACGGCTAAACTAGGATTGCTTAGTTTGTCTTTTTTAGTTGCGATCTCTGGCTAATCCTTCTAATAACCTACTCTCATCTTTTCTTTGCAGGACATCTGCAGCTCGATGACCAACAGCACAGCCTCCAGCAAACCCCCCGTGACTCTTCGTATCGTTGTGCCAGCCAGTCAGTGTGGGTCTCTCATTGGCAAAGGTGGCTGCAAGATTAAGGAAATCCGAGAGGTAGAGAACGTCTAAATAATGATTAATTAAAATGACAATAGTCTAGATCATTGTTCAAGCAGAGATGATACCTGATGTCTCTGTTTTCCTCAAAGTCAACTGGTGCCCAAGTCCAGGTTGCTGGAGACATGCTGCCAAACTCCACAGAGCGGGCAATAACCATCGCTGGCACCACACTGTCCATCATTGAGTGCGTCAAGCAGATCTGTGTAGTAATGCTTGAGGTAGGAGGTTTTGTTGAATTCTGCTTTGGAGGAGTTTGTAATCCCTGTGATTCAGTCGGAAAATATAATAATGCTGCTTTTGTTCTTGGTTTCCTTATTTCCACTGACCCTGTTTAGTAAATGTAATCATGTATGTTTAATGTTTTAGAGACAATTTGAACTGTGATGGGATATGAGGCATGTGGATGATTTAAATAGTTATTGTAGTAAAAGTAGTAACTGACTAAATGGTGAAAGCCAATCTTGCATCGAGAGAGGGCAAAAAAGATCTGACAAACTTGTACCTTTAGAAAGAGGGAATCATTTGTTAATTAGATTTTTTTCAGTTGTATTGCTCTTGAATTTTTGACTACAAAAAGACCATGACCTTCTTGGTTACTGGGTTTCATGGAAAACTGTGAAGTAGTGTGACGTGGCTCACTTAACCACATGTTCTGAGCTGCACTGAGAAACAGTCAGGTTACTCCAGGTTATGACAAGTGACTCAGCTCAAATTCTTATTCTTCACAGCCCCTGATTAGCATTCATTTAGGAGAAACCTGCAGATTTGCTAATTATGTGAACTGCAGTCCTTTTTTTCTAGACTAATGGCTCTTACACACACAATGAGAGGGTTTTTATTTATTTATTTATTATTGCAATTATTTGCACGTTTGTAAAACTGGTGTACACGTTTGAAGCTTTTTCACACCAGCAGCAAATAAGCGACAATTTTATTCTCCCCTTTCTAATTTTGCAATTTTTCACTGGCGACATAAGCTCTCTTCACCAGCTCTCTAACAGGCATTGGTATGGTAACAGCCAAACTGAATGTGTATCCACTTGTGGAGAGAGCTGTGTCTCCAAGATCTGTTCAGAAGCAGTTCAAACCTGCATCCGAGCTAAAGTTTAATCTGTGAATTCTTTCTTCCTCTTTTCACTCTTTCAAAAATGGTGCACAGTGTTTGCTCAGTCTCAAATCACTCTCTCCCCTATGTAGTGCACTTTGTAGGTTGTGAAAGAGCAGCACCTCCACTCAAACAGTACATCATCTGTCTGGTCAAAAGTGAAATTCAGCAGTCTGCTAGACAGCAACGCTAACACACTGTCCCCGTTTAATCATTTTTGGGGTTTTTTTGGGAGGGGGTGTAAGTACTGCATGTTTGTATGTATGTATGATGTGATGGAAAGAGTAAACTGTGCAGGTTTAGTGGTGAAATAAGAGTTTCATTGTGGAGCTCATAGCTGGGTATAGACACACAGCACCGCAGTATCATGAACTAAACCTTGTTTGTTGTTTCAGTCCTCCTTAACACATTCTGCCCACTTTTCCTTGACCCAAGCAACGTCAAAAATCCAGAAAAATTGCCTGTGACTATTTCTATTAGAACAGACATGTGTAGCTTTTATTTATTTATTTATTTATTTTATTAAACATTCTGATTTTCATATTTAGTCCAAAATGTAATTGTACTTGAAGAAGTACGGATTACAGATTAAAGAGAAAGGGCCTTTTTTTATTTTATTTTATTTTATTTTATTTTGCTGTTCCAATACTTATGCAGGGCACCGTTTCTCTGTAGTCTCCTCCAAAAGGTGTGACCATTCCATATAGGCCCAAACCATCTGGCTCGCCTGTGATCTTCGCTGGAGGACAGGTAGCTTCAACAGTTTTTACTCATCCTTTCACTGCATTGTCTAAACACTTCAGTTTTAACCCTGCTTTTATAAAGCGCTTTTGTCTGTAGATATAGTCAACATATAACACAAATTGGCCCAAAATATACACAATTTTGTGACCTTTGTCTGTTTTCCCAAAAGTCTGTTGTAAGTTACAGAATATCGTTGAGCACTGTGTTCTGATTATAGGCATATGCCGTGCAAGGACAACATGCAATTCCCCAACCTGATGTAAGTAACTGTACTGCGTACCCAGACCTTATTATTATATGCACATGCTCTGTCTATATATATATATATATATATATATATATATATATATATATATATATATATATATATATATTATTATGATTATAGACCGATAGCTTTATCTGAATCTGTGAAGAACCTTAAGAATGAAACCTTACGAATGAAAAACTAATGAACAAGCATCAAAATCAACCGTGCTTGTTTCCATAGTGGTTTTAGTAGTGGTTTTTTTTTTTTTTTTTTTTTGGCTGTGTGTATGTGTTTGTGTGAAATATGCACCCTGCTGATAGTCCTATTTGCCCTCTGTCTCTCCACTTTCATAGCTCACCAAACTTCACCAACTAGCTATGCAGCAGAGTCCCTTCCAGATGACCCCTAACAATCAAGGTTTTACTGGTAGGCTTTCTGAGATATTAAGTTTAAACAAGCTTTGTATAATGTAAAAGCTTGGGTAGTAACAAACTCAAGAGCCATATAGCTCCACCCTACACGTTTCCTAGAGCAATTTTTGCAGATTTGCTGTCAAAAGAATCATGATTAATTATCAAAAAAGATTGAAATTTTAATAGGTGCCAAGTTTCAAATTAATCAGCACCTATGCAGTAATGTCATGTAAGGACTTGCTATTGTAAGGTGACTGTCATCATGGACTTGATGCTTGTTTTTTCTGGCAATGTCTAACTGAGTTTAATCTCATCTTGCAGCCACAATGGAAGCCTCTGCACAGACTTCCCATGAGATGACCATTCCAAATGATGTATGTAAATCCTCAGATTTTGGCGTCCTGCTTTGTTTGTATGTTTGAAAACTTTCCTGTGATGTGAACAAACCATGAGTGCTTACTCATAATATTGATGCCTTACAAAATAATTCTCCCATAGTTGAAACTTGGTGTCCTGTATGAAGTACTAAAACAAACAAATGACTTATGTGCTGATGTGCTACTTTGTAACAAAAATGTGACATTTTTTATACAGTAAGGCTGAAACAGGAGTAGTCTAGCTGGATTAGTTGATTAACTAAAAAGTGGACAAAAGGTTAACCTACACATTACCCTTTTTGTGCAAAGGTTGAAAAAAGTCAGTAGCACTACTTTTTGAATTTAAAAGTTGAAAAGTAGAAAAAAAAACCTAGCAATTAGAATCAGGTGCATCAGCCACAGATGATTAGAAATTCATTAGAGAGGATTCTAGTGGAGCCCATCATATTTAAACCTCATTAAGTCATTTAATCTGGTTTATCTTTGATTGGTAAAGTGAGTGGTATCATCGTGGCCAGATCCAAAGAGCTGAACTCTGAGGCCTTCAAAAGGAAGGTTGTAGATGGGAAGGGGTTTAAAAAAAATTAATTTGAAATCAGGTGCTCCTCTGTCTGCTAAATTACTTACAAGAGCAACAACAGGCCAGGATGTCCTCGCAAATTCAGTGTAAGAACTCGAATCAAATGCATAAAGACATCTCCAACAATTCTTAAATGTCATCACGGAACCTAAAGGTAGCTTCACGGGAGGTGTGCAAGGAGGAACTCTTTTCTGTAAAAAAAAAAAAAACAGTTTTAAAGAACACTTAGACCTTGTTTACACCTGCTCGCTTCCTTGATCTTGACTAAAAGGATTATATCTGGATTAAGCTAAAACAAATAAAAATGCAAGTGTAAACACACCCAAAACTCAGATCTGTTCACTCAAACCACTTCAGGAGGTGGTCTGAGACGCATTTGAACCACATGTTATAGGAGGGTAAATGCAGCCGCCTCTCCAAGACTCATTCCGCAATCAAAACCCCTCCCAGTACAACCAGAACACCGGAAATAATTTCACCTCAACCAGTGAATCTGTATGTTCTGTCCTGCATGGCAATCAGATTTCAGTCTGGCTGCCTGGTGTAAATGCATCTCCCTTAAATCTTATCATTTGATGTTTTTTCTTTTCTCTTTCTTTTAACCACAGTTAATCGGATGCATCATTGGCCGCCAAGGAGCGAAGATCAATGAGATCAGGCAGATGTCTGGAGCTCAGATTAAGATCGCCAATCCTGTGGAGGGATCCTCTGACCGCCAGGTCACCATAACTGGCTCGGCTGCCAGCATCAGCCTCGCAGAGTACCTCATCAATGCCAGGTTTCTTATTCTGTTTTTCTGTCTCTCTCTTTCTCTCTCTCTCTCACACACACACACACACACACACACACACACACACACACACAGTATGCTTTTCACATCTGACATTTCACACATTTAATGTTTGGGTCTGTGCTTTGCTTTAGATCCAATGCATCTCAGTTGTTATTACAAGGTCATGAGACCTGTGACGCTAGATGTTTGTCCCATACTTTCATTTCAGTGTCTTTACATCAGTCTGTGCTGCTCTCCTGCTGTCATTCACAGCCTCAGCCTCCCTCCTACTCGTGAGCGACCCCTGTAACCCATCCCAATTGTATCCCTTTTTATCCCCTCTTCTTTCTCTTTCTGCAGCATACCGTCCTCTAAACCTTCCTCCTCCTTCTACCTGAACCCTGAACAGGCCCTCAGCTCCAGCTTGTACCCTCCCATCTCTACTAGCACCTTACCTGCTGCTACTACTACTTCTACTACTACTACTACTGCTACTTCCTCATCCTCCTCTGTATCCCCCTCTTCCTCCTGTGTGGTGACTCCTTCCGTCTCCATTTCTCTGTCCTCCCTTTTGGTATCGAGCCCTGGTCCTTCCTCCACCTCCTCTCCTTCTGCGTCTCTCTCTTCCTCTTCAACCTGTGTCTCCAATGTGCTCAGCATCAAGCCCCTGCCCCTCTTGTCACTTCATGTTGTTAACGGCCTCTCTCATGAGCCTAAACTGAGCCCTGAGCTGGGCTCCAAGCCCAAGAAGCGCAGGCTCTCACCATATTAGGAGAATATGGTTCAGTTTCTCATGGACAGATTTAGCTGTACATTTGTCTAAAGCTACAGAGCTTTCGTACCTGGCTCTGTTGTATGTGATGTGGTTTAAAATATTAGGGCTGCAACAGAAATTTTATAATTCAGCATATTTGAAAACTTAAATAAGTAACCGTGTTGGTGTTTTAGAGTTCGAACCCGAGGTAACATTAGCGGTTTAAAACCAGGTATATTCCAAAACGAATCCTACTGCTACAGCTAGCTAGCTAGTTTGCGCCAAGATGTATTTATTTCCGAGATGTGCTAGTTGCCTGCAACAGTATGAGATTTTCTTGGACTGCTTGTGGCATCAAGATCGATACCACATGCTCTGGTCGGATGTATTTTTGGGCCAGCTTTAAACCCTGCTGGTAGAACCCTAATGACAACATGTAATGCAGTTCCTGATGGTACAATATGACTACTCTGACCAAAACAAAGTTTCCACTTTTTAAAATGAGTTAAAAAGACACTGTTTATACTAGTTATGGTAAATTCCACTAGCATGTCAAAAGTCATTGAATAATAGTATATAAATTGATCATGAAGGGGATGACTTGGAAAGCCCACACCTGTATAAGTTAAGTGAAGTTGAGCACTGGCCAGTGTGCTCATGGCAAGGTGAAGTAAATTATGTAAGTTCAAGCCATGAGTGAGAGTGGATGCCACAAGAATGGGCTATTCCATTTCCAAAGTTTAAGGACATTAAATATGGCTTTATCCACAGTATCGTGTGTGTGCCAGCAATACGTCATAGAAGGCATCGCCACCCACAGTGGCCACCCATGGGTGTTTAATGATCGTGGCTGGTGACGCCCAGCTAAACTTTTCCGTGCGAACAGACAAGCGACTCTGGCAGAAATCCTCTCCACATTCAATGCAGAAGGCCCCTCAGGCATATCCTGCAGGTCAGCGCAGTGTTTTTTTTAGCTTCCATGGGATATGGTAGCAGAAGACCCACCAGAGAGCCAACTGGACTGTGACCTGCGATGAGTCACGGTACCAATTGTTTTGGCTAATGGTAGGATTCGTATGTGGCACAGCTAGTGAAGCCATGGACCGCAGTTGTCAGTGAGGCGCCTTTCTGATGTGGAGTGTGTTCTCATGGCATGGGTTGGGTCCACTGCTCTGCATAAACGCTGCTCAGTTTAACGGCTTGGTGATATTTGGAGCCTTTCATGGACTTCTTGTACCCCCAAAATGATCGGATATTTCAGCAGGACAGTGCAGCCTAAGTTGTCCAGAATTGGTTCAAGGACCATCCTGGAGAGTTTAGACGAATGGTGTGATCTGACATGAGCCCAATAGAGCATTTATGGGATGTGGTGGGGAGGTCCGTTTGCACCTACGAATAACACTGTCCAGATGGCATGGCTGAGCGTCCCTCTAGATGTCTTCTGTCCACTTGTAGAATCAATGCCACATCGAGTTGCTGCACGTCGCCAGGCTAGAGGGGATTCTATACGATACTAGTTCCTGTCCCATGACTTTTGGCATGTTAGTGTAGACTTTATAAAAATAGAGCTTTCATGTGATTTTTGTATTGAACTGCTGATTCTTTCATTTGAAAAAGGGATGTAATTGAATGAACCACAGAGAGCTGCATGTTCTACTGCCTCTGTCTTTGTCAGGTAGCCATTGTTCTTCATTAAGAGTCACAAAACAACCCATTTCAATTACTGTAGTGAATCAGTTGTGAATCACTTTTTTCTTTTTTTTAAATAATCAAAAATGCTGCATGATCTTATAGCATCTTGAAGTCACTGCTTAAGGCCATGTTTACGCAGCATTTTTGATGTGCAGCTCTTGATGCAAGCTGACGGCTGTGATTGGGTTTCAGTGCATTCTGGTTAACATTACGTTCACACAGCAGGTAGACTGTCCCTAATCCAGTTTTCTCACTGATGTTTCTTTTTAACGTGACCTATATCTAAAATTGGTCTAACCCGTTCAGGCTAGGGCTGAACATGTGCAGTAGTCACATCGTGCAATGTCAAATTCAAATTTTCAAAACTATTTTGCTACTTGATGCAAAAGAAAAAAATCCCACATTTCTCATTTTCTATGACCCATCTACCACAGGCTAATAACATCTGCCCAATATAAATTATTTTACTCCAATATTGTCTACACAGAGTGCATTATTAATATTACTGACTTCTGGTGAAAATCCCTGTTTTAATTTTTTTTTTTTTTTTTTTTTTTTTTTTTTTTTTTTTTTTTTTAAATACGTTTTTTCCCCAATATTCTGCAGCCCTAGTTCACGCTTCTGAACTGATGTCCATGTACACAAAGAGCAACGTCTTAAGTTTTAGTTTTATCTTCGCCTGCATCATAGGAGCATGAAGGAGTTCCAGTGGCTGACAGCTAGACTCACTGAGAAGGTGTTCTCAGGTAGAATCACTGAGAAGGTGTTTGTGCTTGCTGTATAAAGAGCATGTTATTTAGCCATGGACACTTCTTTGGCACTTTCTTCAAACGTGAAGCAGTTGCAGGCTCCACGTGGTCCAGCAGACTAAGGTGCTGCCACTATGACCTGTGGATCGCTGGTTTAAACCCTGAGTCATGCTCCATGCCATCAGCAGCCAGATCCCTAGAAAGCACAAACTGGCCTTGCTTTCTCCGTGTGGGTAGAAAACCCCACACAGAGCGGTTACGATATGTGCCTTAGAATAGTGTTTGAACAGGGGCATTACCCCAAACATTTATGTAATCTGTTACCTCGCTGTTCTGCAACTGAAAACCTCCCTTGCTGCCGTCATCCAGTTTCCTTTTTCAACGAATGCCGAGTTGGGTTGCCGCAAAAATCGCAACAAATTCTGATCCAGTTGTTCAGACCAAATCTCATTGCCGCAGATTGCATATGTATCGGATTTCAATACCACATATGAAAGTGGTCCAAATTAGAACTTCTGATTCTGTACGGTGTGCTTTATTTTATTTTTATTTTTTGGGCCACTTTTACCTGCTGTGTGAACGTAGTTTCTGTGACTGCCCCATCCATCATGACTTTAATTGCTAGATGCATGGGTATGTCAGCTGACTTCAAAAGATGACAAGTGTGAATTTGTCACGTGCTGGTGTCTTCTGTCTGACTTAAAATAGTTCTAATTGAAATCCATGTCAAACAATGTGCTTTTGACGCATACAAAAGTGCATCTATATACGCTGCCTAACGACAAACGTAATAATTTAAGAGGTCCTTTCATAAACCTACAACCTTGCCATGGTAAGAAGTGGCATATTTTGTATTAGCAATGCACATTGTCTTTCTACATGGATCTGTCGGATGCATTGAAAGCATGAGAAAATCTTTTATGTGATTCAAAGCAAACAACATTCAAAAACTTCAGCTGGTGTCAAATTAGTTTTTAAGAAAAATGTTCAATTTGTTTTTTCAGTGTAAAATCAAGCTGCGTCATGAACCTTTTCCAATCTAGAATGACAACCAAACTACACATTTATTATTATTTATTCTTTTTAAATTATTATTTCTATTATTATTATTATTATTATTATTATTATCATCACTATTATTATATATCTTGACCTGTTGAGTTATCAAAGCATCTCCATAGTTATTAAAACAATTAAGTCAGAAATGTTAATTTGCTGCATAATAGGGGCAGGTGTACATTTTGGGCTCAAGTCATTGCATTCATGGTTAAGCACTACACAATATGGTTACATGTATAATGTACTGTTGCCATATAGCGGACTCTAGTCCTGGTGGGCCACAGCACTGTAGATCTCCAGCTCTTTGCTGCAGTAAACACACTTAATTGAACTCCTCAAGACTGTCTTGAATTCAGCGTGATAGACAACAGAAAAAAGCTCACCTCTGCAGAGCTGTGGCCTGGAGTGAACTCCGTTTGACATGCCTGCATGAAAGGGTAATTCTCTGTGTAATGCTCTGGAATGCTCTGCTGTTTTAGTAACTTATGAATGTCCTAATTGTCCAGTGAAGTTTTCAAGTTTTATTTATTTATTTTTAGTTTTTTTTTAATTTATTTTAAATTTAATTAATTTAAAATTTTAATAATTATCCTTTGCTCTGGTGTAGGTGTAAATAATGGGGGACAGTGGGGCACAACTCAGCAAAAATAAAATTTTATAATAAAATAACTTTAAAATATCAAATACCCCCAGACCAGGGAATCAGCTTGCTAAAACGAGTCAGTTAAATGTGTGTAATTCACACAATTACACAAATGTTTGTGGACACCCCTCTTCTAATGAATGCAGTCAGCTGCTTTAACTTGTACCTTTTTCTGACACTGATGTTCAAATGAGTGCGCACACGGCTTCTCTACAGTCTAGTCCCTGTTGAGAAGTATTGTAGAATAGGAGACTCTGGAGCAGATAAACATGAACCTGTTGACACCATGCCTAATGCAAGGCCTGGGCTAGAGGAGTACAAAGCCCCCAGCATTGCGCTGTGGAGCTGTGTTCCTCAGTTGGTTAAATTGGGGATGAGGTGGGGTGATGACCATCCAACACCTCACTACTGCTCTTGTTGCTGAATGCAGTCAAATTCTGACAGCAATTATCTAAAATCTAGTAGACGGTCATCTTTCCTAGACAGTAGAGGCAGTTACTCTAACAAATGCATTTTTTCCAGGAAGTGTATATTAATCCAAATAAATGTAACTTGTGAAAAGAGGCTGTTTCTGTCAAAAAAGCACCACGGGAAGGACGATGAAATATAAGTAGATTTTGTTTGTGTGAAATCTGTTGAAAGGCTTAGGCTGGGTATGCTTTCAGTGAAACAAACCTCACAAGGGTTGGTTGCAACATGGTCGAATCCATGTGACATAAGAGATGAAGTTATCAGATCGCAGATGGTGGGGATTTAAGAGCAGTCACGTTCAACCAACAATGCGCGTTGTCTTGACCAAACCTTTTTTGGCTCTAGGTTGTGCCCTACAACCCCCCTTTTCCCTTATTGTGATTATTTCTGCCTTTCTTGGAAATGGGACCCTGCAAAACTTTTAATGAACCCAGAAGTCAATTGAAAACCACAAAGACGGACAGTGCTTTGAGGTCTTAGGTCTGTGGTTATTATACAAGTTTATATGTGTGCTTAACCACTCTTCGGAAATGTAGCACTTCCACTTGGCACTGTATAGATGTACTGTGAGCTCAGGTAACTGTTGGTGTGTGTGTGTATGTAGTTTTTGATTTTTCCAAATGAAAGCTTATGTTCTTCCTCCTTTCCATTTCTCCAATATCTTGCTCCAGGCTTTCGTCCGAGGCTACAGGACTGGCGACCAACTGACACACGAACGCATCTGCCTTAGCTCCACTTTTTACCACCACCTCAGAACACAGAAATCCAGAGCTCTCAGTGTTCCCTTTAACACTAGCCATAATCCTTTGCCTTTTTTATTGTTTATTTCTACTTCCTGTATGCATTTTCTTTTCCTTTTTTTTTTTTTTTTAAATTATGTTTGGTTACAGCTTTTAGTTTGGAGTATTTCTTTCTCTAAGGAGTTGGGATGGAAAATCTGAGTAGGTATAGGTTTAGTTTTGTAATTTAATTGTGATGTTTTTCTTTATTATGATCAAATGAAACACAGAAAAGGAGAAATAAACAGATTTCAAAACTACATCCAATCGCTGCCCTCCTTTCTTATTTCTGAAGACTGAGGAAACGGTTTGAACTGGTTGAATTGAAGATTGATATGGTCGGTGTAGTGTAGTAGGTAACACCACCACTACCACCCTCCCAGTGGAAATTCGCTACAGCAGTGAGGGTTTTTGGGTAATACTCCTAACACTAGGATACTCCACACACGATTGATATGATAAGTTTCTCTGGGTAAGAGCCGTACCCGAATACTGTAAATATATACTGTTTTATGCCTGTCTGTATGGAATATGTATTCTTACAATCTTGTTTCATTGCCTGTGTAGGTATAATGTCATATTTTTAAACAGTTTATAAAAAATGATGGAGTAGAGTGTTTAACCTAATAGTGTGACACTTTTTTTTTTTTTAATGGCATTAAGTAGAAATACTCCTGTAAGGTTAACTTTGCTTAGGGTGAATTGTAAAGTGTGTTATCGTTTGTTTGTTTGTTTGTTTAAAATATGTATACACACAGTAGTAACTTTAAACCTACCTAATACTGTGAGACATGACCTCTGAAGGTGTCCTGTGGTGTCTGGCACAATTAGCAGCAAGTCAAGTTGTAAGGTGGAGCCTTCATGCATCACATTGGAGAGTATTGGGTGTTGTGGGTGGGGAGTATTTGGGGAGGCTCAAGAGCAAGATATGCTAGTTCTCACATAATGCTGCTGTATTGTTCCACAGAGTACTGTAAAATGCAATAGAGGTAAGGACTGCACAATCTGTTGTGATGCACAGTGTCTGCACAGTATTGTGTAAATTTAATGGTGGATGTGGAAAAACATAATTGCAGAGGTTTCCAGGCAGGTTCCACAATGCAGTTAATGTTTTAAAACTCTTTGTATTGTGGCGTGTAGAAAGCCACTGACCCTACTCAAGATGGCAAGAAGGAAAGAAGAATCTAAGAGGGATTATTAATAGGGAAAATTGACCAACCCATTGGAAAAATACTTGGCCGTAGACAAAATGGCCATTTATGTCTTGGGAAAGAAACTGCTTGTCAGTAGTAGGAATCAAAAGGCCAGATTGGATTTAGCAAAGAAATAATAACAATAACAACTTTAACCAAAGTGTGGGAAAAGAATCATTGTACAGAGGACCCAAAACACATTGATTGAACACAGCAGAGGAATTCATCAGGTACGCAACCTCAAACAACAACATCATCAGAGCAAGACCAAGACCACGTATATCCTGTATATCTGAAACAATGTGCTTTGGACGAAAGAATTCAAAGTTAAATGATTTGGACACAGGAAGAGAGGACATGGTTGCCATAAACCAGACACAGCGTTTGAGCACTAGAACCCGTATCAGCTGTGAAGCACGGAGGTGGGAATGTTGTGGTTTGGGGCTGGAAAACTCTCCGACATAGAATCCAATAGGAATTCTTTATTGTATCAGAGGAGCTCGAGCATCTGTCTAAACACCAAAGCTGAAACTTCACACAGCTGAAAGAATTCCGCATGGAGGAGTGGGAAACACTGGTAGATCATTACAGGAAACATCTAACTGAAGTTATTTCAGCCAAGGTGGGAAACATCAGCTATTAGGGCACAGGGTGTCCTAACTATTTCCTTACAATAAAAATAAAATGTATATTATTTTTAATAATAGCATTTTTTTTATATTTATATAATATAATTTTTTTTATATATTTGACAGATTTTAAAAGTCATTCTTTTAGTTGTATGTGTTGTGTAATAAAGCTCAACTGGCTGAACGTTTAAGGGTTTTCTGGGTCCTAACATTTTCAAATGCCTATATAATGTATCAACGAACACTAGATTTGTGTGATACAGATATGAACTGTTTAATAATTCCATTACATTTTTCTGTGTGACTGGAACACGGCTTTAGTTCATAACCTAAGCTACCAGTTTCCATAAGAATAAAGTTAACCAAAAATGTCCAATGACACCTTGACACCCCTTCTAATGAAGTTGCACCCATTGCTGCCGCAGATGCGCAAATGCACACACGCGCACAGCTTGTCTAGTCCTTGTAGACACGTACTGCCAATAGAATAGGACCAGATGGTATAAAGCCCCCCAGCATTGAGCTGTGGAGCAGTGGAGCTGTGTTCTCTGGAATGATGGTTGATGCTCCATCCAGCACTTTTGGGGTGAATTGGGGAGTTGCAGCTGGGGTGGGGTTGAGTGGGGTGGGGTGGGGTGGTGATCATCCAGCACCCTGACCTCACTAAATCTCTTGTTGCTGAATGCGATCAAATCCTTACAGCAGAGGTCTTCCAAACTCGTGTAAAAGCCATTCCTGGACAATAGAGACAGTTACTCCATCAAAAGCATTTAGAAGTGAACAGCACTGATTTCAGAAGAAACATTAAGTGAACATCTGTCCCAATACTTTTGTCCATATTGTGAATATACCGCACTTTGGGCGGGACGTTGTTGCAGGAAACCCTGTAATCGACTTAGCTAACGGTAGGTGTCAGTATGAGGGAGAAGCGCTCAACTGCTGAAGAGGAGGAGGAGGAGGAAGAAGAAGAAGCAGACGAGGGACGCATGTCTGTAATTGTCTGATGAGAATCGTACAGTCTTTAGTTTTCTGCGTGAACAGATCATATCGAGTTGGATCGTGTATTTATCAGATTACTCCTGAAAGATCACCCGTCTCTGTCGCTCAGAGAGGATACATGCACTCAGCTAAGAGAGCCTGTCTGCAGGAAATGTCTTCTGTTAAGATCGGGACCCACAACGGCACTTTTCACTGTGACGAGGTTCTGGCGTGCTATTTCCTACGGCAGCTGCCGGAGTACAAGGTTACAGAAGAGACACCTCTTATTTAAGATCATTGGGACCCTTGGGGATCCTGTTAATATTGCTGAGATAGTCAGTCAGTCAGTTACACACACACAGCAATCCGGGCTGTCTAGTAATGGTCCATGTGTTTCTGTCAGGATGCCGGGATTGTCCGAACACGTGACCCTGCAGAGCTGGCCAAGTGTGATGTGGTGGTCGACGTTGGAGGCGTTTTTGACCCTAAACAGCATCGTTATGACCATCATCAGAGGTAGATCTGTTTGGCATGACCCATAGCTGTTCACTTAGGTGTAGGCTTAGAGGTGTAATAGCAGTAGAACATACAGCACAGTCCTGTGCAAAAGTTTTAGGCCTCTAAGAATTAGAATTAATAAGCGTATCTAGGCAGTAGTATAAGTATGGGTTTGCTCAGTATAACACTGATAGTATAATAAATAATAATAATATTCATACAAACAGTATTGGTTTTACATAATTGCATTCAAAGCTGCCATTGTGGGAGTCTAGTATTATTTATAGTTATCATCCAACACATAGTGGTGGTCTAATGAGGAGGCGTCCAGGAGAAGTCTGGTACCGTCTGGTAGCGTTGTTCTTCGAAAAAGCTCACCACCCTGCCGGAAATAAACAGCCTGGCCAACTTATCTTGACCAGCTTATCTCTTGACCAGCATAGGGTATATCTCAGTTTGAGTTTGATGGTTTAATTGGTGTACAAGCATGACCAACCAGTATGACCAAGCTTGACCATGCTGGTTGATCAGCATGACCAGAATCAAATTCAGCATACACTATGCTTGACCAAGCTGATTGACCAGCATGACCAGAATTAAATGCAACACACACTGGTCAAGATGGTCAAGAACCGGTTAACCAACTGGCTTACCAGCATAGGGTATGTTTTTGCCTGGATGTCCAGCTTTTCAACAACCATCAAAGACCAACTTAGACCTTCTGAAACCAGCACGTTTTCAGCAGGGAATCAGCATATCTGAATTCATACCCTACTGTATTTATGTTTATCTGCATCTGTTCTAATATGATATGCTCTTTCACCAGCAACACACTCTTACTGCTGAGATAAATGGTCTTAAATAGTGCGTTTAGGTGCCTAAATTGTTTGCACACTACTTCCATCTCTGATCCCATTATGCAACTAGTGTAAATTATTAACAACAGACGTTCAAGTGTTGGACAGTGCTGGCCTTTATGACTCTTGTTTTTTAAACCAGGACATTTGTAGAGACCTTCAACAGCTTATGCCCAGAGAAGCCATGGGTAACCAAACTGAGCTCAGCAGGTCTGGTTTATGTTCACTTTGGTCGACAAATGCTTTCCCATCTTACACACCTGGCACAGGACAGCAGGCAGTTGGAGGTCCTGTATGACAAGGTTAGTTTCTGTGAGCTTTGTTCTCTAAGATAATGTGAAAAGAGCCATGTTTATGAGGTGCTCCATTTAAACTGTTTTATTGATGACCTTTTAATTATCTTACTGATCTGCTGACCTCAATTTCCTTCAGCTGTACGAGAACTTTATAGAGGAAGTGGATGCAGTTGATAATGGAATTTCTCAGTGTGATGGAGAGGCACGTTACGCTGTCAGCACCACCCTCAGTGCTCGTGTCGGTCATCTTAACCCACGATGGAATAGCGATTCCCAGGATACAGAGGTTAGTGTGAAAAAAACACTAAAGGATATTTGATACCTTTCAAATATCATCTTTTAAAATTTCCTGGTTAGAAACTTTTAGAAGCTGTTTTCACATATGAACTGACATTTTTCTTTTTTGTTGAATGTATATATATTTTTTTTATTATATTTTTGTGTGCTGTATTCCAGCCCCCCCCCCCCCCCCAAACTTTCCATCACAGAACATTAAATACATCAACAAATTATTGTTTGAAATGTCAGTTAAATCTTTCCTTTGTTGATATGATTTCAAGATATGTGTGCATTCCTTTTACACACCGAAGAGGCAAAACACTATAGTAATGTGAAAATGGCTCCAATAAACAGCCGCATGGGTTCATGGGTTCACGACATAAACTAAAGATTGTGTAAATTGGCCTCATTGCACATGGCCTCTATAGACAAAAATGTGAAGATCCTGTAAGTTGTGGTTTGGAATCACCATGGATGGGTGTACCTAGTCTGTTATATAGTTTAAGGTGGCATGTGTCAAATTTTTCACTTGAATGTACAGACTGAGAGTTTTTCAGCAGGACATTGCCCAGAGCATCAAACTCACCTCCACAGTTTATTGTGGTGCCATTACTAACCTGATTGTAGGATTTTAGTAGTCTAGGGTTTTTAAGATCTGCTTTTGCAACTTGTCAAATGTTGGCCAAACGTTGGGCTTACCATAAGCTATGGTTTGGAAGATTTAAGAAGAAGAACTCCGGAAACCATAAAGGGACAGGTAAGCCTCTACGACTGATGACGGAGTTCTTATGAAAATGAAGGAAAATCTCAGTTCATGGGGTAAAGGATTAATTGATATTCAGGGTATTTTGATGGTTTACAAACCACAAAATGGTTTGTAAGCATTACAAATGATTCACAAATTTGCATTTTTTTGTACTACCAGTGCATCAAGGATTTCCTAACAACAGGAGGTGGCAGGTGTGGCTAGGAAAACATGTCAGACCCCCGGGATCGATCACAGAGCACATTACTACCACTTTCAGTTGACCAGTCAGTATGACCGCAGTGAAAGTGTCCCATTGTTTGGTTCTGAGGTTTTAATGAAATCTTACCTTGTAATTGTTACTCCATAGGAAAGCTTTCAGAAGGCCATGGCCTTAGTGGGAGCCGAGTTCCAGGACCGACTGGACTACTATCAAAATGCATGGCTTCCAGCACGAGTGGTAGTTGAGGCTGCTGTTCAGGCAAGGCATCAGGTAAACAGTCAACCACTGTTTGTTTAGTCTTTGATGTGACTGTTTCTCATCCATGTTGTCCATGACGTG
Organism: Salminus brasiliensis; assembly: GCF_030463535.1. Taxonomy (NCBI): domain Eukaryota; kingdom Metazoa; phylum Chordata; class Actinopteri; order Characiformes; family Bryconidae; genus Salminus; species Salminus brasiliensis. The sequence goes on along the minus strand of NC_132898.1, from coordinate 13,601,028 downwards.
AACATGGAAAGGTGAAATATGAGGTTGTGGGAAGAGACAATGCTAATCAAACAATTTCTTGTGCTCAGGTGGATCCCAGTGGGGAGATAGTTATGCTTGCCCAAGGTGGATGCCCGTGGAAGGAGCATCTCTTCTCCTTGGAGAAGGAGCTGAAAGTGGAGATACCGATCAAGTTTGTGCTCTATCCAGACCAGAATGGCCAGTGGAGAGTCCAGTGTGTGCCGGCAGGACTCAACACATTTCAAAACAGGTACAGCTGACAAAAACCTTCTATTTTTTGTAAAATAATTTGGGACAGCCCCTCAGAGTCACACTGTGAAATTGAAAAAAGGGAAAAACAGAAATGTAAAACATTTGTAATACTTTTTTTTCCATAAATAAATTCAGAATTTTTTTCCGCTTTTGGAACAGGTAGTAGAAAATTCATTGTACGTTTTATTTCTTTCTTATTTATAGAGTCAGATAACTGAGGTGGTGGGCTAAGTTTCTCACTGATTTTAGCCCTGTCCAAATGTGCAGTGTCGGTCATTTTTTATGGACTGCAAGCTCCCACATCCATAAAGATTCCGGTGCCCTTTCCCTTCTGTAAAATGAGCCGTAAAAACAACCTCAGGTTAAATGAATCCAGTGCAGAGCAACATGTGGGTACAAATTCAGTCATAACCTGTGGATAAGTTGGAGAAAGCCTAATGTTAAATATTATGTATTATTGTTAATATTGTACAAACATCGTGCTGCAACATTTCAAATAGTGCCACCGATGGGATAAAGGTTAAGCCTTTGATTGGGCACCTGTATGACATTACCCTTTTTGTTTTTGAGCAGCTCTAGTGGTGTTCTAATATTGTGCTTGGGATCAGTCTCTTCCTGATAGATGAACTTTGCTCTAAGCTTTAGATTCTTAGCAGACTGACAAAGGTTCTCAAGCATGTATATAGTAATGCCATTTGTGGCAGTGTTATGTTTGTATCTCAAACCAGACTCTCTTCCCAGACTTGTATGCATGTACAACCTTTATTCTGAAGGCTTTATTCTGATGGTGATGCCACTCACTTCAACAGTCCAGAACAAACCAAGCTAAATGTCTAAGGCTTAAATGTTCTAATCGTCTGCAGCTAATGCACCTGCACCTGATTCTAATGTGGAGGTGTCCTCATGGGAAAACTGCGTTTCTACTAATTATTTATATGTTTAAACATACACATACAAGTGTGCACACACTATGATATGACACTTAAAGGTGAGCTGAGGTTAATTTAATTTCTTCTGCTTGAGATCTTTCCACAACTTAATGTGAGTCCATGTGTGATAAATTCAACTGATTGAGCATGAGTGGGGATTGCAAAAAAAAAAAAAGAAATACCAATAAATAAAATTAAAAAGAAAGAAATATATATATATATATATATATGACCATGCATGTCAGAGCATATATGCAGACCTCTGAAACAGTGTCAAGGCATAGATCTGGAGAAGAGTACAGGGTACATCAGAATCCGCTTTACGGGGCCCCAAAGAGCACATAATTCATAAATGGAAGAAGTCTGGTATCACCAAGAATCTTCCTAGTCTGTATATTAATTAAATGTAGAGAAGCTAAAAGGTGTGTGCAGGCTTAAAAAAAGAGTGTCCTGTTTTGAGTGCCCTAATTTATTCAGATGCCTGTAGCTGTTGGGTAACTGTACCACAGTGCTTTTTCTCAGTTTATTTTATGTAGTTTTGCTCTAAATCTGATGATCTCACTGTTCTATTAAACCAAAACATATTTACAGTAGATGCTTTACCTGCATACAGGTACAGATACTGTGTAAAAAGATGATCTGATGATGATGATGTTTTCATGGTTGAGAATGGACGAGATTCTGCACTGCATCCTACATACTTTACTGTGTGTGTTCATATAAATGTAAGCACAGATATTTATGTGGTGTTTTTGCTTACTTTGCTTTTTGCTCACTTACAGGTTGTCACTGCTGGAGGAATGGCGTGGGATTAGAGATGACGCTCTGTCCCAACTCAGTGGAATCCCTGACTGCATTTTTGTCCATAGCAGTGGCTTCATTGGGGGAAACAAAACCAAGGAGGGGGCTCTTGAGATGGCCAGAAGAACATTGCAAGCCGCAACCAAACCAGCAAACAACTCCAATGAGAGCTAAATCACCTTTTTTACCTTTCTTACTGCCATTTTCTAGTGTAACATACTTATTTGTTTCACAATAAAAATGCCTGAACTAATACTGTCTGTGTGCCTGTCAGTTTTTATTTTTGTTATTTGTTGTTGTTATACATTACATACATTATGAAGTATTGGGTCACCTTCTTTAGAAATCATTGTTTATCCTGTTAGGAGCTGTTGGAGTAACTGACAGTACTGTCCAAGAAAGGCTTTCTACTAGATTTTGGATCATTGCTGTGAGCATTTGGTTGCTGGATGCAATAATAGTAAGGTCAGGATGCTGGATAAACACCACTCCACCTCATCAACTCCTCCCAAAAGTATTGGATGAAGCACAATCATTCCAGAGAACACAGTTCCACTTCTCTACAGCTCCACAGCTCCACAGCACATGTTCAACATGTTGGGAAAAATAAAATAAACCACAGAAATAAAAAATAAAAAAATAGGGGAATTACATATTTGAAGAAAGAAAGAGATAGAGATGCTAGAAGGAAACAGCTTCCCCTGGTCTTGGATGCCTGAGCATATTTGGGCCAATAGTGAAACAAGAAATGTCTGGAGATGTAGATTGTACATAAATACGATTTCATCTACCACACAGCATGCTGTGCTCTAGTATGTGCCAAGTGGTCAGAAGTAAAAAGTACCACAGCCTGGACCAGCAAGCAAGTGGCAGAACATGGCATTGCTGACCATAACTAAAGAAAACAATAATGATCCCTTTGGCTTCAGTCTTTAGAAGGCATATTATAGATATTGCCTAGAGCAACAGACTCATGATGCAAAAATAAAGGTGATTACAAAGGTACTGCTGTGCGTTCCACTGCTGCATCCCTAGTGTTAGTCTGCTCAAGGGAACAGACGCTTAAATATGGCAAACGCAAACGGACAGGTGGTCAGGTCAGCATGGCTTTCCTCTTATTGCCAAATCCAGCATAAGTAAACAGCGTTCGGCCTCAATCAGTCATTCTAATAATTCTTTACTTTCACATGGTCATCGCACATCTCTGAATATATGCTTGGTTACTGTCTTTCTCTTTTGAAGTATTTCCTAACTACACTAATATCTCATTTTCACAGCCCTGGTTCTTCACACAGATGGACAAAGTGACCTAGTTACGTGTCTGTCCAAAATACATCACTATGGGACCATTAATTCCCTGAAAGCGCTGCAGTTTCGAGTCATAGAAGACCTAAGCTCTTAGTGGGATACTGGAAGTAGCGCAGCACGTTGGGGCACTTGCTGAGATGCCTAATGAACAGGCCGAGCTGTTCTCAAAATCCAACAGGTCACTCACAGACACATTCTGTTAAACATCACACACCGTGACTACAATGTACTTTTCTTAGCATCAGATTAAATTTTCTTAGCAGATAAGATTCAATCCATTTACCAAAACAGCTGTAGAGAGAATCAGAGAGAAAAGTCAGATACACTTCTGCGTGTGACCTATATTAGATAAGGAAGAGTTCACACAATTACATAAAACCTGCACCAGAACTGACTGAAAATCAGAGCATTGATTTTTGCTAAAAGAAGCAGAAGTCTGTTCAGATACTGCAACAAATAATACAGATTTTTTAACATAACATATATAACATATAGATAACATATTCTGTAGTATTGCCTTAGTGAATCAATGGCATTTATTATCAAAAGAAAATAAAACAAATAACATGAAGACCAGCAAACTCACTGCATTCCATACCTTCCATGGCTGTGAATGAAAATGAAGAAATGCTGCCAGCTGAAGGCAGAAAGGCACCCAGACGTGTCTGAGTCGCAGTTCAGTAATCTAGCCTTATATTTTAGTGGGTGAAATGTTAATGCTAGCAGCTGATGATGACACAGCTTGATATCTGGCAGTGAGCTGAAGATAACCATGGCAGTGTCAGGACGTACTGTTGCCTCCGTGATTCGGTTACAGAGACCTGCATCACTGCACTGCCTTCTAAAACACTTTACTTGCTCCATCCCCAGTTCCAGACACAGCCCACCTATTAAACAGGTTACTTTTCCCAGTGTTTGTCATCTTGCTGCCATTAAAATGGGGTAAGCATACTGTAGCTGCCACGCAGTAACTTCAACAGCAGCTTTACAGAAGAGGGATAAACACCTTCTAGCAAATGATATTTCCAAGTTATTGGAAAGTAGCTATATTTTGGAGCATTTATACTGGTCCATTCATCATGAAATACAATCTGAAAACAAGTACCAGATTTAAATGATTTCAGAAAGTAAAAAACTACAAGACTTATGAGAGGCAATATGTACAACTTATTTTAATTAATAAATAAATTAATAAATTAAATAATACTTATAAATAAACTACCAAAAAAAGGAGGAGTGAAAGGAGGAGTTATCCCTTTGGAAATGCGCGTGCCTTATGAGGGGGATGGGGGTGGTACTGTAGAGGGTGGGACTGAATCTTAAGAGGGTTCAGTTCATACCTGGTCCATTCAACGCTCTACTATTTGTCCGGATGGTCTGACAGTACGACACACAGGTAAGTGCAGCTAGGAGTGTCCTGTGTTTACTCTTCTGATGATTTATTGAGCTACTTGGTGAAACTTCCAAATAAATGATCTTACTATGCTTTAGAGCCCATAGTCACAGCGTTATTCATCATATCATATCATTTTATTTAATGCATAAAAAAGTTGTAGAAGTTTAGGGATGTGCACGCTGTGTTGAGGCACACCTGGTCTGTTCTCAGCTGATGTGCGGAGCGTGGTGAGACGAAGGACAGCCCTGACCAGACTCTCCCAACTGCTCTGCACAATCTGCCCGCCTCCGCTGGAAGAATAATAGGTGAATAATTACTTAATACTTATTAAGTATTAAAGCAATGAGTTTAATGAACATGAACACGCCTTAAATCCACACAGTATTTATTACTGAAGAAACCTGTAAATACAAGAACAAGGATGAGAAGGGAGGAGAGCTTCACTGAAGATCATAATAAATCAGTTTAGAGACTTTAAAATAATATGTTAAATAATATGAATGTTTTAATATTCATTTTCAATAAACCCACAATGTTAAGCCATCACAGTATGCATTTTCTGTATTGGGGCCTTTTAATCATTAGCTGTTCGTTTGGAAAATGCTGAACTGATAATGGCTAGATAACCTATAATCTCTTCACTGGGTATTTTAACCTAAAAGCCATTTACGTTTTTAGAATATATCTGAAGTTCAGTAAGCTCAGTAAGATTTATTAATATTTGAATGCCAATATCAATATTCAATATACAATATTCAAAATCAACAGATGGTAAAGCTAAGGCAACTTGATCCTTAATTAGGTCCAAAATGGAGTGGTCCAAAAATTAGGATCACTCCACCCCAATTTACAACAAAAGGTGAGACATTCTGGTGAAATGCATGGGTCATTTATTTGGACAAGTTACATACACTAATTAGCCATAACATTAACACCACACCCAGATTGTAATTCTAGAACTACAAAGTGCTCCTGTATAGTAAGTGGTGCTCATATAATGGACAATGAGTGTAGAAACAAGGAGGTGTTCTTAATGTTATTGCTAATTGCTGCATATGGCATACTTTATAAGGTGCATGAATTCATTCATAATCACATAATACTTCATGAGCCATAATGAATGAGCATAAGGTAGCCACATCTCATGTATGCCCTAATGCACAAAGAATGTAGACTTGGATGACCACTGCACAATTTGATTTTCTGGTTATTTTTGTGTAGATTTGGATTATTTGGATCGTGATCCAGTCTTATCATCCTAGAAAGGCAGCGGGATAATGTGCCATAGGGAACCTATATCTACTATTAGAAATTTCAGAGTAAGTTTACAATAATATGCATAATGTCTTAGAAACCATTAAGTCAGACTTGTAGTGCATCATGAGTCATAATAAATATAAATATGCTACCCATGCTTGACCGAAAAGACATGAATGTGGCAAGCACACACAGACAGGTGGTCAGATCAGCATGGCTCCCTGCTACTGCCACGCCCAGCATAAGTGAACAGTATTCTGCCATAGGAAAGCACTGGACATTGGACAGGGCAGGGAAATAACCCATATATAAAGTGGTGTTTATATACAACCAAGTAAACAAGAACTCCTTTAATGGTTTGTCTGTATATATTAGGAGATTGCTCTCTTCAAATATTGTGGAGGGTTGTTTTCCTATTCTTCTATGATTCATTTATATTTATATTTATATTTATATTTACTTGATCAGTGCCACTTTGCCATCCGCAGCCGGAGTCACAGTAGGAAGGAGCACAATTGGCCATGCTGTCTCTGGTTGGGTAGATGGTGTTCTCTCCCCTCCTTACTCCTAAGCGATGAAGGCCGACACAGGCATCTGTTAGCTGGTGCTGCGGAACAGTGTGTCGAGCAATGCTGCTTTGACAGCAGTTTAAAAAGAGGGAGTGGCTGACTTTGCCTGTATCGGAGGAAACATTTTAAGTCCTTACCCTCCTAGTGTCGCGAGCATTGATTGTGCTAGGGGAGGCTACAAACAGGTGGGTTAACTGGGACTTAGAAATATGGAAAAAAGGGAAAAACCAATGTTTCTTTCACACATTAAATGTTGATAATTTGTTGGTGTTGCATGACTCGGTTTCGCCCAAGATTTATTTTTGGACAATATGACTTTTATTTATAGGAGTTTATGGTTTATCATCAGATCCACCCCATGCTTAACAGTTGGCATGAGAAATTCATGATATTCATGAAAATACTACTACTACTACTACTACTAATAAGGAAACTTAATGGTAGTAATTACTTCTAACATCATAAGAGCATTAAAAGTTATAATAAATGATAGTAAATTACTGGCTACTCACTGCATTATGTTAATTATCATGATGTAGCTGTATGCTGTTGTATGATGGACCTAAGGCCTTTATACACCAAATAGGACATTTTGGGGCTAATATATAGGTTTCCCAGACCTAGAACAGATTTAACATTCCGTATTACTTGCAGTTAAGAAAGGCTAGCCAACAGAATGTGATGGTTCTCTTCTTTGACAATAAACTTGGAATATTTTTGCATTTTTGACAATAAAAGCTGAGTACTTTTGAATTTGTCCTTTCACACTTGCTTTATTAACTCTGTTTCCACTTAGGCAACCCTAGTTCTCTGCTCAAGTCATGTGCAAGTGTCTACAGTGAGGTGATGAGCACAGATCTGAGGACAGACAGTGAATATGCTGGTGCCTTCTGCTGGCTGTATGCCCTGCTTAGTGCAAGCCTGTGGGTGCAGGTGTGCGCAAGATGCCCAGAAAGTTGTAAGTGTACTCTGGAGAGCCAGACAGTGCTGTGTGTTGCAGCGGGCTTGCTGGAAGTCCCTCGGGAACTGCCTCTGGAGACAGTCTCCCTCCACCTGGAGCATAATCTTATACACACACTTCCAGAAGATGCCTTCCAGGATCTGTTGCATCTGCAAGACCTTTACCTGTCTCATAACAAAATCGACTCACTTGCGTCTGGAGCATTACGCCACCTGAGCACCGAACTGCGACTCCTTGACCTCTCGAACAATCAGTTGCGGCATGCCAGGTGGGAAGAATTTGGTGTCACTCGGGCAAAGATCCGACTCTATCGCAACCCTTGGCATTGTGATTGCAGCTTGCAGCAACTTATGGAGGGCCTCTACCTGGAGCCAGAGACAGTCAAAGAGATTGTGTGTAAAAGCTCAGCTCGTGGGGTCAATGAGGGAAGCCGTTGGGAAGAGACAGGAGCGATGGCTGGTCACATAGGCCAACCCCTAGTCAAGTTACTGGACTCTGGAGTGAACTTCTGCAGTCTGCAACGCAGGACCACCGATGTGGCCATGCTCATCACTATGTTCGTATGGTTCTTCATGATCATTGTGTATGTGGTGTACTATGTACGACAGAATCGGGCACAGGACATGAGGCACACAGAGCACCTCCCAAGTGCACAAAACTACCATGTGGACCAGCATTTTGTGACTGCTAACAAAACAGCAGGGTCTAGGAAGGAAGGATCGGTTAGGCGAATTTAATAGCATTTAGGTGGCACTCTGTAAAGTACACAGAGCAGTTGGTAGGCAGTTTCGGTTCAGGGGGCTCTTTTCCCCCTATGTGCCCTGATTCCAAAAAAGAAGTGTGCATTTTGTATATTTTTAAAACTGTATTGCAATTCAATCAAAGTTCTTGAGCTTGTTAAGATGTATTTGTACTTAAAGTGTGAGGTTTCGGGGGGCTTCAAGTGGCTCAGAAGACCAAAGCCGGAAATACACTGAGCGATTTTAGCCCGTTGTTCAAGTCAGATTTGGTCGTAGCCGACTGAATTTCATGATCAATTAGAATTTGACGTTTGAGCGTGAGATCGGAAGTGACGCCTGATCAACCAGCTTTAAGTGAGGAGTCGGAGAACCGGATGCTTGTTTTGGTGGCTTGTCTCACAAGACAATTTATTGATGCCACAACCTGTTTTCATGAAGGCTGCGCATTGTAGATAGCATTGGTGCAAAGAAACAACGTTTTTTTAGTTTCTTCCATTCTTCACATGTATTGAAGTAGGCATGTGCTTGTCCTCACCCTCCTAGTATCAGGAGCATTGCAAGTGATAGGAGTCCTGGTAAATGGCTGGGTTAATTGGCATAGCTGAATTGGGGAGTTTTTTACTACGGTTGATGAGCGCCACAGCACTTGGGAAAAATCTGTCAATAGGTCGTTATAGTTGTGCTGGCTTTGATAGTCCTGAGTCTTCAACCCAACTGAAGTGAGTGGAAGAGGTGATGTCCAGGGTAAAAGGGGTTATCTATAATCTCACCAGCATGCTTTGTGACCCTGCATTGCCAGAGTGCAAAGTAGATCAGCTTGCACAGGATAAAAAGGGCCTCAGGATGAGGAGTACATTTTTAACCGTGCAGTGACATGGTTGCACCAGTGTTCATTACCAAAGCAGAAAATTCCTGTTACTTTGCTTCCGCTCTGTAAAGCTGAAAGCTGGGTAGGTAAAGCACCCTGTTTGGAATCAGGTCAGGGAGGTTTGGTCCCCTTAAAGCAGAGGGCAGCTCGCAACATTGGACAGGAAAAAAATGGGAGAGGGAGAACAGTGTCAAGTTGAGGAGGCCCAGTCAGAAAGTCAGATGGTTTAGGAATAAACTCTGGAATCATTTTTGCTGAAATGTTGTCCCTCCAGTTCAGAATCTGTTCACCTTTTCTAAGTAGGTCAGAGCAACACAACAAGACGGCCATCAGTGGCATCATCTTGATGCTATCAGTGACAAAGGATTCTGGTCCTAACATTCTAGGAGCAATCATGTGTTACAGAAAGGGAAGAAAAGGGAAGATGGATATCGATTCAGGGAATTCTAGTAATTGTGTTACTAAAAATACACTTTTTTCTAATAACACAATGCCCTCTATCTCTTACGTTTTCTGTGACAAAGTCTCCTGTCCTGCCGTCTAGCTTCTGAGCCATTCTTGGCAGGCTTCTAGAGTAAAGAAGACCATATTAAGACTGCATAAATGTAGTTAAAAATGAGACAAACACATGCAGTTTGTTGTCGCATTGATCCTTTCTGCTGGATGTGGCAAATTGTACACTCAAAAAGGAAAGCCGCAACAATGCAGTGTATGTGAGTCTAGTGATATGTGGCATTCATCATCCGGTTCTGTAAGGCACTGTTCACGATGTGTGGGATGTGGGATCTGGCCAAAGGACGTCCACTTCTGTGGCTATCTGTGCCTCTTCCAGCCTCTCTGCATCTCTGCTGCAAGCTGCTGATGACACTCTGTGACACTGTTTGAAGCCTCACAATGGCAAGGTACTGTTGATCAGTTCTTAGGAGTTGTCTTGGTCTCTTGATGTCAAATTGTCAACAGGGTGATCCAACACCTGTTTTGAATTTTGCCTTGTTAAAGAACTGCAAGTTCATTGAACAGTTGGTGCTTTCAGATGTTTGGAAAAGTTCACATTAAGTTCACCTGTAAAGGTTAGAGTGCATTTATGGTACATCTTGAAATTTCACCTGAAACTTTGTGAGTAGTGTAACTGTCCTCATAATCACAAGACACCATGCATTTTGCAGATCTTAGGGCTTAGGGCTGCACCAATCTGATACTAGGATCGGATATCGGCCCCGATGCTAACAAAATTAGCTGGATCAGGTATCGGGTAATTAGGCAGATCCACAATACTGATCCATTCACTGAAACCAATTCCAGCACCGCTGATTTTCTGGGCTTCATAGTAACATACAGACATGACACACATATCATGGCAAACAGCAAGGCTTACCCCATCTAATCAGCATGGCACCATCGACCTGTCATCAGCAAGTAATCCAGCTCAGGAAAACAGCTAAAATCCACATACATTGATGCTGCTTGTAAAATAGTATCAGGACATGGATGGAAACACACGAATACACTGATATCTAATTTTATTGATGTCGGTCAGGATCAGCGGAGCAGCATTTACTGCTTTGTGATTATCCAAACAATGTGGTGTTCAGGAATAATGACATTTCCATAGGAGGAACATGCCTGAAACCCCCTCCTCCCAAACCTCACATCCTATCAATTCCTTCTCTACCTTGTTCACGTGTGTACCACAAAGTCTTGGCAACCCTCCACCATCCTGTCTCCTCTCTTTTCACTCTGTCATATCTCTCACTCCTGGTTCCACTGATCAGAAAGGGGTCACTGTCTTTATATACCACAAAGCAGGAGTCACTCAACCTCCAGCTCAATGAGTTGTCTCTGAGTTGTCCACTGTACCTCCCAGGATAAACTATAAGTGGGCCCGACATTACGAGACAGATTAGTGCATAGTCTAATAGTGTACCATTAAAAACGTCCATTTGGATTATCCTTATCCTCCAGCATTTCTTGTAATAGAAAGCCTAGAAACTGTAGGAAAGCATAATGGCAGAAAGAGACAGATACAGATTGCAGCCAAACTTTCTATAGTTTCTGTAATGCAGTATTTTTTACAGGACTTTATCCTGTGGTTAAGTGTAATGTCAATAATGAATACTGTTGTTATGTCTTTGATGTGTTTACTACCATCTTGTGGTAAATATTCATACTGTGGTTTCTATTTGGAAACAAGTGGAGTCACTTGTTTTCTGTTCAAGCATTTTTAATTGTCTTCTATCACAAAAGAGAAACTTAGACTGTTATGTATATTAACAATTATTTATAGTTGACTGTTATTAATGACTTGATTGTCAATTCTGAGGCCTGGTACCAATCTTTTTTGTAGTAAACCCCTACAAAATGGGTGTGCTTGTGTACCTAAGTGACTGCCTGAGTATATATGATATTGTCTCAGCCTTGTATTTGTGATATAAGTACTTTAATAAAGCCAGATGAATGTAACAATTCCTAAACTGCCCAGAAGAGAGCGTCAAAAAGTGCCTTAATGATTTCTTTAGACGTCTGGATTTGGTAGTGGTTGTTTATATTAATGATCAGATGGCACTGCTAATCATAGAACTTATATAATATAAATATATACATATTTATTTATTTATTTATTTATTTATTTTTCCTGGACAGGTCTAATTTCTAACCATATACATTATTGAAGGCCAAATAACTTTTTAAAAATTTAAACATCCTCTGGTATTCTAGTCTTAGTCGTAAGATTGTCTTAGTTTGAGTGAAACTAGAACATCCTTTAAAACTGATCTACTGGATCACCAACTAAAGTAACATGTATTTAGTTAGATGCCTGAAGGGGCTTTTTTCTCATAGAACATTAATCAGCAAGTAACATTTATTAACAACATAAACAGAACATAAACTACATGGATAAAAGTATTGTGACATCTATTTCTTCATTTGTTCTTCTGAAATCAAGTTTATTATAACAAGAGTCTATCCTGCTTTTGTTGGAGTAAGTCTTTCTACTCAATTTTGGAGCATTGCTGTGAGGATCTGACTGCATTCAGCAACAAGAGTGTTAGTCAGGTCAGGTTGTTTGATGATCACCACCCCACCCCATCCCTAATTACCCAATTCATCCCAAAAGTACTGGATGGAGCAACATCATTTCAGAGACTACAGTTCACTGCTCCACAGTTGAAGGCCCTCTGTACCATGCCTGGCCATGCCCATGTACATCTGTGTTAACAATTGTGGCAACTTGAAATACTGAACTGAATGTATTCATTAGAAGGGGTGTCCAAAAACATTTGGACACAGTGGATCTCAGGTTGATTTGCTTGTCGGTGTAAATGAAAAGCACCATGCGTTGCCATCCTGAATCCACCAGAGGGCGACATTTACTAACAGATCATTACTAACAGACTGGCTGAACTGTCCATTAGAAATGAACGATTTTGTAGGCCAGAGAACTGGACAGTTATTAAAATCAGCATTTATTAATTATATGTTATTATATCAGAAAGTCTTTTTCAGAACAGCATAGATTTTAAGAATATATGCTACAAAATATACAAACCGCACTGTATGCAGCTAATTGAAGGTACATTCATTACTTACACAGCTCTTCAACTCACAACTTAGTCTCCATAAAAAATGCAGCCAATAGAAAGGTAAAGTCTGGAACAGCTGTGCATGACCTTAGATCATCATGTCCACGGCCAAGCAGTGACCTCCTTATGAATCCCCTTGATTTTCAGAAAAAAGGAACTGATGTCCTCAGACTCTGGTGTGTATCTTTGGATTTATAAATGATCACACTGGAATTCCTCACATTCTCCTGTGTGTGAGTGTGTGCTCACTGATATGAAGGTATGAGAGTGTGTAATGGCTCTTACATACACATTAGATACAAAAAGGCACATGAGAGTATTTCCCAAGGCTGAAAACGCTGCAGGACATTTCAGTATTTGCCAACATTTCCTTTGACAATGATTTGTTTTCTGAGTCCGTCTGCTTATATATTGGTTATTATCTGCATTGCACACTTCACTGAACTCTGAACGCACTCAATTCAAGTCATGAAAGCTTTAGTTATTAGCTAATGATTTGATTCAGGTGTGTTAAATGAGACAGAATGCTAAAACTCAGCATCATCCTGAATGCATTTCCATAAAACTCTAAAAGCGATATTGATTGAAGTGATATTAATATGAAATACTGTATATATGACTTACCCCTTGCCCAAAATGTAGTTGATCAGCCAGGCCAAGACATGTCTGAAGTTTGATTCTTTCGTTTTAGCATTTAAACTCTGAGACTAACGTAGCCCACAAGTAATGGTTGCTTATCTATACTGTTTAGTTTCATGCAGATGAAAATGTTACAACCTGTTGCCGTAAAAGTAAAGAAGGAAAAACTGAACATTTCGGTGTTTTGGCTGATGAACTAAATGTATATCATTCATTCATCAATACTTTATATAAAACAAGTGTATATATATATATATACTCATTGTGTTGTGCTTTATGTTTTAATAGGAAATGAAGTAAGTAAATAAGTAAACACACCAGCATGATTCAGCATAATAACTACTTACCTACTTACTTAATTCCCTATTTAAATATTTCATTAAGGCTGTACGATTGCCTGTTACAGTATCAAAAAGGTCCTCATGTATAACTCACAGGTCAGACACCTACGAACCGGTGTCTCTCAGATGTCCTAATGACTTTCCAGCAAGGTATACAACTAGACTAACAAGTAATGGAAGTTTACAGCCACCCATTAGCGTTCTGTAAACATCCCAAATGATCACACAGTGTAATCTCTAACAGACTGTATGTCATACACCGTTACCTGGTGTACTAGTATGTAATCTCTCAAGACCTGTTTTCCACATTAGCTTCATTCCAAAGGTACAGAGCAGAAAAAAACACTTAATACACCAAGTACATGTGTTGACTGATAAAATACTTTTTCTGTATAAATTTCATGTTTTCACTACCCCCCCAATTTGGACTGCCACTTACCCAACCCACCCACAACACCCTCCCACCCCCATCACACTCGGCAATGAGGGTGGACTACCACACGGCCCCTCCCAATGAGCGGCTTTGGGAGGGGCCGTGTGGTAATCCACCCTCATTGCCGAGTGTGATGGGGGTGGGAGGGTGTTGTGGGTGGGTGCAGCATACCCATCTCCAACGCACCAGCCTGCAGACACCAGCGACGGACAACACTGCAGCAAAGGGATGTGGGAGGAGTTTGCCATCTACCCACCCTGGAGGGAGCAAGGCCAATTGTGCTCTCTTGGGGCCTCTGCTGCTGATGGCTAGTGGCATAACCAGAGTTCAAACCATCGATCAGCGTCTTCGTTATGAGCATGTCCAGTCTAGTTTTGGTAAAATTAGCAGCTACACATTCATAACATGTATGTAGGAAATGGTCTACGCTACACGATGACTTAATGACCGAAAGCTGCCAGGAGTGTCATGCCTCTGGGGAGTCCTTTGGTTCATCTTTTGGAATTGACTGAGGTTTGCCACAGACCTGATGTATCTCCAACAATACTAACGGTCTCCTCAACATCTCCATACATGAGAAAAAACAAAAACAAAAAAGTTCAAAAAACATCGGAAGTTGCAAAGAATGACTGACGGGACTGAAATCAGTAAGAAACTCTGGTAATAATTACATCACCCCACATCCACATGTAAACTAATCCTGTCTGAAATGGGCTTAAAGACTCACTGTTTAGACACCTATGACTGGTGTATCTCAGCTGTCCCAATAACTTTCCAGCAAGGTAGGCATTTAAGCTAACAAGAAATGGAAGTTTACAGCCATTCATTAGTGTTCTGTAAACGGCTTCAATCATCACACAGTGTAATTCCTAACAGACTGTATGACATACACTGGTTCCTGGTGTATATAATCTTTTAAGACTTGTTAGCCACATTAGCTTTTTACCAAAAGTACAGAACACAGAGAAGCACTTATACCAAACATGCCTGGACTGGGTGACTACATTTGACCTAAGGGGGGATTGTAAAGTTCATTTTCTAACAAATATTCAGAAACAAAAAACCCCAGTTGTGTCAGTTGTCTGGATTTGAACACGGGCAAGTCCGGTCTAGTGTGGTTAATAGATACGCAGTGTCATTATATCAGCTTTTTCCAAACAGTTTAGCAAAAGTAACAGAGTGAAGTAAATGGAGTGAAGTAGCAGCTCCAGTAGAACTGAGGAAAATCTGGGGGGGAAATGGGAATGTTGTGTAGTTGTATTTCGTCCCATAAGCGATTCTTTAAGAAAAAAGGTGCAGCATGACTTCTGCAGTGTGAACAAAAGGGGCCTTGAATATCTGAGAACAGCTTTCAATTTCTTGTGAAATATAGATGATAGAAGGCTTGGGGAGAGTCTGTGCAGAGATTTCTGGTGGTCCACGTCAAAGCTGGAAATCAATCTTTGTTTTCCTTCTTCTCTCTCTATCTCCCTCTCTCTCTCTATCTCTCTCTCTCTCTCTCTCTCTCTCTCTCTCTCTCTCTCTAACCACTGCTACAGTTAAACTCACAGTGTATTGCATTGGTTTTGCTTTAATTCATCTCAGTTGGAACTCATTGTGAAAGAGAGCTCCTCTGATATCTGGGTATTATTGTTCTATAGCCCATGCTGCTATACTTTACTTCATGCCCTTTACTTCAGGGCAGCTTGACCCACAAGAATCTCAGCTTACTAGTGTAAACTCAATGGGGTGTCAAAGCCCTGTTAAACAAACCAAAGATAACACTTACAATGGAAAACGACTCAGGAGAGAAAACAGAAGAAAAAGAAATACATGGAAGGAAGGCCACACACATGTACATATTATGTTATTATATCTTCTCAAGACATGCATGTGCCCCATCTAAATATATATTATATATTTTATTAAAATATTTTATATATATATATATATATATATATATATATATATATATATATATATATATATATATAAGCTCCCTGGTCAATCTGCAAGGTGTGAGATGGGGTTCATAGATAGAAAGGAGGTGGTACAGTGCAGTGAGTGAGCGTCTTGTTGGAAAATGGCTCGCAATGCAGATGCTAATAATTGACCAAAAGAAGTGATTGCATTTGGGAAATCATTTCTGCCAAAGACTGCAGTGTGAAGGAAGTAGCTGAATTTGCAGGTAAATCGAAGCATACGGTCACACGGGTCTACCAGCAGTGGCAGTAAACTCAGTCTACAGAAAGTTCTTGTCAGAATTGTATCCGAAAGACAAAACTGAAGGACATCGACCGCTGCCGTGAATGAATTGGAGTCTTTTCCAGACAAGAGTTGCTTCTAGAAGAACTGGTTGTCCTTCACAATCAGTTATTACTTTCTTCTAGTGACAAAGAAGTCCAAAGAACAATGGATTCAGTCCCGTTTCTGTCTGTTGGAGACTTTTCATGAAAGAACACCATTTTACTCAAAACATATGTTCACTCAGTGCAGCCAAGACGTTCTATAACATCTTCAGTCCTCAGGATTTGCTTCCAAAATGCATCTGGCTTGTTTAGTTCCTTTGAAAACTGATGATAGATTTTTTGGCAAGGTCTTGATCGTCTGGGATTTTCAGCCCAACAGTTTGTATAGTTTACTCAGAATGGTGTGATAAAAAAAACATATCCAGTGAGTGGCAGTTCTCAGAATGGCCACACTGGTTCAAGCTGACAGAAAGGCTACAGTAACTCAGATTGCCAGCTGTGGTGAGCAGAAAAGCATCATATAATGCACAACACGCCAAACCTTTGGCCAAGGACAGAAAGCTGAGGCTGCAGAGGGCACAGGCTCACCAAAACTGGATAGGAAAAGACTGAACAAATGTTATGGTGATATGGTGAATTTCTGCTCAGGCACACATGTGGTAGGGTCAGAATTTGGTGGCAACAGCATGAATTCATAGATGCAACCTACCTTCTGGGAGGAACCTTCCACCTCTCAAAACTTAGCATTGGACCAGGAAGGAGAATTTCGTATATGGCAGAAAGCATCAGAGTGAAACATCTAAATGTGGGATAAGGTTTTGTGGTTAATTGAGACAACAATCTTGCTTTTTGGCCAAAGGTTTAAATGATATGTATTGCACATAACACTGCCCATTACTCAACACACCCAACCTAAAGGTGGCAGGAATATTTTCCACAGTTGAGACTGGCCATCACTTCCAATTCTAAAGGATGCATAGATGGTGCAAAGTAGGAAGATACTGCATAGCAACTTTCTTTTGTCTGGTTAAAAAAATAAGCTCCTTTCAGCAAGGAAATGAGCCTGAGCTCAAGGCTAAAGCAACATAGGAGTGGTAGAATGTCAAAAATGACCTACAATGGCCTGGTCAGAGTTCAGATCTCAATCCAATCTAAATTAATTAAAAAATCACAGATTTTGCATAGTCCTCAAGCATCATCCAACTAATCTGAAAAACCTGAAGTACACTTACTTTAAAGAATGGATGAAAATCTTTCCCAAACATGTTGGTGAACGAAACTTTTGCAGTAAAGGGAAACATTTACATTTGGTCACTTCATGTAACTAGTATCTGGATTGAACACACCAAAGATTACTTTAAACCAGATACATTTTTGACCACTCAGACCATTTTAGGAGGTGGTCTGAGACACATTTAAGCCACATGTTATAGCAGGGTAAGCAAGACACATTCAACAATCGAAACACCCAGTACAACTGAAACACCAGTAATAAATACCACACAACGAGCGGATTTGCATATTCCATCCCACACAGCAATAAGGTTTAAGTCTGACTAACTGAAGATGTGTTGGACTACCCAGTGTAAATGCATGTGGCTAAAATCGAATCAGGATGCAATATAAGCTTCCAGTACAGAGCATGTAGGTCCAATTCTTAGGAAGGAAACCTGAGACACCAGACATGTCTCAGCTGCAGTGTTTGCATAACACTCTTGCTTTGGGGTGGAACTCTAGAGAATGTGCCAAGATTTCTGAATTCTGTTTTAATGTACAAACAAGTATACACACAGCCTCACAAGTGGTTAAGTGTATTTGAAATTTACAGTCAGGAGTGGTCCAAACTTCCCTGCTTGGAGGTTTTAGCTGTGGAAAACACATTGAACTTTTCAGATGATGACGTGCATCCAACACAATAAAGCAGCAACGAGGTGGTTTGACTTACAAACTGAAAATACCTCAACATTAAATGAACACATTTCTTTCTATAAAAAACAACTGGTTCAGTTTTGTTCCATCAGAGTCTGGTTATGCTATCTCTGTTCTCTTTGTTCGAGTAAAAATGCATGGGTTGATGGAATTCACTGAACCCAAGTTCATAAAATGGTTCATTTTTTGTGGGATGTTGATTAGCCTGCAGCACCCCCTGGAACTGATATATCCTCATAGCAATACACATGTGATCTCTTGGTCAGACAGATGTCAGAAGATGCTGTGTCTTAAACTGGCCGACTCACAGCAATTACGCAATCATAAAAATGAGGCCTATTGATTTGGCATACTCTTAACTCAATATTGTTTCTTTTGTCCATTTCTGTCATTTGCTCTGCTATCCGCTGTGGACCAGAGGAGGATGAATACCCCTTTTGAGTTTTGGTTCCTCTCAAGGTTTTTCCTTGCCACTGTGACCACTTGTTTGCTCAAAAGTTTGCTTCACCCAAGAGTACTTGGGTGAAGTGTAGTGTTGAGTATTGTGGTCTCCTTACTGATTGTTGTATTTGGTACAAGCTTAGAGGCATCTTTTGGATCTTGGATCTTTTGGGTCTATGCAAACTAGTTAAGGGAATTTACTCAGTAAACAGTGAAGTCTGCTACTTCTGGAGAGTGTCTGCTAATTGCCTTAAATGTAAGTGTAAAGGACCAAGAACTTCCTACCTTGACAGGGGAAGGGCAAAACAACCAATCACAGGTCTGTATGTAGGAGCTGTGTTATTTGGAATATATTAAACTCAGGAAATAATCAGTAACTATGCTGGAGTGTGTAAGTCTATTAGACACAGATCTATTATCCAGCTCTTACTGTTTTGATATGATTTACTACATCCTGTTTTTCTTTTCTTGTTTTTTCTTATTATTTTCTTTTATTCTCATCTTCTCATCATATTCTTTCTCTCTTCCTTTCTTTGTTTCTTATTTTTATCTTTTTTGTCTTCTTGTTCTTTTTATATTTCTTATCATCTTTTCTTTTTTGTTCTTTTCTTTCTCTCTTTTCCTCTATTGTCTCTTGTGTTATCACTTTTTGTTAACACTCATGTGGTTGGATAGCTACTATAACTGTCTATAACTGCTACAAAAATCATTAGATGAATATAAATAAAAATGAAGGTTTAATAGTGCTTTGGGGGGAGGTGACATGACACACAAAATAGATGATAGATGACTTGATTTTGAGTTTAACTTCTATGAAATAAAGAAATATCATTAATAAATATTAGTATTGTTGATACTGCTGCTGATGATATGTCTGTAGTTATTATTTATTTCTTTATTTTATTTGAGACTTTACGGGGTAAATGTACAGCATGCTCTAACTATGTGCCTTTATAATGTCCCTTTCATGCTGTTCTAGGTCCAGTCTTGTGCTTGGTGTTATAATGGTTGAAAGGCAGGTCTCTGACTGGGGAAACAGGGCCTATATCTCCACAAAACATGTTCCAGCCCCTTCTCCTTAGAGGTCAGCTGCCGGCGCCTGGATGGCCCAATGGAGTTCCACTAATAATCCCATTTCATGGACAGATGGAGGAGTATGAAAGCAGAGAGGGGATTAGAGCCTGTTAATTACCAGCTGATTAAGAAAACAGCTCTGTTTGAAAATGCACAGCATTACAGACAGAGCTCTAAGCAGAGGAACGTGCACTGTCCCTGAGAATGGACGTCCTTGTACGAGTTAAAGGCCAGCTGAAAGTAAATTGACTCAGGGAAATGTAAAGTTATTACTTCGTGTGTAATTACGTTCGCACCATGTTAACTACCTAACTGTTTAACTGAAATTGGCTACAGGCACAGGGAACTGAACGCCATTCATCTCTTTTTTTATCATAGCCAGTTTCTGATGGTGAGCTAGCGATGCGTGAAGCAGCAGAAATACCAATTTTATTCAGAACAAGGGTGGCACGGTGGCACAGCTGATGTGTGTGTGTGTCGCACAGCTCCAGGGGCCTGAGGTTGTGAGTTCAATCCGGTCCAGTCACTGTCTGTAAGAAATTGTTGCTGTGTGCCTTGTGTTCTCCCCAGGTGGGTACTCTACTTCTTCCTACCTCCCAAAAACACACATGGTAGGTGAACTGACCATGCTCAATTGCCTCTAGGTGTGAGGGAATGGGTATTTGTGCTACCCTGCAATGCCAATCCCAAGGGTAGATTCCAGGTAGGCAGTCCCTGACCAGAAAAGAAAGGAGCGAATAAGCTCATAACTGTGGTTGAGAAACTTTATAAATCAGTGCTGAAACATTTGATGCTGTTCTGTGTTGAGAAAATGAGGCATGTGGACGTTTATGCTTAAAACTATGATTATTAAAATACTTTGATATTAAAGCCAGTGAGCAAGTATGTGCCCATTGGTATGTGTTGTAGTTTGTGAATGCTCTGTATGCCTATTAATTCCCTCTGGTTAACACAATATTCTTATAAAATAATATTCAAAAAGAAATGTACAATACAACTGTATTAAAATGTGCAATTAGGGCAGTTTTCAGGGCAATTATGGGAAATGTTCAATCAAGCACTTTATTGTTGGAATATATGGAGCACATGAACACATTAGACACATAACACTCACTCGTGCCCAGTGTTGGGCGGAATATTAAAAAAGTGCACTTATGGTTGAACTGTCCACTGAATACACTTTAATTATAAATGCATAAATATTTACTATATATTTAAATACATCTTTAAAGGGCACATTGCAAAAAAAAAAAAAAACATACTATGTGATCGAGGAGCGCTTTAAAGCGTTACTTACATCCAAAACGGGCAGGTTGCACAAATCAGGTAGTGACCGCTTCTCATAGACACACTCTCGCTAACTCGACTATTTAAACCATGACAGTAAGAGTGGTAATCCTTCTTAGGCAGTAATGTAATAGTGCAGTAGTGTAATCACTGTTTATTTAAAATGTACCTGTAATCTAATGACTTACTTTTTCACTGTAATTATAATTGTACGTAATGCTGTTACTACCCAACCCTGCTAACCACATAATGAATGCTCTGCTGTTGCACAGATCCAGAAGGCCTGGATTTTGGGATGAAACCTGGATGTAGCTGCATGCTGACATGCTGTAGCAAACTCAGATAATGAATCTATGATGAAGTCCGATCCTTCCAAATCCTCTTTAATTGAGTACATTATTTTGTGTGCCAGTCATTCTGCAAGCATTTAAGTTCACTAGCCACATTAATTGGACATTAACAGCACTAGCAGTTTTTATGAAATGAAATCAGGCCAGCAGGCTCTTTTGGCACGCAAGTCTGATATGATTCGCCATCAACTGATGAAAAAACTGCTTGAACGTAATCTTTGTAGCAAGGCTACTGTTGCAAAAGAGATCACACAAACCCTAACTGCTTTGTGTATTTGTGTGTGTGTGTGTGTGGGGGGGGTGTTTTGTGAAATTTTGAATCAAATAGAGGATCGTCAAATATCACAGGTTCCACACCTGATGTTCCATATAAAAAGGTCCCTTTATTTCACCATCAACACAAACAAACCGAAAACATATGTGAATGCTGTTTCACAATGAGACTTGCTGTCACTCACCCTCACACTGGATCAGGAGAGCCCATCGATCCTGCTAAGAGACAGCTGTCCCAGTAAACCACCGAGCTGGACCTGCAGTTCCACTCAGCCAAATCTCACCAGAAAGAGGGGAACCCCATCCTTTATATCTTTAACAAAATGGGGCAGGGGGCAGGGGCCAACCGCTCCCATCATGCACAGTCTTCCCTGGACCCTTATTTCCAGTGGTTACATAACAGCACCTTCATGAAAAACAAATTACATAATTAATTATATAAATGTGAGTTTATAGTATTACATAACCCATGATTTAAAACAGCCATACAAACCTGATTCAGCATTTTGCCAATACATACCTTTAATATAAGGTGAACATGGATGCATTATAAAGCCTTATATTCGGATATGTAGACCAAATTAGCGTGGTTCTGCAGTGCACCTGCACTACTTCATAGTACAAACAGCCTTGCAGCCTATGCAAAGGGGTAGGCCTCTTCCTAGTGGTTACATCCCATAACCGAACAGTGAGTTGCTCATGTGATACAGTGTGTACTAATTGAACAGAGTGTACCCCAAGGCGGCGCCTGAGCTTCCGCAGGGCAGAATGCATTCTTATTACGGGGGGGGGGGGCTTAATAGATTTTCTGTCCCTTTACAGGGAAAAGCCTGGCTTTGTGTGTCAGTTCATAAAAGGATCAACGCTCTATCAGAAATGAGAAATGCTACATCTGTTTGCTTGACCTTTATCATGTGACTATTCGTTTGGGCAGGACACAAAGCCTGGGCTGTTTCTAGACAGGAGAGGAAAAGTTCATTTGTCACAGCTCACTCTTATAAGTGAAGGTGGCAGAGAGGGCTAGTTGGAGCAGAGCTTGAGAAGGGCCACTTTTGGTTCTCTAAAGGGTTTCTTTTAGTGGATGCAGTGGATAAACTTTTTACAATGTGCAAAACATCCAAATAAATAAAAGTTCTATATCAAATAAAGTTTAGGGGTGTGGGGGGCTCATTATCGTTAATTCTGTTCTAACCGTGGATCGACTGCACAGTTTTAAACCTGATAGGCCTATGTTCCTTCGTTTATTGCTATTCCTTGTTGTCCGTGGACACAAACACTCAAACAGCAAAGAAACATGGCTTCCTGAGTCATGGCATTTTACCGTGCAAAAACCCCTACAAACAAGGAGCCATTCTAATAGGTCAAGGTTTTTAGCCACGCAGGCAATAAGTCGAGGCAGTGACGTGACTAAACGAGCCAATCATGCAACCCCACACACACAGCACCAGGAACATGTGCAACAGACCAAACCAGAGTCCACATGAAGCGACCCCAGACCACCTATTTCCGGAGGACCAGAGATCAGTCCTGTGTGAAGCTCCAAGGCTCGATTACTTAACCAGTTGTACTAAAATTTGTCCACATTGGTAACTTTTGAGGAGAAAAAAAAAATTTTTAGTTAAAGAAATAATTCATAGAATACACCCAGTTTTGAGTTGAATGTGTGTCACCAAGTTTGTCAACAAGCATCTAATAGAATGGATATTTGGTAGAGCTGCACAATACATCGTTTCAGCATCTTCATTGCAATGTGTGCATGCGCAATAGCCATTGCATCGCAGGGCATGATGTGTCAGGTGAAATGACAAATTATATCAAACATGTCACACTACAGCTTTTTACTGCTTGATACAAAAGTAAAAATCCATACTGCTCTCATTTTCCTTGATATGTGTACCAATATAATACTCTGAGTGTGTTTATAATATTGACATGTTGGATAAATGACTGATGAAAATTCCTATATTTCGCAATATATATTGCAGAAAAAGTAAGTTTTCACTCTTCACTCTTAATGGCCATGGCCTAATTGGTAGAGCTCAAATTCCTGAATTGGTTTCCAGGGCCTGACCCGACTTTTAAGCCCAGTCAACATGTTTTAGGAGGCTATTCCAAAAGCCTAATGTTAGAAGTCTTTATCTATTCCACAACCACCTCTGAAGTCCTGAGGTAGTCCTCGTTTTCAATATTATAGGATCAGGGACTTGGACGGGAGCCTCTCAGTCTAGGACTGTAAAAAAAAGATGCATTTGGATCTTTTTCCAGACATTGGCAGAAAGGTACCCCTCCCAATAACTTACGCTTATGGCCAGTAGTTTAAACCGATGATCCTGGTATCTGCAGTTGGCTTCCTGAGACATTCCTGGCGGCGGAAATCTATGATCCTCCTTCTCAGATCTGCACTCAGTTCCTTTTTTGGCTCCCAGCTGTGGTCAATCATGATAACTAAGAGGAAGGCATTGGCAAGACATTTTGGACCTTTTAGCACCACAGAAATAAAATCCTCAGTGCATATTCTCCTGTATATTTCTGACCCTGTATTTGACCTTTTGTTGGTTTCAGAACCCCCCCAAAAAATGACATGTGCACCGAATTCTTGATTATGTTTTCATTGAAGATGTATGTTGTACACTCATGCCCCAGAATAGAACAGTTCAAATAAACCACTGAAAGCCCAATACTGCCATTCCATTCATGTATATGATGAGTGTATGTAAACATCCGACCACAGCTGTATAATTTGGCACTGACTTTGCAAATGCCCCAAATGTTATGTCAGTCAACAATGTTGTGAACAAGTAAGATTTTGGTTGTGTTGCTCTCAACGTCTCGCATTCTGACAGCATTCTCTACAGGCGGCTGACCTTGAATGCTGAATGGTCTGATACGTTTGGACAGGGTTGATGTCCACTGTAGGGCAAAACTATGGAAGCAAGCAGTGCTTTGTTCAACTTTCATAAACATTTTGCAGTCGAGTCAGTTTGCCAACAAGCAACAGAATGTGTTTATATATTTCCAGCATGTCCTATTAGTTTGCGATGCTGTAGGGGAGCGTACTGCGCTACCTAATACAAGCTTAAGTGTAGCCACAATTTGGCTACTGATTGGCTGAGTGACTGAGTGACTGACTGACTGACTGATGAACCGTGTTGTACTGCTTCTTGTTCAAGTACTGCTTCAAGTATATGTGCAACTGAGGGGAGATGTAATCTTAGGTTAGCAGAGGTTGGGTCTTCTTGCTTTAAATATATTCTTTGTAAAGGGAGGTGGTGCGAAGACTGTGGCATTAATAATTGTGTCTGCAGCAATTGCATGTTGCCTCAGCATTGCTACAGTGGCGCTAGCCACTACCCATTGCACCCTAACCCTTAGCATTGCTACCGCACCAGTCACTGGCCTCACCCAACATCGCTATTGATGTATTATCATAGCTACTGTGCCGGCTGCCGGCCTCGCACAGCATCGCTTTTGTAGTGTTATTATTGCTATCATGGCAGCTGCTAGTCTTGCCCAGCTGCCGGCCTCGCCCAGCATCTCTACAGCAATGTTCATGAGGTCTTGGGTCCTTCACATCTTTGTGGTCTACATTCTAAGGCTTTGAGGGCAAGGCTTGAGTCCTTTGCCAGGCTGGGTCACATGAAATGCAACATGAAACATAATAGATGTCATTTTTTGGTACAGAACCTTCGGTTCTGTACCCCCTGTTATAATGCCACTGATGACTCTATGCAACAAATGGCGGTCCAGCAAAACCAGGCTTGCCTGTTCTTTCTTGTTTTATATGTAGTTGAACAAGTTCATATACAAAACATGCTTTTGGTCACCTACTTTGGGTCCAATAGCAGCATGTTGTAAAATGAATGTTTCCAGTATATCTCCAGTCCAGAACAGTTTTGTACAATGCAAGTAACTTTCCATTGTGTTTTTTGATAAGTGAGCCCCCATAACCTTAGGTTTGATTTAACACAATGTTAGAAGGAAGACTCTTCAGAGAAACCATAGAGAAGTTGAGCCCAACCCCCCACTTCTACTCATGTATTCTATGAGTCTTCTCTTTCACTCTTTGTTGATAACATTCTCTTACACTGAGCAATTTTCCATTCTTTTCACACTCCTAATGTAATACACCTGAATGGGTCGACTAAGGCCGTAATAGCTTCTAAATGCAGGGGAATACAGTGAATCTGATTAGAACTGCAGTAAAGCTGCAGGAGCATTTTTAGGGGAACATTATCATTAACAAAGAGTTTCTGTTTCCACTTAGTCAAACCCATTTTTCCTGCATTTACAGTATGTAGCAGATGCTCTTGTCCAGAGAGACTTCCAGAAGTGCCTAGTTGCCCTATTAGAAAATATCTTTAGTTAGTGAATAGACTAGAGGTAGGCTAGAAACCTCTAAGCTTTAAAAAAAATACAGAAGTCAGTATGGATACCTAGATACAAAAGATTCACCATGCTCAGTAGCTTTAGTCATGTGATAAAATTAGTACATATGAACATTTGATCTACATTTGAAGAGATGAGAGATAACTAAACACATTCAACTAAAGAAATGCTTGTTTGGTCTCTTTCTGATGTTGTACTTTGGCACCACCTGTGACAAGAGCTACCTGTAGATCCTGTGATGACATTCTAGGATTGTTGGAGACTTCTTTACGCATCTTGCAGGGTGTTCTTGCAGACCTGGTCATGTTGCCAGTTGTTTCACTTGTGAATGATGTAGCAGACAGTGGATCAGCTGATTTCTAAGTGTGTGTTCTAAGCTTAGTTCGAAATGAGATCTTGTAAAATCTATTTCCAGACTTATCTGCATCTACAACCTTCTTTCTTGAGGCCTCAGACAGCTCTTTGGATCTGGCCATGTTAATAGCAATCGTTACCAATCAAGATCAAACTAAATGTCTAAGATTTCAATAAGACAGGCTTCTCCAAAATCTCTCTATATCCATCTATAATGATGTACTAATCATCTGCTTTTAATATTGTGTTATATTGTATTTATAGTAGTAATACAATGTTCTCACCATTATTGGGATGTTCTGATCTGTTCCAGTGGCTTGCCATCAGGGCCAATCCAGGCATATTTTAATGGATCGGGTATGTACTATTTTAATCCCAATTCAGTTCTGTGTCTTTGTTTTAACCACCATGTTCAGAGCACAATAGTGATGTGAATGGTGATGTCAAGGCACCAATAACAAACATTATTCCCAGCTGGCAGCAGGATTGATGTCCTCATAAGGTGAAATAAATGTTTAGAGTCTGCAGTGTGGAAATATTTTACAGTGGAACATGAAAACAGAACACAGTATCTGAAACCTTATAAAACAAATGTGAAATGCTCTGTTTTACCAGCGAGAGAACCACACACCTTATCTTGTTTTTAAACCACCACTGAACAGTGCGTTGAGATATAGACCCCAGATCCCCTATAGAAACCTAAATCACATTATAAGCACTATAAACCAGTCATTCTGGACAATCAGTTCAGAATGTCTCATTAAAGAAACTGATATTAAAAAGAAATTGATTAATTATCAGCACATCTTATCTAAACTGTGTGACTATATTATTTATACAAACACAAATATCAGATCCTTATCAGCTAATACTCAAATCATCAAGTTATCAGAGACTCTCCTATTATTAATTACACATTAAAATAAATTTCTCCAGTTGATTGTGCTTAGGTATATTACATCCATCTCTTAATATTAAAATGATGATCAATGTTCATATATTCAAATACGTCAATAAATATCAGAAAAAGTCAATTAAATCAAAATAAAGCATTTACATGCAATCACAAGCTTTAATAAGTGCAAAATTAATTCTGATTTAGGTGCTCTTGAAAGTAATGGTATTTCAGAGCCGCTTTTAGAGCACCCAGGGGAAGTTCCCCCTCCCACCACAGTGCGAGGAAAGATAAAAGTCTAGATGCTTGGGATGTTGGATTATGCCAAGCTGTATATGAAGCTCAACAGGCTGTTGGTTTGAATCAGGTAGGAAATGGCTAGTCAAGTTTTGGCAGTGTACACTGTTAAAAGTATAAGTTCCTCAAGGAACTTTTGGATGTCTTTCAATTTGAAACTGTGGAGGAACCTCTTTGAGAAACCCTTTAAGAAAAGATTGTTAAAAGAAAAGGGTTTCTTGAAGGTTCCTCAAAGCACCTTAAGTTTCAAATGGAAGAACTTCTAAACATTCCTCTAGGAACTTACACTTTTAACAGTGTTTAGACCAGAGTCAGGGTTAAAGGAAGCCCAGCACAGCACAGCAGAGGAGTTAAATGGCTCAACTTGAGGACAAGAAAGATTAAAGCCAAGTTGTGCTGCTGCTGCATTCTGGATTAGTTGAAGGTCTGATGACATGCAGCGGAAGAGGAGCCAGGAGGGAGTTGCAGTAGTAAGACCCTGAGATGATGTCCTTAAGAGGGTGCTTCCTTAGAGAAAGGGGTTTGAGTTCTCTGAACGTTGTTGAGGTAATTTACTTACATTACTGGATAAACGTCTGATACCACTGGTATATCTGTATTTATTTGTGTGTTTGTTTAATTTAAACTGTGGAGGTAAAGGAAATTACACATTAAAACAGTAACATTCTGATGTTTAAAAAAAGGTAACTGTTCTTAAAGGAAAAAGGGGGTCACAGCACCACATATTAAGAAAATTTTAAATTATCATATATATATATATATATATATATATATATATATATATATATATATATATACACTGTTTCTGTCACTGTTTCTCATGAAGGAGGCCATGACTAGTTTGGTCAGTCAAACAGACTTTGGCAAAGCGAGAGCTGGAGCTGGCCATTCTAGAGGGGGGAGGGGGTTCTCATTCTCCAAAGGAAGTGACTGCAGCTGTGAGAGCAGTGAATGCCTCACATGGAGGATAAAAGGCTGTTTAGGGGTTTACCATGCAGGCTACTCTTTATCCAGCTCTCTATAAAAGTGCTCTTTTAGACAACTGGCAATTCGAATAACTCCAGAATAGCTTTTACAGATTATACTTAATTGCTCTTAAACACTAAGATTTCATGTTTTGCCATTAAAAATGCTCTATTCATTCTCACTGGCCGCTTTATTAGAACCCCCTCCCTTGTAGCTTCATATTATTGGAGTACAGTTAGAGACAGTAGTGCTCTCTTGATTCACAACTAGTGTTAGCCATCCTCTAGCCCTTCATCAGTGGTCATTTCTGGCCACCACAGAACCGCTCTTGACCGGATAGCAGAGAGACTGACGTGTAAAAAACCCAGTAAACCACCGTGTCTAAGCACCACAAGTCTCACTACCAGGTCAGTGTTACTGCTGTGTTGGAGTGGTCCGCTACCCAAAATGTATATGTTGAGATGTGATATATGTTGTGAAGTGGTCAGTGATTCAAAGAATAAGATAAGGAGTTTCTAATAAAGTGGTCAGTTAATGGAAGCACAAGGCTGGGGTTTCTAATGAAGTGGATAGTGAGTGGTAGGAAAGGTAGGGGTTTCTAATAAAGTGGCCAGTGAGTGTAAGGACAAGGTTGCAGTTTCTAATAAAGTGGCCAGTGAGTGGAAATAATTATTTTTGATAAAGTGGTCAGTGAGTCAAAGGACAAGGTAGGGTTTTTCTAATTAAGTGGCCAGTGAGTGGAAACACAAAGTAGGGGGTTCTAATAAAGTGGACAGTGAATGGAAGGAAAATGTAGGGTGGTTCTAATAAAGTGGAGAGTGAGTGGAAGGACAAGGTAGGGGTTTCTAATAAAATGGACAGTGAGTGGTAGAAAAATGTAGGGTGTTTCTAATAAAGTAGCCAATAAGTATAAGAAGCATGAAGTAGGGGTTTCTAATATAGTGGCCAGTGAGTGAAAAGAAAAGGTAGGTGTTTTTAATAAAGTGGTCAGTGATTCAAAGGACAAGGTAAAGGTGTTTCTAATAAAGTGGCCAGTTAGTGGAGGCACAAGGTAGGGGTGTCTAAGGAAGTGGTCAGTGAGTGGACGTGTAAAGTAGGTTTTGATTATACTGGACAGGAGTGGAAGGACAAGGTATGGATTCTTGTAGTAGGCCAGTAAATGGATGCAGAAGGGGTTTCTAAAATAAGTGTTCGGTGAGTGGAAGGACAAGGCAATGGTTAATAAGGTGGCCACTGAGTGCACTAAGGCAGTTTGGTAGATTATCTGAGTAATTATAGGCAGCACTTACACAACCTTGCTTGCAGACGAGAATAGTGAATACCTGAATTACAAGACCCGATATTTCTTTAATAAGAAGAATAAGGTCTTTCACAGCGTTGAATGACATCTGCTTTCAACTCCAAACTTAGTGACTGACTCAAATCTGACTTTCCATTTCCTTCATACCACCATAGCTCTAAACATTTGTTTTCAGAAGAGCTTCAGTGTACGGTGTTAGCCACAGAAGTGTCTGCCTGAATGCTAAGTGCTGTTAGGGGACAGACTCGATATTACAAGGTCAGGAAAACAGGCTTAGTCTCAGAAGTCTGAAACACATCATCCATGCCCACCTAGGCATTGAATGTCTATGTTTACAGGGTTGCAATATTGGTATAAAGGCACAGACTGAATATTAGAGTCACCACAAGCAGTGCAATGATGTCCCAAACCTAGACCAAAGGTTCAACTCTGACATCTACAGTTTGGATCAGCCTCCCTTTTCAATTCTCCAGTGTTTGAGCCTAGTGTCTGTCTGCTGCAGCTGCAGTGTGTGATTTATTACCACAGACAGCAATTCTGATGGATTTCTCTAAGAAAAAGAACAAGAAACCTCTTGACTCCAAACTTACTTCCAGTCTTAAAGATGAAGATGCTACGAAGGGGTTCTTTGAGTAATGCCATAGACGAACCACCTTTAGGTCCATAAAGAAGTGTGAGTGGTTCCTCACACTTCCTCACACACAAGATTAAAATCCCCAGATTTTAATTTTACGGGTTTTGTCATTTTTTTGCCAGACATTTTTCTTACAATGTACATAAAAATAAAAAATGACCTTTACATTATTACCTGCATGTTTCATTGCAGATAATTATTGTCATTTTACATACAGTTGATTGAAATTTAATAAAACAGACAAATACAGACTAGGCAGGAGACCGGACAAGAGACTGACTAGGAAGACCAAAAGGAGACGACTAATGAGACTTGACAGGGGACTGGATAGGCGACAAACATCAGGCACAAACAGAGACTAGACCGAGGACAGAATAGGAGGCTGGACAGGGCCTGACAGGAGACAGGACAGGAGATTGGAACAGACCAGGGGACAGGGATATCAGGACGGGAACACAAACAGCAACAGAAAGAGGCTCAGAAACAAACATAAGTAGGGGCCCAGGACTGGCGATAGGCTCAGTCTGTGGGGCCAGCCTGGGCACAGTTTTGACAGCCAACTTTGTGGCACTTTGTACTTTTTACAGAGTAATAACAGAAGCCAGTGGGCAGGTGAGGAGTGTGATAAATGTTGAACAGTATAAGGTGAATTCACACACTAAAACTGCTGGGATGAGCCTACTGGGCCTACTGGGTCATTCTTTTGGGTCAGTTTACCTGTTTTTAGGTAGCTTTTGAGTAGTAAGATTGTTGAATCTGCGTCTGCATAACAATAACAACCCAATCACAACCCAGGGTTAATTTTGACCAATCACTTTGCATGAGGACAATTTTTCCTGTCAGCCAATCATGTGGCCCCAGTTTTTCTAAAATAGTGGATCTCCTGGGATTTTTAGCACAACAGTCTCTAGAGTTTACACAGATTGGAGTGTCATAGAAAAAACATCCAGTGAGTGGAAATTCTGTGGACAGAAAAACCTTATTGATAAGAGAAGTCAAGGGAGAATAGCCAGACTGGTTGGAGACTGCAGTAACTAGCCAGTAAAAGCCACTCTGCACCACTGTTAGAATCAGAAAACATCTCAGAATTGCCAACACATTCAACCTTCAGACGGATGGACTACAGCAGCAGAAGACCACATCGACTTCCACTTCTCTCAGCCAAGAACAGAAAGCTAAGGCTCATAGGTTCATAGCCACAATTTCTCAATCTTCTAACACCTATTTCCAGCATGTTAATGCACCAGGTCACAAAGCAAAAGTCCATGGAGAAGAAGTCCCTTAAAACCGCCTACATTTAAAATCTTTAGTGGCTCTCTGAGGAAGAGGTATACAACTAGACCAGAAGCATTTGTTTTGAATTGGTCTAGACATGGTTTGCTTTCTCTACTCTTCTTTTCTCTCGCTCTGTTCCCCTCTTTGCTTGTAGAAGTTCTTTCTCTACTCATGCTGTTTGTCATTGTTAGTTGTGAGAACAGTATTTAGTAAACTGCGCTGGCCAGGAGTCCTCTGTCCTTTGCCCTCATGTGATGGAGATACTGTAAATATTTTACCACCAGAAAGTTTAATATAACATCTGAGTGTGTGTGTTCTGGTCAAAGGTCCATGAAGAAAAGGCAGAACTAAACATCTCTAAACCACCAAAATCTCGTTCCTCATGGAAACACGTTCATCTTGGGGCCCAGAAAGTTTACTTAGTACTCCGAGGATAAACATCTCAGTCCTTGTTCTTTTCCATGCAGTTCTATGAGATTTCCTCACGTTCACACGTTTGTTCCATTAAGCTTACCGTGGGAGAACGTATAGCACCAGGAACGCCCACAGTGATTCAAGGGTGGTATGTATGTGATGCATCCATGTTTGTGTTTGAGGAAGGCCATGGATGTTTGAGAGAGAATGAAAGCACAATGAAATCTGTAATCCTTTGGAAATAGTGGACTGAAAGACAACAAATGTATGGTAGAGGTTTCAAAAAGACTAAAAATCCATTAAGCATCATGGCTTACTGCCCATGAAAGAGAAATGACCTGAGGGAAAAGGTCACTTAGGGTATGTGCAGAAAGCACTGTATGATAAAGCCTCTGCTAGGAACAGGATATCCTGCCCTGCATCAACAAATGAATTTCTATAAGCAGCTGTAATCAATGAAAATAAATGGCCTGGCCCAAAAAACACACACTTACAGTTTGTTTTTTCATTTGAATTACAAATGACCACCATATAAGGAAGTTCTTGGACAGAGGAATTACAGAAAAAGTCTCTAACCTTTCTCTAAAAAGAAAGCAACTATTTTGGGCAGAAATCAACATTTATTGAATAAAGTGTGTTCAAATCGACACCTTTTATTTTTATTCTATAGGTGTCAAAGATCTGTTGCACACAAGCGAAGCATTAGATGGATTTTGCCATTAAAAGGCTGAGTTATACTTTCAGCAGATTGTTGGGCTGAACTCCATAGATGGCGCACAAACCTGGACAGTTTGCTTTACATGATCAGTTCATAAAGGTAAAGGATCTATCAAATGATACAAAAGTGAGATGTGGAGTTCCACAAGGCTCTATTTTAGGACTGCTATAATTTACATTATACATGTTACCACTGGGCATAGTTATAAACAAACATGGTGGTCCATTGCTATGCAGTTGATACACAGCTGTACATATGAGTGAAACCTGATGACAAATCTAGATGAAAGAAAATAGAGGACTGTGTAAACGTTGTGAAATGCTGGATGTCACATAACATCTTCATTGTAAACAGTGACAAAACAGAGGTTCTCCTTTTGGGGCAAAAAGCCACAAGACAAAACTATCTGACTTAATGTTAAATCTGGGTAAATTATCTGTTATTCCTGGTTCAGCAGCTAATGTCAGGATGTAAACTTCAACTAGTTCAAAAAGCTGCAGCCAGGGTTCTTACTTACAACTAAAAATCTAATAAAATCTAATTAAAATACTGGCATACTGTTGATCACTGGGTGCTGGATTCCAAAATTCCCAAAATTCAGAAAGCCTCAGAAAGGAGATGAGCCTTTTCGCGGAACTGGGAGCTGTCGTCCCTCTTGCATGTGATCACTCAGGTTTGTGGATGGTGGAGCAGATGGATGCCAGTGCTTCAGGGAGCTCCCATGTCTGTGTTATCTTCTGGCTCAATCCTATTAGGCTGTTATAGTTAGACATACTGGAGTCGTCAGCCACACTCTGATAATGTTTCCATTCTCTGTCCTCCATAAATCAAAACAGAACATTTTTTAAAAAACATCTACAAGTTAATAACTGCACACTTATCAGGCCTGACCACTGGGATCCCCTGCCACCCGCATCAAACCAGCTGCCCACCCACCTGCTATCTATCGACTACATTGGTCTCCATCACACTACCACTTTTTACACTTTATTATGTTTAAATTCATGTGTAATAATTAAAGTGCAGTCACGTCAAATGAGAATTTCAGTGCTTTTTGGATGTCATGCACACTGCATGTCTGAAGCAGTTGCAAATTTTGTTCATACCTATAAATATTTTAAGACTACAAACATTTCAATAAAAATGTATAAAAACAAAAATTGCTGTTTTACTAGAAATGTATGTACAAATTAGTTCTGCCTGAGTTTAATGAATGAGGCCTATTGATTCCAGCACCCACTGGCCATGAACAGCTCAGCTGAAAGCAAAGTGAGTGCAAATGTTTCCACTTACCCCATAGGCAGGGTTAATTGTAACAGGCTGTGGGGCTAGTTGAGGAGAAGACTGGGGATCAATTTAGCTTGAACCAAACAAGCCGTCCAGCCTAAACATGCAATGCTTAGGGGAGTAATGCAATGCAGTCATTGACATCTGTATTTGGATTCGAACTAGGAGTGGCTGTGGCCAAAAACTGGCATTTATATTTCCTGGATGATTTTTTTTTTTTTAAAAGTTAGTTAATTCGTTATTTGGTTGAAACCTCAGCAGAGATCTGCTGCTCTGTGCTCAGCAAGTAGTCTGCATTGGCTAAGGTAGGCCTATTTGGACTGACAGAGGGAGGTGAAAGGGCAAGGTTTCAAAAAGTAAATGTGAGAAATATAAAATTATATTTTATACAGTAAATATGTGAATAAAAGCATGTGTTGTGAATTCTTTTTGCTTTGTTTTTTTTTTTTATTTTGGAGCTCAATAGGCCAGTGTGGGTCAGGCTACATGAGCAAGCCATAGACAACAGACCAAGTCTGAAATTAGAAACATCCTTTATTAGATTCTGCCTGATCTGGTAGCCATGTGGATCCATAGGTTAGTCAGCTCTGCCATGTCTGGCACGGAATGAGTTTAAGGGTGTTTTCACACATGCACTTTTTAGTCAGGTTAAATCAGAATCCGGTTAGTTTTCACCCGTGGTATGATTCAATTGGGAAGGTGTGAATATAGTAATTACACTTGAATGCAGACAAAGTCAAACCACACCGAACTCTTGAGGAGAGATGATTTTTGTCCCAAACAAACTCTAGAGCATTTTTTTCCGGGTGAAAATGTGATGCAACCTTTATCTGATTCAACTATTAGATGTACTCCACAAGTTTGAGCTAAACAGCTCCCATAGCGAGGTGTTAACCTGGTATACTGCCCAGATAAGCAATATAGCAATGAACATATGCAATTTCTGCTGTTGCTTCATGTTAAACTGCACAGAAATATGCAACACTAGTCCAGAATGTATTTACTTTCTTGCTCCCATCCTAGACAGGTCTGATCAATAAATGGAGAGAACGTTCACACGTTGTTTGTTGTGACGTCTTTTGCGCTTGGATTTTTTTCCTCTGTGTGAAAACAAATCAAACCAAGGGGGAACACTTCAGGTTCACAAATTCTTCAACTGACTGACTGAGCAAATCAACCATAGGTGTGAAAACTCCCTTAGATTCTGCCTGATCTGGTAGCCATGTGGATCAGCTTTAATGTGCCTAACAGCTTTAGTAATCTGTAGACGTTAAGCTAAAGATCAGACAGAATCAAAGGGTGCAGACATGGAGGTAAGAGTATTTACATTAAATGTATATATTTATATACATTTGCGATTTATCTGTGCATACAATCATTTGCCTTCTTTTTTTAAGTGCAATGGGAGGATATTGTATTCTCACAGTGTCAATCTTGGTTGTAATACCACAGCCTAGTATTGTTATTAAGTGCTGTTGTTGACCCCTCTCGCCTATTGTGTTTGTTTTTGAAGTGGTGAGCAAACAGTGGAACATTTAACCAGTACTCTAGCCAGACTGTAGCCAGAAAGGCCAATAACAGGTTCAAAGTTTTCAGATTCAGGACATACTGACAGGATAGTTGGACACACTGGTCCCTACTTTGTTTTTCTAATACTTTGAGGACAGGTCATCTAAATGTTTATGACGTGGTACTTTTACAGCCAACAGATACTTAAACTGTTCCACTTTAGTCCTGTTTTAGTGGCTTGTGTGCTGTTTTGTCCCCAAAAATACCTGATTGCCAGTAAGCATGACTTGATACACATGGCAGGCACCTGGATTTGGAGGCCTCTGTGGATGACACTTACCTATGACCTCTGGTGCAACACAGATATGCAGATGTGGCATAAATAAGCCTTTAGACTGCGAGCATAGAGATATGTGTTCTATTTTTGTGGGACACGCGTTATCACAATATTTTCCATGCAATCTGTGAGATGACTTTCAAAGAATGCTCTCACACGTATGTTATCATCAGTATATGTAATGCAAGAAACACCCACAATGAGTCAAGGCCTGTATGTGTGTGAAATGTCTGTCTACGTGCTTAAGGAAGGCCAAGGATGTCTGAGTAAAAGTTAGCTTGAGATTTTCAGAACATCATGTTAGAACACTATTGCGCATTGAACTGTGGGATATCAAGTCAAGTCAAGAGGCTTTTATTGTCATTCCATCTGAGTACAAGCACACAGTGGAGCGGAATTACATTCCTCCAGGAGCATGGTGCAAACATAAATGTATAAACAGACATTAGACACAGTAAACAGGACAGTGCAGTGCCGACACAGCTTAGTACTGAATATGTCGTGGGGATAAGGTGCAGAGATATGTAACGTGTAATGACATTTAACTGTACGCAGTCAGTGTTTCACATATGTGAACACAGCAGTTACAGAGGTAGAAGAAAACAGTTCTGTGATACAGTATTTAGTAGCAAGTAGCCTGATAGGTGTGTAAGGAGACACATGGTGGAAGCATCAATAGAGATGTATATGTGAGTGCGTATGAAGTATGTGTGTGTGTATGTGTGTGTGTGTGTGTGTGTGTGTGTGTGTGTGTGTGTGTTTGTGTTTGTGAGGTGAGCTCAGTCCTTGTGTGTTGAAAAGTCTGATGGCTTGAGGGTAAAAGCTGTTGCAGAGTCTGGTAGTGATTGCTTGGATGCTCTGGTACCTTCTACCAGACCATAGCAGTGAGAAGAGTCTGTGTGAGGGATGGGAGAGTTAAGGGTGGTCGTCCACAATGCAGATGCAGTGTGTGGTGTAAATATGTTCTTAGTTTTTCTCCAACACTATTTTATTTTTTAGAGAACTGCTGCTTATTTGTTTAAAAACTTGTGAGTAAATGTGATCATTTAGTGAATAAAGCCTACATAGGCCCTGTTTGGTTATACTGTTTGCTGTTCCTTCAAAATGTGGTTGCTTGATGGTGCAATTCAGTGGAACATGCTGCCTACCTGCTGGCATGCCCACCTTCTCCCCGCCACTATTGGTCTGCATGTATCTGCCTCTACATGTAGCCATTTGTCAAACTGCTTAAGTCCCCCCTTCTCACTGCCACTACTGACTATGTGTACCTGCAGCTACATGCAACCACTGGTCAAACTGCTGAAGTTCCGCCTTCTCACTGCCACTACTGACTATGTGTACCTGCAGCTACATACAACCAATGGTCAAGTCCTGCCTTCTGAGTATATGTTTATGTAATAATGTTCATTAACAAAGCTCCATGATTTTAGAGATATTTAACTCCCATACAGAAACACTACCATGGTCCTACAACTCAGAAGCCCCCCAGTCACAACATCCTAACCACAACACACACCAGTGTGTCCCCAGTGTCCTCTTTTTTGAAAACCTAAATATGGTCACTCTACCCCAGATCTGCAACATTGATGTGGCCCACAGTTTCCAAATCACTCAGGGGCCAGAGTCATTATCAACACAGTGCTAGCCATCTTACACAACAGTCCGCCATAACATTAAAACTACTGACAGGTTTTAATTCTGAAGTTAATGACATGTTACAGTGGCAGCTTCAGGGGGTGGGATGTATTTGGTAGCAAGAAACAGTCAGTTCTTGAAAGTGACGTGTTAAAAGCAAGACAAATGGGCAATCATAAAGACCTGAGCCACTTTGAGAAAGGTCAAACTGTGACGGCTAGACGACTCCAGAGCATCTCTAAAACCTCAGGCAGGCCTTTTGGTGTGTTCCAGGTATGCAGTGGTCAGGAGCTTTCAAACATGTGCCATACTTATGTAAAAATGTACAAAGTAAAAGTATGATTTACATAAAAAAATAAAAGTGTAAAAGTATACACTACCTAAAGTAATATATATATATATATATATATATATATATATATATATATATATATATATATATATATATATATATATATATATATATATATATATTTGGGCATGCTGGTAGGTGCGTTAGAGTATACTGTATGTAACGTTAGTGAAAACAGTAGATCAAACATCATACTTTACCTGGCTGGTCTGATTTAGCTAACGTGGAGCAGAACTGAAAGCTGTGTAATTCACCGCTGGTGAAGTGTAGGGAATGGAAGTAATGAGTGT
This sequence comes from Salminus brasiliensis, assembly GCF_030463535.1. Taxonomy (NCBI): domain Eukaryota; kingdom Metazoa; phylum Chordata; class Actinopteri; order Characiformes; family Bryconidae; genus Salminus; species Salminus brasiliensis. Next base: position 13,562,722 of record NC_132898.1, on the reverse strand, counting down.
TAAGTTACAGAAATACTCAACTCAATTACTTAAACTACTTAAGTACAATAATGAAGTACGTAGACTTTATTAGCTAGCTGGTTGCCACCTCTGCTCAAGGCTCATTGATGTGATCCATGAAGGGCTCAGCTCATAGCTTATAGGACTTAAGGGAACTGCTGCTAATGTCTTGAAGACAGATACCACAGGACACATTCAGAAGTCTTGTGTTGTCAAAGCCTCAACAAGCCAGATCTGTTTTGGTGGCCTGAGGGACACCTACACAATATAAGGCAGGTGATTTTAATGTTATGGCTGATTGGTGTACATATTTCATTAAATGATAATTCCACATTTGTTGCTGTGCTGCTGCACTAAGCTGCATTTCAGCACCTTTGGGGGTGCACTGTGGTTTAATCACGTTCTCTAAGCAAAGAATCTAGCTCATTTTATGTGGTGCTTTTTGTAATTAGCAGAACTGTTCTGCTCAGCTGAGTTCATTTTATGTAGGCCCTCAGTTCGAGGCTCGTTAGCGGCCAGCTCAGGCCATTATTCTCATTATGCTGAGGCCCTGTAAAGAAAGAACAGAGAACAATATGTGCAGGAGGCCAAGCAGAACCATCTGAAAGCTCAATTAAATCACAGACTGGGACAGCTTGATTCACTTCCATGGATTTGTTGAAGCCCATGGAAGTCGAGCCCATCATTCTGAGCGTAGCGAATAAAGGGTGGGAGCCATGAAGGGAAATGAAACAAAGAAATCGGATCCCACCATGACACCAAAGTCTCCTTTATTAGTGTCCTTCTTAACACACACTTTTAAAATTATACACATAACCAGGGAAGGATGTATTTAACCAATAAATTAGGTTCACGTCTTGTCTATGACTCCTACTGAAACACAAAGCTAAATGCAATCGTATATTTAACTATAACTATGCGACAAATAAAAAAGGAAAATCCAACATAATATGTCTTAGTAAGAGACTGTGCAACATAGACCACCAGATCAGCTTCAGTTACCTTGGCAAGGATTCTGCAAGTTCTACATGAACTTAACTGAAGAGATGGACCACTGTTTTTGCAAAAGGTTATGATGTTCTTTTGATAGTGCTGGAGAGTGATGCCCAATACATCTGAGCTGAGATATGGAGCTCTATTTTAGTCAGCTTGATTTAGGGCATATCAGTGGGAAAAGTGCCCCTTGCACGACTTGAAACGTGCAAAAGGCATGTACTAAGTCTCTTAATTAATCATGGGTGTGTTTTTGGTATATCATGCAATAAACATCATCGTGTCACTTGCCAATCCCTTAAAGAACAAAATGCGGTCTGACTTTGGCAGATTGCTATTTCAATGGCGCATCTTGCAAGGTAGTGGAAGGCTTGCTGAAGCGCTGGAGCACCTTGTCTCTACAATAGTGTTAGTTTGAAATGCTTTGCTTTTTATGTGAAGATAAACCATTACTAACCAAACTCAAGATCCAGCTTAAAAGCATCGGACTCAAAAACATGCTACTGCCAGACGTTATGGCAAATTAACACTATTTATGGAATGATGGACAATTGAACACATATTGAACACAATTGAACACCATAATGGAATCTTGGTGAATATGGTGAAAGATGAACCATCTGACCTGATCATTTCTTTCCACATCTCTATAGATCAATGGCAATGTTTTTTGCACCACTGAACTCTCACATATGAACTTGTCTAAAATAAAGGTTTATGCTTTAATGTTCCCCTCTGTGCAGTTACAGGTGAGCAGTTCTTGTTCATACACTCTGATAACATCCTGAAAATACAGCTCAAATTATTAGAATTTGTCATTTGGTATTTGAGTAAGTTACTGTTCAAACTGTATAAATACAGTGTATCTCTCTGTCTAGTTCAGTGCACCCAACCACAGGGAAAACACTGCTGACTTCACAGCTGTCTAGAAGATGATCATTGACACCTTCCACAAGGAGGGCAAGCCACAGAAGGTCAATGCTGAAAAGGCTGGCTGTTCACAGAGTGCTGTATCAAAGCATATTAACACAAAGTTGTCTGGAAGGGAAATTGTGGTAGGAAAAGGTGTACAAGCAGAGATGACTTAATTCAAGAACTTGGACTGAGGCTGGTGTCTGTGCATCAAGAGCCACCACACCCAGACGTCTCCAGGAAAGGGGCTACTGCTGCTGCATTCCTAATATCAAGCCACTCCTGAACCAGAGATAGCTCCAAAAGCTTCTAACTTCTACCTCTGTGCTAAGGAGAAAAAGGACTGGACTGTTGCTCAGTGCTCCAAAGGAGAAAAAGGACTGGACTGTTGCTCAGTGCTCCAAAGTTCCCTTCTCAGATGAAAGTAAATGTTGCGTTGTATTTGGAAATCAAGCTCCTAGTGTGGAGGAAAAGTGGAGAGGCACAGAAACCAAGGTGTCTGAAGTCCAGTGTGAAGTTTTCACAGTCTCTGATGGTTTGGGGAGCCATGTCATCTGCTGGTGTTTGTCCACTGTGTTTTATGAAGTCCAAAGTCAATGCAGCTGTTTACCAGGAGACTTTAGAGCATTCCATGCTTCCATCTGCTGATAAGCTTTATAGAGATGCTGATTTCCTTTTCCAGCAAGACGTAGCACCTGCCCACAGTGCCACAACTATTACCAAATGTTTAGTTGATTATGATGTTACTGGGCTTGATTGGCCAGCCAACTCCCCGGACCTGAACACCATTGAGAATCTAGAGGAAGATGAGAAACACCAGATTCAGCAATACAGACGAGCTGTAGGTGCCTTCAATGGAAGCACCAGCAATGGAACGTCATCAAAATCATCTCATCAGTGCCACAATCTGATGGCCATGAAATGCTGCATTGATGCAGTAATCCATGGTAAAGGAGACTCCACCAAGTATTAAATGATTAGATGAATTTGTCAGAAGTTGGACATGTCAGTATTGTGCATCCTTTCTGTTTGATCTTATGAAATATTATTATGAAATATCTTGTCTTATGAAATATCAAATGTCTTTTAAAGGTTAAATTACAAACAAAATATCTGAATAGTAGATTAGTTGGCTAACGTTAGGCTATAACAGATAGCTATCTTGCTAGCTAGCTAATCTACTACTACTATTTATTCAGATTCAAACAAAATCAGTTTTACTGCAATCCAAAATTCAATTAAAGCCCTATGCTTATGAACAGTCATAAGTACAGTGACTCAAATGTATGTATTAAGTTGTGAACAGTTGTGAAGTTATAAACGCTCACTCTGCATGTGCTGTAACACCTGCTAAAAACATTAGCCTAGTAAACTTCTGTCTTCTGTGTATGTCCTTCAGACTGCACAAGGAAATGCTGGTTATTGTATGGCCCACCAAGCAAATGGGTGTTTGTTCACATTTTGTTGATAATAGCTATAATAATAATATCAATAATAATAACAATAATAAAATAATAATAATAATAATAACTCAAAGTACTCCCTAATAACCTTGCAAAGGAACTTTGTGAGGGTAGTAGAGCAACTTCAGAGCCAGCAACAGTCCATTTTCAGTCCTTCATAATTAACATTTCTAACATTTTTATAAAAATATTTTGTCAAATATTCTCCTATTCTAATCCACACCACATCCACCATCTCCAGTGGTCTCTAACCCCATTTCTAGATGGCTACTTTCTGTAGGTTTTCACTCCTACCCAACTAGAGTTCAACCAAAGCAATGACACACCCATTCAGGCAAACAATGTCTTCTGAAGGTGCATCAGGTGGGGTGGATTAGGGTTGGAGCTAAGGTCTGTGGGAAGATTTGGCTGGAGGTGAAACCATACTGGAAGGTAGATCTCTGGGAGAAGGGTTGCACTAAGCTTTTTGTTTCAGGTTTCAACTTAATGCAGCAAATATATATAAATATATAAGGTACATCCAACCCCCAAAAAGTATGTGTGTTCAGAAAGAATCTGATGAAAGCCTAATGAAAAATGTATGCAGCATTCACAAGGTTGCATTGATTGCAAATCCCATTGGATTTCTGTTTTTTTTCTTTTTTCAGAAACTTGCAGTGGGTTTGGTTTCTTCCTTTAACAGTGACAGCAGACGTAAAGGTTAGACGGAGGCCTTGAAGACCTGAAGCTGAAAAACTATTTGCCAACAGAGTACAATTGCAATTTCAACACAATAGCTCTCCCAGACACACATTCAACTCACCTCTTTATTTCATACCCACTGTGAGCACTTAGTGTGACCTGGTCACGTATAGTACAAACATCTGGCCTATGGTTAACATGCTTAATGGGTTACAACAAAAACAGCATCCCCTTCACGTCAGGTAGATTATCAGCTTGTCTACCGTGTGCTGTATGGGACGCAGTTATGCTGCGATTTGGAAAACGTTGGCCTCTGTCCTAGAAAGTGTATCATTATTCAGAGGCAGACATATTATTCATCCGGTGTGAACAACAGCACAGTACAGGCCAGTTAATAAACAACTGCACCGCTACTCTGGTGGAACAGACAGACGTTACGTCTTTTAAAGTAGTTTACTTCCAGGCAAGTAGAGTGGCCCACATGACTAATAATATCTAATTAGTCTCAGTTCCTCAGAAGACATGACCTCCTGGAATGTTAACCACATTACATTATTTACCAAGTTCAAACGGAAAAAAAGCTACACTTTGTTTACAGAATTTATTGAGTAATTCATCCCTGAAGTTTAAAGTGATGAATGAACACCAGTACAACAGTTAAGAGCGATGTCAAGCAGAGTTACTGTTTCTGAACAGCCACTGTGAGTAGATTTGTATTGTGAGTTCATTTAAAGAGGCCAACATAATTAAAAGGGCCATATATGCTTTTATTCAGTATTTCGAATAAATATGTCTACATAAGGTAAAAAAGGTAAAGGTGCATGTATTTGTCACTGTACTATGTACAGCAAAATGTGTCCTCTGCATTTTACCCACACACACAAACTAGTGGCAGTGAGTACACACCCACCCAGAGCAGGGGGCAGCCAACTCTAGCACCTGGGGAGCAGAGAGGGTGAAAGGCCTTGCTCAAGGGCCCAACAGTGGCAGCTTGCCGAGCCCGGGTATCAAACCCACAACCATGTCATCAATAGCCTGGGGCTCTAACCGCTGAGCCACCACTGTCCACATAGAAGCTATATTTTATCTATTTTATCTTATAGCATATATATCTTATAGCATATATATCTATATAGCTATATGCTATCTTTTACTTGGGGTCAAAAATTGTCCAGATGCAGTTTTACATATCCATTTCTAATCCTGTGTTTTGTCAACCTTTAACAGGCTCAAAAATAATGTAATGAGGTCTGTTCCGATTGGCTGGTTTACAGCAAGGCACTACAAGGGCTCACAGAGAATCAACATATCATAGCATGGTTTAGTTATAGCTTTGTTTTTAGCTCTTTATTAAGAAGTAAACCCACAGACCACCACTGCGAGTGTTCCTTGGTGTTACTGCTATCTGTTTTACAGCATCTTGCAGCTCTACCTCCAATGCAAAAAAAAAGTCCCAAATTAGGCTAATTCACCTTAATTATTTATCTATGAGATTGTAGAATTTATAGCCTGGGGGCAAAATTTATTGATTTCAACATCTTCCTCAGATCAGAGACATTACATTAGCCTATATTGTGTTTAATTCTACTGTGGGCTATGTACTGTGTGAGTGAAACACATCTGTGTTACTTTCCACTGACAAAGATTCAGGTTGACCCGAAGCAGACAGTGTTATCAGTAATTAACATGAGTTTGTGTTTATTGATGTCCAGACAGTCTGGCTGCTGACCATGCATCGCTGCAAACCCCATTTTACTCTAGTTGTTGACTCTCTGTTATAGCATGTAATAGATTGGTGCTGGAGACGGTCTTTATTTTTAGGACATTTCCTCAAGCCATTATCAGAGTCCTTGGTGCAGGGGTCAGGAAACAGACAGACAGGGTAATCCAGGACATGTCCAAGATACCAGGATGCAATGCCAGAACACCAGGCTGGAGAAGGTCAAAGCAGAAATAACTAGAAAATTTGAGACTTGGAAATCCAGGAGATCACACAGCTTAGAAGTTCTAGGACTTATAGGTGTGCAAGACTTTGTAGACAACACTAGACAGAAAACACTAGGATATAATCGTGTGTTCAGATGGAAAAGTGTTAAATCACCAAATCGTGACTATCAGTTGTTTACACTGAATATATATATATTCACTTGGATAGACAGGGTCAGCAATGTCAAGCTTTGTCAACAGTGTTTATGTGATATATGAAAAACTTAAAACTTTACCATAATTGGACAAGCATAACTGAATATGACTAAGTGGTTTATGACTAGCAGTTTATTCCTGATAGCATCGTTGACATGGGCCACATCTGGCATTCCTGGGCCATTTACCACTTGAAATGGTAGCCTAGTGGAGGGTCAGAGGCAGTACTAGATCTAGTAGTTAAGCTTGTGGTTGAGTGGTGGGTCATTGGTGTTTAAAGGTGGATGGGATAATGCTTTCTCACAGACAGCTGTAGTACTAAATGCATCATCCATGTTGGAGGAACTTCCAGACGTGTTAACTGCCTTCCTGTTGGTTGTGCTGAAGCCCAATGAAGAATTTTGAGGGAGGCTAAAAAACCCTAAAGGTTTCAGCCCCAGCTTAATAGTTGGTTCTGCCTGAACTGAGGTTGTTTACATCTATCACATATTAAAGGTGCAGCAATAATACTGGATTGTTTAATTATGAGGAATGATCTAAAAAGACGAGAGAGATCTGAAAAATTGTCACAGAGGTTCTAACATTGCAAGTGTTGGCATCCAGTCTACCCAGAAGGCTCAAGTAGAAGCTGCAGCAACAGCCTCCACTCTTCTAGGAAGACTAGATGTTGGAACATTCAGCCACATGGGATTGTGTTCAGTGGTGACCTTAGGCTCATGTACTGTGTGGCTTCTCCATAGCAAAGCATCTCGTTGAATTGGCACTGCTTTTCAATGGAGCTGGGATCTGCTGAGCTGCAGTTGAACACTTGTGTCAGCAATGGCTGATCTTTAAAGTAGGGGAGTGGATAGCTCTGAACAGATAGCGTAATGCAGCATAACTGAGTGAGAGATCTGGGAGGGATAGAAAGGGCAGGCTTGACAGGAAGACCAGGCCCAGGAGACAGAGAGCATTAGAATCTTGTTGCAGCTTCAGTGCTCCTTTTATACAGGTCGCTGCTAACTGTCAGCCTGGCCCTCTCGCTTGGATTTGATCTGAAAGAGGCAGAGGCCTCTTCTGTCTCGAGTTCTTAGCTATGGATAAATATAGATTATTAACCCTGTCTCACCTGATGTGTTGGCTGTCGTCCATTCAAAGACCAGAAAATGGGCTGTTTTGCATTGTGATACATATGAGGATGGGCAGAGCTACATATCATACTGCAAACAGCCAGCTGAGGTGCTAGAACTGTGGAGTGATGTTGCACTGTCCATGTTTTTTCTACAGTCATTGTTCATAGACATCACCAGTTGCTTAGTATCTTCACTGGTGATGCTTTGCCAAGCCTCTAATGCAGCTATCAGTACTTGCTTGTTTAGGGCCTACAGCATATGGAACGCATGGGTGACTGGAACTTAACCCCTAATTAACTCAAATTAAAGACTTGAATGTGTACTTTAATCACATCTGATTGGTTTGATTTAAACTTTTAAACTGGAGCAGAGAAGCACATCAATGGATATTATGAAGGTCAGTGTATAATGCATACCACAAAAGCACTGAGAAATCACACTGCAGGAGATAATGCAGATTAAAAGGCAGAAATAACCACTGGAAATATGAGTTCAAGTCATTTCCCCCTCTCTTTCACTTTGGTTAGCAGAGTTTGGTAGTCCTTACAATGGCCATATCAAAGAGATCACATGGTGAGGGGCAATGGCATTTTCACTGGCTTTTTGACTAATGATCCTTTCAGAAAGAGGATGTAGGCTGGAGCATGGATTGAGACAATGGGGGAGGGGTCAACAAAAAAACAGTGCAAGAGAAAAACACATCCATGAGCTGTCAAACAAAGCTGTCATTTTGTGCTCTGATGGATTGGGCCTATGGTTCCTCGTCAATCACTCCAGCCAGAAAGAGAGAGAGACATAGATGATTTGATCGTATTTATTTCAGAGTCATCTCTCAAACTTTAAGCAATGATGGTTCACTGAGACAGAAAACAACTGACTGACCACTAGGACTGACGGGCAATTTTACAGAATGTTACCAAAATTATATTCAAGCTAATGCATACGATGGGCATAGGTTAAGTTCAGACCAACACAACACTGAATAATACAGCTCAAATCGTACACAGTATTGATTTTAGTAAAATGTTTATGTTAGCTGTCATTTTTTGCTTGTGCATCTCCGTTTGGTCAACAATACATTTTGAGCCTCAAATACATTAGGGAATGAGCTACCCTTTAATTCCTATCTGCAGGTTAGGGCTCCCCCTATCACATGGTGGAAGGTCTTAGTATTTTAAGACACCTGACCATAGAGGGAATTTGTTGTGCCGCCCTATAGTTGTGACCCTGTAGACAGTATCTGTGTCTGAAAAAAAAGTATTTCCAAAGAAAGGTATTTAATGGCAAGATTAAAAGAACTTTCTTTCCAACATTAAATTTTTGCCAACTGACAAAATAAAATGTTTATTCTTAATAAACATGTTCTTAAATATTTGATAGAATTACACCAAGAAATCTTTTGGCATTGATGCCAAATGGAATAACAAGTTGTTGTTGTTTATTATTATTGTTCATTTTACCAAATTGTTCAATACATTATTTCAATTAGAACGGTAATGGAATTGTTGTGAGATAAGATATTTACCCCATAGTAACTACTATAAACTGAGTATTTACTATGAAATAAGTACTATGAATTATTGAGTATTTGCTATATATAATTGAGTATCTACTATAAACAATTAACTACTATAATTTATGAAGTAACTAAATTATATAATTCAGTAAGTATGAAAATTGAGTCTCTACAAGGAAAAAATTAGTAAATGCTATGCATTATTATATAAGTACTATAAATTATTTGGTAACTAAGTGTTCAGTAACTCTGCATTACTGAGTAAAGACTAAAAATATTTAGGTGTCCACTATAAATTAAGTAACAACTACAAATTGTATTGAGCAACTACCATGGAGTACTGAATATCTAATATCTATAATTCAGTATCTATTATAAACTATTAACTACTATAAATTAAGTAACTACATTACATTATTACATAACTACTAGAAAGTTTTGAGTATATTTAAGTATGTATTATTGAGTCGCTACTATAAACTATTAACTAGAAATTATTAAGTAACTACATTACATTATTCAGCAACTGGTAGAACTTGAGTATCTGCAATGAATTATTCTGTAAATACTATAAATTATTAGGTAAGTGCTATCCATTATTTAGTAACTATTATGACTTATTCAGAAACTACTATGAACTACAAATTATCTATGCATTATTTAGTATCTACTATAAAATATGAAATACTACATATTATTAAAGAACTACATTACATTATTCAGGAGCTACCAGAAATTGAGTATCTACAAATGTATTAGGTAAATTAGCAGGTAACTGCTATAAATTGTTTAGCAACTACTATGAATTATTCAGGAATAACTATGAACTACTGAATAAATACAAAAAGTAATTGAGTATCTTATATGAGTATAATCTACTATAAAAACTATGAATTATTCAGTAACTTTTTCACCTCAGAAACATTGTCTGACATTTTAATTTTCAGATAATTGTGTTTGAAGATGAACTATTTGAATGCCACTGTATTCAACTCCTTACCAATGCACCATTTAACATTATATTATATATTTTATATCTTCTGCAGTACAGCTATCCGGGTCATTTAGCAGCTTTTAAGAATAATTCACTTCAATTTAACTCTAATTGCAAGGCACTTTTCCAACAGATCCTGGGCCAAATGCAGTTGCAGCCCCCTAATGAGCATTGTCATGTACTGGAAAGGGGAGTGATCAGTGTGTTTCAGTACTTTAACAATGTTTACATCAAACACTTAACAACCAGTACTTTAATGTATATAATCTTTGTATCTTTGTCGGTTTGTCCATTCGAAGCTGAACTCGGTCCTACACCATAATTAAAGAATAATGAACTAAACAGCTGACAACCTGCAAAAGCTACCAATATTGTCAAACTTGTTATTGCAATTGTGCACTAGAGTTTCTCAAGATGAGTTAGCACTAGAGTTTTTCTTAAGATGAATGGAATGTTCTGCAACGCTTGTTCAATTTTAAACCAAACATTTTCAATTAAATAATGAATGTTTGAACATTTTGTGATGTTACTGACAAAAATGATGTTTATTTCCTAAACATCTAGAAAAGTTCTCAAACGTTAAATGGACAAAGACTTTATTTCAGACTGAATTACAACAGGAAAGCTTCTATCATTGAAGGAAGTGTTGAATGGACCCTTGAGATTAAATTATTTGTTATTGTTTACTATTCAATGACTTATCTTGTGATTTTGCATTCAGTCATTACAAGTTGAAAGTACCATTGAAAAGTAGTTCTCAGGCTGTACCAAAAAACAGCTTATTGTTTCACTAAATTATTTAACTAATTATTTTCATTAGAACATTAATGGAATTGTTGGGGGATAAGAGTATCTATCTACCCCATAGTAACTACTTAAATGATTGACTATCTACTGGGAATTACTGACTAACTACTATAAATCATTAAGTAACTACTGCAAATTATTGAGGTTCTTCTATAAACTATTAAATACTATAAGGTTTTAAGTAGCTACATTTCATTATCCAGCAATGACTAAAAAATGATTGAGTATCTACAATGAAGTATTCAGTAAATACTATAAATTAGATAACTACTATCTAATTTAGTAACTACTATAAATTATTCAGGAACGACTATGCATTGTTGAGAATACAATCCAAAACTAAATAGTATCCACAATGAATTGTGGAATACCCAATTTTTTTATGAATTAGTTACTTCTATGAATTATCTACTAGAAATTATTGACCATGTATTATGAACTATTAACTACTATATACATTACATTATTCAGTGACTACTATAAATTGAGTATCTACAATAAATTATTGATTGTCTACTACAAACAATGAACTACTATAAATTAAGCAACTGCTTTCCATTATTTAGTAACTACTAGAAATTATTGAGTATATGCAACAAATGATTGAGTAAATTACGTAAATTAAGTAACTACTAATAATGGTTCCGTAATCACTATGAATTTTTTAGTAGCGTTTCCACCTCAGAAACATTATCTATCTCTTGATTTTCGGATTAAAATGACTGTAAATGAAGATTAGTGATTTAATGCTATTATATTCAACATTATACATCCATATCTACATATCTTCTGCTGTACAGACATGTGGGTCATTTAGCAGCTCTAAGAATAGTTTGCATTAATCTAACTCCAACTTTACTACCTCACTGGACTCTATTTATCGCACATTGCACAACTTGCACACTACAGTCATTATTTATTATCCTCTGTCTGTACTGTGTTGTCTGTCCGCACTTGTTTGTTTGTGTTGCACTTGTGTCTTGTATGCACTGTCTATGTTGCACCATGGTCCTGGAGGAACGTTGTTTCGTTTCACTGTGTACTCTGTATGTAGTTGAAATGACAATAAACCCACTTGACTTGACTTGAATTGCCTGGCACTTTTCCAACAGATCCTAGGGCCAGAGCAGTTTACCAGAAATTGCAGCCCCCTAATGAATGTCATCGTGTACTGGAAAAGGGAGTGAACGATGTGTTTCAGAACTTAACCATGTTTATATCACACCCTTAAACTCACCAAGTATTGTTTTACTCTGTGGGTCAGCTGTTTTTATTTCTGATGTCAGAAACGAAACATGGCTTTGATTGCTGTATTCCATAGTCCTTGCTTCTAAGTCCTTGCCAAAAGTGGCACCACTCTTTCCAAGAATACATTTCACATCACTGAATCAGGCAAAACTGTGATGCATGCTCATGCCCTACCACATACAGTACTTCCATGCTTTTATTATTGGTCTGCCCATTTGAAGTTAGACCAAAGACTCCTTCCTACACCAAGAATTTAGAATAATGACCTAAACAGCTGTTCACCACTGATTTGTTTCATTAAAATGTACTGCACTGACAAGTCCAACTCTTTTATGTCACTCCAGTGAAGTGAGAATCTGCGTTTACTGTTAGCTCAGAACGTGCTGTAATAACACTTCAAAACTAATGAGCTGGAGATGCAGTAAAAGTCTCCCTCCTCATCAACATCACTTCTGTTTCTAAACACTTTAAATTTCCTGAAAAAGATTTGCTTGCAGTGAGATCTATGACACATAGGCACTTACGGGTATCATTAAAACAACATGTTTAATCAAAAAACACTGACTAAGCTCTACAGATGAAGTACGCAACACAGGCTTTTAGAAACAAACAAAAAATAAAACACAACACTACAGGCTTTATTGGCAGGGGAACATTCTCTTTTCCATTTTCTCCTTAAAAAAAAAAAAGACACGAGACTTCGTAATCTGGTATACTTCAGGAACAATACATAGTTTGTAGATACAAAAATATGTTTTTTGATTGAACACACCAGATTGGAGATGAACAGCAAAAAAAGAAAATAAACTTTTGTTGAGGTAGATCTCATTTGACTTCCAATTACAAAGGGGATCAAACATATCCAGCCTATATATAAAGACTTCCCATAGTTTCCACTGATTTTCCACTACACAGTAACTGGCTTTCGGCTGTGGAGCATAAGAAATAGGATATTAACAGTAGGTGTTTGGCGTTTGCTTCTTTCGTTTACAATGGTGGATGCAAGGCTAACACTGCTAGCAAACACAGGACTTAAGATCGTCACCAATCTCGTCTTTGTGAAAAAAAAACATGCCCAACACTGTCTCTTGGTCCTCTCAACATATTTCAACAGATTATTCATCTGTTTGGTGCAGACAAATCTATGAGGTTTAATACATGGTTTTTAGCCTACTTTGGTCTATAAAAACAATAGTAAACCAAGCTGAATTGTGGGCAGACATTTTGAGCAAGCTTTCCAATTGTAGCTTAAATGTTTAAATAAGGTCTAATCATGGCGTGTTACTAAATCATTGTTTAAAAGATGTGTTTACGTTTTGTGAAGCAAATATATTAAGATTTGATAATTCCAAAGATGGGATCGGTGAATGCCCAAGTTTATTTTTTGTTAAGCCTAGCATCTCCCATTCTTAACTGAAGATGTACACGACACATGGCAAACATGTCTTGGCTTATGGACTGTATCTGGGGTCAGTGCTGAAGCATGTTAATTAGCTTTGTGGCCAAACATTTCCTTTAAAGCCCCTGGGAACACATTTTGATATATTGACCATTTTTTGTATAATGATAAACTTGGGTGTTACATTAAGTTTAGTTTAGTTAAAAAAACAAAACAAAACAAAAAAAAACCAAATATGATAAAATATTCCTCTAAAATACTCCACCTCTCTAGGCATAGTCTTAATATTCTACATGCATGACTTACCATGGTACCGCATAGATATCTGTATACCTGTATACATCTCCCGTCTGTCCCAGCACCCAGCCGCTAAATTCCACGGTGAAAGTAAAGGCCACAGGTACCGTATGTGAGGGATGACAGAGAATGTGAGGCAGCTTGAGCTTTTGCTCACCAGGTTAAGTTTAGCTTTAACTAAACTTTAGCTTTAACTTTAAGAGAGGATGGAGCCATATTAGCCTTGTGATTGGTCAGGGGTATGCTGACGTAAACCTGTCCCACTTTTAAGACTTTGGGAAGATATTCATAAGACAAGCTTTGCACACTTACATCAGATTACCTTAATTAGAAAGAAAACTTAGATTTAGGTTCCCAGGGGCTTTACATAAGTCCAGTACTAATAGTGGAGAGCATTAGTAGTGGACAGGCTGTGTTTTGTTCTGTTTGAAAGTGTTAAAGCAATGATTTCTATGAGTTGTGGACTACATAGGGAGTTTAAAGAACGTTCAGTGACGTTCATTTTCATCATCAGTCTTCATTTCCCTTCAGCTCCCACAATTAGTCTGAATCTCACAGACATTTTTCTTTAAAATGCCCCAGCTGTTGGTCCCGAAGTCTAAAAATACCTGTACATTGATGATTTCAAACAAGGATATTCAGCTCCACTCCTGGAGGGCTGCAGTCCAGCACAGATGGGTGATTTCTGCCCTATGGCACCTACTAAACCTAGTAAATGAAGAGCAATGCCTGTAAAATTACAGTCAATTTCAAATCAGGTGTTCTTATAGTTTGCCCGGAGTGTAGCCTAGGGGCCTGGTTAAACTGAAATGGACCCCTTTTTTTACCTTGTACATGGCTATAGTCATATAAAGCACAACCTATTGTGTTATATAATTAAAAATACAAAATTCCTGTTTTCCATTGGCTCTATCATTGGGAGATGTACGTTCCAACCCTGGTCATTCAACAGTCAAGTGTAGCCAAAAGAGAGCATGACTGGCCTGCTCTCTTGGGGTGAGCAGACAGGCCCTCCCTCTTCATCCCTTAGTGTGATGCTATCTATCGCAGGGGTCCGTTAGCTGATATATCAGAGTTGGCAGTTAATGATCTCTAAGTGTGTTCAGCTGTCCAATGTTGTTACATTACTGATAGTTTGAAATGCTCTTTTTTCAAACTAAAGCTTCTAAAGCAAAGGACCATTCAAGCATCCTAGTGGTGCTTTGTTGTCATGATTCTATATAGAATCACGGATTTTACTAAAGAGCCCTTATGGAACCCTTTGTTTTTTAAGAGTGTGATTTAATGTGTAGTGACCTTTCCCCTTTTAAAATGCCTTAATTATTAATGCCTAATGATTTGGTTAGGTCACAAATTATATTAATGAATAATGTGTTTTGAATAATGCATGTTTTTTCTCGCTCTCCCATCACCCCCACAGATCTCCCACTCCTACTCCTTCAGTACTTCTCAAATTTGGTGCCAGCAGTGTTGCAGGAGGTGAGCAGTCCTCCACAACTGACTGTAGACTAGCATCCACCCACAATTATTTCCATCCGCATATGTGCAACCATTTTCATCCGGTCAAGTTAAAAAAGAAAAATGTGTTCCGATTTATGATTCATGATTACTTTACAATTGCAAGAATATTTCTCTGATATTCCTTGGGTGACAGTTTTGTTCTTCTTGGTAATGACTGTATTGCTAATACTAAAGTCTGACTGTTAGCCAAACCTATGAGCTAAAATGGTTGACCCATCCATGAGCATGTTTTGATGACCAGTGACGATTAACCCAAAAATGTGCCACCAAATAGTGCTGGACCGCATCCTTCCAGGGCCAGAGTTCAAACCCCTGTTTTAGAAACAAACACCTTTCTGAAAATAAAACAATAAAAAAAAACACCTCATAAAATCCACCAGGAGCAGCTCAGACCAGCCTGTCTGTTTTCTGGATTTGTTAAGAGGAGGCCAAGTGACCTTTAGAGGGGTCAGCACAGCAGCCATGTGGCTGTGATTAGAAGAGCCAGACTGGGTGGCGCGACTGCGACAGATGTAGCGCTGTTTCTGGCTCGGCAGTGGTCTTTATTCTGGCCAATGCAGGCTGCGTAGGCCATGACGTGGGGGATGTAGTTCTGCTCCTGGACACCGTGCAGCAGGTGAGCCATCGGGCCTTTGGAGAAAACAGCTACATCTTCTCCACCGTGCGTCTCCATGCGTAAAGGAACGGCGGCTTGGGCCTGGTAGTCGTTTTGCTCTAAGGAGACACAGATAGAGAAATAAGAAGGAAGTGAGGGGCGAAGACAAGGTATCCCATTCGATGTTAACCCCTAAGACCCTGTAGCCCACACTTCTACACCTTCATAACTACACTACTGCCATAATTAACATCCATTTCACAGGTCCTAACATAGAACATTGATTTAGATATGCTAAATCAATCTGCTATCAAATATTCAAAATAGTTTCCTTAATTCAGATTAATAACTACTACTTAATAATAACTATTTAATAATTAATAAGACTGAAGTCTGTACTACTCAAATGCACTTGGTGTACAAAGCCAGTCCTGAGGAATGCATGTATTTGTTCCAAATGTCCTACAAATCTAATTGTTGCACTTTAGCTACTGTTTACTGAGGTTACATATGTCATAGCATATAGTAATGAACTATACCTACATTCAACTTGCTCTTTTTGTTTGTTTTTAATAAGGACATTTTTTTCAGTGCTTGTGCACATGCATTTGGTTATGTGGAGTGCCTACCAACCCGAGATTAGTGCGATAGAATAAGATAACCCTGTCAGTTTCAAGATCGTCAGCTCACAGGCTGCACGTTTTAGGCTTTTTAAAAAAATGCCAAACATTAGACTGCAGACATCATTTTCTACCAGAAGGAAAATTAACTGCCTCATGAGTGTTGATTTATGTCTGTGTATGTGGCATGGGGGAGCAGCAAGAGACAGAGACAGAAACGTGAACTCAAGGTGAAGTAAACATTACTACTTACTACATAAACATGCACTAGTTGGTACAAACAGGAACCCGTGAGAATAAACTTAGAAGCAAAGTCTAAGATTTCATATGGCAACGGAAGAAGGAATGATGGAAAAGGGTGGGGGTGGACTGAGCAGTGGCTCATTATCATTTAAAGGGCTGAAAATGGGTGCAGTGGTGCTTGATCCTTGTGGTATTTTGACCAAAACATGCCACAGATCTTTCATCAAGCCCCCAGGGAACTGTATTAACTTGAGAATAAGGTATAATATGTCACATTTAGGTCAAAGCATGATAAAAAAAAGAATATGGCAAAAACAAAAAACAAAACTTTTTGCAAGACAAAAAGTGCCTAAAATGAGTTATGATCACATTCAAATCACAATATAATACTTATTTTTCCGCTTACAAACACAAATATGGGAAGCATTAGCATTGTCAACATATGAAATTACACCATGATTTTGTTCCTGCTGGTGGGAACTGTGTTAAGGGATAGGGTTTGGTTACATCAGTCAAAAAACTCATTACAGCACTAGTGCAATAGCAATATCCAACACAAAGAGAGAAAGAGAAATATATTCCGAGCTGTGCCTTTATGCGCTGTCAGGCAGAATGAAGGAGAGCGTCATTGTTTCTTTCTATATCCATCATCCGCTGTGGAGGTTGACATTTACTATATCTCTTGGAGCCGACAGGCAATTTCAACAGCTCTGTTACGGATCATAAAGAAAGCATAAGCAGCTAGACACAAAAAAACACACCTCATCTGAATTCTAACAAGTGGAAATCCATTCCACAAACACACTGCAATGCAATCAGCAGACTCAAACCGCAGTTCATTAAAAAAATAAAGTTTACCTAACAGATCATCAGTGATCCGTTTGGCCCCCTTAAACTCGAAAATACGTGCCCTGGTGTAGTAGCTGGTGTGCTGTCCACACAGGTCGCAGATCAGCATTTGGAATTGGAGCTTTATGCGTGCAACCATGTTTTCTATCATCAAATATAGTGTAATGCTGTCTTTGTTGTTGGATGCACTGCGATTGCTTCTGAGTGACTGTGTGGATGCTTTCGGGGCACAGTTCAAATCACTACGGAAACAACTGGGACTAATTTGTATCAGAAAGCTTTGTGACAAAAACCTGTAAAATCTTTTTACATTATTTATAGCAAAACAAATCTGACCATAAGTAAAGCAATAGTTTGGTGAAAAAATGCCAGCCCTCATATGTTGTAATGATAGTATGTCAAACAGTATCGGAATCCACATAATCAGACCTATTTAAGATTGTTTAATGCAACAACAGCCTTTATCTTTTGGTTTTGAACAATGTTTATGCATTTGCTTGTAAACAATAATAGTTTTCTGGTTTAATTTGATGATCTACCTTTCATGAGTGTTTAAATTTGAATGTAAGAAAATATTGATATATCGGAGTACTGCGATATTATGTTCTGCACAACTGTATTGATTATCAAAAACACTATACATTTTTAATAAATAGTTAAATAAAATTACGTAAAGATTGGTGGCAGACAGTGGTTCATTTTGTGTTGTTTTTAAACCCTGACCACTAGATAGCAGTGGTGTACCCTGTTTCAGATCCCACTGCACTGATTTACTTAGATTTTATGCAATTGATAGTGTTATAGACTATACTATACTATAACTCTTCAAATTTGACAAACTCATAAACATAGTATATTGCAGTGCTTACAGTATAACACTACATTGCACTACATTAAATATGCAAACCCCTGTAGCGTGATGCAATCATGTCGCCAGGTTCTTGCCAATATCCAGCCCTACGCATCAGAGTAAATGCAACAACAGCACTGGGAAATCATGTTACGAGAACAAATATGATCAGATTAAGAGGCTGAACAGGCTTATGGCAAGCCGTTTTAGCGTAAAATTACACCAGTGGTACAAGTCCTATTTCAGTATTTACTAGCACAAACTCTTATTTCAGAGAGTCATTATAGTTACTAGTCAGAGTTACAGTGGAGATTTCTGGAATTACAGTTTCTAAGTAAAAAGGTAATTGTAGGTATCTGAAACTGAAGTTTGTAACAACAGGTAAGAGAGTGAGATTCTGTGAATCTATAGTAGATTATGACTGGTCAAAAATACATAAAAAATGACTAGTCAGTGGCTTTATAGATCTGATGCTATTCCTACTACATTTTATAGCTAATATCTGAAATTAGATTTTCTTCTAAAAAAAAATCTATAATGGCTGGTATTAAAGAGGTTAATGACTTACGATAATTCTCTGTGGACACATTGACCCTCGAACCATTGACCAGCTTGAACCCAGGGCCATTTCCATACAAAATGGATGTGAAGGGCTTCTGATCGACATCACTGACCATAGGAGCCAAACCTGCAGAGACAGAACTGTCACTCAAAATCTGACCAAAACTTTAGTCACTCAGTCCTAAACATGTCCCTAAATGTAGTTGTTTGGTTATGATATTTTTTTAAGTTGTATTGCAGCTATGGGGCTAATGCAGCTAACAAATAAAGAAACCTTGTGTACACCAATTATCATTGTGCCAACTACATGTGTAAATCATAAGATACATGAATGGGTTATGTAGTCTTTAACAGACCTGCTTATGTGTTTTCTATTAACAGACAAAAGCATCGCTCAGACTTTGTAGCTATGCAACTATAGCTATGTCCAGGCTTTTAGATTTCAGTGTCATACAGTGTCACAAACCATATAAGCATGACTTAGGCATGCAGTCTGCACTATGCTAACTGGTGTACATAAGCTTCCATTACTTCCATTAGCTACATTAGCCTCGTTGCTTCAGTGCAAAACCATGGAAGCAAATTTTGGACACCTGACATGTCTAGGCTGATCAACTGCATATGGGCTAATGGGGTGTAAAACGCCTCTATTAGAGTAAAAATCTCACCAAAGATGGAGTTTCCTCGCAAAGTGTAGCCTCCGAAGTTAAACACGTGAGAGTGGTCGGCAGTGACGACGGTCAGTGTGTCGTGTGTGCTGGTTAGCAGTCCGGCTCGGCCGATCGCCCGGTCCATCTCTACCGCCTCATGTAGCGCCTGCTTGGCTTTGCCCTCGTGATGCCCATGATCAATTCGTCCACCTGCAGGCAAGCAGCTAGGTTAGAGCTTAGAGTTTAGATACTGCAGTCCAAACAGCTCCAGCACTGAGGTTGGGCGGTATAACGGTAATACTGTATACTGTGGTATTTAAAAATGGTTATCTCTAGATTTGGTCTTCAGACTTTCTAATCTAGCTCTGTTGTTTATTCAACAGCAGCTGCAATGGGCTGTCTAATACTCTGTGTATCTGTAGCTATGCTAGCTAATCAAATACTATCTTGGAGAGTGGGTAAAACCATATGCAGCGGTAATATTTGCAGACGGTTCCATATTTAAATACACTAAACTAAGATCTAAACTAAGTATCTAACATGTCTTGGGGGGGAAAGTGAGTTAATTTGATTTTTGCTGTTAAGGCTAATGCTGGATGAAAGCTGGTAGAAGTGAGTTGACTTGTATACGAGTCCACACTTCATATTGCTCATCAACAATTTACATTTTTAGTATTTCAGTAATAGATTTGGAAGCACGTCACATATTCCCTCAACTGTGGCTTTAGTATAAGGTATTATATTCGCAGCCATATTATTAGAGTTATTCTGATTATGCAAAGATGTGTTTGGGGTGTTATTTATTTTTTGAACCATGCATCCCAAATCTCGCAGGCCTGGCATTATTAGCTGTTGCACATCTGCTGGGGGGGCGTCCAATTATTTTTCGATTAGAGTGACACAATGGCATGTGTGGCCCTGGGCAGAATAAAAATTCTAATACGAAATAAAGAGGTTTTTATAAGAGAAAACATTTTTGAGGTTGGGTAGCAAGTAAAGTTATTTTTTTCAGGCTTAAAACTGTTTTAAAAGTTTAAAGTGTGATGCTGTTTCTGGGCATAGTAAACAACTAATACTCACTGGAGTTTACGATGTATTGAGGGGCTTTTCAAGGAATAAAAGTTCCAATGCATTGAAACACTTTTGATGTCAGGACATCTTAGAAACTGTCTGAAAATGTCCCAGGGAAATCCCTTTTAGACACACCGTTTGTGGTGACCGCTTGATACCAAGGTAAGGCTCAATCTGTGCGGTTTAGATGGTTTCTGTGCCGTTATTCATACCACTTGGCTCAGTGGTTGGCAATTAATTTTTTACATGGGTGATATGTTTCTTAAAGTGAAAGAATCATTTATACACATGTATAATGTGTTTACTAAGAGTCACTTCTCTGAAGACCTGAAACCATTGATTGTGACAAATATGCATTGGCACAGGAAATAAGGAACGGAGTAAAAACATTTTTAAATCACTGTATTGAAAACTTTTTTGCATAAGACCCCCGAAATGTAAGGGCCCTCAGTCTGTTATCAAGTATTATATACACTATAAAGCTCCATCATAGAAAGTTATTACACAAAATGGTTATGAATACACTGCCTGGTGCATAAGACACTGTTTAAAAATAGTTCTGCAACACAGTTTTGGCCTAAACATATATTTTTAAACGCATTTACAGTACAGAGGTATATGTATGACATTGTACGGCAAAACAGCCCCCAAAGAACACTTATTTTTGGAGATTTACCACTGTTTCACACTGATATATGCATAGTGGTATCCATTCACAGTAGATACATCCTGTTTTCTCTGGACTACCTCTGTGATATAACCATTTTGAAATGCTGTGAATACACAATGGGTCCTGTTGTCACCTGGAATTAAGATGCATCTCGAGTGATCAGTTCACAAGCGGTCAGCGGGATACAAAGATGTTTACACCTGGCTTTTTCATGCATCTGTAATGTGTCCTGGCTGATGGCTTTTGTATTGATTTCGAAACTACTTGGGCAAAGGCCGTCGCTCACGTTTTAATTTATTTACAAGTGTAATTTATATAACGCTTTTCATCACCTGAAGTCACTTCACATTATCAATAGGTTATTACTGTTATAGCAGAAAGATCCAGAGAGAGGTTTGTGCTAGATTGCACAAGATTGGACAAGAATCATGCTGTGTTCATTTACTGATGAACAACAGCACAGTCTGTAATGCATTAAAGCAGCATTATGTGGGAATTGGGACTTCTTGCTTGTGGGCAAGTAGCAAAGTGGAAGTGGCACTTTGAGCTAGCCCTCAAGAAGGACAGGCTTTACATATGTATTTCTGGACAAGTTGAGAGATGCAGATATGTCATTGAAAGTGAAAAAAACATGTGGGCCCAGGCGGTAAAGTTATTGTACAGGATTTTACATGAATATGGTTTGACTTTGGTTATGCAGCTTTATACAGTTCACGCACTGTTCTGCTCACTTTACCAATGTTACATAGTGCATTTACCAGGGTGTCGAGCCTGGAGTAGCAATGACAAAGATGCTCTTCTCCCTATAAAGCAGGTTTATAGCGTACACTGCAATTGCGGTATTGGATATTCTCCAAACAACTGGTTTGAGTAATTTGACTATAATACTTCTCACATGGTAATGCCATGGTAATGTTATGTTTTCAACCAGCATTATAGTCTTGCATCTAGTGGCATGTTACTTAGGGTAAGCAGGACCACTCATACAAAGTGGCTTGGTGTGAAATGTTCATTGTGATTTTTTTTTGTGAACGTTTAATGCTTCAGCTCCATCACAGAAAGTTACACTGTCTGGTGGCTGAGACTTTTGAGACCGAGAGTTTTGGCCTAAAACACATTTTTTAAAAATCCATTTAGAAGAGGTACCTGCATGTAGGCAATTGCAAATTAGTCTAAATTAAACTCCTTTTTTGAGATGTACCACTATTTGGTGGTGAGATGTACCACTATATTTGTCCTGGCTGGTTTGAATAATTAGGGGTTATTGTTAGCATTGTAGACATTGAGAGCCCTGGATCCTATTACCACTGCTACTTTCTTCAAATGAAAAAATCCTTGTTACTGTATTTTTTTTACCCTATTTATGTTTACCTGAATTACCTGTTCTAATGTGATCTGGAGTTTTTACAGTAAAAACCTTCTTATTGCTGAGAGAAATGGTTTTCAAAATGTGCTGAGGTGCCTAAAACTTCTGCAAACTACTGTATGTAGCAATTTTGAAACTTTATCATAGCTGATCCGTGATCCATTACTCTGTGCCTGGACTGGGTCCCGATCTTGCTCCACTGGACTGGATGAGAACATCTCAAAATGTGCAAAGTATATAAAAGTCATGGTGTTTCATACTGTGATAACGAAATGAAACCTGAAGATGGATGGAGGGTCTCTCACCTTCCACTAACAGATAGAAGCCTTCAGGGTTTTTTCTGAGGATTTTAATGGCCACCTCCACCATCTCTGTGAGGGAAGGGTCAGTGCTGCTGTCTCTGTCCAGGTCGTACTGCAAATCTGAAGGCTCAAACAGCCCTGAGGCAAGACAGAGGGGAAATATTTCAGGCTTATTTTGATCTATTTACTAATATATTACACATACCTTAAAATCCTTAAGGTGACTGATAAGAACTGACCTGCATTATGTTTTTCAGTTTCCAAAATTTATTTATGTTTGTTGCATCATTTGAAATGTGGTCAAATGATTGGTCAAAAAAATCCACAGCAAGCATTAAACTCTACTGTTAAACTGCTGCAGAAGCTATGCAGATTGCTTATATCTAATATAGGACTAAAATGACCATGGATGCACACTTAAACACTCACCCAGCAGATAATCAGCAGAAGAGGGGTTTAATGACAGGAGGTCTTTCTTGTTCCATACATAATAGCCTTTCTGTTAATCAGAAAATGAAAAGCATGTAAGTAACTCTCAGCCTCGCTTTATACTAACTGTAGTTACACGTTAATAACCCATTAAATAACACTGTAACTACTGGTGATGCGTTCACTGCTACAATATGTAGGTAATATGTACCTATTATTATTTTTTAGTTACAATACTATTGGAATTATTGTAACACCACATTCTCTCTTATGTGTTTTTACTCTATCTGCCCAAATGTTTATGGACATGTCTTCTAATGAATGAATTAGGATACAGGGGTATAAAGCCCCCAGCACTAAGTGTCCGTGAAGCAGTGAAACTGTGTTCTCTGAAATGATGGTTGGTGCTCCATCCAATACTTTTGGGATGAGACTGGAAGTTGGGGATGAGGTGGTGATCTTCCAATATCCTGACCTCACTAATGGTCTTGTCGCTGAATGCAATCAAATCCTCACAACAGGTTTCACTGAATCTAGTAGAAAACCTTCCATTGACAGTAGAGACAGTTACTCTAACAAAAGCAGGAAAAAACTCATTGATTTCAGAAGAAACAATGAATGAGCAGGTGTCAATTTACATAAACTGCTGCTTGTCCTATATATTGTTATAAATAGTAAGATGTACTAAAGTTGAGGCACATGTGTATTTACATACACTGTACATACACTGCAATGCATCTTTAACAAGAAATAAACCACCAGTAGTTACATTGTTATTGCTTGGATTGTTAACATGTAACAACACCATTATTACTGACAATGTAAAGGGGGACCAAACCCTCACTTTATTTAACATAACTGACTGTCTGGCAAGCTGGCTCTTGCAATCAAAAGGCATCAGATCAAAATCAGGACATTCGGTCAACAATAAACTCATCAAAGGAGCTGAATGGTGATGCAATGCACCAACGAAAACCGAGGGATAATGAAAAGCACTTGAGTGTTAAGAAGTTTATGTTTTTGTTTTGTTTAACCAGATTGAAAAATGTTGCAGTGAATGAAAATGGGAATGGGATTTGAGCAAACGCACTGTTTTTTCCCTCGTTCTCTTAATCTCTCACCTTGTCTTTCATTCTGTCAGTCCACTCCTGGATCAGATTCCTGCCGTCCTTGCGCGTTCCGCTGTGTTTCTTCTCTCCGGGGTATTCCACGTCTGACATGTTCTTAGGCAGCATGAACTTGCGTCCTCCGCCCATAATTACCTGTCCATCCAGATCCAAAAGACAAAAATCAGAGCACAATCCCCTCTCAGAGCATTAATCAAATACCCCCCAACATAAAAACAAAGCACTGAGAGAACAGAAAAACACTGGCTTTTGGACTGAGAGAACAAACAGGCAGTGCTGTGTTAGAAATGGTCCCCTAATCATTATTCCCTACACTCAAGCACTATTTACAACATTATTATAGGGAACAGAAATGGATCCCAGTATCTCTATTCCCTAAACTGAAGCAATGTTCCGAATAATATTAAAGAAAAGATAAATGATTCCTTAATCACTGTTCCCCACATTGGAGCACTGTTTTGAACACTATTAAATGGAGCAAAAATGCTCCCTAATTACTAGTGCCTAGTTTGGAGTACTATTTAGGATACTATTATAGGGAACAGAACCAGTCCCCTAATCACTGTTCCCTACATTAAAGCACTATTTAGAAGACTAGTATAGGGAACAGAAACGTATCACATATATTCTTCACCTGTTTTGGCCTCTACAGAACAGTGCTTTCTATAGAGATCAGGAAATGTAGCAGTTTCTTAAAGTGAAGAAGACAGATGGCTCACATTAATGTCGGGGATGTTCTCCATGAGTTGCCGGGCGATGTCCTTGCAGCCGGCCTGCAATGCCTCAGGCGGCATGTCTCCATCCGAGTACCAATCACGGTCAACACAGTGGGCATATGCTGCGCTGGGGGTGGCATGATTCACCCGTGTCGTCGTCACGATACCCACAGACTTCCCTGATTAAAAAACAGGCATCCAAAGAAGAGTAAGTTCACCTGGTTTTCTTTGAGGAATAGTTAGGTAGGTAGAGTCAAGACACATCTGATGTTTATCAGTTTCGAACTCGGGCCACAAGGCTCATGAAGCCGCTATCCAACAAATAATGGAGACTTTTGTAAACTAAGCAGCATTATGCAACCCGCATGCCTAAATCTTCACACGCCTGCCTCAATTGTGGCTAATAATCAAGTAATATCACAATATTGCTGTGTTAGAAATGGTTCCCTAATCATTGTTCCCTAAACTGAAGCAATGTTCCTGAATACTATTAAAGGGAAGAAAAATGGTCCCTTAATCACTGTTCCCTACATTGGAGCACTGTTTATCACGATTTCTTAGTTTAGAGCACTAATTAGAACAGAATTATAGGGAACAGAAATTCCCTACATTGGAGCACAGTTGGAATATCCTACTTCCCACTTGTTAAAGTGGAATTATGAGCTCATCACATTCAAGTGTTTTGTTGTTGGAGCAACATGAAAAATGGAGGCTAATGTTGTAACATTAATAACTTGTTACAATAAAGCAGGCAGAGTAGTCAATTGGCTACGGATAGAAGGATAAATAGTATTGAAACTTGGATTACAGATTAAAATAATATGCACAAACAATCATTAACAACAGAGGCACTGTTAAAAATAAAGAACTATGTACTAGGGATGCACTGATCCGATACTAGGATTGGACATCGGTCAAACAAAATTAGCTGGATCGGGTATCGCCACATTAGGCCAATCCATGGGACCAGTAAATTAATCCATTCACTAAACCTGATTCCTGCACCGCCGGTATTCCAGGATTCATAACTCAGTATCAGAGTAACCTCATCATTCACAGATCATAGCAAACATCAAGCCTGCTGTCGACCTGTTGTCAGGCTATCAGTGAGTAATCCAGCTAAAAAACAGCTAAAATCTGCATACATGGCCTTCAGCAGCCTGCTCTGTTTACTCAAGAGCAGACCAGGGAGAAGGGCAAACAGAGGATCTTATACACACATAGGCACACATGCAGACAGACACGGCCGAACAAAAGTGTCCAAAAACAACAGATTACATGTTTTTGTCACTAAATATCAGAATATTCCAGATTTAAGTCCCCTAACTGAGTCCAAAAAGTGAAAGATAAATGGTTCCTTTATCTTATCTCACCAAACAACACCTTAAAAATGCTTAGTGTCCATTAATCATTAATATTATTTTTAACTGGAGACCATGTTGCTAAAACTGAATCACATAAGGATTTTTCTCCAGGTATATCACATTTTCCGTGAATGGAAACCTTGCAGGACAGGAAATTGACTCTTGCAGGGTATCTTCATGTGAGATCTCCTCTCAGCTCCCTGGGTTCATGTGGATATAAAGAAGGAAATTCTCTCCAGTGCTCAGAGCTTGCCGCAGTGTCTACAGTAACGCAGTCAGACCCTGCACAGCACCATCTGCTTCCACTTACTTTCCCCATTTAATTCCACCATGTTTTCCTATGTTGGAGACGTATGCGTGTGTGTAATTACATCCTGAAATAAAATCAATTGATGTGAGTGACTTCCTCTTTTAGCAAAAAACAGCCGTTCATTAGCATAGGCGCTTTTTTTTACTTTTTTTTAACATGATGCAACGAACCACTCACCACTGGATTGTATACATTTACATCAAACTGGAGTCAGTTACTTATTTTAAATACATCATATTAAATATGTGAGAAAAGAGACATTGTTAGCATTGATTAGGTATATTTATTCCTATTTATTATTATTTTTTGACCCATTTTTTCTCATTTGGATCACCAATTTCCCAGCCCGTACATATTCTCACCCTATTGCATGCAATGCTCCCAACACTAGTGGGGACACTAGTGAAGACCAACACACGCCCCGAGGCAACTAATGCTCCTGGAGGGAAGCGCCGCATACATGTCTTAAATGCTGCGGCCAGCAGACGCCAGTGGCGGCCAGCACTGCACTGGAGCGATGTGGCCAATTCTGGAATCAGGGCCTCTAGGGCCTCTGCTGTCGATGGCTAGCAGAATGACCGGGATTCAACCAGCGATCCTCTGGTCAAAGTGACAGTGCCTTATTCTGCTGGACCACTCTGGGCCCTAGGATGTATTTTTTTGTCATGTAATCAGGGCCTCTAGTTCTAATAGGCAAAGCAAGTTTCCTAGCTTCAACTGAGGTACAATGGTTAGCTAGCTAAGATACTCTGGGTCAGATTTACTAAACATGTGCAGTGGCGCTAAGACGTGTGCTACAGTAACTAGCAGTACAGCTGCTTGAACTAGAACATGGCTAGCCTATCAATCAGATGTTTATATATCCTAAAAAATGCTGATTACACAAACCCTTACTCCCAGTGTATCCTAATAATGTACGATTTCAAATGAGTACGAAAAGAAAATCACTTGATGTTAGTAGCTTATTGAAAAAGAAAAAAAAAAGTATTTTGACAGGATTCGATTTACCCAACCTGGCAAAAGCTGCCATCTGGATACGAGCGTCAGCTTAATGCCAGAAATGTAAATGTACATCAGTTACTTACAGATTTACACTCCACCTTTTCCACTAAAATGCATCTTTATATATCATTTGCATTTAAGGCATTTAGCAGACGCTCTTATCTAGAGCAACTTACAAAGTGATTTGCTATTTACCCAAGAAAAACCTCAGCTAGTTAGAATAGACTAATAGTTCAAAGATACCTCTAAGTTTAGACACTACTAAACACAAGTCAGTAAGGAGACCACTCTGCTATTCACCCAAGTCCTCTCGGAAAAGGTGGGTCTTCAGTCTGCGTTTGAAGACAGCGAGCGACTCTGCCGTTCGGATACCCAGGGGAAGCTCGTTCCACCACTTTGGTGCAGGACAGAAAAAAGCCTAAACTTGTCTTCCGTGGATTTTGAAGGATGGCGGGTCGAGCTGAGCCGTACTTGAAGCTCGAAGGGCTCTAGGTGCGGATCGGCTTTTGACCATTGCCATCAGGTACAGAGGGGCTGATCCTTTCTGGGCTTTGTAGGCCAACGTAAATTTTTTTAATCTGATGCGGGCAGATACAGCAAGCCAGTGAAGAGAACGCAGCAGTGGAGGGACATGGCTGAATGAATGACAGATTCAAACAATGACAAAAAAAAGGGAAAAAAAACGTATAAGATATGGATTTTGCACAGAGACTGCAAAAAGTCTGAATTATGCAAATGCAAATGCACTCCATATTTTCTTGATCTTCATAATTTTATAAACAATCCAGCGTTTAACTGAAATGCTTCTCTGTACCCAAGTTTAAAAAAGCTAAGCACTACTGGAATTAATATTTGCAAAAATTCAACACATTTTGATAAATGAGGTACTGGTCAGATCTGTCCTAATGAAAGGTGCAGTTGAAGAGATGTTATGCTTTTATGTGTATGAAGATTGGAAAATGAAAGTTCTACTCTACAGCTCTGTTTGCTGCTATGCACAGCTCTCTGCTCAGGTCAGGCTGGTGCTTTGACTTTGATTAGCCCCACCATCGTTTTTGTCCTTTCAACCTCACAGCAAGGCTGTAAAACCTCATTCTTGTCGGCTCTTTCAGCTGTCCGAACACGCCATGAATTCCGCTCTAGTAACTCCATTCTCCTCCGCTCTCCTACACTCTCAGCGAAGGGCTTTCGCTCTTATAAAATGGATCATTTATTTTTATTTTCCACCTTTAAATGAGCAATTAGGACAGTGTGTGAGAGCCCTTCTTAATTTTTGCTGAGCTTTTTTTTGCCCACCTCTGGCCAATTCTTTAGCTTAGTATGTGTTTTTATGGTGATCTCCTTCATTGTGCATCACTGCCCAATACAAGTACACACACGTCCAAATTCATTATTTGTGAGTAGAAATTAACCACTAAACAATTCTGCTTGCGTAAGTATTCACTGTTTGATGTTATGTTGCCTCTGGGCCACAGTTCTCAAGCAGTGTCACAGATTTGCTTGGCTTGGCTGTTGTGGAACATTTACCTTTTTTGATTTGGCTTGTGCTGTTTGGGATCACTGTCCTGTTGACAGGTAAAATGAGGCTGAGGGGTTTTGAAGGATGGCCTGGTCTAGGCAGTGCCTGGGAGGTGTAATGCAGCTTCCATTTCCTCATAACTAATCCAGAAGTGCTCACTGTCATATCAATATTATTACAGATCTTCTTCAGTAGCCTGTATCTCTTACATGTCTGCAACCTTGCCTCTGCTTTTCTTAAGGCCAGGGCACACTGACCGGACGAACATGTACACACACAAATGTTCGCTTGGTATGCCTCGGCTGTTTGCGTTTGTTGGTGTTTGTCCGGAAATTATGAGATCGTGTTTGCTGATGTTCAGGCAGTTGGCCCTGACTTCGAACAGACTTTTCCACACGCAGCTGCGCACCGTGTTTTCCTGGGTACCATAGCGAACAGCTCACTGTTTCCACTGTTAAGCTTCTTTTTGCTAAGGTAAAGTAATAATGGCATCGTTTTGGAGGGAGAGGACTCCTCCTAGGAGATGAGATCCTATTATTGGTGTTTCACCATCCTATATAAGGTAAAGCTAACCTTTTTTAAAAAGCTGGTGTTAAAACCAGATAAAAGCAGGTTTGTTTTTGTATTTTCTTTTGCGCTTTGGAAAGGTTTTAATATCCCCTGGTGGAGATTATATACGTGCGCCCGGAGACTAAATATGGTGCGCAGCAGAGGCCAAACACCTTTCCTCCTATGTGAGGCAACATCTGCCTGGAAAATACAGACATGTGAATTGGTGATCAGACGATCGCTA
The DNA here is from genome assembly GCF_030463535.1 of Salminus brasiliensis. Taxonomy (NCBI): domain Eukaryota; kingdom Metazoa; phylum Chordata; class Actinopteri; order Characiformes; family Bryconidae; genus Salminus; species Salminus brasiliensis. The sequence continues at coordinate 13,532,600 of NC_132898.1, read as the reverse complement.
AACAATTTTGGCAGTACAGTGAATATCATACCACAGCAGAGCTAACAAACACCACTAACCACGCAAATCAACTACCACATTTAACTATGACCAAAAGCACAGCAGATACAGTCGGAATGCTAAAGGAATCACATCCAAAGTTATTGAGTTTTAGTGCTAGATATGCAGCCCTTGCTGGACCACTCTGGGGCCTAGGGTGTATTTTTTTGTCATGTAATCAGGGCCTCTAGTTCTAATAGACTAAGCAAGTTTCCTAGCTCCAACTGAGGTCTAATGGTTAGCTAGCTAAGATACTCTGGGTCAGATTTACTAAACATGTGCAGTGGCGCTAAGACGTGTGCTACAGTAACTAGCAGTACAGCTGCTTGAACTAGAACACAGCTAGCCTATCAATCAGATGTTTATATATCCTTAAAATGCTGATTACACAAAACGTTACTCCCAGTGTGTCCTAATAATGTACGATTTCAAATGAGTACGAAAAGAAAATCACTTGATGTTAGTAGCTTATTGAAAAAGAAAAATAAGGTATTTCTGACAGGATTCGATTTACCAAACCTGGCAAAAGCTGCCATCTAGATACAGACATCAGCTTAATGCCAGAAATGTAAATGTACATCAGTTACTGTGGCTTACAGATTTACAGACACTCCACCTTTTCCACTAAAATGCATCTTTATATATCACATCTATAACATTTACATTTAAGGCATTTAGCAGACTCTCTTATCCAGAGCGACTTATAAAAGTGCTTTGCTATTTACCCAAGAAAAACCTCAGATATGCAGCCCTTTTCACTTGTGTTCCAATGTGGTTGATTCCAAGAAGTAAAGTGCATTTCATATGGAGAGGCTATGTTCGAACAGTGCAGAAACCCTGCATGATGATGCAAGTCTGCCTGGAATGGTTAATGTGGAATCCAGCCCCATTGCCGATCAGCTGATCCAGCTGGAAGGAGATCGGCATCGGCCCCAAAAACCTAGTTAAATTGTATTACGCAAATTCCTCAAAATATAGCTGTATATTGTGCAATATTTGAGGTTACAGCAAACCAACGGAACAGAAGGAAACACGCCTCCAAAGATCCTGACGGAGAGTGCACAAATATTTCCCCATACTTGTGGTTGTTGCTTGCCTACTGCAGGTGCAGAGAAAGCAATAACGGAATATTCAACAATACCCTCCCCAACGTTTTCCTCTCAGTGCAGAAGGAAGGCTATCATTATGAAAGCACATGCTAAACAGACAGCTGAAAGGTTAGATGTCTCCAAACTGTGTGTGTGTGTGTATATATTTGCTATTTGTCTTTTGGCCATTGCGTGGGAGGATGGGTACCTGAATCCTTGGCCCATTTGAGTATGGAAGTAACCTCGTTGCCCCGAGTTGTGTTACACTGGCCCCTGACAGCCGCTGCGCTGACGCCCACTGTGCCCTCGTTGGCCTTCACCCCACACAGATACGCCGTGGCAGTGCCCGCACTGTCTGGAACCTGGGCGTTAGTGTTGTAGGTCTGGAGAAAAACAGCCCCGATTGAGCTTGTTAGAGACATGCAGAAAGCTTGAGCTTTGGGCTAATGCCAGAGTGGGTGATGGAGGTCAAGATGCAGATGAATTTCATGCAGTGAATTATCATTTACTGTGTTTAAGTGTCACAGCCTGACAAGCCTGACTACTGCAATTGCAAGTAGAACTGAGGCATGTTCAAAACTGATGCGCCAATGAACCCTTAGAAGAGTCTAGATGTATTACAGTCATTTTGCTATAATATTCAAATGTGATTACATGATATCATAATTGATCAAATACATATGCAATCAATTACATAAGATGTACTGTTATTTTGATGCAACATAACTGAGGAGTGCATGGTTGTGGAGGTGGGGATTCGAATGGTACGGAAAGGCAATTGTTACAGTGGGACATGATATACAGTGCCTATAAAAAAGTATTCACCCCCTTGGATATTTTCACCTTTTATTGCTTTTATAAATGGAATCATGGTCAATGTAATTTATTTTGTTTTTTTTAACAATAATTGACAAACAAAACAGATATAAAGTAAAACTTACTATAAAGTAAGTCATAAATAATTGAACTAAATCCAGTCAATGAAACAAAAATATATCATTTATTAAATAATTGGACTATAATTAGTGTGCTAAGTTAAACACCTTCCGGTCGTGTTGTAAACAATGGGTGAGGCTACCGCTGTTTTTTAAATACATTAATAATTCAACCACACACACTTACCAGAGATTCCACTTCACCAAGTTTAAACATGTTCAACTCCAGCTGAAGAGCTGCACTCATCCGGTGTCATTTTTAACAAGGCAACCAATAAAACGCGAGTTAACCCCTTAACACTCCAAGTCTTATTACACACTCAGTAATTACAGGAACTTCTGTACAAACTGGTGGGGCTATTCCTCGGTAATAGAAAACTGTGCAGATGGGATTTTAGGCTTTTTGAGGGGTTAAACCGAATCCAACTGAATGCAGGGTTGAACGCTGGGACAGATTTACTCATATTTGCTAAACTTGTTCATTTATTCAACATTCATTCAAACTGATCTCAGCACAGTTTGGTTAAAAAACTGAGAACCTGAGTAGTTTAACACAGAAATATAACTCTGTGTCGCTTAGTTGTGGTGTTCAGGGCGCTCGCTACTTTTGCATGGATAACACCACTACCAGCAAGTGAGTTACCACAATATGTGGGAGACTGGGGTTCGAGTCCAGGTCTGGGTGAATATGCTGCGCTACACCAATACAAGTCCTTGGGCAAGACTCCTAACAGTACATTGGGCATCCTCTGTAATACGAGCAACCCTGCTCTGGATAAGAGTGTCAGCTAAATGCCATAAATGTAAATAATGTTGCTAATGTTTCCATGGACTGAGTGGGAGGAGTTAAAACTGCCAGATTTGTTTATCCTCCAAAATGAAACTCAGTAAGTGTTGGTCTTTAGTCTATTCAGAGATGTGGGTTTGATGTAATATTGTTTTTATTTAGAAAAGCCAAATCATCTAACCATGATTCTATTATGTGAACGCAATAAAAGGAAAAAACATCCAAGGGGTGAATGCTATTTTGAGGCACTGTTTTTGGCCATTCATCAGTACACTTGGGAAGGCACTTAGGTTTGGCCTATCTATGGGCAATTCTGAATTATAATTCAAATACTATAATATCAAACTCAAATTTCTACATCTTAAGGGTTTAAAATCCACACTTCCAGGAAGATATAAGTGAAGAATCCTTCACAGAAAATTACAACATGCTTTTGTTAGCTTTGCTTTTTGTGTTATAACTAATATAACATCCACCACTGGGCCAAACTATTATGATACTGTTGGTCCTTCGCCAACACACCTCCAACCCACCAAGGCATGGACTCCACAATTACTCTGAAGAGGTCCTGTGGTATCTGCCACTAAGACATTAGCAACAGATCCTTTAAGTCAGATCTTTGAAGTTGTGAGGAAGAGCCATTGTGGTCTGGACTTGTTGTTTCAGCACTTCCCACAGATGCTTGATCTCTTAAAATCTTCAATAAATCCTTTCTTGATCTTCTGTGAATCTTATTGCGTTGCCTCATCTAACAAATGCAGAGAATCTCTGGAAAGTGTGGATTTGAAACCTTAACTCCATAATATAGCTGTCAATACAGAACGGGGACTCAATGTAAATGTAATTAATGATGTAATTTGTTCATGTTTCAGTGATGACCTGGTATGAATGGAGTCTAACATGGAGCAAAAGGTAGACTACTAACGGCTAAAACTACAGTATTTCTCTTGTTGTGGTTGGCTTTATTTACCATCATTGACCGTTACAGCCTGAATGAAAACCCCACAGCCCTCAACGGCCGTAATGTCACAGCATGGATTATGAGCACAAAGGAATGGCGTGATGGGGATAATGTGGTGTGGGCTGAACCTTAGAGAGAGAGAGGTAGGGGAATTTGTCCATCTCCAGCTGAACCTCCTCTCCGTACTGTCCACTCAGCTGACCCTTCAGAATTCGGGCTGCTGTCACTGTAGGAACACCCATACCTACAAAACAACAAATAAGGGTTAATCTTCAGTGTCTTTTCCAGTGTCTCTTTCTCTAATATATATCCAGTGGAATTCAAAAATCCAGCTATCTTTTTATCTGCTTCTTCCTGCTCAGCCTACGCGGAGTACGGCACTGAGGGGTCTGGTTCTCAAAGGTTTTAACCACATCTTGCTGATAAGAATTTGAATAAATAAACTTTTTAATAACTGAAAGCAAGGCAGGAATACCCCTTGGACCCTCTGGTCAGTAACTCACACACCCATTCACTCACACACACTGACAACAAGGAGCAATTTAACATTGCCAATTCACCTACTATGTGTGTCTTTGGGAGGTGGGAGGAACCCTATGCGGACACAGGAAGAACACACCAAACTCCTCACAAAGAGACCAGATCGAGGACTGAACCCACAACCCCAGGGGTTTGAAAGGTTAGCTATGCTAATTCGTCTTGCATGTGGACTAATACCACATTCCACTACAGATCCAGGATTTTGATGCAGAGCATCATTTCACCCCACTATAGTTCCCTCTTACAGTACTCTCTTTTTTCCACCAGGTTAATGAATCTCAAATAGATTTGCATGTGTCAGAAACCACACTAGGCTGATCGACTAAAATTAATCAATTCAACACTGAAACTTTGTACTCAGTGAAATGCGCATGGAGTTTTCTTGTATTATAGACTTTAAACAGTGGAAAATACATCATAAAAAAGATACACGCAGGAATAGTGAGACTAGTGTGACTTACCATCTCCGAGGAAGAGGATAATGTTTTTGGCGATATTCCTGTTGTGCTGCTGAAGATTCAGAGCGTTCCTCAGCGTCCGTTGTGCCCATGCATTCCAGAAACCGGGATCCTTTTCCTGTTCTGCAGGACACAAGAACACATTTCAGATTTTTAGCTTATTCCCACCACACAGTTCTACTTTTCACATTTTTTGCTTCACCACCATACTTGGTAAATCAGTCTGTTGACTATCGTTGGCTGCTTATTTTATTTAATTTTTATTATTTTTTATTTTTTAGATTTATTTTAATGTTGTTCAAAGAATCATGACATTATTGAATCATGAACTCGAGACCACGAATCATAGGCTGAGCGTATCGTCACACATCTGCTTGTTAGCTGCATTATTTTCGTACCTCTAGGAGCAAACTTCAGACACCAAACATGTCTTGGCTGATCAGCTACATAAACTGTATTCAAAAGTGATCAATTCTACATTAATAATATAAATATATAAAATCAGCCTACCACATGCAGCACAGGCCAATCACAAACTGTGTTTTTAGTTTTTAACCATGTGTATGAATACTTAAACCTTATGTGTATATGTTAACCATGTGTAAGTATACTTTTTTTTCCTTCCTTGTGAAGTGCAATATATGGACAAAAGTAAAAGGTAAAGGTGTATGTATTTGTCACTGTACAGTGTACACTGTACAGCGAAATGTGTCCTCCGCATTTAACCCATCTGGTAGTGAACACACACACACACACACACACACACACACACATGTGTTAGGGGCAGTGAGTACACACACACACACACCCAGAGCGGTGGGCAGCCAACTCCAGCGCCCGGGGAGCAGAGAGGGTAAAGGGCCTTGCTCAAGGGCCCAACAGTGGCAGCTTGCCGAGCCCGGGAATCGAACCCACAACCCTGTTATCGATATCCCGGCGCTCTAACCGCTGAGCCACCACTGCCCCCACAAAGTATTGGGACTCCTGCTCATTCATTTTATCTTCAGAGATCAAGGGTATCAAAAACCCTGCTTCTGTTAAAGTAACTGTCTCTACTGTCCAGGAAAGGCTTTCTACTAGATTTCAGAGCATTATTATGATGATTTTGCAGATTTCATTCAGCAAAAATAGACTTAGTGAGTTTAGTCTGTTGCATGATCACCACCCCACTTTGTCCCCAACTCCCCTACTGATCCCAAAAGTACTGGATGAAGCACCATCATTCCAGAGTTGCACTGCTCCACAGTTTAATGCTGGGGTACTTTATGGCCCTTTAGACCAAGCCTGGCGTTGGACATGGTGCCAATGGATGCCAATGGTTATCTGCTCCGGAGAGTCCTATAATACTGGCAATAGGACTAGACAGGCAGTGTGTGTATTTGCACATCTGTGTCAGCAATGGGCAAAACCTAAAGGCCATTTTTTTACATAACAGCAGTACAACAGTACAAGGCTGTGATGCCAACACACACCCTTTTGCATCTTTTTCTTAAAATACACATCGCTGTCCCAGCAGCAGATGACCACCTTGAACAGAAGGGCTACCATTACACAGTCAGATGTGTTTATTTCTGCTCTTTCAGTGTCTCCTGTCCCCAAACAAGTGTAATGTCAGGTGTGATGTTTCTCAAAACAAGACATGTCATAACCACTAAAGTCCAGCACTATTCAGAGAAGTTCAATAAAGAAATGACACAGCAGCAGCAGCAGCAGCAGCAGTAACAGCAGTGTCTGGCTGGCTGGCTTTTTCAGAGCACATAAGCTTCTTATCCTGCAAATACACGCACAAACAAATTGTTTACATGACGACAGGGTAAGAACATCTGATCTTCTTTGTGTTCCCCCATGAACAGTACCAGTTCAGAATCTGGACACATTTAATCCTGGAGGGATTTCATTATTTATTTTTAGTGTTTTCCACATTTTCGGATATTGAAGACGAAGTACATTTTATGGTTAGGTTTGTGGACACGCCCTCTCATTAATGAATTTAGGTGCTTTAATGCAGTAGTTCTCTGTAGTCCTGAAGGCCCATTTTAATGCCCTCCGCCAAACACACGTGATCTAACTACTCAGTTCAAGATCAGTCCTTCATTGCATATAAAGTGGGCATATTCAAAAAGGAAAAGTACTAAAATGTGCAGGGCAGTGGGCCTCTAGGACCAGGGTCGAGAAACACTGCTTTAAAAAACACCCTTTGCTGGCACATGTATATAGAACCACTGTTTAGTTAGTAAAGAACACTTGAAAAACCCATTTTTTAGGAGAAAAAGTGTGCACATACTTCAGATTGGGGCAACCAAGACCAGAGCTGCACAATCTATCATTTTAGTGATGCATTTAGTGAGGCAATACGTTGACATCGGATGTATGTACCTGTCCATGCGTGTATCTGAGGATTTCTGATGGCAACACACAACCCTTTTTTAAAATGTAGAAACTGGCAACAGATCCTACTTAACTACAATGTTGCTGCTCTTGTGGAGTACAGAAGCTAAGCTCCTGGAAGTGACCACTGCAATAACTTTAATGCCGTACAGATGTAATGTGGCTTCAGAAAACCCAGTAGGTCTTTATGGACTAGCTCAAGCTTGCCATTGTGATGATAAGCGCCGCTCACCTGGAAATTGCGGTTTCCCTAAGCCTCTGCACACCAGGCAGGAGAGGAGGAGTGTGATGACCTTCATCTCTCTGACTTCAAGCCACCGTCTTCCAAACACCTGCTGCGCTTCACAATCAAGAGAACCAGGTGTCCGAGTCTGGAGCTGAAACAAGAATACAAGGATGGTGAAATGATCATATTTCTAATAATAATTCTATTTAGTAATATACTGCAATATTGTTCTGGGGTGGGCAAGATATACAATTAGGATACTCAATATTTTCATAATTCGTCACATTTTAAAAGGTTATGAAAAAATTGTGTACAATGACTTTTCTCACATTTATAAAACATAACTACCATAACTAGGAGTAACAGTTTTAGAAACATTAGATTTTCTGTCTGAATGTGGGCATACAAACACTAAAACATTTGTGAAACAGCATTTTGTATATTAAATATATATAATTTTATATTAAATAAAAATAAATACTACATCTGAAATCTACCGTAATTGACATCCAGTAACAGCCAGAATAATTCAGGTCATTAACATATAACAGGGTTGTGGGTTCGATTCCCGGGCTCGGCAAGCTGCCACTGTTGGGCCCTTGAGCAAGGCCCTTTACCCTCTCTGCTCCCCGGGCGCAGGAGTTGGCTGCCCACCGCTCTGGGTGTGTGTGTGTACTCACTGCCCCTAACACATGTGTGTGTGTGAGTGTGTGTTCACTACCAGATGGGTTAAATCCGGTGGACACATTTCGCTGTACAGTGTACACTGTACAGTGACAAATACGTGCACCTTTATTATATAACAGTTTACTACACTCTTTTCTGACTCTAACTTGCTAATGCTAAACATACACTGTTAAACGAATGAAGCCTAGAATACCGGCAGTGCACTAATCAGGTCCAGTGAGTGGATCGGTCCTGTGGATCGGCCTAATTATTCCCCAGGCCATAGTGGCAGCACATTAAACGGCGGAAACACTCGGCGCCTCACTCTCTCACATCTAAAAACGTGAGATTATAGCCCATCATGCTTCTGGTGTTGAACAATGAAGCAGAAACAAAAGCAGAAAGAAAGTCTTTGGTGTAAGACTGGTATGAGTAGCAGGCTAAAGATTCTCCATAAGGGGGCACCATAAAAAAACGCCATACCATGGATTTTTTACGACAGACATTTTAGCATTTTTTATCAAATTATGTGGACAGAGCATTTTTCTGTGCAGCTATTAAGCCCTTTATCGACAACAGAAATGTTGTGAAAACCCAATGAAACAATGTTTTTCAAGACAAAAAGTACCAGGTGACTGCTTTCTGTTCACCTTCCTCAAACACGAAGGCTGCTTCCCAATCCAAACACAAGCATACTAATTAGAGCACCACCACTTGTGCATTAGTTAGTGTAATAAGTAGACGTAAGTGTCTGCTTAAGTGTAGACATAAGCAGTTCAGGAAGCAGAAAACAAACACAGCCGGCACGGTGGAGAGGTGTGTAGGACCAAGAAGAAAGATGATTGTGCTTTTACAAGGAATGCTGCCTTTTCCAGCTCCTACAGAAAGAAACGGCCTGAAAAGACTGCAGCCACTGTAAATAGAAAGCTCTCAAGCAGCTCAGAGAGACTGGATGTCTTGTCGAAAGGCTCTGATGAAAAGAAAATAAACTAAAACTAACAGAATGTTGATCAGTAGTCTCTTGTTTTAATTCTCTTGTTTTAATTCCATGTTCTTAATTTATATGCATTTGACATCTAAATGGTCTCCTAAACTTTATTAACTTCTTGGAGGTTTTAGAAAGTTTGCTAGTATGGCTATTTTGAGTTATGAAGCCTAGAATACCTGCAGTGCAGTAATCAGGTCCAGTGAGTGGATCGGTCCTGCGGATCGGCCTAATAATCCCCGATCCAGCTAATTTTGTTAGAATCAAGACTCATATATGATCCTATTATTGGATCGGTGCATCCCCACATTCAATTAACAGAAAGGGTAAGAAAACGGGACAATGTGAAAACACCAGATGTACATGGTTTCACATAGTTTGAACATTTCATGACAAATGGACCAATAGAAACGCTCCAAAAATGACTTGGAATAAAACCTTGATTTCCCCTTTTCTTCAAATGTTACTGTTTACAAGGTATGAGGTCATCTTTCAACAGTTATGATATTCTAACCTACTTGTCTATAATAAACATGTAATGAATTATGCAGCCTCAGGGATGTTCTAGTGCAAATGCCAGTCCAAAGGTTAGAAACGGTCCGTCTTGCAATGAGGCCTGATATATATTCACATTCTAATAGTTATATTACTGGATTTAAATGTCACTGAAAACAGGAGAGCGCTGAAAGCCAGGAAAACGGCAATGGAAAAGAAAACAAATGTGAATGACTGGAATGAGAAACAGAACGGAAATGTTTAGAGAGGAATAAACAGCAGATGCACGCTGTGCACCGGCTCAGGAAACAGTCATGATCAAACAAGGCATACGCAGTGGTTCCCGAAACACGGTCATGCAAAGTACGTGTTCTATTAAACACTATGTACTAAACATAGATTGTCATTGAGAACCCAGGCTTCCTGTGTTGCACACTTGAGAGCTGAGATACAGCAGACCAAATCACTAAAGAGAAAACAGGTAGGATAGGTGTGATGTGATGCATGGACATCCGTTACTGCAGAATCTTATGTGTTACTGTAACTGCAATTTTATCACTGATGAGAGGCAGCTAGCCTGGGCTCATCGATGTAGCAGGACAGCAAAGACCCATCCTATCCGTCCGCGAACCACCAGAAGGGCTACTATGCTCCTCAAAAATGGTTAGAAATGGTTACAAGAGGAATACCTCACAACACACAGGGAATCACACCCTGCTTAAGCAGCTGAAGACCAGTCAGAGCGCCCATGCTAACCCCTGTCCACCATCAAAGTGCCTACAATGGACACAGGCATTTGGACTGGTTCCTTGGATCTGTTTTTCTTTTACTTCACTTGGACGGTCGGGTACATGTGCATGCTTTACCTGTGGAATGGGCTGGATTTGCTTCAGAATGGGGGTGAATCAGGTGGTTCCATCTTGGGGTTTGATAGCTGTTTCAGTGATACGCAGATGACCACTCAGAAAATTTGGTCATTGGTGTTATCGTATGTATTTTATGTACCAATTACAGTGCATCCCCCAACAAAGGCAGCATGCTGCTTCTTTTATGTGGTGCATGCAGAAAGCTCTTATTCCATCTACTGATCCGTTTTCACCAGCAACGTGTGCATGCACACAGCCCACCTACTCTCTGGAAAGGTATTAATGGAATATAGGAGATAAAGACAAAGTCACTGAATGAATTGTTAGGTAAGGTCGAGTTAATTAGCTGATAAGTTGCATTAGGTGTGTTAGAACAGGGTTAGAAAACACTGCTGTAATGAAAACACGGCCCAGCGCTCAGCCGTTCTTACTGTGGCTCCCCTTCGCTTTTTTACTGAAGGTCACTTTAATGAGATTGAGTGCCACTGCACAGAGGAGTTTAATAGGCATGACAAAGCTGATTAACTGGACACCCCTCTCTCTCTCTCTCTCTCTCTCTCCCTCTCTCTGTCTTTCTCTCACTTTACACACACACACACACACACACACACACACACACATACAAGATCTCCACTTAAAAGCATCTTTACTTACAGTAACATAAGGTCCGTCCTACATCAGTCTACTGTATTAATGGTGATCTAACAGCTTATGGACCATTGAGTACCAATTCACAAGCACATGATGAAAAACAGCAATTTTCCCATTAGCTTCGGGACCAATTCTGCGATCCTTTAAACCTGTAACGATATCATTCAAATTACACTACATGGGCAAAAGTACTGGGACGCCCCCTTCTTCATCATGCTTCCACATTATTAGAACGCAAGCTGCTTTGTCATTTTAAGCAACACTACATAGCATAGTTACCTTAAAATAGCACCATTAGAATCATGTTTGGGCTTTACTGGTCATTAGCAGGACATTAGCAGCTCTATCATTGATAGGACAATGCTTGTGAGAACTGTACAACGCTGTGTAAGTCATATTTGTATATATTCCTTTAATGTTGCTCTACCGCCTCGGCCCACATGCTTCTTTAACTTTCAGTGACAGTTCTGTAACTCCCAGCTTGTCCAGAAACCCATGTAAAGGTTCTTTCTTGATGGGTGCTTCTAAGCATAAATTACATTTCCTGACTGTAGGGGGAGCCCAGGAGCAAGAAGTGACAATAGAGGGCATGCACTGACATCACTTTCCTGTTGGGATGCGCCCCCTTTAGTTAGACATTCGGCAGCACGACTGCTACGTTTCTTAGGGATAATGGCCAAACTGCAGTTGGACTCGACAGCAATCCAACCAAATTACCAAAGAACCAATGATCCATGGACACCAATGTGTAGCCAGGAATGTTCAGCTAACTGATGCTCTGATCACACCCGTTAAGAGGATAAAACCTCATATCTGAGAGCAGAAGAGTGGAGAGAATGGTTTTCCACTGTTTTAGGCACATTTAGTAGACTGCTTCATCCAGGCTTGCTAGCTTTCCCTCTTCCTTGAACTTAGCATGTTGTTTTTTCCCTCACCTGTTTACAGAGTGTGACTTCACCAAACAGTGATCTCCCACAGTGATCTTTCAGTGCCAGGATTCCACAAAGAGGGAGGAGCTTTGAAAAGATCACCCAAGGTCCAGTGGTTAGTCCTAAGGACCGGATCTGGGCTGAGATAGCCTGAGATAACTCTCTCCCCAAAGACACATGTAGAAATCTGGTAATCTGGATAATTATTATGAAAGAATGCATTATTTCGTTTTAGAGGGTTCAAATGCAGTAAAATGAATATGATGCAGCTATGTTAGTGCAGTAGGTCAGTATAGTCATTCAGTGAATGGTTCAATTTCTGTTGACCTTTACAGAATTGACACACTGCACTAATGAAAGATTTATCCCACAACTGTAAATCCAAGCTGAACAGTTTAGGGACCTTCATTAAATTTATACACACATCTTAACTGGTCTTAAAAAGACTATGTCCTGCCTAGCACTAACGGACAGCAATGGTGAGACAGTCTTTACCGCTTCTCAAAGGCCAGTTCACACTCAGAAATGCATCGGCCCTCCAACAGGAAGCACCCTGGAAGCCAGGCGGCAGGTGAAGAAGCACAAAAACACCAGAACGCACAGGACCAGCGCGCCAGAGAAAAAAGACGTCACCAAAACCCAAACCCTGTCCTGATTCATAGCGTCAGCAAACAGATCCGATCAGCCTCGGTCTCAATTAAGACTGAAAAGACAAAACAAATCCACTTTCGCTGAAGGTGTAGAGAAAAAGACCCTTCAGTCAGGCTGTGGCACACTACTATTCCACTGGGAATGCATGCGTGCGAGAGGAGAGCGAGAGAGAGTGGAGGGGGGATTAGGGTTAATACTGGCTGATTGGACTCAACTTAGTTGCTCCTCCATCTTAGGAAAAGACTCTATAAATCCATTACCTACTATAAAAGCCCCCCGGACCAGGAGGACCAGCTCTACCTTCTTGATTCAGTGGGAAATTTGAATAACTAGTATTATTACTATGCTATTATTACTTCTAACATTGGACTTTCAGGGCCATTCAGGGCCTGACTGATATAAGCAGGTAAAACACTAATATTACAATAAATACAAGTAACATCAATAAAAACAGATGATTATACCTGTGTCCATGTGTTCGTTTAACCCTAACCTAACCTCTCCTTATGGAAGCCCAGTATTAATTGTGGTAGGAATCCAAATGCCTGGTTTGGTTAATCCTTCACACTTCAAGGCTTATTACACACTAAGGTATATTACTCGGTAACTACAGGGACTTCCGTCTACAGGAACATACTGGTGGGGCTATTCTCTGGTAATAGCCAGACTTTTAAAAGGTTCAATTAGCTCTTCATTAAAGGAATAGTTTGGGTGAAAATATCTAAAATATATTTTTTTATTACTTAACCCATACGCAGTCCAGGGTTCACCAATAACGACTGCCCGTTAAGTAAAGCAGGTAAAATCTTTAGAAAAATCTTTAGGCAAGCCATCAACCGCGCACCACGCAGCTTGATTTAGGGCGTGTCAGTGTGTCTTTGCTTTTAGAACAACGTCAAAGACAAAGTATGTCTTGTGCTGCTCAAAATGCACAAAAGCCATGTACTAAGTCTCTTAACTAATCATGGGTATGTTTTGGGCAAAACGTGCAATAAACCAATCAGCGTGTCACTGGCCAGTCCCTTCAAGAGCCAGGTGTGGCCTGACTTTGGCGGATTGCTATTTCAATGGCGCCTAGCGGGGGTGTATGCGATGTTGGGCAAACGGCTGTCACTGCCAAGACAGCAATGAACGTTGTCTGAATAACTGTTGTCGTTTGCCTAGGTTGCTTTCAGGAAGTGGCACACCTGTGTTTTCCGTTGCCAAGATAGCAATATGCCGGAAATTTACCTCAACACACTACATTTCAAACCACCACGCCCATCTGTGTGGATATATTCGCAAGCACTGCTGCTATTTAAACAACGCAGGCGGAAGGCGTGAAAATAGACTGTTGATGGGGTATAAGACGGCAATGAGCATCTTAATGCGTCTTGCGCCGGCTGTAAAATAGGGCCCTGGGTCTCATTCTTCCGTGCGTCTGTTCAAAACAAACAACATTATTTGTTGCCAAATGATGTGCAGGAACGAGGTGCAAAGCATAATGAATCTGCTGCTTCATTCCTTCATGGAAAACACAGTTTTCATGGGTCGATTTTGACCCCTCTGCGGGGAATATCCTAACAAGGTCAATAAAAGTGGTTCTCATCTGCTGGAACTACAACTCTTATCACGAGCGTCAGAGCAAGTCACTAGGTCAAATTACATATACAGCAGCGAAAAAGGCAGCTAGCACGCCTGGACCACTGGACACATGCATGCGACGGATGGACAGCGGAGGCGATTCCAAAACAGAGAGACCCTTAATCCCATGCCAAGGCTTATTACATACTAAGATGTATTATTTAGTAACTACAGGGACTTCTGTACAAACTGGTGGGGTTATTCTTTGGTAATAGAAGTTTGTATGGCCCACCGGCGGGCCATAGGCTGTTTAAGGGGTTAACTGACGATCCAGAAGATAGACGGACTGCAACGGAATGCATAAAATTAAGATTACTGAAACACTGTAATGAGAATTGACGTATAATGAGAATGTACACTTGTTTCAGGAGACACTGCAGCAATAGCAGTTATAAGAGGCACCATACAAATAAGATTTGATTTGGTAAAACAGAGCGTTTCTTAGTGGAAGTGTATTACCATATAATATAATATAATATAATATAATATAATATAATATAGTTGGAATTGGGGACACCCTGACCTCACTAACACTCTTGTTGGTAAATGCAATCAAATCAGCAATGCTTAAAAATCTAGCAGAAAGCCTACCCTGGACAGTAGAGAATAAAGAATGAACAGGTGTCCCAATACATTTGTCCATTTAGTGTTGGTGGCATGAACGTAAAAAAAAAAACAACAACAGACAACAAACGTCTGGAAGAACAGCGGCTCAAATGTGGCCAAAGCAAAGTTCACATGGCCCACTGTGGAGAACGCTCCCCACTGCTGAGGGCTGTGATTGATGTTAGTTAATGGCAGCTGGAGTATCTAGAGAGTGTTTTGCTAAAACACAGCGGTAGAAACAGCTGGAACCGGTTGGGACTTAAAATAGCCGATACCTGATTCTTTAAGCAAATGCTTGGATATGCCCCAAAGCCAGGCCGCTAGATCAGATTGGGACATCTCTACGTCAGATACCAAATATGTCCTGACTGATGAAAGTAAGTACTTGAAAGTGTGTTTGAAAGATATGAATTACCATTTAAAGGAAACAATTTATTCATTCATTTATTTTTAATTAATTAATTTCAATTTTATTATTTAGTTTCTTTTGTATTGTTTGTGTATGTTATAATAATTGCTAGACAAATTAATACTATTCAGACTCATTTATATTATATATAATATATATTAGATATCTATTTATTGATGTGTATTATTAGATATTATATATATCTAATTTGTTTACATATAAATATATTTATATCTAATTTATTATATCCAATGTATCTCCAAAATGGTGATTTTGTAGGTAAAAGTTCAGAAAAAAAATTGAACTTTGAATGGAAGTTCATGTAAAGAGTTTATTCTTAATAATTGAATCATATATTAATAATAATAATATAATATTCTGATGTAAGACCAAAAGTAAATAAAGATATTGTTAAAACTAAGCAAACATTGTAAACTCTGCAACATCAATTTAAAACGAACACGAGTGCATTTGTTGGCCAAACACAGAAAAAGACAACTATGGGTTGTCATCATTGGTCTAGAAATTCACTTCTTGGTAGATTTGAACTTTGACTCTGTACTGGAGAGCTGGCTGTTTTTGCACAGGATGTTGTTACTGGCAAGGTCAATGGCATTCTTTTTCTCTGACCCCGAACACTACTGTTCCCCCAAACTGCACAGTAATACCTCTTTATAATCACAGAATAGGACTGAAGCTCAGGCTCACATACAAGCTGCACCATTCAGCTTCCGCAGAAACGGAGGCTGAAGGCGCAAAACAGGGCTTTTATAAATCCAGGATCTGCGGAATATACCAGTGCAGGATTAAGATAAAACTCTCAGTGAAAACGACAACAATGAACGAGCAAACACTTTTAATCGGTTACGAACTCTAATCCACTAAAGTCAGTTTGAAGAGGAAATTGAAGGCAATATTAGTCAAAGCTGCCTGTCATTTCTCCTCAAAACCAGCGCAGTTCAAAGCACTGCCAGCACAATATTACAGTTACATCCAGAACTACATCAGCAGAGCAGCATACCAATCAAGCAGACACACAATCCATAACAGGACGCCAATAAGTATTATGTCTGGGGCGCACTTAGGGCTGTAAGGCGAAACCCTTGTAAATGGTTATTTGTCGCAACACTAAGACCCTGTCTTTTGTCGTAATGGCTTAGAACTGGAGCTCGCGGGACAAACTGCATTTAAAGCAGGTCTTTTTGTCACGTCTCGCTGATTGTGGCACGGCTAGGCTGCAGTGACTCACTCCACACGTGTCTGAGGAAATGTGAAGCAAAGCTTCAATATAACGTACAGTAGTCAACTGCATTGTCACAGTCTAATGCTGTCTAATGTTGTCTAATGCTGATTAAATGTCCCATATTTCACCTTTTCCTATTATTTCATACATGTTCTTTCCTTAAAAGACCACCTACGATGTGGCTCATTCACCAATACTCAGTTTTATGGCCATTATCCAACTTTAAGCTTAAAGAAACAACGTTAGATACTGTGACTTTAAGACGGTTACCCGTTCTGATTGGCCACCCTCAATTAAGCTTAATTCAAAAAGCAGTCCAGGCTGAAACATTCCTTATTACCAGAGGTGTCAAGTAACAAAGTACAAATACCTTGTTACCCTACTTGAGAAGAAATTTTAGTCATCTATACTTTACTGGAGTAATGTTTTTCGCACCATCTGGAAAGTATGACTTTGATTGTATTTGGATGAGAAGTATAAACATATTCCATTCTGACACCCTATTGGTTTGTAAGCGATCCATCGCACCTGCACACGTCACGTCACACTCCAGCAAGGACACAGCAGTGTCCACTCTATGAAACACATGTTAATGCTCAGTAGTGCACATAGATGCTCCTTTAATATATTTGATATTATTATAAATGCATTTAAAAAAATATTGGGTGGGGGGGGGGGGGTAGTGGGCTAGTGCACTATAGGACCCTGTGGCACGGCCTAAGCTTTTGGCATTAATTTACCTAATATTACTTTTACTTTTATACTTTAAGTAGTTTTGAAATCAGTACTTTTGCACTTTTACTTGAGTAAAAAGCCTATGTTGATACTTCAACTTCTATAGTGTTCATACTGTTGAAGACTGAAGGCATGCAAAAAAAATCTCCAAAATGGCCAACTTCACTTCTGATGAAAGTGGATATAAAGAGCTTTTAGTCCAAGTCATTTTGGAGGGTTTCTGTAGACCCATTCATCAAGAATTTTGGACATCATGTGAAAAATAACTGCCAGGTTCACATTATGTCTAGGAGGAGGTTTAACATTATTATTTATTTTAGTGAGAAATAAACAGCAATTCAGTTCATTTATATCTGTGTTACTTTGACACACCTTGTTTTCCAAACCTAGTAAAGATGTTTAACTCAATCCAGATGCTTTAGGTCTCTCCCACACGATGAGGTATATGGTTTATTAATTGATCAATGATATTGGATTGGTGTCGGGTATCAGCGGATATGCAACGTTTATGTATATTATCGGTATTGAAACAGAAAAAGTCGGATCGGTCAAACTAATCCAGTCTACAGCAGTATAACCTGCCCATTTACGTCAATCTTATACGAGGTGTTTCCGCCTTGACTGCTTATTAAATGCGCGGGCCAATCAGAACAGAGCTTGTTTATACACATATAGCATATCAGCCTTAAAGGCGCAGTAACCAGTTTAATTCTAAGAGATAAGGAGAAGTCTGAAGTGGTCATGATTAACTGAAATGTGATGCGTAAACCCACACAAACATGACATTCAGACCTCAGGGGTTAACAAAAAAACGAAAGTATAACATATGCCCTTTAATCATTTGAGCATCTGCAGATGCAGGGCTCTATCCAACCAAAGTTCTACTTCCTGTTCTAGTTCTAGTTCCTCTCCACTGACCTCAAATGTCTTGAGGCCCTGGTGTGAAGAGCGGGCATTCTGATTCTGCTGGTGTTGAATGCCACTAATAGTACTTTCAGAGCTTTACCGCCTCTACTGTTCTTGTTTTTCTTTTTATCTAATTAGCAAAGGGGGGTATTTAAAGGGGTCTATGGAAAACAGCTGATCTGACTCACTGGAGTTGCCCTAAATCATTCAATGTATGTCGCAGCCTACTTACTGGTTGAAGTCACCAAATTAAAATAAGTCCAGACAGTTACATTTCAGCAGCAGTAAGACAAAGGTTTTATGGTGTTCAGGCAGCCTGAAAGTCGTTTCAGGTGCAGTATTGTTGAGGGACTAAATGCAGTTCAGCTGTTAAACTGAGCACCAATGAAAAGGGCCATTACACTAAAACTCTGAGAGGGTCAATTTGCACCACAGCACACAATAAAGCCAGTGAGCCATTATACTAATGCTTCTTAAAGCCTTTGGTTTTCCAGATAGCTTACACCTAGTTTACACCAGTATAAAGTAGAATAATATGGATTTTAAGGCACAGCGAACCACAAGCAGGAGATATTAGTTAGTTCAACATGAGCTTAAATAGTTCAAATAATTAATGTAACAAAACAAATGTGAAAAAATGCATTGATTTCGAGACCTGCGATGTGATTTCTTTGTTGCAAAGTATTTATAATGATCCATAATAAATTGATATCCAATGTCTTGTATTAATAAAACAAATGAAAGTCAACTGGAAGGTTTAGCAGTGGGGCTGCAGTGGAAAAACGTAGTAATATGTCTTACCCTCCCTTGCAGCCCTCACACAGTGGGCAACTCGAGGGCTGGCTGAGAAGCCAGGTTTGGCATGTGGGCTTAGCATTTCACATGTAGGAGTTTACCCAGTTCAGCAGAAATATGCAGGTATGGTGACATAAGATTCTGTGGCAGTGGATGTCTATGCATCACGTCACAACTATTTTGGTCTCGCTGTAGAGTTTGAAGTTCTCTGCGTCAGTAAAGCATCTTCGAGACGAAGAATCCAAATTTCCCCCACCCTTACTTAACACAAACACCTGAGAGCACTAACAGGAGGGCAGGGCACAGGTGGAAGACCACATGAGACTTCCCTGTCGTCCCTGTCCCCTCTTTGGTCGGTGCCATACAGGAAACAATAGTGTCAAAATGCCTAAAGTCTGTGGCTTCTGGCCATCTGCAGAGAGAATGACAGTGGTAAACTTTGGAACCCGGTCAGTTAATACGTGTACATCTGTGGCAAACACTTCATCAGAGGTCAGTTACGGATGCTAAAGGCAACTGTTATAATGGTCATAATCATAAGTACTGAATGCTGACGCTGAACTGAAAGAGCATGGTAACATGGAGCATGGTAAAAAGCCAAGGAAATCCCAATTAGCCTAGTGTTAGCCAAGCAGCCGGTCGGATTTTCCCTGGATTTGTTGAAATGTGGTCAAAACCATTGGTCAAAACAGCTTCACCTGCCTGAAGTTCCCTGAAGTGATTTAAGGTCATGATTATTGTTATATTAATGCAAATTCAAAGTGGGTCTAAATGCTGAATTAATGGCATGATAATAACACTGTAGGGAACTGAGTCGTCATTGATTAAATTAATCAATGAACCCACTTTGAGGGAGGCACACTAAAAGGATTCTCATCAGCCCCTATTTCATTTATAATGATGCCGTTGACCGGCATGCCTGGCTGGCCATAGATTTTGAACTTCTAATAGTTAGGAATCTGCAGGAAATGCTTATTTTATGTAACTAAATTGTCAAAGACCTGAAAATTTAAGTTTTAAGTCAAATCAGGGTGACTGTTTTCACCCCCGAAGAGGGGCAGGGCCATTATGCAAGGGCAGAGTACCTAGATCCATAGCTCTCATTCTCAGAATGTGGACCGGGAGGCACATGGCAGATGGAAAGATAGAGACAAGAATGAGAAACAAGCAGACACAAGGACAAGGCAAGGCTTTATGTTACAATATTGCACATAGATTTTGGGTACACTATATGGGCAAAAGTATTGGGACACCTGCTCATTCATGGTTTCTTCCAAAATCAAGGGAAAAAAACAGAATTTATCCTGCTTTTTTTACCCTGAGCAACAGTCTCAACTTTTCACTAGAGACTGGAAGCATTGCTGTGAAGATTTGATTGCATACAGCAACAAGAGCTTTAGTAAGGTCAGGATGTTGGTTGATCACCACCCCACCTCGCCCCCAACTCCCCAACTCATCCCAAAAGTATTAGATGGAGCACCATCCATCATTACAGAGAACACAGTTCCTCTGCTCCACGGTTCAATGCTGGGGGCTTTACACCCCTCTAGCACATACCTGGTATTAGGCAGCATGGTGCCAATAGGTCATGTTTATCTGCTCCAGAGAGTATATTCTCTATTCCATCCGCAATACGTCTTATCAGGGTCTAGGCAAGCTCTGTGGTGGATGTGTGCAGCATTTGTACGTCGGTGTCAAGCCGAATGCATTCATTAGAAGGGGAGTCACAAACATTTAGACCAGGTGTATGAGGAAAATAGCACAGATAGCTTTCTGCCAGCCTATTACATATATTTACGTAAAGTACAAATATAATGTAGATGTGAGAAAATATGTCATATGTGCATATATTTTTTTTCTGGTTGTTTAATCTATTTTCTGCCAGTCTGGCTGTGTGCGGGGAAGTGGTCTTTGAGCCTCTATCTTGACCCGTGTCTGGGAAGGTGGCCTTTAACTTTAGAAAATGCGCCATGCATACAAATACACATTGTAAACAGACTAAATAGTGAGCCCTGCTTTGACTCCACTACATTCCACCTCATTTCCACATCAATACACAATTTTGCCTTTCAGTTATTTGCTTACTTTGGGCAATTTATGAGTTCTTATAAGTAGTTCCTTCCTTGGAAATGACACACACATTTAAATAGAGAATGTGTCATCCTGAACTGCATCAATGGGGCTGTTTGTGGGTTTGCCTCCCCCCCAAAAAAAAGCCCTCAGCGTGTCCACATGGGCTGGAAAGAGATTAATCAGCATTCCTCCCATGAAGCCAATCAGACGCAATTACTGATGCATTTGTAGACAGCAGTGACTTAGGCTGCCTTTCAGGATTCAGGCACTCAGCACCAGCACCAGACCCAAGCACATGGTCTGATCTCAGTGGTGAAGTTATGCCACTCAAGTCTTCACCGCTGGAAGTCATTTTCGGCATTTGAAAAGGGCATCCGATTGAGAAGTGTTAAAAAAAACATGCTGAAAAGACCTGAAAGTGGTGTGAACGGCCACTTACCTTGTGTGCTGTGGCCCAATCAGCGCACTTTTAACGAGACCGGCGAATTCCTCAAATGCAGTCCAATCGCAGAGCAATGCTAGGTGCTCTCCAATCCTCCTCCTCCTCCTCTCTCTCTCTCTCTCCTTCTGTCCCTCGTTATTGCTTTTATAACGCCGCTGTGCCCCGATGTGGACAGCCCACCAGTCCCTAGAATCAATGAGCTCGGAATAATGGAGATAAAGTGGACCTAGAGCGCCTCCTGCTGACGGACACTGCCGGCGCCCCGCTGCCTCCCTGAGCTCAGTCAGCGCACTGAAGTGGTTTACAGTTCTTCTGCCGAATGGACCAACAGGGAGCGAATTATAGGGGGTGTCCGGGAGGGGGGGGGGGGTGGACTTTAAAACGATAAAATTGACCCCTTCAAATGAGCTTTTTTAAACTGTACAGATACTAAAAAGGTTGAGTATTAAATATGAAAATATCGGTCCACAGTCGTGTCAGAAAGAGGCGTGCGATACAGTGTGAGCACCCCCACAGCGGGCCGTACCATTTCAGCACTGCTGAGAGAGCCGCGACTTCTTCGGTATTAGGGTCAGTTTTGAGGAGCGGCTGAAAATGTCGAGGGTAGCAGTTGAGTGAAGGACTGTTTCAGCGGGTTAAACGTTATTTATGTGAAATTGTAGAGGAATTTAAGAGGAACGTGTCGACTTCTTTACTACAATAGTGATAGAAACCCAAACGCAAATGCAGCGATTTTATTTACTTATCCGAAACGAACAGCTAACGCTAGCCTACACGTGTCCTGTGAGTTTTAGGTGCAAACTAGTGTGATAAACGCCCTGCATGTACCTTATTTACATAATGTTACCACAGAACTGTTATAAAATGATGCTCTCAGTAAAGTCTTTCTACAGTGGAGTAAATCCATCAAACCACCTTACATGACTCTGTTCACAGTTATTTATTTATTTAAATAATTATTAAAAAAACCATTAATTTTTTCCCTGCTAAGTAATTGCACTATGATTATGTGCACAGCTGTACAGATGTTCGTTTTCTTTAAATGGTCATAATCATCTATAACGTTGTGTACATAATAGTTATATAGTTATAGTTATATATAATATTATATACTGTTACTAATATATACATATATATATATAATATTATATACTGTTACTAATATATATATATATATATATATATACATATATATATATATATATATATATATATTCGTACCTGTACAGCTCTTTATTACTTTTAGTAATTTTAAACTTTATTATTCTTTATTCTGTTTATTGTTTAGTGAACTTTTCTCTTTTAGTGTGATGCTTGTTAACAGCCTGTGTGTTTATTACGTCATACTTGTGTTAAGATAAGATGAGATAATCCTTTATTAGTCCCGCAGTGGGGAAATTCCTTGTATGTGTAAGGTACTTGGTGAAATAAAGAGATACTGATTCTACACTTCACAAGACAGAATAGTTCACTTGCTGTTGCTGTTTCTAGTGAGGTCTGATGCAGTTACAGTGTGTAAACACTTCTTGTGTGTGTGTGTGTGTGTGTGTGTGTGTGTGTGAATGAATGTCAGAGCCAGCAGATGTCACTGCATGCTCAGAAACGACCTGCAGATCCAAACGATGTGATGGAGGGCTGATAGTTTGGGACATTAAGAAGCTATGCCCAGTAATCTCCCCACCCACCCATGTCCTGTCAGAGTAAAACAAAGGACAGTCAGGTAAAAGCAGCCCAGAGGAGCATTGTGCAGTTCATTGACTCGTTCAGGCTCATTTGAATGACAATAAGGTTACAGTCGTCTTAGGGACCTAATTAAATACAAATAGGCTGTAAGAAGACCACCCTAGGACTACTGCTGACCAGACAGTATGTGAGCGGTGGACATTTGTCAGCACATTCATGGCAATGTATGTAAATGTGGAGTGGAATAGTAAGCAAATTAGATTTTCTACACTGAGTGGTGTATAAGAAAAGACTGCAGCATCAGGAATGATCTCTCACACCCTTCAGATGGACTGTTTACATCCCTTCCATCTGGTTGCAAGCTACAGAGCATTCAGGTCAAGTCCTCCATACGTTCTTCTCCCAGACAGTCAGATGACTGAACAGATCTACCTGATGATCTTTTACACAGTCAGACTCTACTGTTGCACCACCTGCTGCACCCAGTCACATGTAGTAAGATATCACACTAAACTGGAAAAGCGTGATTGCACGGCATAAGAAATTCCTAGTTGCTATGCCATGCCAAGTGGTTGCTATGCTGTTGGTAAGCAGTTGCTATGGTATTCCAGGTGTTTTTTTTTTTGCCCTTACTGAGCAATTGCTGTGCTGTGCCGTGCTTCTAAAAGGATGTTGTTGCTAGGGTTTCTATACAGTTGGTAGGCAGTTGCTATGACTTTCCAAGTAGTTGCTATGCTATTGCTAAGCAGTTGCTATGGTATCCAGGGTGGTTGCTGTGCAGTTTATATACAATTTCTTTGCGTTGCCATGTGTGTAGTTTCTAGGCAGTCGCTTTTACATGTTGATGCTGTGCTGTTGCCAAGCAGTTGCTTTGCTGTCACAGGAGGTTAATAGGGTGGTTGATAGAGTACCACACCATAGCAAGTACATAAGCCAAAATTCTCATAGGTCTGTGAGATCATTGGGGCTTCTTGCATGCACAGCTCTTTTAGGACCTATCCACAGATTTTTCAGTGACATTTTAACTGGCAAAACCTTCAGCTTGTGCTTCTGGAGGTAGTAGACTGTGGATTCTGAAGTGTGTTATGGATCATTATCCTGCTGCAGAAGTGATCCACTTTTCATCTTTAGCCTTTTTTACAGACTGTGTGATGTTGGCTTTCAGGATTTCCTGGCATTTGATTTAATCCATTCTTTCCTAGCAGTGAAATGTTTCCTGTGCCACTGGCTGCAGCAGAAGCCCACATTGTGATCAACCTAATGAATACTATAATGAGCCTAATTATAACCTTATTAAAAGTAAAAAAAAATACTGCAGTAGTAATATAATAATTATAGTATATATAATTATATAATATATACTATATAATATATAGTATAAACATAGTATTACAACAGTAAGAAAACCAATAACAACATTAATAATACCAAACAACAATAATAAAAATAATCATTGTTATTAATTATTATTAATGTTGTTATCATTACAAAACTGTGTTGTAATAACTAAATTAAACGTATTGTTTTACTATGCAGTGTTTATTTTACCTTATTATAATTATTGTTGTTGTCGTCGTCATCATTGTTATGATTATTATTTTACGAATTCACATTATGATAATGAATATTATAGTAATATAATATATAATATTATCTAAAAACATTTACAAGTTGGTTGACTCAGCGTGAACAGATATTAGCAACCAATCACAATGCAGGATGTGGAAAACTAGTCACCAATCATAGCTAAGGGGGTGGGACACTACCGTCCAATCCCAGAGCACGGGGCGGGGCACGAACGAAGCAAACGCCGCCGATCTGAATCAACGTCATTATCGAAGCTGAAGCCCCGCCCCGGAGCGCTCAACTCAAACAGGATTGGTCAGAAGCGGAGCGGAGCTGCTTTAAAACGCTATTGGCTGAAAAAGTGACTATAATAAAGCACAAGGAAACACATGCAGACACACAAACATAGGAACACCCTGAACGCTCCACCAAAGACAGTCAGAATAATAGTGATTCCTGTAAAAGACGGAGCGAAGAAGCTGCTGAAGGAAGAGGAGTTAAATGGAACTATGGTGAGTGCTTCATGACCGTGTCCCCCTTCACGATGGCATTTCTGCTGTTGCTGATAGGGTTTAATAGAGTTTAATGAGGTGGTTTGTACTTTTTAAAGTCGTGGTTGTAAAGCTGTGAGTTGTCTTAGCTCAGCTTGTGAAGGCTTTTAGATTGTTCCATTGGATGCATTAACATTTCTACAGGATGTTGGTGTCTACAGTGCACACAAGGACAGTGTAAACAAGCACAGATACATAGAAGTTAGATGTAGGCACCATGTGTCATGTGTCACAGTGTGTCTCCACAAATGGAGAGAGAGATGGGGAAGAAGTCCACTAATCAGCCATAACATTAACAACAAATACACTGTCATGATGTCAGAATGCTTCAAATTACTGACACTGACACGAAATACACAGATATACACAGCCATAACATTAACACCGCCTACTTGTATCTGTACTCACTGTCCAATGTTGTCCACATGAAGCATGTGTCCTATACAGTGGTCAGATATTTGTTTTAATTATATAACTAATGTTCCGCACTGAGTGGCACTGGTAAGCTGGTGACCCTGTCCAGCTTCAGCATGAACCCTGTTTAATCATTATCCAGAAACAGGGAGAGTGAGCACACAGGCCGCCTCACACGGCCCACCGCACTTGGGCTGTAAACACAGCGAGGGCCACTCCTTTAAAATCACTCAATCAGATAAAAGGAGCCTCAGCCGGCTCTGCTTCATGTGGGAACATGCTGCTCGCAGACAGGTGCTGCAGTTCGTGTGCAGCAGAAATCCATGAATTTGGTGATTCATCAGCAGGCTTGCAAGGCTTGTCATGGTTTTCTGTGCGGAATGAAATGGATCCAAACTGCTTCGTCATCCTCACATCAACGAAAAGGCAGGACAATCTTTGTATTTTATCGTCCCAGCATGAAGTCACCGGGACGTGAGTCAGGTTTTGTGGCCTTAGAGCCTTGGGTACACTGGACAGTGTTTAAAGTCCCAACATCACTGGGTGTTTCACACGTCTCCAGTGTTAAAGTGTTGAATTGTATGGACAGGCTTCAATTTGAGGGGTGATGCAAGGGTGAAAAGGGGTGGGGAAAGGGGTGAAAAACACACCCCCTTTTAAAACAACCACCCCCTTTTCCTGCCATCTCCATTAATGAATGTCAGCATGTGAAACCACTACTATATACTACAATTGATATTCCAATTTTAGCCAGATATTGAACACCTGTCTTTTGACAGCAAAGTTACAAAAGGCTTACACGGTCATATGACCACTCCTGGTTTGGACTGATATCGGCCAGTTAAATCAGCTCCACTTAGCACTTAGGAGCACTTAGTAGTTCTATAATTCCAGACTGTAGTCCATCGGTTTCTTTACATTTACTTTGTAAGCCCACTTTCACCCTGTTTTTCAAAGGTCAGAATCCCACGGGACCACCACAGAGTCATTACTGGATAAATGTCTTTTTTTGCTGCATGAAAAGTCTTAACATTTTTATCATTTGGAGAGCAGAGCCAGCTTAGACTTAATTAGAGCCTGTGTAATACAACACCGGCTCAAGTGGTAAGTGATGGGCATTTGCAAACTGTTTAATACACACTACTTAGTCAAAATCCTCCTTATTTGCTTGCTTTCACCATTTTTAACCCCATGTCAGATTTACAAAAGCTCTCAGCTCCTAAAGTCCGCTGCTGGGCCTCTCTGAGTCATTCGGGTCATGATGCATATTTCTGCAGTGAATGAACAGAAGGTGTTTAGGCTGCAAATATCTGACCTGAACAATTTGATGAAATTCCATTTTTTTAAATTATTCAGTTCATAATGAAATCTCACATTTCAAAATGATTCCATTGGATTTGATTTTGTTTTCAATCCTGATACCAAATACACCAATCAGCCATAACATTAACATCATCTCCCTGTTTCTACACTCATTGTCTATTTTATCAGCTCCTCGTACCATATAGACCTAGAACTAGACATAGAACTCCAGATTGTAGTTCAACTGTTTCTCTGCATACATTGTTAGTTAGCCTCCGTTTACTCTGTTCTTCAGTGGTCAGGACCCCACAGGACCACCACAGAGCAGGTATTATTTGGGTGGTGGGTCATTCTCAGCACTGCAGCTACACACTGACATGGTGGTGGTGTGTTCCTGTGTATTGTGCTGGTACGAGTGGATCAGACACAGCAGGGCTGCTGGAGGTTTTAAACTCTATGTCCACTCAGTTTGTGTTGGTCATCCTGTAGTCCTTCATCAGTGATCACAGGATGCTGTTGGCTGGATATTTCTGGTTGGGGGGCTGTTCTCAGTCCAGCAGCAATGCTGAGGCGTTTAAAAACTCCAGCAGCACTGCAGTGTCTGATCCACTCGTACCAGCGTAACACAATTAACCCTACTAAAAAAGGTTGGAGTGTTGTTTGCTTTGGCAGTCTTTACTGCATGTTTGTCTGTGCTGTATATTTAATATAGTATATGATCATTTACTGTATCGCAGGCAGTTATTTAGCTGGCTGCTGATGTTTTTCAGGCCTGTTGGCTGGTCTTTTGAATTGCATGCTGTAGTGTAATCAGAGGTTTACGGTTTACAGTGCAAAAACACCTGAATCAATCTCTCTCTTGCTTGCTCGCTCGCTTGCTCACTGAATAGTCGGGTGCGCGCGAGTTGGAACCTTGTAGCCTACGGGTGGTTTTTTGTACGTACTATGAAATTTTCAGGAATATTTTTTATGATAATATTCCTGCTGTTGCCACTGAAGCAAGCTATTGAATCAAGTAAAAACTGTACAATATAACCAAGATAACAATCAGTCGGTGAACAGATGTTAAATCAGCGTTAAACTGTTAACATTAACTTCATTGAATCAGCGTTCCAATCTGATGTGGATTCATCATCATTTTTGCACCCTGAATTAATATTGGAATTTTACACATTAAATTCTGAACAAAAAATCTATAGAAAACAAACACAACATCAGTCATCTTTAAAACTTCAAAAATCCCATTACTGCAATTAAATGTGGTAAATCAGCCCAGCTTTATGTCCAGCAAGGATCATTTTGTGAAAAGCAGAATAGGGAAAAAACAGGAAAAGACTTTTCCTTTTTTTCTTTTTCAAAGATATCCGTAAACATCAGCTGAAATACAAATATATTTGCATCATTATATGCATAAATATATTTAAATACATACATTTGCACATACAAATGTGTTAAAAAGTCCCAAAAACCTTCTTTTGCATCTACTTTTTGTGCTACTTACTAAAAGTTACTTTTATGGTGCAAAATATGAATCTTGAGAATTAAAACCAGCACAACTAAGCTGATAATAGCCAATATGATTAAAATTACAATCACATGCTAAACTACATCCATTTTATCCTGCATGAGGGTGTTCCTCACTCTCCACCATGTTCATGCCCTCAGTTCACGTTCCAGATCAGTAGGTGCAGCACTTGTGTGGTGGCCTGTTCCACTTAAGCAATTCAGTGCATAGCAAGAAAGTAACTGTTGTTTATAAAGGTTGACAGAGAGAAAAGGTTCAAAGATTTTATAACTGTGTAAAACACTGATATAATTAAAATCGTTCAATCCACACTTATGTTGACCGAAAAGGCAAAGTGGTTTATACGTTGTTTTTAGTATCTGAGCAATAAAAGTAATGCATTTCCAATAGCGTCTGAAGACATATAGCTAGCTAGCTAAAAGCTTCACTGTTGATCCAACAGTGATATCCAAATTTCCTCAACATGATTCTGCATAAAAGTCAATGACGTATCAACATCACTTTGCTATCTGGGAAGTTAAAGACTGAATACTAAATAAATACTTAATAAGCGGTAGACAGGTAGACAGACAGCAGCATTAGCAGATGTGTACATGAAAAATACTGGATAGCCTGTTGGCATCAGCCCACAATTCCCATATCTGTGCATTCCTAGTTTTGACATTCCTCACAGACAGATCTTTCCACATGAGCGTATGAGGAATTAACTCTCTGGCCCAGCTGGACCTGGGATCTCCTGTGGTCTCCGTCCGTCACAGCCTTGACGACACATGATAAATATTCAGTATATCTGCAGTACAAACACACAGAGGAAGAGTGATCTGACGTCAGAGTTCGTGACCCTGGCCTCTGTCTCTTTCTTTATCTGCGGCCTTCGCTTCAGTACACGTTCCTGTAAGGAAGTCAGCCTTCAGAGGGACTTGTAGATGTACTGCTCAAGTGTGTCCAACTATTTAAGCCTCTTTCCAAAATGCTGGATGAGTTCTGTGAGGTGTTATGAGTATGCTGGAACTTTAGGAATCTCTCCTGAAGGCCAGTGCTTAAAAAACGTCTGGAGGCTTCGTGGAGGCCTGCGGGTTTATTTTTATATGTTTGGGAAATGCGGGACTGTTTGTCCATAAGAAGCAGACGTAGCAGACGGAAACAGTGTGAAGTGGTGTGGTGGCCCTCCTATGAGCTTGACAATAAATAGTTTGTTTTTATCACAATAAAACAAACACAGATCAGCCATAACATTAGTGACGGGTGAAGTGAAAATCGCGTCCACAGTGGCATCTGTCAAAGGCTGGATATATTAGGCAGCAAGTGAACAGTCAGTTCTAGAAGGTGATGATGTGTTAAAAGCAGGAGAAAATGTGCATCAGCAAGAATCTCTTCACAAGGGCAAAACTGTGATGGCTAGACAACTGGGTCAGAACATCTCCAAAACATCAGGCAGGTCTTGTGGGGTTTTCCTAATATGCAGTGGTCAGTACCTACCAAAAGTGCTCCAAGAAAGGACAACTGGTGAACCGGCAACAGGGTTCATGAGCACCTATTGTGGTCCCTGGAGGCCCCGCCCTTAAACCTTACGTATTGGTGCCAGATACCACAGGACACCTTCAGAGGTCTCGTCGAGTCCATGCCTCAAATGGTCAAATCTGTTGTGGCGGCATGAGGGGGTTAGGTGGTGGTGGTGCTAATGTGATGGCTGATCTGTGTATAAATGAGCTCCAATTTTTATATTATTATTATTGCAAGTGTCCAGATCAATCTCAGCATTTTCAGATCTACAGAGTTTCTGTAGATATTTTAATATCTCTCTCCTCTGCCTCTTCTGCCTCACTTTTTACTGCAAGTTTAGAGCTGAAATATGTCAGTCGGCTCTGTTTTGATTGACTGACCCGTCTTGTGTTTTATTCAAAGAGCAACATCTTTAAAAAAAAATCCTCATCACTTCACTGTGAATAGGCAGGGCTAAAGTGAGTGGGCGTTCCTATGTAAATGTGCAGAACCATGATGAAGTTAAAACAGGTTTTCACAGCTTATGTGGTTTCCATAACACAAGCAATTTCATTTCAAACATAATGAGAGAGTTTGTCCATATTGTGGTTCTCTATTTGAAATCCTTACAACATGCTGTCATTTTCCCTCAGGGTCACATACAACAGGATGCCGGATGTTGCCTTCTAAAACAGTTAAACAACATTACATCATAAAATACAGCATAAAATGTGCATTTAACAAGTTCATATTCTTCATGTTGTGTAAAATACTGTAGGGTATGTTCATCCACCACTGGGAATCCTCACGACGTAGCTGGTGGTGTTTGTGCCGGGCGATATGACCTCAAATCAATATCCTGATTATTTGATCATTTTACCTCAAATATGTTTAATGCATGATTATATAAGCTGCTCAAGTTACTGAGCTAGCTCTGTTAGTTCATAAGTTCTCCTCCTTGTTGCTTCCATGTCGCAGACTGAAAGGGACAGAGTCACGTGACTCCACACCCAGTAGTGTGTTTCTAAGGGGACTAGACCTTGACTAGAGGTTCTGTATGTTGGCTTTGAGTCATTTTCGATTAATTGCCCTGCTCTATCTGCGTAGTCCTTCTGGAAGAGTATCCTTCACGTTTGCACCCCGAAAGTGCTGGTAGTTTTCCAAAAGTTCCTCCCACCTTTGAAATATGCCATCAGAAGGGAGTTTTCCTAGTCTTTTAAAAATCAAAGGGACAAAACTGTTAGTTTCCAAGTAGTTTCCAAGTTATATTTAAGATTGGAGTAGGGCTGGGCGATATGGTAAAAATATTATATCATGATATTCAAAGACATTTTTCACAACACACTGACTAAATACATCATTAGCGACTGTTTCCTAAAAACTACTGTTCAGATACTCTCCCCCAAACTGAGTACAGAGATTGTTATTAAGCATATTGTTGTCACAATAACAAAATGTATCACTATACGATAAAATATCATCTTATTGCCCAGCTCTAGGCATTAGGGGTTAGGGTCTTACTTAGTTTGGATTATAGGCCTACACTTCCTATCTGGTCAAACTCAAACTGCTGATTCTCAGCAGCATCACTATTAGGGTTAGGATTAGGCACAGGAGCTTGTTTTTGACCAGGGGACTGGTGTAGTTTAGGTTTTGCTTATGTCCAGGTTTAGCGTTTTCACACTTCCCGAATATGAGTCCGCACCCAGGACTGATACTGGGCTAATTTTGAGGGGCTCATTTTCGCTGGATTGCTTTCACACAGAAGAATTTCATTCGAACTGTGGTTGATTGAGCAATTTCAAACGGCACTTTTCTGTGATAGGACCTAAACTCATCCGTTTATTTCCATTACTTTCCTTGGATACAAAACCTCAAATGGAGTCATTACACTTTTCCATGCAGCAACACCTGCAATCAAGGAGCTGTCCTCATAGGAAAAGGTTTTTAGCCATGCAGTCACCAATCACGCAACCCTGCATCTGCAATGGATCACACCAGAGTCCACTTAAAGTGAATCCCTGGCCACTGATTTCAGGAGGACCACAGATTGGTGCTCTGGACTGCTTATGAGCTTGAAAGCAGCTTTTACAGTTGACCAAACATACCCAACTCCTGCTGCGTCCTGTTTATACCTGCTCATTTTAAAAGTGACGAGTATCTGGATTGTATCCGGATTAGATTTTAGCCACATGCATCTTCGCTGAGTAGTTATGCGTCTTGGAGAGACGAACGTGTTTACACGGCTATAATCACCTCCTGATGTGGTCTGGGTGAATGGATCTGTATCTGTCTTGGGTGTGTTTACACTTGCACCTTTATGTTGCTTGGCTTTATCCAGATATAATCCTGAAACTCAAGACGCATGAAGTGACCAGATGTGAACCAAAGTCTGAGAGGTCCAAAGTCTGGACCCTGGGCGCATGAATGCTATCAGGGGTCAGAACTTTCATTTTTAAGCGTTTTGTTTTCGAACACATTTGCAGTTCATGAGAAACCGAAGAAGAGAAAGTATCTCTGGCCGGGAGCATCTGTGGTTATCACAAAGGGTGTTTATATCTCATAAACAAAAGCCTTCTGTGTATGAAATTAGGCCAAAACCTCCAAACCACAAGCCTCCTGACCTGACTCCTACAACCCTACAATGAGACACTACTTTTTTCCCTTCTCTAAGACACACACGTCCTTGTTTATATACTGTCACAAAATAATACGTCCATATGGACTACATACATACATGTATACACTATGTCCAAAAGTATCCAGTACCATCTACAGTATTAATATAGGTATTAATATATGTATTTAATATAAAACAATAATTCAGTTTAACTCAAATTGAAATGAACTACAAACAAATAGTTTTCCCCTACAGTTAAAAGCAGTGTTTTGTTTAAAATAAATACATAAATAATTGTGTAGGTCATGTGGTTATGTACAAAAACAAACACACTCACACACACATTCCAGTCATCCTTTGGGAATGCCCTCAGCCACAAATGATCGACTGGTTTACAGCATCAGTGACGAATTACTGACGCATGCTTGTGGTTTACTGCCTTGTTGAATGGCAGCATGACCCAAGTGCAACAATCCTGAATACTGAGCGCTCGCAGTCCTGGAGCCATCTGCGACACCACGCATCTGATACAGCTTTTGTTAGGAAATACGCTGAGGGCAGGTTTCAAGTACAGTTTAAACTTTTTATTCTGATCTGAGAACAGCTGTGGACAGCATTATAAATCCACAGTCCAGCTAAACACAGCATTACATGAAGAGTTCTGCAACAATAATGAATAAATGAATGTAGTACATTAAAATCTACCCCACGTGAGGTGTCTAAAGTAGGGTGATCATATTTTGGTTTTCCAAAAAGAGGACACTGGGGACACACATGCATTCATTGTGGTTAGGATGTTGTGGCTGGGGGATCTTCAAGTAGGCCTAAGTGGCAATAGCCTTAATAGCCTTGTCAAATAATCTCCTTTCATTTTAAACTTGTCTTAAAATAAAATAAGTAAAAAAAAAAAAAAAGCAACTCATCCACCTTTTACATAACATTTATTGTCATGCCAGTGTAAGTAAATAAATCAATAAACAAATAATAAAACTAAAAAGTCATTTGCGTTCAGGCATTTTAGGCAGGGGTCAATCTGCTGTGTTGGGAAGCAGTTTGACCAATGGTTGACGTAGATGTAGGTACATGTAGACCAATAGAGGCAGGGAGAAGGCTGGACTTCTGACTTCTGAAGGTGGAAACAGCTGTATTTAAAGCTGTGAAAATCCACAAGCAGAATGTGTGGAGACTCTAGCAGCAAATACTGAAATCAACGTAAAATCCCAACATTTACACAAGTTAGAAATCTCGGCCAGACGCATTTTCCACATCCTAAAAAGAGGATAAAAGGACATATGGTCAACCTAAAATTTTATTTAATTAAATTTACATTTTTAAGTTTTGCATTGGAGCTTCTACGCTAATGTTGCTAACACGTAATGGAAGCCCTATCAATCAATTATCACACCCTTGCCTCATTTGTTAAGTAATCTCTAGATCTTAGAGAAAAAACATTTTGACATCACCTTACATATTTTGGATTAATTAAAAAGAATGGACAAAATTCAAGCTAAATATGGCTTCTGCTACTACTGTTTTTGGCTTAGCAATGTAGCCTACTTTTGTAGCTACAGTATGTCAATCAAATATATAATATTAAATATATTGACAGAATTTTCACCCAATCAAAGTCAAAACAATACCGTTATCTATAAAAGTGAGATTACTCAAGAGGATCTCGTGGTTTGAGGCGAGTGTGATTATGTAGGCATGCTAATATGCTAACTTTTGATGGGGAAACTGAAGAAGTCAACTCTTTTAATGGCTACATTTGGGATGGGGAAAATTTGTGTACATATAATTGTCCTCTAAAAAAAATAGCACTGTAACGGGATGCTGCATGCAGTGTTTAGAGAGAACGTGCTGTGGGAAAAGGGCATGTGTCTGTTCACAGTGGCCGTGGCATTACATCTCTGAATTGTTGTTCCTCTGACCTTCTCTTACCCTCTTCCTCCGGGGCAGATGGATGGAAGAGACATGACTCTTCTCCCAAAAGCGTCAGACAGGATGCAGCCGGCATTTAAACGAGTGAGAAACTCCATCTCTGAGCACCACTGGGTGTCCAGGGATGTAAAGGGACCTTTCAGTCACTGCCAGCCAATAGGGCTGGATGACATGGACAATAATGGCAGTAAAAATGCTGGCTGTAATTGATATACATATGTGCCACTCATGTAGGTATGGAAGTAAACTGATCTTTTAGTTGACCCTGATTAATGACCTTTATTATTTCTCCTTAATCTAAGTCGTGTTTTTTATATAAATATTCACTTATTATACTGATTAGCCATAACATTAATTCCACCAGCCTAATATTGTGTAGATCCTTCCCTGTCCCTGATACGTTGAGGCATGGCCTTCAAAAGACCTCTCAAAGCGTCTTGTGGTATCTAGCGGCAATATGTTAGCAGCAGATCCTTCAAGTCCTGTAAGTTGTGAGGTGGAACCTCAGTGAATCGCATCAATGAGCCTTAGGTGCCTATGACCGAATTGCAGGTTCACTGGTGTCTTTTTTACTTGGAGCAGTGGTGAGTACTGACCACTGCATACCGGGAACACCCCTCAAGACTCACCGGCCATTTTGGAGATGTTCTGATCCAGTCGGCTAGTCATCACAATTTGAGCTTTGTCAAAGTGGCTTGAATTTGTATGAAGCTAAAGTACTTCCACAAGAGACCCTTGTTGTAATGCAGGGTTTCTTACTTAATAAAAATAAAAACCTTTACTTCAACACAATTTTTGCTAAAGTAACTAAAGTTAATAGTAAGCTAACGGAAGCTAGCTTGAATGTTTTAAAACAGTGGAAATTTGGTGAGCAATGTAGGTTCTATGGTCATATGCTGCCATCAGGTCCTCCTTTGAGGTTCTTGATTGTGACTTTGGAGCTCGGATATACAACGTGATTTCTGTTCCGATTATTTTAGCCAGAAACGATATAAATTATCTGGCAAGAGCAAGTGTATTTAGCATTACAGCAACAGAACAAGGAGCCAGACATGCTCTACTGTAACAACAATATCAGCATATCGCCCCCTAGAGCAGTATAAAGCCCTCCGGCATTGAGCTGAGAAGCTCAATTAATTCTATTGGTGCTGAATGCAATCAAATTCTCACAGCAGTTGTCCGAAACCTAGTACTTGTCTGGACAGTAGAGACAGTTGCTTGAACTAAAGCAGAAGAAACTTTTCTTTAATACCCTGGATTTCAGATGAAACAATAAATGAGCTGGTGTCCCAATACTTTTGCCCGTATAGTGTGTCTTGAAATCGCATGAACATAGAGAATTATTCAGTGGCCAAAATGTTGCAAAATTCAGTCTATTTTAATTTGAGCTTACTGATTTCAACTGTTTCCAGGACGGCCTTTGATCGCAGGTCTTTGCGATGTGTTTAGTGCAGAAACTCAGATCATGATGATGCTAAAAATGTGATACACTGTTCAGCCCTACCAGACGATGACGCAGGTTTAGGGTCGTTTGCCACTTTGAGCTGCTATACACACATCCACATCTGCTGTGCTGAGGAACCTGTGCCAGGAAAGTGTCCAAACATGAGCCCCGATGCCAGTGGGGTTTGTGCCAGTGGATACCAAAACTCAGCGTACTCACAGAGAGTATGATGGATTCCAAGCCTGCGAGTAAATACTTGGGTTGAGAAATTTGACAGGTCACTTGGAACGGGAATGCAATTCCGCCTGCTTATTATTCTGTCCTGATGATCCGGTTGATAGAATGAACTGGGGATGGGAAAAGAAGCACCTAATGTACTTTGTCTCTGTAAAAAAAAACAAAAAACACCTTATATCACATACACTGTATATTTTCCCATATTTCATTTCTGTTATGCAAAAAAACACTACCCCATTTTTGACGAAGTTTTTCATGATGAATGGACCAATTGTAATGCTCTGAAATGACTTGGATTAAAATCTTTTTACATTGACTTCCCCTGAAAGATATTTGGCTTTTGTTTGACAGGCAAACATGATTGCTCAGATTTAGGGGAGAGTGGGTATACCTTTGGTCATTTTCATTACCTCATCTGTACATTGTAAACAGACAGATGTTTCTTTAGATATCTTATACCACCAGTGTTGCGATAGTACCTTGCTTGTCCTTGTGGATTTACTTTGGGGGCTCCCGAGTGGCCCAGACATCTAAGCGCTGGCCTTCTTATCAGCAGGTTCAGTCCCTAGTGATGGAGATAAGGCAGTCTGAGAGATAATTGGCTTCACTCTCTCTGGGTGGGGAGGATGGCCCTCCTGCTCCCCATCATCACCCAGTGCTACGCTAGCAAGTCCGTTAGTTAGCTGGTTAGCATTCTTCTCCAAGCATGTTCAGCTGTGCAATAGCATTTCATTAGAGGCAGTTCAAAAAGACATAGGTGACTTCATGTGAAGCACATAATAGCTCTTACCCTTTCAACCAGGGTTGAGAATCTGTGTAAGCTTTTCTACACAGAATTTATTTGTATTAATTTGTAATGAATTATTATCCACTATCATTTATTAATAAAACAAGTGGGGAAGCAATGGGGAAGTCAACCGGAAGGTAAGGCAGTGGGCAGTGATTCCATGACTCTCTGCCTGGGTTCTCCACAACTGAATATGGACACAAATCCTTGGCAATAAAAGTTGCAATAGAGTCCCTAAGTGGTCCTGTGGAACAAGGCGCTGTTACTGTGACCAGTGGATTGCTGGATCAGCAGTAAGTGTTTCTGCCTATAAACCATGAGCATATGAATAAACACGTGTATACATATATAATAATATATACTGTATATATAAATATACAGTAGCCAGAATGTCTTTGTCAGTGAATTTAGTGAGGTATTGTTTAGAAGAGCACAGGTTTAGTTCCTGACTTCTCTCTGAACTCTAGGAATGATTTTGTTCAATTCCACCAGCAGCTCAACAAAACTCAGTGAAGGACTGGTTACATAAACTAGTTATTGGGTGGAAGCTGTAAATCCTGAGCTTCCGTGAGGGGAACTTATTAATATAAAGAATTCAGATAAATAACGTTACATATCAGGATTGTTAGAACTTACCGAAAAACCCAGTCATGCTGGGTGAGCTCTCTCCAGGGTGGGCAGATGGCACTTTCTCCCCACATCACTCCACTGCAGTGCGGGCCGGCAGTGCCGCCTAATGACTAGTGTGTCAAAGTCAGGACCTTTGTGTTTTCCTCTGAGCACCGATTGCATCTGTGGCAGTTTGGAAAAAGAGGCGACTGCTGGCTGCGCACGTGTCAGAGGAGGCCTGTGAGTCCTCACCCTCCCAGTGTTGGGAGCACTGCATGTGATAGGGGGAGAAGATGTATGGGTTGGGTAAAGCGCCCGGATTTAGCTGCTGCTGCCTCTGCCAACCAGAGCCAAAGTGCTTCCATATGCTAGGTTTTAATGTAGAGGGTGCCAGTCAGATTTCTTGCTCATCAGTCTTGTGTCTCTGTTATGGCTTCGACACGCTACACAACTTGTAGAGTCGTCAGGTCGCTGTACTGTTCATCTTTTGGAATCGTAAATGTTTGAGTTGTTGTCTGCACACTACACATGTATGCCAACGTGTTCTATTGAGACTATATCATGCCCCTGCGCCACACACATGATAAGGCTGGATTTAGGGAGTCCTTTTGCTTTTTCCTCGGCTTTCTCCTCTCCTTGTGCTCTCATTGACTGGAGCGCAACACCGCACTCACTGCAAATCATAACCGGGTCATGACACTTTTCACACTACAGGATTTCAACTCTCTGACAGGTCCAGATATTTAACATGATAAATATTCATTTTAACCCTGCGAGCGATCTGCGAGCCGGTCGGGTCGCATCTCTGAACAATTCACACATAGCGATCTAAAGCCGATTTTTGAGCCTCGAGTGAACACCGATTTGCCTCCGAGCTGATGTTTTTCTTGGCGACTTCCAAAACCTGTCGCGAGCAGAAAATCAGGGCTACAGTCATGTAGTGTGAACTCTGCATTATGTGCACATCACAGACATTCCGGTGCTGCACTTCAACACATCCGAGTTCCGTCTTTTGCGTTCTCTCAACATTGTGTTGTCAGTGAACATTTAGAGAATAAATTTTTGATATTTGTAAATCCAAAAATCAATTTTTGTCCTCCCACCCCTATTTCCAACACTGGTAGCATCGCATGATAGGTATTACTACCTATCTAACTACCTAATGCCATAGATTTCATACATGCCATAGAAGAACCACTTCTGGTTTAAAGAACCATGTTCGTAAAGAAAAGCCTTCACTTGATTTAGAGGATGTTTACCATTTTAATGGTTCTTCACACTCATATGCCTCTTTTATAAACACTCTTCACTATGAAACCAAAAGGCCAAACGCTCAGTAAACCATTTGTAGCACCCTTTATTTTTAAGAGTGTAGAGAGAGGGAATTGGAAAGTACTAAATTGGGGAATCCAAAGGGAGAAGGGTATAAAAAGGTAGAGCATGATTTCTCCTGGGAAAGTGAATGTACTGAACCACCAAGGCATAAAATTGGACAAAGATTTTTAGAAAATTGTACTTTTAGATTGTTTGTACCTTGGGGAACTAAAATGTTTTTTCTTGGTTGAGACGCGAGGAAGCTTTGGAGAACTTGTGGGACTGTGCAGGGAAATGTGTGGAGAAGAAAAATCCAACCACTGTGAGATTTCTGTGGACGGCAGTGAAGAATGTGTGGAAGCAGTTTGCCAGTTTAAAAAAAACATTGCAAAAATTCAGCAGTAAGTGTTTCTGCCTGTAAACCACGAGCATATGAATAAACACGTGTATACATATATAATAATATATACTGTATATATAAATATACAGTAGCCAGAATGTCTTTGTCAGTGAATTTAGTGAGGTATTGTTTAGAAGAGCACAGGTTTAGTTCCTGACTTCTCTCTGAACTCTAGGAATGATTTTATTCAATTTCCACCAGCAGCTCAACAAAACTCAGTGAAGGACTGGTTACATAAACTAGTTATTGGGTGGAAGCTGTAAATCCTGAGCTTCCGTGAGGGGAACTTATTAATATAAAGAATTCAGATAAATAACGTTACATATCAGGATTGTTAGAACATGCCTAAGACTTCTGCTCAGTATTATGTAAAATATCTTAAGTTATGAGGATTGAGCAAACTTACCGAAAAACAGCATCTATTTTAATTTCATTAGCCTGGTATTTCTATGACTTGCTTAAAATTTCCTTTCCAGATGCCACAAAATGCGCTCACAATTCACTGTTCCCCACCACAAAATGCCACAGAGATTGGCGTCTCCCACAGAGTTGGAAAAAGAAGTCATAAGAAGTCATTTTTCTGTCATAACCTCTCCTTCACACCACCATCTCCTCCCATACACACACACCCACACCAGATGAGCTCGCCTTGCCCTTCTCAGGTCCTGAGAAGTCTGTTTGGGCAGAGTTGTTGCAGATTAAGCCAAGTGCCTATCAGCGCTGGGCTGGGTGTGGGTTTTCTGGATTGAGTTTGTGGAAGAAAAGATAACAGCATCTGTGGCCAGGAGGGTCTGACCGGCAGCCCCCTCGTACGTGCCTTGTTTAAATTCATTGTTTGGCTGAGGGGATCGGTAGCTTAGCTTTGTTCAGAATGCAGAGTTTTTGGCCACGAGCTGTAAGAGAGACTTTTATAAGCAGTAGTTTGCTCAAAACGAAAATTCTAGCTTAGGCCGTTAGACTCATTGCTAATGAGTAGAAGAAGCTGCTGAATTAGCATCCTGCAAACTGCAGCTCTGAATCATCACACCATGTCAGACCATGTCAGCTTGTTAAATCAAATCCACTCACTGATGTGGTTTGACATACTTTAGAAAGGTACAATTCTTAGCTAAAAACAGTAGACTAGCAGAGGCCATCTGGAGGCCAATTTTGCCTCCTCCAGAATATACTAAATAATGTGAAAAGACTTTTACAGAAGTGTGTGATTATCACTTTATGGAAAATAAGCTTCCTTTACTTGTTAGCGACATTAGCCATCTGGATCCAGTCCTAACTCTTGCCTTGACTTCTGAAGAAAGTCTTAAGAACCAAACTCCAGACACCAATCTTGGCTTATTTACAGCCTTTGGGCTTTGTCTGTGTGTGTATGTGTGGGGAGGGGTGATGTAAATTGATGAGATGAACTCTTGCTTTATGGCAGGAAGCCAGACATCCTGGCTTGATCATACTTAATCATAAGAAACAGAGGAGGCCATAGAGTAATGGATAGCAGTTGTCCATAACCTATAGATTCTGAAGTCACATATATTATTTAGCATATGTTTATAGAAATGCTGCCCAGCAGTTTGTAAAGCATCCCGGGAGCTGTTTTTCTATGCACGTCTTAACCGCCACCCAATCCAGCTGGGTGCGGAGTGGAAGGGGAACAGTGTGAAAACAGAAGGGAGTAAGTGCTGGAACTGCAGAGGTTGCTTAAGCTCGGTTTACTAAGCTTTTGAAAAATATTGATGTAGTGAGGTGGAGGAGGAACGCAGTATGGGATTTCAAACAGTTGAGAGGGAGGAGATTTAGTCATTTAATTCTTATGCTGGAATGATTACAATAATACTGCTGGATACAGCTGATATTGATCTTCAGCTCAACCATTGAGGTATTGC
The DNA here is from genome assembly GCF_030463535.1 of Salminus brasiliensis. Lineage (NCBI taxonomy): Eukaryota > Metazoa > Chordata > Actinopteri > Characiformes > Bryconidae > Salminus > Salminus brasiliensis. Next base: position 13,491,351 of record NC_132898.1, on the reverse strand, counting down.
AATGGAAAGGCCAGTTCATTTGCTTCTCTATTTCTATTCTATTGTTATTTTGTTATTCTGTTCTGTTGCTTTTATTTTCTGTTTCTATTCTATATTCTTTTTTGTTTGTTTTTATTGTATTTATCATTCGACATCCCTTTTTCTTTTCTGTTTCTTTTCTATTGTATTTCTATTATATTCAGGGTTTTTTCTATTATCTATACACTGAAGACATTTGGGTTTGAGATTAAAAGATGAATATTATGATAGACAGATTCAAATTTCATGTAGATGTGTTAGACAGCTTTGAAATTGGCACCTTTTGTTCAAACCTACCACAAGTGAGCAAAACTATTGGTACATGTGACTGACAGGTGTCATGTGAATTTAACTAGGCCCTGTTAAATTCACTGCTTCAATAATTAACATCTCTGAATGTCTACTCCTGGTTTGAATCCAGGGTTTCGCTTGTGAAGACTACATTTGTGGATAAAAATGATAAACTAACATGAAGACCAGCCAGTTGTCTACAGGGCAAAGGAAGGCCATGTTTAAGCAGTGGAAATAGGGGGAAATCAATCAGAGCTATTGTACGAGCTCTGGGGATAACCAGTACAACAACAATCTGGGATGTTCTGAAAAGAAAAACAAAAAAAAAAACAAGACAAAGAATAACCTGGACCAAAGTGGTGGAAATGTCCATGTCTGGAGACAGAAAGGATGTGTTCATGATCCAAAACATATAAGCTCATCAGTCAAGCATGGTGGAGGTAGTGTCATGGGTTGGGCTTGCATGGCTTCTTTCTGACATGAGCTCACAAATCTTTGTTTATGGTGGAATGTGATTGTGGCAGCAGGATGAATTCAGAACTCGCCAGAAACATTACCAGGCTGAAGTGACTCAAATCCGATTTTTTCAGGGCTGTGTGGAGACGTCCAATCTTCTCTTTTTAAATCAGATTAATCAGATACGTTTTTTTAAGTAATTTTCATCATGTGGTCTTTTCAGGGACAGATTTATTTACATTATAGACAGATACGAGTCATTTACACTTATTAATGTGAACTGTCAAGAAAGCCAGGTCCGATCTGAACAAAAAAAACCTGAATTGATTAATGAGGCTTGTAATGTAAACACAGCCAGTGTGTGCCAGTTTATAGAGAAATGCATCCAATGTAAGGAAAAGAACTTCATACTGTAGCGAGACATTCACGCAAAAACACACTTCCAGCACAACAAATCAATTTAGCTATGTTCAGACTGCAGGTCAATTGGATTTGTTCCTCAAATCAGATCTGTTGCAAGGGATCAGATCGGATTTGCGTGTCCGGATATCACAATATATCCGGACACTATCTACATGGGTTGCTGTGGTAATGATGTATGCTCTAACAACGCAGAAGAACATTTCAAATCTGATTTAAATGACCACGCTCTGGCCAATCCAGACTGAGACACATCTGTACAAATCCTGTCTTCAAATGTGGTTGGGATCCAATTAGTAAAAATAGAATTTCATGTGGTTTTTGCCTGTCCAGACTATCAAAAATCAATCTGGATATAATCTAGATATTCCAAAACTCTAATTTGGGCTGGCAGTCTAAACATAACCTTTGTCAGGGGAATCTGGACGGTTTAAGACCGACCAAGTCAATCACCAGTCCTTAACCCAGCTGAGCTTAAATTTCACCCCCAAAAACAAACAACAGAAAAGGCTACTGTTTAAGCCTGGAAAGCCTGCAAGCTAGGGATATGCAACCAAACGTAAAATGTTAATTACTTTCTTTTACTTTAAGACCATCTGTTCCTGCACTTTTGCTCATCTAAAGGTAAAGGTGCATGTATTTGTCACTGTACTATGTACAGCAAAATGTGTCCTCCACATTTTACCCATCGGTGGTAGTAACCACACACACACACACATTAGTGAACTAGTAGGCACACACACCCATAGCGGTGGGCAGCCAACTCCAGCTCCCAGGGAGCAGAGAGGGTGAAGGGCCTTGCTCTAGGGCCCAACAGTGGCAGCTTGCCGAGCCCGGGTATCAAACCCACAACCCTGTCATCAATAGCCTGGAGCTCTAACCGCTGAGACACCACTGCCCAAGATGTAAATCTAGATGTAAATATCAGGACATCAATTAAAGTCTGATCTATTGTCTCATTTTCATCTTCTGATCCCAACGGCCTTGCAGTTTGAAAGTTGTTCGTTCCACCACTTTGGTCCAGGACAGACAAAAGCCTGGATGCTTGTCTTCCGTGGATCTTAAGGGATGGGAGGTCAAGCCGAGCCGTACTTGAAGCTCAAAGGACTCTGATCTGGACTCTGATGGTACTGATCTGCATTTGATTGATTGATGATTTTTGTTATTTATGTTTATGTGAGAAGATGGCCCCCCCTTGCAACCCCCCCCCCCCCTCTTCTTTCTCGAATCGAGCCCTGTGTGCATGTAAACAACCAAAGTGAAGGGCAAAACACCAACAGATGTTTTATTAAATGCCTGAGGGTGGGCAGGAATCACTGCCTGCTGTCTCTACTATCAAGTGACAGTGACCCTAGAGCGGAAAACATGAAGGGGGCGTGGCTAACTCGATAACACCGCCCACTTGTCTGAGGAGACCAATAGTCGTGACCGAAAGTCTAAACCCTTCCCCCTGTTCTAAATGAAACCACACAGGAATGCACGCTCGCTCTCTTTCTCACACACACACACACACACACGTACACGCGCCCTTTCTTTTACACACACACACACACACACACACACACACGTACACGCGCCCTTTCTTTTACACACACACACACAACTCAAGTTGATCAAGTCTGTCTTCTTCCTGTTTGCGCGAGCGCCTGGGCTTCAACAACAATGCTAAACGTAGAAGCTAAACCAGGGAGTCCAGCAACAGTGTCTAATGGGCCTGAAACAGGGAGCTAAACACAGAAAACGGGCGAAAACAAGGACCTAAATAAAAAGTTCAAACTCTGAGCTAAAACACAAGCGAGAACGGTCATCGTTACTGGACGAGAAAAGCCACTGCAGGTCGAGTAGCTCTCCTCGCACATGTGCAGCGCTTCTCCTGCGGTATTTAACCCCCTAAAGGAGCTGACAGACAGTTTTTCGTGGACTCCTGGAGGGCAAGAGGTGGGGGAGGTGAAGGAACCCCCTCCCCACACACACACACACACACACGCTGACCAGAGTGTTTCCTCTGGTTCACTGGAACTGATATGACACACACGGACTCAATCTAATGGATCCTAGGAGAGACCCTGCTTTCAGGATATCCCCATAGACTGCTGAAGACACACACACACACACACACACGTTAAGTCACCCTCACGCAGACTAAGCTGAAGGCTTACTGTTGGTATGGAAGCTCTGAGGGAGTCTTTTCTCCATTTAACCTTCCAGATGTCGTCCTACAAGCGGGCTACGTTAGACGAGGAGGACCTGATTGACACCACCTCAGATGGAGTGTATCACGCCTCAACGGTGCAGGTAAGAGGTTACCTGTTTCTTTTATTGAAGCTTGTTGGGATCCTTGAAGTCGACCGGCCAAGAGTGTGAAAGCAAAGTAGTATTTGTTTATTATTATTATTGATAATAATAATGGCCTATTGTTTGGTGTGTACTGTACATTATTCACTGTACGACTGGGAAGCTAACATGGTAGCCTACCCCCACATTCAAGTGAAAAGTCCTCACTGGAGTTAAATAGTGAGTAATAATGTCCTTGCTTATCTTAGTAGCAATAGTTCCCGTAGTGGATTTGCCTTGTCCCGTAAGCATTACACTTAAAAATCCATTAATAGCCACACACACATTTCCTGATGTGGCTTTAAACATCAGCTTCAGATTAGAAGCACGCAGTTATTTCTTTTTATACCTCCTACTGTTGGCTTTTCCTTATTTTAGTTACATTATTTTATACAGACCTTTATTGTAAGTCCTTTCCTTGGTCCCTGCTATCAGGCAGTGACTCAGTGAAGTATAAATAAAAACCTGTAGCATAAAAAAGGCCTGTTGTTCAATGAATTACTCTAATAAACAGCTTAATTACTCGCTTGACAGACTGAACACACACACACATCTTTTCAACACAAAGCCGTAATGACGTGATTCCTTTATCTGCTTTATTGCGTGTAGTGATATCCACAACCCCTGACCTAATCTGATCTCCTAATAAGGAATCAATGTGTTTTAATTTCCAGGAATTGAAATCGCGTCTGGGTCAGTGAGAATAAGAGTGGTACAAAAACATAAACAAAAACTCCACAAATGGACTAGACAAATGTGGCATGTTTTCAAAATGTGAAACAAATGGATTTAATCTTATTACTCTTATCATGCAAATGTTAAAAATTAATTTTACATTTTACTGTGAAGTTATAATTTGGGAGATAAGATACAGCACCAGCAGCAATGGTATATAATACACTCCCTAAAAATAAGGGTTCTATAATCAGTGTTACGAATTCCAGAAAGAACTTTTTTTTTTTTTTAACTAAGCTGAGAGGCTGAGGCCTTGAATTGGTAAATAACCATTATATTGACTTCTTAAAAACAAACAAACAAAAAAGGCTCTTTATACTCACACATCTCTGTGATGATTTATAATAATGGATTTCCACAATTTCACATGGTTCCTGGGCAAAATGATGTATTGATATTAACAGACCTTTTCATGCAAGTCTGAGATGTTGGAAAGCTACAAAGACTTTGCTGAAGTGAAGTTCTGGTGTGGTGGTACAGTGTCCATAATAAGTGCCCCCTCAACAACAGATACTGGGGACACTGACTGATCCTAACATCGCACAAAGCTACTATGGAATATTTTTGCTGACGTCAGTATTTAGGGCATATCTGAATATTGGGGAGGACGTGTCCCTTCCTGTATATATTGTGATGATGACCTTGGTTTACTGGGTGTTTTCAGCTGGTAGGGCAGGTAACTTCACTTCAGTAAGCCAGATGCCACTATAGATTGTAGATGAAGATAATCAATATTTTTCACTTTACCGGACAGTGGTGTGTGTGTGTGTGTATGTGTGTGTATGTGTGTGTGTATATATATATATATATATATATATATATATATATATATATATATATATATATATATATATATATATGTATGTTAAAATGCAATGCTTTTGTTTTGGTTGTGAAAATAAATGTATGATAAGGCATCACATTTGATTTAAGAAAACATGTGAAGCATATCTACACAGGATATGTGCTTGAGGTCCCTGTAAAATCAAACAGACCTTTGCATAAACAACGATAAGGAAATCTTTCCTCTTTCCAAAGCTTTAATGAATGCATGTCTTGTTCTGCCCCTAGACTGAACCTGACCTGGATTTGAATTTGCTTTGTGATATTAAAGTTGCATTATCTCTACATAAATTCCTAATTCATAATAAACATAAATAAACTTTTGGAAATAACTGCGTTGATGTAATACGAAATATATACACCTGCTCATCCAGCGTTTTGGTGTTAAGAGTATTGATAGGAAGTTTGTCCTCTCTTTGCTGTTATAACAACCTCTTCTCTTATGGGAAGATTGACGGGCATTGGTGTGAGGATTTGAATGCATTCAGCCACATAAGCGCGAGCGAGGTCAGGTACAAATTGGATGTTGAATGGTTAGTTCTGGAGCTCCGTTACTTCAGAGAAGTCTAGTGCTGGGAGGGCTTTTATACCCATACCCCACTGGGCATGGTGAGCTTAGGCTTATGTACAGCTGCTCCAGAGTGTCCTTTTCACTGGCAGTGCCTTTCTATGCCTATACAGGCTTCCAGAGCCTTTCAGCATAATTCATTTCACATTGAACGAATAAGCAACTGCATGATTTTAATGTTTGCATGCCTGCTTTATTTTGAGGCTTTTAGGTTGAGCGCAAACATCTGTGCAAGTCCGATTGAATTACTGCGATCTTTCTTCTCCTGCTCTTTTCCCCATTCTTGCCTCTGCATTGATCCCCTCCAGTGAAAACCTGAGCCTCGTTATCCCGCTAGCCGTTCCTTAAATATTTTCTCAGGTTCATTCGAGGTATTAAGTGTTCCGAAACGTCTCTGAATTTACCCTCTCTGCGAGCGCACGGACCTAGAAATTACCCAGAGGCTCCTGGAACAGCACATACTTGAACATTGGGGCTGACTTTTAAAGTGACTTTTTCACCTTTGCGGGCTCACAGAGAGCTAAGCCTAGGAAATAGCTCTGTCCTTTACAAATTAAAGGTCATTTATCTGAATTTGCCCCTGGTGCGCCTACAAAGCAGAGTGGCTCATTTAAAGAGTAAGTCCTTAATCCTCTCTAAATTAGTATTACATTACATTAACATTACGCCAAGTTATGCCTGTATGCACTCCATTCTCTTATATCCTCTGTGCCTTGACCCAGCACTTTGTACAGCTTACTGAATCATTTCTCGCTCTTGGCTCTTGGAGAAATGGAGAATTTCTTTGAAAAGTGCAGGATCTTATATTTGCATCCAGTGGCTTTCAACCTATGGGCCATGACCCCCCCAGTGCGCCACAATGCTACTGCTGGGGGATTGTTGGCTAAACATTTTCGGTATTATGTACATTACTTACAAAAATAATACATTATATTTAGGTCTAGCTTGCTGATTGGTCTGGCATAGTACAGTCACATTACAGACAAAGCCAGTTACGTTTCTGTCTTATTGTGAGTTTTACCCATCATGGATGAAAGGTAAATGACAGGGTCTTTCCCAATGATCGTAAAACTGGAACATCTACAAGTAAATGGGCAACCATAACTCTAACAGAGAAAACTGAGAAAATCAAGCATAAACTGAAAACGAAGGAAATACAACAGTGAGTACATAGTGCTAGGCTTCATGCGTACTGCAACAGTGTTGTGTGTTTACAGGTCTTGTTGTATTATTAGCCAAGCTAATTAAGTAACCATTGCAAGTCTGAGTGCTTCTAAGAAGGACAGCCTTATTGGCCTACCTTGTGACCGTGCAAGTTCTTGGCACACTTGGCTTCCTGTTAGGTCCGAGTATCCAGATCTTTAGGACAAGGCAGTAGGATTTCTGATGCTGTTTCCCGCTACTTTGTAAAACTGGATTTGTTATGTTGGTGGTACTCAAGACCAAATATAGGAATAGGCTTCTTGTTGAGCCAGACTTCCGTTTGCTAATTTCTGTGCTTCAGCCTGAAATCCAGCGCTTGGTATTTGGCAGCTTTATCAACATCATCAGCTTTGTAGTGTTTAATTTGGTAAATTATTATATACAAGTTTCTGTAGAGTAAATAACAGGGAGCCCTACCTTGTTTACACTCTGAGATTCCAGTTCCTTCTCCCTGCGGCGGTGCTATGGGTGGATGTAATTGAAGGCCATGTTAATCCAACCCAGTGTAATGGTTAACCATGAGGTTTCACTCATAACAAACCAAAATCCTTGGAGAATACACACTGATCCCCACTGAAAGAGTCATTTTCAGTCGACCATTCTGAAGACTCTGGGGCCTGATAACAGTATAACAGTATACTAAGATAGACGATGGATAGATCAGCCCAGACATGTTTGGCAAAGTTCACTTCGTTAGTATTGCACTGGAGCTACATGGCTAGTGTAGCTAACCAGCTAATGGAAGCTTATACTCCTCCAATTAGCATTGTGCACTGCACACCCTTAAGTCAGCTGCATCAAATTGTTAAATCTTGCTCTTGAAGACAAGCAGTATGCATGTCCAACGTATGGCCTATGACCTATGAATATATTTCCAATGTATTTGATCATTTCTCTGAGGTAAACTAGGAGCCCCTTTTTTTTTGCATAAACTTTAAACTAAAAGCTAACTAATGAGCTAAAGCTATCCCTACTCCTGGTGTTAATCTGTCGTCTATATCTAGGCTTGTCTGTTCACCCAGTTCCTGGAAAGCACACTCAGCTGTAAAGTGAATCTTGCCTTTTTTACATTTACGATGTTTAGCTGACACTCTTATCCAGGGTGACTTACAAGGTTACCTCGTATTACAGAGGTGGGACAATGTGGTGCTAGGAGTCTTGAAGCCACTTATTATATTATGCATAGTCACTCAGACGAGGAATCAAAGTGTAGTAGTTTACTTTTAGGTAGTAGTGTAATCCAGTGGATTTGCATATTTCTTACTTGCTCCATTTATTTCGTAATATTGAGTTCATTGATGAGTTATTTACCTCTATGCCAACATAGCAAATAGGTGTGTAAGCAAATGTTGTAATATTATATTTTGCAATACTGTATTACCGTAAGACACCGTATTGGTTTTTAAGAAATAGGTTACACAGAGACATTAGTGGCAGCCCGTGATTCATTTAGTGTTGTGTTTAACCCTCAACCACTAAATAGCTTTAGCGCAGTCCACTGGTATGATTTGATAAAAATTCTGCTTTTCTTTTACTCAGATTTTAAGAATATGATGGCGTTATTGTTTATTTATTTTTATATTTAATACAATATAGCACCCCCTGCCAAATATCGAGTAAACCCTCTTTGTGCCGTCACAACAGATCTGACCAATAGAGCAGCAAACGTTAGCAGCAGATCCATTATGTCCTGTACATTGTGATCCATAGATGCACCACCTCACATCAGTGAGCATAAATGAGCCTTACGTGCTCATGAACCTGTCACCGGTTCACCGGTCATCCTTTCTTGGAGCACTTTTGGTAGGTACTGACCACAGCATTCCAGAACATCCTACAAGACCTGCCTGATGTTTTGGAGATGTTCTGACCCAGACAGAATCACAATTTGGTTCTTTTTAAAGTGGCTCAGATTCCTATGCCTGCCCAGTGTTCCTGCTTTTGACATCTTCACCTTCAAGAATGGACTCTTCACTTGCTGCCTATTACATCCATCCCTTGACTGATACCAGTGTGGATGAAGATCATCAGTGTTTTTCACTTCACCTGTCAGTGATGCTAATGGCTGACTGGGGTATATATCTCAGTATGTTTAACCACATCTTCTCTATCGTGATGTGTATTGTACCGTTCTTGCCAATACACAGCCCTAATAACAAAGATGGATCATTTTCTCAGGATCTCAAGAAAACAAAATGATTTTGAGAAATCAAATCAACGTTTTCCTGTGATGTGAGGTCATCTGTTTTACTCTCAAAATTTGATAATGACTTACCTGAGTAACTCAAGATCTCAAAAAACATATAGCAGACTGTGCTCATTTACAATTGTCAGATCAGGTCAGGTCTGAATAGAAGATTTTAGGAAGATTTTAGGTAGAGTATCATATTTTGATCCAAACTTTGTTGGATGTTTAAATTAGCACTTAAAACTTCTAATTATTTCTTGTTTGAATTTCACCATTTTGAGCTGTCTTTAATTTACCATCTACATGAACATCTACTGATGCTTCCAGGAACATCACTAATGACACGAATGAGGTGTCCAGAAGCACTAATTAATCCAAACGTTCCACTGCTGCAACAAATAATAAAATCAATGTTTTATGAGACACCCTCTGGCGCTGACCCCTAGGCCACCAAACTATAATTAATCTAGTAAGTAATGAGAATGTCACACGATTGTTATGATCTAAAGAGTTTGAGTGATTTAAGTCCTGTCCTGAATGTGCCATGTCAGTCATTTTTACAGACTGCACACACCTGTGTCAATGAAAAATTATGGCGTTTTTTTACTCTCTGTAAAATAAGCTATAGAAATGACCCAATTAGTCCTGTGTGAATCGACATTTGTGTAATATTAAGGCACTCAAGGAGGCATTGGCTCATACACCTCAGACACACCTCTGTGGCAATTTAGGCGCAAAACTCAAATCCAGAAGATGAGCCAAAGGACTTCTCAGGGGCGCGGCACTGCAGACAGCTTTCGTTGACTGATTATGTAGCGTAGCCTATAGCCATATACATTTTTTTTTAAAACAAATTTCACGATTACTATTATTATGTGGGTTGTAAGATTGGTTATCATCCTGCTATACTTTATCAGTGTTCACAGATTTTTTGGAGGTGATAGTTGTGCTCCATCTCAGCTGAGATTTCGTACCCCTTCCAAATCGTCTTGTAGTATAATGACATTAGTCCACCTCCCCGCGTAAAAAACTAATCCTGTCTGAACAGGGCGATGTACGAGAGCTAGTCTGACTGTGTGTTTCCCAAGATCCGAAGCTGTTTGTCCTATGATGTGCTAAAAGGTACAACATACCAAATAGATGTTGTTGTTTTTTTCATTTTATTTATTCTATATTTTCTATTATTTATTTTCATTTATTTATTTATTTATTTTAACATGCAAGATATCCCGCTGCATCCCCCACACTCAATGTCAAATGTAGGAAGTATTTACAGCTCATAGTATACAACCGATTGTATGATAAATCTGTCAGTAAATGAACAACTTGCCTTTACCGTCAGTGAGGGCTGTTACTGTGGTAACTTGGTTGAAATTACTATGTAAAAACGTTTGTTACAAAAGTGCAATAAGGGAGTTTGTGTGTATGACCCCTTATTCTGACCAGGTGTAAAAAGAAATCTGTGTGTTTCAGGTGGCGCTGCAGCGTAGCCCCGGCCCCCGGTGTTGGACCAAGCGGAGTCATGCTGAGAAGAAGCTGGTGTTAGTGGTGTGTGTTCTCTCACTGGCTTTATTCATCTGCATCCTCACACTGGGCCTGCATTATAATGAAAGTGAGTGACTCAACTACTACTGGGTTTATGCACACCTTGGTCAGAAATGCACTACAGATGCTGTGTTAATAAAAGTATACAGCATATCTATTATGTCTTGCTGTGAAAAACAGATTGGTCTTATTTCAGTGGTCTTATTTATTTGGACACAGATATTAGGTATTACATATTCCGGTTGGAAGCAACATAGAGTGTTTGCATTTTGCATTTTTAGCATATTGTTACAATTAACACCACCTATGGGGTAAACTGTAGGATTTGCGCTAACTACAATACATACTGTATGAAAAGGTATTGGGACACCTGCTCACTCACTGTTTCTTCTACAATCAAGGGTATTAAATATAGTTAATTCTGCTTTTGTTGGAGTGAATGTCTCTACTGTCTAGTGAAGGCTTTTTACTAGATTGTGGAGCATTGCTGTGAGGATTTGATTGCATTTGGCGACATGCACGATAACCCAGAACTTTTCTGGACATTAAACCCAAATAAGCTGTATGTGTGAACTGTCCGCATCATTTGTACTGGACATTATCCCTAGTACAAGGTCCAGGTAATATCCCAGTAAATGAATAGAGCAGGTAGTCGTGCCGTATGCCATGCACTCGGTACACTGATTCTCCAGTTCAAATTTAAAAACGACTTTAGTGATGTCAGGATGTTGGACGGTCACGACCCCACCTCAACCTCAACTCGCCAACTCTTCCTAAAGGTATCGAAATGAGCCCCATCATTCACAGGTCTACTGATCCACACACCTAAAACCCCTCTAGCCCACGCCTGGCATTAGGCATGGTCACAAAAAGTTCATGTTTATCTGCTGCAGAGAGTCCTGTGCTATTGGCAGTGCTTCTCTACAAGGACTAGACAAGCCGAGGAAGCTCCAAGAATATCTGCCTGCAGCACCCACATTTAACCAGTGCTGTAAAATATGGGAAGCATTTATTCACACTGTTAAAATTGATCCTTGAGGAACTTTTGTAGGTTATTCCATTTCAGACTATGGAGGAACCTCTTAAGGTGCTTTGAGGAACCCTGAAGAAAAGATTTTAAGAAGAAAAGGTTGTGAAGGTTCCTCCACAGTTTCAAACGTAAGACCCTCCAAAGGTTCAATCATAGAGCACTTCTGTTGGTCCTTTCAGCATGAAACTTGGACACCAAATATCAGTACATTAGCTACTAGTATACCAGCGATGAACAACTGTGGTAACAGTTTAAAATTAAAACTGTACTTTGTAAAAATGTTTGTTACATTTAATGTACAATGAGCACGTTTAGTGGCAGAATGTACTCATTAGAAGGGCTGTCCACACTAGTGTATCAGTCATCCTGGGCTGTCTAGTAGTCTAGGTTACTTTCATATTTAATGATAGTGTAGGTCATGCATCAGAACCTAACATGGTTATTATTACTAGGTGTGTCCTGTGGTGATATGAGCTGTGTTTTGATACTGGAATCGAACAATCATTCGTTCAAGGAAGTCATCCATATCACACTTGGAACCTATTTTTTTAAGCTAAGTGAGTTTGAAGATAGAATCCGGAGCTTATTTAACAGTCATTGGCCTTTTGCTTTTGTTTTTTGAAGGCTTAAAAACTTGTTTCCCTTTATGGGAGAGGAACGTGAATGCCACTTCCTCCTATTCAACCTCCTGCAGCCGGCCTTGCATGACACATCACTGAACTGGCTCAAAAATGTGCCCAAGCCAGACTGCTTACCCCTCCTTTCCTTCGCCACTGTAATTTTTTTGTAGTGGTCCAAGCACCAAGGTGCTGGATCCCTGTTGTTTTTGTTCCAATTTTTTTCTTCCTTTCTCTCTGTTTTGTTAACTCTCTAGATTAAGCGGATGGATGGAGGATGCATAAGGCCCACAGTTTAAAAGCTCGCTGTGGCAGCTTTGTTCCTTCTCTTTCAGTTCTTGCTCTGAGAAAAACAAGACCTTTTGACTGCAGATATTTTCAATATCAAACCTAACATTAACATAACCTCTCATAATGGACCAGTGCCCAGACAGAAAAGTTCTGCTTCACAGATCATAAAAACATGATGGACCGAGAATGACCTTGTCTTTTGAGCGTCTTCTCCAGCTCAGCGGACAAACGCAATCACGCGGAAAAGAATGGCTCAGTAACAGTTTGCGCTAGGGCTGTTACCTAAAAGGATCTGTCTGAGCATTAAATAGCACAGTAACTCAAGGCGAAGAAGCTAAGAGGTGATAAATGGGGCTCAGTCTAGCAGCAGAAAAATCCTGAATCTGTAGTACTGGATGTTTTACCTTTCTTAACCATGAAAAAGCACAATCAGTTCAGGAAGGTTTAGAGTTCCACCTCGAAAATATAGGCATTTTCGGTGGTCAGCCATAACATTAGTACCTAATAACAGTAGTTGAAGTGATCAAGGGGTGGGATATACATATTAGGCAGCAACTGAACAGGGAATGTCAGTTCTTGAAGGTGATTTGTTGAAAGCAGGAAATACAGGCAAGAATAAGACCAAATTGTGATTGGCTAATTTCTTAAGTCAGAACATCATCATCAGAACACCAGGCAGGTCTTGTGGGGTTTGTCTGGTATGCAGTGGTCAGTACCTATTAAAAGTGCTCCAAGAACGGACAACCAGTGAACCGGCGATAGGCTAATGGGCACCTAAGGCTCACTGATGCGATCCATGGAGGCCTCACCTCACAGCTCACAGGACTTACAGCATCTGCTGCTAACGACTTGATGCCAGATACCACAGGACGCCTTCAGAGGTCTTGTGGAGTCCGTGCCTGTGTTGGTCGGCACAGGAGGACCTAGACAATATTAGGCAGGTGATCTAGTGTTCTGGCTAATCAGTGTATGTATAGTGGCTTGTGTTCTACCTATATGGGAATGTGCTCTCATAATATGAACACTGAGTTTCCTGCTGCTCGTGACAAAAAGCCAAGTTGAATGCACCAGTGAACACTTTGGACTTTTTGTTTATGTTGGGTAAAATATCATGGCTGAAATCCAATAGCACTATAAATTATGAAGTAGGGCTTGCAAATGTGGGGCCATATTGTGATTATAATTGCTTCTTCATGAGCTTGTGTTACGCAGTGTGAGAAATTAAAAACACACTGATGGAGCCTTGATTTGATGTGATTAAACCTTGCTGTTTTATTATTGATGGAGGACAAAAACTGTAATGTATGTCATTTACTAAATTTTCAGGTGCTTCAGATTGGCCTGAAAAACAGTTCAAAATGCATAAAACCTAAAGAAACATGGGTTATACTTTCTTTGTGGATATGTGCTTCCTGTCTGCTTAATTGAAATGTAATCGGATACAAATTGGAATAAATTGCATTGAAATCTTTTCACATTGACTTCCATTAAACATTAACCCCTTAAACAGCCTATGGCCCGCTGAAGTCCCTGTAGTTACTGAATAATCTCCCTTAGTATGTAATAAGCCTTGGTGTGTTAAATGATTAAGAAGGTTCTCAGTTTTTAATCATTCATGGCCTCAGTAAATATACTAGCAGAGCTGACTAACTGATGGATCCACATGGCTACAAGTTCAGGCAGATTGTAAGAAAAGATGTTTCAGTAAAGGATTCAGACACAGCCAGTCATCAACGGTGTGTCCAGTGGAGTTTGGCCTAAACAGTGCCTTCTTGAGCTCCACAACCAGGGGTGTCGTATGGTGGGGGTGTCGGGAAGATTCTGGGCCTGTGGCTGACGGGGGCCCTAAAAAAAATCAATTAATATGTTGGGGCCAGGTGTAATATTTCATAACCCCTGGCATCTCCCCTGTCCATCTATACAAACTTGTCTGAATACACAATAGAATATTCTGTTACACAAAAGAATAGAACTTTATTCACTCAGGCTGTTTCTGGACTGAATAGATAGTGTTTTCTGACAGGTAAGGTTGGGTCAAAAAACACAAACCAAAACAATTGCAGTTTTACACTCCTTGGCCTCCAACTAAAACCCATTGATTTTCCTCTAATGGTGGACTTGTAGGTCAGGGCATTTCATCAAAAAAATTGCAAAATCAACATTTGGAACCTCTAATCAATGTAATATAATCAGTGTTAATGTTACAGTGTTTCAGGTTCATGAATTCTTACCTTCATGTACCCAACATTCATTATTCAACTATGATAAATACAGTTTTCCATTCTTGGGGCCCCTTTAAGGAAGTATGGGTTTCATAGCTCTATCAGTGCAGTCTTAAATATCATCTGCACAATATGGACAAAAGTATTGGGACAACTTATTATCCATTGTTTCTTCTAAAATCAAGGTTATTTTTAAGACTTTGTCCTGCTTTTGTTGGAGTAACTGCCTCTACTGTCCAGGGAAGGCTTTCCACTAGATCTTGGAGCATTGCTGTGAGGTGATGTTTACATTCAGCAACAAGATTGTTAGTGAGTTCAGGATGTTGGGTGATCATCACCCCACCTCATCCCCAAATCCCCAACTCGCCCAAAAGTATTGACTGGAGCACCATCGTTCCTATTCTATTCAGAGAGTACTTCCCTACAGGGAATAGGCAAACTGCATGTGTGCATTTGCACATCTGTTTCAGTAACTTAAAGAAGCTGAATGCATTCGTTAAAAAGGGGTGTCCACAAACATTTGGACAGGCAGTGCAATTCTGTAATGTATTTTGAAAGTATTCTGGAATATAATTTTTATTATTTATTAATTCATTAATTTTTATATATTATTAACACCCAGCACGACAGACATTGTTGGCTCTGGATGTCTCCTCCAGCTTTCCTCTGTGACTCTTTACCTCTCTCTCGATCTGGACGGTATTCTGAAAAGTTTCAGAGTCTCCTCAGAAATCATGTTTTGGCTTTCGGCTTCCTAACTTGAGAAAATCCAGATGCTTGTGTGTCCCTGTGGATGTGACCCACTGAGACAGCAGGAGAGTATTTATTACACACACTGTTTTCACCCGCTGCAGTGCTCCACACAGCTCCATTCACTGTGGTTTGCTGTGTTCCATCCAGTCCTTGAGAAATGTCTTAATGCTCAATCATTCAAAGTCAAAAGTTTAGAACATTTAGGGGATTATACCTAACATGCACTCTTAAACAATGAGGTTCTTAAGAGGTTCACTACTTCAGACAATGGTTACAAAACACTACACTTAAACAATAGTATTTTGGCAATTTCTATGAGAGAAGTCGTTGTCCAGTCTTCACCAAGCTGTATCAGTAAACACTGTTCCAGCATCGTAAACCTAGAACCACAGCATTCCCTTTACACGCCGCATGTCTAAAACTGCTGGTCTAGAACCGCATCTGGCTCTCCGGGTCTGGAGATGGATGATGTTGGAATACCGCTGCTATGAGCTCCCCCTTTCTGAACAGCTATGACTGTGCATTTGTTGACAAGCTGAGTGATACAGGGCCGGCATCTGAAGTGAGCGAAGCTTGCGGACTGAGAGGGTTGAGTAATATTACAGGAGTTTACACCAATACGACTCAGTGTTACAAGAGACTTTGGTTTGTGGTTGAAAAATGAATGAGAGTTCTTCTAATGCTCAACAAAAAGAGCCAATCAGCGGGGCTCCGGGTGGTCCAGTGGGATAAGGCGCTGTCACTATGATGCAAGGACTGAATCCTGACTCGTTCTGCTTGCCATCAGCAGCCGGAGTCAGATAGAGCACAATTGGCCTTGCTCTCAGGGGTGGTTTGATGGCACTTCCTCACCATATCACTACCAGTGTGATGTTGATCAGCTCAGGTGTCTGTTAGCTATTATATTGGAGCTGGGGATCCTTACCTAGTGATATTGCATCAGAGGCAGGTCGAATTGAGGAGGTGGCTTCACATGTCAGAGGAGCCTTCTCCTTTCTAGTGGGTTATTGCTAGTGATTGAGGGAGTTCACACAAATGGGGCTTGAGTAATTACTTTCCAAGTTGGGTAGAAAACAAGGACAAATTCTTGAATAGAATTATATAAATTATTAAAAAGACAAGAGCCTGGTATTGTATGCAAAAATGGCCGCAGTGCAGTAGCAGCATTAAGACCCAAAGTGGCAATGACCGAGACCCCCTTCTCACTATTGCAGGCAGTGGAGCTATTGCAAGTGTTTGAAGCTGGTGATCAGGTGTACCGTGATTTTCAGCACAATTCGATTACAGCGGACAATTTTAGTTACTATATGGACAAAGGAATTGGGACACCTGCTCCACAGTTCAGTGCTCGGGGGCGTTATACCTGGTACTAGGCATGTTGCCAATAGGTTCATATTTAGTCCTATAGAGTCCTATTCTATTGGCAGTGCTTTTCTACAGGGACTAGACAAGCTGTGCACATCCGTGTCCGCAATGGGTGCACATTAAAGTAGCTAAATGCATTTATTAGAAGGGGTGAAAGAATGAATAAGCAGGTGTCCCGATACTTTTGTCTATATAGTGTACATTAGTAAAGGATTGTGCATTAGTGTGCATTAATAAAGGATTATATCTAATATTTCTAGCTAGTCCAACCTGGCAGTTGTTATGAACGTAGGATGGATTAATCAGTTGAAAAGTCCTGCAGCAGTCTATATTGACCTTTGTTCAGATGATGTCAAATGAAGCAGATGTGTTTTCTAACCTATTCACAGGTAATCAAATCAGACCAGGGGAAAAGAAATTGAAAAAAAGTGAGGTTTAATGTGCAGTGTTTGTTTTCTGTGTGTTTACCAGCTCACCCGGGTGTCTGTCTGTCTGAGCCGTGTGTGAGCGTGGCTGCGGCGGTGATGGGTGCTTTGGACCGCTCAGTTGACCCCTGCAAAGACTTCTATAACTTCGCCTGCGGCGGCTGGGTAAAGAAAAACCCGCTACCTGAGGGCAAATCCCGCTGGGGTCCGTTCAGCAACCTGTGGGAGCACAACATGGCAGTCATGAAGAGTTTACTTGGTGAGTCCAATATTTCTTTCATTTTGCTCAGGATCTGCATTACTGTTCAAAAGTTTCAAATCACTTATCATATTATTATTATTATTATTATTATATTCAACAATAACTTGGAATGTAGATTTAAATAATATATACTAAATACATAATACTCAATATTACAAATTTGGGAACAACTGGAAACTGTAATGATGATGATTTATCACTTAGTTCAGAACTGAAGATGCTAGGCTAACATTGGTAACAAACAGTGGATTGAAATTGTCACCAGTCCCATCAGATCTCCTTTTTATTTGGCTCAGATAAATAATTGTGGTTCAGATTCCCAGCGACAAACCAAAAATGTACGTCTTACTTTTGATTTTACCTTATATGTTTAAATACGTGCTGTCTAGGTAAAGATTTGTTAAGGTTGTGTTTTGATTAGGGGTTGACCGATATAGTTTTTTTAATGCCCAATGCCGATATTTTGAGAGCAGGGCGACTGAGGGCTGATATGTAATGCCAATATCACAATGGTGTTTTTTTTTATTTGTTTGTTTTTAAAATAAAATATATGGAAAAAAAATCCACATTGCATACTGTAAAAAATACATCGTTATCACTGTCGGTTACATGTTGTTTTAAATGGAATTTGTATTAATTCATGAAAAATAAAAATGCATTGTTATGCTGTAGATATCACAACAAAACTGGTATTTAGGGGAGAGCAGGGTTCAGTATGTCAGAAATCATCATTTAGCTGCACTATTTTATACATAACATAACATTTTTTTGATATATTTAATGTTTAATGATTTTTGCTGAGATTTGCTGTCATTTATGATGAGAGAAATGTGTTGATATTTAGAAAAGATGATTGGAACTGAGACAAATGTTGTCAACAACAATAATATTTATAGCAGGGTGCATGAGAGTTATCGTACAAGGCTTTTTCACATTTTCACCACCTTCCCAAAACTGTCCCGAAGCATAGATTTGTATTTTGGTTTAGGTTTGTTGACCGATTTGGCTTCAACAGCTAATAGCTATGCTAACCAGTGACACCATTAAAACATAACATTCTGCTCTCATTATCTAACAAATGACTAGAGGAGACAATAGAGAAAGACAGAGAGAGAGAGAGACATGCACACAAGTGTAGAAACTATATGTTAGTTAGAAGCCCATAACGATGGTTCCCCAAATGTTGTTGGCAAGTTGATAATGTACCCGTTGCTAAATCTGCTAAAAACACCCAAATAACATTATTCCCATTTTCTCAGTAAATGACCAGAATCAATGTAATTGTGCAGACAGTAAACATTGTATATGTT
Organism: Salminus brasiliensis; assembly: GCF_030463535.1. Classification (NCBI taxonomy): domain Eukaryota; kingdom Metazoa; phylum Chordata; class Actinopteri; order Characiformes; family Bryconidae; genus Salminus; species Salminus brasiliensis. Next base: position 13,472,475 of record NC_132898.1, on the reverse strand, counting down.
ATTAAGAGTGGCCAATTAAATATAGCAAGATTTGACAGATAAAAATTAAAGTCAGTGAACTCAGGAAACATCCAGACACACACTATTTCACATCCACTGACTTCTGCCTATAGGACGGCGAAATGGACACAGGCTGGAGCTATTACATCGGCCACTCCACAGCAGCCAGACTGACCGGGCCGCCTGAAGCTGTGCCTGTAGGCCTTTTTAGATTATCGGACCCCTGAGCTCATGCTCGTTTTGAATGAAAATGGCATTAATGTGTTGAGCACTGGTTTTGATCGATTTTTGATGCAAATGAATGGGGTGAGATTGGTGGCAGATTTGTTAGCAGTGTTAGCCTAGCATGTCGTGTTGTAAACCAAAAAAGCTCACCTTAGAATATGTCTTGGCTAATTGACTGCAATCGGGGTGATGAAACTTTTTTTTTTTTTCTATTTTTTAACACCTTATCTTTCTCAAGATTGGATCAGCATTTTTGAAACATTATACTTCATACTTGATAAAAAAAAAAAAAAAAAAAAAAAAATATATATATATATATATATATATATATATATATATATATATATATATATATATATATATATATATATATATATATAAATAAAAATAAATAAATACATTTTCTGATGAAATAGAAACTGTGAATTTGTGCCGGTTTAGCATATATTCACAGGTGCTGCTCCTGGCCTCACCTGTACGCCAATTGTGTGAAAGGATAGCGCCAAGCTATCAAGTGAAAAATAGCTGAACACATTCTCTACAGGAAAATTAACATGGCATTTTTACACACTAGAGCCATATTGGCAGAATTAATATTAATATAATATTATATATATATATATATAAGCAGATTATATATATAAGCCGGGCCTGCAGTATTGACTAGCGTAGTTCTTCCACTACCCGCTTGCTACGTTACGGTTGAAGCTCCAGTACAACCTAAAGAAGCTAACTTCAGAAACATGTTCTGACTGATCAATAAGGGTTACTTTGAAACAGCACAGACTTTACCCACAGGCATAGATCAAGGAGAATACTCTAAAAGTACAGCTCCTTTACCTCTGGATCAGTTCTGCTGCACAGTGCTGCTTCAGGACAACTGCAAAACTGATCATTTTACGAAGAATTTTTTTTCCCCTCACATCCACACAGAGAGCACGAGTCAGCAGGGTTTGAGTAAAGCGGAGCTGAAAGCCCAGCGGTACTATCAGGCCTGCATGAGTGAGGCCAAAATCGAGGAGCTGGGGGCTCGGCCTTTGCAGGAGCTCATTAACCAGGTAAACAGTTCGCTTCCTCAAACACTGCATCTGCTTCATCCAGACCTGTGATTAACCCTGGTTATCATCAGTGGGAACTGGTGCAGTTGTATATGGATTGTTTTTCACTGTGGTTTTAATAAATGTTTTTTTTTTTATTTCTTTTTTTATATATTTATCAACCAAGCCTACAAGTAGCATGTTATGAACCTATGCTTATCCTAACCTTATGCTATGCTATAATATAAACTTTTGATTACCTTAAGTCTAGCAAATCCTCCACAAGAGGACTAAAATATGACCCCAGTTTCTGTTTATTTGCTGAAATTTATGTATTAATGTAGAGTTGCACCATGCGTTATCTTGCTGTTTTCTTATTTCCTGTTTACTTTAATGGCCGTGTATGAGTGAGATAATAGCTTAAAGCCCGTTGCTTCTGCCTATCAATCTTTTTATTATTTGTCTTGCACTACATTTGGGCAGAAATGCATTTCTTACATTAACTACATATTACTCCAGTGATGAAATAATTCCAAATTATGACTATAATAAGCTATAATAATAATAATATAAACTATAATAAGCTTTTTTTAGTTTTTAAGTAGCTCTATTTCAGGTAATGGGATGTTATGACCTAAAACAGAGGTACCTGTTAACACTGAGATATTTTATGTGGCACACTAAGGTGCACATTAATTTTAATAAAAGATGTATTGGATTCTAACAAGATCATTATTTAAATCGAGTGTGCGCACACACACATACACACACACACACACACACACACACAAAAAAACACCTTTTAATAATCAACAAATTAGTTGTTAGATTAATTGACTAATTGTAAAATGAATCATTAGATTAATCAATAGAAAAAAAACATTAGATGCAGTCCTACCTGTTATGTGACCAGAGGTTTCCAAACTTTTGCATAAGACATGTAGATATTGAACAAAACAACAAGAAAAAAACAAAAACACATTAAACATTAAAGCTGAGTAACCCCACTCTTATGCCAGGCAGCAATTGTTTAATTGGAGGTTTAGAATTTTGCCTTTTTTTTTTTAATTCTTTTTTATGTATTTATTATTTTTTTAATAACCCATCGGTTTTCCCCCAGACTGGAGGCTGGGCTTTGACTGGCCCCTGGGATAAAGATAATTTCCAGGAGGTTCTGCGCATCGTTTCTGCCAACTACCGAACTTCCCCTTTCTTTACTGTATTTGTCAGCACTGACTCCAAAAACTCCACCAGCAATATTATCCAGGTACGTCCAGTCCTGCTGTTGTTCAAATCCTTCTTTGTTTATTCACCTTGTCTCTGAGATCTAAACTATTAAATGAGCAGGGAGCGGTTACTCTATTTTTTTGGGGATTTTTTTTTTTTAGCAGTTCAGGTTTCAGGTTATGAGATTATTATCAGATATATAATAGCACACTTTTATGGTGTGCACCCAGATCATTTCTAGGGCTGTTTATTATTAGCTTCACCTATAGCTCATATTCAGGAGCTTGTTTTTCTTTCCTCCAGGTTGATCAGTCTGGCCTGGGATTACCCTCACGTGAATACTATCTCAACAAGACAGCCAATGAGAAGGTATGAAGAGTTTTTAAAGCAAGTGGGAAAGAAATCTGTCACAGTTTATTTTATTCTGATGGTCATAGCTTAGCAACTTGGCTGACATTTTAACACAATTATGGTTAGGTTTAGGTAATACAGTAGGTATTAAAAAGAACACAGTACTTCATATTGTATAATTTATGTGAAACATACAACGATCAGCCATAACATTAAGACCAGATGAATAGACTATCTTCATCTACAGTGGCATCTGTCAAAGGGAGGGATTTGTTAGGAAGCAATTGAACAGTCAGTTCCTGAAGCATAAAGATCTGAGCCACTTTGACAAGGATCAAATTGTGATGGCTAGGCAATCTCCAAAACGCCAGACCGGTATTGAGGGACAGTGGTCAGTATCTACCAAAAGTGCTCCAAGAAAAGACAACAGGAGGCCCCACTTCTTAACAACTACTAACAGCCTACTAATGCCTTGGTGACAGATACCTTCAGAGGTCTGATCTGTTGTGGCTACTCATTACTAGGCAGATGGTACAATTTTTTTATGGCTTATCAATGTAAAATTGGACTAAAACAATAGAATACAGTGTATTTATGGAAGTAAATACAGGTTGCCCTGAAACAAATAGCTAAACGTTCCAACGTCCAAATGTTTATGGACACTTCTTCTAATGGATGCATTCAGCCACTCTAAACTGCACCCATTTCTAAAACAGATGTGCAAACTCACACACACAGCTTGTCTAGTCCCTGTAGAGAAGCAGAGTACTGCCAATAGAATAGGACAGTCTGGAGCAGATAAACATGAACCTATTGGCACCATGCCTAATGCCAGGCATGGGCTAGAGGGGTAAAAAGCTCCCCAGCACAGTTGAACTGTGTTCTCTGGAATGATAGTAGTTTTTGAATCAGTTGTATTCACTTTAAATATGAATGTTGCAAAGATATAAATAATACTAATTATAATAATAAAGGATGTTTTTGTTTTTTTTGTCCAATGTATTTCATTACATCATTCCAAAATATTATGCCTGCAGTATCTGAAAGCCTATCTGGGCTTCCTGGTAGAGCTGGGGGTCCTGCTGGGTGGCTCTGAGGAAACGTCCCGCAAGATGATGCAGGAAATTGTGGATTTTGAGACGACTCTGGCCAACATCACAGTTCCTCAGGAGGAGCGGCGAGACGAGGAGCTGATCTACCACAAGATTCAGGCCAAAGAATTATCAGTGAGTAACAGCGGGACCATGAGAATGCACAGACAGAAAAACAGCAGATATTGATGACCTCAGCTTCCTATCCTTGTTAGCTACATTAGCCTCGTAGCTCCAGCGCTAAAGCAAAGGACAAACTTTGGACAATAAACATGGCATGACTGATCACTTGGTTGTTCACTTGGGTATCACTTCAACTGGGCACGTGTGTGTGTTTTTTTTTTTGTTTACCCTGTAGTCGCTGGCTCCTGCTGTTGACTGGATACCATACCTCAGAGCTGTTTTCGCCCCCGTTTCTCTGAATGACTCGGAGCCTGTGGTGGTCTATGCCACGGAATACCTGCAGAAAGTCTCCCAGCTCATAACCAACACCAACAAGAGGTAAACACTGCACTCTTACCATTCACTTTATGAGCTCCACCAGTCTTTTGGCTCCACTATTAACCTACTAACCTTTTCTGATGCAGCACCCTAAATAACTACATGATGATGAAGGTGGTGAGAAAGATGGTGTCCATCCTGGACCAGAGATTCCAGGACGCGGAGCAGAGTTTTCTTGAAGTCATGTATGGCACCAAGAAGGTGAGAGATCAAAGCCAGTGTCAGCACACACACGCAGCCTTCCCCTCCCTGTCGTTTACAGATCTTTAAACATGTTGCTTAGGGGAGCTAGTGGTTGTTGAGTGTTAGCACACAGTTTGCTAAAGTTTGGAAATTGGATTCAGCTGACAGTTTCTAATTATTGTTGATGGCCTGCCTCAGGCTTGATTTGTCTAATGTCTAAATGTCAAGCCTTTGCAATGTGAAGGGTGTCTAAACTTTTGCACACTTCACATTGATGATATGGATTGCTGAAAAGGTTATGTTTTATACTTGATTCCACAGCGGGTACCAAAATCTGATACCGTAACATTTGGAAGATGTTTGCAACATTTGGAATTTTAAACCAACCATTAAAATATCTACATCACTGCCGTTATTATTCAACGTCAAATGGGCGTCTGCATTAGACGTTGTCCTGACATTGAATTTTGGTCACCTGGCATCACGACCGACATTTAACCAGATAACAACGTCTAATCAATATTGGTGGTCCGCTCGGTAGCTATAGAGGCTATGTTTACTACTTGTTTTGGGCCAGAGTAGCCAAGACTTTTGCATAACATCTGAATATAGGTCAAACAAGTAGCTGAATCTGAGAAGTGTATGATTAACACCTTTTAATTGGTTGGAGGAGAAAAAGGACAGCTCATAAACAGAGGGTGACGCTTGTGGGTGTGAGTAAAAATGAGTGTGTGAACATTGAAAAGAATTGCTGGAGCGTGGTGTGTGTTATCAGGAGGAGATCCTGTTCTCTGGGCCTCATCTTCCTCTGGGGTCAGGCTGAAATAACAAACCACGTTTGTGTGTGTGTGTGTGTGTGTGTGTGTGTGTGTGTGTGTGTGTATAGTTGGGTGACTGGTGATGGGTGGGGAGAGGAGGACTGAGATTTAGAGAACTGGCCAGACAGACTTGTTTCAATGTTGATCCAAGTTTTCTTGTTTTTTAATGCTGATTATCCTTAAATGGACAAACAGGCCGATTCCACGTTATATTAGGCCAAAGCTTTAAAGTGAATGTAAAATGAAATTGAAGATTCAAGATTCAGGACTAAGGCTAGATGGGATCAGGGTGATCGGGGATGCCTGTATATTGAAAAGGGCAGCATAAATTATAAGTTATTTCTGTTCTGTGACTATCTAGTGAATAAGCCAAATAAGCTCATTCATCCTTGTACATTAATAATTAGCGACATTGTGTGCTGTCAACAAGTAGAAGAAACAGGCTTATGCTATCTGTGAGTTTAGTGAACTACGTGAGTCGTCCCGAGTCATAAAAGGACAGCAAACCTGGATGAACCAAGACAGCAAGATGCTCCCTGAAAATCAGGTTGATGGCAAAACCCAATGTAGATTGAAAATCAAAGTCAAAAATCCATCAAAACCACCATACCAAAACTAAATGTTGGTATTTCATATCGGAGAGTGGGTTTACATGAAAATGGCCAAATAAGCTCATTCATCCTTGGGGCGATATGGGACATCAATATTTGCAGACATTGTGTGCTGTAAACAGGTGGGGGAAAAGGGGGAAACGCTAGCTAGTGAGTTTAGCAAACTTGTTGAGTTGCTCCGCAAACCTGGATGAGCCAGACAGCTAGATATTCCCTGAAAACAGTCGTAGCCAGAAATGGAAACACATCAAAGGAGTACAGCCCTGCACTCTGTATCCCTTATTGTCATGGGTGCAGTGTGGCAGTTACGTGCACCAGATCTCTTCAGAGTCCTGAATGCACGTTCAGAATTGAGTCACTCAGCTCTCAGGTCTGAGCGCGCTTTATCCTCTAAGTGTGTGACGTTCGGTGATGCGATCTTACCAGCGCTAGAGCTGATGTGTGCGTTTTGTTTGCTGTGTTTTAGAGTTGCACCCCCCGCTGGAAGTTGTGTGTTAGTGACACGGACAGTGCTCTGGGCTTCGCTCTCGGCGCTCTGTTTGTTAAAGCCACCTTCGCCGAGGACAGCAGGGCCTTTGTGAGTTTCTCCCTTTGTGATGTTGTCTCTCTCTCTTTTGTCAAACCTTTCTTCTCTGCCCTGTTTTCTCTCCTTTTCCTGCCGTTTTATTTTCCTCTCTCTTTTCTGATGTTTCTTCTTTTTCTTCACATTCTCTTTCGGTTTTCCTTATCTTTCCTAGCTGTTTTCTCTTACCCCTTCTTGATGCTTTCTCATATCCTTGACATTCCCACTTTCACGAATTTTCTCTTTTCCTGATGTTGACTCTATTTTCCTTGATTTTTCCTTTTTCCTATAATTTCATTTTTTCCTTTTTTTATTTTTCCTGCTCTCTTTCCTAATGTTTTTCCCCGACTTTTTTTCTCTTTTCTGTCATTTTGTCTTTATTTCTGTTTTGTCTCTTTTTTTCCCCCCTGACTTTTACTCTTCTTAAATTTCCTTTGTTTCCTAACATTTTTACTTTTCCCCTGATGTTTACTCTCTTTCTTAACATTTACTCTGTTTCCCTTAACTTTTTCTCTCTCTTTCCTTACGTTTGGTCTCTCTTCCCTAATTGTGTGTTATTGTGTGATATTTTTTTTTTCTTTTTAATCCCTGATGTTTTTTTTTTCTCTTACCTAATGTTTTGTTTAATTTCCCAGATTTTTTTTCTTTCATGATGTTTCTTTCTCTATTGCTTTCCCTGACATTTCCTCTCCAGTTCGTCACTCAGTGCACTCACTCTGCTTCCTCATCTGTCTGTCAGGCTGAAGATATGGTCTCTGAGATCAAATGGGCGTTCGAGGACAGTTTGAAGCTGGTGGGCTGGATGGATGACGACACCAAAAAAGCTGCCAAAGAGAAGGTGAGATATGGTAGATGTGATAGCTGTGGGCAAAAGCAAATCTCTCCCTCCTGATGGTTTACTGAACGCAGAAACCCAAAGACACCATTGTTCCCTGAAGTAATTTGGTCATTTGGCAGTTGGCTTTGCAATGTGGCTAGTGGTACTAGTATAGCTTATTGTTGTTTTTAAAACCCTGAGTTTACAAAAGGTGCAAAATAACACAACTTGAGGCATAAGATATAATGAGTATAAGATGCACGATATGGACAAATGTATCTGGACGCCTGCTCCTTTGTTGGTTCAGAGTCCTATTCTGTTGGCAGTACCTCTGTGAGCTGTGTGTGGGACTGGACAAGCTTTGTGCGTGTGTGCATTTGCACGCCCTAGTCAGCATTTATTAGAAGGGGTGTCCACAAACATTTGGACATGTAGTGTATGCTGAAGAATAGAATATAGAAATAAAACAGTGAGGTTGATGATAACAGTATGATCATTATTATTAGTAGTAGTGGTGTAAACGTTAGGAAGTGAGCTTTCATCCTAACCCTTGTTAATAGATCTGTTACTTATGACATTTTATTGATTACCTACCATCAAACTTGATGTTTGTGGGTCTCGGAGTGGCTCAGCAGACTGACAAAAGCTGACTATGGCCCAAGGATCGCAAGTTCAATCCTGGGTCATTCTGCTTTGCCATCAGCAGCTGGAGCCTGAGAGAACATAATTGTCCACACTCTCTCTGGTTGGGTAGATGGTGCTCTCTCTCCCCTCATCACTCACAGGCGTCTGTTGACTGATGTTACAGAGCTGGTGATCAAGTGCTTTCCTCTGAGTGCATTGGTGGCCTAGTGATGCCAGACTGGCAGCAGTTTGAAAAGAGGTAGTGGTCGACTTCATATGTATCATGAGAAGAAATGTGCTTGTCCTCATCCTCCTAGTGTCGGGAGCAATGCAAGTGAAATGGGGAGTCCTGGTGAACGGGTGGGTTAATTGGCTAGATTGGGGTGAAAAAAAATGGATGTTTGTACTTGACAATTAGTGATCCATCATATCATGGTCCTTTACTTCCCTTTGCGCTGCAGTATAGGAGCATGATGCCACCTGCTGTTAAAATACTGTACACAGGAATTGACCCTAACCGGTTAATGCTTTCTTACAGGCGGATGCGATATACAATATGATCGGCTATCCAAAGTTCATCATGGACCCCAAGGAGCTGGACAAAGTTTTCAATGATGTGAGTGCAGAATTGCTAAATATATGCTACTTACACAGGCTAGGATATAAATGGCACAGCCTGTATGGGATATACAAAGGATAAAAGGCACTTTCAGGACATGCATATACATACACTGGTTACAGTAATAAAAAACTGAATACTGCTGTTGCGTCTCAGTTTGAGGTGGTGTCGGACCTGTACTTCAAGAACGTCATGCACTACTACAACTTCTCCGGCAGAGTGACTGCTGATCAGCTGAGGAAAGCACCCAACAGAGATCAGTAAGGACTAAAAGCACATGTTCAGTAATGGCACACCTGCTGCTCTTTCCACACCAACAGAACCAACATGCTTTGTTTACCAGTAACTCGACCAGCCCTGAAAGATAAATAGAGAATTGTTTGCCGTTTTCTCTCATAACACACTGTAACACACTCTTCTCACACAGATGGAGTATGACGCCCCCTACAGTGAATGCTTATTACAACCCTACCAAGAATGAGATGGTGCTCCCTGCAGGCATCCTCCAGGCTCCTTTCTACAGCCGTGCCTGGCCAAAGTAACTTCACGCATCTCACATACCTCCCCAGTCTTCATCTGCCCACTCTGGGAATGGGGCTGCAGTTGTATCATAGTCTGCAGAAATGATTCAGTATAAACTGGTCTGGTATAGTATAGAATAAATGTTGTAGACCCATCAGGGAACAAACTCTACAGAAAATGGGGGCTCCCTGTTGAGTAAAGCCTGGTACACACTGCAGGAGTTTGAAGATTATAACAGATTTGAAAATCAGAGCATGTCTCACATTTAACTTCAGGTCTCTTATCTGAATGATAGACACATGAAAAAATCTCCCATACTCTTGTGAATCAGCGTGATCTTGGTTTATTAGCAGCAGTGGCAGCAGTGGCAGACACTTGTGTGTTTCCCAGAGCTCTACGAGTGTAGCTTACATTTCTGGAGTCCTGCTGAGGGATTGCTCTCTATCCCATTTTTCAACTAGGCTGCTATTGGCTAAAGTGCGTCCACTCACAAATTGTGTCGCACATCATTTTCCACTGGAGAAGTTTCTCAAAAATAAAAGGTGGATAATCTAGTAGTTTGAGAGCAGCGATCAGTCAGCCCTGGACCTTCTGATCGAGACTAAGCATTGCATTAGGCATTGGCATTAAGTTCTGGTATGACTGCTACAGTCATACAGATTCAAGACTGACTGATCGCTGCCCTCACGCTACTAGATTATGCACACTACAATCACTACTGTTTTAATTCCGGGTAAAAACCGTGTAGTGTGTGCCAGGCTTAATCTGAATCAATTAAGAAATAAAAGTACCATTACTTAACAAACATGTAATAACAAACACTTATGAACATCTAAACATCTTAAACATCTTCAAAAGCCACCTCGATTCTGAACTCCAGATAGAACTGCAGTGGAGCTCTTTACTCTAAACCAGACTCTGTTAGAATTAGAACTGAAGTTTTTTATGCCCCATTTTTTTGTTTTTGTTCATTCGTGCAATTATTTTCTCCAATTTAGTCATTTCCAGTTCTCACCCACTAGCTAGAACTCTCAAGAAGTGCAAATACTATCATCTGAAAATTTACTTTGTGATGCACAAAATAAGTGCTTGTAACTGAGTAATTGCTAACAGTCACAACCCACCTCTGGTTGCGTTGCTGTGCCTCTGTTCTCTTCTAGAGCCCTGAACTTTGGTGGCATTGGTGTTGTTATGGGACATGAACTGACCCATGCATTCGATGACCAAGGTAACCAGTATTTATATACAATATATAATTGTGTTTGTATAATACATGCCTTAAATCATTTGAAGAGCATAATAATATGGTGTGTGTGTGTGTGTGTGTGTGTGTGTGTGTGTGTGTGTGTGTGTGTGTGTGTGTGTGTGGTGTAGTCATTAGACATTTTATTTGACACCCCTCCCTTGTAGTTCTGCTTTTCTGGTGTGCAGTTCGAGACTATAGCCTGTCTGTGCACAATTTGTCTTCAATTGTCCTTCATCAGTTGTCAGTTTCTGACCACAGAGCGGCTCTTGGCTGAAATATGTATTTTGGCCAGTGGATCGCTGTCCAACCAGTAATGATGATGACCTGTGACCCAATGCTATTAACACTGTTGTGCTGGATAGCCATCATGCCAGTAGTGGTCCTGTGGTCAGATACTGAGCAGTGATAAATAGAGGTACAATATGATTTATTTAAATTATCATTATTAGTATGTCCACAAGTATCCATACACAGCTTGTAACATCAATGCCAATGGAAGGAGACTCTGGAGCAGTTGTACAAGATCCTATTGCCAGTGGCCAATGCAGTGGAGCAGTGAAACTGCAGGGATGTAGCTCCATCCAGTACCTTTGGGATGAGTTGGGGTGGTATTTGGGATCCTGAACTACTTACCAAACATCAGTACCTGACTGGCTCTTGTGGCTGAATGCAATCAAATCCTCACAGCAATGTTCCAACAAGTTGTAGAGCACTAGCAACATACATATTTTATCTGGATTCCAAACTGGACATCAGGACAGTGATACCTTGGTGATGATGCATGCATGTGCCACTCTGTGTTCTGCTTTGTGTGCAGGGAGGGAATACGATAAAGATGGAAATCTGCGCTCCTGGTGGAAGAACTCGTCTGTTGAAGCATTTAAGCGACAGACTCAGTGTATGGTGGAGCAGTACAGCAACTACAGCGTCAACAACGAGCCCCTCAACGGCAAACACACCCTGGGAGAAAACATTGCGGACAACGGTGGCCTTAAAGCTGCTTATAAGGTTTGTCTAAACTCCTGGCCATATGGTCACATCTCTTCAGACTCGAGCACAGCTTGTGGACAACCCTTCTAATGAATGCATTCAGCTACTTTAAGCTGCACTCGTTGCTGACACACGTGTGCAAATGCACACACGCACACAGCTTGTCTAGTCCCTGTACAGAGGAATAGTACTCTGGAGCAGATAAACATGAACCTATCGGCACCATGCCAAATTGCAGGCATGGGCTAGAGGTGTATAAAGCCCCCCAGCATTGAGCTGTGGAACACTGGAACGATGTTGCTCCATCCAGTAGTTTTGGGATGAGTTTGGGAGTTGGGGGGAAAAGGTGGGTGGTGATCATCCAACATCCTGACCTCAGTAATACATTTGTGGCAGAATGCAGTCAGATCCAAAAAAGCCTTCCCTGGACAGCAGAGACAGTCCACTCCACTCCAACCAAAACCAGGATCAGCTGTTTATTTGAATACCCCTGATTTTGGAAGAAACAATGAATAAGCAAGTGTCCCAATACTTTTGTCCATATAGCGTATATAAACACTCTCTCTTTGTTTTATTGCAATTTGGTCATCATCATGCAAAAACACTCATGTGGGGAAAATCCGATGATGATGATACTGACATCATCAATGACCTCCTCAACCTGCCCATAAACAATCACATGACTGAAGACACATTTGACTTCATTATTCAGATAAACAATATTCAGTATTTTTGCATATTGGGGCATTCTAATCACATTAAGTAGGTATATTAATATGTTAATTACATATTTAATTACATAGTAATGTAACATTTTATATTTTTAATTTACAATCTGTAGCAATTACATTAAAAGAAAATGGCAAAATGATGTTTTCTTTCTACAGAACAGAACTGTGCTCGCAACCCAACAATAATCCATCACTCTTACGATGACTAATGATAATAAAAATATGTCTTCTCTTCTACTCACAAGCACAAATGTGGTACACAATATCTGTGAGAAATAATTCAACTGAAAAGATAGGCCTGCTCTTGCTATTGCTGGTGATGGCCAAGACTTCTAGAGGTTAAAAAACACACAAGCAGGTCAGTGTTTACTCTCCCTAACAACACAGAGGGTGACTCAAGAGGCATTACGGTCATCATATTCCTCCCCTTCAGCTCTCTACGCCTGTCCAGGATGGAAAATCGGGGGTTGTCCCCCTCACTGTAAATCCTTGAAAAAGTGACAGGTGGTCCGCCAGCCACAATCGCATTCTTTCCACCAGGCGAAAAAAGTCAGGGGTTACAGAGTTATGATGCAAGGCTGTTATTGGAAAGCATCTCACAGCAGAAATAGCCAACTCTCAGGGCAGCTTGTAAAACGTGCCGGACAATTACAGACAAGCTAATTACTGTGCTCCCAGGCAATGGATTTGAAATGAAGCTAAGTGGATATGATTAAAGTACAGACTTGCGGCTTCAATCCAAGGGGTTTACCAACATTATTGCACCAAACTGCTTAAGATTTACAGCTATTGTGTTCACAGTCCCTCAATTTTCACTGGCTCAAAAATATTTGGACAGATTAACAAAATCATTCATATAAAATGTATTTGTACTTAGATGCAAGTCCATTGCAATTAATGACTGTCTGAAGTCTGAACCCATGCTGACATCTTCAGGCGCTGTTTCCTCCCTTTAGATGCTTAGGCGCCAGACCTACTGCAGCTACTAAAGCTGCTTCTTGTTCTTGTCTTCAGTTAGTGAAACGCATGCTCAAGTGGGTGGAGGTCAAATGACTGTCCTTTGAGAACATTCCAACCTTAAGAAGCTCCAGGTTCGCTTTCGCTGTGTGTTTTGAAAATATATTCATCTGTACTGTGAAGCACCCTTGTAGCAGTTTTGCAGCATTTGATGGTATCTGAGCAGACAGTAAAGCTCCATCCTGCTACTTCTAGCAGTAGTCACATGATCAATACCACAACACCAGTGACCCAGTTCCATTGGCAGCCATACAAGCCCATGCTATCACACAGCCTCCACCATGTTTGACAGATGATGTAGTCTGCCCAAAGAATCATCTGTCCAGTAACCTATCTCTCAGTCCACTCTGACCTTTCTGTGTAACCCTTTGTGGTTACTTTCATGCAAGCATCTGTCAGTTGTAGATTACTAGGTGTGGCCATTAAAACTACTCATCAGTAAATTGTCCAGTTACTTTTGACTAAATAAAGAAGAATGTGTACAACTTGGCTGTAATTCCTAATTTTATGCAATATCTGGTTAAGCCAGTAAGGCCAGCTTTTGTTTTCTGTACATAACATATCATGTGTTTACTGCCTTGCAGGCCTATGTGAACTGGATCCAGAAAAATGGAGAAGAAGCCACTTTGCCAGCTCTGGGCATGACGAACCATCAGCTGTTTTTTGTTGGATTTGCTCAGGTCTGATTGGGTTCTTGTTTACTGTAATTATTAATGTCCATGTGTGATTATTTTATGTCCCAGTCCGGCTGTTGACTGGGCAGCAGATTGTTCACAATGGAAATCTCTGTTACGGTACTGTTCAGAAGTGTAGAATCAACAGTTTTGATAATATTGAACCCACTGCAACTCAGAAGCTGCACAAAAGAATCTGGAATATAATAAATGAATTAAGATATGTCCTGAATGATGAGCGCAGCTGTAGATTATTTTAAAATGCAATATATATTTCAAGTTAGATGAAGAAGCTTCTGTAATCACAATATATTTATTATTGTTTTGTAACATGTAATTCTTTTGAGAATACTTGCAGTATTCAATATAAAAAAATACAAGTCAGTATATAAGCAATACAATCAATAGTTTATAATATACCTGTCAAGTTAGTATGTATGACAGTGTTTATTGACCGTGTATATTGGCAAGAACCTTGCAATGCAATAGGTATCTGTATCGATACTGATTCAATACAGTACTGTGAGCAAGACGGTCATAGTACTGTATAAAAACTCATCATATTCATAAAATCAAATCAAATGTATTTGTATAGCGCTGTTGACAACTGACATTGCTGCAAAGCAGCTTTACAAGCATCTAGTAATGAAACGAGATCAACTGTTTACAGCTGATATTAACATGCCTTTTGTACCCGGACAGTATCTGGTTCTAATTTTACCAGATTCTGTTTAAACTTAAACTAAAACCAGATGACAGGGCAGTATGCATATGGACACTCCTGTCCAATTAATCAATATTTTGTTGATTTTTTTTTTACATTGAAATTTAAGAGCACAATATTTTTTTCAATGTAACATGTTGGGGGGAAACACTTTGTACATGTTTTAATTGTGCATTAAATGTGTTGCATTTTCTCGTCTCTTGTTAACGTATCATCACATCTCTCTTGAGAATGTTAATGAAGATCACGTTGCACCAAGCTAGAAAGCTAAGCTAGAAAATCAACACAACAGTATTGATGTCGGTGCTGGCATCTATTTAAATCCATTCTTTTACTTACCAGTAGGATGTTCCCCGTGCCTCTGGATGCAACACAAACGCCAAAGCATGATTGATCCGCCCCCATGCTTAACAGTTGGAAAGGAGTTCTTTTAATGAAGTTCTGCACCTTTTTTCCACTAACATGCTTTTGCTTATTGCTGCCAAAATGTTCAATTTTATCTTCATTAAGCCCAAAGGGTTTCCAAACTGCATCAGGCTTATTAAGATGTCCTCTAGGCATTTGCCTTTCTAAAAATGATATGAGCACATTCTCTTAAAACCTTTTCTTGGTCCTCCAGTGCACTTTTCTTGGTGCACTTTTGAGGTGTCATAAATGCACAAGACAGTTACTGTCTTTTTTAAGGCAAGGCAAAGTGTGTAAAAGTGTGTCTAATTTGCTGTTTTTTAATTATTATTGTGTTGATGTAGATGTGAGTAATTAAAGATATCTGGTAAAAGTTTCTTTGTGTTTCTATTTTTCTGTTGCTGCAGGTGTGGTGTTCAGTCCGGACACCCGAAAGCTCCCACGAGGGTGTAATCACAGACCCCCACAGTCCCTCGCGCTTCAGGGTCATCGGCACCATCTCCAACTCCCACGACTTCTCGAAACACTTTGGCTGCAAGGCGGATTCGCCAATGAACCCCAAGCGCAAGTGTGAACTGTGGTGACCCTGTGAACCCTGCTTCTGACGGGCAGCAGAAGAAACGGCCTTGCCGACCCAACGCTCTTCTCTCAGGTTGCCTAATGTGGATGACGGAGGATGGCGATTCGGACCTTGTAAACGTGCCTTGTGTGGAAAGGTGAAGACAGGAGGAACTTTCTAAACACTGGAACTGCCTGATGGTTATAACATGGGAGAAAGAACAGATTTGACAATCAGGTTTTGTACATATATACATACGTCTTTATCACGTGCCTTTATTTGTCTGAGGGGAAATAATATTTATTTTCTTCTTGTTACATTCTTTTTACATTAGGGGTAATACGAAAATAATGTAAATATTTTTTTAACCAAAAAAATAGACTTCCGCTGTGACCGACACAAGCATAATGGCCTGTTCGGGATGAATGCACTATACCTATGGCCAGTCTATCATGGGCAGTAACTGACACAGTTACTTGCATGGACTGAGATCTTTTAAAAGCAATTTAATGTTGTTTTTTTAAGATTATACAGACGTTTTTTTATTTTGTGCAAACATGTAATGATGATTTGTCCATTAAAATGGTCTAAAATTCTTCAAGTTGCATTAAAATGAGTTAGCTTAAAGTTTTAGGTTTTATTCAATAAATACAATAAATAAAAATCTGCATTTTATGAGCGTTAACATTGATTAAATTGTTTGATTGGATTCATTTCATTTTTTTATTTCTTCCTTCAATAGCTTTCTGATTGAGTGCAAACAACGAGATGATTAAAAATGTAATCATTAAAAAATGATTATTTGTATAAATTGTTGTTACCTAACCAAAGATAAATCATCAAATATTTAGCTTTTGTCTGTTGATTACTTTTAAATGTCATAACCACTGTGAGAGTTGTTCATCTGTCTGGAAATTGCAAGTGGCAATTATGGGGTGCAAGCACATGAGCTGCCTTGACATCTCAATACAGCATTTGACATCTGCCATAACATTTTATTGCGTAGCAGGATGCATTAGTAAATTATGACCTAGTGTAAAGTCAGTTTGATCACTATGATCCTTATATATCTACTGCAAGCAAGACTTTAGAATAGAGCTGGTTATTGGCAAGAACCTGCCAATGCAGTACATATCACGATACAGGGGTTATGCTTCAATATATTGGGATAGATTGCGACACTGTAAGCAAGACGATATGCTGTGATTATTTTAGGAAAACTGTCTTCATATAAAAAGTAATTAAACTGATCATATGCATAAAATCAAATCAAATTTATTTGTATAGGCTTTTTATAACTGACATTGTCGCAAACCAGCTTTATAGCAATCCAATAATGAAACAAAAGTTCAACAAAACAGAAAACAAAAGTAAACAAGAGCAGTGGGATCTGAAGACAGAGTACAATGCTGCTATCTGGCGGTCAGGGTTTACCCCTGGCATTAACATGCCTTTTGTATCAGGACTGTGTCTGGATCTACTTTGACCAGATTGTGGTCACTCCAGTGTGATCAGATTAGATTAGACACCTACACACAAACCTGTACTCATTTTCTTTGTACTTATAAAAAAAAAAAAAAAAGTGCACGTATTTGTCATTGTTCTCTGTACAGCGAAATGTGTCCTCCGCATTTAACCCATCTGTGGTACTGAACACACACAAACGCACTAGTGAACTAGGGGCAGTGAGTACACACACACCCAGAGCGGTGGGCAGCCAACTCCAGCGCCCCGGGAGGCAGAGAGGGTTAAGCTCAAGGGCCCAACAGTGGCAGCTTGCCGAGCCCGGGAATCGAACCCACAACCCTGTTATCAATAGCCCGGTGCTCTAACCGCTGAAAACTGTCCTGCTCCTGTGAGACTGTGAACAGTTTGGAGGATCTGTGGGGGATCTACAATGTGAAAGGCGTGTTTCCACTTGCCTGATGGAATCTGAACACACAAAACTTTAGTTTATGCTTTTATTAAGTGTAGAAGAGCTCCATATCTGATCGCAGTGCATCTTGGAGGTGTTTACACCCTGACAAGCTCAACATGAGCAATCACCAAAAACGCATGTTAATGGCAGGTGTGTGAACAGGCTCAAAATGAACCATTGTCTGCCACCAATCTTTGAATGTAAACTATTAATTAAACATTGATCATGTGTTTTTAAAAATCAATACAGTATTGCAAAACATGATACTGCGATACTTGTATACTGTGTATTGATTTTTTTTCTTACACCCCTACTTAAAAATACAAAATTTTTCCATGGTTAATCAAATGCTGTCTGACTTACTTTTTTTTTATAGCTAGGAAATTGCTTCTGATGAAACTGTGTAGTTTAATCTGTATATAATCTGCTGTGTTGATAGTGTTTCTGTTGTATCCATATCTACAGTTTCTGGGTGCCATAGCTGATTATTAATTATTATAGCTCCTGCAGATTCACTGAGCAGTGGTACTGGACTGGTGAGGCTTTTCCCATTTAATACACTAGAGTATGTGTACAGCCCTGCACACCAGTGGGATATTCAGGATTGGTGACAGACTAAGTCCAGTGTTTGTTAGCAACATTAGCCTAGCCTAGCCTATTGATCGACTGTATCAGGGGTCAGTGACAACTCATGTGAATTGTTTTTTTACCTTAAATGCTTATAAAAACTATATGTCCAAATGTTTGTGGACATTTTTACATTGGACACCTGGTTTAAAGAATGCATTTAGCTACTTTAAGTTACACCCATTGCTAACACAGATGTGCAAATGCACACACACACACACACACACACAGCTCTTCTAGTCTCATGTAGAGAAGTACTGCCAATAGAATAGGACTTTCTAAATAAGATAAACTTGAACCTATTGGCAACAGAAGAGATACTCCTACCTTGTACCTCCACTAACTGGTCACTTCTTCATGACCTCCATTCATTCACCTTATAGGGCCACTGTATATGTGTACGATTACCAACCAGAGCCTATCTGCGCAAATGACCAGCTCAATGGGTGCTTTCTGTCCTGAGTGTTTTAGCAGAAATCTGACTACATCGGATTCTCCAACTTACTTACTTATTATAATAACGAGTGACTTTATACGAGTCCCCCACTCATCAGCAGCGCATGGGGTGAAGAGACAGTGATTAGCTTTTGGCGCTCTCATTATCTTCGTTAAGCACCGTGGCTGAATACTGATGAGGAAGTACTGATGGTGCAGTCCTACCAGCTCACCAGCTCGCCTGTCTCCGCTGCCTTGTGTAATCGCCGCTCAGCGCCGCCGCTAGATGGCGCTACATGCGCATTATTGAGCTGAAACGTTACAAAAGATTTGATGACTTGGCCTGTGCTTTGTTCGTCCATGTAATTGTTAAAGTCAGAATCTACACCTATTGACTCCAGATTGCTTATTGATTGCTGATTGCTGACGGTTTGGCCTGCGATCCACTCTGCCGGTCACTGTTCCCCCCTCTGTTCTGGCTGAGGCTGGCCGTTAGACCACTCCCCTTCACTGCTTTATTTTGGAAACGAAACCGCAACTTCACTCGTTATCTGCGGATATAGCGTCCAGATTTCTTACCCGATGTCCATGAAGCGATATACGTTGCGACTAAACTAGCTACATTTCGGGACCTTTTGTAGTGAAATGTCAGGAATTCATTCCGTAGCTTTTTTTGTGTGTTAACCTGAGCTAAAAAAAAAAAAGCCGAGCGTTTCCGAAGCTCCGCCGACGTTTCCCGAACCGTCCCGTCCTGCCGGACTCGGCTTGAGGCGGCCCGCAAAACGCCATGTTGAGCTAAATCTGCGACCTTTAATGATAAATCACGATCAAACAGGACCAAAGAGCGAAATGAGGGAGGCGTGTGCGTGAAGCGAGCCTGGAGACGAGCCGGATTGATACCGGGGTGTCTGTGGAGGTCCAGGGCGGAGAAGGGGAGGCGAACCGTCCCCATGAAGAACAAACAGCAGCACCTTCAGCCTGGAGAAAACACAAGTTCGCCCCCAAAAATGGCTTTTTTACACCAAAAAACGTCAACATTAACGTCGTGCTGAAAGAAGAAGCAGCAGCAGCAGCAGCAGCCGTCTGCCTATGTATGCCACTATAGGCGTTAGCGCTTAGCTGTGCCGTTGGATTCTCTCGTTCGTTTTATTTTCGTTTGTTTAGATATGAGTTTAACGCAGAAAGGGGTGGTCAAATCCACCGGCGGAGTGACGGTCGGTGGGGCCGTGGCAGGGCCGCCGCCGGCCGGCCAGCTGAGGACGAGTTTGCCGCCGGTTTCGCTGCCTCCTGGAGCTCCGACCGCCCCACAGCCGTCAGCAGCAGTACCGCCGCCTCAGTATCCTTTTATCGGCCATGGGTGGATGGAGAAGCCGGGATAAGGCTTGTGTGTGTGTGTGTGTGTGTGTGTGTGTGTGTGTGTGTGTGTTTATGTGTGTATGCATGTGTGTGTGCTTGTGTGTGTGTGTCCAGGGAGATGTCGATTAAGTAGCTAGCTACATTTATTGACGTTTTAAAAAGCAAAACAATGCTTAGTGCACAGTATCTGTGTGTGTGTGTGTGTGTGTGTGTGTGTGTGTGTGTGTACGTGCTTGGCGCCTGGTGGGGACGAAATGCCCCAGGATGACGTTGTGGGGACATTAGGCTGCTCCCCCTGAAGAAAATGCGTAGCCCCCCAAAACTGCAGCGTTTATTGTAAGAAGTAAAAGTACTGCTACACGCTAATGCAGCAATTCTGCTTGCAGAGGTTAAGGCAAGGCAAGGCAAGGTTAGGTTAGGTAGGGCAAGGCACGGCACTGCAGCGTGTACACACACTCATACAGGAGGACATGGAAACACCCCACTAACACTGCAATACACGGAATCTGTGTGCGTGTGCGCGCTCGCGCGCCCGCGCGCGCCCGAGAGCGAGGCTGTGTAGCTAGCCGTGCTAACTGTTACCGCGCTAAAGCCGTCGGTGCTGTGGGGTATCGTTAGCTAGCTGCGTTATTAGCGAATTGCTAAACTGGCTTAAAACTCGGTGTTTACCTTAAATATCTGGACCTTTTTTGCTAGCTATGTTTAAAACCAAGTGTATTCAGTTGGTTTCTTTAGGCCATTTGCTTTGTTTTGTTTTCTTGAACATGACAAATTGCAGCTGTGAGACAGTGATGCTGAGATCAGATCACTTTAGATCTCTAGATCAGATTAGATCAGATCACACTTTATTTAAACCAGTGATGAACCAGTAAAGTTGGGTCTGACTGTGTGTTTGTGGGTTGTAGCTAGTTATCTAGTATGGATGTTCCCCTTGTTTGCTGCAGGTGTCCTTTGGAGCCAGTGGTGCTTGATTGAGCTGAGGCAGTTTCCCAAACCTTCAGTAGTTCAGTAGTCTTCCTCTAGCACATGTGATTGGACTCGCTTCCTTTCAGAGTTTATGTGAATTTGATGTGTTAAAGGTTGAACATTCACATTTTTATTATCCCCACAGACTTAGGAACCAAGTCAGACCCCCATTGCATTATGCCAGTGGTTCCCAACCGTGCTCCGAGAGTTCCCCAACGACCTGCATTCATGCAGTAGTGGTGTACATCTTCCCAACAACCATGATCCACCACATAAGCCCAATCTTAGTTGATCTGGTAAACTGAAGGGTCGAAAACACTGAACTATGCAGAACATGGGGTGCTCCACGACCAGGGTTGGGAACCTGTGCCTTTTTCAGCTCTCAGCATCACCCACCTGGATTGCACAGGTTTCTGGTTTCCTACTGTAACACATCTGATAAAGGCCAGGAAAGGCTAGAGCATTAGTTAATGGTGTGACTCAAGAACAGGTGGAGTGCAGGACTGAAGCCTGGAACCACTACTCTGGCATAGAGGGTTTCGTTGTGCTCCCCAGGGACCTGCAGCCTGTCCATATTTTTAATTAGGTTCCTGTTTCAAACGCATCTGTTCTAGGTAATGAAGCGCAGCTAAATGCAGAGTACCTGCTTTCGGCATCCTGGTGTCCTGGGGTATACAAGCCAATGAAAAATGGCTTAACTAGGGTCCCTAAGGACTGGATTGAGAACACTGGATTGTGTGTAAGAGGAGGTCATGTTTTTGCCTGTATTTGATTCAGCTGCTAATGGTCAGGATCAAACTTGTAACAAACTTAATTCAGCTTTCACAGTGGTGGGCACACATGATGGGCATGTGAGTGGAGTTAGCTGTGTTTCATGTGTTGCTCTTAGGCTACGTTCACATTACGAGCCTTATTAATCAATTGAGATTTTGTTGTTGTTGTTGTTGATGTTTCACATTCATACATGTAAGTAATGCACACCATGATACGTTTATGCACGTTGCCTCCATTGTTGTGTTTCCAGACTTCTGCTGGCGCTGGCTGATGACAACAGCACTAAGCGCATGGGCACAGGAACAAATACGCATGAAATTGGACCCACTTTGAGCTTTTTTCACATTCATCAGAATCAATTGGACCTGTGTCACATTACGGCAAAAAAGTGATTTAAATAACTGCATGCTGGCAGTGTGAGCATAGCCTTAAGCACCTGTTTTGACCCTTAGGCGTAATTTCTCGTGCACTGGTATGGGAGCACATATGGTGTACATACACTACATGTCCAAATGCTTGTGGATAACATTACTAATGAATGTGTTTAATTATTGGCACCATGCTTAATGCCAGGTGTGGGCGAGAGGGGTATAAAGCCCCACCAGCATTGACCTGTGGAGCAGTGAAACTGTGGTCTCTGGAAAGATGGTGGTGCTTCATCCAAAACCTTTGGGATGAGTTGGGGATGAGGTAATGATCCAACATCCTGACCTCACTAATTATCTTGTCCAGCAGTGCTCCAAAATCTAGTAGAAAGCATGTATATAGCAGGTATTTCTAAAGTGTCGTAAATCAGGAGGGTGAGTAGGGGGGTGAAGGCCCAAACACCAACCTTAAACACCAGATTTGACCCTTAGGCGTAATTTGTGGTGCATTGATGGGCTATTTAAATTTACATCGAAAGAAAATATCTACCCTTGGACAGAAACAGATGTGGCATGTATTGAGACGCTATCCACAGAATTCCTCCACTTGTCACAATGGGCTGGGAGAGATCGGTAATTAGCATAAAATAACAGCAAGGTTTTGTTAACCTCATGAAGGGCTTGGTACTAAGCCAAAGAGTTGGATCAGGTGTGTTTGTGCCGTGCAGGGTCAGAAAACGCTAATAGTGTCTCATGCAACCCATGAAGGGTTTCTTAATTAGCTAATGCTAATTAGCTGACCTGTTGAATGCTGTGTGTGTTGAAGCAGGGAATGCACTGAAATGTAGTGTCACCCTGTTGAAGCAGATTTTACCCAAAGTAACTTTGGGAGATTGAATTCGGATCTGAACTTCGGGCTTAATGGTTCAGTTACTGATTTTTAGATGTAAAACTTCAGCGGTTTCTGTAAATGATTCTGTGAAAAATATGCCACGTAATGACAAAAATGGAGATTCAAGGTTCTTGAGTGTGGGCAGCGTACATTGCCTAGCTAAAAACAGTGCTTGCAGCCATTTTGCAGCCTGAAGCCTGCTGTCCATGTTGACAGATGGGTTAAATATAGGCTTGAGGGAAGGTTTAGCAGATGCAGTTTACTAAGGAGGAAAATTGTGTAAATGAGCTTTTCGGCCAGACCGCTGCTTTAAAGCGCGTGTCCTCAAATGGCTTGAATGACCAAGCAGTATTTGCCAGAGCCAAGTGATTGAGCAATAAAATCTACACTCTCCCAATCTGGGCCAGTCATGTTAGACCCCCAGAAGCAGAGCTTCTTCAACCTGCCCCAGTTCCAGGCTAGAAATTCAGGGCTTCAGTGAAGTGGTTGGTGGCACAGTGGCAGCTCTGCTTTTTAGGGATGCACTGGTATGGGAGCACATATGGTGTACATACACTACATGTCCAAATGCTTGTGGATAACCCTACTAATGAATGTGTTCAATTATTGGCACCATGCTTAATGCTAGGTGTGGACTAGACGGGTATAGAGCCCACCAGCATTGACCTGTGGAGCAGTGAAACTGTGGTTTCTGGAAAGATGGTGGTGCTTCATCCAACCTTTGGGATGAGTTGGGGATGAGGTGATGATCCAACATTCTGACCTCACTAATGTTCTTGTCCAGCAGTGCTCCAAAATCATGAAAGCATGTATATAGCAGGTATTTCTAAAGTGTTGTAAATCAGGAGGGTGAAGGCCTAAGTGCTACCTTTGAGTGAAATGACCACATCTTAATAACTGCCGCGGATGCAACTTTATTGGACAGCTAAACATGCATGCACTACGCTAACTGCCAGTTCTGTTACGCCAGGTAACGGACGCTCGCTCTGGCTAGCATCACTTGGATGTCTGCCCCACTCTGGATCTCCCAAAAGTGGCGTTGTATCAGCTATGTGTAATTACCAATTAGGCGGTTTATGTCGTGTCTGTATGTGTTTCATGTCACAGTTGGCACAAGCATAACGTAAGGCTACTTTTAGCACAGATGTCTATGCACTACATGGACAAAAGTATTGGGACACCTGCTAATTCATTGTTTCTTTCTAAGTCAGAGTATTAAGAGTTTGCTGTGTGAGTTTGGGCTGCTTTTTTTTTAAATAACTGCCTCTACTGGCTTTCTACTAGATTTAGGATTTAATTACAGTCAGCCCTAATGTTGCCTCATTCCCAATTCATCCTAGGAGCATCCTGGAGCACCATTGTTTCAGAGAACACAGTTTCACTGCTCCACAGCTTAATGTGGGCGGGGGGGGCAAGCTTTATACCCCAAATAGGTATTTTTGGTGCCAATAGGTTCATGTGTCCATGAGTCCTATTCTATTGGCTGTACTAGAGACAAGACAAGCTGTGTGTGCATTTGCACATCTGCATCTCTGCATCAGTAATGCGTGCAACTTAAAGTAGCTGAATACATTCATTTGAAGGGGTGTCCACTAACGTTTTTGACATATTATGTGTGTGCGTAAAGTCTTTTAAGGGGAAAACAAGTGGTTGAAAGAATTTAATGACCAAAAAATGCAAAGTCTGAGGGCTGTGTTTTCTGTCAGAGCATCTTCAGAGCTGTCTTGTGATTAGTCTTAAACAGTAAATTCACGTGTTCGTGTTGCCACTGTTTGCAAACGGATTTCATGCTTTTAAGCATAAGTCTTTGAACCAGCTCAAAAGGGCAGTTTGCTCTGACATGTCGGTCATCACCCAGTGACCTTTGTAACCAAAGCTATCTTGTGGATGTACCGCTCTGACCATATGCGATAAAACGTACTGTTTGTTGTTATTGCAGGACTGTGTTAACAGTTCCTGGGTACTATTGTGCCCCAAACTGTAAATACGAGCATTTATTAGGAGCACATGCAAGTATGCAACCATCTTCAATTCTTAAAAAAAAACAAAAACTGCAAATGTTTACACTAAAAGTAGCCGTTGCTGTTTTCTTGTATGGAGTAGTGGTGCAGTGTCCAGTGGTCACCCTTTAATTCGACATCAGCAGGCCTCTTTGCGCTCTTTGCATTTCTTTACTCTTCACTCCTGCCGCAAGTTCTGTGTTTGTAAGTCACTATTTTGATTTGAATGATGCAAGTAAGGGTGTGTTTATACTTGTAGTTTGGTGTACTTGGTCCGGACCAAGCTTGGTTCATGCAGTAACTAGCGGGCAGGATTTAATTTGTAGCTCCGTGGTCCAAACATCCAGCCGGTTGCGGGTTGAAGCAGGTGGGTAATATCTCTCTGGAAGAAGCAGAGCTCTGGCGAATAGATTACTGGCTGCTTGTGGAAGTGGGCAGGAATAAATATACTGTAAGTGAACTGCAGAGAATCCTAAATTACACACGTCTTTACTTAACTGAGGCAACTACACTAATGAAACACTGTGTAGTGTGGTAGTGGGTTTTTCTTTTTGACACCCTAGCTGCCCTAAAAGTACAGAAACGTGGGCAGGTCTGCGAGGAGACTCATCCCTGATGAAGCAGGCAGATACAGACGGCATGACACTGGTGGTGTGAGCGGGCGGTAGTGACCCCATACCCATGCACAACATTCTAGCTGCAAGAAAGCCTGTAACACAGCCATCTTGTGACCTCACATCCTGCGATCGGTACGTTCCGATGCCTTTGGTTCGAATCGTGTTTTTACTTAAAATTTTAAGCCCACCAGAACTCGTTTAGACTGAGATCCAGAGACACCGGAGTTTAAAAGGCAGCGTTCACACATGGGGCATTTTCACATCTATAGCTTAGTTTGCTCTGGTCTGATTCTAACATGGAGCAACAGCAGAGATGGCCTCTGTTTTGTAGTCGTAATTATTTGGGCAGATCAACAAAATAAGCCCACAAAAGCCACAACCCTTACAATTTATCAGCAAGTTGAATACTTTGTGTGTTGGCATGTGAATAACATAAGCTCTTCCCAATTTCCCCAAAGTGTTAACACCTTCAAATATAATGACCTTGGAAGATCTTCAATCTGCCTGGATTTTTTTTTTGTATTAAATAATTTAATTTTATTTATTATTATTATTATTTAATTAAATTAAATAATTTATTATTTATTAATCTGACTCCAAACATGACAGCTTGTTGTATGCTTTATCTTTATACCTGTCTTTATTTTATATATTTATTATATATTGCTTTTTACTCTATAGCACTTAAGATGATGTGTGTGGGGGTGGGGGTGGGGTGGGGGTGGGGTGGGGGGGGGGTTGGTTTGGTGTGTTTTTCCTTTTCCTCCCTAATTTTCCCCATTAAAGTAAAAGTGACTCAAGATCTAATCGAATCTGAATCTAAAGGCATACTGCCTGAGCTTATCTGGAGATACACTTTTAGGGTGTGTTTAAACTTGGAGTGTTTTGATTGAGTTAAAACGAATCCTGGTGTGATTTGCTCTGTGAGAACGCTGCCATCTGAACTGTGACCTCTAGACCAAGATCCCTTAGAGCAAGTCTGCCTCAGTATGTTTTTTTTTTTTGTTTTGTTTTTTTTGGTTTCCTGGTGTGGTTCATTTGAAGTATGGTGCGAGGAGGTGTGTCTAATGATGAATAATTGAGTGTGAATCTGCTTATAGTTTTTTATTTCTCTTTTCCTTCTTCCTTTTCATTTCTTTGTTTCTTTCTGACGAGGAGGAGGAGGAGGAGGAGTGGGGGACCATGTGTTTCTGTTGATGATGCTGAGCACAGGGCTTTTTTGCGTATGTATGTATGTGAGTGTGTGAGAGAGAGGGGGGTTGTGCTGGCCGTTGCCATAGCAACAGGAAGCCCATGCAGCGGCTGCTGCTCCGCTGCACACAATAGCGGCACTGCTTAGCATTCAGAGAGCGTATCAGAGTGTGTGGCGGTGTGTGTGACCGAGGCAGCGCTTCCCACCGCCGACCAACAAAAGCCCAGGTCGCAGACGGAGTCTCTCACAGCCCCCTCGGGCTGGGCGGGGTTATTCCAGTATACGGATATCCGAAACTCCTTATTCGTTTGCTTTAAGGGTTCCTGGAATGTATTCAGTCGGCTAAGACTTGTCTGGTGTCTGAAGTTTGCTTCTTTGGTTTTGTACAGGAGCTACACAGCTAATGTAGCTAACAAATAATGGGAGCTCCTAAATGACTCCATTCAGTTAAGTTAAATGGACTCCAATTAAAGTACAAAAAACAACAAAAAAGATGGATCAATCAGCTTTAATTACACCAGTTCATTTAAACTTAGGATGTCTTGAGCCAATCCAGGATCGGTGGGGGCATTTTTCATTATAATCGGCTATTGGCTTTTAGGGTTCAGTTCCAATTCCGATCCATAGGTTTGCTGCAGCAGAGTGATGTCCAGTGTCCTCTAGGCACCATTAATAGACATGATCTTTGGTTGCTGCAGACAAACTTATCATTATTATCATTATTTATTTATTTTAAACTACCCTAGACAGGGACGGGGGCTGTATTATTTATAGAACTACAAAGATTGAATCAATATCGGCCGATAGTCAGCATTAAAAAATCTCTGATTTTGAAGCAAAACAAAGTAAATTAGATTTGTTTACATTATTTTCCAATAGTTTTGTCTAAGTTTTGTCTCATCCCTTTACCACAGGAAACATTACCTTCCAACTTCACTTCTCAGCATTCTCTTCTCCCCTCATCCTCAGCTGTTCCTAACTTTCCTTAACAGCAAACCGAAAAGGAAGGTCAAGAGTTCAAGTCACGTTGAGTTCCCCTGTTTCCTTCTGCCATACAGGAGCACATGAATTCTTCTTTGTTTCCTCTTCGTTGTGTAATGTAGGTCTGCAGTACCTGCAGGGTCATGTAGGGATAGATGCGTTTTCCCCAATGGGGCATGTCCCCGGGAACAAGCTGCTGTTTACACTGTGAGCCAATTAGGCAGGCACAGCGTATAGACAGAAGCCGTGGTTTAACAAAATCAGTCCAGTTGTAGTGGATCAGTCAAGACATGTTTGGTGTCTATGTTTTGCATCCCTGCTTTTGCACTGCAGCTGCAAAGCTAATGTGGCAAACAAAAATGTAACGAAAGCCCATAGCCCTACCAATCGCATTGTTCTAGCTGCATACCTCAAACCGTGTGGCGTACACATTCACGTGACCTCTAAATCAGGTGTGCAATTCGCTACTTCAAACTTTGAGTACAAACAGTGAACACCTGAAGAACCACACTGAAGTAAAAACAGACTATAGTGAATCAAACAGGATTTCTGACTTGTTTTACTTGTAGAAGTAAAGAGAAAAGCTGCCAATAAGGACAGTGATTGCCAAGGCACACCAATTCAGTGCCACAATTTCTTGCCATGGACAGTGTCAAGCTTATTTGTTTAAACTGGCTAATAAGAGACAGTCACTCAGCCCAGCCCAGCGATATAGTTAGTATCAGAAGAGCAGAATTAGCAATCACCACTAACAGCACAAAAGACTATTGGTCTATCTATATAGGTTATGGCTATTATCCAATCATTATATCTGTGGCATAAAATTAAAATAAAATAGTCTTTAAATGGCAATAAATTTGTTTGTCGCAATTATTTCTGGGACAATATATCATCCAGGATTATAGGATGTTTTTCATGGTCCTCTAGGTGCCATTTGGCAAACTCCAAGCGGGATGATGTGTGCCATTTACTAAGGAGTGGCTTCCGTCAGGCCTCCCAAAAATAAAGGCATGATTTGTGGAGTGCTGCATGGATAGTTGCTTTTCTGAAAGGTTCTCCCATCTCCACAAGGATATGCTGAAGCACTGTCGGAGTGACCTTCAGGTTTCTGATCAGCTCTGTGGCCAAGACCTATCTTCTCTGATCACTCAGTTTGGCTGGGTGGCCAAATCTAGAAAGATTCTTGGTGCTTCCAAACCTCTTCCATCTACCAATGATGGTGGTCACTGTTCTCTTTGGGACCTGTAAAGCTACAGAAGGTCCGCAGATAATTTATTTGACCCTGTGGCTTGGAGTTTGCTCTCTGTGTCAACTGTATGACCTTATATAGGCAGGTGATGGCAGTCCCTAATCGTGCCCAATCAATTGAATCTACCGCAGGTGGACTCCTTCAGTTCAGTTTTAGAAATTTCTTTAGCAGTATCAGTAGAAACAAACTGCACCTCAGCTCATTTTTGGGTGAGGATATTTTGGATATTTTTAATATATCAGTACAAATGTTTAAAAGCCTGGAGAAGATGAATGGAATGTGCACCTTCTAGTACATTGTAGACTGAATGCACTAGGCAGCAACACCAAGAGACCTGGAAGACTATGGAAGACGACTAAAGTGGATCATTGCCGAATTCATTTCTTCATGAAGAAAAGCCCTTCAACATCTAGTGAAGTCACTCTAGAGAAGGTCGGCATATCATTGTCAAAGTGTACAATCAACAGACGCCTGCATTAATGTAAATACAGAGTGGACAGATTGAACTGACACGTATCATAATAAATAGAAAAAAGAGAAGACTGTGGAGAAGGAAAGGAAAGGCTCATGACCTGAAGCTTACCATATCATCTGTCAAACATGATGGAGGCAGTGTTATGGCAGGGGCATGTATTGAAATGTGACCCGACTGTTGCGTTTACACATATGGGGTATGTATCGTATTTCAGTACCACATTGGAAGTGTCCAAATAGAGCTTCTATAGAGAGTATTTTACTGTTCCCACTGCCAAACACAACTCGCAACTGTATAAAGAGAACCTGTATATACAGAAGAATGATGCTGAGCTGTGTGAGACGTGTGATCTACAAGCATGAACTGTTTAGCACAGAGGAACAGTGACCGCAGCCAGCTGCAGGCACCAGACGTGTCTCGACTGATCAGCTACATTTGGTGTAATTTGATGTTTCCCAGTGTATGGCTTTAACTGCTTTCTCTACAGTATGTAATGTAGGTTTGCTGCACTTGTAGGGTCATGTAGGGATAGTGGGAATGTGTGTGCGCTTTCCCAGTGGGACAATTCCTCTGAACAAGTTTCTGTTTACATTGAAAGCAAATCAAGGGCTGCATGAGGAAATAAGCTGTGGATTAACACTCGGAAGTTGCTGTTTTGGCCATCAGTAGGAAAAAAAGAAGCTTGTTGGAATTGAATATGACTATAATAATTCATTTAATTATGTCACAATTCATTGACACCAGCAGAGGAATTTGTCCACTTGTTTTAAGAAAATGAACACAATGCGTCATTAGACCAGCACCCAAACGTTTGCGCAAGACTGCCTGGTGGTCTAGTGGTTAGGATTCGGTGCTCTCACCTCCACAGCCTGGGTTTGATTCCCAGTCAGGCAATAAATAATGTTTCAGGGGACCGT
Source organism: Salminus brasiliensis (assembly GCF_030463535.1). Classification (NCBI taxonomy): domain Eukaryota; kingdom Metazoa; phylum Chordata; class Actinopteri; order Characiformes; family Bryconidae; genus Salminus; species Salminus brasiliensis. The sequence continues at coordinate 13,442,177 of NC_132898.1, read as the reverse complement.
GGTGGCTCAGCAGTTAGCACATAGGGCTGTTGATGAGAGGGTTGTGGGTACGATACCTGGGGACTTGACCCTCCTTATAGGAATGTGTGCTCGCTGTCCACTGTGTGTGTTTGCTCACTAGTGTGTGTGTTCACTGCAATAATGGGTTAAAGGCCAACGGCAAATTCCCTCAGTGTCCAACACAAATGGTGAACGACAGCCAAGCACACAGCCTTTGAACGTCTGCCCCATTTTCACCTCCCACAATCAAATATTCCCCAGAAAACACAGCGAGAGGATTAAACCTAGACTGGACCTCTTCACCATTAACTCCATCAGCATCAACCTAGCCCAATCACTTCCAACCTGGGGTCACGGCACTTTACGCTTGTGTGCATTACTTCTGTTAGAATGGAAAACTGCATTTATCCCGGCGTGGCTGAGTAATGAGAGTCCGCAACATGGAAGTGATCTACTGTGAACCTTAAACACGTCCTCTTTGAAGGACTTCTGCAGGGTGTCTTTGTGTCCAAGTAGAATTTTGGGAGATTTGAATTAGATTAGATTGAATTAAAATAGGCTGATATCGATACATAACTGATTGATGTTCCCATATCAAAAAAATATCAATGTAGTATCAGTTTTTATGTATTTGTTTGCATGTAAAGATTGGTGGTTCATTTATTGTTGTTTAACTCTGATTGCATTTGATTTGAAAAGTTCATAATATAGAGTCGTGCAATATGTGGCCGTATATTGATTTGTATCGCCAGTTTCTTGCCAAATCACAGCCACATTCCTTCAGTTTTCATGTGTTGTTTAAATGTAGTTACTTAACTTAATTTTTCTCTTAAATACGGTGCTCCTCTCAAGTCTTACCGGATAGTGTTGCTGTCCGGTCGTTGTGTCCTCTCTGAGTGAGGTGCTGTTAGCAAGCTGAAGAGATGGTAGTCAGTTAGCTCGTAGCCTTGCCCTGTGTTTGGTTCGGCTGAGGTAGTCCAGTTTGTTTTTTAGGGAGCGTACGACGGAGCTAAGAGATGGTCAAATCTGTCAGCAAGTCTTAGCCTGTAGCCTAGCACAGATACTTGCGCACTTCCTTCCTTCCACGGCTGTGACTCTGCTGTGTGCCGCTTTTGATCTCCCCTTATGCGTACACTGTAATAGTTTTGGGGGGTTTTAGATTTGGCCTGTGTTCCAGCTCTGTGTTGGTTATCTCAGATTTGGAGGTTTGAGGTTCACAGTGGATCACTTCCATGTATGTGGGAAGTGACGTGGGGGACGTTTAGAAGCTATGTGCTTGGCTGTCGCTCAGTAGTTTTGGTGTTTGTCTGTTGTTTGCAGTTTGTCTTTGGTAAAGAAGGTGTGTGTGTGTGTGTGTGTGTGTGTGTGTGTGTGTGTGAGAGCAGATTTTGTATGTGGTCATGTGTGCGCATGCTTATGTTTAGATGACTTGCAGATGAGAGGCACCATCTGCTGCATCTCCATTCACTCCTTTCACACTCAGGTCTGTCTGTCTGTCTGTCTGTCTCTTTTATCTCTGTATACTATGCACTCTTGAAAAGGGGGTTCCTCATGGGTTCAGTAGTGAAGTCAGTGGTTTTATATAGATTCACTACTAGAGCGAGCCATTTGAATGTTTCAATGGTTCTATGCCTGGCTGAAAGGTTCCTCATATATGAAGAAACCCCCTTTAAAAAATATTCTACGAAGCACAAAAAGGGTCCCACTATTGTTAGACAACCTTTTTTGAAACGCTATATACACTCCTCCCCAAACACACACACTTGCTTTTTGCTGAGGGTGTATTTTCTCTCTACACCCCAACCCCTCTGCCCAGCTGCCACGTACACACTCCAGTTCCGCTCCAGCGTTTGTGTGTGTGTGTGTGAGTGTGACCCCCACACTCACACAGCTACAGTGTGTTTGGAGTGAAAACACACCACTGTTGCTGTAACTGTAAAAGCGTGTGACCTCCAGGAAGACTAAAGCACTGTTCATGTTCTCAGAGGAGATTGTGGATTGTGGGATTCAGTGTGTGAGGTTTGATTGGCTGATAAGTTTAGAATAACACATCGGTGTAATTTCCCCAAATACCTACGGATAACCTCCTAATCAACGGTCCTAGCCCTGAAGTTCACATCAGCCACAGGACACACTCAGTCCCCGTAACAACACCCGAACGTCCATGTCTGTTAACAGGTTGTGTTATTCCAGTAGCGCCCGGACGGTCGTATTCACCAAAGCTCACAAAACTCACAAAGAATCTTAGGATAAACATCTTAAGACGTTCAGATGAATAGGCCTCATTCACCATCAGGGTCTTCCTAAGCATGTTCAAAAACGAAAAGTCTACGTCTGATTCCTGATGAGTTGTTCACAGCTCTGCTCTTCTACAGATTGATCCCACTGTCCTTGTAAAGTGAACAAATCCCAAATGAGAGAATACTGGTGAATGTCAGAATCTTTGTGGAATCTGCGTTCGTGGGTTTTTAGGAAGAAATTTCTTCTTAAGAATCATTGGTAAATGAGGCCAGCTGTTCTCAGATGCTCTCTTAAAGTTTTTATATGTTCTAAGCATTTTACTGGATGCACTTTTGTGCACAATGTGTTTTTTTTTTTCTTGTTTAGCTGGTTGCAACATAGCCTTTTATGCTGCATTTTACATCTTATCATAAACCCTTTTTTTGTGTGCAGTAGAAAAATGCAGGAAGAACGAGCCAGCAGTGACTGTGGAGGTGGAGCCAACTTGAAGAAAGTCTTAAACTGTAAAACTGTAACTGTAGAAAGCCATTATTTTCTTCATGTAGATGAAGAACAGTCTACACTTTCATTCTTGTTAAACTCAATTAAATTGAAGGATTTTAGACATTTGAACAGATCATTTTAGAGGCTTCTCTTCTGAACACTTACAATCTAAGACAAATGTGGGGTCATCTTAAGGTGAAGAAGATATTTAAGGACATCTTTTTCTTTGAGGGCCTCATTCACCAGTATCTTCTGATGAATTTTCTTGAACGTGTTCTTGAGAAAAGTCCTAATGAAAAGTCTATGTCAGATTCCTGATGTTTTGTTAACCGCAGAGTCGTCCCACTGTCCAACATTATTTCACATAGGAGAACACTAGTGAATGTCAGTGGACATTTCTTCAGAAGAACAGCTGGTGACTAAGGCCCTAAAAAATAAAAGAATGTTTTTGACATGACCATTAATCATAGCTTTTATTTTAAATAAAAAAAAAACGGTGAACTCATGAGATGGGTCAGGCGTGCTGGCCAGGGTTTTCCACAGAACCAGGGTTGGGAACCACTGCATTAGCCTGAGGTGGATTGGAACAGGATTACTGTTGCTCAGGGATCTCCAGGTTCAGCCAATTACAGGAGCCCACTCACTCCACAGTATTACTGTCAGACTAAAAAAAAAGCTCCATCTCCAGCTCCGGCAGGGTAATGTGAGGTTTTTTTGGCTCGCTCAGAGTGTGAGGGGTCTGGTAATGTCAGCAGAAAGGACATAATTGACTTTATGACCCTAACACCACCCTTTTATTTTGCCTTCCTCTTTTCTTCTTTTTCTCTCGTTCTTTTCACTCACACACTCACACACTCGCATTCTTCTGTCCCTGTGATTTTAAGTGGACATTTGGCCATCTAATGATTCTGTTTTTTATTTTTGTGGTACGATTTGGAATTATTTCAAATCCACTGAACACGCAGATGTGACCGGAGGAACTACAGACAATGAAAACAATACTTTGTTTAATGAAATGATATTTCTATATAGTATCATTTCTGGGTTTTCCCATTGAATGTTCAGTCCAGTCTTATTCCCTTGCAGGCCCTGTAAGCCCTTAACAGCTCTGAGCTTAACCAGGCTGTTCTATTAAGAGGGATTTACACACACACACAGCCTGCCACTTAACTCTGGGAATGTGTATGTGTTTAATAATTGCAGGTATGTGTAACACTATATATATATATATATATATATATATATATATATATATATATATATATATATATATATACCACAGTATATGATATAGATCAAAAGACTCAAATGCTTAATCACAGTTAATTAAGTTATGTAATACAGTTAATTTACAGTGGATAACATTTGTCTTAATTTAAGATTGGATTAGTTTATACCACAAAATCTAAACGTTTGTGATTCCGAAGGCAGGTTTTGTCTGCTGCATTTACCCACTCAACACCAGACGTCATATAGACATTGTTTTTGGGCTAAATCTGGTTGGCCCGTCCTTGACTTTATTCAGCCCAAAAAGTGGATGGCTGTGTTTAGTCTGTGTGATTTGGACCACATGTATCTCTAACATAGCCATGAAAATAATAATTAGATAAAACTGGACTTTCTAAACGTGATCGCAGCATAAAAACTCCATATATTGACATCTAGGAAAAGAGAGACACTTTTGACGACTTGTCTTGCTGCAGTGAAGGACCGCAGCTGCTGCCGCCCCCATCTTTTTATAACAGTCCTTTCAACAACCTGAAAAAGACGGCTTTCACTTTTTCATTCAAACAAATATCAAGGTTGTTAAGAAGTCATGCAAGGTCGTCTTTTCAACATCTTTTTTTCTGGGTGGGAAGTCTCCCTTAGATCCTCTGCTAGATCTTCAACACTTCCTGAAAGGCCAAGCAAAAATGAAATTAATGAGGTTGAAATTTCGATGTTCAATATCTGGCCTATCTTTGCCTTTAACTTTGCTAAGAAACACTGTCACCAATCTCATCTCTGTAAGTAGGTGGCCTCTTTAGAGATGAATATTGCAGCAGGAATGTTGAGTAACCGTTCCAGGTTCAAATGTTTACGTTTTTCATAATTTATCAGAAATGACGCTTTGAATGGATCTGGTATCCGCTTTTAAAGCCCGATCCACTTCCGATCCGTTAGGTGCTGTTAACAGTCATGATTTCAGCTGCCACCTGCTGCAGTGAACATTGTCTATTTGTAAGCAAAACAAACAGAACATAATTTGAATTGCTGGATGTTGCACTGACATCAAACCAAAAACAAGGCTGAAGTTGTCCTCTTACTGGCACTTTCCTCTTCACATTACATGATGCAGCAGTTCTGCTCTGCTGTTGAACACAATGTAACTGCTACACTATTTAAGGTGGAGTGGAGAGTTCAAATTAGCTTTATTTTGCCATCGCCGCTCTTATCAGTTCAAATATAGCTCTTTTTTTGTTGAACTCTTGCTTTAACAGGTCTGTAAAATGTGACAGTGTTGCTTGTATTTGCAAGAAAGTAAACGTATTAGATCACTTGTACCTGCTGTTGAAACATTGAGTGCCTTAACGTGACTAGTACCTTCACGTGAATTGTGGCAATTTTGTGTGTGTGTGTGTGTGTGTGTGTGTGTATATATATATATATATATATATATATATATATATATATATATATATATATATATATATATATATATATATATATATATATTATTTTTAATTATTTTTATTGTTTGTTTTTTTTTCAGGTTGCAAAAGCTCCACTACCAACAGACAATTCTTAGAAAGAATCCCTCTTTCGCTGAAACGAATCACTGCAGCAGCTCATATAGAGCTGGGCGATATGGTAAAAAGACCATATCCTAATATTTAAAGACTTTATTTTTACCATACACTAGTCTTTGAGCGCATGTATGGTAATAAATATAAAGACATTAGTAGCGAAAGATGTTTAAAAACTACTATTCCAATACATTGATTCATATTTATAATCTGCTGCTCTTCATCTGATTAAACCAGTCTAATTACACTGTTCATAATGAAACCTGCAGTTGGTCAGGGTTTTTTAAGAATGAACAAAATCCTCCTTAGAAAAGCATATTATGTATTACGATAACAAAATTTATCACAATACAATTAAATGGTGTCATATTGCCTAGCTCTAAGCTCACATCGTTATTGGTCCAATCCATAGATCGTATTTCATTTTTATGGCCCAATCAGAATTATGATTACATCACAAACACCAAAAGAAAGCTGTGTTTTTGTCGTCATCCAAGTTTTTTTTTTGTTTTGTTTTTTTTGTTGTCTGTACTTTGTGTAAATGGGCCATATTAGCACCCAAGATAACTGTAGAATATGTTTGTTTCTACAGACTGGTAACCGCTATGCAGGTTTAGCGCCGGTCTTCAAATTACATAGCATGTGGCAATACTTGGGGGGTCCAAGCACAGAGAGCCATCATGTTCTAGTAGAGCACAAATAATGGGCACTGTTTTAGTTTGTTTTGTAATAGATTGTTGAAAAGGTGTGGGGTCTCAAAAGGCGTTTTTGTTTGTTTAGTATGAAGTGAGTTGGTGTAGTGATTCCGTTACCCCTGTCTTTGAGCTTCAGCGGAAGAATGCCGGACCCCGCTACAGGGGCTGGTTTCTGAACCAGTCACCTTTTCACTGCTCATTAGTTTTCTTGCCTGACGTACGGTATGTGCACACACTCTTGTGTATGTGGTGTAGATTTGTTCAGAGCCCTACAGCTTGCATAGTTGTGTGTAAATGACCCTGTTGACCCAGAATGGACTGCACTCGATTGAAGAGAGAGCAAGCGAGAGAGAGGGAGGAAACTAGCTTAGTTTTCCAATAGTGAATACAGACTGGAGAAAGTGGAGAATAGACAGTGAAGTGACACACACACACACACGCACACACACACACGCACGCACGCACACGCACGCACGCACACTCAGTCAAACACACACTTACTCATACTGTCCCCCAGGGGTGTGCTGACTGCCGTCTGGAGGAAACACACACTCTTTCTCACACACACACACACATGTGCACGCACACACCGAGCCACAGTCTATTTTGGTTTATTTGAGGCAGTTATGAATGAAGTATCCCCCCGGCGCTCGCTCTCTCTGTCTATCTGTCCTCAATCATACTCATTCTCTCTAGTCCTCTCTCTCTTTTCTCTTTTCTCCTGCTCTCACTTTCTCCCTCCGTTCTCCTTGGTCACCACCCACCCCCACCCCCCGTCCGTACCTCTCTTTTTGTTATTTTTTTTTAGACTCCCCCTCCTTCCTCTTTTACCCTGGTTCTCAAGGGTGTTTGTTGGCAGGTTGCCAGAAAAGATGAGGGTGTGTGTGTGTATGTGTGTTAACCTATAGGCTCAACCGAACAGTCCAGACTTGAAACCTGACCGAGCAAAAGCAGCTCTGCTTCAGTACTGATATTGCATAAATTAAATATGTGTGTGTGTGTATAAATGCTGAGAGAGAGAGAGAGAGAGAGAGAGAGAGAGAGAGAGGGGGAACAAGGAAAGTTCGGCTTTCTCTGAAACCATGTGACCTGCACTCACAGGGAACTGCCAAAGCCAGTTTCCCCTCTCTCTTTTGGTGTGAATGCCAAGACGGTAAACAGTAAATATTGAAGAATGAATAGATATAGATAGGACTGTTAAAAAGTAATAATAATCGTTAGTGATCCACCGAATGAAAACTCCTGTCCTCCTGTCTGCATCCGAAACTCCTCTCAGGTCACGGCTGGTCACGATTTGTTTGTGTATTTTATTTAATGAACCTACCAAACTTCAAATACACAAATCTTTATATAAAAACTTTATATAAACAGAATGAAAGCTACAATGTGTGCCTAAGAAATCCAGCTTTCTCCACAACAGAACAGTTGATCATTCGAGGCAAGGGATTACATTTATTTATTTTTTTTATTCCTTTATAATTTCAGCGTGATTTGCAACATAAATTGGTTTTAACAGCAACATGTGCACGCAGAACTCTGCTGTCCTAAGACTGTGCCGCATTGAAAGGCATTGAGCTCCTCGGTATAGCCAACTGCCAATATATGTCTGTGGAGAGTGTGTAGGAAAGTGTCCACATACTTCTGGCCATGCAGTGCATTTCTCGCTGTCATTTCTCATATCTGAATGGGTCACCCCGACGTTCAGTTACGCAGGTGTGTGTTTACCGGTGTGTCTCGCTTTAGGAGTTAGACTACAGCTGCCACAGTGCAGAGATGTAAAAAATCATTGGCCTACTGTGAGATGTTTCAGATAAATGAGTGTAAATCGGTGGTGTAAGTGGGTAGTACTGGACTGCAGATTTACATTTACATTTACGGCATTTAGCTGACGCTCTTATCCAGAGCGACTTACAAGGTTACTGGTATTACAGAAGAGGGCCAATGTAGTGTTAGGAGTCTTGCCCAAGGACTCTTATTGGTGTAGCACAGCACAGTCACCCAGACCGGGAATCGAACCCTGGTCTCCCACATGCTGTGGTAGCACCTACACGGCAGGTAGTGTTGTTACCTGTTGCACCACACCAACCAGCTGATCAGACGTTAATAACAGTTCAAATGTGAGGATGTTTTGAATGCTGTTATTTCGATGAGATTCAAAATGACAGCAGTCAGAATTTAATAGAGAAAAACCACATTGATTCAAAAAAAAAGTCATAGTTTTGAAGCTTTTTCAAGCTTTCCATGCTGAAACCATGCATTCCAGTCTCCAATTGCATTTTGGGCTTTTGTTTTGATCTTCTCGCCCCCCTCTGGTGAAGGTACATGATGTACTGAGAAGGGGGAATTGGACATATTGGGGGAGGGGAGGGCCTGAGCTGGTGAGGCTTTGTGTATACTTTCTTAGCCTCGCTGTGTGTGTGTGTGTGTGTGTGTGTGTGCTGAATTGCATGCTTGCCAACAGAAAGCTCTCTGTGTGTGTGTGTGTGTGTTGAAGGAATACTGTGACGAAGCATCACACTCGCACAATGTTTTAGCTCCGCCCCAAAAGTAATTTAGCCAGCTAAGTTTGCTTAGATCGTTTTGCTAATGTAGTTGGCGCTATGATGTCTCACCAATTAGCTTCCTTTTTATTGCTGACACTTCCACACGCCTTTTCTGCTTTTAAGCTTGAACGAGAAGGTCCAATGCAATGTATATCACTGTACACATATCAAAAAATTAAGTGATTTTATTTTATACGTATGAAATCATCATTTATAAAGATGTAGCCAACAAAACACCGTAGTCCACAATGCCACATTATATACAAATGATCCACACAGAAGAGCTGTGTGTGTGAACGCATGAACACAAATGTCCGCATCAGTTGTACCGGATATACAGGTATGTCGCTGCTGTCCGATAAAAAAACATGCATCTCCGTTTTTATCCATTGTTTGAACCCTGTAGCTGCCCTGTAGATAATTCTGGATGAATGGACCAATAGAAAGGCTACAGCGTTTTTTCCATCTCCTGTAAAGTTTCTATTTTGGAGATACATGAATTTCATTGGGCAACAACGATATGCAGTGTATGTCACTGCCAGCCCCCTAGTTCAAAGTCCGGGTAATGTCCGAGTGAGCCCATGTGTGAATGGAGCAGTGGGTCGTGCTGTGCCACCTGGGTGCTCCGGTCCCCCCCTCCAAAAGATGATGCTTGATTGCCCCAAAGTGTGAGGTGTGAGTGACCCTGTGAGTTTGTGTGTGGTACCCTGTGATGAACTTGCGCCCTGTCCAGGGGAAATTCCTGCCTTTGGCTCTGGATCCACCGTGACCCTGACCAGGAACAAGCAGATAAGATAAATAAATGAATGATTGATTGAATTGTTTAAAAAAAAGTAGCTGTCATTGTCGTTATCTTGTGGAAATGATTAAATATGTTATGTGTGGACTTTTTATTGACCTTGCTGACCTTCTTTAGGCCTGTGTTGACCCCATTCTGGAGTTTTCCTTAACCCCAGTTGCTTCAGAATCCCACGCGTGCCACTGTCACTGGAGGAGCGGATATTTCCTGCCCAGCCGGGGGTGACTGCAGTGTACAGCGTGAGTGTCCACCCGCGTGTTAACACCATTCCTTCATACCCAGGGGTATTTTAAGAAGCAGGATCTTCTCTGTAGCCAGATTTCTGAGGCCAGAACTCTCCCTGTCCTCATGTAGTCTTTTCGTCAACTCCTCTCACTGTCCGTTCCTTCTCATTCCTCCTCTCTCTGTTCTCGCTCCTCCCCCCTCTCTTCAGTTTGTTCTGGGTGAACATGGTGCCCCTGGCAGCAGCGGTTAGTGTAGTGCTGCTGGGACAGCCCAGAGAACTAGGCCATCAGGTCCTGCGTCTGTATGTATACTGTGTTTGTGTGAGTTGGCAGTCTGTTAGAGCCCACCTACCTTGTACATACACTCTTTGACTATTTAAACTAAACCATTCACCACACAAAAACACTTTGCAGGGTTAGTTACAGACTGTAGCCCCTTGTTGTGTTACTGCACAATCAGGCAACAGCCTTCTCTACCAGGGCTGTCAAGGCAAAAGTGACCATCATTGGACCACCGCTGACCAGACACTACTTGCATAGCAATATTTCTGGTGCTAGATTGAGTGCACCAGGCACCGTAGTTGGGCTGGAGTTTGTACATTCTTCAGTGTCCCTTTGCATTGATAGATGAGGACACCTGGACCACAGTTATTATTTATTAACTGGTATTAACTGGTCCTCGGGGGGCCAAGAAAACAGTCCCTGCACCATTACACAACCTCCACTAGCCTTTACTGTTCACACAAGGCAGGATGGGTCTATGGATTTATACTGTTGGTTCAAAATTCTGACCCTGCCTTAGCAGAATTGAGGATTGATCAGACCAGGCTACCTTCGTCCAGCCTTCAACTGTCCAGTTTTAGTGAGGCCGTGCCCACTGCAGCCTCAGCAGTGGACCCTGACTGGGTCTTGGGCTGTTTTAGCCCACCTGTCTCAAGGTTGGACGTGTTGTGCATTGTAAGATGCTTTTCTGCTCACTAGCGTTGTACAGTGTGGTGTATCTGAGTTACTGTAGCCTCTATTGTTAGCTCGAACCAGTCTGTCCAATCTCTGCTGACCTCTCTGCTTAAAGACGTTTCCGTTAGCAGAGCTGTTGCTCACTGCATGTTTTTTTTCTTTTTTTTTTTTTCCTCTTAATTTTCACACCATTTAGACTAAATTCTAGAGAAGGACTGACTGATTTCTCAGTTTCCTGCAGCTCATTTGGATTTGAGATAGATATATCTATTGATCGATCTAGGTTTGCTATAATGATGTCTAAGGTTATGAGAAGAGTGGATTAGCCCAGATTTGACTTTTACACAATGTTCAGTGTGCACACACACGCACATGCCATTACCTTCCAATACTGTCAGCCCCACTTCAACATTGCCTGGTTGCTGGCCACTCTGACTAGCGCACCTGCCCGCACACACACACACACACACGTCTGCACTGCTGGAGAGAGAAGCACCGGGCTCCTGGTGTCTTAGCAACCAACAGCAGCAGCAAACACAACAGTGTGTGTGACAGAGGGAACTGGGAGAACAGAGGGAACTTTCTGTCGCTCTCCTTCATCTCTCTCACTCTCGGTCTCTGTCTCTGTAATCCTTCACTCACAGTTTTCTGTCAGAATTCCGCAGCAGCGAACTCTAAAGCCTCCTGGATTCTGGCCAGTCGCCTTCTCTCTATTTCTCTCTCTTTTTTTCTTTCTTTTTTTTTTTTTTTCTTTCTTCCTCCGGCCATTTCTCTCTGCTTTCCTCCTCTACCTTTTTAGTCACCTATTCTGGAGGCAGTCTCCAGATTTTTCTCTCTTAATACCCTCCCTTCCTGTGGTTTATCCTCATTTTCCATGGTGAAGTCAGAATGACCCTGTTTTGACGACAGGAGTCGGAATAGTTGCTGGAGCGTTCGGTGTGAGTATAAAGTATCAAATGGTTTCAGATCCCGTCAGTGTGTGGGTGCGTACAGGTGATTAGATGCTACAGGACCATGTTTTGTCAGGTCTTTTCTTTAAATATGTTGTAGTTACAGAAATGAAAATAATAGTTTGGCCAAAAAAAACTGACCCCAGATGCTGTCAATCAGCCAAGACTATGTTTGGGATCTAAACTTTGCCTCCTTAGTTTAGGACAAACGATGCTAGGCTAATGTTGCTAGCAGACACTGGATTTAGACTGTCACCAATCTCATCTCTGCAAATGCATGTTCAGAAACGTGTCCCAGTCGGCTCAAAATGCATCCACATGTGCATTTGTGGTGTGCAGAAAAGTTGATGTTTAGAACATTGTATGAATGGCATTTTTGCATATCTGGTGGCGGAACCTTACATTATCAGTGTGGGCTCTTGTTGAAGAAATATCTGTCCATGCTATTTATTTATGATGGGGGTTTTTTTCAAGCGAATTTTGGCAGGTATTTACTATAATAAGACCAGGTGCCAAGGTGCCAATCAAAGTCAAAGTCAGTGTTTGTTAGCAATGTTAGCCTAGCATGTCTTGTTTTAAACTACAGAAGCAAACTTCAGATAGCAACCATGCTTTGGCTGCACCTCGGGTAAGTGATGAATCATGTTAACTTAATTTTTCCCCAGGTACAAGTCTTATGATTAAGAAAATGACATTTAGGTACATGTCAAACATACATATCAAAATTGAAAAAATGGAGATAAAGCTTTTGTGTGACAATATATACAGACTGTGGAATTAATGTAATCAAAAAAAGAATAAAGTATAATATAACTAATACAATTCCAGACTGAAGTCTATCTGTTTCTCTGCATACTTTGTTAGCGTCCTTTCACCCTGTTCTTCATTGGTCAAGAGCCCCTGACATGGTGGTGGTGTGTTAGTGTGTGCTGCACTGGTACGAGTGCTGCTGGAATGTTTGCCTTTACATTTAAGGCATTTAGCGGACAGTCTTATCCAGAGTGACTTTAAAAAAAAAAAGTGCTTCACTGTTTACTTAGCTACTTAGATAGCCTTAGCTAGTGAGAGTGACTATTGAAGAACAGGGTGAAAGGAGGCTAATAAAGTATGCAGAGACACAGATGGACTGCAGACTGTAATTATACATAGAACTACAGAGTGCTTCTGTATGGTAAGTGGAGCTGATATAATGGCCGTTGAGTGAGAGGCGGTGTGGCGGTATTAATGTTATATATGTATGTCTTGCAGGTTCCTCGGCATCCAGGTCCTCCTTATCCAGGTCATGATCTGAGTAAAGCCCATCCTAACCTTGGAGGGGCGCCACCCACTCTGTCTCAGATATCCACCCCCACCGCGCCATATCGCTACATAAAGGGCTGGGAAGCAGGCGGAGGGGTGAGTGTGTGTGCATGTGTCTTCTGTTCTGTATTTCCTGTGTTTCAGTGCCTGTCTCATAATACAGCTACATTGCTTTGCATCATTGTGCTGTGTCTGTGTTGTAAATGGAACATATGGTGTGTCAAGATGATCTAGACCACACACCGTTTTGTACAGGTCTGCATTCATACGTCTTATTCACAGTGGCTTTTCTGTAGTGGCAGTCAAATTATTTATATAATAACAACCCTTTAAAGACTCAGTATTTTATTCCAAACCAGCATGCAAGCAATTTCTGCTTACATAAGTTTCCAACCCTTTCAGATTAATAGTTGGTAGAGCCATCTTCTGCTTTGATGGCATTTTTAATTCGGGGTAAGTTTCTTCCTGTAGACTTGTTCCGGGTTGTTCAGGTTGGTTAGATGATGCTTGCGGACCACAGTCTTCAAACAGTGGATTGATCGTCTCAATTCTCAATTAGACTATTTAACCAGCCTTTGCCCAGACCTTTGAAAAACAACTTTTTTGTTGTTCAAGCACCAATGTTTCTTTTGCTTCATTTGTGGGGTCACTGTCCTACTTCTTTTCCAAACTGAAGCAGGTTGTCTTGCAGCATTTCTCTGTATTTTGCAACATCCACCCCTTCATTTTTAACAAGATGCACAGTCCCCACTGAGGAAAGGCTTCCCCATATGATCCTGCCACCCCCATGCTTCACTGTTGTAATCATGCTTATTGAGAAATTCAGTGTTACATGGGGATGAATGTTGACTAGAGTGTGCCATTTTACCTGGGTTACTCTGACACGTCTGGCAAGCTCCAGACATGCTTTGATATGTCACTGCAGAAACAGTTCACGTCTGGCTGACAGAAAGTCCACTCATAAACGTTTTAGCGACTCGTGACCAATAATCAGGCGATTGCTGTAAAAAGGATAGACACAGCACAGACTCTGTTGCAGCTAATTCAGACTCAAATCACACACGTTTAGAGGATAAAGCCTCAGCGAGTGTTTTCGACTGTTTTCAGGCACATTCAGTGATCTAGTTCATCCAGGTTTGCTTGTTAGTCAGTCGAACTCTGCATCACTAAACTCTCAACTATGGTGGGCCTGTTTTTTTTGTTTGTTTGTTTGTTTGTTTTCCCTCCCCCACCTGTTTTTGAAGTTGGTCTTAAGGAATGCCTTTTTTGGCTGCCCATACAGGCCGACTAAATGCAGACCTCTAGATACCATTGACTGGTGAACCTTCACTCCAACCTTAACCACTGAATTCTGTGGTTACTTCAAAGTCGTTGTTCCCTTCCTGCTCTGACAATGAGTTTTGAAGGACAGCCTGGTCTAGGCAGCGTCCAGGTGGTGTGATGCAGCCTCCGTTTCCTCATAATTGATCCAGCAATGCTCACTGGGATTTTCTCACTGGGACTCTTCGGTCTTCATTTTCACTACTTACCTATATTACCTAATTGGACCTTTCACAGCACCTGGATTGCATATGTGTGCTAAAAGCTTTTTATTAGTTACTATTTTTTTATCTTTGTGTCGTCCGTGTACCAGACTAATCTGATGACTTTTTTTTTTAAGGGACTGAATAATGTTGCTAGACACTATATTTACTGTGCATCCAGGTTCCGGTGAGTAAGAGCCCTTTAGAGTATGGAATTATTGGATTGTGAGCTCAATGCATTAGCTTGAAGGAGCACTGCTAGTCTAATAATAGAGGCTACCAGCCTCCTCCGCACTCATTCTGTCACACGCGCGCACACACAAGCACACTCATAAGACAATGATAAGATGCTCCAGTTCTTTACATATCTGAGGTTGATGGGAGATTATGCTCTTAGACCCCTATCTCTTTATTAATATCCAGGGTTGCAAAACAAGGTAAAAATAAATGCCATATTGTGACATTAAGAAACAGCATTGATAAATATGATGATAATATGACCATATATGTGAATACCAGATGTTTTGGCACCTATTCACACCATAGTACTGTGAGTATTTAAGGCAGATGAATTGATCTCCTTTCAGCAAATTAAATATGAAACTTTAACTTTTTTAACTTTAACCACTTTAAGCAAGTTTAGCAATTTTAGAGTTAAAAAAAGAAAAGAAGCACCATGCAGAAGTGTGGCCAGCCTACGGATTTGAGCTCCCCCACCTTTTGCTAAGGTCCCAGGCCTTAATAAGCTTATTAGGGCTATAACTTTGTTCACAGTCATTGTTAGGAAAGGCCATGTGATGCGAATTCCGATACTCCTCAACCATACCCTAACAATCAGCAGGGGCTCCTCCAAGCTGCTGCCTAGCTCCCTTCAAATTCCAAAAATTCATGTCCACAAAGCAGGAGAAGGCAGTATGAAGAGGGCGTTTTCACATGACTGTTTCCTCAGTTCATAATGTCATTAAAATGGCATGTAAGAGGTGAAGTTGGCTAGAGAAATAACTTGTATGATTGCTAGAAAGTTTAGCCAACTCTGGAGTGCTCTGTTCTACTCCTGCATGAATATGACTTTAGGGGTCCCCAAGCTTTTGAATGTATAATATATATAGTGTGTCTGTCTGTCTGTACATCATAATAGACTCTATAAAATGTGCATTTGTTGGACCTGAATCATAACTCATTATATTCTCTTTGTGTTTCCATTGTCTTTCATGGATCCAGCCTCAATACAGTCCAACACAGAATGCTGGCTCCACCTCTATTGTATATTCTCCACAGACGCAGCCAATGAACGTACAGCCTTCTAGCCGGCCAGTAAGTCCAACTCCTCCCACGTTGACGCTGTAATTTAAGCAAGACCTTGTCTAAACACAAATTTTACACTTTCTTTGTTCGTGATCAGCCCAAATGTAGATACTCAGCTTTGACGTATTTAGTGTCTGTCGCTTCTTTAGATATGCTCTAGAGATGTGAGGCTGATGTAGCTATCAGGAAATGGAAGCTTTGACCTCACTAATTAGCAAATTGCACTGCAAACTGAGTTATGTCAGATTATCTCAAGAGGCTTGTGGCTTCTGACACTGTGTTACTCTATATAAAAAAGACTTTTATTAATATAATGTTCCTTTAGTGGAATTGACTGTTTAACAGCATCTCCAAACCATGTTCTTTTCCTCTGGCAACATGTTTTGGTTCAGTGTTTGTGAATGTATTTTAGCCTGTTGAAAAAGCAATAGTTCTATTTTTTAAGGACACTGAACATTTCCCATTGTTTTAACCTCTTAAAACACTCTAGGTCTAGAGTATATGGCCTGCACTTCCATCCCACTCCTTAATCTCAGAACTACAAGAAATATGTCTGAAAAAGAATGACTAAACAATAAGCCTGCTGTTTAGTAAATCCTTTTGTCCTTATGGTAAATGTACTGTAGCTGTAAGACTTGACAGAGGCGTGTAATATTGTAAGTAATATTGTAAGTGTGATACCTCCTATTTATTTGCCGTGTGTTGTGCCACATTGTGCCATGCTATTACCTTAGCGGGTGTGGCTAGTACTTTTCTATTGTCTTTCTTTCTCTTCGTCGCTTTTTGCTGGATCGTGTGAGCGTGGCCATGCAGGTCAAATAAGTGTTACTATAGGGCACATTTGTCTAAATGAGCAATGCATTGATTTTCCATAATCAACATGGTTAACGATAACAGGGCTCTGTCCTGCGGAT
The DNA here is from genome assembly GCF_030463535.1 of Salminus brasiliensis. Taxonomy (NCBI): domain Eukaryota; kingdom Metazoa; phylum Chordata; class Actinopteri; order Characiformes; family Bryconidae; genus Salminus; species Salminus brasiliensis. The sequence continues at coordinate 13,425,458 of NC_132898.1, read as the reverse complement.
GCGTAGCCTGTTGAGATGCCAGGACAGGCACTGGTGTAGTTAGTGTAGTAGTCTATTACTGTAATCTACATCTCTACCTCTCTCTCTTATTCTCTCTTTTGTCTGTTCTTTCCTTCCATTTCTTCTCTTGCTGCTGGTGTCCTCTCCATGCCTGCTCCCGCACCTGTTCTCTCTGCGTCAGTTTGTGACGGGCCCTCGACCCACCCACCACCAGGTAACCCTTCCACTGTTTCTAAACAAATGACTAATCCCACTAATGTAATTAAAATCACTGATTAGCTGGTTACAAAGGCACCCATCAAGAGATGGGATATATGGCAAATGTATTGGGACACCTGCTCATTCATTCAGTTTCTTCAAAATTAAGGATGTTAGAGAGTGTATCCTACTTTTGTTGGAGTAACTGTCTCTACCGTCCTGGGAAAGCTATGTACTAGGGATTTTGAAGCATTGCTGTGAGGATTTGATTGCATTCAGCAACATTAGGGAGGTCAGAATGTTGGATTGTCACCAACCCACCTAACCCCCAACTCATCCTTAGAGTACTGTATGGTGCACCATCATTCCAGAGAACATGGTTCTCTTCACTGCTCCTCAGCTCAATGCTGGGGGGCTTTATACCCCCTCTAGCCTACGACTGGCATTAGACATTGTGCCAATACTCATGTTTGTCTGCTCCACAGTACTTCTCTACATGGACTAGACAGTGGGAGCAACCCTAAAGTAGCTGAATGTATTCATTAGAAGGGGTGTCCATAAACATTTGGACATATAGTGTACATATTAGGCAGCAAGTGAACTGTCAGTTCTTGAAGTTGATGTGCTGAAAAGCTGAAGCTGAAAAAAGGCAAGCATAGGGGGTGACTTTGATAAGTGCCATGAGTCAAACATTATTCCACAGGCTCCGAGTGGACTAAGGCGCTGCCACTGTGATCCAAGGATGGCTGGTTCGAATCCTGGGTCATGCTTGCCATCAGAGTCTGGGAGAGAACAGTCTGCCTTGCTCTCTCAGGGATGGGTTAATGGCACCAGTGTTGGTCAGCACAGGCGTCTGTGAGCTGCTGCTGTGTGTGTCGCTTTATACTGAATGTGATGACAGCGTAGCAAAGCTGCATGCAGTGGTTAGTACCTACACAAAAACTTTCCGAGATCTCACTCCAATCAAGCATCTGTGGAATGTGCGGGTCAAACAAATCCAGTCCATGGAGGCCTCAGCACTGCAAAGGATCTGCTGCTATGTCTTTGTACCAGATACCACAGGACGCATTCAGAGGTCTTGGGGAGTCCATGCCTCGATGGGTCAGATTTCTTTTTCTTTTTCTTTTTTTTTTTGCAGCACAAAGAGGAGCTACTCAGTATTAGGCAGGTGGTTTTAATGTTACGGCTGATCGTAGTAGTTTTCAGTGTTGTGGAAGGCAAGAAAATGTGATTTGCTGATACTGTGAAACTGTGATTTTCTTTTGACTAGGCTATCATACCATGAAACTGAGCAGAGAGTGTAGGTTCAGTGAAGGTGCACCTTATAAACTGGCAGCTAACTAAAAGGCTTATGCACAGTACCGTATGTCCGTCCTGCTGTGTACAATCAACAGTAGCACTCCTTTTCCAGGCTTATAGGCACAGCTTGCCTGGTCGTTCGCACCTTTGAGTCACCTGGCTGTTTACAGTTTTTACAGGCCATAAATAGTGAACTTCCAGCAGGGTGGCATTGTAAGCTTGCGCCACACACTCCGGGCCGCTGTCGCTGGCTGCCACTGCGGAAGTATTCATGTGTCAGATGGAAGCGAAACAATGGAGCTTTCTGCTGCTGCAGAAACGTTAGGATGAAATGTAGCGTAGGCTAAGAAATATCATTCATCCTATGCTAACAGACATCAGCGGCATGCTTTCTGAGGTTAGTGTCCGTGATCCATTTTCTCAGAGGAGTAGAATAAACCCCTTCATTGTTTTTTCTGTGGAAACAACAACTTCTACATGTTCTGATCTAGTGAAAGCAAATCCACTTGTGCTGTTTGAGAATGTTAATAATCAATGCTTATGTAATATTTTTTCCAGAGAACTTCTTTTGCATGATTTTTGTTGGAAGGTATCACAGATGTTATCGTAGCTGTGCCTTGTATACTATCTAAACTGATGAACTTTACACTGATTTTAAGACGGGTAGAAATTTCTACAGTCTACAGCACAGTTACACAGCTAAATCCTGGGCTTTCAGCCATTTCAGCGAGCCTATGTACTGAGTTTGATCTGATCATTGTATTTTTGCCATATATAGATAATACGAGTACCGTAAAGTTTGAAAAAATCCATCCAGCTTGGATACAATATTCCTAGAGAGTGCTGTAAATGTTTAACTTTAACTGTAGTAAAAGTAGTAAATGTTTGTGAGCCCCTATTCTAATGAATGCGCTAAGCTACTTTAAGTTACACCCATTGCTGACAGAGATCAGTCTAGTCCCTGTGGAGAAGTATTACCAATAGAATAGGACTCTCTGGATCAGACAAACATTGACCTATTAGTACCATGTCTAATGCCAGACATGGGTTAGAGGGGTATAAGGCCCCCCTGCATTCTGCTGTGGAGCAATGGAACTGTTCCTGAGATGGGGAATTGGGTATAAGGTAAGGTGGTGATCACCCAACATCCTGACCTTACGCTCTTGTTGCTGAATGCAATCAAATCCTCACATCAATGCCCCAACCTCTAGGAGAAAGCCTTTCCTGAACAGTAGAGACAGTTACTCCAACAAAAGCAGGATGAACTCCTGAAGAAACGATAAATGAGCAGGTGTCCCAGTACTTTTGTCCAAATAGTGCATTTGCGTACAATTATAGCACACAATGGATAAGAGAGCAGTATATGTTATCTATCCATTAAAATAACAAGGGAAAAAAACAATGCTTGAAACGACTGATATCGATCTTTCAGATCAGACCAGGACGTCCTTATATATGACCTTGGCATTGCTAAACCTTTGAGTTTTTAAGGCAGTTCATGCTCATATGTCAGGGAAGGCTTCTGTCCTAAATTATATATGTCTCCCATGGTGCACTGTGGAGATTTGACATCTACGCAGGTTTAAAAAGAGCTGAGCTGGTGTTCTAACTCTGAACGACAGCATGTTCCTGCCTGCCCTCCACTGCATCCTGTCAGCACCAGCAGCCTGCAGGCCATACAAAACCAAGCAGAGCAGGGAGCCAAGAGGGAGTGGACACACACACACACACACTTTCACGTGCACACATACAGAGGGCTAGTTGGCTGCTGTTGAATGTAGGTCAGCTGTGGGAGTGCCCAGAGAGTCGCCCTTAGATGCATGTACACTGTCATTCATGTATAGAATCATTTGTCTTGTTAATATTTTGGTTTTTAGTTGATATCCAATAATGAAATGTTAGTGTAAATAAAAGCATTTAAGGCAGTGAATTAATGGGGTTTTCCCATGCCATGGTTAACCCTTTAGACTCTGTATGTAAGCCCACAGTTCAGTTCCTCACTCTCTTAACTATGTTACTAATATGATGAACATCAGTTTTATAGACCTTAAAATGACACCTTGTGGGAATATACTTCAACAATCATATTTTATTATTGGAACTGTCCATTGTATGAAGTAGTTTTACACTGATCAGCCTAATATTGAGTAGGCCATCCTTGTGCCACCAATACAGTTATGACCTATCGAGACATGGACTCGAAAAAACCTCTGAAGGAGTCCTGTGTTATGTGGCATCAAGGCGTTTGCAGAAGATCCTTTAAGTCCTGTAAGTTGTGAGGTGGTACCTCCATGGATCGCATCAGTGATCAGTGATGTATTGGGGGGGAAAGTATATATTTGGGGGGGGGGGGGGGTATTTGGACACCTACAGGAGCTTTTATGACCTCCCATTCTAAATCCATAGGCATTCATTTGGAGCTGATTCCCCTTTGCAGCTTTATTATCTAATCTTCTGGAAAGCTTTCGCCCTGATTTTGGAGTGTACCTATGGGACGTTTTGCTCATTCGTCCAAAAGAACATTTGTGATGTTAGACGAAAGGGCCTAGCTCGCAATGGCCATTCTAGCTCATCCCTGAGGTGTTGGATGGGGTTGAGGTCAGGGCTCTGTACGGGTTAGTCTAGTTCTGCTACATCAAACTCACCCAGCTATGCCTTTATGAATGTTGCTTTGTGCACTGGGGCACAGTCATGGAAACATACAATTGCCCAAAATGTTTGGTACTCTGAAGCTTTAAGATTTTCCGACACTGGAACTAAGGGGCCTAGGACAACCCCTGAAGAACAACCCCATAGCATTATCCCACCTCCACCAAATTGAACAGTTGGCTAGGTGTTTGATTTTATACAGCTGTGACAATGGGGCTGAATGAAACACCTGAATTCAGTGATTAAGAGGTGTTCAGCCACAACATTAATACCACCTCCCTGTTTCTACAGCCATTGTCCATTAAATCAGCTCCTGTTACTATGTAAGAGCACATTGTAGTTCTATAATTCCAGACTGTAGTCCATCTGCTACGCTACTTACTTTGTTAGCCTCCTTTCATCCTGTTCATCAATGATGAACCTCCATACACAAAGTTGATTGTGGAGGACAAGCACAAGATTTTTCGCTCCAAGCCCACATTTCTCTCTTGTTGGTGTACCTGAATCATAGCTAGATGTAATCACACACACACACACACACACACACACACACACACACACACACACACACACACACACACACACACACATACAGAGCCTGTAGAGTGGTCTTTTGGCCCAGCTATGCTCTTCTGTTGGCACAAATGAGTCATGGCTCGTCAGTGGCCACACACCCACATAGTAGCCTGGAAACCCCCACTATTGCCACACTTATGCGCTCACTATGTTTTAGTCCAAGACAGCCCCCCCCTCTCCTTCCTGTTCCTCTCTGCCCCTCTAGTTGGGAGTGGGTGAAGGATGGCGCTTTTCATATAGAATACTGACAAGATTGCAACAATACAGCCAATCATATTGTATGAAATCCTGTCTCAGCAGGTCGTATTGTAACGTTTTTTTTGAGACGACCAGCTGGTAACTGTTGTGTTGTTGTGTTAGCTTGGAGCAAACATATTGGCTTGTTGCAAGAGCGTTTTTATCCGGACACTATGAAGCACTTCCAGTGCTTTTGTGTGTGTGTGTGTGTGTGTGTGTGTGTGTGTGTGTGTGTGTGTGTGTGTTACTGAGTGTGCCAGTGCATTCCTTCTGTTTAAAAATGTACCAACATTGGTTTGGCCACTCCAAACATTTGTGCTATCTGTCTGATTATGTTTGGGTTTTTTATTTGTTTGTTTGTTTTTGTCAGCCGCACCGTGGTGTCTTTATACTGCATATTATATACAAATTTCTCATGAAAAGCTTACAAATGCAAATTCTGCACTTAGAATTAACTCCAGAGCTTCTCTCCAACTTGAAATGAAATAACGAGGGTTTCGGGTCTGCTCCTGGGTTTTTAGTTACACCTCCTAGCCCTAGCTGTAATTCCTGAACAATGACTTGTTGGTGAATTAAGTTACATTTATAATGCTTCATTGCAAATCTATTGTGTACATATAAAATTGTCACTGTCCAATTACTTACAGACCTGGCTGTATATTTCATTTACCATCTTCGATGATCAACAACTCTGGCATGTTTCTGTTGGTGTAAATGTCGTCATAAAAAGGAAGAAACGGAAGCTACCTGAATGCATAGTGCCAACTGTAAGGTTTGGTGTAGGAGGAATAAAGGTCTGGAGCTGGGGGCCGTAGTTCCAGTGAGGGGAAAATCTGGAAAGCTGCTTAAAGCTTATAAAGTCTTAGCCATAAAAGTCTGGTTTCAGAATTACATTGAAGTGTAATGCTTTAAACCTCATTTGCAAAACATAACAGAATATTATTAAAGATTAAAGTAAATAATTTGAATAAATAAACAGGTTAATTAGTAAGAGAGAACAATATATAAACAAAAAAGATACTGTAAAGTAGAAATTAGAATAGAGTTAATGTCTAAAATAGAGTTCATGTCTGTAAGACCAAGAAAACATTCCAGAAGAACCGCTTGTAGGATTGCTAGAAAGAAAAAAATTGACCCCATATTTACTGCAGAAGACTTTCAGAGACATTTATCAGACTCTGGAGCTCTACTGTGCCGTGACCTGTGGACTGATGAAGTAAAATTGCACCTGTTAGTCGCAAAAAAGGGTGCAGAACTCCAACCTCTCCAACTTTCACAGCAAAATAATAATCCTAAACTTACCTCAAAGTCCACATTGAACTACCTCAAGCTGAAGGCTTTGCCATGGCCCCTCACAGTCCCCTGGCCTAAAGATCTGCAGATAGACCTTAAAAAAAAAAGAGCAGTGCACGCAAGACAGACCAAGAATTTCACAGAGCTAGAACCCTTTCGAAAAGAAGGGTGAACATCCCCTAAACAAGAGTTGAAAGACTTGGAGCTCTTTTTTGACATGAAAACAAAACGTTAGGAATGCAGACTAGAAGCTGTTCAGACACTGATGTGTTGGAAAAACGATGTAATGAATAATGTAAAGAGATCATTACATTTGAAAAGTGTATAAAAAACACAAATGTAACAACTCTTGACATTTAGAGATTAGGATACAGTATCACCTCTTTGAATGTTAGTAGGGTTTGAATCATGTTTGCTTTATAAAAGCTGGCTTACTGCATTACACACACACACATGCGCACACATACACACACATACTTGCCTTATATTAACTCCACTGTTGGCTCTGGTCTCCTCTGGCTTTTCTGACGCATTGATTTCAGTATAACAGCATTATGTTCTCCAAATAGCCTCTGTGCACTCAATAGCTCAGTGATTTACTGAGCTGGAGAGAGTCAGTGGATTTTATGATGCGGTTCGCTTTGTGAGTCCAGTGGAGGTTTCCTCACTTTTCCTCCCTCTTTCACCCACAATTAGAGATGGGTGTTGTTAGGATTTTATATATACTGTAACTCTTACTGGAACTGCGTAGTGATTTGGTGCTTTACTATCTGTTGGTGTGTTTTTTTGTTTAATCTTGCCAGATCACAATTACACAATAAAACACAATTACCCAAATAAATAGCTTTACTTTAAGCACAGATTCCTTGCTTTCATCAGTTCATCAGCAAAAATGTAACCACCAACCAGTCCCCCCCCCTCCTCTTAAGCATGCTTGGTGCCAATCTTCAGAGAGTCCTTTTCTATTAGCAGTACTTCTCTACACCTCGCAGACGCCAGTGACTGCCAACATCGCAGCAAAGCGATGTGGGGAGAGAGCACCGTCTACCCACCCTAGAGAGAGCAAGGCAGATTGTGCTCTCTCTGGTCGGCTGCCGATGGATAAGCAGCATGACCTGGATTGGAACCTACACCTCCTCTGCTCATGTTGACTGCGCCTTAGTCCGCTGGACCAATCTGGGCCCCTGATGCTGTTTTGAAGAGTTTTAATGCTCTGTCTGTCTTCCTATGATGGCAGCCCAGACGGGCAATGTTGTGTAAATGCTGTGGTACAGAGTGCAGTGACAGTCTGTTCCAGCGCTGCTTTTCTACAGACAAAAGGTTGGCAAGTTGTGAATTGGTTGCATCAATAATCTTAGTAGTCTTAATAGTTGCATAATAATTTACTTCCATTACTACAGACCAGCTGTAAGTTGTTTATGCAATGACTTGAATTATTTTTCAGTTTGTAGTTCGTGTCCTCAGAAGCCAGCCGTGGTCCAGCTGAGGTCACTGGACGTTGTACCATTTGAGGTTATTCACTGAACTTAAACTGCTTGAACATCAATGAATAAGGAGAAAATTGGGGTGTTCTAAAACTTTTGACTGGTGACATATTTCCTTTTTTTTTCTTCCAAAAATAACTATTTTGTGTGTGTGTGTGTGTGTGTGTGTGTGTGTGTGAGTGCACGAGAGTGTGTGTGACTGTGTGTATGGAAGAGCAGCTGGAAGGATATTGAGGGGTCACCTCCCGGTTTGATGTTGCCCAGCTGGCGCTCCCATTAGGCTGGTTTGTTGAAGAAATATTTGCAGTGCGGGTTGGGGGATTTCTCCTGCAGTTTGCACACACACTCTGTTCTCTGGGTGAATAAGGCTTTGTGCTGGAGCTCAACCCATAATACCCCATCCGTTCCACAGGCCCCTTTGAATATGCACGCATGCGTGTGTGTGTGTGTGTTTTAAGACAATATATCGTGTTAATTGTTATTGCAATTTTGCGTTACTGATATTGCAGAAAGCTGCAACATGCAAACAGACCTTTTAAGCCAGAGGTGTAATTATTTATTTATTAGTCACATTTAAATGCAAAGTTTAAATTGATCTGACTGACATGATGTTTTCTCTGACTGCTAAAGCACAGCTGCTCACTCACTGTCTAATACTAACTTTCATCATTAAATATAGTCGCTATCAGAGCCATAACACAATAACGTGTTCCAGTAAACAGTGGCAGTGTGTGCTTTGACCTTTCCCTGTTCACTGCACTTCACCAAGTTAGCTACCTTTGCTAGTTCTGAAGATCAGTTGGAACTGTGCCAGTAATGTAGCATTCAGAAAAACCTGCGAATGACTAATTTTTACACCGTATAGGAATGTAAACTATGACAAAGTGCCTAAATCTTAGCTATTCGTGCATTGCAGTGAAAGCGTTTACCAGATTAGTGAGCTGAAAAGGACATTCTGACTGCTGATTGGTTCCCCGAGTGGTTCAGCGGAATATGGCGCATGGTTCGAATCCTGGTCATGCTACTACAGGCTGGAACGGGGAATGGGGGAAAAAAAAAAACTCAGGCCATGTGTATGACATCCCTGCTCTCAGCCAGAGGAGTGTTTGTTGGCTTGATGTTATGCATCAGTTTTCATTTAGTATTCACAAGATACCAACAAATAAAATTGTGTAGTTAAAATAATGCAAGCCTTTAGAGATGTATGAAAGTGTACCAGAATCTCAAAACAAATTCTTAAGATTTTTTTTTCTTCATGTAGTACATCTCTTGTTTTTGGCAGAGAGAAATGATTGACTAAATGCATTAAAAAAATAATTATTCAAAATATCGAAATAATAGCTAAATGTGAGAATGGAAACTAAAAGAAAAAGACTATCTATGTATTTTGACCAGTTATCCACCTGTCTATCTCTCTCTTTCTCACTTCCTCTTTCTTTCTGTCTCTGTCTCTCTCTTGCTCTCTAGTTTCTGCACAGGGCTCAGATGCAGACAACTCGTCCTGCTCTCCCCTCCAATGCTCCCTCCATCCGGCCATCTCAGACTCCGGCGGCTGCTGTCTACCCCCCCAATCAGACCATCATGATGACCATGACCCCCATGCCCTTCCCCTCACCACAGACGGCCCAGTACTATATCCCACAGGTACGCACCAAACACCTGCTAGCAGATATACGTGCATGTAGCGCTGCAGGGAGGCGCCTCTAGCAGACTAAATGAACTGTACACACTCAGCATCCAGCAACACCGCCAGCAGGAGAATTGTTGGGCCGTTTACACTGCTTGTCAGAAATGTTAGGGACATCTAGCTTTTCCGAATATTATCATCACAGTCACACAAAAAACCTTGCATCTCCAAAATGGCAACTTTAATCGATCTAAAAGACCAAGTCATTTTGGAGCCTTTCTATTGGTCCATGGATCTGTTCTGATGTAAAGAACCACTGGCAGATTCACGTGTATGTATGTGTGTATATGCATGTGTTAGTTGCAGTAAGTTACTACACTACAGTCCAAGCAGGTATATTTTGAAGAAAGCAGTATTACGAAATAGTCTAAATATTTGTAGCCATAGTGGTGATAGTTCTACTTGCCAAATTCTAATGTCAAATGCCACACATTTTGTTTGCTTGTTCTGATGTCAGCTCTCACAGTCACACAGGCTTTCAAGTGTTTATACCACCTTTGCAGCAAGATTATCGTGAGCTGTTTTGAAAAATAACTAAACTAAAGAATTATTTCAGTTAGAGTTGTACAGTAAATCGTTTCAGCAATGTGCAAATGTGCAGTAGTCAATCACAGGACCTGCAATGTGTAATGTCAAATACAATTATTAAACTTTTATCGTATCACCTGGTTATTTCCAACACCCAGCCCTATTAATCACGGATGTTTGGTAAAACCTAGTGAAAAAACCCTACTTTCAATGTAAGCATGAAATATGTCTTAAATGTGTTTTTTTTTTTTTTTATTGAACTGAAAGTAACAGTGAAACATTTATTTAATGTTTACTGTCCCTAAACCCTAAATCCCTTGATAAGCAGGCTGATTCAGCAATATCTAATGTACAGTTGATCTCTTCCAGCATTAGCTAGATGCTAATTTGCTTTACCTAGACTGCCTTTGTTTGTTTTGTTTTTTAGTTTTTTAGGCCAGTTGGCCTACGCGTTTTATGATGAACGGATCAGTAACTGGCCCAGAGTAAAGTCTTATTATGTTTTTTTTATAATTTGTACATTTAAGTTTTAAAAAAAGCAAGTGAAAAAAACATTCTAAAGTAACCATGTCAAAAATTCAAGGTTTCCATAAGAAAGTTGATGTATGTGCAGGTTGGCGTTTTGTGTGTTTGATGCCCAGTGTTGAATCTGGCAGTTGGATCCTCACTAATGTAGTAAATGTAGGTGGTATTGAGTCTAAACCCTGGTTTCTTCACTCTGTGCTCAGTATCGTCACAGTGCACCCTATGTCGGACCCCCACAGCAGTACTCTGTGCCGCCCCCGGGCTCCGGAACCTTCTACTCTGGGCCTGGACCAGGGGAATACCCCACACCATATGGTCAGTACACACTGTAGTCATTCGTATTTGTGTGTGTGTGTGTGTGTGTGTGTGTGTGTGTGTGTGTGTGTGTGTGTGTGTGTGTGTGTGTGTGTGTGTGTGTCTCACACCCAGCTGCTTTTAGTTACTGGCGGTTATTTTCAGCCTGTCTGATTTGTCCACACTCCAGAACGTTCTCCTCAGTAGCTGTTTTGATCAGTGACTCATATGAAGCAAATCACACCGTTGTTGACTCACTCACTTTTTGTGTTCTCTTTACCCCCTCTCTCTCTCTCTCTCTCTCTCTCTCTCTCTCTCTTTCTCCCACTCTATTTTGTCTCTGTCTGTTTCACTGTCATCTTTTTCTCTGTCTGTCTCTCATTCTCTGTCTTCCTCTATCATTTTGTCACTTTCTCTCTTATTCCCATCATGCTCTCTTTTTCTGTCTCTCTCTTACTGTCTATTTCACGCTCATCTCTCTAACTCTGTACCTCTCTCTCTGTCTCTCTCTCTTGCTCTCATTTTGTCCCTCTTTATCTTGCTCATTGTCTCTTTTTTTAGTTTAACTTTCTAAACTAAGTCAATAGTGAGTTGGAAAGCATTAAGAAGTGAGGGAAAAAAAAAAAAAAAAATTTCAAGATATTACTGCTCACTCACCGCTCTCTCTTTCTCAGCTCCAGCAGCTGCTGGACCGGCGTATTTTCCGGGTCAGACGGTGTACCCCTCCTCCGCCCCCATCATAGTGCCTACAGTACCACAGCAGCCTCCGCCAGCCAAGCGTGAGAAAAAGCCAGTGAGTATGCCAAAGAAGGCATATATAGTTATTAGTATTGAACGTTTTTGCCATTTGAGCTATACCATTATACTATACTCATATCACCAATGCATGGGATATTTTTTGTGGAACAGAGATGATGCACCAGTGAAACAGCAGTATTCTGTTCCTTATCACTGAATGAATTGGTATTGGTTGTTCGATGGGCTTGGGGCACAGTCATGCTGCAACAGAAAAGGGCCTTCCCCGAGCTGTTTCCACAAAGTTGGAAGCATACAGTTGTCCACAAAGTTTTGGTATATTGAAGCATTAAGATTTCCCTTCACTGGAATAAAGAGGCCTAAAACAACCCTGTAGCATTATCCCTCCTCTACCAAACAATGCAGTCAGGTAGGTAGTGCACTTCTGGCCTTCACCAAACCCAGACTTGTTCTTCAGACTGCCAGATAGAGAAGCGTGATTTGTCACTCCACAGAACAGGTTTCCACTGCTCCAGAGCCAGAGTGTGATTTACACCTCTCCTTCCGACGCTTAGCATTGTGCTTGGTGATGTAAGGCTTCCATGCAGCTGCTCGGCCATGGAAGACCATTTCAATCTCCCGAAGCACAGTTTCTGTGCTGATGTTAATGCCAGAGGAGGTCTGGAAATCGGCAGTTATTGAGTCAGTAGAGCGTTGACGACTTTTATGCACTACACGCCTTTATTTGGTCTGCCACTTTGTGGCTGAGGAGCTGTCGAAAGCTTCCACTTTTTAATAAAACCACTCCAAGTGACTTTACCAAGTCGCAACGGTGGCACCCTATTACAACACCATGCTGGAATTCAGTGAGCTCTATAGAACCAACCATTCTTTTTATTAATATTTGTAATCTTTTATTTCCTGATATTTACATATGGATGTGTCAAAATAATTAGAACATTGCCCTTCTTGTTTAAACCCACTAATTTGTCAAATGGGCAAAAATATTGGAAACATTGATTTTGTTAATAGCTCTGAATGTCTACTCTTAGTTTGAGCCCTGGGTCTTACTGGTGAAGACTGCATTTATCTATGGGAGAAAAGAACAACTTTTTAAAGCTGAGAAAAGAGGGAACATTGCATTGGGCATGAAAACATTTGGAATGTCCTGAAAAACAGCAGCAGTCGATGACAGAAATATTATGAGGGCTGTGAAGAAAAACCCACCAACATCCTCCACAGGACGGGGGGTGAAAGTGTCACAATCCGCCATTCTAAGAAGACTTTGAGAGGCTGTACCACGGGATGCAAACCACTCCTTGTCAGTAAGAATCGGAATGCCAGATTGGAATTTGCAATGGGGTTCGGAGAGGAGCCACAAACGTTTTCTGCACTTATAAGACCAAGATTAACCTCTACCAAAGTGACGAAGAGGCCATAATGTGGAGAAAGAAATGATCTGTTCATGATAAGACACATATAACTCAAGCAGGAAAGTAGGAAGCGTCATGGCTTGGGCTTGCATGGCTGCTTCTGGAATGGGCTCCCTATTCTTTATTGATGATGGAACTCATGATGGTAGCAGCAGGAGAATTCAGGAGTCTATAGACATTTTCTGCCTGTCAGTTTACAAGGAAATGCAGCCAATGTAACTGAGAGGAATTTTATCATTGTGCAACAAGACAAAGACCCACAACACTAGAAAGCACTTCATGGCCAAGACTGAACATGAATTTCCTCTGAACGAAGCTGCAAAAAAATACCTAGAAAAATAATAAAAATAAAGAATGCAACAGTTTGAGGATATCAGTGGGTTGTTGGTTTCATACAGGTATTGGAAGCAAGAGACATGCAACCAAACTTTAAGTGTTTTTACTTTAGCTTACTTTAAAACCTTCTGTACCAGTACTTCTGCTCACCAAAGAAGTACTACCACGTTCCAAGTTGTTTAACCACTTAAATGGCCTATGGCCCGCCGACGCCAAGCAAAGAGATTTATTACACACTTCTATTACCAAGGAATAGCCCAACCAGTTTCTACAGAAGTTCCTATAGTTTCTGAATAATATCTTTAGTATGTAATACTCCTTGGAGTGTTAAGTGGTAACACATCTAGATGTAGTCAAGTATAAGGAAACAAAAGCTGACATTCTGCTCCATCGAACCTTAATTAACCTTAGTTAATGTACTGAAGACACAGAAGTACATTACACAGTATCATAACCCATGTAAGTCCATTTATTTAAGACTAAAGAAGCATATTTTCAACACATTTTCATTCTGACTGACTGACTATAGTCTCAGTAAAGAGGAGGTATTTCAATCAAATCACTTAAAGCCTTGTTCTGGACGAAAAACTGCTTGATTATTATGGGGATTCTGTTAATAAGAAAGACGGATGTCCCCACAGGAACAGATTTGAGTATTTTTAAGCTCTCGAAAGTGAACAGATCATGTTTTGTCTTTCTTATGTGGTGGTGTGGTCAAAGCCAGTCGGATTCTTTCCCTTCTCCAAACTGGCACAGACAACCAAACACTGGCATTAAACTTTTGTGGAGGCCCTGTGTAGGTATTGTCAGTGTAGTAAAAGTTGAGGGTTATTTCCACCTCACAAAAAAGTAAGAGAGTAGAAATCAAGTGCCAAACAATGAATAGCAAATAACAGCAGGCCTGGGTGAGCTGGCATCAGACTAAAGGGTTTAGTTTTTGTATTACACCCAACAAATTTAAACCCATTTAAACCCTGTTGTGCATGATGTAGCCTATGTTCTGCCAAAACTGTCTATAAAAACCCCAGTGTGGCCATATGGTCTGATGAAAGGTTGGTTGGTATTAATAAAACAGCACAGAAAGGAAGGCTTAATGGGTGATCAGATTATATATTTTGTTACTTTTTGAAGTTTATATTTTTTATGGTTATATTAATCAGATCAGCTACTATATTTTTCATTAATTGGAGAATAGACTTTTAATGGTCATTTGTAATGGAGAATAAAATTTAATGGTAATTGTGCCCTGAGCAAGTTTCAGCACCTCGCTTACTTAATACTAGCACTTCTTTTGGCAGATATGACCACCTACAAACACAGCTAGGAGCCTTTTTGTCACTGTATTAACAATAACCATCCATGTTTTCATGTAGAGCACTTAATTACTTTCATCTTGCATTTCTTAAAGTAGTTCATGGTGGATTTTGAAGCTCGGGTCACTGTTGTAGAAGCAGACCTCTGTTCGGGCTTCAGATTCTATGGGATTTGCAGATATTTAACAAATCCTTTCTTCTATTTACACATGCTATTATAATGAATACTCTGTGCCACTGGCTGCCACACAACCCAATGCTTAACAGTTAGCAAAGTGTGCTTTTTATCAAATGTTGCTCTTTTTTCCTTTTTTGTACACTTGTTTAATATTGCCTCAGGCTTATCTAGATGTTGTTCTGCTAATGCAGACATTTGATTGTTGTGATAAGGTTAAATGTCAGGGTTTCTTACGATTCCTCCGTGCAGATCATATTTGTGCAATCAATGCTGTACAGTAGCTGAGTTTTTGCAAGTCTTTTGCTGTTTGCATTCCCTTCTGGTGAGCATACGAGCTGTGATGTCTGATGGCTTTCTCCTTGGGCTGCTGCAGTTCCCTTCATTTATTGGTTACCTTTTTGACAGTGGAAATTGTTACTTGACTTTTTCTGGCCTTTCCTCTGATTTTGTAGCTTCATTTTCAGAACCTCAGCGACCCTTTCTTGCCAAATTAAGCAGTTTCTGACCATGGTCAGTATCAAAACCTGTCAGACTTAACTGGAGATAGTTGCACGTCTAGCTTGCACTCTAAATTCAGTGCATTTCTGCTGCTTTAGTTAGTGCCTTCTGTGCTTTCTGTATCATTGTCCTCACAGATCCGGATCCGGGATCCTAACCAGGGAGGAAAGGACATCACAGAGGAGATCATGTCCGGGAGCAGGAATCCCACACCCCCTGTGGGTCACACTTTCTCCACCCCCACACCACCTCAGGTAGGACCAACACAAACAGACTTCCTGTGTAAAACTGCATGTAGCAGTTGTATGGAATTGTATTGGTGTTGGAGTGTTGGAATATACTGTAATTAATTGCATCCACTCAGGTGTTGCCCAAATAAAATTATCACATTAGAGATGCGTTCATTAGATTGCTAACTATATGTAAACACTGATGGTGGATTTTTCCAAAATGAATAAATCCATGAAATCTGAACATAATATACTTTTATCATACAGTAGATGTGATCTATCGTCCCTTTTGTGTGTCCATAGCAGCGGAGTGCCAGTCAGACTCCAGAGCAGTTAGTCTACAATATGGATCCACCGTACAGACTCAGCCCTGTGTCTACAGACAGCAAACCCGCCTTAGGTAAGCCCTTTTAGATCAACCTGTTTGCTCTCAAAGATAAGTAATACACAGAGATGAAATGGTTACATGTGAGATTAAATTAGATTCTTAAAAGCAATGATGGAACAGGATTGAGAGTTGACTGATGGATTGATCTCAGAGGAAGTGAATCAGCAGCAGTCAATCTTCATAACAAGCTCAGTTTAGCTAGAATGAATGGACCCACATGACTAATAAAAACATTAAGTACAATAAAATGTAATAAAATAAATGGAAAACTGAATGACCAACTGAATCTCTGATGTGCTTTTATATGTTAGAGGACAAGCCTAGAACGGATTCCAGCCCCCATAAACCATCATCTCCTGGACTTAGGCCTTCGGAATCCTCTACAGACAGGAGGGAAGCCCCAAGTCTTCCATTATCTGACTCTTCTTCTCCCTCTCTCGTGGAGCCAGAGCTCTCCGCGTCGCCCCCTAGCGCCCCTCTTCCTCTGAGCACCTGCAAGCCCACTGCTGCAGGAGAACCTGAAGATCATCTTCAGACCATTTCTACAGGTCCTGCTGTTTTAGCCCAGACCCCAGTACCTGATACAGAAAACTCTCTTCCAGAAGCTTCTCCAAGTCCATCAGCTTCTCCCTCACCTCCTTTGAAAGCAGTTAACGGTTTAGCGGAGTCTCCAGCACCTTCTCCCTGCTGTGAATCAGACTTTCCATCTCAGGAGATCCTTTCTGCCCCTGCCCCCAACCTTTCAACACTGAGCTCAATTCTCATAGAACACCCACAAAAGGAAGCCCCAGTTTCAAGAGAACCTCACCAGACACAAATCACTTCGTCACCATTTGAGCCTGGTACCCAGACTTCATCCACCTCAACCACTTCCTTGCCCCCTAGCATCCCTGTGGCTGCTCTAGCGCCCCCTCCTGGCCTCTCTGTGGTACTTCTGCCAACTTCCAGCGAAACTGAAGAAATAAACAGAGCCACAGACACTAATGTCCACCTAAAGGCTGAGGCAGCAGTGCAGGAGACTGATGCCAATTCTGATGTACAGTGTCAAACTAATTCCAGAAAGTTGTTGTCAACAGGTAAAGTGCATTAAATTGGACGACAAAATTAATAGAACTATGAGCAGATATGATTGTCAATTGCCTAATATAGTTATCACTGCAGTCATCAGATTTCTCAAATAAACCGCAGAAGCAAGGCTGCTGTTCAGTGATCTTACTAAGTAAACATGGACTAGCCTTTTCTCTCTCCCTCTTTCTCTTTTAGCACAAGCTGCTTCTGTTGCACCAAAGGGCTGGAAGAAACCAAATGAGGAATGTGTGGATGTGGAGCCTCCACAGAAGCAGAATGAGGTGTGTATTTGCAGTGCAGCTTTGACATTAGTGACTGTGATTGTTAGACTGATAATATGGATATATTGTTCTATTGTCCTGTGTTCTTATTAATTTCCCTCAGCAAACTCAAAAACTCCTCTTCCACTCTTTACTCCTCCAGGAGGGGCCCGATAAGGATGGCTCTGCTGGAGACGAGACATCTGGGTCGGAGACAAACGGCTCCGCACCAGCAGAGGACATCCAGGAGAAACCATCCGTTCTGGAGGAGAACGGTGAGTCAGAGCCACTGAGGAACGGAGCTGGCCACGCATCAGAGACGGAGAGTGTGGACAGTGGGGTCACTGAGGAAAAGAAGAACTCTACAGGCACGCCATCACTCATACAGGAGGGTAAGAGTTGTCCCACATGGAGATGGGCAGTATACCTATACCTATTTTTTTAAACAAATATCCATGTAAGAGAAATATTTAAGAAAATAATAAATGGAATCACTGAAGGATTATGGTTATTGCATGTAAGAAGTGATCCTTGTATTGTAGGTGTATATACAGCTCCGGACAAAATTAAGAGACCACCCTACATGATCAGTTTCTCTGGTTTTACTATTTATAGGTAATGTATTTAGGGAAATTGTCATTTGTGTTGTATTTCATAAGCCATGGATTTCCATGAAGCCATGAAGCCATGCATTTCCCCTAAATTCCAAATAAAAAGATTTAAGATTTAAGAAATAAAAGTAGTCTCAGTTTTTTCCCCAGACCCGTGTATATGAACAAATAGCAGCTGACGTGTGTATGTATGTGTATGCAGTATAAAAATAATTCACAGGTTGCATAGATACAGTTATTTGGCTTAACTTGAGGTGCAGTATGAGCTGCTTGCTTCTCTTGTACTTTAATGCTGTATCTTTAGATCGCAGTTGTTAGTCAAGAAAGTCAACCACGCTATGATGCTCTGTATTGTGCATATGATGCACATGGTCATTCTAAAAGGTTGCAGTAGACTACAGGAAGCTAAGAGGATAATATTGCTTGGAGGCAGCTGCAAATTGAGAAAGAATAATGATTTTAATAACATTCAGTAGTCCAGTAGAAATAATCATTAGTTACCTCCCTAGACTTTTGTGCTATTTTAAACCTCCTCGGAACCACTGGTAGTTTCTGGCTTTATTAGAGTTTAAGAAAGGTCACAGAGCATAGGAGGTTAAATGTCATTCTTATTGGTGTAATAAAAAAAAATAGAAATGCGAGTTAGGAGACTATAGAGGTCTTTTAAGGTTAGTTTTTGATAGATAGATTTCATAGATACTTTGACTAGATCTAGGCACTTAGTCAAAATATCTGTAAATGTGAATTGCTAAGTTAGTTAAAGATGATGTCATGATATCAGAACGGCACAAAGTTGAAGATGACACATTTCCTTAATATTTTAAGCAAGATTACTTTTTTATTTCCAAATAAACATAAAAATGCAAAATTTGCATCATTACTCCAGAGTCTGCTAAATCTTCCTAAAGGTATTCTGCAGTCAAGCAGATTGCCTTCCTAGGGATTTTACAAGCAGCTCTCTCTCAGCTTGACCTCAGTTCCTGTTAACTGCCATTACGTACATTACGAACTGGAAGGAAATGACCACTTGAAAACACAGTGTTCTTCTTATAGTCGTCTTCTGTGTTGCAGGCATGAATTATTTACATTTTCAGAGCGCTAGGCAGCTGCTTGAGGAGCCCATGGTGGCTGATTGTTGGGACGAGCTTTGAATTTAGCATCACCTGGCCTTTTCTAATGATTATCATGAACAAACCACCACCCTGACAAGCTAATTAAGGTCTACCTTTTCTAAAAGTTAGGAGCCCTCAATTGTCTTGGGGTGCTCATGAGGTCCAGGGCTTTTCACATCTGGGAATTTCCCCACTGCTGGACTAATAAAGGACTATCTTATCTTATCCATAAAAAAGTAGTATTTGTGGTCTGCATATGCGCTCTAAGAACGAGGCTAGAGTCCTTTATCAGGCAGGTTATTTTATGTCACAGAACCTTTTTCCACAATAAAGAGCTGGTCTTTCGGTGCCAAACTCCTCACTGTTGAAATGCCTTTGAGGATTCTATGCAGCCAGTGGTGGTCCGGCAAAACTAGGCTTACCTGTTTTTTAGTTTTTATTCTTCTTTCATTCTAAAATTGTGTAACATAAATAATAATAATACACTAATGTGTGTAAAATCTTGAGTAAAAACAACTAGCTTAACCTGTTGAAATGAGTGTCTCAGCTTCAACGTTTTGCCTTTTGAAGATCAGTCCATCTGCTTACTTCTGGGGTACATAACCTCTCTAATACTTCCAGGTTCTGGCAGAGAAGTAAAGGGGTATAGCCTGTAGTGCCAGACAGATAAGAATGTTAATTGGCTGTGGCCTGAGAGACACTTTCTCAGACAGTAAACATTACACACATGGATCCAACCTTGAATTTGTCAAAAGCTTTTTTTTTTATTTATTTATTTTTTTTTATGAGAAGTGAAGAGGAAGGAGGCTTGAAAGAGAACGAGAGACTGAAAGAAGAAGCCTGGGTTGTCTGAGGGGGGAAATGTGTTTTTCTCTCTCTCGCTCTCTCTCTCTGTACAAGATTACATATTTCCTCTTCTGCTTACAGACTCAAACGTGGCATTGATTGATACGTGGCGTTGCTTTCCACAGAATTTCCTTATAACAATTACTGTACAATAGCAGCATACATTTGTAATGGTTTAACTGTGGGGGTTAAAAGAGAGTGTTGTAAACTGTAAAAGTGCATTGTAATTGTTACTCTGGTTTTCACTGCTTCGTATGTTTTTTGCCTCAGTGCCTGTCCAGCCCAATGGTAAAAGGCAGTATGACCGGGACTTCCTGTTGGGCTTCCAGTTTATGCCAGCGTGTGTGCAGAAACCAGAGGGCTTGCCTCCAATCAGTGATGTCGTTCTGGACAAGGTAGGTATCTTGGGTATCTCATTTGGGCTCACCCACTATTGTGGGTGGAAATATCCTCCCAAATGAATTTATATAAAACACATTGTGTGGCATGTGATAATAAGTATCTGTGTAATTTCCCCGAATAGCCACCAGTAGCCACAGGCAAAAGCAGTAACGTTGTACAGCCTTGTCTATTAGCCGCCTTTGTTTATTCCGTTTGCATGAGGTGCATTGGAAAAGGCCTGCTGTTATTGTTCAGGTGCTTCAGGTTCAGGTAATTACAGATGAAATAAGTACACAGTGGAGCACAATCAGAGCCCAAAACATGGCTAAGCTCACAGAACACACAACCATGTCTATGACATTGCAAATTTCTCAAGTCTTGGCCCAGTTTCCTTGAAGCATTTTAACATCATCGTCGCTGGTAGAGAGAGTGTTCAGTGGGAGACCCGGTTTACTATTTAAGAATCATCTGTGTGCTTTTGGGAAACTCGGCCCTTGCCAGTAATCATTTAAACTGTAGTGCATTCCCTAGTAAAAACCAATAATTATAATAATAATAATAATAATAATAATGAGGCTCCATCAGGGATTTAGTTTGTCTATCTCAAATAAGATCTGGGAGTTATTTTTATGGCACCATTCTGAGTAAACTCTTGAGGCTGGTGTTCCTGAAAATCCCAGAAGACAAACAGTTCTAGAAATATTTAGACCGGCCTGTCTGGCACCATGAACACATACATTGTATTACAAAGGTCTGTACACCTACAAGATATAGACCAGCAGTTTCAGGTACTGTCCACAATGATCAGCCATCAGAATGGGGGAAAATGTATGTTAGTGTTTACTCATCTGAATGTATGCTTATCCACTAGCGTGTATGGAAGGCAGTGTAAGAGGGTCTTTGATTGTGTCCACTGGATGGTGTATTTGATCCACTGACTGGCAACCAAGTGATGACAAAACAAAACAGGTGTGGAGAAATGATCAACTAATGAACTGATGGACATTCATTTGAATACACTGTGGTCTAATGCTGCAGTTGTTGTGTAGATTTCACATGGAAATAATGACACACATGGCATATAGTCAGAAAGCTCTGTTGTGAGAATGGTACTCCACTGTTTACCGTTGAGAGAGGCCGATAATAGGGTTCAGTGTTTCCCAATTCTACGTTTCACTAAAGCAATTCCATTGTAGTAGGACTGGGTGGGACTATATGACCACAAAAAGTGCATCACATTTATTTATTTATTTATTTTTGACAGTTTTGCAGTATATCACAGTAATATTGACTTTGAGTCCTACTAGAAAGGTTAACAGTGGCTATCTTTACTACTAATACACATTTAACAATAGCAGTGTTGTTTCGAAGTGCTTCAGTCTTTAATACATATCTTTTTAAATTTCATGAACTGAACTTAAGAAAGAAAACAAAAATGTGTTCAAAGTGCAGCTTGACCCCAAAAAGTCTCAACATTATTGTAGCGTGTTCAGAAAGTACCTGGCACCCTACAAGTAAGAGAGCGCGTGTGTGTGGAGAGAGTGAGACGTTGTGCAGAGAGCAAGTTTAAAGCTCAGTGTTTTGTAATTTACTGCATGATTCTGTTGGGCACCCCAGCTACAAAGATCTTTATAGGAGTTATCGCATCTGCCTCTCCTTCATAATCACGAGTTCAACAGCGAGCAGGTTTACTCTGATGTGAAAACTGCCCAGGAGGGCTTGTGTGCTAGCCTACTGTCGTTAGCAACACGATGCTACGCATTTGAGCTGTAATGGCATCTGAGTTACACAGTGCTAAATTTCATTCTGCACTTTTTTTGTTGCATATGACGATATGGAAGAAACGCAGCCCACTGGGCCGAATTTTAAATAATATACTAAAAACATAATCATACTGGCCAGCACTATATTGTAGAAATTAGGAGGGACCCCAGGTGGTCCAGTGGACTCTTCAGGGTGGGTAGATGGTGACCCCTACCCCTCCACCTTCCCAGTCGCTTTGTTGCAATGCTGGCAGTCACTGGCGTCTGCAGGCTGGTGTGCTGGGGGGTTTGTTACGCACAGTAATTGGCAGTCCAAATTGGGGGGAATATGAGGGGGGAAATCTAAAGAAAAAGAAAGTAAGAAATGAAGTTTTTGCTGCTATAACAAGACAATGGTAATTTTGTTGGAGAAGTAATACATATTTTATAACATATATCCTTGGATAATTTAATAAGCTTTAATAGAAAGGCATCAATGTCACTATTTATATTACTCCTAGAAACAAACTTTAACTGAATTATAGTTTGAATATAAATGTAAAAATACTTCTAACTGTATGATCTGTAAAACCAATATACTGCTCTCCTCTTGTCTCCTGTGTGGAAAAACAGCCTACAGTTTGTGAACTGTAGCTCATGTATGTCTCCGCTGGGTAGTTCTCTGCTCAAAGCGTTCAGACATCCTGTTTCCATTAAAATTGCATTATGGTTATGTCACACTTGGCAGTATACTCAATTTAGCCGAAAGACAAGCGGGAAAATACGTCCTGCCCGCATCAGATACACAATTTCACACCCTAACTCTACACTGGACTGTCTCCTGTTTAAGCCACAGTTCAGCAAGAAAAAAAATTTCATTTGCACAGATGTAGCCAATCGCACAAAAGACACCAAGACGTGTTTAGTGTCTAAGTTTGCGCTTTGAGTTTTGGACCAGAGCCACCAAGAAATGCTTCTGAAGCACTATACTCCAGCCTTGTGAAAGCATTGTAAGAGAAAACTGCATGCCTAAACAATCAGGTTCTTGACTTTAAAGCAGATTAGAAAGTAGATTAGAAAAATCAGTCGGGCTTTAGGGTGGCTGTTCTTCCTGCAGACATCAAGAAGCAACCTACAGATATCTGTACCTATTGGCTGATCGTCCGCACTTAAGATGAAAGGAAATGACAGTCACACACCTGTTTCCCATCTCAAGCATTCATTTAGTACTTTCAGTTTCAGGTTGAGTTGCTAGTTTAGACTTAATTTATGCATGTCTGGCTGCTGCCATCTGGTTTTCTTCACTTTCTGCTTTGCTTCAGTCACGTGATGAATGAGGCATAATTTGCTAAACATGTTGTTGAGGGGATATCAACACACACAGTGGGTTTCTATGATGCCTTGCCCCTGCCTAGAAGGCACTATAATGGGGCACTGCCTTGATTCTTAGAATTTTCGGCTGATTTTTTGTTACTGTGCCTGTAAGAGCGACTGAGCTCTGTTTTGTATTAAAAAGTCCAAGGTTTAAATCCAAGGTTTATATTAGTTTTAGAATTTTAGTGTACAAGATACATTTTTTAATAGGGGGGAAAAAACATAAAGTCTTTGGTTTGGTCCATTAATTGTATTATTGTAGTATATTGTGTACTATACATACACCCACCCATTATTAATTAATTGGTTTTGAAGGTCCCAAAATGTTTTTTAACTTGCCGAAACCTCTTAACGTCCTGTTAGTGGTCATGATTGACTACAGCTGGCCTCTTTTCTGTGCCCACATAAAAAGGGTTTTCTTGACAGCTACTGGATTGACCGTCACATCATACAATAGAAAGGTATAAAGAGCTCAGTGCAGATATAAGAACAACAATCACAGATTGTCAGAAACGTCTTTTCTAAACAACTTACCACTATTAACAGTTCAAACGATTGAACATGTATGTACAAGTTGTTGGGAGGTGTAACCAAGATCTGAAGAAAGACCCAAACGATCACCCTCCGCTAAGAGAAAAAAGAGGTTTGGACACAGCCCCACCGTCAACTGGAAGCTGCTGGAACTCTAGTGTAACGTTCGACAGTCAAGTAGGTTTTTGAGAGCGCCATGACAGAGAGGCAGGTGTTCTAAAAAGAAGCCCCAGCTCCTAAATCGACAACTTCAAGCTCAAACATTAGTTTGAGTTCTACACACCTTCTTGAGTGTAGTTCTGGGGTTGAGTTGGTTGGCCACAATGATCAGAGGACTGTTTGGAGCAGTAAAGCCTGGTGGTGGTAGCATCATGCCCTGGGTCTGGGTTGCTGTCAGTTTGAACTGGTATGTTGCATAAAGTGGAAAGAAAATAATGAAGGAGGAGGACTTCAGAACTTCAGAATTCTTCAGCGTAACCTCAAACCATCAGTTAGACGCTCAAACTTGGACGCAACCCATGACACAACAGACCAATAACCCAGGCATTAGGCTTTTGGAATTGCTTTCCCAAAGTTCTGACCTCTGTCGGGAAAATATTTGGAATGTGCTTTAAAGTTGGATTTGTGCCAAGAAATGAACAGATTTAATTGAACACTTCTGCCAAGAAGAGTGTTCAAGTATCCAGCTAGAATTCTGCCAAAAGCTTGATGATGATGGCTACCAAGAGCACCATAGCGTAACTTGTTTAGATACATTTAATCAAATATAAAGTGTGCTGTATGTGTATTGTTGAGCCTGTATATATTTTCTGTCCCTGTATATATTTTCTATTTCAGATAAGTCCAGAAAATGTAAACTTGTTCCCCATTTTGTTTATTAAAGTTGAATGTTGTACACCCGTTGTGCCCCAGAAAAGCCATTAAGTCTTTCTAATGGCGTATAGTTATTTTAATGGTTTTATCCAGTAGGGTTCACTACATGACTATATAATAAGTTTGTAGACGCCTATACATCCAGAATTATTTGATATGAAGCTTCTTTACCTTTCTGGAAACAAAAGTGGCTCTTCTATGGTACTGTTCATGTACAGCTGCTCCAGAATGTCCCGTTCCATTGGAAATGCTGTTGTATTGAGATTATACAAGATGTGTGTGCACAAACATTTGTGTCCATGGTTGAATGTAAAGGGAATACTTTTGGAAATATTGTGCATTTTGCAATCTTTTATAAGGCTCTGGTTTTAGAATGGTGTACTTTTATTGTTTGACTTTGTTTAACTGTTTAATGAATCATCAGGTTAGTAGTAGTAGTAGCTTACTTGATTACTAACATAATGATTTCTGTTAGCAGTACAGTTTTTAGCTCCGTACATGCTTGGTTTGTCTGTTTAGAGTGTGGGAATGTGAGGAATTTCATTCATCTGTAAGGTTTCAGATTGGCTGGAGCATGTTTTGCCCTCTGCTGGTGAAGTCATGGTGTTGCATGGTTATGCTGTATTTTATTGTATTGTGTTCCAGATTAATCAAACTAAGGTGCCACTGATTAGGATGGTGGACCCCCGGCTGATAGCCAGAGGGCCAGACTTCACTCCAGCGTTCGCCGATTTTACCAGACAGTTACCCGGAATGCGAGGAACAGCAGTGAGCGATGCATGCCAGCACACGCACATAGTCATATGCCCATATATATGCACACATGCGGGGCCTGTCAAACATTTGGATCTTCTTGACTTCTTTGGACATTTTCCAGATAAATTGGGACATGTGAGCCCTTCCGAAAATTAAATTGGGCTATTGATAGTCACCCCAGACAGTTTTTATAACGATTTCTGAATTGAATTGACACAGTCCCGTAGAATACCATTCAGTAGCATTCGGATATAACACACTTTGTACATGCATGCCTTGACTGCTTTCATTTCTCAATGGTTTAAAAATAAAATGCAAAGAAATGGAATGAAATGACAAGAAATTAATATGACTATAATAAAAAGCAAATCTAATAAAACTGTTGTTGTTGCGTTGTTGTTGTCAGAGTAACTGTATTAATTATTGTTCTCAGCTCCTTAGTCTGGGTGCCCGGCGGCCACCGCCACGGAAGATCATAATGAACGTCTCAGTGAATGATGATGTGCAACTCAAAAAGGCTGAAAATGCCTGGAAACCCGGCCTGAAGAGAGAGGCGGTCACAGAAGACCTGGCGACACAGAAAACGCAGGTATATATATACACACACACACTTGGAGGCTGGACCTATACACAGCACACATAAAGCTCTACTAATTGTATATTCCTTATAGTCCGTGACTAATAGCAATTAGCCTTATTCACCAACCGCTCGCAAGAAGAGATGTCTTCTTAGAACCCACTTACACAGTTTCACAAAGATTCTGATATGTCTTATTTAGGATTTGTACAATTTACGAGTATGGTGGCATCCATCATTATAAGAGCAGAGCTGTGAACAGTTGTGTGGTTTGAAAGCACATCATGAATCTGACGTAGACTTTTCTCAAGGACAAATGAAAAAAATTTGGTGAATGAGCCTCACAGTGATGCTAAAAGAATACCCAGAGTAATCTCCATGTTCATCTTCAATACTTTCATAATTACCCAACCCAGACATCAAGTGCACATGTTGTTATTTAGTGTCATTTGGTAAACATGTTGTCATTTAATTGAGAATCAGGGTGATACTGAAATGTCTCCTACTAATAAACACAAATGGAATATGAGGTGATAAATCATATAACATGACGTGTGGCCTCTATGGGTTAGTTCCTGGCTACTGCTTACCACTCACTACTGTAACTGAATTGTGTTATTGTAAACTCTGTATGTTCTGTTCAAAATCTGCTTAAGGGGAAAACAAGTAATGTAGACTTGCTCCTTCTCTACTGTTTTTCCGTTCTGCTGTCAAGACGAAACGAAAGCATTTGTGCTCAGCACTTCAAAAACAATTGGGCCTGTTCTTGGTTTGTTTTCAAGAAAGCTCTTTTTTTTTGTTCATCTTCTTTCAGTAATTTCTTACTACACAAAGGGCAAACCAACAAACCAGGACCACTAAATAGCAAAAAAAGACAAAGAGAGGAGGGGGGGCAAATCAGAATAAGGGTATAAATAAATAAAAGTGTGTAAATGAATGTGTACACAGTGTAGCAAATCAAAGATAATCTGAGATTATTTACCCCTAAAGAAGCTGATGGTGATAAATAAATTATAGACTTATAACCAGTTTTTTATTTGTAAATGATGTTTGTCAATTTTGTTTATTGATTTATTTTGTGGATTCCCATTCAGGACCTTTTGCGGAAGGTTCGAAGCATCCTGAACAAGCTGACACCACAGATGTTTACACCCCTGATGAAGCAGGTGACGGACCTCACCATAAACACGGAGGAGCGGCTGAAGGGGGTTATAGACCTGGTGTTTGAGAAGGCCATTGACGAGCCCAGCTTTTCAGTTGCATATGCCAACATGTGCCACTGTCTTGCTACAGTATGTGGTTTTTTTTCTCTCTCACTCTCCCTCATATATATTATTATTTTTTTTTTTTTATATATATTTATATTATAGAATTTTTTTATTATTATTAAAAACAAAAAAATAATGTGGGTCTTTTAAGCTTAGTGAAAGTGTCTTTCTTAGTCTGGCTGTGTCTGCCTAAATAATGCTTTGACCATTTTTGTTTTCCAACTGTTTGGGAAAATCAGTGTTAAAATGACTGTTAGGCTCAACAGTAAGGCTGAACGACTGTAATTTTTAAAGGTTCCCTAGTTTGTCTTGGTTTATTTTAATATTTCCCCAAAATGTAATTTTCATAAAATTTTACACTCAGCCCACTAGCAAAATGTCTTTCAAGCAAAAAAGCTGTGATGTGATGGAAAACTTAAATAAAGAGAATGATGTTTTAAATTCTTCCTGTCAGTTTCCTGAGACTTGGCAAGTTAAAGAAAAACTAGACCAGGCCTCATGACTGCAGCTTTCCTGTGCCATTGTCTGTGCAAAGGTACATAAACCTCACAGGGAAGTTCTAGACTAGACTAGTGCTAGACTAAAAGCTAATTCCAGCCAAGGTTTGAGTGAGGAAAGTTAATCTAATAAAGCATAGTCGTTTAGCCCTATTGAGGTTTAAACACCCTTCAGGTTTAAGTGCTAAAGTATGCTGACGGGATAAAATAGCAGTTCTTGCCTGTTATAAAGTCTTCCGTTTGGTGTTTTGAAATTTTAGTAAAATGGGGGGGCAAAACAGCTGTTTCTGCCCCTTGGAAGCAATCTGCATTAACTTTTTTTCTCACTTTCTTACTTCCTTTGACATGCCTGCAGCTAAAGGTACCCATGGCAGACAAACCTGGCACCACAGTGAACTTCCGGAAGCTTCTGCTGAACCGCTGTCAGAAGGAATTTGAAAGGGATAAAATGGACGATGCTGCATTTGAGAAGAAGCAGAAGGAGCTTGACTCAGCAACATCAGTGAGCATCACCTAGAATATTCCATAACTTTTTACCTCCAATAAAAGTGATGCTTTAGTGATTTAGTAAAAAGAAAAATCAAACGTAGATGTTTGGTATGCTAGTTTGAAACATTCTAGCTATGTGATGTACTTGCTTATATAGCAACGGTCATACAGAAGCCGCATACAAATACATGATGTTACTTAATTGTTTTCTTTTTTCTTTTTCACAAGGTCAGTGAAAAGGAGCGGCTGCAGGAGGAACTGGAGGAGGCGAAGGATAAGGCCCGCCGCCGCTCCACAGGAAACATCAAGTTCATCGGCGAGCTCTTTAAGCTCCGGATGCTGACTGAGCCCATCATGCATGACTGTGTGGTGAAGCTGTTGAAGAACCACGACGATGAAAGCCTAGAGTGTCTCTGTAGGCTCCTTACCACCATCGGCAAGGACCTGGACTTTGAGAAGGCAAAGGTAACTAGTCCTGGCTACGGTACGATAACCATGTACGAGACCATACATCCGACTGACGAACAGCTTGGGGGTTAAACACATTTACACAAAAACAAATGTCAACTCGTATTAGAGTCTTGGCACAGAATTGATTGAGCAAGGATACTTTTTGTTTTTGACCTGCTGATTTGACGGTATGGGCTTGTGTAAGTGACACACTTCTGTACAAAATCTGAAGATAATGATGAAGAGGATGGCTGCAGCAGGATAAAGATCCTAAACACCCCTCAAAATCCACAATGGACTTCCTAAAGAGGTGCAAGCTAAAGGTTTTGCAATGGCCTCACAGTCCCCTGACAAAACATCATCGAGTATCTCACTATGATTCCCACAGAACTGGAACTTTCTGCAGAAAAAATGGATGGAATTGGGAATTCCTCACAATCGGATTTGAAAGACTCTTAGCTGGCTACAGAATACATTTACAGGCTGCGATACTTGCCAAAGTAGGGTGTTATTAAGTGGTGACCATGCTGGGTCACTTCACTTTAGGCTTTTTTGGAAATCAGGTCATCTTTTACTTTTTTAACTATTAATATTAACAGAAATGTTGATGCATGCTACAGTGTATTCCCTTGAGCAGAGAAGTGCATCTTGCCCAGATAAATAGTCTCTCAGTTCATTACGATTTTATCCTGTGTAGAATATTTCTTGTTGGAATGTCTTCTCATGATGTTTTTGTTTATTCCTGGCAATTTTCCCAGTGAGATTAACAAATGTTACAGCGGTTTGTGGCTTTTCTTGTTGTGCTTTTGTCGAGACTCTTTGTGTGTGTGGGTGTGGGTGTGGGGGTGTGTGTAAGTTAAAAAAGTGCCTGTGTTTCTGATTAGCCTCTGTTCTGTGTCCTCAAATAGCCTCGCATGGACCAGTACTTTAACCAGATGGAGAAAATAGTCAAGGAGCGCAAGACGTCATCACGGATCCGCTTTATGCTTCAGGATGTAATCGAACTGAGACTGGTATGTGTGTACATGTGCCGTTTGTGTTTTTGTTTGATCGCGTGGCTCGCTTTTGACCAATTGTTTACCGTGAGTGTTTCCTATTACTGCTGTTTTCTTGAACAGAGAAAAGAACAGACAGGGCAAAAGCATTTTGGCTCACAGCTCACTGAAAAACAAACATTGCACAATAAGGATTACTTCATTCCAGTAGTTTACAAGTACACATACATTTCAGACAGTTTGGTGCATATGACACACACTAAATGTCCAAATGTTTGTGGACACCCCTTCTAATGAATTTCATTCAGCATTTTTTTTAAATACCCTGGAATAAATGAGTAGGTGTCCCAATACTTTTTCGTCTGTTTAGTAAATGTGATACGTGCTTAATTTATCTGGCCTGTTAATTAATGAATTAAAGGAGCCAAAACATAATTTCTCAT
This sequence comes from Salminus brasiliensis, assembly GCF_030463535.1. NCBI lineage: Eukaryota > Metazoa > Chordata > Actinopteri > Characiformes > Bryconidae > Salminus > Salminus brasiliensis. The sequence continues at coordinate 13,395,304 of NC_132898.1, read as the reverse complement.
GGAATACCCATTTACGCTCAGTGTCCTTCAAGGCTGAAACTTCAGCATTAGCTAGAAAACAGTTGCTAATTAACCTAGCTAGTTATAGCATGGGTAGTCGATAGTACTACGCAGTGTAGGCTCACCAAAATGCTGTGTTCAGTGATTGCCTGAATACTTATCTTTGTATGTATACATTGATGCAGTGATCAGTAACCGGCCCCTTTCTGTAAGACATTTGTTTCTGTTTCTCCATTTTTGTAGCATAACTGGGTTTCCCGAAGGGCTGAACAGGGACCTAAGACCATCGAGCAGATCCATAAAGAGGCTAAGATCGAGGAGCAGGAGGAGCAAAGGAAAGTCCACCAGCAGCTTCTATCTAAGGACAAGAGAAGACCAGGTTAGTACTAAAATCAGCAGCACTCACTACTAGCTTCTCTAGTTTACATAACAGCACACCAGTCAGGCTGCAGCAACAAAAAACCCTCAAGCTCTACAAGTAAGGCTGCAACATACAGCATATCCAGAATACTATATACTACTTATTGTGAGATTTCGAATTATTTTACATTTGTTGGGTTACATGAATATCTTAAAGCTTCAGTCAAGTAGTTCCAAATCTTTGACCGGTGCTGTCCATATCACCAACTATATTACTGAGTAAAATCTGTTATTAATCAATGTCCAGGACCTGAATATGTGTGTTTGAATGGCGGCAGGTACAAAGCAGTGAATGTATCCTGTCTTCTTCTGTTTACAGAACCGAGGGAATTGCGTGGTCAGAGAGAGGAAACCTGGAGTACTGTACCGGTCACCAAAAACAGCAGAACCATAGACCCCTCCAAAATCCCCAAAATCTCCAAGGTTTGTTTATATGGCTGCTCTCTGTATTACACACAAGCTAATCCGTTCGTTGACGTTCGTCTGATGAAGTTAGTTTAGCCACTTCCAGTTACTCACCCACTTACTAATTCCTCTTATTCTTCTTCTATCACACAACACTGCCAGCACTGTGAGGGTGAAGGCTGGAACGTGCTTCCTCCATGTCACATACTACAGATTTTTTTTTTCCCCAAACACAACATTGCTGAACATTTGAACACACTTGGAGGAGTACTTTAACAGAATTGGCAGTTATGTCAGCTAACAGATGCCCATGTTGGCTTGCATCGTGCTGAGTGATCGGGTGGAGAGAGGCTATGCTACCCATCCAGAGAAATCTAGGTTAATTATGCTCTCCTGGACTCCTAACCACAGATGACTTTTAAAGCGGCATTATGCAAGAATTGCCCCTCCCCCCTTGCATACAGTTGGGACGTGTAATTGGCTCTTTGAGCCACCCCTAAAGGACATGCTTTTCACATGCATTTATCTAGCTGAGAGAGAGAGACCTACTGTTCTCCCTTTTATTATATTTATATACTTATTATAGGATAAAGATTCTCAGTGTGGTCTGGTATGTTTAGTATGTTACCTAGAATTCAGATTCAGTTTAAGTAATGATAATAAAGATAGATCTAGGGTAGTGTAACAGTTCAATTTGCACCACAATTCAATGCAGTGTGAGTTCGGTATAACAGGATATATACCCTGCAAATCCAAACTTTACTTGCTAGCGGGTTACAACTTCTGGGTAAAACTTGTGCTTGTGAAATATAATTGTAATGTAAATGTAATTATTAGAAACTATTGTATAGCTGTTTAGTTCACCGGATATTGATTATTTTAGGGCCCGTGGAAGTGATGTAAATTATAATAGTAATAAAGTGTGGGCCTACATACAGGAATTAAAGGGTTAAAAGGGCCAAACATTGTGTAAATGTCTAATGTAAATGTACAGAAATTGCACAGTATGAGGTATTTACAGTAGTATAGGAAATGCTGAAAACAGTAATTAAGCCATGATATGCCATCTCTCTCTCTCTCTCTCTCTCTCTCTCTCTCTCTCTCTCTCTGTCTCTCTCTCTCTCTCTCTCTCTCTCTCTCTCTCTCTCTCGTTCATTCTCTCAGCCTCAAATTGATGATAAGATCCAGCTGGGGCCAAGGGCTCAGCTAAACTGGGTGAAGGGCAGCAGCGGAGGAGCCAAAGCCAGCGATTCTGGTAATGATTTACTTACAGGTCTTACAGCACATTTTTACACTAATCCAGTTTTTTTTTTTTTTTTTAAGAATACACACATTTAGAACAGGGGATGTATTGGATTTGGAATAGGATACACTGTTCTATATGTTCTATAAAAATATCATATCCACATCCACTTCTGTTTGTGTGCCTCTGTGTGTTTGTGTTGCAGAATTGTCCCGCACTGGTAGCAGTAGTCTGAACCGGTATTCACCACTGCAGTCGTCTGCAGCCCAGTCAGCATTACCACCAGCGCAAAACCCTGAGCCTGACTCCAGACGACCTCTGGCAAGGTAAACACAATAATGCTTATGCCCCACCTATGAGCAATGGGAAAATTGCATGCTAATGTGGTTTCTGACATTGTATGTTCTACTGTTATGTGGACAAACGTACTTTAGTAGCAACCTTGAGACCTGCAATTAGATAGATAACCGTATTTCTTGTCTGAATGAACAGCTAGCCAAGCAATACCTTTAAATCAAGTAGTTAGCATGTAGCTGATCAACTTAGCAGTAAGATTGTTTGACTTTTTGCCAGGAACAATTTACAAATTACTAGCTTGCTTTCATATGCAGATCAGTAAGTGCAAATAATGTATTTAAAGAACATTTATCACATTTGTTAGCAGCTAGAATATGGTGGAAGTCTATGGCTGGCTTTCTTCCAGGCATCGAGGCTTTTATTAACTGGCATATTGCCAGCAGTGAATTGGAACAGAGCTCAGAGTTCATCGGTTTCACTACTTTAAGTTAGTTTAACTGGGTCTTTCCTCCCTCTCTGGACTAAGTGGCGTCACACACTGCCTCTTTACTCTCTCTATGGATCTTTACCTAAGGTAATGAGCCCTTAAGATTTATTATAGTCTTAGTGCGGTGAAGCTGGGGACCCAGCTCTTTCCTCCAGTCGTGTCAGAGAATGCCATGGATGCCAGGATGGTTGTGTGTATCTTAGTGTCACTGGTAACACAAGAACTAAAAGGCCAGATCTTGAAAAAAGCCAGTTGTAGAAATGTGCCCAATCCTGGAACAAGATTTGTTTTGGACAGATGAAGCCATGTACCAGAAAGACTGAAAGAGAATGGAGTATACAGAGGGCCCATGATTCAATGTGTGCTGCATCATCTGTCAAACATGGTGGAGGCAGTGTTATGGTGGAATGAGCATGTATGGCTGCCAATTAAACTGGGTCAATGGTGTTTATTGATGACTTTAATGTTCATAAGATGGTGTTCTACAGTACAGATGGATTACCCAAACATATAGCTTATGAATTATGAACTACATATACCCTACATTTACAAAATGTACCACACAGTTGAGTGATGTTAAGAAAATATCAAAAGATGCATGGACCTTGGAGGGTACAGTGGTTCCTCTTAATATCTGTTACTTTGTATAACTTTTCATCAGTTCTTATTCATGTTTTTGATCAACACTTTGCTGATCTGCCGTTTGGGTGTGTGTGTCTCTCAGCCGGGGCAGCAGTAATCGGAGTGAGAAGGTTTTAAGTTCGGGCCCTTCGCGGCCTCTGGGCCGTGGCAGCAGCAGTAAAGAGCTGCTGGAAGCTGTGCCCCCTGAAGAGCCACGCAGAGAAGACACACACATGCCACCTCGCAAAACCAGCGTCTCGGAAGAAAGGAGCGAGACACAGCACAGCAGACCCAGAGAACCCTGTAAGACACATACACGGCTTGGACTGACTTTACATGGTATAATGTTTACACTACTAATACAAAAGCAAAATGGATTTGATTGTGTGATAGCCTTTATATAGCCATATCATCCATGACCTGTTCCTCACGCATTTGCACCTCCAGCATGTGTATCTGTGACTACACATTAGGGGGTGTCAAGAGAGTGAAAAATTAACAAGCTTGCTACATAGATCACAACAACAGCTCCCTAGCAAGCAGAACAAACACAGACACAAGCAGCTGTTCAAGCAGCTGTCATGTTGGCCTTAGCTGGCTATTTAATCACGCTCACTTTTTACCAGCTAATAGTGGCACATAGCTCAATAGCACAAGCTTCGCCCATTATGAGTTTCTTAATGGCTTCTTGGTCAAAAGTTTGAACTGTAGGTGAAATGGGATGTCTGTTTTGTTGTCTCCACCACAAGCTCATTTATGCCCAACATTAAATACTGATATGGGAGGAGCCTTCTGTTCGTACTCAGCATTTATTTTGTTAGTTTTTGTGCACGTTCATTGAAAGTTTGCGGATACTGACAGAACTGAGCAGTTCCACCAGATATCATGGAAGCAGTGTAGCAAATAGTTCACAGCCACTGCCATATGGACACGACAAAAAGAGACTCAGAAAACGCACAACCTCAATAACGTGCCATCACAACCTTCTCCACCCTCACCATGTTTGTTGTTGTCAGAAACTCCTGCCTCAGAACTGTCCCCTAGTGGATGAATTGCTTAGCAGTCTACAACAGTAGACTCCACACCACACATAGGCCTGCCATTGCAGTCACATGTATGCATTTGCTTGATTTGCTACAATTAAAGGCTTGGCATGACTTTGTAGTCATGTCTACGCACACTTAAGCACACAATATCAGACCGGAGTACCAAAACTAAACTAGATCAGACAAGACAGGATTTTTTTTACAAAATAACCAATTATGTTCTCTTTTGTTCCTCAGCAGTAAAAAGAGAAAGCCCAGTAACGGTGGTTCCGGCCAAACCTGCTCTGTCTGAGGAGGAAATGGAGAGGAAATCCAAGGCCATCATCGATGAGTTTTTGCACATCAATGACTACAAGGTGTTGCTGTCGCTCCTTTTTTTCTTTTCTATTAAAAAGCTTAGACTTAGACTAAAGCTACTTTAGCTTAGACTAAAGCTACTTTAGCCTTGTAGCTCCAGTGCAAGATTGAAAGAAAAGTCCAACTTCAGGTCAGCTAGATTTGGGGTGAGGGAATAGATTTCATCACTTCAAGCCTCAAAGGTGTTTAAATCTCAGTATTGCCAATAGAATAGGATTCTCTTGAGCAGATAAACTTTAACCTGTTGGCACCAGGCCTAATGTCAGGCATGGGCTAGAGGAGTATAAAGCCCCCCAGCATTGCTCTGTTCTCTGGAACAGTGGTTCGCCATGCAATACTTTTGGAATGGCGCTCTGAATACAATCAGATCCTCCCACAAGTACACCAAAATCTCATAGACGGCCTTCCCTTGACAGCAGAGACAATTAATCCAACAAAAGCAGGATTGACTTTTTTTTTCCATATAATACATGAATAATACCCTCGATTTCAGAGGCAACAATGAATAAGCAGGTGTCCCAATACTTTTGTCCATATAGTGTATGTATACTTTGTAATGGTTTGTGCTTTACTGCTACATGATTGCTGTAATGGATCAATGTGTGTGTGTGTGTGTGTGTTTGTGTGCAGGAGGCGGTGCAGTGTGTGGAGGAGCTGGATCAAATGTTCCTGGTGGTGTTTGTGCGGGTGTGTGTGGAGTCCACACTGGAGCGCAGTCAGATTGCCCGAGAGCACATGGGTCAGCTCTTCTATCAGCTCATCCAACATGGCTGTCTGCCACGGACACAACTATACACAGGGTGAGATATAGCTCTTAGCTTTTTCTGTCTCTCACTCACCCATGAGCGTGACACACACACACACTCACTCACTCGTTCCCTGCGACTGTCATTGAATTGAATCTCTTCACTCTGTGGAGTGGCTTAACCCTGCACTAAAGTAAAAGTATAGTTACAAAAAAAGGAACTTAGTAACTTATAGTTATAAACTACATGAATGGCTAAAATAACAGATTACAAAAATAGATGACTTGTCTCCCAAATGCAGATATAAAGGGTTTGTGAATTGCAAATGCTCAGGAACTGAAATGTTATGTGAACATTTGTTACTTTTTTAGCTCATTCTTATTTTCCATGCCGGACGCATGTATAGAAGTGGGAGATTTAAAGGGATAAAAGTGAATACCAGTGTGGATACCAGGGGGATTTTACCTTTCTGTGGAAGCAATGGTTACGCTAGTTTAAAAAAAAAATAAAAATTATTAAATGAAAGCAGACAGTCAAGCAAGTTTCATTTGTTACATGTAGTGTCTCCCATGAGATAGCTGTAGTGTTACATCATGGGTTTAACAGCGTGTAGTCGTAAAAAAAAGCCTGTGGTGCCACAAATGGCTATTAGGATGAAAACTGCTCTATTAGTCCTTTAAAAGAGGAGAATTTCTTCCCAGCTCTACATATGCTTTCCTCCAGTGTGACTATTGAACAGACAGACATGGAGACCATGTTTATAAAAGGTCTAAAAAAAATGTATGTTGTCTCCAGGTTTGCAGACACTCTGGAGATGGCTGATGATATGGCCATAGATATCCCTCACATTTGGCTTTATCTGGCGGAGCTACTGTGCCCTGTGCTTAAAGAAGGAGGAATCCCCATGAAGGAACTTTTTAGGTAAATGCATTTCGTCTTACCATCAACCATCATCTAACTCCTATGAGAGTTATTGTCATTGCTGCACTTAGTATATATGCTTATGTAGTTACATCATTATATTGTTACATCATTATAATTATGTTCAGTGATAACTGTGGCTTCAAAGAATTAAGCTCTAAATTCTTTTTAAGGAAATTAGTACTTCAGGAAGGTTTTGTATGTTAACCTCTGGCCCTTTAGGTTTTTTATTCACTTATATTTCCTAATGCAGAAACTGTTGTGAATTGTATGGTAAGCATCTGGTTCATCACATATTCTGGAGTCACACAGGGTTCTATTTTAGGGCCTATAAAAACTGATGATAATTATGATGTTACGAGTTACGAGAGTAAAGAAGTTTAGGCTTATATACCAGGTGTAAAATGGGTTATAATGTTCATTACCTGTTAGAATAGTTATTGAAGAAATGTCTCTTATATCTCAGGTCTTCATTATTGTGTAAAACTTAAGATAATTCTGACTAAAACAAGCCTGTTTTGTCTTTGCAGTGAGTTAAGCAAACCGTTACTCCCAGTGGGAAGAGCTGGCGTGTTAATGTCAGAAATACTGCATCTACTATGCAAGCAAATGGTAAGATTTTCATCTTTCTTTTTTCCACCTTTTTTAGGTTCTATAAGTAATGTAGGGTTACATATTTAAAGGAACAAATTCAGCTTTTTCATCTTAATCTTTATTTGTGCTGCATCTGGTCAGTTCTCAAGGACAGTATGTTCCAGGGCAATGCCCTGGACTGTTTACTCAGAACTCACTTATGATAATGGCTGTTGGACAGTGGCTGATGTGCAGCAGTAAATGTGTATGTGAGACACATGTTTTTGTAGAAAACCTGAGTACCTGAGCCTGAGTTCTTCAGGTTATGTACAGCGAAATATCAGCCGGATAAACTTGCAGGATAAAACAGTGGCAGCACCTTAAACATACCCTCCAACTGTCAAACAGTGCTCACACACTGTCCGTATCTGAACTACCACTTTCTCTTCAGCTGGGAAGTGAACATACATCATTATACATGGCTGATGTATTTGTCGTGCACCTACCCATTAATTTTGGAGGAACCGATCTGGGCCTACCTTTTTATTTTACACCAATACCAATTTTACACATTTAACTTGTTTCCTGTAATGTTAGAGCAGGAATGACCGTGCCTTTCTTGTGTGTTTTTCCTCCTCCAGAGCCATAGGAAAGTAGGCGCTTTATGGAGAGAATCTGGCCTGAACTGGAATGATTTCCTGTCAGAAGAACAGGAGCTTCAAAGTTTCATCTCAGAGCAGGTGAGTCAACAGGGTCTGCAGGGTGATTTCTGCATAAGCATACCATGTGGAGTGGAGTCACAGCGATTTCCACTTCCCACTCTAAGTGTTTTGTAATTAAAAGGGGTCTAATGGCCCGCAGAAGTCATGGTTTGGTTCACACCGTAGTTTGGGCATTACAGTTTAGTACAGTGGGTGAAAACATTGTGTGTGTGTGTGTGTGTGTGTGTGTGTGTGTGTGTGTGTGTGTGTGTGTGTGTGTGTGTGTATACATACATGTGTAAATACACATATGTATGTGTGAACATACAGTACAGCAGTACACTACAACTGACACACTATCCCTGTGTGACCTACCACTTGTCCTTCAGCTGGGAAGCTAAACGTTTCCCACACAGCTGATTTGAAAGAAGCAGAGAGGTCTACTCCCTCCTGTGAGTCATTTCCACTTACCAATCACCAGTCAGATGCCAATCTGCTTGAGCTAAGCTAGCTTGTGTTGCTAGCTTGCTAATTTACATTTACAATTACAGCTTAAGGTTTCACTATATTCCTCTGCATTCCTTATCTGAATTATTACTGCAGTGTATTTTATACATCTGGACAGGACACTACACACTTCATCATTTGTGAATGATTGATTCATGGTTGTTAAATAAAACAGTCTTACACATTTATCATGAGATAAGTAGGTTTAAAATGATTGGTCAGTCAGGCTGTGAGGGGAAAACGCACGCACACACATTTAACACAATCAAAGCTTTTTTTCAAATTATATAAATTGTTTATCTCCGTACTGCACAAAACCACCTGTTTCTCCATGTACGTACATAAATGTTAACATTGCTTTTCATTTCTATGTTCTGTTCTCTTCATCCCAGAAGCTGCAGTTTACTGTGTCAGACTGTTCCTCCAGCCCCTCTTCTCCCTCCAAACCCAGCCTGTCCCCAGAGGAGCTTCATACACAGATAGAGCGCCTCCTGCTGGTGGATATGGCCAGCGATGAGCAGATATTTGACTGGGTGGAGGTAACATTGAGCCACTGCACACACATTTACATACAAACTGTATTACACACATTATAAAGGCATTATTGCTAAGAATCCATCAGCATCACTGTTGCTATGCTACAGTACGTTGCTAGAGCTTGGGGGAGCTACGAACGTGTGCTTTGGCATTAATAGTAGAATGAACCCTACATGGACATGTGACACGTTTTCTTCTACTTTGCAGGCAAATTTAGATGAATCTCAGATAAGCTCCTCTCTGTTCCTCAGAGCTTTAATGACTGCTGTGTGTAAGGCTGCAGTTAAAGGTGAGTGTGTTATCAATGAAGACTAAACTTCCATACTGCAGTACAAACTCGTCACATTGCTTTTTCTTCCTTATGGTGTTTCTCTTTTCTTTTAGCTCGCTGAAACCTTTTACTTTTTCATTATGCATGTTGAGTACATCTTATTTATTCTGGTGAATAAATTATCACCGATCATTCTTTGGTTGCTGGGACAATATTCATATGGCATACTTTGTACATTATCTGCCCACAAGGCCAAGATCAACCTTATTGCAAATCTTGGTTTTAAATCATGGGCTTACATCATGAGTTTAACAAGCAGCTACACCACACAGGATAAACAGAGATATTTGCAGTGATACATTTTATGAGAATAAATCTTAGCAGTAGGATTCCTGAAAATAAAATAAAAATTTAAAATAATTTGGCAATTTCTGTTTCGGGCGTAATGGAATATCTGCTACTTTATCCCTCTAATAAAATACCTACAGTACTCCTGTTTCTACTCTACTGCAGTTTTAAGCATACATGTAAAATGTGAGCATTTCAGATACACTGCACGTCTTTCATCATTGAGCGAATGACAGAACCAGGCTTTCTCATGATTCACATCATATATAAAAAAGAAAGTATCAGTATGTGCTGCTTCGCCGGCTGTGCACATGAGTTCTGGTTGGAAACTCCTATTATTAGTAACAGTGCATTCAAAACGGGAGAAAGGAGCAGCTACTACACACATTTAGAGCAATATGAAATTGTGTATTGTTGCATTTTGTATTCAAATCTCTGTATAATGACCAATCCAAATAAGTAGTCCGACAAAACAAAAGCCATCATTTTATAGTGTCTATTTATACGCATTAAAAAATGCAGTGCATTAATGCAGCATTGGTCACCAAGCCCCTCTACAGTGTGCAGCTGTATCATCAATGGCAATAAAGAACAATGGAAATGCCCAATAAGTAATTGTTAAAGGCTTAAAGACTTTGGAGTTGAGGGGCATAACCTACCTAGTGCCTAAAGAGTCATTGTGTGCATTTTATACTGAAAGGATTTTTAATGGTTCTAAAGTAAAGGCAATAGTTCTGGATAGAACCAGGACAATTATAATAACAGTTTGCGTGCTTAAATAGTTATTTGTCTGGATAAAAGGTTCTTTGATCTGGTAGGAAACCTTTGAAATGGTTCTTTATAACAGGTTACAAAACACATGAGGGTTTTTTTTTTCTTGCTATTTATAGAAGTATATTTGTCACTGTAGAGAAGTAGATAGAATTACCAATAGAATTGGAGAAGCAGATAGATATGCACCTATTGGCGCCATACCTAATGGCAGGTGTTTGCCCTCTAAGTTGTTTTATAAATGAGTAAGATGGGTAATATGACTGATTTCAGTTGAAATTGGAAGGACCAACTCACTGTTCTTCATTTCACACATGCTTTCTCTGGGTTTCTCTTCTTCTTGTGCAGATGAGAATACTTCCTGCAGAGTGGACACAGCCATCATCCAGAAGCGCCTGCCTGTGCTGCACAAGTACCTTAACTCAGATACTGAGCGCCAGTTGCAAGCGCTTTATGCTCTCCAAGCATTAATAGTAACCTTGGAGCAACCACCCAGTAAGTGTCCAGATCTGAGTTTTGTTGTTTGGATCACTTTTCTCTAGGTTGCTGTGATTTGTCGATATAGTTTACTGCATTCATACTGTGTAAATGATTAATTTGCCAATAATTCGTTTCAGAACAACAATGTAGCAACACAGAGAAGATTCCTTACACCAGAGCAAATTAGCAGAAACTTTCAGTGTTAAGCATGTGGGCTACTCTTATTTTAGCCTATTATAGTTTTTCAGCTTAAACACTGAACTACATTAAATTATCATTGGATATAACAACTTCAATATAACCTCCTAATCATTTAAGGTTAGGGTTAGGTTAGGGTAAGCAAATGTTAGAAATGTCTAACATTTTGGCAAATATTTAAATTATAGACCATTTAGATAGTTTGTATAACTTTGCATGACATAAATGATCAATCCTTCTAAGAATTTGTGATCATAATTGAGATCTATTGTTATTTTTTACAAATACTTTCATTGCCTCATTTCATACATCTCTGGTTTAGTGCAAATATTGCCTCAAATATTAAGAAAAGACTAAATGACCTCAATTAACAGCAGCTGTATGTGTGGTCTGTTGTATTTAATGTAATTCCCTGCAATTTCCTTAAATTACTGGCAGAAATAAAATGATTAGATAAGGTCTGCCATTAATTTAAGTACATTTCTTTGTGTCCCATCAAGCCCAAAGCACAAACACACACACACACACACACACACTGGTTACTGTCAATCAATGGAGAAACCTGCATTCTAATATTACCATTTTCTCTTATTCTCTTTTTCAATAGAAAGTCTAGGGTAGCAGGCAGACGTGTGTGTAATGAGTGTGTTTTGCAACTAAAATGACTAAGCTTCCCTACTAATAGTTGCTAAGCATGACTAGACAACGTTTGTCATTTTTGCCAGCCCATCTTCCAGAAAGCACCTGGGTGTGTTCTCCTCGGGTGCATCGTGCTAGAGCTGCTGTGTGTAAAATCATGTTTTTGTTTAGAGAAAAAGGTGATTTTAGCATTTCCTACATTCAAAGCCTTGGGTCTTGGGTACCTATTAGAGTCAGACTCTACTGCAGCTGCCATTATAGTTTTATTTGAATTGAAGCAGTTCAGTAATTCAGAAATAGTCATGGTAATAAAAGTATGCAGTGGTCAACATCATAGATTACGCCAACTAATTGTGGCAGCCCGAAGATGAAACAATAAAAAAATAAGTTTAAAGTAACCCCGATACCACTAATGTAACAACTGCATCTAAATCGTTTGTTTTTCTCCCTTGTTTTGTTTATTTATTTATTTGTATTATGTTTTTTTAATGAAATAAAATGGACACAATTCACAGTCTAAACATGGCAATTTTTCCCCCTCTCTGTTTCTGTAGATTTGCTGCGAATGTTCTTTGATTGCCTCTACGATGAGGATGTAATTTCAGAGGATGCCTTCTACAGGTGGGAAACGAGTAATGACCCGGCTGAGCAGCAGGGAAAGGGCATAGCGCTAAAATCCGTCACCGCCTTCTTCACATGGTTACGGGAGGCAGAGGAAGAGTCAGAAGACAATTGACAAGAGGAAGCGGCGGCCGCCTGCTTAAGGCCCAGAGGCACGCTGCTGATTATAAACTGAAAGAAATGCGTACGTAAATGACTGGCTAGAGACATCCTCCCCTGGTGGCGAGACACAGGCACTGCAGCAGCAAAATTTCTGTGGTACGGCTTTGGATCGCTCCGTTATATTGTGTTCCTATTCCTACATTGAGAGGGACGGGCCAGTAAAGCCCCTTGTATCATATATAGAATTTTTTTTTTTTTTTTTTTTCATTTTAAATTTTAAGTTTTGTTCCTTTTGTTACTTTTAAAGAAAAGACTTTAAGAAATAGGTTCTGAACTCAATAATTTATTATTTTTTTAAAAAGGCCACAAATATGGAAGTTTATTTAACATTTGCTGGTGCTCACAGTGAGGAGGTCATTGATGATAGAAATAACATATTAAATATCTTATTAATAATAATAATAATTAGTTATTAAGAATACTGCATTTTGGCCTCCCTGGATTTCCATGTCATTCGGCTGAACAGAAGATTTGAAGAAGATGAAGATGTTTTAGTATGAAGGGAAAGGCGGTTGTTTTTCTCTGGTTGTTTATGTCTCAGGTTCTCTTGAGTAACACCAGTAACGGCTCCTCTTGCTTTGTCTTGCTCAGTACGGAAAGCAGTTAAATTGCCTTCAGCAAAGGTAATGCATCCAACAAGAAATGCTTGGGACTCTCAAATAAGTGAACAAATCACAAACACTAAATGCATTTGGGGCTTGAAAGATCCACACACTACTAATGCAAGTCAAAACAGTGCCTGGGTTGCTCTGTCTGCTTGTACAAAAAAAGACCTATAGAGGAAATGTAAAACTTGTAAATACATTAAAGATATTCAACAAAAGAAAACTCTGTGTCGTCTTGAGAAATGGGAATGCACCTTCACTTTTCCAGCTTTAGGTCAAACATCTGAGAAATTCAGAGGAGCTCATATGAGAGCAATGAGAAGCTGTCATATGCCAGGGCCAAAAGCCTTCCCATCACATCACAACAGTGGTATTCTATTATAGCTGTGTACTGTGTTGCTATAAGAGCCATGACAAACTTCAGCTTGCACATCTTGAGGAAGTCCATTGTGGATGTGTATGCAAAGGATCATTGTCCTGCTGGAGAAGCCGTCTTCTTTTCACCTTTTCACTTTGTTGTTTTTATTTGCTGATTTAGATTCAAATTCATTCTTCTTTCTACCACTGAAGTGACCCTTGTGCCACTGGCTACAGCACAAGTCCAAAGTATGATCAGTCCACCGCTATGATTAACATTTGGTAAAGGGAGCTTTTCATTAAATTCTGCACCTCTTCTTTTTTCCTCTCAACATTGTTTCTCTTTGCAGCCAAAGAATTGTATTTTGACTTCATAAAAGTAACTCCACTGCCTTCAACACCTAAAATGTGATGGATTGGTGGTTGTAGATGGTTTTTGAGGATTGCAGTGTTTTCTCTTCAGCTTTTGCACACTTCTTTTGACCAAAAAAATTAGCAATATTCTTTATTATATCCCAGAAGACAAATAGTGGATGTTTTCAGAAATTGTAAAGTGTGTTCCTGCTGTACTGAGACACATTTCTGAGAGAACCAGCCATAAGGAAGGTCTCTGGCCTGGCTGAGCATTATCGTTGAAACATGATATTGGTTGGTGCATGAAGATGGACTCAAAAATCAGAGCATGTTCAAGAGGTCAATATCAAAAAGACATTTTGATGGAATGGAATTTGAAGGAAAATATTAATTAATGAATTATTAAATAATACATGCTTAACATGACCAGGGACATGAATTTGCCATGTAATGACTTTTATTCTTATTATTTATTTTTATTTTTATTTTATTTTTTTCCCTCCACACAATAACCCAAGGACATGGTTTCGCTGAACTATTTGTATTTGTTAAGCTTTAAAGCTCTCCAGAAATAAGACAAAGTGACTAAAATAAAAATGTAATCCAAATGAGTGAGATAAAGTGAACTCTGGGAGGAACCAAGACCAGGTGGGAGTAATTTCCCACTTAATATTTATAAATAAATGGTAGAAAGTCTCCTCTCACCACAGAAAGCCGGTATTATGCTCGGGTGTACTGAAGTCTAATAAAAAGTGATTATATACGCAGTAGGATTATCAGATTATAGTCAAGTATTGCTGCTTATAAATACATTTATTGCATTTTTATAAAGTAAAATTACAAACAAGAAAAATGTAAACAGAAACTTTATTTATTTATATATATATTTTTTTTGCAAAGCAAATATAAACCAAATGTAAAAGTACAGAACAACTAAAAAAACATTGATGTAAATAGTTATACAGTCTAAACTAGACTTTCCAAAATGTCAGTGTCTTTTATTGTATCGTGTGGTTTCCCACAGTTCCATGTAGACGAGCCGTGTGGTAGCTAACCTGCTCCGGTAAGTCATTCATTGTATTCATTTATTTGTGTTATTTCTTCTGTTTTTGGCATGTTTTAGAAATACAGCTGATTATAAAAATACTCTAGTAATGCATCAACAGGTAGAAATAAAAATATGTGAGACGATATTATTATTATTACTGTTATTATTTCCGAAGTCTGAGGCTGCAGCTTCTTTATGCAGCGAGGCTAACAGGCTAAGCGCACAACATTAACGTTACCCGTGTCTGGTTGTTTTCTCAGTGTTAGACATGACCAGACGATTCTAAATAATAGAAACTGAAACAAACTGAATCTAGAGTGAACAGATTTCAGTGTTTCTGTGAGTTTAAATGTCGGGGTAAGACTTTAGCTATCTGCAGTTAGCAGCCACGCTAGCTTGGCGAGCTCGTTAGCTAGCTAGCTGTTGCGCTGTGTAACTCAGCTGCTGAGCAGTGAAAGCATTTAGCTAGCTAAAGCAGTCGATAATAAATCAAAATAATGAATTCCTGTGTTTCAGTGACATTTATGTTAACAGAAAGAGAGCTGCTCAGAATATGGAGACGAAAGGTGGAAAGTGCAGAAGAGAGTTGTGGTCTAGTGATGGCGAGCAGCATTGGGTCCATCTCCATGTTCATCAAGAGGAGAACCTGGGCAGCTCTCTCGAATGAGACCCTTCTTAGACCAACTTAACATTTAAGAAACACAGAAAACCTTAAGCTGTTTCCTCTGTCGTTCACTGCTGTTCTTACTGTTCTGCAAAATGTCTTCAGACTTTGATTAAAGTTAAAGTCACCAAAATCACATTTAACCATTGTGTGTTCACTGTCATGTTAAACGTCTCATTCAAACATGGCTCTAACATTTATAGACATCTTTTGGCTCTAAAATCTGCATCGCCATGCACTAGCATCTGGGTAGAAATCACATTATCCAGTAGTGTTATGATTTGTATTTTCTGGTACAGAAGAGACATGTTATAATTTCCCATTAACAATGATTTAAACTGTCCTAGTGGGTTCATCAGAAAATGAGCTACTGAGACTTTAACATAGTTCAGACCAGTTGAATTAAACCTCACCCTGTAGTAAATTATCAATAATTCTGGATTAATATTGCTCCAAAGTACTAGTGCACTGTTTTGGAGGCCATGGTTTTACATAATGACTTGACATTACACAACTACGGGGCCCTCAAGGTGACATGGTAGTTGTGATCACATGATAATATTTTCTAGTGGTCACAAGATAATATATTGAGACCATGTGATCATTTCATAAGGCCGCAAAAAGAGACAGGATGCAATATATTTACTCACTATTTATTATAGTGTGGCCATGCCTTATTAAAAACAGTGCCACCTTAAGATCTCTGCACACAACAAACATATATCTTCAAAATATTAACAGAATATTACTTTCAGTGTACATTCATGTAACACTCTTATTTCAAGTAATTATGAATCGTTTCTATTGGTTCACTCTTATTGAAATGACCACACAATGTAAACACTAGCTGACGTTGTTTAAAAAAAAACAAAACTATATATATATATATATATATATATATATATATATATATATATATATATATATATATATATATATAATCAGAGACAGACACTGGACCACAATTCTCTATTTTGTGCATTTCTAGAATACGTTGAGATGTTTCATTTCTGTTGCTTCTGCACAGGAAGGATCTAATTCGGAACGATGTATCGCCCCAAGCCAACGCTGAAAGACAGACAGCACCTGTACAAGCTCATCATCAGTCAGCTGCTATATGATGGCTATACCAACATTGCCAACAGCCTCATCAACGAAGTGAAACCCCAGAACGTGGTGTCCCCATCAGAGCAGCTCATGCAGCTTGCTAAGATTGGTAAGTGTCACAGGAAATGTGTATGCAATATTCCCTCTCAAACAGGGGTGGGCAACAGTTTGCCAATTTCCCTGCTCTAACAGACCAACTATACCTGCTAATAACAGGTGAGATGAATCAGGTGTGCTTGAGCCAGAAAAACATAAAACATGTGCAGGGACCAGAATTGCCCACACTTGCTTTAGACAATCAAACAGTAGTCATGCAGCCTAAATGTGTGCAGAAAAATGGACAAGTATGGAATACATTTCAGACCTCATGACTACCTCTGTGCTCGCTTTAGCTTTAAGATGTCCTTATGACATGTCATGGATAAGCAAGTCTGTTTCACAAAAAGCAAAACAGATTGATGTATGTGAGGTGGTGGGTTCGATCCAGTCTCTGTCTGCAAGGAATTTGGTGTGTTGTCCCTGTTTCTCAGTTCCCTCTGGGTACTAGTTTTCTCTCATCATGCACATGGTAGATAAATTGCCCCTTAATACGCAAGAGAATGGGTGCGTGTGCTACCCTGAGATGGACTGGCATCCTGTCCAGGGGGTGTACCTACCTTGCACCCAAGAATTCCATACCCACCACGACCCTGAGCAGGAAGAAGCAGATAAGATGGATGGATGGACATCCCTGCTATGTTGTGCTACATATATTTTGCACATTTCTTTAAATAAGTATCACTGTAGCCTAAAATCAAGCCTATGTCCTTTTCCCTTGTTTGTTGATTTATTGTTTGACCGATTCTCTCTGTGATTACAGGGCTGGAGAACGATGACAGTGCTGTGCAGTATGCCATTGGCCGTTCAGACACCGTGGCTCCGGGAGTGGGGATTGATTTGGAATTTGATGCGGACGTGCAGACGATGTCTCCAGAAGCCTCAGAGTACGAGACCTGTTATGTGACTTCTCATAAAGGTCCGTGCCGTGTGGCCACATACAGCCGAGACGGACAGCTCATAGCAACCGGCTCAGCTGACGCCTCCATTAAAATCCTGGACACAGAGCGCATGCTGGCCAAGAGTGCCATGCCATTGGAGGTGGGTATATAGAACAGCAGCATTGCTGATACATGACCATGCGTTTTCTTGTAAGCTTCAGCATCGTTAACAAGGGATAACGTTGAGTAGATCAGCACATAAGCGTCAGTATCTTATTGTATTAACCTGCCTTACATTTACATTTATGGCAAGCTCTTAATTTACAGCGACTGACATTTGGGACATGTTGTGCAGGTGGGCGAATTGTAGTGTTAGGAGTCTTGCCTAAGGACACTTATTGGTGTAGTATGGATGGCTAGCCTGGCTGGGGGGTTGGACTGTAATCTGGCACAGGGAAGGTGGTGGTGTTGTTGCCCACTGCCCTACACCAACAACTTAAATGTATTTTTATAATTATACCACAAGTAAATAGTAGATTTCCCCTCAGTCAATCAGTTAGCGAAGTTGTTTGTGACTGATCCACTATAGCATGTTACAGTGCTACACAGTGTAATAGCTGGCATTAACACCAGACTTATGACTCTGACTGCTTCAGGTAATGATGAATGAGACGGCACAACAGAACATGGAGAACCACCCTGTAATCAGAACGCTTTATGACCATGTGGACGAGGTCACCTGCCTGGCCTTTCACCCCACCGAGCAGATACTGGCCTCAGGCTCTCGCGACTACACACTCAAACTTTTCGACTATTCCAAGCCTTCGGCTAAAAGAGCTTTTAAGCACATACAGGTAAAGTATTGCATGATGCATGTGTTTCATTTTTTTCTTCAGATTTTCTATGGTGTTTATAACAAAGTTGTATGAATGTAATGGAGAGAATGGGGTCTCTATCTGTGCCGTTCCAGTACGGAAAGCTGCTACTGCACTATGTAGGAGCTGCACAAGACTTCTTGCGAGAACTGCGTAATACAGTGTAACTCCAGTCATATTCATGTAAAATCCTGTAATATTACTCTACCACCTCAGTCCACATGTTTCTTTCACTATTAACACCTGTTTTGAATCTCTCAGCTTGATAACAAATGCAATGTGCCATATGTACCATAAGGGTGGAGCGTAATGCGTGATTTGTATTCACGGCAGGGGAGTAAAAGTGAATTATGCTCCACAGCTATAGGAGGAGCCAAGCAGCAACAAAGCCCAATTCCCACATAATGTTGTTTTTTTCTAAATGACAGCTTGGCCCATTTTAGAGCAAATAAAATGATTAATGTTGCAACTCTGACTGATAGAAAGTAGTGGAAATGTGCTAGTGTAGTTCACATTTAGACCAGTTTGGTCAAAACTGAAATCAAATCTGGCCTTGATGAATGCTACCCTAATATGGTACCCGCATAGTATGTTGCATAGCTGAACACAGTGGTTTCATCTTTCACTCTGTTTTAAATGTTATTACACTTATCCCTTTTGAAAAAAAAATGACGGTTTCTTCATTTTCTGGCTGCTTTTGTCAGTTGCTTATGGAATCTGCTTTATCTCCACAGGAAGCAGAAATGTTGCGCTCCATCTCTTTTCACCCCTCAGGAGATTACCTGCTTGTAGGCACTCAGCACCCCACCCTGCGACTATACGACGTCAACACGTTCCAGTGTTTCGTGTCGTGGAACCCCCTTGACCAGCACACCGACACCATCTGCGGCGTCAACTACAACCCCACCGCCAACAGCTACGTCACCTGCAGCAAAGACGGCAGCATCAAGCTGTGGGATGGCGTCTCCAACCGCTGCGTCACCACCTTTGAGAAAGCCCACGACGGAGCCGAAGTCTGCTCAGCCGTCTTCTCCAAAAACTCCAAATACATCCTGTCCAGCGGGAAGGACTCTGTGGCTAAACTGTGGGAAATCTCCACCGGCCGTACACTCGTCAAATACACCGGTGAGAAATGAACGTGTTTAAGTGCCACATTGATTCTGAAAAACAGCACTGATTTTTAATAAACAGTTTACTTGTAGAGGTTGGTGGCAGACAGTGATTAGTTTAGTGTTGTGTTTAAACCCCGGACCACTAGAAAGCAGCGTTGTACTCTCTTTAGATCCCACTGTTCAAGCAGTTGTTGCCAGCTCTCCGATCCAAAGACGTTGGGTATTGTAAGGTTTACAGACAGTGATAGACAGTGCTCTGATCCAATGGCCTTTGATATTGTCAGATTGACAGTACTCTAGCCCAAATGGCAGTGAAGGTGAGGTGCAATTATATTCCCATGCCTCTGTTGGATAAGCGTAATCAGCTAGCAGCTTTGTCCTTCTCATGAAATGGACGATCAGATTGGATTACATTTGAGGACTGAAAACCGAGATCTGTTTTATTTATTTATTAATGAATTCACTGATTTAAGTGATCAGTGCAAAATCCCTGTCGCGGGCCATAGTATTAGTTTTTTTTTTACTATGGTTTCCCGTCACCCGTTTCCCTACTTCTAGTAGTCGTTAGGTGGGCAGTACATTGGTGGGCGGTTACTTGACTACATCTACTCTATGGCTACAGTAATGTCAGTGTTGCAGTCAAATTTCAAGTCTTGGGTATCTATGCGAATCATGTGAGAGTTTGGATAGCTGTGTTTTTCCCGTCTTGACGTTCCAAAAACATCAACTGAGTTTAATATTAGTCACAAGACTTAAGTCCTGATTATTGGAAATTGTGACGTGGACATTATGAATAATCAGTAGGTGACCAGGCTGTATTCACCACTCTGTCTTGCCATTATTGTGTTTTACAGGTGCTGGACTGAGCGGGCGTCAGACACACCGCACTCAGGGTGTGTTTAACCACACAGAGGATTACGTGCTGCTGCCGGACGAGCGCACAGTCAGTTTGTGCTGCTGGGACTCGCGCACGGCTGAGCGGAAAAACCTGCTGAGCCTTGGACACAACAACATTGTCCGCTGCATTGTCCACTCTCCAACTAACCCTGGCTTCATGACCTGCAGTGATGACTTCAGAGCGCGCTTTTGGTACCGCCGGACCACAACCGACTGAAGGTGTTTTAGGAGGGAGTGAGTGTGAGTGTGTGTGTGTGTGAGTGTGTGTGTTCAGGTTTGTACAACCTACCAAATAGGTTGTTGGACTGATGTGATCACAGTAGGCCTGTTCTTCCTACTGGTGGCTTTGAATGGCCTTCACCACTAGAGGGCTTCATTTGACCATAAAGAGTTTGGTCACACTGTTTTTGGTCTGTCAATTCAGCCAATTCTGATCATCTTAAGCTAAACAGTGTCGCACATTCTGTTTGGCTGGAGAACAAACCTTATCTTTTTTCTACCAATTACTATTTGAGAAGAGGATCTCGCTGAACTTATGTGACCAGTCTTGCTTTCTCAGTTCATGTTTGGTGATTTCAACATTTTTAAATAAAAAAAATAAAAGAAATTGGGTTTGTTTTAGCCTGTTTTGTAAAAACAAAAAAAGGAAAAGAGAATATAAAATAAATAAATAAATAAAATACATTTATAGTATTTACAGTACTGAACAATTGCGCTGCACATACAAGGACATACAGGTCAGATTAATCAATGTTTTTTTTTCCATTTTTGCATGTTTGGCAAATTTCAGTGTTTCAGATCATCCAGCTAAATAAAATATAAGATAATACAGCACGAGTAAACCTTTACATTTAAGCATTTAGCAGACGCTCTTATCCAGACTGACTTACAAAAGTGCTTCACTGTTTACTCAGAAAATACCCTTAGCTACTTTGTATAGACTAGGATCCAAAAGATACTGCTAAGCCTAGATACTACTAAACACAAAAGTCAGTAAAATACTCTACACTACACTACACTACACTTCGCCCAAGTACTCTCTACAGAAAAAGCCTGGATGCTTGTCTTCTGTGGATCTTAAAGAATGGTGTGTCAAGCCAAGCCATATTAAAGCTTGAAAGGCTCTTGGTACAGATTAGCTTTTGACCATTGCCATCAAGTGCGGAGGGGATGTTCCATTCTTGGCTTTGTAGGCCACATCAGGGTTTAGAGACTGATGCGGGCAGCAGCTACAGGAAGCCAGTGGAGAGAACGCAGCAGAGGCTGAAGCTGAAGTTCTGACGTTGAAGACAAGTTAACACACAATACAGCTTTTCCATCTGTTTATCCATTTGTTTATTCAACCCCCAGGTAAAAAGTAGTTACTACTAAAAAAAGTAATTCAAATACAGATGTCATCGAAGGATTACAATCCTATACTAAAGCTCTGGGACAACAGCGAACCACAGTGAGATTAATTATCCACAAATAGAGAATACTTGGAGTAATGGTGGCCTACCACGAATTTAAAAAAATAATAAACTGACCCAGGTAAGGCAGTGTACAGGTGCATCTCACAAAAAACCTTTTAAATAGGTAAACTTATATTGGATACACATGTACAAAGTGGCATTCAAGCCTTTTATTTGTTTTGCTTTTGACCAGTAGAAATCCTATATGTCAGATTATTTGAGTATTTTATTTAGAGTTTGAGTAATTTACTGTTCAAGCAGTATAAATACAATGTGTCTCTCAATCTAGTTCAGCACACGCAACCACAGTCACACAGAACACTGCTGATTTGGCAGTTGTCCTGGCTGTTCAGAGGGTGCTGTATCTAAGCATACTAATGAAAAGTTGTCTGGAAGGTAGGAAAAAGTGCACAAGCAACAGGGATGACCGCAGCCTTGAGAGGTTAAAATCGTTTAAGAAAAGCTTCAATCCTGGACTGGGGCTGTTGTCAGTGCATCAAAAGCCACCATGTACAGATGCCTCTAGGAAAGGGGCTGCATTCCTAACATCAACCCACTCCTGAACCAGAGATAGCAACAGAAGTGTTTAACCTGGGCTAAGAAGAAAAAAGGACTGGACTGTTGCCCAGTGCTCCAAAGTCCTCTTTTCATTAATTGTAAAAATTGCGATGCAGAAACCACTGCTGATCAAAACTAAAACACAACGGCTCGTCTCACATCATCATGAACATCATGAAGACTTCTAAGAGTTTTGGTATAACATTTTGTGGGCTGATGAGACAAAGGTCAGACATGGGGGTGGTATTGTGATAGTCTGAGGCTGCATTGATTCTACAGGACCTGGATGATTTGTCAGAACTGATGATGATTGATATTTAGCCTTATTCGTTTCATAATTAAGAAATATGAATCGGACTTCTATACCATTCTCTTATCAGGGCGATTCTAGCAGCATGTGTAGGTTTTAAGGCTTTGACTTTCGTACCAGCTCTCAAAATATGTTTAGTGGTCTCTCATCTAATGCTGTCTGGAAAAGTGTGGTCTGACAGGTTCGGAACTGTAAACTAGGTTACAGGTGTCCTAGTTCAGCTAAATGCTGTGCGGTTGTGTACTTTTTTCTTACAGGTGTTGTTTTTTCTGTGTTGCCTGTGCCGGTCATCGGCTTGTAGCTGATGATAAACTCAGGCAGCTGGCCTGTTGAAGGACGCTGTGTAGAACAGATACTTCAGAGCGGTCATTCTAAAGAAACGGCGCTAACTGAAAAGTTCTTCAGTTTCTAATTTCTTGGAAAGCAAAAAGGGTCAGTAGATCTGTTCCTAGGATACAGTTCCAAAGCTGTCATCATGGATTTTTAGTGAGCTATTATTGACCTGATGTCTGTGTGCCTGTCTGTCTGTCTGTCAGTCGGTCGGTCTCTCTTTCTCTCTCTCTCTCTCTCTCCCATTTATATATATCTTAAAGTCTTAGAATGAAGTTATGAAGCTCAAGTATTTAAAGATAAAGCTTTAGATTTGTAAAATAATTAAAAACATACAATCAGGTATCCAATAATCAATATTAATAATCATAATCATAATAATTGAATAATGTAGACTCTAGTCCCCTTTGTATTGTTTTTATATTGGAGAACTATCTTTGTCCTTAGTACTTTGTACTCTGTCTGGAATCTTTACAGGCATCTATCTTACTTAGTGCCTCATTTTGCTACACAGCTCTTTCTGTACATACATGTGTTTGATTACCCCAAATCAGCGTGATTCAGTCCGGTTCAGCTCAATTTAGTTAAACTTACCTCAAACTCAACCTAACAACTTAAATCAGCTTTACTTGATTAAATTCAACTCAAGCTCAGTTCAGCTCTATTTTACCTCAGTTCTGGAAAATTTCATCAAACACAATTCAAGTCAGTTCCACTCAGTTTAGTTCAACTCAGCTCAGCTCAACTAAATCCCCTTCGGTTCAGCTCAGGTCAACTTACCTAGACTTAAATAAAATAGGTTTAGCTTAGTTCCACTTAACACAAATTCATCTCAGTTCAACTTAACTCGAATAAATGAATCTTAATTCACATTAACTAAACTCTCAACTAAATGAATTCACCTCAGTTCAGCTTCAGTTTCATTTTAGCTAAACTCACCTCCGTTCAGCTCAGTTCAACTTAACTAAAGTCAAATTAAATTTACCTTAGTTCAGCTCAGTTCACCTGAAGTCAAATAAATTCACCTCAATTCAACTTAACTAAACTCAGTTTAGCTCAGTTCAGCTTAACAAAACTCAACTTAATTCACCTCAATTCAGCTCAGATCAACTTAACTCAAATAAATGCACTTCAGTTCAGGTCAGTTCTATCTTAGCTAATCTCATCTTAGTTCAGCCCCTGTTCAAATGAACTTAAATACATTCACCCAGTTCAGCTCAGCTCAACTTAGTTAAACGTTCCCAGCTCAGTTGAACTTAACTAAACTTATAGAAATTTACCTCAGTTCAGCGAAGTGCATTTTGGCCCAACGCGACTGTTCATAATTTAGCTCAACTATTCGTAACCCGAATTCATAACTCATAATCCTTATTAGCACAGTTTACTTTCTGCAGTAAATAGAAAATGCTGAAATGAGACTGAGATCTCATCTGCTGAAGAAACAGCAGACTGAGCGAAATTCCTTCTGGTGTCGTTTAACAGATGTGGATGTTTTTATTCCAGGAATTTGTCAGTAAACAATAAACGGTCCACACTGGTTACGAAATTCCTCAAATTAATAAAGGATGATGGACAGAAATGTGGATTATCACTGTCAATGTTAATTCACTCTTATAAATAACACATACATTCATAAATAATGCTTCTTATATGTGTTATATAGTGAGGCTGACTGACTAATAAGGGATTTTCCTCGCAGGACTTTGACAGACATTAGTGCATTAGTGCAGTTTCATTTAGAGCTGAGGGTAAATCCTTTTCATTTGAGTGACTTTAACATATAATCACAGTATGAAGGGTGTGTGTTTGTAAATGTGCCTTTAACAGCATTTTGAGTGAAAGTTCTTCTGGTGTCATTTGAGCAGATGTGAAGCATCACTGATAGATAGATTGATGAGGGCTTTTTCTGGCTGGATTTCGTCAGTGAATACCAGAGCACAACTGTGTCAGGATCTGCTCTAGTCTATCCTCCAAAACATCCCCCAAACCATAAACCCCCATCCCCCGTCCTTTCCACTTTTCTTTGTGTTGTCTAGACAACAAAGCAGAAACGCCGGAGAATCCGGGCCTTTAAAATAAGCCATCAACAATAAATCAGCTCAGACGCTGGAGGGGCTGGACAAAAGTGGAGGAGGAAAAAAACAGCACAATGGCTGAGTCTGAAACTCTGCCCTGTGCACTATATCGCTCCCTGCTCTGCAGCAAAGTCTGACACAATAGTGGAGAATATCCTGCACTTCTACAATCCTATCTCACAGCTTAGTAGGTAGAACAAGAAATCCCATAAGGCAATTGTTTGGTTTTCCAATATAGGGAATATTGGACAGTTACTTTTCCTTCTAACTGTATTCTAGTGTTCCTGATTTTGGGAATGTAGGGAATATTGAACCATTACTATTCCATTTTCTGATGTACAGAATACTGATTAGCAGGACATTTCTGTTCTCTATTATGGTGATCTATACAGTCATCTGAGTTATTAATTGCCTTTGATATAGGGAATGGTGATTCCAGGGGACAATTTTCCATATGGAATACTGAACTATTTCTATTAGGAGACCTTTCCTATTTAAAGTATTGGTGTTCTATATAGTTTTCCTGATTTCCCAACCATTTCTGTTTCCTTAAATAGTATAATATATACAGTAGTGTTCCTGAATGTCCAGTGTAGTGAACAGTGATTATGGCTATTGAGCATTGCGGCTCTCTATAGCAGTGTTCTGCAGGATACAGATGTAATTGTCTTTGTAATTGTACAGCTCTATACAAGAGATGATTCAGTGCATCTTAGCATCACCAGCTTCCCCAGAATTAGATGAAGAGCAGTGAGATTATCTTCCGATTTAGAATTCATTAAAAATATATACTGAAGAAGGGAGCAGTGGAATATGGACAATGACAATGCGCCAGCCTTTTTTTTGGCAGGGACTTTTGGATAATGCATAAGTGCATAACAATAAATACAGGGTGGGAGAATCACTGGAAGAGGTTTACATCGGAAGACCAAACTTCCCCTTTACGGAAGAAAGAAGACAGCGGTATCAGAGCACACTTACCCCACTACTTCAGTTTTCAGAAGAAAAGGAGGGTCACATAGACAGATGAGGCGGAGACAGCTGCGGGACAGACACTGTGATTGGTCGAGGTCAGAGACAGGCTGGACAACTTCCAGAGTCTGCTCTCCACTCATTGTTGTAGAGTATGTGTCTCGGGCAATGAGTGTGTGAGTGTGTGAAAAACAGAGAGAGAAAGAGTGAGCGACAGGGAGATACACCTCAGAGAGTGGGCTGTAGATGAAAAAAGGAGTGAAGGTGAAAACAGAAGTGTAGAAGCAGAGAGGAAGAGAGTTCCACTAATCTTGGCGGTTTCCATTGTAGGGCACTGAGTGTACTTGAGCTGTAAATGGACCTTTAACTGGATTTTACTGCAGCCTGTTAATCAAAGACGGAGATGGAGGTAAGCACTGATCACAAACACAGCATACCATCTGTCTGTTTATCTATCTCTACATTAACAGCAATCTATTTGTGGGTACAGGACAGGGCTATGGTAAATTAGCTTGATTCAGAGGTGTGCATTATTTTTTACATGAATGGGATATATTGCATCAACACAGTTATACAGTAATACAGTTATGGCCATAAGCAAAATGAACATTTTGAACAATGCATCTGTCTGTCTGTGTAAATACACCAGAAAAAGGTCTGGAAAAGTATTTACATTTTCTGAATTTATATATATATATATATATATATATATATATATATATATATATATATATATATATATATATATATAATATTAATATATTATTATATTATATTATTTTTTATTTTTTATACATTATTATATTCTAGTGTTCCTATATTCTTGCTATTCCAATATTCCAATGTAGTGGGAACATTACTATTCCATATAGTGTTCCATACTCTCTCTCTCTCTCTCTCTGCCTCTCTCTCTCTCTATATATATATATATATATATTTATATATATATATATATATATATATATATATATATATATATATATAGTTAGAATCTGTCATGTTCTTTACATTGTGTCAACATTTTATGATGAATGGACCAATAGAAATGCTCCAAAATAACTTGGAATCTTGTAGTTTTTCCATTGACCTCCACTGAAAGTTGACAGTACTTATATATGTTTTTGGGACCTAAGCACAAAATGCATAGACTATCATTAATCTCCTCAATAAGAGGGTTGTTACTGTAAAAGCTCCGGCTCACACTGAAACAGATGCAGGTAAACATGAATCCAGTAAAAACGCAGAATCAAGAGCTTCTCCTTCTGAAGAAAGTGGTTGAGATCTTGTGAGCTAGTCTGAAGTACAAAGCCTGGTTCCAAGTTTCTCCTGGTCACCCCTAGTCCAGCCAGCACAGCGTGGATGTGTTCAGTTCCAGCAGCAGCAGCAGCAGCAGCAGCAGCTCACCTGATTTACCATCATTAAGCACTGATTTACCAAACCAGTTGTTGGATGATGACTATAAATACATGAGGAGAGCTTTGGAGAGGTTTTAATGAACACAGTGACGTAAAATCACAAACCACGCCTTTATGTATGAATATGATTACTATTTCTTTTAATATTAGTGTTTTATTTAGTGAATAAACTCCAAATAAACTAATACTGTCCACTAATGGAGCTTTTGTGGAACTAATCTGATGCAGCACACTTTTTCACAGTACTGTAAATATATGTTTTTGAACATTGCAGTTGTAGAGCGGTAGTCTTCAATTTTTACATTTTTCAAACTGCCCGTTTTAATAGGCTCACTTTTTTTTTGTGTGTGTGGACCTCCAGCTGCTGGGATATCACTTGAAAAGTTGGTGTCAGCTCGCTCTCCTATTTTGTCATGCACCCCATGACCTCCTTTCAACCCCCCCACCCCACCCCCACCCCCTAAAGCCCTGTTTAGAGTTGCAGTGTCTGCTGTGAAATGTGATACTGAGAAAGAGAGAGAGAGAGAGAGAGAGAGAGAGAGGGAGAGGGTGAATGGGACTTTATTGGTGTCGTTAACTTGTTGCTTTCCTTCAGGAATCTGTGGAATTAAGCTGTGTACGAAAGACGTAAAATAGAGGACAGGCTTTTGGGTGAGGTGCTGATCGACTCCATCTCCCTAAAGCCGCTGTGTTAGACTGGTGTCAGCTGAATACAACACCACGGCTATTCTAAGACTCAAGCAGAAGTGGCCTCTGTGTATTTTTTGTGACATCAGTTGCCAAAGTAATAAATGCAGAAGTGCAGAAGTTAAAAGCAAGCAGAGCCTTCTTGCGAGAGATGGACGGCGAATGTGTTAGAGGGTCACTATTTTTACCATTTTCTTGTATTTTTTCCATTCAGTTGCATAAAGTCCACATTTTTGTGGCTTCATGCCAAAAGCGTAGTGCACTGTACGTGGTTGTGATATCACAATATCCTCATCCTCATTTTCACCATATACTGTAGGCACTTACTTGCACAGTTCATGCTAGCTGTCCACTAGTCTCTTCACCAGTGGTCAGTAAGTGGATAAACAAGTCTGTAATTCTAATGAAGTAGCCAGTGAATGGAAGTACAGGGCCAGGGTTCTTTAAAAAATTACCAGTGAGTGGAAGTACAAGGGAGGGGTTCATAATAAACTAGACAGTGAGTGGACATACAATAATGTGGCCAGTGGGTAAAAAACTTACAGAGTCAGGGTTTCTAATAAAGTGACCAGTGAGTGGACATATAAGGCATGGTTTCTAATTAAATTGCCAGTCAGTGTTAGTATGGGGTCAGGGTTTCTAATAAAATGGCCAGTGAGTGAAAATACAGGGTAGGGGGTTTCTAATAAAATGGTCAGTGAGTTGAAATGCAGGGTTTCTAATAAAGTGGCCAGTGTTTTTCTTTTCTTTAGTCTGTTTGGAGTCTGAAGCAGCCAGGGCAGATGATTTGTGTCTGAGCAGGTTCCTGGATGGATCTGTGTCTGCAGATGTGTGTCTCCATCTCTTGTCTCTGTGTCTCTCTGCCCCTGTGTCCAGCCTGATGGAGCATTGGCCACAGCTGGGCTAAGCCTCTGCCTGGCCAGGCTGAGCATAGCAGGAAACTGTGTGGAATCTGAAGGAAGTTTCATTGCTAACAGCTGGTGCTGAAGTGAGAGGATAAGTAAGATAGGTGTGAGGCAGTGTTTACTCTACAGGATGAGATCACACGAATAGTTTTCCTGCTTTGCATGATCTGGTTCATGGGTATAAACAAGCCTTCAGCAGGTGGTTTGTGGAAATGACCATCAGTGTGTAAATGTGGACCAGACTAGAGTCAAACTGGACTCACTAGCCAGTGCCGTCACTTTATTAGAAATCCTTACCTTGTACTGAGCTCCAACTACCCTACAGGGCCACACTACAGATGCACAGTTACAGACTGCAGCCCATCTGTTGCTGCACAATTTCTCATTGGTCAGTTTCTGACCTCAGGACATTCTGTATTTTTTGCCTGCTGGACTATTCTCAGCACAGACATGGTAGTGACAGTGTGTGTGTGTGTGGTTTAGCAGTGTTGTTGGAGTTTTTTACACATCAGGGTCATGGCTGGGTTAAGAGAGAGGTTGAGATATCCAGCCAGGAGCTGCTTTGTGGTCAGAAATTTACCATTAATTTAGGGCTAGAGGATGACTAATACAAACCATACATCAACAGGTGGTCTCTAACTGTACACCAGAGTGTGGGTTCCTTTAAAAAATCGGTGTAGGTTCTGTGTTCTATGAACACGCTTACATCTACACCTGAGGTTATATAAGGGCAATCTCGCAAATTTAAAAGCTGCACTGCTAATCTTGTAAACCACCATCAGCAATCAAAACGGGGCACCTGGATGCAGCGTATCGAAGTAGATTTTGGCTAAGGAGGGGGAGGGGCTTGTATTTTACTAATATTCTAATTAGCACGATTGATTGACATACTGCCTGTTTCTGGGCAGTCATTCAGTGTGGTATGTCGGCCAGATTTGAATGCCGGATATGGCCCAGGCTTGAGCCAGATCAGCGGTCCTAGTTGGGAAGATTCCCAGTGTGCTGCTCTACATACATACACCTAAACAGAGAAGCAGAAAGAAATGAGGGAATCAGGCTCTTCTACATGCAGGTGGGGCTGTAGACCTTGCTGTGGCGATCACTCACTCACACAACATCCATCTTTTAGAAAGAGACCTTATAGACGGTATGATTCCCCTGACTGCTGCGTGAACAGCGTTAGCATTCAGTGTGAAAGAGCTGTTGTGCGATTGACTGTAAAAAAAAAAAAAAAAAAAAAGATTAAGGTAGAATTCTCTAGAATTTCACAGGATCCTTTTACTGCACAAAGATGATAATGAATTGCTGCAATTCACAGAAACAACTGGAATCCAGCCACTGAAAACACTTCTGAAACCATTTACTCGACTTTGTGCTTTCAGATATGAGATTTTATCCTGTGTGAATTGAGCCTCAGTTAGCTTGGTTTTCCTGGATACACATCACTGTCCATTGACCATTGGTTCTTTGGTAATGTGGATGGATCTCTGGCAAGTCCAGCTGCCTTTAACTTCATGAGATAATTGCTTGTTTTGTTCCCGGTTGGGATTTGTTCCCTTAATAAATGCAGCCATGTTTCCAAATGTTTTGCCCCTCAGTCTGACTACAGAGGGGGTGGTCCAGCGGGAACATTACATCAATGCAACAGGGCATAGAATGTGTCCTCATTCTATTACATTCTTAAAAATAAAGGTGCTTCAAATGGTGCTTTGGGAGATGTTGTAGTAGAACCACTTCCAGTGAAGGATATTTGTAAAAGACATGTGTTGGTAAAGTGGTTCTTCTACGGCGTCACTCGAAGAACCAGTTAAAGCAACTTCTTTGGAGAGTGGAGTCATTTACATTTACATTTAAGGCATTTAGCAGACGCTCTTCTCCAGAGCGACTTATAAAAGTGCTTTGTTATTTACCCAAGAAAAACCTCAGCTAGTTAGAATAGACTAATAGTTCAAAGATACCTCTAAGCTTTAGACTCTACTAAGCACAAGTCAATTAGGTGACCATAGTACTCTATTCGCTATTCGTCCAAGTATTCTCGGAGAAGGTGGGTCTTCAGTCGGTTGGACGCTTGCCTTCTGCGGATTTTGAGGGATGGCGGGTTGAGCCGAGCCGTACTTGAAGCTCCAAGGGCTCGGATCGGCTTTTGACCATTGCCATCAATTATGGAGGTGCTGGTCCGTTCTTTGGCTTTGTAGGCCAGCATCAGGGTTTGGAATCTGATGCGGGCAGCAGCTACAGGAAGCCAGTCATCATACCCATATTAGGAAATGTAAGCTGGATTTCTCTATGGCAGAAACGAAGGGGAAATTTCATGCTGTGTGGTGAACAAATTGTTTTGTCCTGTGTCCATTTCTCTCCCAAATGACACTGGATCCTATGAATTATGAGGTCCGGTAATGCCAGGGTCCCAATACATGACTTCCCCAGATTGTTGTACCCGTCACACTACACAACTTATTGCGAGTGGTTGTAGTTTGCGCACTACACGACTGATCAGCGTCACAGGGTCACGAATCTTCCACCAAGTGAAACCCGCAACGAGGTGGTCTGCTCTCCATGAAAACACATACGAGAACTAATGCGATGCGAAAACACACCAAAGAAAAAGAAAAGAATAGCCCTCGACTTTCTCTTCACCCCATGTTTTGCACTCTTGTTGGCTGTAGCCAGTCACTGCACTAACAACACTTTTTAGAGTACCGGATGTAGAGTCGTCAACCTGCTAGATATGTGTTGGGGGGCTTGTGAGGCATCAGAGATCACTCAGCAAGCTCTCGCATCACGTCTTTCAGCAGTTCACACATAGCGACCAAGCCAGTGCTAAGCAAACGCAGATTTGTCTCTGACCTGCTCTCCAAAACCAGTCTGTGGCTGAAATCATGTAGTGTGAACCTGGCATAGCAGGCCACAATGCAAGTTTTGCTACTGTCAGTCTTACATGGCTACAACGCATGGCTCTCTAGAGTGACGCAAGATTTGCACAGCTATGTGGTGGGAAAACAAAGCTCTTTCCTTATAGTTAAGTCACTCTACGTCTGGCCCAGATGTTTCTATAGTTGTACCAAGTAAAAAACATCCCATTATCTTTATCACAATATCTTGTGATCCTTTCATTGAACATTCATTACTCAGTGAACATATTGTCCCTTGAAGAGAGCAGCACTACATACATTGAGGCTACGCAGCACAAAAGAAGGTTTTGAATTGTTTATGGTTTTTCAGCCTCATTTGTCAATGTGAGAATGATCTAATTACCCAAAACCAACTCAATGCCTACTAGTGTGTCATATGTGTCGGGTACTTTTTCTTTTTCTTTTTTCTTCTTTTTTTACTCTTAGCTCCGTTTGAGTCACCCAGTACAAATATAGTGCAACTGCTGTAAGAGACGGCGGAGAGAAGGAGCTGAGGTTGATGGAAAAGTTGTAAGGCTACATTTCAAGGCCTGTTGCTCAACTGACCTTCTCCATGCAGTGCCCACAGATGCTCTATTTTGTAGTATCCGTTGCCAGGTCTAATAAAATCAACCTAATGAACTCAAAGAAACAGAAGCTCACGTTGCTCATTTGCTATTTATGTTAAAGGAGTACTAAAACCTGATATGAAAAATTGATAAAACGATCGGTCTATCTGTTGTGCACATGCTTACTTGCCGGTCCAGTGGCGCTGTAATAGTCTCTAGAAGGAGATCTGGTTTAAAGACTAAGAAAAGCCCCTTCTGGTGATGTATTATGAAGGTGGGAGGAACCTTTAAAAAACTACAAGCACTTTAAAGCTAATTGAATTATTTTCAATCTGCCAGCTGCCTAATCTGGAAACATTACCACTACACTCATAGTCAGGATTTACTCACTGTTGTGGTAGCAATTCCGAATGGGTGTATGGCTTATTCGCAAAAAACGATCAGTTCTCCAGTTCGCATTTGATAAGCCTGCTCCGTTTCGCAAGTTACCATGCTAATTTTTCTAACTCAGGGCGGGAATGTGAGACCAGACACACTAATGACAATATAACCATCTTATAATTATAATGAGATGCTGTGCACGTCCGGAAAAAGATCTCAAAACAAGTCTAACAGGTCAGCACCGGACTAATCTGGCCTGCAGTAGAAAAGAGGCCTAAATGCACTGCTTCTAAAATTTCTAAATTGAGCAGATGAGATAAATGTCATTTATCGTGATTAACTCCACAAATTGATGCTTTCAGTTGCTTTTGAATATTTAAGATGGCCTTAATTTTCATCAAAATGTCATTAAATATGGATGGAATTTGTCAGCATTCTGTGCCTTTTGTCCAACGTTTCCACGTTAGCCAAAGTGCTTTGGATCTGCGGATTCTACGCAGTGTTGTGTTTTCCATGGCTACACAACAGACACAGCAGGGTGACTTGGCTGAGTGTGAGTTCTGTCTGAGAGAGTGTACGATCATAGAGCATCGTTTGGATCAGAACATATGAAGTAGCTTTGCCTGATCACGTTATTATCAGGAAAGAGTAGATACAGCATCAGACACAGCTACTGTAATGTGAATGTACCCAGAGAATGATGAATGAGTGAGAAATGGTGACACATCTCACTGATGGTTAATAAGCAGAACTTCTTCCACTTCCCCTTCACCATCTGTCATTCAGTCAACTCCTACACTGGATCAGGTTCCTTCATCCAGAGCCTAACTAAGGCTGTGTGTCATTCGGAATTTATTACATGGCCAACAGGGTATGACCCGAACATGACATCCACGTGTTCTTACAGAACATCAGTGACAGCTTCCACTCTTCTGGGGAGACTTTACAGTAGACTTAAGAACACGGCAGCAGGCACTCACTTTCATTCAGCCACAAGAGCATCACTGGTGTTGGCCAAAAAGGTTTTGCTAGCTTGTGTCAAATGGCTGCCCGATGGCCAAATGAGGAAGCATGGTCCACTGCTCTAAGAGGTTTGCTGTACACCTTTCCAGGTGATGCTCAGCATTGCACATATTGAGCTTTCCCCATATGCACACCCCCCAGCGGCGGAAGAAGCGAAGCCGCTGGAAGGCATACATTTTCAACAATAAACACCAGTGCAAAGCAGCCAGCAAAGAACTGACCACTGCTGGTGCAACTGAAGCAGTCTGGGGTCTGGTCAGCTGTCCTGTGATGTTGTGTTAGCATTTCAAAAACATGTGTTGATTCTTCACACCTCAGAGGAAGCATGTGCTAGACTTCACCCTCCCAGCACTGGTACCATGTGATAGGATGCTAACCAGGGAGTGGGCATCAGAAATTTAGAAGAGAGTGTCAGAGCAGTGAAATTTCAACATGATAGCTTAGCGTAGTCTGAGTTTTAAGCTATAGGCTAAACTGTCTTTGTTCAGTTGTAGGCGTGGGTTTTCTGTATGGTTGTCATTTAGACAGACCACAGATCACTGGTCTAGATTTTGGGATAAGCATGCCTATTAACCTACTGATGCTGATAAGATTAGCGCTGACGCAGTCTCACACAATTCATCACTTTCCTTGTCGGCAAGGTTGAATGAAGGGGTTAGCGCTGTGGCAAATTCAGAGGGCTTCTTGAAACCCACTTTTAGGTATTAATATATAACATAAATAAATAAAGAAAATATGGATTTCCAACGTTGCATATTGTTTTTGACACTTTTGGCATTTTTGGCATTGCAGAGTGTGCCGAGATTT
Source organism: Salminus brasiliensis (assembly GCF_030463535.1). Lineage (NCBI taxonomy): Eukaryota > Metazoa > Chordata > Actinopteri > Characiformes > Bryconidae > Salminus > Salminus brasiliensis. The sequence goes on along the minus strand of NC_132898.1, from coordinate 13,360,583 downwards.
TTTGTGTAAGGAGAGGTGAGGACTACATCAAGTGTGTGTTTGTGTATCAAGTGTCCATGACCTGGCTTGCTTGCAATTTCTCACACTGTGTTACAACACACTAACACTGGCTTACTTCACTCACTTGAGCTTTTTGTGGTCTCTCCTCTTCTACAGCTTTCACACACTGACTGTGTGTTTCGGCTTCTGTCCCTCTACACTGACAGCAATTAATTACATACACACACACACACACACACACACACACACACACACACATACTGTGTATATATATATATATATATATATATATATATAAAGGTGCCAGATACCCCGCTGTGATGAATCAGCTAGCAGATGGCCGTGCCAGACAGCATCACACTGAAGTGATGTGGGGAGAGAGAGAGAGAGAGAGAACCACACACTTGTAGAGAGCATGGCCAATTTTGCTCTCTCAGGCTCTGGCTGCTGATGGCAGACGATCCTCAGGCCATGGTGGCAACGCCTTGTGCCTAATATTGAGTAGATCCCCTTTTGTCAGCACAACAGATCTGACCATTCACGTCATGAATTTCAGGAGAGCTCTGAAGGCTTCCTGTGACGTAAGCAGCAGGAGATGGAAACCTCCATGGATTGCACCCAGTTGTCTAGCCACCACAGTTTAGTTCTAGTCAAAGTCCCTCAGACATTTTTTACCTTCAAGAACAGAGACTGTTCACTCGCTGCCTTATATATAATTTGTTCTGATTGGCTGTGCAGGCTGAAATGTAGACTATGACCAGGTTTGGCATGGCAGCAACTTCACTATACACATTGTGATGTATGTTGTGGCATATATGTAGTATGTAGTATAAATACCCTGTATAGGGTACTGTGATGTGACACAACAGGCGTTTGTAGTTCATAAAAAAAAAATAATGAACTGAGGGAGCAGCAATGCAGCCAGGCAAGGGGTCAGTATAGGGTATGATCTGATCTGAGTCTGTAGCTGTAAAATCAACGATAACAAATGTCATGTTCACACTATATGACTTTTAATGTAGTCGGATTGCAGTACTGTTCACACCACACAAGCTCTTGTCTTGTAATCAGGTTTTTTTTTTTAGAAGGGTCACAAACTACGAACTAAGATCTTTGACCAGCAGGAATCCCCAGTGAGTCTGTCTGGTCTCCAAACTATGTTTTGTCATGAAAACACTGGAACTATCATGTAAGCAACAGGATTTCTTCTCTTCCAAGATGGATGTTCGAAAGAAACGAGCACTCCAAGCTGTTTGGCAGCAGAAAACAAGGTCCAAGCAGACCATGGGACTTTTCTTTTATCCATGCATGTTGTTCAACTTCTCCCCTGGGTTTCCCCTCACCCAGTGTCTTGCACCATCGTTCGCTGCAGCTTGTAACCAAACTCACTACCAGTCGCAACCTGGTCACAACACTTTTCACACTGGTGTTCCGTTCTCCACACGTTCTTCTCCGCTAACTCTGCTACCAGCCATCTACAGTAAGAATACTCCTTATCGCTTTAGTGGATATGGTGGATTTCTAGCCTCTCAGTCCCCATATATGGAGTGTGCAGACTGGGTAAAAAAACAGCATCTTTTTAAATAAAGTTTTGTGAAACTACATCAAACTTGTGTAGAATTGTGTAGAACTAAGTTTCATTAATAGTTGAGATACAGTCTGGCATGGTTTGTCACTCTGGTGAGGACAGAACAGCTACAGGAAGGGGTTAGCACTGTGGTGGAGGTAAAGCAGAATAAAAGCAGATAGCTTTAGGGTCCAGGAAGTTCGCTTAAAGTTAAACCACAAGGAAAAGAACCGATAAGCTTCTCACTTACAGCTATTCTTATAAGGCAGTTCTCACACTGCTGGACGTTGCTGACTGAGTGTTGCAATGGTGTGCACTGGATGTTTCAAATATCTCACAATCTATTCTTTGCTACAAACACTTCTGAATCTTAGAAACAGGTCATACCACGCACCACTTCCCATATTAATGTTAATATGCTGTTTTAAATACAGTAATAATTCAACAACAATGTTAGGGTGGCTCCAAGTAGCGGTCAGCGGTTTAATGCGCTGCCACTATGGCCCAGAGGTCGCAAAAATTGAATCCCAAGCCATGCTGCTTTGCCTTCAGCAACCGGAGACAGAGAGAGCACAATTGTCTGTTCTTTCTCCAGCCAATTAGGTTGCACTCACCCCCAACCCCCCCATTACTTTTAATGCAATGTTAGCTGACACTGGTGTCTCTAGCATGGTTGGTGTGTTGGAGCTTAGCACCCAGCGCTTTCCTCTGAGCGTGCCGGCTGCTCAGCGATGGCACAGTTTAAAAAGAGGCAGTGGCTGACTTTGCATATAGAGACATGTGTTACCCTCTTAGGATCGGGAGCATTGCTAGTGCAAGAGGGAGTTAGGAACGGGTGGGTGGGGAGAAAAAATCAACAAACCAATTATTTGTTTAATGATTGGATTGGAGAATTATAATCCAAAGAAGAGGACATTCCACTGAACTCGCATTGAAGCATCATTTTCTCCATTTTTCTGCAATCAATCAAATTGCTTTTCTTTAATAAACAGTGTTTTGAACAGAAATTTTGAACAGTACTGTGGATCAGCAGCTGCACCTCTCACTGCAGTCTTGCCTGCAAATGAAGCTTAAAAGATGGCTAGCATTCAGATCTAAACAGCAGTCAATCATTTTGAGATAGAGCATCCTGCCCCTGGATAAGCTAAGCCGTGTGGAGGGAGCGCAGGAAGCTGAGCCTGAGAAGCATAACGTTTATGTACCATATCTGTCATAGTTTTGAGACAGGAAATACCAGGGCAGCTGAAAAGGGCCAGAAACACCGACATGCTGGGGCCTAGAGTAGCCACCAACGTCCATCTTCTCTTTTTTTAGACCTGGGTTTAGGGATGATGTTTTGAACTGTTTCCATATAAAACATTTCTATGTAAAAATGTGTTAGGGATAAATAATATATATATGATAATAAATATAATATAATGTATAAAAAACTGTGAATTTGAATTCACCATGGCTGTGATGTTAAAACCATCAACACTTATTCCCATCAGCATCCATTCAAGAAACAACAGCTTAGCCCTATCCAGTTAAGCTGAGGTGATGAAGTATAACACATAGGACAGAGGTCATTTACATACAGTACTGAGTACTGTGCATTTTTTTCATTTTAAAGTTCAGAATCTTAGAAGCTGGAGCATTTTCTGCTTGTCACCATTCAAGTAATCACAAACACATTCAATGATGTTGAGGTCTGGACATTTTTTATTTTCTTACTAAATGGCTTCTTGATTAAACCTGCATCCTTTTAAAACCAACAGTGTTAAGTTTTGGTGGTTTAACAGGTCATGCCTGGTTGTTAGGGGTTACATTTTCTTTGGATCTTTTCATTGTTATTTGCTTTTCAGTTTTTCACTTCCTTTTTTAATGTGTTTGACTTTGTCACTTTACTTATTGTAGTGGATTAGTAGTATATACTACTATAGAAGTATATACATATACATATACTGTAAGTGAACGTAATGCTGTGTTTATTTACATACCAGTACATATGTATTTCATCGCTGTTATGCAAAAACCTTGAATCTCCAATAGGAAAAAACTTTCAATGGAAGTCAATGTAAAGAGATTTTATTCCAGGTCATTTTGGAGTATTTTTATTGGTCCATTCATCATGAAATTTGCATACAGTGTTAAAAAACGATGATGATGTAAAAGTGAAAAGTAAAAAAAATAAATCAATAAAAAAAGTGGAGATTGTGTGACAGTAACAATATGTATGTGTATATATGTAGAACTGAACAACCACATTTATTTATATTTGGGATAAACTACATCACAGTATCTCACAGTATACTTTTCAAAGCATATTACTGACACTGACAACAATTCTACTGTTCTGATGAACTGCATGATTTATTACAAAAGTAAGCAGAATTCGTGCTGGTTAACTTGATTCAGTGTAATACCGTACGAAACAGTAAAGTACCTGACCAGTATTTGTACTCATAGTTTTTATAGTATTTTTAATTGTGCCATCCTTATCAGATGTCAAAAAAATATTGTAACACTTTATTTATTGTAAAAGTCTGATTAGTTATTTTTGATATTAGATGTTTGCTATATGGCCTAGCCCTATGTACTGCACATACATATTGTGAACATGTATTTGATATCATAAACATATTATAATTCATAAGATGATAGGATGAAGAATGTTTGTCAAGCTGTAATGTTTGTTAGATTACTGAAGTCATTCGGAAAATAACTGAATATTAAGAGCAGAAAAGCACTGGTTACTGGTAAGCATAGTGTTATTATTCATATTATTCACTCAATAGTTTCAGGCTTTGTGTAGGTCATAAAGCTGAACAGTCTACATTTCTTGTGGTCAAGACCATCACAGCACACACATCCACACACATCCACACACTGTGATGGTCTGTGTTGGTTTTGCACAGCAGCTTCCTGTCTTGTATCTGAGTAAACGGAAATGAGTTCAGTGTTTCTACATAAACACTCACACACAAGCTGAACCTCTCGTTCCATGAGAAACATATCACACATTCTCACCAGCAGGAGTATCTGTGTCATAGTCCGTGGTCCTAATTTGCTGCATATGGGGTCTATTTTGTGTTTATTTTGACGTTTTAGTCTCCCACATACTCCACATATACCTTACTGCTGGGTTCATATACACGGACCACTGTGCTGCTTCATTCCTGGCTTTGTCGTAATGTTCCGTTCACGGAGAGGTGCTGACCTCACATTTTGTGTTTAGGCTGTTTCCGCCACAAGGTCAAAGGTCAAAGTAAACCATGAAGACATAATTCCCACAGGACCTGGAAATGTCTAGTGTCAGTTAACCCTTTAGCGCAAAGAGACAAAAATGTGGCTTCTACCTTTTAATGACAAAATTTCTTTTCCAATATAGTCTTTTCCAACTCCCAGCATGTGCTTCCTCCAAATCACCACAATTAACGCAAGGCAACCACATCTTTTCAAACTTTGACCATCACAACTTTGTTGGAAAGGTGAACCAGCTTAGAGGGGCGTGCTTACGTCAGCTAACAGACAGTAGTGCTGGCTAGCATTGTGGTGAGCGATGGTGGGAAAGGGCCATCCTTCACACTCATAGAGATAAAAGCCAATCTGAAAAGGAGAACCATTGTTCCAGAGAACAACAGCTCCACTGCTCCACAGCTCAATGCTGTGGGCCTAACCCTCTCATCCCAAACCTGGCATTAGGCATGGTGCCAGTGGTGCCAATAGGTTAATGTATATCTACCCCAGAGAGTCCTATTCTATTGGCAGTAAATCTCTACAGGGACTAGACAAGCTGTGCGTGTATGCATTAGTACATCTGTGGCAGCAATGGGTGCAACTTAAGGGAGCTGAGTGCATTCGTTAGATAGGGTGTCCACAAACATTTGGTAAGATAAGAATGTAAAGTTAAGAATTCATGCCAGAGCTTTACAGTTCTGCTTCTACAGTTGATATTCATTTGTTAAAAAGAATTATTGACCTTAGCAATACTAGTACTGCAGAAGGTCCGTGTGCATAGTGAGCTCATGACTAATTGCAGATGTTCCGGGCAAACTTCTGTGGTTGTTTGGATAAATTCAATAATGAACACATTCCCCTGAAGGGTTCACAAGTGTCACAGGGATGTCCTTTTTAGTGTCAAAGCATAATAGCATGGGCTACCTTTCAGCTACCAACACTGTAACATTGTTGCTTGGGTCAGAGTGAGAGAGAGTGAGAGAGAGTGAGAGAGAGTGAGAGTGAGAGAGAGAGAGAGAGACAGCTGTTGAAAGAAAGCCTCGGCCAGCTGTCTCAGCCTGATCTCCACAAACAGGCATGTGCAGGAATCCCAACACCATCACAGCTGAATCTGACCTCCTTTCTTAAACCACACACACACTCTTTCCAAACTTAGAAATGTACACACTCAGCACACAGCTTCGTGAAGACACGTGTATACTGTATATACACACTTGAGAGCAGCACCACTTACATTCCTCATATCTTCTCAAGAGTAACACAAAAAAAGCACAGACTATTTAAATGCACTTTTTACAAATACATATCATACATATCATAATTTACATCATTGATTGATCTGTATATTATCTGGCTGAAACCTTACTAAAGGTAATGGACATTATTGCTTGTGCTTTGATGCAATTGGTGTTATTTATGTGCCACCCGCCATCAGTGCAGCCTGTTTATTTACAGGCCATTGTGATGTCATCAGTGCAGCCTGTTTGCTTATGGGCCATTGTGATGTCATCAGTGCAGCCAGTTTACTTATGGGGCCATTGTGATGTCATCAGTGCAGCCTGTTTACTTATGGGCCATTGTGATGTCACCAGTGCAGCCTGTTTACTTATGGGCCATTGTGATGCCATCAGTGAGGCCTGCATCTTACAGGCCATTGTGATGTCACCAGCGAAGCCTGTTTACTTGTGGGCCATTGTGATGTCATCAGTGAGGCCTGCATCTTAGAGGCCATTGTGATGTCATCAGTGAGGCCTGCATCTTACAGGCCATTGTCACAGCATTAGTGCAGCCTGCAAGGTATAGCCCTTGTGATGTCATCAGTGCAGATAATAGACTAACAGACAATTATTGAACAATAGAACAATACAATGACCAGTGCTCTGCAGAAACTACCACTAGACCATACCGACGAATCTGAGAGCAATACTCTACCTTACCTCCTTGCATTTTTCTCTTCTATATAGTAAATTCAGCTACTTTAGACAGAGGTGTTCAGCTGTGCAAAACAAAATGTAAAAAAGCATTGCCAATAGAATGGATGCTCTGGAGCGGCACACAAAAAGCTAAAGGTCACCATACTCAATGCCAAGCAATTATTAGAGGGGTAGAAATCCCCACATTGGACTGTGAAGCAGTAGAACTATGTCCTCTGGAGTGTTGGATTTACATCCAATACCTTTGGGATAAGGTGGAGTGGTGTTTGTGATGCAGACCTATTATAGATCATTAGCACCTGACCTCACTAAAGTGTCACTAAAAGCCTTCACCGAAGAGTAGAGGTCTGTTACTGGAGGGGAGGCAAATCTCCCTTTACTACCCCTGCTTTCAGAATTTCAGAGGAGTTATTATTGATATCATCACACTAAACCCTTCACCCTTCCTACCAAATGGCTGTTTTGCTTTTCTTCTTGCAGAACGCATCATTGTTATTTAGCGTGCTGTTTGCTGTCTACCACGATCAATCTTTCTCTCTGAGTCAGTGTAGCTGTGTGGCACTTGTGGTTGGTACACTAAAGGCAGTGACCACAAGCCCCACTCTGACAGTCCTTTGGCACGACAGGTGCTGCTACGTCAGGCCTTACAGGCTGAATAGAGCCTTTGTCATGAAAGATTCACCCAGAGAAGCAGGCCAGCTGCCATTTAAGGCAGTTCTAGTGGCCGGGTGTTATCAGTGGAGGCGTGTGGGGTGAGGAAGGAAGGCGACCGCGTATGTATCGTGAGGATAGAGCATGCTGTGTGAGTGTGCGTCATATGGATTGGGTGGGCCGTGGGTCGAATCAGCTGCACGCGGCACAGCAGAGAGTGAGGTTAGAGGTGAAGAAATCATCACATTAAAGGAGCAGCGTTTTTCAGCCTAGTCGAGAACTCCTGCATCTGTATTATATAGTCAGTTACCACTAACGCACTTTGACTGTACATTTACATTTACATTTACATTTATGGCATTTAGCAGATGCTCTTAGCCAGAGCGACTTACAAAGTGCTTTGCTATTTACCCAAGAAAGAAACCTTAGCTAGTTAGAATAGACTAATAGTTCAGATTGTAGATGTCACTGGGCACATCCCACAGATGTCAGTGGGAATGTAGATGTCACTGGGCACTTCCATGACATCTGAAATACATGACTGGGTAACAGGAATTTGCAACATTACCTGTGTTAGGATGAGACTGAGAGAATGTCCTTCCAAATCTATTTAGTTTTTTAGTTAATTTTCCAACACTGGAACAAACAGGCAAAAAGGATAACTTGTATTTTCCATAATGAACCAACTAGGCCTGTGAAAACTCCACCATGCCTACACCATTTTGCTATAACAATTATTACACATCTTTCCCTCTGGAAAACTAGTCCCATCTCTAAAACAACAAATTACACCAATTCATAAAAGCTTTATGTACAACACTGCTATCGAGAACATAAATGTACACTGGACCTCTAATCACTTTTCCCTACATTGGAAAATGAGGAGCACTGAACCCTGTTATAGGGAACAATAATTATCCCAAATTAGGAGCACAATATAGAACACTATTAGACAGAACAAAGAATGGGTTCCTAATCACCATTCCCCACATTGAAAAATCAGGAGTACTATTAAGAACCTATAATAGGGAACAAGAATGGCCCCCTTAACAACCCTTCCCTACATCTGAAAATTATGAGTACTATATACAACACTATTGTATGTGATAGATTGAAAAATGAGGAGCACTGTATAGAACATTACTATAGGGAAGAAGAATAGTCTCTAATCACTATTCCCTCCATTGACAAAATTAGGAACACTGTATACTATAAGGAAGATGAATGGCTATTCCCTAATTAAAAAAAAAAAAAGGAGCGCATTTTGGTCAAATTGTGCCAAAATGGTCATACATTAGCGGCTATTACGGCTATTCTGTGTCCACTAGCCTACATTGCTTGTTCACGGCTCATTGCTGTGTACTGTGGGATCTGTAAGAGTACCACAACAACAAAACTGCATCAGCATACAAGTTGTGGACAATTCCTTCAGTGTGACACGCTTGCTTAGGCAACAGGAAGTGTCTATAGCTGATGATGCGACTTCACACGTCAGAGCACTGCAACAAGACATGCATGGCGCAAGACATATAGACGTTGGGTGTCACTGAACTACAGTGGAAGCTTCTCAACAATTGGGCGGCTTTTACCCATTTTTTCCCCAGGTTTAGTCAGAGGAAATGATATCTAACCTTCTGCTAGGTCTCCTCCCTCTCACATGACGCTCCCATGCTGGGTGAGGGAGGGCCAGCAAGAAGGGAGAAGAAGAAGAAGGTGCCTTTATTGACATTTCATGTATACACCTGCACAGTACAGCCAACATGATCTCTTCACATATCCCAGCTGAGAAGCCTGGAGTCACAACAAAGGATCAGCCCTGCCTCAACACCTCTGGAGAGATGGTTCAGTGAAGTGCTTGGCTCAGAGGCCCAACAGCAGCAGCTTAGCAGATATGGTCTCAAACCCACAACCTTGTCAATAATAACCACTGAGCCACTACTGCCTACAAAGGCTTCCTCCCTGTCTCATGAAACCCACCACATCCTTTAGCAGCAACTACACCTACTGACACAATGTCACTGCACAGCTGGACACGCTTGAAGGAGAACACTAATTTTTCTCATTCAGCTATCAGACATGTAAGCTTGTTAGCAGTGATGCAGTGATGTGGGATTGTATGTGTGAGCGCAAATGTCCGGATCAGTTGGACCGGTACCCGTGCCAGCCCCCAAGTACAAAGGCTGGGAAATGTCCAAGTGAGCCCATGTGTGAACAGGGCAGGTCATTTTTTCGAAGAGTTCACAGTGGCTACACCGGTGTCGCTCCTTGCCTAAACCATGCAGAACATTTTCTGTAGTGTAGCGCAGTGTAGAATGCGTCCTACATTGAAAAACGCTGCATGTGCAAAAGGGCACACACCTGATTCTCCGGACAATTTCTGAAGAAACGTCTTCAAAGAGAAAGCAAAGCCCTGGAATCACAGAGACTAGTCCTTGTAAATAGTCCTTTTAATATTAACCCAGTGAAGTCTAAGAGCCAGGACCTTGGACATGCATTAGTAAACTGCAGTGTCAGTGCGGTTTCACCCTTCCACATTTTTAAGGGCTTAATGGACTGTATGTCTTCAATGGTTCCCTAATGTACCAGCATAAAAGACAAATTAATTTCATAATAGATACTTAATAATCCATTGAAGGTCTGAATAACAAGACTTAAAGCAACATTATGTAGCAATCTAACCTTGAAATAACGACTTCAAAATCAGGGTCTGGAACGCCTTAAGTGGATTGTGTAGGAGACCTCTTGTGAGTGCTGCTATCCGGCATCAAGACATTAGCAGCATATCCCTTAAGTGCTGTAAGTTGTGAGATGGGGCCTCCATGGATCACATCAGTGAGCTTTAGGTACCCATGATCCTAATGTTGCCGGTTCACCGGTTGTCCTTTCTTGGACCACTTTTGATAAAAAATTTTTTTTAAAAACACAAGACCTGCCTGATGTCACACATCATCACCTTCACATCATCACCTTATAGAACTGACTGTTCACTTACTGCCTAAACTCTCCACCCTTGACAGATTCCACTGTGGATGAAGATAATCAATGTTTTTCACTTGACCTGTCAGTGGAACTAATGCTAGGGCTATTTGGTGTATATATTGATATATTTTTCCAACTGACTATAAACCAGAGTAGTGCAGGATTCGATTGGACAATTGCTGTGGGATAAAGTATCTATTTAATGCTCCAAATTCCCCACAGAAGGCCTGGACAGCAAGCGCTGCACCACAGAGTTCACTCAGTGACGATAACAACACACCACATAGGCGTGTCTATCAGCAGGTTATGCTGTTCTTCCATTAGTGAATTCCATCAGTGAGTTAGATTGGAGATGGACTACTACTATTACTGAGGGACCTCTGGGTTCAGCCGATTACTTTCACACTGTTAAAAAGAACAAACACACTGCATGATTCATACTTGATACAGTTAATTAGCAGCGTTTGGTCCAGCGAAGCATTCCCTCACCCTGAAGAGTGTGTGGCTTGAATGCAAGAATGTATGTGAAGGTAACTGTTGCTGCAGAGGAATTTCTAAACACATGGGCCTCGGTTTAAAGGGACGCGTGCACAAGTGTGTGCATGCGTGTTTATGTATGTGTGTGTGTGTTAGTGGGAGGGAGGGAGGGAGAACGGTGGCCCTGCACATTGCAGGCAGCAACTGTTCTTGTTCAGTTCAGGATCTTGCAGGTGTTGTTGTGTATGTCTGCAAGCTAATGTTTGCGAAGCTCACACAATAAATGGAAGAGCAACGGTTATATTTGCAGCCCTCAGGAAACCCTGTTCATTGAGAAAAGGATGGATGACACTGATTGATGTTGCTAGACTGGTCTGTGTTGTTTCGTCATTGTTTTCGGTTTATAAGGGAGTCTTGGGGCTTTCTGAGAGGATATTAATGTACACTTTTTTGGAGAAGTATGTGGAAATGGCTTCCGTTTATTTGTCCAGCGGAAACTATGGGAGGAAGCCAAAGCCAGATGGGTAAAGGAGCTTTTCCTCTATGCACCTGTCTGGAGCCACTGCCACTTCTAATCTAAGCTATGGAAAATGAACAGCTGTTTGATTGGACTGCTAACCCACACTGGCAGATGAAAAGATGGAGAGAATAGACAAAAACTGAAAACAACAGCCAGGCAGACATTCCACACCACACAGCAGGTCCACACTACTGCATAAAACACTATAAACACCATAATGTTGGCCTTATTATGATTATGTTATTAGGTTATATGGGGTTCATTACTCAGTGCACGAGATCAACACTTCTTCAGCTTCATGTTAATCAAAGTGTATGGACCTTTCTCATTGTTTACTTTGGGCACCATAGTTTAGTACTAGGTTGAAGCCTAAATCACTACAGTTCCCACAGTACCATGCAAATCCATTTAGCTACATGGCAGGCAAAATAAACTGTTAATGGGGTTATGGACCTTTCTTATTGTTTACTTACTCACTTGCATCATATATATATATATATATATATATATATATATATATATATATATATATAATTACAAGAGTGGAGAATTGAAGTGTGGACCCAATTTACAGGGCTCACTTAACACTACAAGTGTCTGATTTCATTCCATTCCATGGCATGGAGAATGCATCTCCAGTCTGATTGTCCAGAGAATTACACACTGGATTAGACTACCATGACTTCAGGTGTTACGAGGCTGTGTTTCTGGCTAAGAATATTTCTAGAGAATAAGGTCAGTGGCATTCTTTCAGCCGCGCAGCAAAGCAGTGCCTAGCTACAGCTGGGGCTATTCTCCCCCTCATACAAAGCCACTGTTTGTTCTGAGCCAGCACTGGAAAGACACTGGCCTCTCTATTGGTGACCACACTTATACATCTCCTGTTTAGAGACTGCATTGTTGTTCTTGTTGTCTTTAAGCAAATGTAGTTAATCAGTCAACACATTTAGTGTCCCAAGTTTGCTAAAGTATATTGGCTAACCATTTTGTCTATAGTCAACCAATTAGCATTATGCAAACTGCACAAATAATTAAGTTCAGCTAATCACAATCAGATTTCTTATATAGTTTCTTTCAACGTATGGCATACTGTAATCTATAAAAATGAATAAAAGCGTGCTGCATAGCTAAAAACAGCAGTAGCAACCATCTTGAAGCTTGAATTTCAACCACAAGGTTGGCCATTCTTGTAGCGTAACAGTGTCAGAAACTACATAGGCAAGCGTTTTTGAGGTGTCTTAACTGGATACTTGTGGACATAAATATTAATTTCCTGCTAGCTACATTATTTAGCCTTGTAGCTCCAAAGATGCTGAAACACATCCAGTTAACTGACCCTTGGGAAACTTGTGTGAGGCTGATCTTTTGTGGAACACCTGTCTTAAATACTGTTTATGTGTTTTCTGTCCTGTCTCTGCCAGACCCTCTTTGCCAAAGCTCTCTACGACAACACAGCGGAAAGCCCGGATGAACTGGCTTTTCGTAAGGGCGAAGTTGTAACGGTGAAGGAGCAGAATGTGGAGGGGAGCCCTGGCTGGTGGAAATGCTCTCTACACGGGCGGGAAGGTTTGGCCCCAGCTAACCGCCTGATTTGCCTTTCTCCAGCAGAGGCCGAAGCGCTGGGTCTCAAAACCCAGAGCATTTATCAAATCCCCAAAGTGCCACGGCCCTTAGCGGCCAGTCCGACTTATGAGGTCATGGACCGGATCTATAAGGTTCCCTCCGTGCCTTTCCCACAGAAACACAAAAAGCCGGAGGTGCCTGAGGGAAGCGTCTCTCCACACAGGGTAGGCATCCTGCAGCTTTCCAAATGAAGAGTGCATGTCATTGGGCACCATTGGACCTTAAAGAAACAGACAGTTTAATCCTTAACCTCTAAAACCATAGGCTTAGTACTAGTTCTTAACCGTATTGTTTAGTAAGTATACTACATCATTCTAACAATTATGGTGGCCCACAAACAGACTCTTAGGGTTTGAGGGGTCAGACTGCTAGCAGCATGCATAGAACAGAAATATGAAAAGATATGATCAAATATACACACACGTCTGAACAAATGCTGGTTAGCTTAGTAAAACTCTCCTCACCACAAAGTAAGCCAGAGAGCCTTGCTAGTGATGCTAACTCAGGCTAAGAGGCAGTCACCCTGCTTGCTAAAGCACAAGCAGATGGGGGCTAGGGATTTGTCTCAGTAGGCACAGGCATGCAGCACAGCATCTTTATGGACCCATAAAAGAACAGAAAAGACTTCAGACAGCACTAACTGCAACCAGCAGAGAGAAAATAAAAAAAGAGAGTGAAAGAAAGAGAGCGAGAGGGAGAGGTGTCAGCTATGGGTGGGTACAGGGTCTGGTAGACCCACATGTTGCCAATTTCCCCACAGTGCTTCAGGCAAAACTGTTTACCTTTACAGTAGTTCCCCACCACTTCATGTGCACCATGGTTTTAATTAGAGAACTGGGTTAATTGGGCAGACATACTGATTCAAGAATGTCTGCCCAACAAAAACAAGTTCATGGTCAGCTACTTTAGACAGATGCTGCTGTTTAGAGCGGTAAGGGAATAAGGATAAGACACTCTTCATTATGTGTTTTGCAGGTGGCACAACCCTCTGATCTGTATGATGTTCCAAGTCTTGTCAGAAAAGGCTCCCTAAATACAGTAAGTTGACACAATGAATATTCATAGGAATACGTAGTTGTTTTTTTTTCCCTTGCTTTTCTTTTATTTACTACTTCTGAGTAACAAAGAACATTATTGCTCTTGATAAACACAGGTTCCACCACCAGGGCCTTTATTACGGAAGAACTCTGTGATGACGCCTATAGAGACCCAGAAACGATATGAAAGCATGGAGAAAAGAATGTGGAAACCATGTCAAAACAACGTATGTATGGAATAGAACAGTCCATAATTCTAATTATTAATAATAATTATAATTATTATGATTCGCATTAATGCCTCAAGTAGTGCCAATTTTCTGTCTGTCCAGTACAGTAAACTCAATGAAAGAGTAAACAGTAGGGGGTCTGCTAATATTGATAGCAATACAATGCCATCATTTTTCTCTCTTAACCCCAAAATGGTGTCACAGCTGATGTAACCATGCTACAAAAAAGGGTGCACCGGCTGATGTTATGCTTACATGTACAGTGGGGAAAAGAGTATTTAGTCAGTCACCAATTGTGCAAGTTCTCCCACTTAAAAAGATGAGAGAGGCCTGTAATTGACATCATAGGTAGACCTCTGATGAGAGACAAAATAAGAAAATCACATTGTTTTTTAAAGAATTTATTTGCAAATATTGGTGGAAAATAAGTATTTGGTCAATAACAAAAGTTCATCTCAATACTTTGTTATATATCCTTTGTTGGCAATGACAGAGGTCAAACATTTTCTGTAAGTTTTCACAAGGTTTGCACACACCGTTACTGGTATGTTGTACACAGACCAGTCATCCTAGTCCCTTTGCAGAGAAACAGCCCCAAAGCATGATGTTGCCACCCCCATGCTTCACAGTTGGTATGGTGTTCTTTGGATGCAACTCAGCATTCACTCTCCTCCAAACAGTTCTACTTTGGTTTCATCTGACCATAAGACATTCTCCCAATACTCTTCCGGAACATCCAAATGATCTCTAGCAAACTTCAGACGCGCCCGGATATGTACTGGCTTAAGCAGGGGAACACGTCTGGCACTGCAAGATCCCTGGCGGCATAGTGTGTTACTGACGGTAGCCTTTGTAACGTTGGTCCCAGCTTTCTGCAGGTCAATCACTAGGTCCCCATGAGGTTCTGGGATTTTTGCTCACCGTTCTTGTGATAGTTTTGAGCCCACGGGCTGAGATCTTGCGTGGAGCCCCTGATCGAGGGAGATTAGCAGTGGTCTTGTGGGTCTTCCATTTTCTGATTATTGCTCCCACAGTAGATTTCTTCACACCAAGCTGATTGCCTATTGCAGATTCAGTCTTCTCAGAACCTGCACAATTGGTGACTGACTAAATACTTTTTTTCCCCACTGTAACTCCCTATGTGTATTGGAAAACTGCATGCCAAAGCGTTCTGCAACATGGCATTGTGGGAAAGGTAGTTCACTGGCTTCATCTACCTGGCATAATGTCAGCATCTTGTGGCATCAACACATCGGTCCATCTGCATTGTTGCCTTTTTGGTTGTGTTGACATTTGCGTTATTTTCGACACCAAGCTGTGAGATGCTAGCTAGCATAATACTGTCCATAAACTAAAAATAAGTAACTATTACATAGTTTAAGAAAAAAAGGATTGTTCGCTTTACCGATTGATTTAAGAAATCCACAGTAAGCGTCAATCTTGCTGTAATCAACTCTTTTTACCCTTTCACCTAAAAAAAAACATCAGGTGGTATCCAGGCAACACCTACCTGTGCGCCCATCTCCACCCTCCAGAGATGTGGTCGCCCTAGCATTTTAATATGGTCTTTTAGTAGCATGACTACATTTTATGTGTGATACCAGGTCAATTTTGCATATTTTTTTAATAGTCTGACATAACTTAATTCACTTAAAAATGGCAATGAATTTATAAGAGACAGTCACACATGCCATGTGATTTTCTGGAGATTCTGGGCTAATACTATGTCTAAATTCGAGATGTAAATAAGTTGCATTTGACCATTTTGATCAGAAATTGACTTTATGTCTGGAGTTTTTCTTTGTAAAGACTAAAGAAATGATAGATAGGGTATTGATCTGTTACAAAGCCTAGGGTACTGGCATGTAAGCATGAACCATGCATTTATGTGATAGTTTAGGATAATAAATCAGGTAATAATAAATAGGATTTTTAGGATCTACTTTTTTTATTTCTTCCGATATCCAATCCAGTGAGTTTGGCCAGTATCGGACCAATAGCGATACTGAGTATCGGATCAGTGCACCCCTAGTAAACAGTGCCATTACAACAATTGCAATTCTCTGCAAAAGACTCATCCACATCCCTGAGTTTGAAATTCATGTTTTGCAGGTCTATGCAGTACCACCATCAATCACACAGGAGCCCAATTACGACATCCCTGTGCCTTCAAACACTGAGGTTCACCCAATGGTGGCTTGTGGCTATAGCACTTTGCCCAACCCACGCAAATCTGAATGGATCTACGATGTGCCTGTTACACCTGAGAAGTCCTGTGGTGAAGCTGGTAACTATGGCACCATGCCGTCAAAAGGTGTGAAATCAGAACAACTTTACGACACACTGCCAGCACGTGTCTCTTCTGCCACAACCTCTGCTTGCTCGCTCTATGACATTCCAAAACCCAGTATTGCTGCACAACAAAGTGTAGACTCTAGAAAATCAGGGGATGAGTCCATCTATGACATACCACCTACTGCCAAGCAAAGAGAAGCCTCTCTGGATGCTACAGCAGTCCAAAAGCTGCAAAGCTTAAGCCTGAGCGATTCTGACAAGGGACCTGTTCCTCTGGAGTATAGAGGCAAGAGTGGGCCCATGTATGATCTTCCTCGAGGGCGCCCATCTTGGGGCAGGCAGACAAGGGTAACTAGCCAGTCCCAAGAGGGAGCAACTAGCATGGAGATAGAGGAGAGTGTTGAAACAGGCAGAGGTCGATCTGTGTGCAACAACCAACGTAGCTCCACCGCGTCAACTGCTTCCACCACCTCCAGCTCTTCCAGGAGCTCCTGTGACTCCCTGATGCTGAGCTCCCCTTCTCCCGAGCCTATAAGGGAGATCACAATGTCTCAGGAAGAGGTCGCTCAAAGGTTGCTGGATCTCCAGGACGTAGTATGTCAAGCCATTTCAAAACTGATGGACTTTGTGAGCAGCCGCTGGAGAAGTCGGGAGCACCTTGGTCAACATCTCCAGGAAATCCATGTGGCAGCTGAGGGTGTGGCAAATTCGATCACCAGCTTCCTCGATTTTGCCCTGGATGTTAGAGGAAACGCACGGCGGCTTACTGACTCCAACCTGCAGACTAGGCTGCAGAAGCAGCTGTCCATCGTGGAAGACTCGGGACTCATTCTCCAGCAGTCTGTGGATGCCCTTGGTGGCTTGGGCTGGTCCCTTGATGCCCTGGTTCAGGATCCTGGGCAGCCACACACTCCAGACCAGCTTGAGCGCTTTGTCATGGTAGCTCGAACCGTGCCTGAAGATGTGAAGCGGCTTGTGTCCATCCTCAATGCTAATGGCAAGCTTCTCTTCAGAAGTGCTTCAAAAGAGCCCGAGGCACCAAAAAACACCAGTCCCTCGAACACAAGACTAAGCCTTGGCAAGAATGAACCACCGCCAGACTCGGAGGCAGATGACAATGATTATGTACAACTTCAGGTAAGTGGAGTTCAGTTCAACACAGTTTAGTTCAGCACAGTGATTCTCATGTCTGGCCCCTGCCTTTTTCATGAAATACTGTATGACAAAATGTGCAGGAGATGAAATCAATGTACTAACCAGAGATCCAATGAATCAAGACCCATTTCATGCTTAGGCTGCTGTAATGCACTTTTTGTAGGACTAAAAAAGTTGGATTGGTGCATCCCTAGAGATGATTTAGTTTTATACAATAGTTAGTTCTGACCTCACAATCTGATTGGTTGAGAAACATGCTGATATTTGTGATAAAAGACATGGCTTTATCACACTAAAACTGTATCCCTGCGCTGGCGTGTTGACAAAAAGTCACAAGGCAAAGCTGAACCAGAAGTCTGCTGACCCGGGCAGTCATTTCCAGTCACACAAGACCAGGCTCTGATCTCTGTGAATGGAAGGAGACCAAAATGCTCTGAAACTGAAGATAAAACCAGTAGCGTTTGGCTCAATAATGCACAACAAACCATGATTTATCGGCTTGTTTTGGCTTCTACACAATGATGGAACGGGTGAACCCTACTCCTCTCACAGCATAACCAGCAAGCTGACTGGCTCTTTTTGTTAAAGGGCTGGTCTTTACTTGTAAACAGACGCCATGTTGAGCGTTACGAGAACTCCCATTCATATTTCAACCAGTGGCTTGTCTTCAACCAGTGGCTTGTCTCTGGCTAAACTTGATACTTCAACAGTTCTGTGGCTCTATAGTAGCCTTATAGTATCAGCAGTAGTCTTAGGCTGCATACAGGGCCCCACAAGAATCCCCACGTCATTTAACTTACCATTGAATAAAAATAACATTTAATGTGGAACTACTTTTTGACAGTATTAAAGCATATCCAGTATGAGACAGTATGATTCTTGACTTCTTAAAGGAATGAAGTAAAAAGCTGCATATAAAAGCAATATATATATATATATATATATATACATGTTTCCTTTTTTGTCACTCCCTCCAGACAAAGACAGAGTTTGAGCAGCAGCAAATGAAAACAGAAGACAACACGAAACCAAGCACAAATGAAGAGAACAAAGAAAAACAGGTAAGCATTTCTCCATAAATCCATGCAATGCCCTTATTATGATCAGGCATTAAATCGCTTGGCATCTCTGACCATGCCCCTGCATTTCCTGTCAGTGCTAACACTGGAAATAACCTTCATTGAGGGCAAAACCCTTTCATCATTACCGCTCCTTTCTTCTTTAGTACATCTGCAGTCTTCCTGTCTGGGCGCCCTTAGCATTAATGATGGCACACTTACACAGCCAGCATGTGCGGATATTAGTCTGTGGTTGTTGTTATTTACAGCAGTGTGTAAATAACAGATCCTATCTCAGCATAAGGGCCATCTTACTGCAATTGGTCTGATTCCTATCCTGATAACTAGCAGTAACCAGCGGTATCCTGATTTTTAACGGCTCTTGTCTTTATTAGGTTTCCAAACCTGCGCCTCCAAGGCCGCCCAGCACCCACCAAAGCCCCAGCAAGTCCCAAATCTCGGACTACTGCCGTCTGTACTTTGGGGCCATCAAGAAAGCCATCGCTGTGTTTGTTACTAGCTTGGAGGAGGGCCAGCCACCTGAGAAGTTCATAGCCCATGGTAAACTGGTGATCATGGTGGGTCAGAGGCTGATGGACTCTCTGTGCTGTGAAGCCCAGAGCAGACCGGACAGTCAGGAACTTCTCTGCAAGAGTAACCACCTGTGCGCCCTGCTCAAGCAACTGGCCGTGGCCACCAAGAAGGCCGCACTGCATTTTCCAGACAAAGTGGCCATCCAGGAAGCAAGGGACTTTGCCAAAGAACTGGCTCAGAGGGCTCACAACTTTCGCATATCCTTGGACGTCTAAGTTAAAGCTTCTCAGTCCTGGTCCTGGGGTAGTTTTGTCCTGCAGAAAAAAAATTACAAAAACTAAACCATTGTGATCTAAATAAAATTTCATGAGGTGCCCAAAATCCGCAAGACATGGAAGCACTCTGATTGGGGTTGAGATACACTGCTTTATGGGGTCTTTGAATTTGGTTTGGACAGCCGTATGGTGCATACCCAGCTAACATGTCCGTGTAGGGCCTGTATGGGTAGCCCAACTGGAAACCAGAGCGTTTTGCCTTCGGGTTCCACGTTGCCCCACATATACATGCCTACCAGGATCAGTGATGGACCAGGAGGGGTTAAACATGGGCCACATCTGGGTTGTACACTGCATTTGGGTTCTAGATGGGACTCATGTGAGATTAGGATGGGCTGTAACGAGGGGGCTTTTTGAGAAGCCCAACTGGGTCCCAGTAAAACCGTATATACTCAGAGCTCATTTCATCCATCTGAGCCCTACATGAGCATGTTGGCTGAGTATGTCAGGAGCCTGCCTGCATGATGATGTGGAGGTGATATTGTTTTTTTTTTGTTTTTGTTTTTTTTTGGTGATTTCTATTTGGATATTGTCAATACTTGTACTATTGTTTATGAATAGATCGTATTAATTACCAAAAGGGACCACAAGTGCCAGTTAGGGTGGTCAGATCATAGCATCTTACGTCAGTGCATGTAGCCTACAGGTATGGCAAAGCTTATATACCCAGTTTGCTTAGTAAGTGTAACGAGCACAGTAGCTAGCCTGGCCTCCAAAAAGTCACACATAAGCAAAAATTGCACTTTTGTGATGTCAAACATTGTAGTTCAGAATTTTAGGGAGAATCGTGTATCTATGTATAAAGTAGAGGAATATACTATACATAATTATTTTTGTACATTTTGCGACATGTATTGTCTGTCTGAGCTGAGCACTGTGTAAATATTTTCTTTGAATTTGTTGCTTCAGTTTTGGCCTTTTTCTATGCTCACTTGTTCTGGAATATGTATTTTAATGGACACTGTTTGTTCTTACCAACTGCAAGAATTTTTTTTCAAGCAGCTTTCTTTTATTTGCTCAATATCAAATACTGGTTTGGCTTATCCTATATAACCATGTTTGCACATATAATGTTAGTAATAATACCAATAAAAAGGACAAGATATGTATGGTATATGGCATATGCTATGATTTTGCAGTGCAACGCCCAAATGTCATCCCTAAACTAAGTGCTGCCGCCCTCTGCTGGTTCTGAGGTAACTGCAAATCAATTTATTCTTTGGATTTTTACTAATAAAGCACTCCGAATAAAAACGTGTGTTGATTGGGCTTTAGTTTGGTTATGGTCTACATACGGTATGTATACAAATATTGCTAGTGCTACAGGTTGTGCGTTTGTCGCACAGCTCCCGGGGCATGAAGTTGTGGGTTCCCTCACTTACTCTTTCACTCCTCTGTGAGGAGCTTGGTGTGTTCTCCTGGGGTCAACACTCCAGGTTTCCTCCCACTCTGCAATGGACTGGTGCCCTGTGCGGTTGGTATGCTTGCCTTGCGCCCAATGACTTTGAGTAGGCGCGGAACTCACTGCGACCCTCACCGGGAAGAAGTGGTGGATGGAAGGATATTCTATAGTCATTTTCTGAAGCATGTTAACACAGTGTATCAAAGTGGGACACTAAATGCTGTCTTACAAATTTCTTAAAGAACTTTATCTCTGGTGCATCAATTTCATTAACTTTTAAAGGCCTGTCTGGCCCATCTGAGCCTTCATTTACTAGTTAGCTACATTTTTTTCTCCAGTGATGACATCATATGTTGCTATTTTAGGAAAACACACGTCTCATCATAACACTTCTCTCTCCCTCACTGTGTGCCATGACACTGCACTGTTTTTGTTTTTTCTCTAAGAAACACACCTCCCACACCTCCCATCCTTCAGTTTTCAGTTTTTTAACCCCTTCAGCCCTAAGGCTGCTGTGCATTCAGGGAGGCAGGATACATGCACTAGTGAGATTTATTAAGGCAAATAAACAAACAAACAAACAATCAAAAAACAGAGAAACAAGGATTGCTAAGCCCTCTTCTCCTGAACACAGCATTTATCTAAGTATATGATGCATGCACTTACTGTTTTGGAAATATCAAGAAAGAAAGTTAAAATTGCCTCTCAAACTGTTCACACACTCGTATGTTAATAATCTTAATGATTGCTTCCTCCCACGGTCTTTGGGCCTGTCTGTATACACAGATATACATATACAACAAGATGATAAAATATTCAAATCTTTCTCTTTTTTGTGATATCCGTGCTTCCAAAGCCTGCCGTACCACATCAGGTCAAAAGTATTTGGACAATTTTTTTTTTGTCTCTGTACATAACCTTTGAAATGAAGCCATCAAGACATGTGCAGACTTTCAGCGTCAATTCAAGAGATTTGCATTACAGCCACATCTTTTACCTTAAAATAGCAGTTTTAAAATCATTTGTTCTGCGGAGAATGGGGAGAATAGTGCCCCTATTGCTGCTACTCCAGGTTCGGCCCCTTGCGCTATGTAACTTTGGTGGCAGAGCAACCCTCTGCGTAATACATGGTAATAAAAAAATGGTTACATTTGTGTAAAATCCTGTAATATAACTCTGCATGCTTCTCTCACTTTCAGTGATGGTTCCGTATATATATCTCAGCTTGTCCAGAAATGCATGTGTTCATGCAACAGTTTTCACTTCCACTTCCTGACTGTACGGGGAGACCAGGAGAAGAAATACCAATTCACGCAAAATGCTGCTTAAACAATT
Source organism: Salminus brasiliensis (assembly GCF_030463535.1). Lineage (NCBI taxonomy): Eukaryota > Metazoa > Chordata > Actinopteri > Characiformes > Bryconidae > Salminus > Salminus brasiliensis. Next base: position 13,338,232 of record NC_132898.1, on the reverse strand, counting down.
CAGGAAATGCATCGATTTTTAAACGTAGGCTCTGTCTGAAACTGGAAGTAGTCCAGACGACTTGATGGCTTGCTGTCCTCGTTGTCTGAGAAGGCAGTGTGGTAGTTAAGGTCTCTGTAACCGAATCACAAAGGCAACAAACCGTCCTGGTGTTGCCATGGTATCTGACAGCTTACTGCTGGATATGAGCGTTTAGCTGTGTTGTGATTAGCAATTACATTATGTTCACCCTTTAAAATAGAAGGCGAGATTCCTAAATTCCCTTTGATTCAGACATGACAGAGTGCCTTCCTGAGTAGGTAGTAAGTCGGAAATAGGTCACTTCCCTTGTCTTGACTGAGGCACAGTAATCATTGTGGGTTTAAATCTGTAGCTGCAGAGCTGTTTTTTGCTATGAGCAATACATTCAGTCTCTTAGTGACCGTCATCATTCCATATTATGAAAAAATGACTGATAACTATGGTGTGACTAATGCAAAGCACCAAAATTATTTGACTACTACAGCGCTCCCTTGTGGGCCTGTGACATGTGAGGGAATGAGTAAGTGATTGTGTGAGAGTATGAGGGAGCGAGAAGTCAGGTCTGTGAAGGGCTTCACAGGTCAAAATAAAACTAAAAGCATTATTATACCACTTACTGTTAAGTATTACTTTTATTTAACTCTTTTATTTTATTTTTTTAAATAATGAATGATGTGTGAATTCATTTTAACCCTTCATTGAGGTGGTTTACGGCACCAGGGGTTACGATGTCTACAACTCGGGTACTCTGCATTTTACCCTAATAGCCTGTATGTACTTTAATAAATATATTTTAGTATTTGTCAGGCATCAAATCATGTATATGCAACCTTTTATTTGACATGGCTTTCTATAAATGACACACAGTAAAATGTATTTACTATATTTTCTGGTTTAAAATAATTATTATTAATTCATTTGTATATTATTTCTAACAATCCTGTCCTTCATTCTGGGCATCCAAATTTCACAAGAAGAAATCATTATAAAACTGATATTATTTCAGTTCTAAATAATTCCTACATACTTAAATAAATGACTAAAATACATAGTTTCACATAAACACCAGCTAAAACTAAACTAATTTAAAAATAAATTAATTGAATTACCCTAATAGCCTGTATGTACTTTAATAAATACATTTTAGTATTTGTCAGGCATCAAATCATGTATATGCAACCTTTTATGTGACATGGCTTTCTCTGAGGCAGCTTCTGGAAGCATTCAACTCTTCAGACATCCTATCAGCAGCACCGTGAACAATTCTGACTCAGTACTCAGTACTTCTGTAGAACAGAAGAGTATTTCACACCAAACTAGTCTGATTCACTTTTCTTTCCACATACATTTTGAAAAAATGGTGACATTGTCCTTCGAATGTTGCTTTTGCCGACTGTTCTTGGTCTCCCTTTAGTGGCTGAGCGTGAATTTGCTCTGATAGACAAATGGACGCAGCATTTCCTTTTCTAATCTGACTACTTTAAAATGTACTGAATAATATAACCAGGCATAGAGAGAGATTAGTGCAGTTATAAATACATTTATATAAATAAACCAAAAGAGACTTTAAACATTTCTTTTTTTTCAGGTGTTTATTATTAGTTATTAAATGACACACAGTAAAATGTATTTACTATATTTTCTAGTTTAAAATAATTATTATTAATTCATTTGTATATTATTTCTAACAATCCTGTCCTTCATTCTGGGCATCCAAATTTCACAAGAAGAAATCATTATAAAACTGATATTATTTCAGGTCTAAATAATTCCTAAATACTTAAATAAATGACTAAAATACATAGTTTCACGTAAACACCAGCTGAAACTAAACTAATTTAAAAATAAATTTATAAATACATTTCTATTTCAACTAGACAGCTAAAAGCAGCTGTTGCTGCAGAGCCTGGGGGCAGAGAGTGTTAGGAGCCTTGCTCACGGCTTGGGTATTGAACACATAATCACCTGGTGCTCTAACCAGTGAGCCGCCTCTGCCCCATACGGGCAGTGCTCAACAGGATCCTATTCTATTGGCAATACTTCTTTACTGGGACTAGACAAGTGTGTGTCTGTGTGTGTGTGTGTGTGTGTGTGTGTGCATTTGCACATATTTGTCAACAAATGGAGACATAAACTGAAATGACTAAAATCACATAAACATCAACTAAAACTACAGAGCAGGCTCTACCTGCTGAGGAGACTGAGGTCCTTTGGAGTGCAGGGCGCACTCCTGAGGACATTCTTCGACAGTGGTGGCATCTGCCATCTTTTATGGAGTAGCATCTTGACGGCAGATAAGAAAAGACTGAATAAGCTCATAAAGAGGACCGGCTCTGTCCTGGGGGTGCTTCTTAGACCCAGTGCAGGTGGTGGGAGACAGGAGAAAGACAGCCAAGCTGGCATCCATGCTGGAGAACAGCTCCCACCCCATGTATGAGACTCACCCCAAGTGTGTAAAGGAGCGGTATCGCAGGTCCTTCCTTCCTGCTGCAGCACAATCAACTCCACAACCAGCACTGCTCCCAGTGGACCACATACACACACACTTACGCACAGATCCCTCAATGCAAAATTACTATGTGCAATACCCCCCCTCCCCCCATGTGCAATTAAGAGTCATTTGCAATAACTTGTAAATAATATTGTTATTGCTTTTGTTATTGTTTTTTGTAACTGAGTGTCTTGCTATCCATTTCTGCTGTGACACTGAGAATTTCCCCACTGTGGGATTAATAAAGGATAATCTAAAAGCTAAAAGCGCCCCCTTGTGGTGACACCCTGAGTCAGCCTTTGAAATATGAGTGGTTGAGTGAGAGGGTGCCCAGCCAGAAATGTTGAGTTAGTAGAATGTTGGTGAACTTTCTGAACATTAACCACTTTTGGTTTATAGTACGTATAATCTGTGATGTTCTACGTTTTTAATTCTCGCAACTGAATATGGACTTTTCCCATTTGGTAGGAATATTTATAAAAGTAATGCAAGTTGGTCATATAATTTTTTTTTTTATCAATGTAATGTCAGTGTGACATGTATCAGTTTTATCAATGTTTTCATTGCACTGTATTTTATTTCTTGTATTTCTAGTATTGAGAAAGTTACTTTAGATTTGTCCAACTAGGAATGTTGTGTCAGAAGCCTTCTAACAACGCTGCGATTTTAATTATTACTAACGTCACACCTGGAAAACAAGGAAACAGAAAAAGTTCAACACTACAAAAATGCTTTAATACCAATATATGCACATATTTATTCTGTATTGTCATCTGTCTGCTTCATCAACTGCACAGACTTTCATCTCTGGTTGGTTTCAAATGCACTTATTCTATTCATTGTTATTTCTGTAATAATTGCATTGCATTACTGTGCTGTGCTGTATTGGATGCTAAATTTCATTTGGGATCAATAAAAATCTATCTATGTATCTATCTATAACAGCACATATGTGTCCATACATAAACTGATATTTCCACTACAACTGCTGCCAGGTGCCTGATCCTGACTCCCTGGCAGAATTTGGTCCCCCTTCACTTCACACAGCAACAGATCGATGTTGTTTCTGTTTATAAATGACTGTTAATCCTGGATTCATTTTTACAGCAAACCGCAAAGTCTTCCTGCAGGTCAATCAACACAGCACTCTCACACAGGCTCCCGTGTTCACGGTTCTACACCTGTGGATGTTTTTCCACCTAGCGTTTGGTGGAGGAACTGCAGGGTCACCTGACCTACCGGACTGGGGCTGCAATTCTGAAAGGAGTCGCTAGGGGCGTATTAGAAAGGAGCTGACGGTGAGGGTCTGACAGTGAGGCTCTGCAGACAGACACTTCTCACTCAGTCAGCTGATGTATCTAGCAGACACACCTCCTCAGCCATGGCGTTGCAGAGAGCTCCTGAAACTGACGATGGTGATCATCCTGTTTCCCTCAGGACGAAAGGGGCAATGCTCTCGGGGTGACTAGCCCCTCTTCCGCTCCCGGGAAGTCTGCTGTAAACAAGTGGTTCAGGAAACAGAGCAACATAACTTAACATAATTAATATGAATATTTTGGGTTTTACAATAAGCAGCTTTTGACGTATCTTAGCATATAGTGTTAGTGGTTATTCTCTCAGTCGTCGTTCAGAAGTATTAAGGGCAGAAATACACCATCGTGTTTAATGATAAGCGGCAAATCCCAAAAAGCGTGGGGTATCTGCACCATGTCTACATGTAAAATCTTGCATTTCACACGAAAACACACCGACGCTGTTGTAGGAAAACCGAAAGCTGGAAAAAGGCTGTTTTGTGGGGAAATCTTTGGACTGGTCCTTTAACGTTTTTTTTTTTCCATTAATGTGATGCTAAAGCGCCCCGTCAGGGCTCCTCCCCACGCGCTGCGTCACTAATGATGGAGCGTTCGATTCACTTTACCGAACCGATTCTTTGGAACGGTCTGTTTTATTGAGCCAAATGTCTGATTTAACCGATTTATTGATTCTCAGCTCCTCCATGCACCGCAGTTATTGATTCTGACGTCCACACTGATTCACCAAGTGAAGTTTGTCATCTCCCCTATCATAGGTCTATAATGACTTGATTGAGTCTGATGTTCTCTATTAAAGAAATCAACTAGCATTTACTGGAACTACACGTGTCTAGGTCGAGGCACAGGTGGTAGAGACATCTGAACCAAGTGGGTTTACTAATGGCTGAAATATGTTCTTACCACTTTATAGCACTGATATTAAGGATAGTTCGTAAGACGCCAGTAAGACATTACTTCATGATGAACTCATCATCAACTATCTTTATATTAACATAGTTTCATAAGACACATAAACCCACAGAGCACTTTATTAGGAACACTATATACTTAATTAGAATAGTGGCATGAATTCCACAAGGCTTGATGAGTTGTGCAATCTGATTTTTAAAGCAATCTAAATATATAATGAATTTATGATTAATATATAATATATGTCTTATTTTAAACAATTATGAAGTCATATTAACATTATGAGGTATGCGTGTAAAATTGTGTTAGTGGCAACATAAGGGGGTCCAATAAAGGATATGAGGTCCGGGTCACTGCACCCCTCCCCATGGCAACAGGCCCCAGTGATGGCCACACCTGCATATACAATGACTTTCAGAAAGTAAGACTATGCATTAATCTGGAATTGAAAGGCAAACAGCATGCACTATATGGACACACATACTGGGACACCTGCTCATTTATTATTTCTTCCTAAATCAGGAATATTAAAAAAGAGTTTATCCTGCTTTTCCTGAAGTCATTGTTTCTACTGTCCAGGGAAGGTTTTCACCTAGATTTTGGGGCATTGCTGTGAGGATTTGACTGCATTCAGCAACAAGAGCATTAGTAAAGTCCACACCACATTATCCCCAACTCCCAGCTCATCCCAGAAGTAGTGGATGGAGCACTATCATTCCAGAGAACACAGTTCCACAGCTCCACAGCTCAGTGCTGGGGGGATTTATGGTACCAATAGATTCATGTTTATCTGCTCCAAAGTTCTTTACAGGGACTAAACAAGCTTTGTATGTGCATTTGCACAACTTGCACAACTTAAAACATCTGAATGCATTCATTAAAAGAGGTGTCCATTATCATTTGAAAATATAATGCATATGCTGTGTGTGCAATAGATGTGTATTACAATGTAGTAAGTACCTGTGATTGTAGTGTGTGATATTGATGTAGTTGGGTTTCAGTGCAGGTTACAGATGCCATATGATCCAGTCTCCCAAAGCACATTTAGAGGTGGTCAGGGACAAGAAACTGTGAGCAGCTTCGTGTTTTATGTCTTCTCTTCTTCGTTTGTTTCTGAATTGTGTTAGCAGTCCATGCATTTGTAACAGCCTGAACATGTACACAAACAAGGGCATGGGGGACATTTCTGTCTGACCACAAATACACTGACTGTCGTAGTAAATATGGGTGGTACCGTTCCTCTAGTCTTGCAGCACATTCCACACACAGGGAAAGGCTCGGTATCCACTTGTGATCAGATCACTCGACACAGATGTTAATGGGGAATTCCACTGATATTTAATGTCCTAGATTCATTAAATGGAGAAGACAAACACTGTCATTGCAGGAAGTTTGATTATTCTAGAGAAACTTGCTCACTCAAATCAGTTTGTTGATGTGAACCATTTCACATCAAACCATCTGAATGACTGAATTTAGCAGAAAATAAAAAAATGTGTAATTACCCTTTAAGTTAGATATGAACAGGGAACTGAACAGGACAAAGGTGGGAATTGTGAATCGGTTCATTAAGAACCGATTCGTTCATGCGTCACTGTGCTCCCTCTCCCTCTCCCTCTCTCTCTCCCTCAGACATGGCTCCATAGGACTGCACATGGCGGCCAGCGGCCATGAACCAAAAAAAAAAAGAAAACACATCAACAACTCACCAAAAAACAACAAATAATGCATCCGTGACAGCCTGATCTGCTCCATTTTTTTGAATCCATCACCTCCATCCTCAGCAATATTTGGTTCCCTCTGGTTTTCAGTGGAGGAGGAGGAGGGGGAGGCTGCTTGTTTGCAACAACTCCCTGTTTCTTTAGGATTTTCATTGCAACTCGACTGTTAGCTAATTCTTTTTCTATTTTATTTTTCTGCTGTCTCAAGATACTAATCATGGGTGTCCAAGGTTTCCAGGAGTATATCGAAAAGCACTGCCCAAGCGCCGTGGTGCCTGTGGAGCTCCAGAAGCTAGCCCGGGGGAGCCTGGTCGGGGGCGGCAGGCAAAGGCCGCCTCAGTCCCCGCTAAGGCTGCTGGTGGACGCCGAAAACTGCCTTCACCGACTCTACGGCGGCTTCTACACAGACTGGGTGAGCGGGGGTCAGTGGAACCACATGCTGGGATACCTGGCGGCTCTGGCCAAAGCCTGCTTCAACGGCAACATCGAGCTGTTGGTGTGCTTCAACGGCGCCCTGGAGAAAGGCCGTCTCCACGAGTGGGTCAAGCGACAGGTGAACGAGAGGCAGACGGCCCAGCAAATCGTCAGCCACATCCAGAACCGCGGCACCCCGCCGCCCAAAGTCTGGTTCCTGCCCCCGGTGTGCATGGCCCACTGCATTCGCCTGGCGCTGCTCAGGTTCCGGATAGGAGTAAGTAAGCCGGTCGCGCTCGGGTCTGGCCTCGCTGGAGAACTGACTGACTTTGCTTTACTGTTTACGTTAAGAGTTGAGCTCACTCTGCCTTCAGTAACCTTCAGGATCTTAGTGATAGCTCACGATTTCAGCACCTCGGCTCGTCCACCAGGTGTGGTTATTCCTGCGTTAGCGCACCTGGTTCTGCTCAATTAAAGCCCACTGATTCAGGAGTCGTGTGTGTGTGAGGAGTAAACACCACTAGTCTGGAGGCAGCGGTCAGCTTCAGCAGCTCCAGTCACACCAGATTCAGCCCTTCTTTAGCTGTTTTAGGTGTTTACCTGAATCAGGTGTATTAAAATCAGAAAAACACCTGTAGAGAACCTGTGGAGTGCATGAAGACTGCAGGGCTGAAGCCAAATCACTGTAGCTCTGATCAAGCGTGTGGAAATCCTGGTCCTAGAGGAGCATTTCACTGCAGATCTGAAGATTTCCCTAGTTCAACACACCCGAGTCAACACCGGAATCACTCGGTCATTAGTCTTGGGTCCTTCTGGACATGAATCGGGTGTGTTAGAGCAAGAAAACACACCTGGTAGACCACCTGGTAGACCACCTGGTAGGAGCGGAGCGGCTCTGTTTTCCAGACTGGCCTCAGAGTTACAGACTACACTAGATAGCTGCCAGCTCGCCCAGCAGGAGCCGGTTCACTCCGGTCGTAAGGGCCGCGCTAGGCGGCTGTAATACTGGTCACGTCTCACTTGTCATCTCGTGTCGTGTCTATTTTATGGTGCCAAAGTCATCCTTCTTGTGGTCGCGTTGCAAAATAGGCATCGAGGTCGGTTAGTTTGACAGTGTTAGCCCCTCAGCGACGTTAGCCAGCTAGCACGACAGTTAACAAGCAGGTCTGCTAGTAGCGCCACTTAAAAAAACCCCAAGCCTGGCCTTGTTTATTCATGTTTACTGTTAATACACGTTTAAATGCCTGATTAAAATCTGAAAGCGACAAGGTTTGGTATTATCTGAGATAACCAGCCGTTCTGCTGGATGGGGGTTTCATCCTCCAGTCTCTGCAACTGTCAGATAAATTAGCTAGCCAGTTAGCATGGGCTAACTTGGCCTTAATGCAGGCTATTAAGCTTTCCAAGCAAGGCCGAGCTTGATGGTAACCTGCATCCAGATGCTTCCACAGAGGCCAGATGGCTTTTATTCAGTTGACAGAAATAAATGCTGAAACGTATGAGAGTGATCAGTGTAATCAGTCTAATGATCAGCCTGTGAGAGGACTGTTGTCTTGTCAGGTTAGTCAGGTTACATAATCCACATTTAAACAGCCTCTCCTTGTTCTTTTCATTCATACAGAAGGGACAGAAAGGCCTCTTCACATTAAAGGATGATAAGGTTACCATATGCTATTCCTATTGTGAGTGCTTCTAGGTCTGAGCACTTCAGGGTTGACACAGAACTGTAGTGTGGATTTTGACCGTTCAGAGATGTCTGCCCCCTTTAAAAGCCAAAAATAGTCCGATTAGAAACCAGTGGGAGATATAAGATGATACGAGGATACAGGCAGTGAGTTGGCTGAGTTCTCCCCACCTCTACTTTGCTCCAGTAGGCTGCTCACTACAGGGGCTGCCGCCCTCATAGGCTCCATTGGACGTCACACACGGCTGACGGAGCTAGACCAAGTCTGTGGGCCATTTTCCGAAATGGGTGAAATGTGAAGAGGAGGCATAGCTTCGTAAAGAATCCAGAACCATGAATGCTCTTCTTTAACAGTTGAGGGGTTTGCAGTCTTAAAAACCATGATTGCAATCCCTGATCTTCAAACAATGCCCTGTTTATCTGCAGGCATATTTATCAGTTATTATTAAACCACATTATTTAGTAACGTCTGTAAATTATTTGGTGGTTACCATGAATATGTGGTACATGGTTCTGAAGGTAGGTTATATAGGTATGAGAGGAATTGAAGGAACATATGGGTCCCTTGGAACTTGGAATGACCGACGCCATAGATAATATCTGGAATTCTGTTATTTTTGCTCTTGAAATGTAATTAAAGGCTTTTACTTTTACCTTTAACCATTAAATCATGCAGAAATGCTGGTGGAAAGGTTCTATGAATAAGTATGAATGGACAAGGGAAATTGACTGCGGTTGGTTGCAGTAAGCAGATGGTGTCAGAACTGTAGTCTGACATAGGGGGCTGATTGTTGAGTGTCCAACGGAGGTGAGAGGAAGATGCAGTAGACCAGAGTTCTCCGCCAAGAAATATCTCATTTTTTCATTTAATGGAGATGCCAAAATTGCCAGAAGCAAAACAAAACAGGAGGGCATAACAGATATTTAGCACTATGAACATAGTTGTAGTCAGGGGATGCCAAAACTACATTGAATGGGTGTTGAAAAAGAGTAGCAGCTCCATAACAAGGTTACCATAATCAGGGCTTATTCATATCGCAAACAAATGTCAGTCTAATTCTGGGCAATATCTGAACATAATTATAACAGTTTCCTGTTACATATCTGGATGATCAATATCAATTCTATATTCTCATGATCAACAGCTAATGAGCAGACCTGCTTCAGAAATCGTATTTTTAATTGTATTCACAATACAAGTTTCCACAGCAGACACATAATTAACCCCTTAAACAGATGGACTGAAAGTGTTATCACAAACTTCTATTAACTAATTATAGTCCCACTATTTTGTACAGAAGTCCCTGTAGTAACTGAGTAATACACCTTAGTAATACAGGGTTAAGGGATTGAATGACATTATGGATAACACGCAGCACAGAAATGAAGTGTTTAAGGCCCAAATAAGGGCTTTCCAGTGCCAGGCTAAGGCCATACTCTCTATTTTGGGGGGTGAATGTTAACTTAAATGATCAATTAATGACTAGCTTATAAAAATGCTTCTGAAAACTTCAGGGAATGCAGATTTAAAACATGAGAGCTTCAACATCACCCAAGTACTATCATATATGACTTGTTTTGACCTTAAAAAACTCATAGACCTCTTTGGTCTTTGGTTTCCTTGTCTGTTTTCACTCTGTTTTGCCCCATCGACTATATTTAGCCTTTGCTTAGCCTTTTGCCCTTGCTTATGTGAAGGTTAGCTTAAAGCAGTATTATGAGAAGATTGGCATTTCTGGATCCTGGGCTCCTCCTACAGTCAGAAAGTGGAATTCACGCTTTAATCCGACCCTAAAGGACACGCTAACATGCTTTTCTGGACAAGTTAAGAGTTACAAAACCATTGCATGAAAGAAAGAAGTATGTGGACTGAGACGGTTGAGTGTTATTACTGAAAGGTACACTCCATGGTGCAGTAAGCAGTGTGCCGAGCCCAGAGTAGCAATGGTAGAGGTGCTGTTCTCCCTATTACAAGTCAGGCGGGAGGAGTATGGTGCATGATAGGAAGATGCTGGAATGGGTTGATGACTGTAGCTGGTTGTTTGCATACTGTGGTGTTCTAATTGCATTAAAGAGTAGATCCACCCTCACGATCAGTGGGTCTCTCAGTAGGTTAGCGTGTGGAGTTGGGCCTCAGAGATGAGCCGGGGGGCTTCTCTGCTTGGTATGTTGCTGCGGCCACCAATGAGAGCGTTAACAGTTGGAAGATTGCCTCCCACTGCTATGTAATAGAAGGAAGGATCCTCAGTATTTCCTCTTTACTTGGGCTGGAGTTACAGACACAGCAGACAGGTTTGGAACAGCAAAAGTACTGAATCCCATTCACAACTGTACTTATTGCTGTCCACTTGCTTATACCATCCGCCATACACATGTTAAATGTATTAACTGATTCTGATTTTGATGGGTTTCTTTCTTTAGGTTGTGCAGAGCATCGAGGATCATCACCAGGAAGTGATTGCCTTATGTAGAGAGAATGGCTTCCATGGATTGGTGGCCTACGATTCCGACTATGCTCTGTGCAACATCCCATACTACTTCAGCGCCCACGCTCTGAAACTCAGCCGCAATGGCAAAAGCCTCACCACCAGCCAGTACCTGATGCACGAAGTTGCCAAGCAGCTTGATCTCAATCCAAATCGCTTTGTCATTTTCGCTTCACTTTTAGGTAAGCTGTGTGAACACTGAAGCAAGCTTGTGCTGCTTTGTTACTACTGATGCTAGTGTTATTACTACTACTTTATATTATGTAATAGTCAAGGTGAGTCCGTAGTCAGGAACCACCCAAATATCTGATGCCTTATGTCATCGTCAGTTATGTAAGAGACCAGTGAATATGCAGTAGGACTGCCAATTATTAGTCTAACCCTTGGTATACACTACGACAATGAGGAGATCAGTCTAACCTTGACTTGTCTTACAGATATCTCAGCAGTTTCTGGGCAGTTTTTGACTTTTGCTAAAATTACTATAATGTGGATGTGGTTTGTTATGTAAGATGAGTAAATGCACATGCACAGTTTGTCTAGTCCCTGTAGAGTACTGCTAATAGAATAGGACTCTGTGGAGCTGATAAACATGGACCTATTGGCGCCATGCCTTATACCAGGCATGGGCTAGAGGGGTATAAAGCCCCTCTAAAGTTGGGGAACAAGCACGAGGTAGGGTGGTGATTATCCTTCTTGTTAGGATGCTCTTGCAATATATAAATGCAGTTAAGTCTTCACAGCAATGCTCAATAATCTAGTAGAAAGACTTTGGACAGCGGACAGTTACTCCCAACAAAAGCAGGACACACCCTCTTTTCTTTAATAAATAATGAATCAGCAGTTTCAATACAGTCCAAAAACTTTTGGCCATATAATGTATCTGCTGATTCCAATACTGATTCGATAAATATAGATTAACATTGTACATATGTATGCAAACACTGGAAAATTGGGACTGAATACTGTATGGACAAAAGTATGGGGACACTCGCTCATTCATTGTTTCTTCTGAAGGGGATTACAAAATAAACTGTCTGCTGTCCAGGGAAGGCTTTCTACTGGACTTTGGAGCATTGCTGTGAGAATTTGATTGCATTCATTTGCAAGACCGTTAGTGAGGTCAGGATGCTGGATGATAACCACCTCACCTCATTCCCAACTTCCCAACTCATCCCAAAAGTATTGGATGAAACACCAACCATCATTCCAGAGTACACAGTTCCACAGCTCCACAGCTCAATGTTGGGGGGGGGGGGGGGGGGGGGTTACCCCTCTAGCCCACATCTGGATTTAGGCAAAGTGCCAGTATGTTCATGTTTATCTGCTACTCCAGGAACTAGCTGTGTGTGTGCATCAGCAATGGGTTCAACTTAAAGTAGCTAAAGGCATTTATTAGAAGTAGAAATGTGTCTATTAGTGTGTATTAGTGTATTAGAAGATATAGAAATGTGTCATACCTTTTTATGTTGATTTCCATTGCAAGAGATAAATATATGGTCTGGTTTCCCAGGCACGGATTAAGCCTAGTTTTTGACTAAATTGCATAGCCAGTAGTGAATCTTTAGTGTAGGCCTAATCTTATGTCTGTAAAAAATGCCCTAAACTATAGGAAGGTATTATTAATTATAGTTATAATTCTCATTCTCATTGCATGATGTTTGCAGGGAATCACATTTTGCCTGATGAGGATCTGGCGGCCTTTCATTGGAGTTTACTTGGTCCAGAGCACCCTTTAGCATCTCTGAAGGTACAGTTAGCCTCCAGTAACAGCTGGTCATGTATGCCATTGTACTCTTGTCCTATTCATGTTTTTTTTTGTCCCTCAGCACTGTCTTTAACACACGCTCAAGCCATCTTTGCTGCTGAGCCTTGTCCCTGTGTACACCCACAGATGTTTGTGTAGTGACTGTCTCTGGAGGTTTTCCTTTCTGGACCAAAAAGGAACAAAAATAAAGCTGGCACTCTTATTAGATTACCTCTGTAGTGAGCCACAGTGACCGGTTTCCGTGACAACCAGACTGAAATGAGGTCTGGCAGCTAACTTATCGGGACCGTGTGAAATCACTTCATCCTTCTGGACTCTTTGCACCAAACAGTGTGTCTTGTAGTGTTACAGAGCGGTTAGTTGCATAAGGGTGTGGAGAATAGAAGGAGAGATTCAGTCTGAGTTTCTTGCCCTGGAGTTTTTCCGCAGCACCGACCTGCCTGGCAGATGGCTTTATTGGTTCAGTAAGGGCTAGCATGGACAGCACTTAGCTCAATTTTTCCACTTTCACTGTGGGATCCACATGTTCATTGTAGCCTTTTTTGCCGTGATCTTTATTAGTTTCAGTCAAAAGTTTAGACACACCAACTCTTTTATTAACACGTTTGTTGTTGAGAAAACAACAAAACTATAAAATAATATTTTTTTATTATGCAGTGTTAATTATAAAAGTTTAAAAAACAACAGATTGACAACAAATAAATTTTTTTTAGATGTATTTTAGGTGTAGTTTTACATTGTCTTGGTTTCCTCTCAAGGAGCTTCATGGGGAGCCATCTGAGATGCTTTTCCAGCAGGTTTGAAGAAGTTCCACATATTTTAAGCACTTGTTGGCTGCTTAAAAGTACTTTTTGGGGCGCACTTAACAAAATGACAGTCCTTAATAATAATAATAATAATAATAATAATAATAATACATAGATATTTTATATTTGTCTTTGAAATAAATGTAAAATATGTAAGTGTAAAGCTTTAGGCTTTTCAGATGTGTCCAAACTTTAGACTGGTACTATATGCATGCGTATGTAAATGTGTATGAGTATGCAGACAAAGCTGTTAGTGACCAAGAGTGAGAGATTAAAGTGCTTTGAGTCAATAAAGGCTCTCACTGTGGTAGTTATAATTGTATGAATAATTAAAGTCTCAAATATTGAATGCTTGCGTGAATTCACTGATCTTTCAAAAGCACCTGCATACCAATACCAAGCCAGATATGTACCCCTATGACACCCATCACATTTTTGAGCAGGGCTCTTTGCTAGAGGTGTGATGGGTAGTTGTTTTGACACAGGTTCGCGCCCACCAGCTTGTGCTTCCTCCGTGTGACGTGGTGATAAGGGCTGTGGCAGATTACGTCCGCAACCTGCCGGACATCAACAACCTGGAAGCCATCGCTAAAGACATATTCAAGCACTCCCAGGTAAACTCACCTTTTTATACTAGTGGCAGAGCCACAATTTCATGTTGGGGATATTAGCAAGAAATATGTCCCAGACACATTGCTCTAATCCATTATAACAATGGTAAATAACTAAACACAGTACAGTATTGTGAGTCAGAATCGAGTCTTTGCTCTGGGATTTGCTCTGAGGCGAGTCTCAGTTGCTGTGTAGTGGAACTGTGTTGTACCAGCTTCCTGGACTCGCTAATGCTCTTGTCGCTGAATGGACAAAATCTCCAAAATCTAGTAAACATCTTACCCTGGACAGTAGAGACTGATAACAGTCTATCACACTAAAGGTTTACTTGAATCCGTAAAGAAACTAATACCATTTTCAGTTGTGAGAGAATAGCACTGCAGTATGACTGTAGCTGAACTTTTTGGCAGATTCACACCTGTAAGGATGGAAATTCATCACACAGTTTCCAATGTTTATTTGCCATTATCATGGTTAAATACCAAGCCACCTAGCTAAGTGAGGTCATACACTAATAACTTGCCCAGTCTCACTTAAATGTTGACCGCTTATTATGTAAAAATTCATTCCATTGTTGAGTATGAAGTCACACAGCAGTCTCGGGTTCAAACAGCAGACAGCAGAGCCTGAGAGGCCCACCAAACAGCAGAGCCTGAGAGGCCCACCACAGCTACACCCTGGTTTCATGCAACACCAGTTCTGAGCTGTTTTGGGGGGAAAGTTGAATGAACTAGCATTTATTTTCGTTTGCTTGCTGTTCTTAGTCCAGAACTGATGAAAAACTTGGCCGTTTCAAGAAAGCAGTGGAGTATTACTCAGCCGCCAGCAAACCCCTCCAGATCTCTCCTTATTTAGGTAAGGTTCCGCTCACAGTCACTTCATTTTCTTTTCATTTGTTTAGCTGACGTTGTGTTTAGCAGTTTGACAGGCAGTCTCTGTCTTTCTGAACAGTCTCCCAACCTCAGGCCTCTCAGTAATGCCTGAAATTTTCCCACTAGCCCTGGACCTTGTGTGCACTTTGGAATGGCCGCTATGCCCCATGCATACAAATGGGCTTACTCAGAAAAGCTTCTTGCATTGAAGCTGCAAGTATGGAAAACTCCTCTTCACCAGTATGAAAAGTTTCAGCAGGTTCTTTCATACAGCTTTAAAATAGGAATTAATAATAAAATAATAAAATGATAATTATCCTCCCCTAATTTAATTCATCCAGATTTTGTTGACGATGCTGATACCTAGAGAAGTTCTGCAATGTTTGGTATCCAAACAGTACTGTCATAGACAAAATGTCCAGTTTATTTATTACTTATTTTGACAGAAGTGTGTTTAAAGCGAATACAACATAACCTAACATTCCTCACACTGTGTATAAAAATACAGCATAACCTAATACACCAAAACATTATATATAGTATAAACAAATACACCATAATCTAACATTCCTCACAATGAGTTTAAAAACAAAAACAACACAGCCAAACATTCATCAGACTGTGTTTAAAACAAATACAGTATAACCTTATTCACCAGACTGTGTTTAAAACA
Source organism: Salminus brasiliensis (assembly GCF_030463535.1). Taxonomy (NCBI): domain Eukaryota; kingdom Metazoa; phylum Chordata; class Actinopteri; order Characiformes; family Bryconidae; genus Salminus; species Salminus brasiliensis. The sequence goes on along the minus strand of NC_132898.1, from coordinate 13,322,462 downwards.
AATACAGTATAATCTTATTCACCAGACTGTGTTTAAAACAAATACAGTATAATTTAACATCACCACAGTGTTTAAAATGAATACAGCATAGTAGGGATGCGCCGATACCACTTTTTGCTTTCCGATACCGATACCAGATGTTCAAGTATCTCCCGATAACGAGTACCAATACCGATACCAACTCTGACTTAAATACTGGATAGATGGCTATAAATCCTGATATTTATAGCATTCCACTTTTAATATCCCAAATAAGATATAATAAGCTTGAAAGAACAGCATTTACTGGTTGAGTAACTGCACATTTGAAAAGTTTGAGAGAGATGAAAAAAAAAACTTGCCACAATGCAGAAACATGTGCAAATAAAGTAGGGAAGCATAATCTTGCTAATCCTGCCCTAAAATTCACATTTCAGTGAAAAACATGCTTTTAAATATGCTTTGGTTTCAGAACCAAAAAAACACCACAGCAAAAAGTGCTGTAATGTAAAAGTCCCATTCAAGGTCTGTTCAATGGGAATAACTATTTATGACTGGCTTTTACTGGTTGTTTAAATGTTTTCTTGCAAAAAAAAAAAATAAAAAATCCAAAACTTGGGCGTCAGTAAGCTTCATAGTATCAATGCTCTCTATTGTCAATATATACCATTACTGTATTTAAGTGCCAGTATCGTGCATGTCATTATTTTTAAATGCTTACGGATAGTGAGCTGTTACACCATGTGAGAGATGGAGGGTTCGATTCCCAGTCTGGGTGACCGTATGCTGCGCTACACTAATAAGAGTCCTTGGGCAAGACTCCTAACACTACATTGGCCCTCCTCTGTAATACTAGTAACCCCGTAAGTCGCTCTGGATAAGTGTGTCAGCTAAATGCCAAATAAATAAATAAAATAATTAATAACTAAAGGTGCCTATTGGTAGAACTCTCCATGAAGTGACTAGCTCTCCAGATTTTCTGATTTTTTTCTTGTGTGTTCTCATGATGTTATGAGCAACAGACTTCTGCTTCAAGTACTTCTTCAAGATGGTCTTGGCATTAGGCTCACTTATTAGCCTGATGAACTTGTCTTTGCATATATTGATACACTGGCTTAGACCAATTAAGGCTGAGTTGTATGCAGACTCTAGCTCGACTAGTGAGCCTCCACCATCTCGTCTCTTGATGTAAAATCAAGAGAGCGTCAGCCTCTCTAACATTACTATTGTTATTGTAATGTTTTTTGGGCGTGGGATCCACCTGTCCTTTACATTGTTCATTGCCTGCTTTTCTTTAGCGAGGTAACTATGTACGAGGTTTTACCACTACTGTCAAACTGAACCTTTGCTGCTCTCGCCTAATTAGTTCACTTGTGACAGTTGTTTTGTTATGAGCATGAAAATTAGCCTACACGTTTAGTGCCCCCACTTAGTTGATGCCGAGTCATTGTTTCTCTGCCTACTCCTGTTTAAACATACCTACACATCAGCTTTACTGTAGGTGGATGTACAGCACTGTGGAGGAATAGAAAAACAGCTTTGCCAATAACAATATAAGCATCTTTTCTTCTTAATGCATTGCTTTCAAGGTGTTAGAAATGTGTTGTTTAATGTAAGAAAATAGATTTGCATATTATTTAGTGATATAGTGCATTTCATGAAGCTTATATGTTTACCACATTCTGTTGTAAAGCTCCTCTCAATTCTAAAAAGAGAAAAGGCAAGATGCAAGGTTTATAACGGAACTGCATTATAAACTATAGAATATAGTATAGAATAATCAAATTTATGCTGCAAAATATATAGTTTGTTATTATTAGTGTTCCTGCAGATTAATCACTGGATAATTAATAGTTGATAATTTAATAATTAATCATAATTAATAATTCTGGTTTAAGAGTAACAAGTATTTCGGTAGAAATGGTAGAACTTTAATGGTGAATTCATTTACAATACTTATCTACTAAGTTATTGCTAAAGCCTGAGTAGACTGATAAATTACTGCTGATCAGTTATTTATCTCAGTGTTACTGAACTCTACTAGAGCCTGAGTAGACTGATAAATCACTGTGCTGATCAGTTATTTATCTAAGTGTTACTGAGCTCTACTAGAGCCTGAGTAGACTGATTAATTACTGTGCTGATTAAGTATTCATGATTAAGTGAAAATTTACCTGTCATTAGTTAAGAATTAGTCAGTTTATGTTGCATTTTTGTTATTATTACAAAAATAAATACAAAAATTCTGTGAAATCTGAGCTTAAGCAGACCATGATGTTAAAATAAATTGAGAAGGCGATTGAAAATGAAAAACTATGCACTCTTATGCATTGCACTAGAATATGTTTAGGACAGTGTATTCGGTATGTATCCATCACTGAGGCTCAAGCCTTTACATACCGTGTCGGAAGCCTCAGGGGTGAAGCTTTAGAACTGAAACAGTCACTAAGTTGGCTAAGTTACAGTGGTTAAGAAAATGCAGTTAGGTCAGCCACAGTTTATTGTGAACTTTCTTTGCTGGACTGTGACGCAGCCTCATAAAAGCTGTATGTTTGGGTGGACCAAAGTCTTACAGCATTTTCCATCTGTGTTCCTGCAGTCAGACCAAAGCGGTTTGGGGTTCCTGCAGCTGTACCACACTACACACACACACCTCCGCAGATGCTCAACATTCCTCAGCCCGCCATCCAGCTGCAGTCTGGGGTGAGTCCTGCACTGTTGTTTGTACTCCTACCGCCCTACAAGCTTCTAGACCTGAAACAGTGTTAAGATTAAAGCTTGTGCTTCACCCATAAATGCACTTCTTCATGTGCTCTACAGAACATTGGCAGTTTAACCTAATTTAATCTAAAGAGAAACTATAGTATATCTCAGTTGAGAGAGATGTTATTAATCTAAAATAATATTTATTTTGTGTGCTTGTGAGAGATCACACTTAGAATGTGGGATTGTTTTGGACATTGACTTATTATTTTCTCATTGCGATCCTATTTTAGTGTGTAGCTTGACTTTACTGGCATAGTTTGAGGATTAGGCCTTACCTCAGTCACTAGTGGAATAGGTCACAATGTAGCCCTAGCCTAGATAGCAATAGTAAAAGAGCTTCCTATTTTGTCTATTTTTGAATAGCCGCAGCAATATAAAAACTCTATTGTAGATTTTATTTCTGATACAAATGAGATTTTAAGTCTGTGTAAGACATCAGATTAAGGAGTACCTGCAGTTGGAACAACACACATTGGCAAGATTTGTCGTTAGAAAACGCGTTTCCTCTTTGTGATATATTTATGTCTGATTTGGACATTTATGCTTGCTTCTCAAGGAGGTTGACATTAGATTTTGTGAGACATTAGAACAATGTTCACATGAGCATTGTAGTTGTTGTGTTGTGAAAGAGGTTTTTCAAAGAAATTACCGAGATTAAAACCTACATTTTTAAAAATTATTTAGATTAAGGTGGACGGGGCATAAGACAGCAAAAACTACATCTTTGCTCTCTACGGATGGAGTCTGAGAGAGTACGTGCTCTCACGTGGTCGTGCTCTCTCCCCTCACACTTTTAAAGTGATGTTGGCTGGCACAGGTGTCTGTTACTTGGTGTGGCGGAGCTGGGGACCTGGCGCTTTTCTCTGAGCGTGTAGGCGGTGCCACGTTGATGACAGTTTGAAAAGGGCCGCTGGCTGGCTTCGCATGTATCTGAGAAGATGTGTTGAGACATTGCTCTCCTAGTGTTGGGAGCACTACTAGTGCTCTGGTGAAATTGGGTGAAAAAGGGTAAAATTCAACAAAACAAAAGGAAAAAAAGACAACTGCAGCTGAACACCACTGACAAGTGAAAAACATTGATTATCTTAATCTACAGTGTCATTTGTCAGTGTGTTAAAAGCAAGAAAAATAGTCAAGTATTAGGATGTGAGGGGTGTTCTCGGTGTGTCTTGTCCTGAGCACCTATGGCTCATTGATGCGTTCCATATAGGCCCCACCTCACAACTTACAGCACTTGAAGGATCTGCTGCTAATGTTTTGATACCACATACCACAGGACGCCTTCAGAGGTCTGGTGGAGGGCATGCTTCGAATGCTTAGATCTGTTGTGGCGGCACAAGAGGGACCTCCTCTGTATTAGGAAGGTGGCGTTAATGTTCTGGCTGATTGGTTTATGTTGTATGCAGCGTGATCTTTCACACACATACAAAATAAATTTGATCTGAAGTTAATAATACAATCTAAATGCAGGTATTTTGAGAAATCACAGTTAGGCTGAATTGAGCTGTTGTGAACGTTCTGTGAAGCTTGTAGTTTCCCCAACCTTACAAAACTTTCTATTAAAAAGAATGCAGTGTAATTGTAACGTACCTTCCATCTATCCCTACCTAGCTCAAACTGACCAGTAGATGTCCATTAATCCTCCGTGGCTGTTTCTGCCGTTCTCTCTCAGGTCCAGCAGAACTCCTCTGGGCCAGATCCGGTGACTAAAGGGCTTTCGGATCAGAACAGCTTCGGCAACATTCCGCATGAAGGCAAGCATCACACACCGCTGTACGAGAGGGCATCTCCCATCAACCCGGCCAACCCGGGCAGCCCCAACCACACTGAGCCAGCCTTCTTTAACACCTCCTCATCTTCTTCTGAGAACGAGGAGACCACAGGCCCCACTGCCAAGTGAGTAACCAAAACCAGTAAGAGACAAGAAACAGAACTGAGATACACTGATACTGAACTACATGTAGCTCTGGACCCACATTTTCAAATCTATACAAATCTGTTCATCAAATCTGATTAGATTGCTTAGAATACATTATTATTCCTTTCACAGCATTTGCAACCCTAGCTACATTAACCTTGTAACCCTCTAGTCTGATTACAATGAGTGATCCAGGTAGATGTACTCCCAGTTTTTAGTCCCAGTGTTTAGCAGCATCAGCACATTTATGTGCCTGAAAAGTATAAAATATCATCAACCCCCAATTATAATATTGGTAAATTCCTAAAATCTAAAAACTGTGTAGAATAGGTTTTTGTCTTGGAACGGCTAATCTACCGAGAAGAAAATAGTATGATAGTATGGAGAGTGATGTAAGAAGAGCTGTCTCACGAAACATGATTTATTGGATATTTATTTATTGACTGTTCTTGTAACTTGATTTAGGTTATTTTGTTTCAGAATGGAAAAAGGTTAAAAAATTTGTGTAAAAAATAATTCTGACCATGTTTGGAGCATGAAACCAAAGAAACATTGTGAGAACCTTAAGGTAAAAAAAAAATTACAAGAAAAATGTGGAATATGGGCCCTTTACATCTTGTCAAGCTTATGTGGCACAAAACGTGTAACACAGTTTACAGTGTTTGTGTATAGTACTATAAGCTATGTAGAATTTTCTTCCTTTTATATTTGCTATTTTTTATTTATATTTTAACATAAATATATCTGTTTCATAGTATATTGTGATGTTGTTATTGTTTGAAGTTGCAGTTCATAAACTTGATGACATTTAAAGAAACTGTGTTCTTCAGTGCTGTTTGGTCTCAGCACACGCTTTCTGAGATGATACTAACACTTGTTTGACATCCTGCTGTTTTATTCTTCTTACAGTCATATAAGTGACCACAAGGGATGGGACAAACAAAGACATCAGATGGACAGTGTCCCAGAAGGAGATGTGGGGGACCAAAATAAAGTGAGTGATGCGCAATCACATGTTGTTATTTCCATCTCATGATGTCTATTTTTAGTCCGTTCTCAAGCCTCTCTTGTATTCTGCCACTTCCCCCTCTAGTCCGACCCTTCTGTGACCCCTATGGGTCAGGGCTTGGAAATTGGAGTTCACCACGGGGTCAATGCGCAGATTCCGTCGCTGCTGTCGATGCCAACCAGGAACCACATGGACATCACCACCCCTCCGCTGCCCCTGGTGGCTCCTGAAGTGTTGCGGGTTGCAGAACACAGACACAAGAAGGGCCTTATGTACCCTTACATTTACCATGTCCTCACCAAGGTGTTTCTAAGCACTATACATCCCTCTGTCTGTGCTGCTGCATTTATTAGATATGCATAGTTATTTACATCATACAGTATGACATATACAGTCATGCCCGAAAGTATTCATACCCCTGGCAAAGTTTGACTTAAATTTACTTTTATTTAACCAGAAGTTATATTTTTGCCTTGAAACGACACAGGCATCTCCCAGGAGATAACACGATGATGTACAAGAGGCATCATTGTGGGAAAAAGTATTTCTCAGCTTTTATACACATTTGAACAAAAAGTGGCATGTCCAAAATTATTCATACCCTTTGAAAACTGTCACAGTATATGGGAAAATCCAAAGTTCTATACCATTCCAAATAGTCCAAGCTGTTTTAAAGCATCCTAATTACCCTGATTCATTGGGAACAGCTGTTTTAATCAACTCAACAGGAGAAAAACAGCAGCTCTCTGCAGTTGGTTTGTGGACAGTCATGGCTAAGACAAAGGAGCTCACTAAGGACCTGCGGCTGTGCATTGTGGCCGCTCACAAGTCAGGAAAGGGCTATAAAGCCATATCAAAATGTTTTCAAGTTCCAGTGGCTACAGTGCAAAGTATTATTAAAAAAAACAAGAAGTTCCGCACTGTGGAAAATCTCAGAAGATGTGGTCGGAAGCCAAAAGTGACACCTGGGCTGGCCAGGAGAATAGTGAGAGAGGTGAAGAAAAATCCAAGGATCACCACCAAGGCCATCCTGGTGAATCTGGACTCTGCTGGTGGCGACATCTCAAGGCAGACAGTTCAACGAACACTGCACACTGCTGGGTTCCACGGACGCAGGCCAAGGAGGACACCACTTCTCCAGAAAAGGCACACAAAAGCCCGCTTGACCTTTGCAAATGCTCATCTGGACAAAGAAGAAGACTTCTGGTGTTCTGTTTTATGGTCAGATGAAACAAAAATTGAATTGTTTGGCCACAATGATGTGTGCACCATTTGGCGTAAAAAAGGAGAAGCCTTCAACCCTAAGAACACCATCCCCACTGTCAAACATGGTGGTGGGAACCTAATGTTTTGGGGGTGTTTTTCAGCCAATGGACCAGGGAACTTGATCGCAGTAAATGGCACCATGAAAAAAGAGCAATACATCAAGATTCTCAACAACAACATCAGGCAGTCTGCAGAGAAACTTGGCATTGGGAACCGGTGGACATTTCAGCACGACAACGACCCAAAACACACAGCCAAAGTGGTGAAGAAATGGTGGCCCAGCCAGAGTCCTGACTTGAATCCAATTGAGAATCTGTGGAGGGAGCTAAAGATCAGGGTGATGGCAAGGAGACCCTCGAACCTCAAAGAGTTGGAGCTCATCACTAAAGATGAATGGGCAAAAATACCAGTGGAGACATGCAAAAAGCTGGTCAGCAATTACAGGAAGCGTTTGATTGCTGTAATAGCCAATAAAGGCTTTTCTATTAATTATTGAGAAGGGTATGAATAATTTTGGACATGCCACTTTTTGTTCAAATGTGTATAAAAGCTGAGAAATATTTTTTCCCACAATGATGCCTCTTGTACATCATCGTGTTATCTCCTGGGAGATGCCTGTGTCATTTCCAGGCAAAAATATAATTTCTGGTTAAATAAAAGTAAATTTAAGTCAAACTTTGCCAGGGGTATGAATACTTTCGGGCATGACTGTATATAAATAAAGTGCTGATTTTTATATTTGTCCATAAATGACAAATTATATGTCCACCTTTTGGTCCTTCTTTAATGTCTTCTAAAGGGTGAGATTAAATTATCGGTCACCATCGAAGACGAAGCTAACAAGGACCTCCCGTCTGCAGTACAGCTTTACCGGCCAATTCGCCAGTATGTTTATGGAGTTCTGTTCAGCTTGGCGGAGGCCAAAAGGAAGGCTGAGAGATTCGCCATGAGGAGAAATCGCCTGCCAGAGTGTATGTAATTTCACCAACATACACTATTTAGACAAATGTATTGGGTCACCTGCTCATTTATTGTTTCTTACAAAATCAAGGGGATTAAAAAATTATTTTGTTGGAAGAACTGTCTCTACTGTCCAGAGAAGAAGGCTTTCTACTAGATTTTGGAGCATTGCTGGAAAGATTTGATTTTATTCAGTGACAAGAGCTTTAGTGAGGTCAAGATGTAAAATGACTCTTCCAAAAACGTATTGGATGGAGCACCATCATTCCAGAGAACACAGTTCCACTGCTCTACAGCTCAGCTAAAACAACCTTCAGCATAGATGAGATACACTGCTTTAGGCTAAATATATGCAAATGAATGGGCTTTGTGATGTTTTTGCAGCTTAGTTTTCTATGGGGATACGGAGTGAACCTAAAAGGTGCCTTAAAATTTCTATATTTTTAATGGATCTCTCATGTATACATTAAAGCTGTTTTCCCTTTTTTTGGGTCTCATTTACAGCCCTATGATTTGCATTGGCATTAAAACACAAAAGTGTTTGAAGTTCATTGACAGTGCAGTATCATAGATGTTGGAGTTATAGTTAAGGGAATTTTCAGCTTTTTAAAATTGTTACTGTTGTCGGTCACTAAAGTTTCATGTTTTCTGATCATAGTTCAGCCTGTTATTATAAAGGAGTGGGCGGCTTACAAGGGCAAATCCCCGCACACTCCAGAGCTGGTGGAGGCGCTGCCGTTCCGAGAGTGGACCTGCCCCAACCTGAAGAAGCTTTGGCTGGGCAAAGCCGTAGAAGACAAAAACCGGCGCATGAGGGCCTTCCTAGCTTGCATGAGGTCAGACACGCCAGCCATGCTGAACCCTGCCAATGTGCCAACTCCACTCATGGTGCTCTGCTGCGTACTCCGGTGAGAGAACATTCTCACAGCCTTATGTGCATCCTCTCAAGTAAAGCGACAGTTAGTAAAAAAAATCAACTTTACACCATTTTCTGCTTATAAATATAGTTGGTCAGCAAACACTTTAGTTTTGTACTAGATCTACAAGGTTAATGTAGCTAATAAGTAATGGAAGCTTATGGCTCACCAGTCAGTAATGTGAAAACAACATGCCTCAAATATCGTAATTTCATTTTAGTAGATAACAATGTCAGAAACCTGGTTAAAGGACTAGATTCTTGAGGACCTTTTGGAGGTTCTTCAAGTTGAAACCTTGTAGGAACCTCTTAAGGTGCTTTAAGAAACCTTTATCTTTTGAAAACCTTTTCTTGAAGGTTCCTTAAAGTACCATAAGACTAAAGAACCATCAAAGGTTTCTCAATGATCTTGTCCGTTTAACAGTGTAGTCAAGTGCATCATGATTTACAACAAACCTGTCTTGGCTAACCAACTGCTTTTGGAGTAAGGGAAAAATCGACTGACTTAAGCTGATAACCAGACAATGGCTATAGAACCTGAATATTTGAAGGATATTGTAAGTACACCTACACAGTGTAGGCATTGTTGCTTAGATTCAGTTTACAGAATGATTCTCAGTCAGACAATGTTGTTTTTCTAGAAAGTAAAGAAGGTTAGTAAAGACATTATGCTGATAGCATGCTAACCGGTTCAGGTGAAGTTTACCTTTTAAGGGCTGGTTTGGTAGAATATTTCACTCGCACACATTTCCACTTGCCACACTTATAGCCGATCAGCCAAGACAAGTTTGATGTCCAAAGTTTGCTTTTAGATTAAAACTGAACTCCTGGCTAACGTTGCTAACAAATACAACTCAATAGTCACCCGAAGACCCATGTAAATCTCGACCCATCTCTCGACCCATTCAGACCACATCCAGGTCTGCTTAAACTTGTGCAAAGAGTGGATTTCCCTAAGATTGAAAGCAGGGGTTTCCAGCTTGTGACCCACAATTTTTAAAAATGCCAGATCTTTTAAAATGCAAACAAAAATATAACAATAATAAAAATGTTTCCTGTAGTATCAATTCAAATAGCATACCTTTCTGCACCAATTAAACATAATTAGATAGCTATGTCAGTTTTGCCAGACCAGTCTTGTCTCATTTAATTTTCATTTAATTCTGCTTGGTTAAATGTCTAGATACTGTATTTTAATGGCATTTTGCAGTGCCACTATCACCCACTGGGGTCCCACAAGTTGAAAGCCAATGTTTTAGATCAGTATATCATAATATGTGGACTTTAAAAATAAATCATGGTATACAAGGTATGCGTACACATACATTTCATACTGTGTCTTACTGACTGTGACCTTAAGAAAGGCTGATGGTGGTTTTAGCGAGTTGGGCGAAGTGTGAGAGCATGTGTATACAAAAACAATTTGGGTCACTATTGACTTGATAGAGTTTGTTAGTGATAGTGTTAGTTCTTCATAGCTCCATTCTAAAACTAAAGAACACAGTTTTGACACCAAACATGTCTGGGCTGATTGACCACATCTGAGGTAAGTGGACCTTTTAAATAAATTTCCCATTTATGAATGCATTTACATTTTAGTTCGAAATGTAGTTGTAAATTTAATAACTGTTAACACAATTCCTTTATGGTCTTACCCTGCTTCCAGAAAAAAAACTGAACATAGTAGCAGGTAGAAATAATGGGTTCCTGTGTTTTTTGCTGTATTTCACACCCTTTGTGTTTTGCTTCAGGTTTATGTTACAATGGCCAGGAGTAAGAATTTTGCGTCGTAACGAACTTGACGCTTTCCTAGCCCAAGCACTTTCTCCTAAACTTTATGAGCCTGACCAGCTGCAGGAACTGAAGGTGATTGTGTGGCAACTATTGAATGTGGAATGTCCTGGGAATACACACTTGTTTTGCACTTTTTTGTAGTTTAATGTACTGAAGGCCTGTCACGATAGCTGATATATTGTTCTAGAAATAATTGAAATAAAAAAAAAATACGGTCAATGTATTACCCCTTTATGCGACTGATAAAAATAGTAATAAAATAACATTTGATAAATAAAATCTGAATAAAATGAAACCGCTATTTTTAAACACATTTGGCTCATTCACGTTAATGGGCTCTCCTCGCTCATTCTGCTTAAATCCAAAATGTTCCAAACCGGAGCTTTGGAATGTGACTTATGCAGTCTTTTGGGAAAAACAGATTTTAGCTTTGAGTTTGTAGCTAGGTCACAAAACTCTCGGTTCAGATCGAATCACAGTTTTTGCATCATAGATCAGGTCAATTTTCGGTTCAGCCAAAGGGAGAAAAAAAGGGAGATTTGTGATGTCACTTCAGATGTGCAACCACGCTCAATATATTACCATTGTCATATAAAGACAGACCAATCAACCTTTTGTTAGTGCTGTTAGTGGCTGTGTTTCTAATACTCACTTTACTGAGTGATGTACTCTCAGTGTGTATCCGGTTAGTGGTGTTAGGTCTTTTACTCTGCTCCCGCCAATAGGCTTGTTAGTTATAGAGTTTGAGTCAGATATGGTACAAAACGAACATATTGATAACATATTCTCGAAATACAACGTAGAGTTTCTGTGGCGTACTTCATGGCCTAAAAACTTTTATTGTTTCCCAACTGACACAACACATATGTGTCGCAAGGCGCTTTCTGTTTGTCTTGCATTGGAATACAAGCTATAAATGTCTGTATGGCTTGAATAAGTGGTGTGAAAGCCTACAGCAGTAGTAAAACTCTATTCCACACTACTATGGTAAAGCTTAGGCAGTTATTCCGCGTTTCACATGCGTGCTGAACTGTGAGGAGCAGAACTATCCGTTACACCACTACCTGTAACAGTCTGCTCTGTGTGTATGGAGGCGCCATTATTTGTGTATTGGTCATTGTATTGGTCATTTTTCTACACGATAGATGCTGCTGTCTGCTCACAGACTTAAGAGACAGAAAGCAGACAAGAGAACAGAACAGCGAGACTAGCTAAAATACAAGCCAGCCGCAATGGGTCAGCAAAAATGTTCGAGGTCATGTCCATATATTGAACCATAAGTCGATAGCGTAATTGTCGTGACAGGCCTAGTAATGAGTTGATTTTTGGTTGAAATGAACCATCCAGAACCTTCTTTCCCAGGACACTCCTCATATTGCTATTGCAAGTTAGTGCAAAATGTGCTTAACACGTCAGCCCTTACCCCTGTGTGAAAGCATGCTTTCTTTTAAGCACTGGCTTTGCAGGAAAACGATGTTCCATCGTTTCGGACCGGCTTTTAATGGCAGGGGATTGTGTAGATGGTTTACTTGTAGATTTGTCTTAGTCTGCCTTTGGTGCTGTCCTTTGATTTCCTTTCTCTATGTCTGCCAGTTCATCTAGTTTGATGAACGAGTTCATGAAACACACTGACATTCTGTAAACCATCCACACCAGCTGTGCGCTTTCATCTGTGGTTGTGTGTGTTAGGCTTGGGCGATTTGACGATATTGTATCATTGTGACGTCAGCAGTTTTGGCCCACAATCTTAAGCCAAAACATTAACACCTGACAGGTGAAGTGAAAAACACTGATCATCTAAAGTTCATCTAAAGTGGCATCTGTCAATGGGGTTAGATATATTAGGCAACTGTGATGGCTAGACGACTGGGTTGGAGCATATCCAGAACATCAGGCAGGTCTTGTAGGGTTTTTCCTGGTATGCAGTGAACAGTACCTACCAAACGTGGTCTAAAAAAGGACAACCGGTGAACCGGCAACAGGGTCATGGGCACCTAAGACCTAAGATCATTGATGTGATCATGGAGGGCCCACTTCACAACTTACAGGACTTAAAGGTTCTGCTGCTAACCTCTTGGTGCCAGATACCACAGGACACTTTCAGAGGTCTTGCCTCAAGTCCATGTCTCGAATGATCAAATGTTGTGGCGGCATAAAGGGGACCTAGTCAGTATTAGGAAGGTGGTACTAATGTTATGGCTGATCTGTGTATATGTGTGATTTGGAGATACGTGGCAACGTGGTTTTATGCAGGTAGTTGAGTTTGAATGTCAAAATAGATGGGATTATAAATGAAATATTATATATTTAACAGTTTATTCAGTTTTTTCTGTTCTGATCACCACCCCACCTCATCCTCAACTCTCCAACTCATCCCAGAAGTATTGGATGGAGCACCACCATCATTCCAGAGAACACAGTGCCCCACTGTTTCATGGCTCAATACCCCTTTATACCACTCTAGCACATACCTGGCATTAGGCATGGTCCAACAGGTCCATGTTTATCTACTCAATAGACCCCTACTTTATTGGCAGTACATTTCTTTACAGGCACTTGACAAGCTGTGTGTGAGTGCATTTGCACATGTGTGTCAGCAATGGGTACAGCATAACGTAGAGGAATGCATTCATTAGAATGAGTGTCCACAAACATTTGGACACATAGTGTATGTTGATGAGAGCTGATGAATCATCTGTGATGATATTAAAAAAACATCTTTTGTAAAATGGACATCGCCCAACCCTACTGCGTGGGTGTGTATGTGTGTGTGTGTATGTGTTGGCGCCTTAGCTTTGTGCCTACCTGTGTGTGGCTGGCTGTTTGTAGGCTGCTTTCTCTCTAGCTGTGTGTCTTTATGTGAGTGTGTTGGCTGCGCTGGCTCATGCTTTGCTCCTGCGTGGTCTCCTGCTTGCTTCCTCCCTTTCGTGCTTCGCTACTAGCTTTGCTGAGTTTGGCCCCCTCGCTCCAGTCCGGTCCTAAATCAGTTGTGTGTGTGTGTGTGTCGTCTCCAGATCGATAACCTGGACCCCCGCGGAGTCCAGCTGGCCGCTCTCTTCATGAGCGGAGTGGACATGGCCCTGTTTGCCAACGATGTGTGCGGCCAGCCCATTCCCTGGGAGCACTGCTGTCCGTGGATGTATTTTGATGGCAAGCTGCTGCAGAGCAAACTGATCCGAGCCACTCGGGACAAGGCCCCGCTCATTGACCTCTGTGATGGTCAGGTACAGTCCCCTCAGCGGCTTCTAGCTGCCTCTCTCTGTTAATGTTAAGTGATAGTTTAGGTCCAACAATTATCATCGTATAAACTGCAACCCTAAACCATTGTACGTCACGTCTTAGATACTTGAGCATGTGGTTACTGACACTTAATTTAATACTGTTATGTACCAAACTGACAAAACGACATGTCTTGTTTATTAGTTGTGTAACGGATCACAAAACTCAAGGAGTTATAGATTGAAACTTATTTTTACACAGTGTATTTGTATTAATTACGTTTTCTTTATTAGTGACTTTTAGTTTGACAAGATGTGTTTGTATTGGTGGCCTATTTTGAAACGGTCTGTTTGTACGTTTGTATTAGTGACTTTTATGTTGACATGGTCTGTTTGTATTAAAGTCTTTAACTTTGACAGTCTGTTTACTTATATTAGTGACTTTTATTTTGACCAAGTCTGTTTGTTAGAGAGTTTTATTTTGACATGGTCTGTTTGTAGTAGGCTTATTTTACAGTCTCTGTATTAGTGACTTTTATTTTGACATGGTTGGGTTGTATTAGAGACTTTTACTTTGACAGTCTGTTCGCTTATATTAGTGACTTTTATTTTGACACTGTCTGTATTAGAGATTTTTATTTTGAAAGTCGGTTCTTTTATATTAGTTACTTTTTATTTTGACACGGCCTGATTGTATTAGAGACTTTAACTTTGACCGTCTGTTCATTTAGGGACTTTTATTTTGACCAAGTCTGTTTACATTAGAGACTTTAAGTTTGACATGGTCTGTTTGTATTAGAGACTTTTACTTTGACAGTCTGTTTGCTTATATTAGTGACTTTTATTTTGACACTTTCTGTACTAGAGTTTTTACTTTGACAGTATGTTCGCTTATATTAGTGACTTTTATTTTGACACTTTCTGTACTAGAGTTTTTTTACTTTGACAGTATGTTCGCTTATATTAGTGACTTTTATTTTGACACTTTCTGTACTAGAGATTTTTACTTTGACAGTATGTTCGCTTATATTAGTGACTTTTATTTTGACATGGTCTTTTTATGTAGGGACTTATTACTGTAAAAAATAACAGCGGATTATCCGTGATCCGCTACACCACTGCTTGTAATGGAGAACATGGTGTGAGAAAGGCACACTGCTAATGGTAAGGGTAAGAAGGCTTACGCTATTTGTTGCCATGGCTATGTTAACACTAGCCTGTTGTCTAGGCCTTTATGGGCTAAACCAGGTATGTTGGAGGGTGATTTTTAAACCATGCGGTTGTGTGGTCCCGCTGGAGGAGGGGGTAAAGCTTTTCCTCCTGTCTTCCTCTGTCATCTGTAGGCTGAGCAGGTTGCTAAGGTGGAGAAGATGCGTCAGAGTATCCTGGAGGGTTTGAACTTTTCTCGGCCGCCTCACCCCCTCCCCTTCCCCCCACCACCTCCACACGCCATGCCCTTCTACCCCCCCAACGGTACCTTCTACCCCCCTCCCCCTTTGCCTCCTCATCCAGGCCGGGGCAGGGCCATGCCTGGTAAGTTGTAGGACGTTTATATGACTCTACTGTTAGAGCTGTACTTTACTGTGCTCACACACAGAAGCGCTACAGTACTGATGAGCAGAATATTCTTCTGAATGATCTTTGCATAAGAATAAGATATAGATCATATTTATCATATCAGGTGCAACATATGCATGGTGTGGAAGGTGTAGGAGAACAATGTCAATATATCATGTTTCAAAATAACATTGATTCATTCAACTGTCAATATTTTATCATTTAATTGATATTTTATCACTAATTAACTACAGTCAGTTCCCACCCTGCAATGTGATTGGCTAATAATGGGTATGCATTGACGTCACGTCCCCCTTAGTCAGACTGAGAGGCGAAACATTCTGCAGCACGGCTGCGTTTATATTTGACCACTTTCCGTGCCAGTATCTCACATTACAGCACAAACTTGTGTGTATTATTGCTTAATTAGACCTTTCTCATAATGTACCAAAATGCATTGGGTTTTATCCACAAGAGGGCGCTAAGAAGTTGTTTTTTTCACCACCTTCTGTCAGTGGTATCATTATTGAGGGCGGCTGAATAGCACAGTGGATAACACCATCACTATGTACACAACACAGCAGGATTTGATCTTCCTTATAAAACCATTACTGTATGCCAGTTAGAAAACGTATGCAAGACTCTTAACATTACATTCTTCTACTGTAATAAATAGGACCTTTTTTCTAGCAAAATCACAATAGCGTTATTGTGGGTATATAGTATTGTAGGGTATCATGATTTTTTGTGGCTTCTCGCATTAGAAAATACAATTTACAGATATTGCACAGCAGCACAGTAGGATTCAACCCCTATATTTAACCCATCAGTGGTACACACACACACACCAGTGAACAGGGCAGTGAGAACACACACCCAGGATGGTGGGTGGGCTTGCTTAATAGCATCTCATCTTAGCTGTCAATGTGTTTTGTGCTGTTGTCTACTGAAGTTTGCTGCAGACCAGCCCTCCAGAACTGGAGTGCAACCATGCTTTAGACCCCTGGTATTAACGCTAATGGACGACTTGGGGCTCCGTTACACAAATCAGATATCCCAACAAGCCAGATTCTTCATTTCCGCTTTTGGAGGATCTTCTCTCCTCAGACACACCTTATTAAACTCCTCTGTTATTTAGCAGGAATTTAACAACCCTGCTCTACAAGATTCCCAACTGGAAACACAGCCTCAGCATTTTTTAGAGTTCAGTTAGTATTGAAAGACTGGAAATAACTATTACCTCTATAATTCATGAACTTGATGGCTGTTGTTTCATGAATTAAACATTCTGCATTACCGGCTCCTCTCCCTCTCCCACCACCCTCTGTGCCACGAGCCCATTTTGGTGCCCCAAAACAGTAGAACACATTCTGCCCCCTATGTTTTCTGTAGTGTATTGCAGTTTTGTACAGTGCTCTGATCTGCTGTTTATTGTTTTACTGAATTGTGTGTGTGTGTGTGTGTGTGTGTGGATGTGTTTAAGCAGGACTCCAGCCCATCCCATCTCATGGTGGTAAGCTGGAGATAGCTGGCACGGTCGTGGGTCAGTGGGCAGGTGCTAGGCGAGGCAGGGGACGGGGCTCCTTCCCCATTCAGGTGGTGTCAGTCGGAGGACCTACCAGAGGGTACGTCACTTCAGTAGCTCTATACTTTAGTTTCTAATTCTGCTAATAATAACTACAGTATGTCCATAGCAGTTACTGAATACTTAATGGGAGTAACTGAGTAATAAAGCTAAAGATTAATAACTGAATAATAAAAGATTGACGTCTGTGAATGGTTTGGTGAACTTGAACTGTTCTTTGTCTTTGGAGTAGAAGACCAAGAGGCGTGATCTCAACCCCTATTATAAGGACCTTTGGCCGAGGAACCAAATTTCATGGGAGAGGTTTCAAGAGTCAGGTATCATACCAGGTCAGTTACGCTCATCTTTATTCTGTTGCTGTAATTCAGTGCTTTATTTATTTATTTATTTATTTAATTAATTGTTCACGTCTGCTGTCACCAAACCAAGCGTTTTTGGTGTGTAGCTACACTACATTTCCAAATGTTTGTGGACTCCCCTGCTAATGAACGCAATCAGCTACTTTAAGTTTCACCCTTTGCTGACACAGATGTGCAAATTTGCACATACAGATCTAGTCTAGTCCCAATAGAGAAGTATTGCCGAAAGAATAAGCGGAATAAGCAGACAAACACGGACCTACTGGCAACATGCCTAAAGCCAGGTGTGGGATAGAGGGGTATATAGACCCTCAGCACTGAGCTGTAGAACTGTGTTCTCTGGAATGATATAATATTATATATCATATGATATAATACTTTTGGGATGAGTTAGGGAGTTGTTGATGAGTTAGGATGGTGATCGTTTAAACATCTTGACCTCACTAACGCTCTTGTTGCTGAATGCAATCAAATCCTCATAATAATGCTCAGCAAAATCTAGTAGATATCCTTCCCTGGACAGTAGAGACAGTTACCCCAACAAAAGTGGGATAAACTCTTTTTAATATCCTTTGATTTCAGAAGAAACCGTGGATGAGCAGGTGTCCCAATATGTTTGTCCATATAGTGTATCTAACAGAACTATGGTCTATTTTTATACTGTAGATAACAGTACTAAGGGTGTTGTGATCCTTTTTTTTACCCTCTAATCCAATTGCTTTAAGGGATTGGGACAGATCCAGGCATATTTTCATGGATCAGGTATTTTTAGTTCCGATTCTGTGTTCTAGCTTCAGTGTTTCACAGTGGAACCTGAAAACCTAACATACATCTGTGGTGTACCACTTTACACATCACACAGGAAGTGATTTCACTGCAGCATTTTAACTGAGAGGTCAGTCAGACTGTTGTTTAAAATATTAAACACACTATAAAATGGTGATTTTAAAGAAGCTGGCTTCCAAACAAAAAATAATGTCATAATGTCATATGATATTGACTATAAAACAAAGTGATGTTTGCTTCAGTATTAAATTGCAGCACATCTAACCTAAGTTGCATGACTGTATTCATTACAAAAACATGCAGATCAGTAAAGATCGGTATGGTCCGATACTCAGCCTTAAGGTACTTCAGTCAGATTGGAGGCTAAAAAAAAAAGTGGATCAGGACATCCTTAAGATGATCTACAGTATAAAAACAGACCATAGTGCTGCAAGTATTTTTTGGGTCTGATGCTCATTGATGTGGTATAAGCTTCCAGTACTTGGTTTAGCTACATTTGCTTCGTAGCTAAACCCCTTAAACAGCTTGGGGCTCGCCGGCTGGCTAAAAGTGTTATTACAAACTCCTATTACTAATGAATAGCCCCACCGTTTTTATACAGAAGTCTCTGTAATTACTGAGTAATACACTTTAGTGATAAGCCATGTGTGTGTGATGTGATAAGTGTGATAAGTGCAAAACTAAAGAACTTCTTGTGTTTTTATTTGGTGAGTTTGACTAAACTTCAAGTGAACCTTCAAAAAGGAGTTCAATTCTCTTCTCAGAGTAAACCCGCATACGCCGCATCCGTCAGCGAGGTGGTGAAAGAGCGGAAGAAGCCGAAGGTGGAGTGCAAACCGTCTTCGGAGGGGTCGGCGGCAACCGAGAACGGGCTGGAGGTCAGGGAGGCGGAGCAAGTGAACGGAAACAAAGCAGATGGCAGGGGTCCCCACCAACCGGAAAGTGCCTTTAGCAACGACTCCAAAATGTGCAATATTAACCCTCATTTAAATGCACTAAATGCAGACAGCGAGCGCCACAGAGACGAAGCTGTGAGCGCCACTGTCTTAAAGACAGAAGAGTAAACCTATTTTTATAGAGAGGGCGAAGGATGTCGGACGGGTTTAGGGTTAAGGAAAATCTGGAAAGATGGAAAGCCTACAGTTTGTGAACATTTTTTCCTCTCCGAAAAGCGATAAACATGAGGACTTACTGTATGAAATTTTTAAGAAATCCCTCTTTGACGTCAGCGAGTTAAAACCTGCGAATAACGACGACAGTACAAAACAACAGCAACAACAACTAAAAAGAAAAAAAAGACATGAAGTATACCAGTTTTCTTAGAGAATAATACCAGTATAAGGAGTTAGGCCTGCTCCCTCCTCACTGATATATTTACCTGTTTCAAAAACTGGTTACGCAGACATGGTTTATTTTACGTTCTCTTGAATTGCTGAAGCCGAAAAGAACCTTCGTTTAGTAACTTATAGGTTGAGATGTTCTACCAGTACTTGGCACCATATATATATTTGCCATTGTAATTGAATTTGTGTTGTGTCACAGTAAATGCTTCTTTCCTTTTTCTTTTAAGGAATAAAACTCACAATAGAAAAAAAGAGAAAGAGAGCAAGAACACATTTCTCACTTGGGTCATCACTGTGGGTTTACTTGTGCTAATGAAAAAAAAAGATAATAAAAATGAACATAACGTGCAGGATTGTTCGGAAATTAAGTAACTAACTAGTATAAATACTTGCAGCTTTAGGTTCTAACGATCAGTGTCATACTTTAGCAGTGTAAGAAACATCAAGAAACAGAAACATCGCAGAAACGATCCGATGAAAAAACACCAGTGTTTTCTTTGTCAGAAACCCGCCATGCACCAAGTGACCGATTTTCTTCGTGTGGTTTCTTGAATCAATTGTAGAACATTAGTACGACGGTTTCAGCAACTTCTCTGCATGGTTCACGATTAAAAACAAGCAAAAAAAAAGGTGTGTAGTTATTATGCATGTTGTCCTTTCTCTTCCATCTCTACAAGTACTGTGCCCATTTGCAAAATCTTAAAAATGGCTAATAATCAGTAATAGTCCTATTAAAGGTGTTAACTGTTAGTCAGTAACTGATTTGCTCTAACCTTGAAATTTTTTGTGATTATTGACCTTTGTTGCATTTACTCAAAATAAAAAAAGAAAATATATCAGATGTTATCTAGCCACTTTAAATATTGTTAACCCTGGTGTACTCATCCATCTCTGTAGCCATTCTTGTCCTTTGTTGCTGTTTTTCTGCATTCATCTTAGCATAAAAAAAACATCTGTCTGGGAAAAAAAGAAAAGAAAAACGCTTTAATCTTTTCGAAAGCCCCTCCTCCTCCTCCTCTCTTCTCATAGCCTGAGTAAAACGGAACGTATGACCCTCCTATTCGAGAGTTTAGCATAAGCAGGTAAACTTGTAATCATTTTCGGTGTTTACTTTTAGTGTTTTTTGGGAGCTTCTTCTACTTCTGAACGAGAATCATTACTTAAAAAAAGTTTTTTTCCATCTAATCCTCCTGATGCTTCTCATTGCACATTAGTGATCAGAAATATGGTGTATTCCCCTGCCCGCAAGACTAAATAGGTTACCTTAATGTAAGTTGATCGGAGTTTTTTCCTAACTCATGGGGTGTAAAAGAATGATCTACTGTTGGGTTCGAGTGATTGTTGATGGATTGTGGTGTGATGTACTAGAAGGAAATTGAATGCAACTTACAATGCTTAATAAAAGTCTTTATTCTTTTAGTATAATTCCGCTGTGTGGGCCTTTTTTTGTTGGGTTTTGTTGCTTAATGCTTTGTCCAGAACTAACTGATCTGTTGAAGCGCTTTCTCAGCTGTCTGGAAACTCCTAGGATCATTCACAGCTCAGATGGTGGAGAAACCTTTTCATACGTGGCTTCTAAACTCTGAAACAGCACTCCAGAGAATAGGAGGCAAACTATAGTTGATCTAAAATCAGATCTGAATTCAAAAACAACACAAAACAAAAAAAAAAACTAATTAGCTGTAATAACAAAAATTTTTATTTATTTAACTTTTTTTTTTATTATTTACTTATTTTTAACAGCAGTGTTTACACATTTTTTTAAACAAAGTGTTTTTCAACCCATACATTAAAAAAATTACATTTATAGTTTCTTTTTTGAACATTTGATACATTTGTCTTGACAGCAACAATGTGTAGATTCAAAGCTTCCTATATTGCCTATCCTAATCCTCAGATAATCAGTAGTTTACAGTAGTTAGTAGTTTGTAGTAGTTACAATATCAGAACCCCAGTGTATTATCAAGCAATCTACACTCATTTTCTAAAGTTGGAGTGCGCCGCCTACTGGTGGAAACACTACACACTCATACAGCAGAACCAGTTCCTTTATTTACTGTTTATTTACTATTTTTATTATTAATGCCATTAACGTTATGTCATACATTTATACATTGAGCGGTAGAGCTGGTTTGAATGTACTGATTTCTATGTTCTTTAGGACATTTATTTATATTTAGGACATTTATTTATACAGATATTTATATATTAATAATTTGAAAAAAAAGTGTTCCTGGTAAGACCCTCGATCAATAGTGATAAAGTGGAACTACATCACATGGTTCATGCAGAAGCCTAACTATGTAAAATATGTTAAAACAGCAATGGGTGAAATTTTACCTGTACAAAACAAAAGGTGTTCATTTATCCCAATTTAACATGTATGAATTCCAATCCCATGGACAGAAGTATTGGGACAGCATTTATTGTTTCTTCCTAAATCAAAGGTATTAAAAAAAGAGTACATCCTGCTTTTGTTTGAGTAACTGTCTCTACTATTTCTACTGGGATTTGGAGCATTGTTGTAGAGATTTCATTGTTTTCAGCAACGGGTGAGGTCAGCATATTGCATGGTCATCAACCTAAATTATCCTAAAATAAAAAAAAAAACTGTGGGTCAGGGTTAGGTGGGAATATTGGATTGCCCTATACTGGGAAGCTTTATACCCCTATAGTCTACAATTGGCATTGGACATGGTGAACTTAAACTCGTGTGCTGCTGCTCCAGAGCATCCTATTCTACTGCCAATAATGTTTTTTTTAATGTACGAGCAGCTGAACACCTGCATCAGCACTGAGTGCATTAAAGTAGCTGAATTTCCTAACTAGAAGACGTGTCTAGATACTTACATTTCAACACTGTACATATACTGTGTAATACTATAAATATACTATATAATGATGTTAATAAATGTATCACACACACACACTACTGTTCAAAGGTGAAATCAGTGTTTCATTAGCAGTACTGAGGCAGAAAAATGTATTACATTATAAATGCAGAACAAACTGATTGCAAACTAATATTTGTGAATATTAAATAGAATGAATATTCATTTTGATGTGTTTAAATGATTAATGATGAACAGAGCTGTAGATAATTCAAAAAAATTATATTAAATTATAATGTGTTAATATTTGTCAATATTTATAACCCCCTATTATAGATCATGCCCATAAGTAAAACAGCATTTTATTTATCTTGATTTACTTATTATGTTGCTAAGATACTTTAAATATTGAATATGATGTTTGAGATCTTTTGATCTTTCCAATATTAGAAGCAACACTATCATAAATGGGCATTTCTTGCTCCTGGGCTCCCCCTACAGTTGGGCGGTGTGATACCCGCTTTTAGCCACCGGTTAAAGACACATCTTTCTGGACGAGCTGAGAGTGAGAGAAGCATGTGGACTGAGGTGCTACAGTAATATTACTGGATTTTACACACATATGACTCGGGTTATGCCACAGTAGGCCTGGAACACACTTTACGCAAGGACCCCTCGTGTGGTTGCTTTCAAACATCGGTTCACGCCGCATTTCATAATAGCCACTCCAGCAACAGCCATGTCGTCTTGTACCACTGGCAGTTGTCTTGACTGTCTTGGCCGAGCGTTGGCATTAGCAATTGCGTACTGGCGTTGAGTGTGTTATCGGCCTTATCCTGCGCTCCCCACCAGAGAGGGTATTACATACTGCTGTTAGCAGAGCGCTGAGCCCGCAGTGCCACCGACAGCACTGCTATTCTCGCTGTTACAGTCGGTGGAGCAACACAGTGATTTTGAAGCTATTTTGTTATTTTAAGATAAAAGGTTTTTAAATGTTGTTTTAAGTAATGCTGTGTTATTATATAAAAAAAATATTAAACATGGTAATACATAGTTTGTAATACATTTATGATCAACCATATCATTAAAACCACTGAAAATGACATTATCTTGTGATAATGGCCACATATTAGGCACCAATATTATTTTTCTTGTTTGTTTTTTTAATGGCTTTTATATATTATGTCAGAATTTGATGCCGAATGGACCAATAGGAATGCTCTAAATGACTTAATATAAATAAAAGATTTTTTTTGTTTTTTTCCTAATTTTTTTTTCGGAGGTTTTGCGTGACATCAATTATATAAAATAAACACAATAAAGTAAGAACATTACAAAAATAATTATAACGTGTTAATAATGTTTTTTTTCTTCCAAAAATTATGTTAAATGCAGCTCCTCCTGATAGCTGCTGCTTTCACAGAAATTTCCTTCCGTGTGAATAAAGTTTCTTACTCTGTATACACACACACACACACACACCCACACCCACACCCACACACATACACCCCCTCCCGCCCTTCACCCTCCACCACTCCCATGCTGCACTCTCGTCCCGCTCGGATATGAATACACTCTCGCCCTGAGGATCTCCCCAGCATTTGCTGCCATTGCATCGAGGCTTTTTTTGCCTTCCTGCCCCCCTCCTTCCCTCCCTCCCTCCCTCCCTCTCTCTCTTTCGCTCTCTGTCTCTCTCCCTCCTCTGCTGTTGTGAATGCTGATCTAACATGGCGACCGTGCCCGTGTATTGCATCTGCAGGTTACCGTACGACGTAACCCAGTTCATGATCGAGTGCGACGCTTGTAAGGACTGGTTCCACGGCAGGTAAATAAGGCTGCCCTTCTCATTTCGCACCCTCTGCTTCGTCTTCACCTCGCCCGGTCTCTGTTTAGAGGGCTACATCTCCGGGTTTGCCCTCCCATCTTGTGTTTTTTGTGTGTGTATTTTTTCCTGCTCGGTCCCTCCGAGGCCGCGCGCTCAGTTCCCCTTCCAGCTCGCGACGGGTTTTGTTTACGTCGTTTCGTCCTTAGTCGCAGTTTCGCGCGAGGCGACTTCATTAAATGCCACAGTTCGCCCCCTTTTCGCGCTTTTGTGGCGTTATTCACCCTCCGTTGTGACTGAACGTATGTGTGTGTGTGTGTGTGAATGTGTGTGTGTGTGTGTGTGAGAGAGAGCGAGCTAAAGGCTGTGCTAATAGCTGGGGCTTATGCTGTGGGTGGCTCTGCAACAACATTGCAGAAAGAAAACAATGCTTTTCATGCACGTTCCTGTCAATCGCGTGCGGCTTAGCGCCTCGGTGGGCTGTGCGGTGCTTTCGGGGGTGTTCAGGGGTGTTTGGGACCCATTCCGAGGGTGTTTTGGACCTTTTTCGGAGGCGATTCTGAACCCATCTTGCCCTCGAACACAAACGACAGCTCTAAGGAATAATAGCCCGGCTGTGCCAGACGTTGCAGATTTCTCCCTCCTCTCTGCACAGCCGTGCATGTGCTCATATCGCCTCCCGCGTCGCTCGTAACTGATCAGATCGATTGATTATACACTCTGTTTGGTCACTAATCAGCGCACCCCGCGTCCCCTGCTCTGCTCTTCCTCCATGCACTGACAGCAGCCGTGCAAGGCTAGACAGGGGGGATCCGTTTAGCAGCTCGCGCCGCGGGGATGCTGCTCGCGCGTTTGCTTGCTGTTCGTCGTCTCTGAATTCTTGCCGCTCTCTAAAATGCAGGGTTTGCACATGGTAGCATGACGTGTAAGCATTTGCCTCCACTAGCTCGGTGTTAATGGAGAGCGCGCGGTAGCCTTGCAGCCCATTGACTGAGACATTTTACGCGCCTACCGTTTTAACCCTTTCAGGCCCGCAGTGCTGATTACGGCGCTCACATTGTGTGTCAGGTTCAGGTGTATTATTAGAGGCTATGGCAGCTCTTTTGTTCCAGTAACAGACCAGAACTCTTCCCATAGGGCTTTACTTTTCTCTAGATGTTGGATCATGGCTGTGAGGATTTGATTGCGTTCAGTGTATGCACAAGAGAATCAGCTAGTGAGGTCAGGCACTGAGATGCTGGCGGACTGCTTGGTCACAAATGCCACCCAGCTCAGTCCACTCACACAGCTCACACAGCCAAGTGCGAGGGGGCTGTATACCCCCTAGCTGACTCTCTTTGGGCAGGGTGGTGCTCATTCTGTGGACGTTAGATTCTCTCTAGTGGTGTTGCTGAATGGCAGCAATGGGTGCAGCTTTAAGTAACAGCTGATTGCACTCCTTAGAGGGAGTGATGGGATGCTTTTTGAGGTCCTGTGCACATGGGGAGCAAGTTATTGGTGAGTTAAGCGGAAGCGTGAGTAACGTTACCTGGTACACGTCGACGGCTCCTGGTCAGTTATTTAACCTGGTCAGATTGAAACTCTCACCCACAACGCCTTCAGAGTCTCTGTCTATTCTGTTTAGAGATTTATTATTCAGATTTATTATTATTATTATTATTATTACAGCATTTTTAAACTCTGGACAGTTGAACTCATGAGTGCCCCAGACAGGGCTATATTTACAAAAGGGACAAATACTTGGCACCACCAATGAAAATGAGTTAGACACAAATCTATAAATCTATAGATAATTAATAAATCGTTTTATAAATCATTTTAAATACAAACGGAAATTAAAGCTTAAATAATCCCAAGTACAAACGATATATTTCACATCATAAAGTATTATCCAATTTATTATTATCCGGTTTATTATTACACTTAAACGATTCAACAGTTACAGGTAAGAACTTTTTAATAATACATAAATAGCATTAATGAGAAAGCTATATGTTGATGGGTTGCAGTAATGAGAATCAGGGTATAAAATACACTTTTTAAATATTGTTTATTTTTGTGATAATTATGATCCAAATACTTGGATCTAGCTTCACTAATTACACACGACAGGATATTTTAGGACGTATAGTGTATTCCAGTCATATCCAACCATTTGCTGCTGAAACTAGAGAAATGCTTCTCAGAGGGGGGTTGGAAAGGCCTCTTGCCCTGTGGTTGATGGAGATGTGCTCAGCATTGAATTCTGAAAAGCCATAAACAGAGACTATGAGGTAGATGAGAAGGACGCTGCAGCTGCATGCAGGCAGGACGTCACACTGACCGTAGTGTTATTTCTGGACCGTCTGTTGGAGTGGCCTGTGGGAACGGACATGTGATAACATGCACTGCTTGTGTGCAGATCGCATATTGTTATTAGAACACCTGAGCAGGTCAGGTGGTTTTGTTGTTGGAGGCGCAGGCTGGCAGCTGACTGGTAAAATAGACAGTAGGGATGCAGCGAAATGGGAATTCTGGGCTGAAGTCGTTATCCGCTGTTTTTCGTGTACATGTCAGATGATGCTGATGGTAATGCGATGTGTGTATCAGAGATTACAGTGGCAGTAAACAATCAGATGCACACATTTATACACACTTCATCTTCATTTATACAGGGTGGGATAACGAAATAACAGCAGGCCTACTTTTCTGTGGGGACCTGACGGACATATCGTAAAGTACAGTATAATACGGTTCAGTATAATACGGTTATATCTCAGTTCAAAGCAACTAAACCAGATACTAATGCTAATGTTTACAGTTTTTCAGTTTAGAGTATTCACACTATGTGAATATCTGACCTTAAGCCGTGCCTTACATGTGATCTTCAAACGTGAGCTTTTTTCCGGACCCTGGTCCATTTAAACGAGTGAGAAAGCTGAGTCTGGGTGCGGCTTCGGTGTAGGTACGGCTCCTCAGGTCTTCCTAAAAACTGTGGTCTGTGGTTCACTTGGTTAATTTTGTGACATTACTCAGTGTTTCAAACTGAAACAGGACGTGATTCGCTTGAGATTCACTCGTCTTGTGCTGTTTTACATGGCTTAAGAGGAGGTTACTTCACCAGAACCGTGACAGAAAGTGTCCGTCAGGTATCTACCAATAGAACATCATTCTGCCAAGCGCCATATCCAAAACAGTAAATGCATGAACCCCACTTATTTACCATTTAGCCAAAAAATATGGAAAAAGCGAGTCATTGATTCCCAAATGAGTCCGGAATTGACTCTGGGTGTGGACTCAACTACTCAGGACAGGGGTCCCAATGTAACACATTAGACAGTAGCTATTATATAATATACTATACATATATATATTATTATATTATGTATTTATATAAATATAAACTCCTAGCTAGCTAAAATCTAGCCAAAAGCTAACATAGTAGTCACAGTATAATTATGCAGTACTAGCAGTGCAATGCTACACAGAACTCACAGTGTGATTCACACCACAGTTTGGGCCTCACTGTTCAGTGCGAATACCCTGTTGTATGTACACATTTCTATATAGGGGTAATAAAAAAAGCAAGACATCACACTGGCTATTAAACTTAACATCTCTTATGTTTTAAAAATATATTCAATATTTTTATAATAAAATCATAATATTTATAATTTATAATTATAATTAAAAAATCATTTAAATTTGTTCCACTTCAGCTCTCCTACAGAAAATTTGCATTCATCATTGTCAGACGCCAGTCAGCTCGAGCTAAGCTTGGTGTGGCGTGTTGCTAATATGCTAGTAACGTACAAATGTAGGTTTCCGGATGGAACTCGTGCAAAGGCTACAAAGTATTCTCTGTACGGCTGCATGCGCCTAACCATAAAGACACCTCCATGCAATCCAATGCGTTTTGCATTGCATCCCAAAATATACAGTATAGAAAAAAATAAAATAATATTCTGAACAATAAAATCCAAATTTAAACACTAAAAGAATTAACATATGTATAAAGAAAAAATAAATATTCATAGTATTTCGTCTTCTAAAATTCAATAAATGCATCAATTATTGGTTTGAATTACTGGTCCAGTGTCCAGTAAATAGTCAGATTGTGTCTAAATGTTCCCTACCATATGTGCTTCATGTGGCTTGTAATATCTGTGTTTAATTATATTTGGCTGTGTGTTTTATTTGCTATTAACCGGATACCCCTCTCGAGAGTTCATTACTCAGCCCAGTACAGTGAGTATCAGTACACAGCAGAGCTAGCAGAAATAGCTAACTGCACTCTGATCTTCACAGTGCAGTTCTTTCTTAAAATGTGGTTGTTCCAAAAAAACAAAGTACACTTTATCTCGAGAGACTCAGAGAGGCTCAGGACTCATTAACAGTTAATGCGGCATTCGGTCCTACCCTCAGTCGAAGCTGAAGGACGATCTACGATCGTCGGTGTCGTCGATATTGGCCCCAAAAACACAGATTGGATCTCTTCCAGCACCACTATAGTAACACAAGTTGAAAGGTATATAATAGAATAATGGAATCACAAGTCCAAGGAACTGAGTTACAGTCTTATAGACTGTTTATAAAAAGATTACTGCTTGAAATGCTACAATACCATTTCTTTTTCTATAAAGCTATTAAAATGCAGAGCATCATCCGATAGCCAATACAGACCCAGACTTCCTTTTGAGCTATTTTAAACTGAAGGGTGTAAAAGTAGGCCTTCACACGCCAACAACTAAACACTCTACCAAACCCACAGGAAGAAACACACGGCTAATAGCATCACACCCCACAGTGGGAGTGTGTGCTGTTTCTGGCTCGGTTTCTTACAGAATTGGCTCTGTTTCACTCATTTTTTATTCATCTTATCCAGCATTTTCTGCCGATGATTTATAAAGGGGCCTTCCTCCGTTTCTCCGTTCACTGTTTGCTAAGCACCATCTCTAATCTCTGCTGTTCTACACTGGGTTAGTCCGGCCCATCTGGTTTGAAGACCAGTAAAAGTCAAAGACTACGTTTAGCTTATGTTTGCGTGACGACTAGCATGACTAGCATCTTTGCTAATGCTGTCTGCCTCTTCTGTTGTTTTGGATCTAAGTCCTTTTACAAGGTGATCAGCGTGTTCTTCCCCTGTGATCCTCTGAAGCGTGTTGTAGTCTCTCTCACAGTGGTGGAAATGCGGGTTTCGGTCAGAAAGGCTCGTCCTGCTGCAGCGTACAAACCGGTCCCGCCTCAGCTCCACATGGTGCTGTTTGTTGTTGTTGTGTGCATGAGTGTGTATGTGGGTGTGTGTATGTGTGTGTGCGCTCTGCCCCTCTAAGGTGGTAATGAATGACATCATCGCTCGCTCTCTCTCTCTCTCTCTCTCTCTCTCTCTCTCTGTCTGCAGGGCACAGAGCCAGTCTGGGGTAGCATCGCAGACTGTCTGAAATGTATCCCTTTACACAGCGGCTCTGAATGCGGGGTGTTTAGCTGTGTAACGTTTAACTCCTGTTTTTAACATGACGACTGACACAAAGTAAAAAAGCCCACCAGCAAGCACGCTTCATCACCTCAGTCCACCGCGCTGGATTTCACTGCCCGCTGCGGGTGGGCGTTTCTGCAGGAACCGTAGCTAGGGTTGGGCAGTATCTACCGGCGTAGCGCCGTATACGGTATTACCGCCTGGGGAGTAGCGTAAGCTGGGCATGTTTCTCAGGTGGTCCTGCGTTTACGTGGCTTATGTAGCTCCTCATCGTGTGTTATTTTCAAACCGAAAACCGATCAAATACAAAGTTCAGTTTGCTCACAGTTTGCTCACAGCGTCACAGGCTAAGCGAACAGCACATTTTAAAATGACCATTCAATAAATGGTAAACCGTCAGCCTGACAATTACAAGTGGAACTGCCGGGAATCAGGAGAGGGAAGCTGGTTAGCATTAGCTCAATTCAGCTGCTGTTGACTAACTGACATGGGTAGCAACGTTAAAAACGCATGGCTGAGAGAGAGCGAAGTCCAGCAACTGCTGTTGGAAAGACAGACGGACGCAATGAGACCGGTTCTGTTGTGTTTAGGCAGTGGTGGCTCAGCTGTTAGAGCGCTGGGCTATTGATAACAGGGTTGTGGGTTCGATTCCCTGGCTCAGCAAGCTGCCACTGTTTGGCCATTGAGCAAAACCCTTCACCTTCTCTGCTCCCCGGGTGCTGGAGTTGGCTGCCCACCGCTCTGGGTGTGTGTGTACTCACTGTGTGTGTGTGTTGAGTACCACAGATGGGTTAATTGCGGAGGACACATTTCGCTGTACATAGTACAGGAACAAATAC
Source organism: Salminus brasiliensis (assembly GCF_030463535.1). Lineage (NCBI taxonomy): Eukaryota > Metazoa > Chordata > Actinopteri > Characiformes > Bryconidae > Salminus > Salminus brasiliensis. The sequence goes on along the minus strand of NC_132898.1, from coordinate 13,292,059 downwards.
GTGCACCTTTACCTTTCAAAGCCAGCTGTCTAGACTTGGGATTAAGTTAGCTAGCTTGCTAGAAGGCTAAACACCAGAGCACAGGCCGTGTTCTAGGTAACTGAGGTTTAAATCACACGTTTAGAAGATTTAGAAGAAGTCGAGCCTGAACTTCCTATATAACTTTCTATATAAAGCCTTATTATTATTATTATTAAAGAATCCGGCAGGTCTTCTAATTCCCCTGTCGGATGCCAGTCAGCTTGAGCCAAGCCTAGCGAGCTTACACCTCAAGGCTTCCAGGTAGAGCTCACATTACGTCATCTTTGCACATAAAGACTATATGGACCAAAGTATTGGGACACACCCCTTAATCACTGAATTCAGGCATTTCATTCAGTCCCATTGTCACAGGTGTATAAAATCAAGACCTAGCCATGCAGTCTGCCTTCATAAACGTTGATAAACGTGAAAGGAGCTCAATGAAATTCCAACGTGGTGCTGCAATAGGATGCCACTGTTGTAACAGTCAAGTCAGTAGGTGAAATTTCTTCCCTCCTAGAGTTCCATCAACTGTGAGTGGTATTATTGAAAAGTGGAAGCGTTCAGGAATCACAGCAACTCAGCCACGAAGTGGTGGACCGCGAAAAGTTACACATCAGGGTCGCCGAGTGCTGAGGCTTATAGCTTCGTGGTCTCGCACCCGATGTTAGAGCTGCAAAGGTGTGTGGGGGTGAGGAGCTCCATATTAATGCCTATTTAGAATGGAATATCATAAAAGCTTCTGTACATGTAATGTTTGAGTCTTAATACTTTTGTCCACATAATGTGTATGTAGTCTACTGTGAACCAGGTATTGTTCGACGTCAGTAAATGTGGAGGTTCGTTAGGGATTTATGTACCATTATTAATATTTACTACTTTTATGTCAGTATTAGGCTGTAGAGTTGCTATTAATTCAAGATATAAACAAGAAACATCATACAAACTGTAATTTATGAACACTGAGGGGAAGTAAAACACCCTTAGTTTCCACTGTTCGGAGCTAACCTACATTTTGAAGGAGTTTGTGGTCACCGATGTTCCCTTTTACACACATCTGCAGGTTATCTCTTATTCTGATATGTTTGTGTTATGCGCTTGAATGATGAACATTAACACAGTCACAGATCCTAATCATAACAATCTAATATAAAGTTGTAACAAAATGCTGGCATGATCACACTTTTCCTCTCAGTCAATGAAATGCGCAATTGCTGTCAAGGATTTTTTTATCTTAGTAGGTTCTTGATTGCAACTTGGGGCCATGACCTGGTCAATGGTCAAATATTAATGTATTGGTACAGCCGTATGCAAATGTGTGGGCTTCCTTGAACAAATGACACATTTGTTGTTGTTATTGTTGTTGTAAAAAGTTGTAAAAAAAAGTTAAACCCTTTGGGCCGAAATCGCAGCCTGCAAAGGCTTTCTGTAGCAGCTGAAAGTCTTTTAGTGCTCATAATTGTAATTTTCCCTTCACGTCTTTGCAGAAGACTTCCCCTGCCTTATGGGCATTGACTGCTTTCACTTTCAGATTCTTAGACAGTTCAGATTTAGAGGTTTAGAGAAGCTCCTGTTTGATAAGTGTTAGTATAAGGGTCGAACAGTCACAGAGTTTGTACATTTGATTCAGCTGACAGGTTCTAACTATAATTGGTTGGCTGATTTGCTAATCAAAGTCTGAGCCTTTGCGTTGCTTAGGGTGTCTAAACTTTTGCACACGTCACACTGAGGATGTCGATTTTGTTTTATGTTTTTAAAAGACGGAGTAACTGTGCATTAGGGACTGCTGGAAATAATGTGCTTTATGTTTTGATTAGCTGGTTTTTTTTTTCATACTTTTCATATTAGCAATGTGCATTTGGACTAACTTTGAGATTCAACAGACGAGGAATCAGTACCAGGAGGAAAAATGGTTTTGCACTACATAGAGGAACACAGTTGAAAAACTTCAGGGGAAATCGGTAGGTTTTCAAGTTGAGCTAATAATGAGCTAACAGAGCTGACGGATCCGACGAACACCATAAAGGAGCCGTCCTCTTCTGTATGAGGTATTTTGTCCTTAGTAGATGATAGGGATTGGTAGTGTTCACGTTTCACGTTACACTTAGAGCTGGGCAATATGACGATATTTCGTATCATATTGTGATAAATGTTATTATTGTGATACACAATATGCTTGTCTGAGCAAATTGAAGACCGTTAGTGCTTAATAAACACTGATCAACTGCAAGTTTCATTACAAACAGTGTAATTAGACTTTAGGTTTCATTAAGTGAAGAGCAGCAGATGTTGAATAATAATCACTGTACTCAGCATGGGAGAGTATCTGAACAGTAGTTTTTAAGAATCTGTCGCAACTGATGTATCGTGATAAATATCGTGCATTATAAAAAATGTCTTTAAATAAGTATATTTACCATATCGCCCAGCCCTAACCACACTCGATGTTGCCACAGTTGCCACTTCCCCAACTGTGCTACGCTTGAACTGAATCTTGTCACAGATTGATTTGACATGAATCGGTACCCTGAAAAGTACAGACCTTAGTAGATGATGTTACTAAATGTTAACATCTAGCTAACATCAGCTAGAGTAATAAAAGCTGTTAATTCTGCCTTCAGCTTTATCTCTGCTTTTTGAGAGAATGTTAAAATGCTCTCCAGGGTGGAGATTTTTGAGTGTTTAATGAATGGACAGTCAAAATGCAGCTTTTTGAAAATGCTGACATCATGATGTTTATTTGTGCATGGTTGTTGCTCGCTCACAGACTTCTTACTTACTGGAGTTATTTATTTATTTATTTATGGGGGGGTGGTACTAGAACATTGAATATATCTGTTTGATCAGAAGTATTTGAGTCAAACTATCGTCTTCTGAAAACATACACCCCCCACCTCCCCCCTGTTCGACCTGTATAATTGGCAACGGTCAATATCTCGGTATTGATTAACAAGCAGTATATCGTCCTAATCCCCAGTGCTTTCTGCAGGCTGTGTTAGACTTTTTGTGGAGGGTCCTACCACTTACATTAATGATTTATGAGCTTACTCCATCTACAGCAGGCCTGTCGATTAGGATGACGTAAGGGGAAGAAGGGTGAAACCCCAGCCCATGTGGTGACTGCCGTATTTTGAACCCTGCTACTGTTTAAATCATGGTAGAGTGTGAAGATGCACCCCTGCAGGAAATGCTTAAATCACGCAAGACGTAATTTGAATGGTCAACAGACGTGTGTGTGTGTGTGTGGGTGGCCTACAGTCTTAAAATATGACAGGTCAAACTAAACTGAAATAGGACACTTAAAAAGTTCTTTGCCTGGTGAAAGCGTCCTTCCCCTTCTGCGTTTTCTGTGATCGGATTTTGTCAGGCCAGATGAAATACGAGTGATATGAGTGATAATTACTGTGGATCTTGGCGTCTCTCTCCCTTTTGCTCTCCCTCACTCTCTCTCTTGTGTATGTGTGTGTGTGTTTGGCTGAGCGTGCTCAGGTTAATATTAGTTAGTATTACACAGTTTGTTTCCTTGCCTTTTCTGAAAGAGCCGTCACGGGACCTACTGCAACCGTCTATTGTTCCACGGCATCGCAGAACCCCTCACTGGTCCTCTAAACTGTTCAGTGTCTCCAGGAGCAGGAATTTTGGGGTGAGAAACCGTTGTTTACAGGAAGGGAAATGAAAGTCATGTACGGGTTGGTGTGATTTTTATGTGGGAAAGTAAAATCAGATCTTATCTGGTCACACTGGAGACGCTTTTTAAATCCAGATACTGTGTCTGCCAGATGCTGCATGTTAACAGGTGCAAACAGGCCTCTTTGTGAGGATGTCACTTGTCAGAGTGCAGCAGTGTTTGTATTTTGACTTGTTAACAACCTTGTGATTCAGAGAATCTCGTAGCATTCAATAGTAGGAATGTCCCAGTCTGATCCAGTGGCTCAGGATCGAGGCTGATCCAGGCATTTTGAATAGATAGCTTCTCAGAAGGCAACAAAACAGTTTGGTCGTAGTTGTGCAAAGACTAAAGATGTCTTGGGGAGATATATATATATATATATAACGTCCCGTCTTCACTCTCGAGTGGTTAGAAATGAAGCTATTGTGGAAACGTTCCATCAGTGGGAGAACCTTGCTCCTCTCTTTGGTTCTAAATCAGAGAATGCAGAAGAGGCTAAGGCAGACGCCATGGCCAGAGTTCACTTGTAAAAGAGTGAAAGTGATTAGACTGCAGAGATGTAAATGGACTAGGAGCTGAATGGTCAGGTAGGGTCAGTCAGACTGGACAGTAATATATGAAACACTATAGAGTTTGCTGTCCAACATAGTAAATCAGATTAGAATGTAGTCTGATTATAGAAACTGTTCACTAAAGAATGATTTTACTGTGTATGAGTACATCTTACCTGCGCTGGGGGGCTGTACTATTAATAGAAACACAAAGATCGGATCAAATCAGTATTGGCTGACAGTCAGCATTTAGGTACTCAGATCCGATCGGGAGGCGAAAAAAACACTTGAATAGGACATCCCTGTTCAATTGTGTAGATGTTATAGAACCTTTTTAGCTCATACGCTGTATGCTAACCTTGTCATCCCTTAGTAGTGTGTATAGGCAGTATATAAGCAATACCAAGCTCAGACTGGTCAAACTGTTTGACCGTCTTAGCTCTTGACCATCATAGGGTCTGTTTTTGTTTGTGTATAATGGTTTAGCTGGTCTAAAAGCATCAGCCTGACCAAGATTGACCAAGCTGATTGACCTGGTCTACAAGCATGATCAGCCTCACTATCTTGACCATACTGGTTTACCAGTGTGACCAAGCTGAATCACCTGCAAGACCAATTGGGCCATCCTGCATGACCAGCAAAACCAAGCTTCATCTAGCATATCAGCATCGGGTATTTTTTCGTCTGGATGACCAGTTTATCAACCACCACCATGACCATGTTAAACCATCCAAAACCAGGTACCAGCAAAAAGCTGGTCTCGAGCTGGATTTTTCAGCAGGGGAACTGGAAAGGACAAAAACCAGTTAAAGAGAGCCTGTTACCTGGAACTGGTGATGCTCAGCTGCCAGTTCTTCATCTAATTGTGAAGGTGGATTTCAGTCTGGATAGGACAAATGCTTCAGCCTTAGGGTACAGTTATGGTTGGGCGGTATCCACTTTTTTATATCGTCATACTGTCTCAAAGTATTACCGCGGTTTACGGCATTACTGGGTTCTGGGGTCTATAAGTTGCTCAAGTAGTGCAAATGGTTCTGCATTTAGCTAGTGCTACGTGGCCTCCGTACCTCCTTGACCTGCCTCGTTTTAAAACAGAACTGTTTGCCCACAGGGTGAAAAACTAAGTGGAAAAGCACCTAAATCGTCAGTCTGAAAACAACTGTAATGGTAAACTGCTCTGAATCAGGAGAGCTCATTAGCTCAGTTAGCAGGTCAACAGTCTCACTGTCTCCACAGAGCAAATTCGAGTCTGTCTGACAGAAAGCCTCTTATAAACGTCTAGACGAGAATGACTCAGATGGAGCGACGGCTGTTAAAAGGACAGAGAGCTGAAATGAAAGGTTTGTCTTCATGGTTTTGGATCTGTAGCTCACTCACTAAGCTAGCCTTTGCTGAGCTAGCTCAGCTGCAGCTCCACCGAGGCTCAGACAGCTCAGCCCAGCTGCTGTTGACTAGCTGCTGAGCTCCGGACACAAGTGCTGAGAATAGAAACTCCTGTCTGAGAGAGAAGACGAGCGGCTGGTGTTGGGAGGAACAGGAGGGTAGACTGAGAGTCAGGTTCTGCTGTGTTTGGACTTAGCTAGAACTACCTATCTGTGTTTAGGTAAGTTAGCAGCACACTAAACACCACAGCACAGTCCGTGCTCCAGCTACCTGAGGCTCAAATCACACAGGTTTAGAGGATAGAGCAGCACACCTGAGAGCGCGGAGTCGAGGGGATGATCTCAGGAGAGTTTTCTGGCACACTTCATATCCAGGTTTGCTTGATTCTCCCTTTTAAACAAACTCCGCACTTCGTTAACTCACCACTACGATGGGCTTATTTATTTCCCCCCTGTTTTCAGAGCATCACCAATCTGTCAGCTCCTACAGCGCCACCATCCTGTGGCTCCTTTAAATGCACGCAGGGGAATAAGCTTATTTGGTCGTGTCCTTATTTTCAAATACCATCCTCAGTTTGAGATACCATCTTGATTGCCAGATTATCACTAGTGATGCAACTTGACTACTGACAAGGCCTTAGTAATAATATTAGATTAATAAATTAGTCAAATTAGTCTTTCATATAATTTATGACGCACCCAACGGTTCAGCATCATACTGCTCCTGAATAAGTGTATGAGTCTGCCTAGCTCTCTCCTCATAATAACAACTGTATTAATGGCCAGTGGTGTTATATGAAAAGGCATTATCATAAACAGTGCACTCAGAGGTTCACGACATGCGCACGGTGTCTTGCTGCGTGCAGAATTAGATTATACATGTACAAAGCCCATTAGTGGGAAACCCAATTAACAGGCTGCTTGTTGTTATTGGATGGCCAGCAGCGGGGGGAAGGACGGTTGTGTATTTCCTCTTTGGATCAATATGGGAAAGGCCCTCCGCTGGGAAGCGTGCAGATGCAACAGTCTGAATGGAGTACTGGACAGCATGGAGGCCGGGAAGGGGAGTAGGGGGTCACTTCTGTGTAGTGGAAGCATATAGGCAGCAATTAGCAAAGTGCATTCTTAATTAGTTGTTTAGTAATCTCTAATAGGCTTCTACTGGGATTTCTGACCCTTTGAGTGGGCATCTCACTGTGTGGATCTACTTGGTACGTTTTAAACGAGGTATTTGTAATGATCCATAATGAATTTTCTGCCAATATCCTTTATTAATAAAACAAATGGAAGTGATGGGAAAGTCAGCTGGAAGTAGGGCTGCAACTATCGAATATGTTTGGAATCGAGTATTCTGTCGGATTTTAATTAATCAGATAAATCATACTTTTGTGTTATTAAACAGCTAAATCAATAGTGTGTTATGTATTATATTATATAATATTATATTATATCATATGATCTAGTACACTTTTACTAGATCAAAGCTTAAAACCTTTGGCTTAGTGGCTCCAGAACTAAACCCATTTAATCAACCTTTCTGTGAAACTTTTATGATGATGTACATTGAAAAAAACTATGAAATGCAACTTCACAAACATTGGTTAGCCTATTTGTTTTTTTTTCTTCATAAAAAAGGAGAAAGGGGTGTACCCCCTGCAGTAGCCCATCTGAGAATAAAGAATAAATAACAAAAAGTATAAAAGTACTTCATTTCCCAAACCTCTCCAAAAGTAAATCTATATGCTAATGAATGTAGTCAGAAATGATTTTGTCCACCTGTTGCATTTATTATTACTACCTTATGTACGGGAAAGGCGTGTTTTGAGATGTAACCTGCCCTTTTCCAAGTTGGGTGAAAGCGCTGACATTGCTTGCTCCTTTAGTCCAGCTCATTTTAATCCTTTGGTTGGCAGCAACAAAAAAACGCCTGGATTTCTCGCTCATCCGTCTTGTGTCTCTGCTATGTGCACACCACAGACCACCCGGGTGCTTTACATCTGAGGTCTGCCTTTTGCGTTCCATCAACATTACAATATCAGTTAACACTTAGAAAATTGATTTTTGACATTTGTGAATGGTTGTAGAATCATTCACATCTGAATGGAGATGCATCTAAGAGTCAAATTTACCCCCACCCCTAACTGCATGGCTAAAAACTACATCCTATGTACTTTTGTGTCTATTTTTATAGAATACAGCATATAATGTACTCCTAAAAAGGGTTCTTTGAATTCTGTATAGAACCATATCAACCCTGGAAAACAATTTGAACAGGGTTTCATAAATAACGAGACACATGTTTTTCATTAAATGAAGTACTATAGAGAACCCTTTTCTTAGAGTGACTGTGTGAGATTATTTTAAGGGTCCATATAATGGAAAATCAGCTTTCTTGTTTTTTGTTTTTATTGAAAAACGTTATTTTTGACATAATTTCATTTTGACATAATTGTTACAGTTTCAAAATGCAGTATCCATGCAGTCTATATATGGCAACTATGCTGCATATCAGCCCATTTTAACTTCAGCCCATTTTAACTCCATTGGTCTCTACTTACTAATAGATGACTCTATTTACACTGGAGCGTCCTAGAGGTCTGCTTTCTCAGCCAAGACCAGATGCCCAGTTCAAACGGCAAGGCAGTTAATGCAGGCCACTGGAAGTCGTTGCACACATCCTACTCCCTCTTTTATACACTGCATGTAATCATCGTATACTCGTCACTGTTTTGTATACTTATCACTTTTACCATGACATAAGGGCCCACACCACTCCAATATAGAGCAGACAGGATATTAGTAATGCTGCATGCTGTAGTAATATTGTGCTGGAGAGGAGCCATGGGTGAGTCCAGTGTAATATCCGCTTTCCCTCTCAGCGGCTCCCCCATCTGGCAGGAATGTGGAGTATTAAAAAAAAAAGCAGGGGCAGGGGACATTGAGGACACTGTTAACCCCTACCAGCTTTCTCCTGCTATAGAGAAGGAACACTGCCAGCCTCTGAATTAGGTTGTTGTATTAATTCTAAAAAACTCTCTTACATCTGCAAACACAGTTACTGAATTTGTCCTAAAATGAATTTCTGAATAATGTGGCTGGATTTGAAAGGGTTAAATGAATTCTGCTGACTTTAGTAGCCATGTCTGATTTTGTATGCTTGGGTCAAAATTCGTTATGGCTGTTGTGTATTCATATACTGGATATGTATTTGGATTTGTATGCCGGTTAAGTACATTTTTCAATACAGTAAAAATAAGGAGCCTGAAAATTGGCCTGATGTGAATACTGTCACTGTCCAGTGTTCAATCTCCAGAATGGTGATGTCACAGGAGAAGGCAAAAGTATTCGTAACTTTGAATGGAAGTCAGTGTAAAATAAGAGTTTATCTCAAGTAATTTAGAGCATTTGTATTGGTCCATTCATGCAGAATTATTTACACAGTGTACAGAGCAGCTACCGGGTTCAAATGATGGAGACGCATGTTTTTCATTGGGCAGCAGCAACATGCTGATGTTTCAGTTTTTTAGTTTGTTAGAGCTTTTAGCATTATAAAAGTACACTATTCTATAATAATGCACAAGCAGTGAGCTAATATATACATCCCAAGTGATTCAAGCTCTCACATAACCAAGGCATCAGGCCTCAAGGCCACAGTCATTGTTAGGAAAGACCAGGTGATGTCAATTTCAAAGCTTTATGAAAAAACTCAATCAGCTCATGGCAACACATAGCCAATGCCAGCAAAGCAAGAGAAGACAATAGGAAGACAGAAGATGTTGTCTTCTGTCCCCCATTTGACTGCAGATGATCTTTTAAGGTTAATTTAGCAGACCCTGGAGTTGGTAGTGCACTATTCTACTGTGCAGCGACACTTGCGCAAATACGATTTTCATAGAAAAGTCATCAGAAGAAAACCTTTCCTGCGTACTGCGACCACACAATTCATCCTCAAAAGGTTTCAAATGAACATTAAACAAGCCTGATGCATTTTGGAAATGTTGGAAAGGTTCTGTGGACTGGTTAACTTGGTCATAATGTATGTTTGGAGAAAAAAAAAAGAATATTTATAGATAGAAATAGAATTTCAGGAAAAGAACACCTTGCCAACTGTTAAGCTTGGAGGTGGGTTGATCATGTTTGTGTTGCAGCCGGTGGCACAGAGAACACTTCACAGCAAATTCTGTAAGCAAGCATCTCACCCTCTGTAAAAAGCCAAAGGTTAAAAGAGGATAGATTTTACAGCAGGATAATGATCCTAAACACACCTCAAAATCCACAATGGACTACCTCAAAAAAGTACAAACTAAAGATCTGCTGTCTTGCTCATATTACAGAAATGTGAAAAAATCAGGTATCCTCTGACCGGGGTGCCCTAACATTGGCATGCCACTGTAAGTGCATTCTGTAGCTTTAGCCACTGCCTTTGGGGCAGATTTGACAAATTTGATCAAACTGTTCCTTTAATCCTGCTGCCAATGGATCAGTAGTGTTGTTGTGCGGGTGGTCTGGCTTGCCACATATAGTGGTCACCTGTGAAGCCTATTGTCTAATCAACTGTAATGTTGTTCTCACCCCAGCAGTCATATTGCCATGAGGATTGCTGTGTTTATATAAGCTGTTGAAGGTAGTTGTGTTGTGTTGCAGCTGTGTTGGAGTGGATGAGGATGATGCACCCGACATTGACATCTATCACTGTCCCAACTGTGAGAAAACACACGGCAAATCCACCTGTGAGTACCTTCACTGCTTCCGTTAAACAGAGAGTTTGTTGCATAAGACTTCCATAGCTATGCTTTCATCCTAGACATTACAGTAAAATGACAGCTTTAGAGAATGCACAGCATTTTGCCCTGATAGACCTAATATTATGTTTATTAAACTCATATTATATTTACAAGCCCATCGTTTTGTTCTAGTGAATAATTTAGCTTTCAAGCTTTTATGTATATATTCAACTATGGAGCTTCCATCTTGCTCTTTTTCTCTGTGAAAAACTATAGCTGATGGGCCGTGCCCGACTGACTGACTGAGCTAAGCCACTTGTCTTTGCCTTTGGCATTTTCATTTGCAGTGAAAAAGAAAAAGAACTGGAATAAACATGACACGGGGCAGAGTGGGGACGTCAAACCGGTTCAGAACGGCAGCCAAGTTTTCATAAAGGAGCTCCGCAGCCGCACATTCCCCAGGTACAGCTGCAGTCACCATCATTTCTTTATATATAATGGGAAAACCACTTTTTTTTGTTTAATGTAGTTTATAAAAAAATGCAATTTTGAATACATTGTTGTGATGTCACAAAAAAACAACACATTTACATACGCTGTATGGACAGACATATTGGGACAAGCCTCTTAATCATTGAATTTCGGGGTTTCATTCATTAGCTTCATTGCCACAGGTGTATAAAATACCTAGCCAAAGCACCTAGCCATGCAGCCTGCCTTTACAAACATTAATGAAAGAATGTGTCGTTCTAAAGAGCTCACTGAATTCCAGCGTGGTGCTGTAATAGGATGCTGCCGTTGTAGCAAGTCAGTTGGTGAAATTTCTTCCCTCCTAGATATTCCACTATGAGCTGTGAGTGGTATTATTGAAGTAGAAGTGGAAGTGTTTAGGATTCACAGCAACTCATCCACATCCAAGTGTCAGACCTTGTAAAGTTACAGAGCCATTTACACTTGGTAGTCAGATGCATCTCTGGTTAGTAAAAAAGTAACCAGAAAGTAAAAATCCAATCGCTTTGTGCTTGTTACACAGCAATTATTATTGGTGCTCTGCTTGTACTGGGAGGGGTTTTGGTTGTTAAATGCGTCTTGGAGAGGCAGATGTGTCTCAGATCAGATTTGTATCTGGTTTAATTGAGTCTTGATTACACTTGCGTTTTTATGTGGCTTATCTTAGTCCAGATATAATCCCCAAAACTCAAGCTGCATGAAGTGAGCAGGGGTAAACAGGGTCTAATATTTGGTTAAATGTCCCGAGTTGCACTTTGACCAGATGATTTTGGGAGCCATTAACAAGCTTCTGGCATACTTCTGGTTAGTTATTTGACCCCTTTTCATGGTAGAATTGCTAGATTTGATTTTTTTGGCTTCCTGGCAGCTACAGAAACCAGTTACCAACACCATGCTTCACAATTGGTATAATGTTCTTTACTTTTACTCGTCTAAACATAGCTCTGGTCATTGTGAGCAAACAACTCAATCTTTGTCTCATCTGACCATAAAACTCTCCTCCAATTCTTCCAATACTTTCTGCCACTTTCCTCCCAATATTTCCAAGACATTCATGTCCATGATGAGTGTATGTAAACTTCCAGCCACAACTGTGGATCAATCTTAAAGTTACAAAATCAGCCCTGTTTCATTTTAAGGGACAGAGAAAGGTTGGGAGACGGTTATGTATATGTATATTTTACATATATGTATATGTATATATTACATATGTATATGTTACATATATTTTGTGTATATGACTGTTTTTGTTGCATAAACCCACACAAGTGTCACATGTTGACCTTCGGAGAGAAGCAGTCAGAACAGAGCTCGTTTATCCTACACCCGACCTAAAGGCACAGTCGCAGAAAAAGCCTGATTAAGGGAGAAAGAAAGAGAGGTTGGAACATTTCAGCATAAACCTTTACTTTGACCATTTATGGAACATAAATGCCCAAAAATAAATTGCCCAATTTCCCCAGCATTGGTGGCCATCATAGAAAAATGCAAAATACAAGACAAATGTAGGACATGGGTCCTTCTTAACAGAATTTTAATCATTAGGGTTGCTTGGCATAGATTGAATCACATGGTACGATTATATTGCTACAGATTACCAAAATTATTGTTTGGTGTTTATGTTTGGATGATCTGAATGTCTTAATACATGAAAACAGCCTTAGGATCTGAGATTGTTCAGAATTAGCATATACATAGAAGTAACACACAACAATGTAATATGTAATACAATAATAAAAATAATAATAAATCAATTGCATATTGCAGAGATGATTATTGCAAAAGCATCATATCATGTTGTCAGTTAACAAACAGTTCAGCCCAAATATTCCTTATAGTCACTACATTCAATTTGTCATGATCAGTAGATTTTAATCAACACTCAAGCTTTTAAATAGTCCTAGTCTTTAAGTTCCTTGGACTGTCAGTAGATGGCGCTCTCTGATCATCTTTGTAGAGACCCCAAAGACTGGCGATGCTTAACATCCCCTTGAACTCTAGGTTTGCTGTACCATTATAATCCTAAAAGGACACTACTGAAAGAGTGATTACAAGCTGTAGGGTTTCAGATCTTTTCTAAATGAATGTTCCAGGTAACTGCTGTACGTTACAGGTGTTGCAGACGGAGATTAGAATAAAAAACACTGGAGTATTCCTTTAAAGTGATTCATTATTAATTGTATAGAAAAATTATTCAGCAACTACCATGAAACCAATGTACACCTTATGTAGGGCCCAGCCCATTCCCTTCACTCATATTCTAATCACACACTGCGTTAGGTAGGCACCTCCCTTCGTCAGTGCCAGTCCAGGACACCTCCGGATGGCTCAGCAGTGAGGTCTGCCGTCCCAGACCTACTGCCCTCCAAGCTCACGAGAACAAGCTCACTGTAGCACCACACTGGCCTCCCTGAGGACCAAATCCGTACCTAGTCCCACTGGCACAGTCGATGCATGCTCAATACCACCAGTTCCATGTGGACTCATGTGGCTCAGTTAAAGACAATAAAAATGCTCTGGGGGAATCTCTGTTGTGATATCTGACCGTGGTGTTTTTCTTTGCAGCTCGGAGGATGTGGTGGTCAAGCTTAGTGGGTGTCAGCTGACCATAGACTACCTGGAGGAGAACGGTTTTAATGAACCCATACTGATCCAGAAGAAGGAGGGACTGGGGATGACCCTGCCTCCTCCCACATTCTATGTCAGCGATGTTGAAAACTACGTTGGTAAGAGCTTGGTTAAAGCCGGAGGTTGAGTGCAGACCCTTACAGTGACCAATCACGGGAAGCTCAGGCAGGCTATAATCACTCATTAAACAATAGAAGCAGAAAAGGAACCAGCATTATGCTGAAATTCATGTCATGCAGCAGTATGGGCACAACAGATTACGCTTGAGATTCCTGTATCCACTGTAAGTGTAGATTAACCCTTATTTATGAACAGAAATGGAGGGAATCTGAGGGTGATCTGTTACGCTCATTCTGCTGTAGGACGCACATGCACGTGAAGGTCAGGCGAGTCAGATTCTGGCAGGGAGGAAAGGACCATTTTAGAAAAACCCTAATGAATCATGTATGTAAGAGATGTGGGAGAGTGAAGAACCTGTAAATTGGTAAATAACTATAAAGTGGAGGTTCTTTAAAGCTTTAAAAAGTTCATTTACAAGCAGGGTTCATAAGTGGCTCTTCTGTGGTATTGCTTAAAGAACCATTTGCAGCAGCTTGAACAAAACAGTAAAAACCCCATAGACTGACAGGCCAGCAGAAAATGCTATTTAAATGAAACATTAATAAATTGTTATTATGATGCGACACTTTATACACCAGTACAGAGCTGCATCACCTATTCACCTTATTCTGCCATGCACGATTTCAAGAGCTTGTTTCTTGAATTTTTGATCATTTCATATCCGATGGTTTACGGTCGCCTGGTGTTCAAAGTGAGTTTAGTATAATCATAAAGTTGCCCGCTATTTTAAGCTCTTCATTTAGCACTACACAAAAGGTTCAGAGTGCTGTGGAGCACCATATAACTAACCACCACCTTCCAAACAAGAGGACCTGCATCTGTGGCTGAACGACTTTTTTAAAATATCCACCAGATGCGTCGGGTGCTCGTGAGGCTGTCAGGTAAGACGTCAGCCTAAGAGCTAACCTAGGAGCCCCAGAAGTACCCGAAGCGTCTGTCTCGCCGGGGCTTACATTGTAAGAGCAGACGCTTGTCTGGATGTTTGAAATATAGCTCCTTCAGCCACAGAAGCAGGTCTTCTTCTTTGGAAGGCGGCGGTTCCACAGAACTCCGACCTCTTTGTGTTGTTCAAGCGAAATTCTCCTTTTCTTCCAATTACCGTTACGCCCTCTAACTGAGCGCATTACACCACTCACAGTATGTTTATCATCACCGTGGTTGTAATGTACACCCCCATTGTTTCATAGAAAATAAGGGAAATACAGCGCCTATAGTAGCACTAGAACGGGGTGCTGCAGAGGCTGAACAGACCACCAGTAATGACCATTTTGACAGTTTGGAAAAAATTTGTAAAACTTCAGCAAGGCTGATGACTTTTTTTTTTTATAACTAAGCGCTAATCACAAACTCACTACTACTGTCCACTACAGCTGTGAAAGTGAAGCTAATAAGGGCCTTATTAAGAACTATAACTGAAAAATTATTCTCACTTCGGGGTTTCTGGTGAATGGACGACACCAGTGTCTCCGTCTCTTGAGTGTGGAAAACTCTGGATAGAAAAAAAACACCATTTAGCAGAAACGTAGCCCACAACCTCCTAACTGTTTATGGTACCCACGTCACATCTCGCAAGATTTTATTCAGTGTGTTTTACATACTCCCTTTAAACTAAGGATTTGCAGACTGTACAGTTTTGCATTTGGGCTTATTTTCCAAGCTTGGATATGCAAAGAGAACAGGTTTACTGTACTGTACAAGTATAATGACAATACAAATGTATAAAAAATAAAATTTTAGTGATGTAGTATTGCATAAATTAGGCATGCACCGATACCACTTTTTCCTTTCCATTACTGATACCATGTTTTTTAAGTATCAGCCGATACTGAGTACCAATATCGATACTACCTCTTACTCTGACTTAAATACTGGCTAGTCGGCTGTAAATCCTGATGTTTGTAGTGTTCCACTTTTTATAGGCTGTACTTTTTGTATCGTATCCCAAATAAGATTTAATAAACTTGAAAGAACAGCATTTACTGGTTGAGGAACTGCACATTTGAAAGGTTTCAGAGCTCTGAAAAAAGAAAATTGGCACAATGCAGAAACACATGAAAGTAGGGAAGCATAGTCTTGCTAAGCTCGACCAAACAGCTTTTTAACTGGTGTTTAAAATTCATATTTCAGATCAGTAAAAATAAGATAAAATAAGATAATATAAGGTAATCCTTTATTAGTCCCACAGAGGGGAAATTCTCAGTGTCACAGCAGAAAGGGATAGCAAGACACTCAGTTACAAAAACGTAGATAAATAAATGACACTATATACACAATATAAATAAGAATTAAAAAAGCAATAACAATATTATGTACAGGTTATTGCAAATGACTCTTAATTGCACATGTGTGTGAGGGGTATTGCAAATAGTATTTTTACACTGACATAGTGTTTTTACAATTTTTAGTTAAGAAACAAAAAGTGCTTATGCAGCAATTTTACATTCAGGTGCACGTCTGAGTAGAAAAGTAAACAAACAAGCTGCTGAAACTCACCACGTGGAAACCAAACATGCTGTAAATGTAAAAGTTCTATTAAATGTATGTTTAATGGTAATAACTAGTTGTGACTGGCTTTCACTGGTTGTTTAAATGTTAGATTATTTAAAGTATACAAACAAAAATGCTTATGTAAAAAAATTTAAATGGGGGTGTAGGGCATCAGTAAGCTTTGTGGTGTCGGGCTCTCTATTGCTCATACTAATATCACTACGATACGGTACCGGTATGAGAAAAACACTAATATAAATCTTGTTAATAATACTGTGTTTATTAACTTTACAACCACACAATAATTTATAATAGCTCTTAATATAATATAATATAATAGAAATGTGTTTACAGCTGTGCGTAATAAGATGAGTTGTAAGTAGAAACAACAAGAAACTGCCCCTGTGGTATCTGTTTGTAGGATGTAATTTGAGCATATTTTGCACTGTCAAAAAATAGGTCTGCTCTCATGGTTTTCACCAGAGGGCGCCTACGCATGCCAAAAGTTCACACAAGCGGCTTATCATTATTATGAGTCATTGTTAATAATCGCAATGAGTAATCAGGCGTGAGTAATCATCTGTTACTAAGTTCTTCACTTTTCCATGTTACTAGATCTGAAGATGAAGATTTTTGCCTTTTTCCAGGGCCTGATGTTCCGGTGGATGTTATCGACGTCACCAAACAGACTGACAGCAAAATGAAGCTGAAGGAATTTGTGGATTATTATTACAGCACAAACAGAAAGAAAGTATTAAACGTCATCAATCTGGAGTTTTCCGACACAAGGTGAGCAAGCCGGGTTCTGTGTTTTTCTATTATGCATTAGAGGGTCTCTGCCATATTGGGAAAAAGTTTAAATATATATATAATTCTAAAGAATATTAATAACAACTTGAGACGTGACAATTTTGTTAAAACAGTAAATAAAATATTCAAAAGGTGTAAAATGATCAAAATGATTTTAACATTGTCTGTTGCTCTTCAGAAGGCCAGTACAGAGATGAAAACAATTCTTTTTTTTCTAAAATATTGAAAATGACATTTTTAGGGGGGGGGAACTGATGGAAATAGGTGGCAGACAGTATATTAGACTGCTTGACGTTAATATTTTGTGTGTAATTGTCCAGAATGGCCAGTATTGTGGAGAGTCCGCAGATCGTGAGGAGATTGTCCTGGGTGGAGAATTACTGGCCGGACGATGCTCTGCTGGGAAAGCCAAAAGTAACCAAATACTGTCTGATCTGCGTGAAGGACAGCTACACCGACTTCCACATCGAGTGTGGCGGCGCCTCTGTGTGGTACCATGTCCTGAAGGTGATTTGTGTGTGTTTGTCTTAGTGCTTAAAACTGTAATAGTTGTGTAATAGTTTAGGATCTTTACATAATGTTAAACCTTTAAATTATACTGAAGAAATAAGTTGACCAAACATGCTAACATAGCTAGCAACAGCTGGAAGGCAGTAACCACCATTTAGAATGACCTGATGTATATAACGTTAACTGCAGTTCAGTTGTATTCAGCAGTGTTTTTTTACTTTGCTTTTTTTTGTTCTCTACACTCTTATTGCGATTCTTAGAAGGGCCACTAAAATAAAGACGTTATTATCAAAGGCAGTGTGTAAACATCCCGATAAATACAGTCTTGACATGACTGTATCTTATTTACATATCTCTACCTGTTCAGTCTACCACAGTGGTATTCACTGCAGTACTGTGTTTCAGTTCTAAATGCCTTTTGAAGGAGGCAGCCAATCAGAACACAGCTCATAAATTGCATGACTGCACTGCACAGAACCAGCCTGTTTAACTGTTTAACTAAGGGGTTGGAAAATAATTGTTTCAAAATAAATTAATAACATTTTATTAAAATAAAACACTATATATACATTATTACATGGTTTAATGTATAATATGTAAAATGTTTACATTACTTTTTACATAAAGACATAGCTTGTGGATATAAAGATATATATAAAGATATAGCTTGTGGATATAAAGATATATATAAAGACATAGCTTGTGGATATAAAGATATATATAAAGACATAGCTTGTGGATATAAAGATATATATATAAAGACATAGCTTGTGGATATAAAGATATATATATAAAGACATAGCTTGTGGATATAAAGATATATATATATATATATATAAAGACATAGCTTGTGGATATAAAGATAAATATATGAAGACATAGCTTGTGGATATAAAGATATATATATATATATATATATAAAGACATAGCTTGTGGATATAAAGATATATATATAAAGACATAGCTTGTGGATATAAAGATATATATATATAAAGATATAGCTTGTGGATATAAAGATATATATAAAGACATAGCTTGTGGATATAAAGATATATATAAAGACATAGCTTGTGGATATAAAGATATATATATAAAGATATAGCTTGTGGATATAAAAATCTATATATAGATATAGCTTGTGGATATAAAGATATATATATAAAGACATAGATTGTGGATATAAAGATATATATATATAAAGACAGATTGTGGATATAAAGATATATATATAAAGACAGCTTGTGGATATAAAGATATAGCTTGTGTATATAAAGATATATATAGAGATATAGCTTGTGTATATAAAGATATATATAGAGATATAGCTTGTGTATATAAAGATATATATATAAAGACAGCTTGTGGATATAAAGATATAGCTTGTGTATATAAAGATATATATAGAGATATAGCTTGTGTATATAAAGATATATATAGAGATATAGCTTGTGTATATAAAGATATATATAAAGGCATAGCTTGTGGATATAAAGATATATCTAAAGACATAGCTTGTGTATATAAAGATATATATATAAAGATATAGCTTGTGGATATAAAGACATAGCTCTTTGATAGAAGCTGTCTCTGAACTGTCTGGTTCTGGAGTCCTTAATAATCCTCCTGGACTAAACAGCAGCTGATGTTTAAATCCAGAAGGTTTGGAAGCTGAACCCTGACGATGTGCTGGGCTGTGCGCACCACCCTCAAAAGCAGTGCAGTTCCTGTACCAGGTCGTGATACAGCTCGTCAGAATGCTCTCCACAGTGCAGGTGTAGCACGTCCTGAGGAAGCGGCCAGAGGGATTAATACCAAACCTCCTGAGCCGTCTGAGGTAGAAGAGGAGCTTGGGGGAATGATGGTGTTGAATGCTCAACTGTAGTCCGCAAACAGCATTCTCACATACGTGTTCTTCTTGTCCAGGTGGGAGAGGGCAGTCTTCACAGAGTCGGGGCAGTAGCATCGTCAGTGGATGTGTTCCGCCTCTATGCAAATTGCAGCGCAGATCCAGGGCAGGGCAGGTAGTGAGGAGCAGATGAGGTCTCTAATCAGCCTCTCAAAGCACTTGCTGATGATGATGGTGGCCTGTTTGAAACACGCTGGCACATTTATGTTTATAAAGTATAGAAACTTGGACTTCATCTACCTGGATTATCGTTGCACAGAAGTACCATTTCTATGCAGTGCAGTGCTAACTGGTGAGGTATAAGCTTCCTTCACTTGTTAGCCACATTAGCCTCTTATTTCCAGTGAAAAACGAAGGAAACTATCCTTTGAAAGGAGTGCATAATGTTGTTTTTATGCTTAACCACATTTACATGTGAAGCGAAGCAGACAGTGCTTGACTCTGTTATGTCTCCATGTTAAGGAGTCCTTACCACAGCTTACACTGTAGCTCACATTTAGCCCCGCTGACCACCGCTTGTTTTGCAATGAGGTTTAAAATGTTTTAGCTTTCTCTGAGAGAAAAAGAAAATCAGTAAGCTGTTTTTTTTTTAGTCTGAAAACTCTTGGTCGTGACTCATTTAGTGATTCACTGATTCCTTTGTGAGATTATTTTTATATGAAAGTGAAGGAAAGGCCCGTCACTCATTCCTTCCACGGCTCTAATGCTGTAATGTGTAGCTGAACGGGCCACCAGAAACTTTCCGCTTTCTTTTCACACCTACAGCAACAACAAGCAACATTCAATTCCACGGGCCAACAGGGTGAAAGTAAGGAAATCATTATGCAAAAAAATAATAAAATAAAATAAATGCTCTGAATGAAAAAGAAAAGTGTTAAATATAGTTTTTTTGACACCTAGAACACACAAGTGTGTAAGACGCCTTGTGTAGCCTTCAGTTGCGGTGGAGGTAACTCCCAAACTGAAGCAAAACATGGAAAGGAAACACCAACACCAACAAGTATTTTAATAGAGCGCCGGGACGCCACCGGCTGCCAAAAGAGCGTCAGTGGGCTTTGGCAGAGACTCCGTGGACTTCTGCTGGAGGGATGAAATACTAATTTCCGCCACTCACTGTTTTGCTTATGGTGGAAAGGAATGGCTGCTCTGAGTGGCCACTCCAAAATCTCCCATAACAGGTCGTTTGGGTTGAGGTCTGGTGACCAAGACCACCATTAAGTTTTCCATCACTGTCCCAAAAAAAAAAGTTCCCTTTTCTTAGAGTCAGTAAACTCTCCACTTATAAAGCACTGTAGCGAGAGCATTATAAATTTTCATACATAGCATATCTCTCATGTACCCCCCTCCCCCTCCCTGAACTGCAAATGTAGTCAATCAGCCAAATGTAGCCAAATTTTCTTAATCTAACATTTATAATAATAGTACCGGACAGCTAATGCTAATGCTAGCACGACCAGAACCAGTTCTGAGTATCGAGGCAATATGCCAGCTGCAGCTGATGGACTTACCCCAGACAAACTTCATGTGCTGCATGCCACATGAAAAGGCTAAGCTAAGGCTGGACAATATAATATAGTACTCAAATCTAAACCAAATTCAAAACCAGTCAACAGACCCAGACCACAGGGGAGTACGAAGTTAGGTTCAAAACCAAAAACATGGAGGCAACTGGTGTGTGTTAGTGTGAGGGCAATAAGCCAACCATGGCAAATAGATGGATGCAACCTCTGTCTTGTAAATTTTGGACAAGAAACACTCTGGAGACATCTACACAAATTCTCCCTTTTCTCTCATGTGTCGATAAGATGAAGCTCATCTTACAGACATTCAACTAATTAAGCTAAAACTGCTGAAAAATCCAGCTTAAGACCAGCTTTTGTTGGTATCAGGTTTCAGATGGTCTAAGCTGGTCTTTGATGGTCAAGGTCAACACAGTGTATATTAAATTGGATTCTGAACATGCTGGCCCTACACGGTGGTCACACTGGTTGACCAGCTTGATCGTACTGGTCTTGCTGGCCAACCAGCGTGGTCATGCTTGGTAATCCTGTTTGTCTAGTTTGTTCTGTTTGTCAGGTTGTTCATTCTGGTAGACCAGCTTAATTCTCAAACTCCCAATAAAAACATATCCTATGCTGGTCAAGAGCTAAGCTGGCCATGCCTTTTTTTTTTTTAGCAGGATGATGTTAATGTTATTGTAGATCCTGCAGCAAGTAACAAAATTGAACCTTAGGTGTTTAGCGCTACCTACTGCTAATTGGACAAAGAAGCACAAACCATAAGTGTTGTATAAAATTACTGATGGTTAGTGTGGCGAAATAGATAACACCACTACCTGCCAATGAGCTACCACACCATGTGGGAGACTGGGGTTTGATTACAGGTCTGGGTAACTATGCAGCGCTACACCAATAAGAGTCCTTGGGCAAGACTCCTAACATTACATTGGCCCGCCTCTGTAATATGAGCAACCTTGTAAGTCGCTCTGGATAAGAGCCCCTCGTCCCAAATCTAACTTCCTATAATTCCATCTCTACCTTGTTCATGTGACTATGACACCTCTTCGCCACCCTCCCCCACCCCGTCTCCTCTCTTTTAACCCAGTCAACTATTCTTCCTGGCCCCACTTATCAAAGGGGGGCTGATTCCTGTCGCAGTAGAGACATTGTCTTTGGTGCTAATGCTAGTAAGACCAGAACTAGCGGTGTTAATATCAGATCACCACAACAGCATAATAACAACTTGAAGTGAACAAGGATTTAGACATGAAGTTCTGCACAGTTCTGTTTAGAGGCTACAAGCTTCCAGCAGTTGGTGTTGGAGAGTGCATAACAACACTACCCACCCTGTGCCAGGTTAGGGTTCAATTTCCTGGCTGGTTAAGCACGCCGCGCTATAGAAGTACTTGGGCAAGACTCCTCTCATGAGAAGATGATGCTGTAAGTTAATGAGTAGAGAACCAAACAGTAGAGCTTTGGGTTGACCTTCTCCAGGGTACTGAAGGTCTGTCGATATAAACTTTGCCACAGTCTAGGTAATAACCTGTATGTACATTCAGTAGTATGGTGATGGTAAGAATATGCTTGTGTTTCTTTAGGGGGAGAAGATTTTTTTCCTAATCAAACCCACCTCAGCCAACCTGTCTCTGTATGAGCGCTGGAGATCCTCCTCTAATCACTCCGAGATGTTCTTCGCCGACCAGGTGGACAAATGCTACAAGTGCACGCTGAAGCAGGGCCAAACACTCTTCGTCCCATCAGGTAAGCAGCCCAGTCTGTCGTTTTCATTGTCAGAAGCACTGGGGTTTCCTCCAAGGATGCAAGATGATTCATCCGGTTGTCTTCAATTACACTATGTGGACTAAATTATTGGAACACCTAGGGAGTTGATCCTGCTTTTGTTGGAGAATCTGTCTCTACTGTCCAAGGGAGTCTGGAGCATTGCTGTGAGGATTTGATTGCATTCAGTGACCAGAGTGTTAGTGAGGTCAGGATGTTGGATGATCACCACCCCACCTTATCCCCAGCTCCTCAGCTCATCCCAGAATCAGTATCAGATCAGCACCAACCATCATTCCAGAGAACACAGTTCCACTGCTCCACAGCTCAATGCTGGGGGGTTATACCCCCTGCTGGGGGGGTTATACCCCATGATGCCAATAGGCTCATGTTTATATGCTTATAGTACCTAGTACCTTTATAGGGACTAGACAAGCTGTGTGTGTGCATTTACACATCTGTGTCAGCAGTAGGTGCAACTGATGAAGCTGACTGCATTCATTGGAAGGGGTGTCCACAAACATTTGGACATATAGTGTACATCTATTTTTGGGGCATGTTGAAATTTTATGCCGTGGTCACCCTCTGCAGCTGTGCTTTTCTCACCCCAGCACTCTTAGCCCTACTGTACTGGGTTTGGACAACTCTTAGTCAGGTTAGCCAAGGCTATATGGGTGCTATATTGGCTCTTTAACTAACAAGCCATCTGCAAATAATTCTTAAAATTTGACAAAATGGAATTGGTCGTCTGTCGCTGTTGTTCTGATGTGACTGAAAAAAAAGGTGGTTAGCAAATAAAGCTAAGTACTTAGATGTTCATGTTCTCTGTTATTTGCAGGTTGGATTAATGCAGTGCTGACGCCTGTGGACTGCCTAGCTTTCTCTGGCCACTTTGTCCACAACATGAGCGTGGAGATGCAGATGAGGTTAGTCTGCTTTGAGTGGTCTGCTTGCTTCTTCTCAGTACAGTATATGAAATGTAAGGAATGTAGCATTGTTCAGCAGTAGGGGTTTAAACATCTGAAACATCTAAAAGTGGCGATTCAACTGCAATTGATTCAGATAATATTCAAGAAGGCAGGAGCTCATATATAACACTCTCAAATATTAAAAATAACAGTGTTGTCAAACGGAAAAATGGAAAATATTGCAACCTTGTTTTGTGACAAGCATGTTATCTTGTGACGATTGTGTTAGCCTAAGGCTAACATATTTACATCCATAGCATATGGCTGACACTCTTATCCAGCACAATTTTTTAATTATGTTACACATGTAGAAAGTAGTGTCAGGAGTCTTGCTCAATAACTCCTTATAGGTGTAGTGTGGTTTCATGATCTGCCATTGTAAGGGCAGTGTTGTAATCCACTACACTACACCAGTATATTAGCTGGAGGTTAGATCATTATGACATTAAGACACTATAAAATCTCTATAAAATCGAAAATGGACATATATGTATATTAAGCATTTTGGATTTTTGCTGTTTTGAAAGGTGTATCTAACCGAGACACCACTGTATCATATTGAATTCTACTGTATTGTAAAATCTGATCATCCATATAAAGAAATTTCACTGCTGATCTCCATTTTTAGTTTTCTCCACCGTTTGAACCCTGTAGCTGCTCTGAACACGTGTACATCATTCTGAGTGAACAGACCAATAGAAATGCTGCAAAAGGACTTGGAATAAACTCTTATTTTACTTTAGCTTCCATTTAAAGTAGAAGAACATGTTTGCCTTCTCCTGTAAAGTCACAAGAGATTCATGTTTCAGGGGACATTGACGATGTATAGATAGATGATATAGATTTTTTATTATTATTTTATTAATGTTTATAAATTATTTAAGTGTAATAAAATCTAAAATCTTGAACAAAATACTAAACTGTACTGAATGTAAGTGAAATGTTACATTTCTGAATGCACTGAGTCATTTCATAAAGAATCGGTTCGTGAATCGGAATCGTGAGGTCAGACTTTTACACTAATTTTCAACAGTATTCGCATACTGAAGATAATCCTGTGGCCAGGGTAGGGTAGGGTCTCACTGCTTGTCTACGCGACTTGCCATGCGATACAGACAAATAGCTGATTTTATCGCCGAAGCATTCAGGCTTCAAACCCCGTTCTATTCTCAGCCACGGCTACGGCGAAATAAAAAAGAGTCACTGTCAGGGGCATCTGCTCGAGCTGGCTCATGTGCTTCTCACATCTGTGTGCTGGTGGCTTTCTCTGTGAGCGTGCTGTTCATTAACCCACCTTGTGAAGGCCCATTTGCTTCTCTCCACTCAGGGCATATGAAGTGGAAAAAAGGCTGAAAGTCGCCAGCCTCACTCCATTCCCCAACTTCGAGACGGCCTGCTGGTACACAGGGAGGCACTACCTGGAGAGATTTAAAAGTGAGTATTTCCCTCAGCCACATTAACGCCAACATCTGTCTGTTAACTTTGGTATTGAAGCTGAAGTTTGACAAGAAACTTGAATTCCCCTCCTCCATGAAAAGCCCTTTTCTCTCTGCTTTACTTGATCTTGCCTGATATGGTAGCTAGGTGGAGAAGTGTGCTAGTCAGCGCTGACAATATTTAACAAGGCTAAACGAACTTGAGTTTGAGATGCTTTTTTTTCTAGTTGCTGGGACACAGCAGACCCTTCACCTCGGGTGTACACCATGCCAGTGAAAAGACAAAGAAACCAAAATATATTTGGTGTGCAAGATATAGGGTTCGGGTACCATTCAAATTTAACCCAATAACAGGTCGGTATTCGATACCCGTACCCAGCAGTACTTTTCTTCTGTACACTACACTCTCTGTAACTACAAAAAAGTCATTTCAGAGGTGAAAAAAAGTCTAAACTTCTCCATTTTAACACCAGAGTGATGTTTTTTTCAGGTGTGGCCATGCTCGATATATCACTGTTGTCATTTAATGATAGGCCAGTTGCCTTTCGTGCCATTAGTGGTGTTTGCTAGTTCTGCTGTGTTCTGCTGCTTGCTGAGCTGAGAGGTGTACTCTCAGACCAAATGTCAGTACCCTTAAAAGTCCCCACTTAAACACCCAAGCCTAGCAAGATAGCATTATTTTATTAATTTTTTTTTTTTAAACATCCAAATACATTTCAAAAATACATTTTGCTTGGTGTCTAAAGGTGTTCTCACTACTCCGGTTCGCTCAAATAAACTCAAATTAACTTGCGTCTGGGATGTAGAAAAATGTAAAAATCTTGGTAGGTGAAAATATCTTCATTCTAGTCAGCACATCTTTTAATAGAATATACCTGAAATATATTGTCCTTTTGAGACTGTTGCAAGATTATTATTGTTGTTGTAAAATTTTTACTATATTTTTATCAAGAAAAAAAGTTATTATATTCATATTTTTCCTTGTTTCAAAACAAGCTCAAATATATAAACAGTTTCTATAGACAATGTAAGCGTACAATATTCTAACAAGAATCTCAAAATTAGAAACTGTTTCTAAAATTAGAAATTCAGTTGCCAGGTGAAATGGGCTGGACAACTCTCGCAAAAACTGCGTAACTTGAGTCATATTTGTGTACATTCTGTAAAATGACTCTACCACCACTAACAGTCCACATGCTTTTTAAACTTTCAGTGATGTTCTGTAACAGAAATGCATGCAAGCATGTCCTTTAGGGGTGGCATAAATGTCGCTTCCTGACCGTAGGGCAAGCCCAGGAGCAAGAAATACTCATTTTCGCATAGTGCTGCTTTAAAACCTCAGCTGTATCGCCTCAGTACCTGATAACCTCGAACTAGTACCACAAACACTTCCATGTGAGTGTCACCGCTCTGCTGAGAATGGTCCACCACTTCAATAATGTCTGGTCAGTGGTGGTCCTGTGGTGAACCCTTTTCATTGAGTTTGTGAATGGGATAGAGGGAGACTGAGAAATTGTGCAGCAACAATTGGGCAACAGGCCAGTGGGTGGCCAGTGACGGCAGGAGCCAGTGAATGGCCATTGGGTGTATAAAAAAAAAAATACACTCAATTTCCAAGCCGTAGCTATATGTGAGTATAAGGATTCAGGCTGAAAGTCCTAGTGTCAGAGCCTCAGTCAGTGGGGTGTAATAGGCCTCCTCCCTTTGCATGTTTCTGGCAGAGGCCTGCTGAGCAGATGGGTAGAGTTGGTTCGGCAGGAATATTATTGCAGTCATTAGATCGGTGCATCGCAGAGTTCACAGATGATTAGCTTCAAAAGGCAGAATCACTTGCTCCATTACAGCCTAGTGTTTAAATTCGCCTCAGCTGGCCCTGTGCGCTCTGTTTATATTTCCACCATTTCTTTTGCTCCCCCCTACTCACATTCCCTTAATTTGGCCAGATTGCATGTAGTATGTGCACACATGCGCACACACACACACACACACACACACCAGGGAAGTTGAGGACCACACTTGTTCTCCAGACACAGTGGGGGAGGGTCCGTTTTCAGGGTCATCATATCAAGACCAGCATATGTGACTTCAGGTATAAAAAAAATGTGTGTGGGGGGGGTCTTGGCTTCGTTCCCCCCCAGAAGGTCCTGTTGGCTCCTATTCACGCTTTCAGCTTTCACTTGGTGTTCATGTTATTAATTTAAATGCAGTGCGCCGCGTATTTCCTGTAGTGGCCGTGTATCCAGTCCAGTGTAATCAGCGTTGAAGCATGCGTTAGGAAAAGCCATGCGACTGTTTCAGGCCCCGACGGACAGCAGTAATCAGTCTGATGAATGAATGGCCATTGTTATTGAGCAGTAATGGCTACGCTTGCCAGTACGCTCCATTTTTATTTCTGATGTAAAGCCCCCGCTCACCTTTCAGCAGAGTGTCATGCTCTGAGTGTTTCTGACAGGGGGGCCACAGTGCCGGGCACCGCCGCTAAGGCTTTAAGGAGAAGCCACTAGGAATAGTCCAGGATCATTTAGCAGAGGCAAAGAAATCGGCCGTATTTCATGTTGTTTAATGAGAATTTCGAGTGTGCTTGAGGAAACACTGGCCAGTGGGATTGTGCTCGGGACTTAAGCGCTGTGTAGACTTACTGGCCACTTTATTAAAAGATGCTCCCTTCTGGCTTCTCCTGGTTGATGTACAGTTAAAGAGTGTAGCTCATCTGTTGAACATTGTCTGCGGTCAGTTTCAGACCACAGGGCCGCTCTTGCTTGAACATTTTTAGGCAGTGACATTTTTGTATAAAGTATAAGCCCCAGTAATACTGCCGCCTGCCATGTTGGTGCCCATGCTGGGCTGAGAATGGAATGGTCCACTATCTAAATAATACCTGGTCGGTGGTGGTCCTATGGTGATCCCTTTGCAGCGCTGAATGGGTTAGAAGGAGGGGGGGTGATAAATTGTGCAGAAACAGATGGGCTACAGCCAGTAACTGTAACCCGGCGAAGTGCTACCATATGCTAGGTGTTTCAGATAAAGTGGCCAAATGAATGGAAATTGAAAACCAATTAGCAGAACGATTAATCAAGCCTTTTGAAGTCAGGGCATGGAATATTGTAATATGAAGTAGTTGTGTGTGGCAAATGTCTGGTTTTTGGTCTTTGATGATCACGAGTTTGTATATTATCATATTAACATTTTTGAGCATTATTTACCGAGCTAAATCCATAGCCTTTTTCATAGACTCTGTGCTGGCATGTTCTTCTGTAGTAACTTGCTAGTCAAGCGAAGTTTATTTATTAATATAGCACCCATTAAAAATGCCTGGGTCGGATTAGCACATTCCTACTGAAAAGTGATGTTAGAAGTCTCATCAGGGGAACATGAGAATTAATTATTCATGCCAATCTGAATATTTACTATGAATATGTAAAAACATTTTAATTAGAATTGGTGTTAAACATCGGGGTGCCTATCATTGCTGTCCTGCAAAAACCTACAAACACGGGGGGCCCCGGGTGGTCACAGCAGACTAAGGCGCCGTCACTGCGATCAGAGGATCGCTGGTTCGTATCCCGATCACGGTGCTTGCCATCGGCAGCCATCGGGGCCACCAGAGAGTACAATTGGCCTTGCTCACTCTAGGGGGGGTAGATGTCACTATCCCCCCACATCACTCTAGTGTGGCGCTGGTCGTCACTGGCATTTGCTAGCCGGTGTGTCGGAGCAGGGTATGCGCCTGGTGACGACGCATCGGCAACAGTTCCAGAAAGAGGTGTGTCTGGCTGTGCACGTGTCAGAGGGGGCGTGTGTTGGTCCCACCCTCACTAGTGTTGGTGGTGGGTGTTGCGTGTGATGGGGGGAGGGAGCAAATACATATGAGTTGGCTATTGGCGATCTAAATTGGAGAGAAAACAGGTAAGTAAATAAATAAATAATAATACAAACACCAAAATTACCTTGAATAAAATCTTTTTACACTGTCTTCTGTGAAGTTGCCATTTTGAAGACAAGGTTTTTGAGTGCCAAAGACATTGTTGTGCTCATTGTGAGATTATGTTGTTTTTCCAGTAATGCTGAAAGAAAGTGTCAGAGCCTAACTGCACATTTTTTATTCATTTTTCAGGTTTACATAAGGCAAATAAACAACCAGCCCCTTACCTGGTACACGGTGCCAAAATTATCAATGGAGCCTTCAGATCATGGACTAAAAAACAGGTAGGCGTTCAGTGCAGTCCTAGCAGTTACTGACCTGGTGTCTGTCTGAACTGCCAGTGTGTCAGGATTGGTCCGTTAATCAACTTTTCCTCTCTCTTAAGGCCCTTTTAGAGCATGAAGATGAGCTTCCTGAGAATATGAAGCCAACGCAGCTCATTAAAGACCTTGCCAAAGAGATTCGGATTGCTGAGGTGAGATTTTGCATTTAACACAGGAGCAGGGAGCATCAGAACAATGCTACTAACTGGTGAATTGTAAGAAACCGGTGACACAGATGGCTTTTATAATCTCCACAGATTCACACATGACCTTAGAGTCATCATGCCCATTGCCAATCCGTGACTAGGTGGTATAAAGGCCCCCAGTATTGGGCTATGAAACAGTGGAACTGCATTCTCTAGAGGGATTGATTGTTGGTTTGTGATCCAGCAGTGATCACCCAACTAAGAACCTGACCGCACTAATATTCTTCGCACTGAATGCAATCGAACCCACACAGCAATTTTCCAATATCTAGTGTCCAGCCTTCCTAAATGAGTAGAGGCTGTTTCAGCAGCAAAGGGGGTTAGGGCAAACCCTCTACTAATACTCTTGATTTCAGCAAATTAGGTTGATTAATCTGGTGTCCACAAACACAAGGAATGTTTAGTTGGTTTACTTGTTAGCTAAATTAGCCCAGTATGTCCAGTGCTAGAGTAAAGAAGCAGATAGGAAAACCAGGCAAAATAGATTTTCTGCCTAAAGGATGGTGTTTCTTGTCCACCAGAATGCAACTAAAGCCATAAAAAGTGAGCCTAGCAACTCTAAGCCCCCAGCAGAGGAGCCCCCCTCAGCCCCCCCAGAGCCGGAAGAGCCTGTGTCGCCCACGCTAATGTCCACTCCACCACGAGACAAATCGGCCAGAAAGAAAGCTCCAAAACCGCCCAAACCACCAAAGCCACCCAAAATGCCCAAGGCACCCAAGCCCCCGAAAGTGCCCAAAGTAAAGGAAGGTGGGAAGAAGAAAGGGAAGAAGGTGAAAGAAGGGGGATTACCTGAGAAAAAGCCCTCCAGCCTGGCAGCTCTGGAGTCCCATGCGAAGGACATCCTGTCCAAGATGGACCAGCCCAAGAAAGCAAAGGTGAGTGGATACAGCCATGGGGAATGTAATGTTAGTGTTATGAATATGCCATTCATTCAGATTTCTCCCACACACCAGTAGTCCCATGACAGTTTTGTGTTTAACCAATGCGGATTGCTTAAAGCGTAAGAGCTGCATGTGTATAAATTATATATGCTAATTTCTACGGAACAGGCGGCTAGCCAGGACTGGACAGTCCAGGACTGGAAACTGGATTTATGGTCCAGATTTGGTGACCTCTGCTCTTTGGCATCAATCAAACAACCCTTTGTAGCACCTTCATTTTCTAAGAGTGTACCTTACGGCTGCAGGTTTTGTCCGTTTTTTGGACCGGTTACGGTTAAGGATCAGAAGTGCATCAGACTTAATACAGCCAGTACCTGAGCCATTAAAATAGGGGGTGCAATGGTACACAAAAGTCACAGTTTGGTTCACATCACGTTATGGACCTCACGGTTCGGACAGGATCGGACCCTACTTTCTTTTCTTTTTTTTTGCATAATGACCTCAACTGTGCAGTATTTTGACCTTATGAGCACGGAAGCCAGGGAACTGCTGATTTCTCAAACTCTCCAATTTTACAGGCTCCAAAGACCATGATGAGCCTCATGGAGAAAGAGACGAATAAACAGAATGACGTGGAGAAGTTTGAGATCCGAGAACACAGCAAAAACAAAACAGAAGCAAAGTGGAAATACAAGGTAAGTCTGCTGAGAGAGCGCGACTGATCCTGGTGTTCCCCACAAAGCCAACATGGTGATCATCCTTTAATGTAGAACGCAGTCCAGAGCCAGCTTTTGGAAGCTCATGCAAATGATATTAAACCCCTTGACAACCTGAGAAGTTGCAGCGGAGTCGGGGGGCGGGTGGGCGGGATTTCGAGGATCGTCCAAAAGTGATTTACACGTCTCAGATCAAAGCAATCAGCAGAAATAACTCTGCGGCTCAGTCATTCTTTCTGTTCGGAGCTCATCAAAGGAAAATGGAGCAGAGAGCCCTTCACCCAGGCTCAGAGTTTACCTAATGCTCTCTTACGCTATGTCATATCCCCGGCACGCTCGCTAAGTATTTACATATGCCTCAATTTCTGCCGCAAAAATAAGCATGTTGCGTCGTTATTGTTGGACGAAGCAGGCCGGCTTTTGTAGAAAAGCCTAATTCTGGTGAACGGAAGACATTAGCGGGCTTTGGTTTCGTGGAAAAGTCAATGCCAAGCGGCCTTGTTGCGTTTGTAGTCGCTCCAAGCGGCCTGGTCCAAGCAACTCCCCAAGCGCTTGCAGATGGAGGGAGCATTTTGGCTAAAGTGTGCACCAAGGTCATCAGCCCACGCGTCTTTTGATTGCTATCGAATAAGTGATACCGTTTTCCTGATAAATTGGGTCACGATGCGTTTTTCTGAGTACATTAGCATAGTTGTCAGTACTGCCAGAACAGTAAACAACTGGTGTAGAAAAACATTTATTTACAAGCCCATATTCAGAACAATCATAGAGAGCCTGCAAACAACAACAACAACAAGTACCGGCATACGTTAGCTGCATAAACTGCTGAGTAAATAGCCATTCTGTGAACAGATTATTATTAATGAACTGTATATTACTCAGTAGACCAGAACACTCTCTCACACACACACACACACACACACACACAATAAATAAATAAAGATGCATGCAACCTTCCGGTAGTAGATTTAGGGTCCTACACTAAACCAAAGGGAGCCCAGTCATGGTACTACCACCCCACAGAGTTTAGCTCCAGCTCTAATGTACAACACCTGATCCAGGGTAATTAAGGTCTTCAGAGACATCTAAAATTACAGCCAGGTGGAACTCTCCAAGGTGGTAGATCTTCAGGATCACATTTGGGCACCTCTGTGCAAAACAGCCCTTCGTAGTACATCTAGTATCATATTTGTATAGCTTATTAAATATGCCTTTACTGGTATATTTTACCTCCCAAATCACTGAAATTCAAAATATTGTAAAACATGCAGTTTATTGTAAAAATGTCAATATTTGATTTTTATATTTATAGATCAGTAAATCTAATCTAAAAAAGGTATAGCTGAGATGTTGCAGTTCATTATTCATCATTATGTGACTGTAGTTTATGACCCCAGAAATCTGAAATAAAGACTGCTAGTAAATAAAGCTGTAAATAAGTTCTATACTTTGTTCGTTTCACTTCAATCTTTTTTCACTGCAGCAACTCTGATTTATCACAAGAAATAGAACATTTTGTTTTTGTTTGTGAAATGTACAATATTTTGCAGCACAACAGTATAATAAAAACCAACAGGCCATTAAAACCCTTCAAAAATACCATTTAAGAAGGACCAAGAGGGTAGATAATAACATCCAATCAGCCACTTATTATTACTATGCAGTTTCTGCAGTAACTATACACTGGTGCTCTCTGCAATGGGTTTAAATTAGTGTGTGTGTGTTTACTGTATATGAAGCTGTTCAGTGTTTTAGAAGTACTGATGAACCCAGAAAATTACTCTCTAATAAAATATCATTCATCATGATAATGGTCTCATCATATTGCCCAACTGTTCTGACCAAATTAAGCATTGTGCATGTCTCCTACATTTACCAGTGGATAGTTTCTTACTGTGTATTCCGTTTTCAGTGTGTGTTGTTTTTCTCTTGCAGAATAGCAAACCAGACTCGTTACTGAAAATGGAAGAGGAGCACAAATTTGAAAAGACGCCACTGGGACATAAAGACAATAAATTTTCATTTTCAATGTCAAACAAAAAATTACTGGGGTATGTATATGACTGCAAACATAAATACACAGTTAATGGATTTATAGATTCATTAAGCCCTTAAAGTCCTGGAACTGCAAACATTACACAGTCATTTTGTAATAACTGAATAATAAACTGAGGGTTTAATCTTCTGGAATTTAAAGGTCAAGATCTAAAAACCTGTTAACTGACTACAAACATATATTACAAGCCAGTGGTTATGTGATGAATCATCTGCCATTAGCTTCTATTGTAATTTTGAATGTTTTTTTTATTGTTTCATAAGTACAATTCATTTTGTTTTACAAAATATAACATTCCTCAGGAAAACAGGAGTGCTACACCGACCAAAAAAAAACAATATTTATAAATGCAAAAATAAATAGTTTGACAAGAAACTTCATTACTACTACTAGGTAAATTATTCAATACTCCAATGTGTAGTACTTTGTTATTTTTTTAAGGGCCCATATCATATTAAATAACAAATCAGTACCCACTCAATACAGCCAGTATATGGAGATTAAGTTCTAAAAATGTTATGGAAATGGGACAGAAATAGATCACAATAAATAAATAGTGCTTTTTACAACTGATGTTGTTGCAAAGCAGTTTAATGGAAATCTGTAAGGTGTCGATGTAAATTTCAATGTAGTCGGTAATGAAGGGTGGAGCATCTGGTCTGAGATTAATCTTCCGACAGTGACGGGCCAGACAAGTGGCCAGTCTTAAAAAGAAAAGGGTATTTGGAAATAGTTCTGTTTAGATTTATGGAGTACACAGAATGTGAACCTCAGTATGGCTAACGAACTCTGGCAGCTATGACTATAACCTAACAAAACGGAGAGAGCCAGAAGGTAACACAGACACGAGCACCCTAAAACAATGGCATCCATTCGCTCCACCATCCACAGACCTGGATATGGATACAGATATGGTCCTTTTAAATGTGCCAACACTAATTTGGTCCAGTTAACTTTGGGTATCCTAATTTTATTCTGATTTCGAACATGGTTCATTTGTGGTACATTTGGTATCAGAACTAAGATCAGAATTATTGTGTAGTGACAACGCTTCTGTATAAAGGCTTGACATCTAATCCACGTGTCTCTATGATGTTGTACACTGCACTTTAGTTTTTTCCTTCAGGTCGTTCAGTTTGTTGCGGTGCCATGGACTTTCCATGGCCTTGATTCTTCAGGAACAGAAGAGTGGTCAGATGTCTTTCTGGCTACAGAGTATTCTTAGGTGCTTTAGCATGTTCTTCCAAGAGAGCTAAGAAAGGCGTGTAACCTTCACATTCCCAGACTGGTGCTGAAATATGATTGAATAAACCCTAAATTGGGTGAAAATAGACATAATAAATTCAACATTTATCAGAAACCTGACATTAAGATACACATCCATGTTTGAGGCACGGAATCATCTGGCAGATGTTGACACAGACTCTTGTTTTACTTTTTTAGAATTCTCTGTGATTGTTTTGGATTGCCTGATCCATCGTGGCTGTAACGGCTGGCTCTTTTCTCAGGGCAAAGACGCTGAAGACTCAAACCAACTCCAGTGTGTTTGGCTCCTTACAAAACGTCAAAGAGGACAAACCCAAGCCAGTACGAGACGAGTACGAGTACGTTTCGGACGAGGGGGAGCTGAAAATTGACGAGTTTCCCATCAGGAGGAAAAAGACTCCAGTCAAGAGGGACTTTTCCTGTGAGTAATGCTATTCACCAGTTCCCACAGTCACACAATCTGATTGGTGGAAAAGCTTGCTACTTGTGTTGTCATATATGATACCGGCACAATTTTAACCATATCCGTATCATTCCTTCCTCCACCAGTAACATGCAGGAACTGTGCTCAAATAACAGCTCTAAGCTTTAGGACTGGCATAATTACCCGTTTTAAAGATGTATTGCAACAAGAGCCCACTGATCGTACCATGTCAAATTTTACTAATTCCAATGTCCATGTCCTTTATTTTTCTGTGACAGATAATAATAGATAATTCACTGCTAGAGTCTTCCTTGCAAAGTGCATTTTTCTACCCTCAGAAACTGAAAACAACAGAATACATGATACATTACGCTTTCCTAGTAATGCATCAGCTTGTGCTTACAAAAGAGCCCCCCCGGTATTTTCTTTGTAATTGTGCTGGATTTCGTCCAGGTACACTGTTGTGCAATTGAAGCTGAATTTCCACTCCAACTTGTGTTCACACTTAACCCCTTCCTGCTGAATTATTGTTATAAAAACTCACAAAAGAAAGGCACTATATATGGAGATATATATATATATATATATATATATATATATGGAGTCAGAATTAAAAAGGTAATTATCTGGACATGAAGTGTTTAATTGCATGGAAAACACTAATATTAAAATACATACAAATAACGTTAACATTAAATATTTAGTGTTATTTATAGTTCATCCAACACTGAGTTTGGTTAATCAGTGCCTAATGATGTTAAATCAGGTGAGCTGGTGATGAAAGTGAACACATCCAGGAGAAACCAAGCTGTGTTCTTCAAACTAGCTCACAAGATCTCAACTACTTTATTGAAAATTAGAAATTCTTGTTACTGTTTTTTTGTTTACCCTATTCATGTTTACCTGCATCTGTTCTCATTTATTCATTCAGTTTTCATCAGAATGTTTTTTATTGTTGTATTATTATTATTATTATTATTGATCATAATAAACATCTTTTAAACATATTTTGTGAATGAAAATTGAAAGTGTATATTGTTCTCTCCAGTTTTATCAAACATCAGAGAGCCCATCCAGCCAACAAAAAAGCCAAAAACACAACCTGCAGTTATTAAGGTAAGCATGAAAATCCTTCACACACACCTTGTAATTAATACATTCGGCTACTTTAAGGTGCACCTATTGCTGACAGCTTGTCTAGCACTGCCAATAGAGTAGGACACTTTTTGAGCAGATAAACATGAACCTGCTGGCACCATACCTAATACTAGTCACAAACTAGAGGGGTATAAAGCCCCCCAGCATTGAGCTGTGGAGCAGTGGAACTGTGTTCTCTGGATTCATCCTGACTTATTTCAGGATGAGTTGGGATGGTGATCATCTTCACCACACAGCACAACAATGCTCCTCTCCAGTAAACACAGTTACTCCAACAAAATCAGGATGAACTCTTCTAATATCTTTGATTTATGATGAAACAATGAATGAGCAGGTGTCCCAATACATTTGTCCAATCATAAGACCATTAAAGGCCTACAACAACGACTGATACGAGCTTGAAGATGCTAATTGATAATAAATTCTAAGGAATTGAGACTTAATCACGATCCACTATTTCCTTAAGTAATCGATTCCTTCTGGGTGCGTTAAAAAAAAAATACTCTGGCCAATGGAGATCACATGTGTCCCAGCACTGGGCCGGTGTAATTCCATTTAATGTTCTGACTTAAAGCAACACGCAGAGCCAATCAAAGAGAGAAAGCCACAGGGCCGAGCCAAGCACCACCACAGGACTGATGAAGGAAATAGTTGTGGTGAGGAGCAGCTGACAGTGAGGAAGTTAACCACAACACACACAAAGGCACACACAGTGAAGGGTCACAAGTGGTCAAAGAGTGCCTTTACCTGTTGTAAAAGAAGCCATACTTATAAACACACAGAAAATACATATTAGTCTTTGTTACACTGTTCATAACCAACACCACACTGCCACTTCAGTGTTTTCTTCTCCAGGGTGTAACCCATAACCTGTTTATGGGTGGTCCTGGTGTAACAAAGTTTTGAAGGATGAACTCTTCCAATACTTTTGAATTCAGAAGAAACAATAAATGAGCAGGTGTCCCAATACTTTTGTCCAATCATAAGACTATTAAAAGCCTATTCTGATGATGAATTAATGAATGCAGAATCCATTTTTATTGAATAGTTTACAAGTAGAGATTGGTGGCAAGCAGTGGTTCATTTATTATTGCGTTTAAACGTAGACCACTAGATAGCAGTGTTGTACTCTGTTGGTCTTTCTGTTCTGACTGCATGTAACTTTTATTTTACTTATGTATATGATGGTGTGTGGGTTTTTTGTGTCTGTGTTTACAGCCCTAATTATTGTTCTGATTATTTTTAATGTTGTATATTTACAATATAGCTTCAATTTCATGTCTTCCATTTGAGGTTTGAATCCTCAATAATTGTAAATCCTCACAGTGCACTCTCTCTTTTGGTTCAGAATGCGGACTCCTCAGATGAAGAATCACTCCACATAGACACAGAGGCCAAGACGGAGGTCAAAGGTCGCAACTCCAAGGTGTCCAAGAAGAAGGCCGGCAGCGCTGCGGGGATCCTGGACCTCCTCCAAGCCAGCAAGCAAGTGGGCGGCATCGACTACAGCAACAACAGGTATACTCATCACACAACATGCTACAGCTGCCGCTGTCCATCTGCATCAACACTCGAGAAGTAATCTTAGAAAACTCCTTGTGACCTTTGGTTTGAGATAGGTGCAGGGGTAGACTTTTAGCCTGGTGGCGATATTCATTTTCAAAAATGACTAAAAGTCCTGACAGCCTATATTGTCTTTATTATTATATACCATCTTTTCCAAAAAGGTAGTTGGATAGATGGGTACATACACTAGAATTTGAACATGCACAGAGAATTGGCTGTATGTAACCCATCCCTTTGTAGCCCCCTAGAAATGCTCCAGACACTAGGAGGTTAAGGACTTTTCCTCCAATACAGGCTAAGCCATGCAGCATTCCTGGGCAGCCAATATGCTCATAGGAAAGCGCCAGGTCCCCAGTTCTGCTGTCTATCTCCAGTATCATTGCCACTTATTTTACACACAGCATCATCATGTGTGACGCATGTTAACAGGTTAGCAGTTAAGGATAGGATAGGTTAGCAGTTAAGGAAAGAATAGGTTAGCAGTTAAGGATAGGATAGGTTAGTAGTTAGGAATAGCACAGTGGAAACCGTCATTCCACACAGGAGAACATCATTGCTGCAATATTAGGCACAGTGCCAAGCTAATCCCCGCCAGTGTAATCGAGTCGCTCGCTGCGTGTGTAATGTAGCTTAATCCGCTCTGTCATTGCAGCCCGATTCATTGTTCATTGTGGAAACTCATATCATGATAACGGTAAAATAGGATTAATCATGCAGTCGTAGTCTGCAGCATAGGTCTGTTTTGGCTCATTTAACAATCCACATTTTGTAAATTGGCCACATAGTGTGTCTGAGTTGTTGCTTGCATTGCTCTCTGTTGGCATATCTTGGGTAAAAGCTCCATGCTATGAAAATCATTCCTTTTATGCTTGTGTGTGTCCAAAATATCTGTTATTAGAGTTTGATGGCCAAGACTGAGCTTATATTGAAGTGTTTTATTTGTTTGCCAAGTGGCAGAGTGTAGAAATCCAGGTCATTCCAAATTCCCTATCCAAAAACTGTGTTTACGTTTTTCCTGTGCTCTCTAGAGCTCTCTAAGCCAAGCTATATGAAGTTCACTATATCAGACTAGGACTAGGAACCATGCATTTGTTCCTCGACTTGATCAGGAGAGTGGCAACACTACACATTTGATGCAAACCAGAGTTCGTAGGTCTACAGGGAGGAGGGTCAGGAAACGGTCAGTCATGACTGCGAAGTGCTGCGTGTGATGCTCAGAAAAAGAAAATAGAAGAGACGACTGCGCACCCATGCCTGGGTGTTACTTTTTTTTTCACTATAATATTATTACTATTTCTTTTAGGAAAATGAATTTCCCCATTCATTTGTAACCAGTTTAAAAGAGACTGATAGTGAAACTTAAAACTTGGCATTGACCTCACCAGGCGTCAGTACTGTCACATGTGTAATTTCACTTTTTCAGGAAAAAAAGACTCTAGTTCATGGATTTCCCAGCACTATTCAACAGCTGGGATAAGACGCACTGTTGATACGTATAAATATTGGCAACATTTTGTTCTTGGGAAATATCAATGTTCAGTGTTAAATGAATCTACTCCAGGATCAGGAGGTTAAATGTTTACATGGTTACATGGTTAAATTTAGTCAGTCACTCTTTTCACATGGCTGACATGTGCTCCCCTGTCAGTCTTTGTTTACATGGTTACGACATAAACAGTAATCAGAGGCTATTATGGTAATGACTATACTGTTGGGGACAGTAATACTGGATATAGTAAAACAATGCAGATGTAAGATAGATATAAACATAAATAATAATAAACATTGTGTCTTTTTACATTGTTTAAATCTTGGGGCAGTAAAGCTTCCAGCTCATTTAGTAGTGCAATAATTAACATAATACCCAGGCTATTTACTTTGGAATAAAATATTTCGAAGATGAATTCAAACCCAGGCATATAAAAGTTCCCCTAACTGAAGAATCACTCAAACACTATATAAAAGGTACATACTGTTTATCACAGCTCCATGGACATGTGCTAAAAGCAGGTGTTTCCCATACTTTTAATGAAAAAGCCCAAGCATGCAGTGTCTGCCTCTGCCTCGTGTCAGACTTCTGCTTGTCAAACTCCCCTGTTTAGTCTAAGTGAATTTTAATCTGATTGAAAAACTGCTATAATTAACAAAATGATACATAATCATGAAGATTGGAGGAGTAGAGAGAGAGAGAGAGAGAGAGAGAGAGCGCGGATACAAATTTAAACTGCAGGTTTTATCCGTAATGCTAAACACTGTCCAGATACATCAGCACTCCCGCTAGATTACTGTTTAGTTTTTGGATGTCGTGTTCTATTTTACAGTGCTATAAACACAGGACTTAGTACTTAGTTTTTTTACTTGACTGTGTGGCCAAAAGATTGTGGACATCTGTTTATCCAGTGTTCCTTTCAAAACAAGAGCTTTTTTCTTGTTTGTTTGTTTGTCTATCCTTTAACCGTCTTTCCTCATCTGGAAAGGCTTTCCACTAGATTGCATTCAGCCATAAGAGCGTTAGGATGGTCAGATACTTTAGTTGGGTGACTTGTTGTGGGTCTGACTCCTCTCAAAGGTATCGGAAGAAGATAGATTACTCCAGAGAACTTAATCCAGAGAGCTTAATGCTGGGAGCTTTGTACCCCTCTAAGCAACACTTGGCATTGGCCATGGTGACTATGTGTGCAGCTCCTCCAGAGAATCCCGTTCCGGTACTATTGGCAATGCCTTTGCATGCATGTTCATATTTAAATGTATTTAAACACCTTTTAATATCAATGAGTGCATCAATGAGTAGCTAAATTCATTCATGTGAACTTTTGGATGTAGAACATCACAATTTCAGCTTTTAGTTTTTTAGTTTTTGTTTTAGCAATAAATATGTATAATAATGTATAATAAAAAATATAATATATATTATATTAAGTATTTAGATATATTTATTCCTGTGGGAACAATGTTTAGGTGTGGGCTGTAGTTAGTTAAAGTCATGTGAAGAGAACAAGGAATAATGCTGAATTGACTGCTGAAAAAAATTGACATTACTGAAGGTAATTCCACCTCACATCTGCGACCTACCATAATAGGAGTGTATGAGAGTACTGATATATAGTATAGTGATATTGTGTAGATATACTGTATTGATTCTTAAAAACACAATATTGATTTTTAATAAACAGTCTTTTTTTTATTTACAGGCAATAATCCCCCCCCCCCCCCAAAAAAAAATGGCAGTATAGAAAATATATATATATTTAATATATTGAATCGAATCGTGTATCGTGATATTTATAATATCGCCAGGTTCGTATCAGTGCACAGCCCTTTACCATCCTGCAGATTAGATCTGTTCGAGTAAATCGGCCTTCGGAAGTAGGCCATGCGGCGTGTACCTGGCCTAGTACGACTGGAAACAACATTATGTCTTAATGTCATATCCAGCACACACTCTAAACATATACAGGGAGTCTACTAACGACTAAATTAATAGGTACCACTTTGTCAGCAGTATAGCTATGGCCACACTATTTATTTAATACTCCTCTACTATTAATTTATCAACATGCAGTCAACCCTTGGGGCCATTCCTCTTCATTCCACTGTTTGCTGCTTTGTGCCGTTTTTGATGGTCTATTTCCACTCTGCTGAAATCTGCAAATTAGCGCAAAGGTAGGAGGGGGGGCAGGAGAAAGAAAACAGGGTTCAAATATGTTAATTTCTCAAATTATTTTTTCATGCGTTTAAGCCTGACATATGACTGCAGACCGTGGGGAGGAAATGACTCCAGTCAATTATAACCACATTAAACAAGCACTTTCCTCATTGTTCCAGCTCACTGGTTAATGACTTAATAGGTGGTAATCTGGACAGGGTAAATCTCTATTTCTTCTGCCACGGTGTTCGTCTGTGCTGCACTGTGATTAACCATTTAATGCTGAGCCAAGAAGTTCTGCCTTGTAATGTGCTCTTGTCCTTTAATACAGATGTGTTATAGATTAGGATGGCCAATCAGTACTTTAATACTGAGTATGAATGATTTATTTTTTCAAAGATAAACTATACGTCCAAATGTATAGTTAATAATGTAAATAGTCCCTGTAGAGAAGTATTGCCAAAAGAATAGGACTCTCTGCAGAAGATAAACATGAACTAGGGCTGGGCGATTTGGTAAAAATACTATATGATATTTAAAGACTTTTTTCGCGATACACCATATTTATCACATGTAAAATACATCAGCAGTGACTGATTCTTAAAAACTACTGTTCAGATACTCTCCCGTACTCAGTAAAGTGATTTTTATTTAACATCTGCTGCTCTTCATCAAATCGTTCTCGCATTTCTAACTGCTATTACTGAAGAATTTGCAATGTTTTATATGTGATTACTGAATAATAGAAGTCATGTCTGGTTTGGGAAAATGTGGTGGGACTATATTTTGACCCACTTCCCTAATTGTAAATACTCTACTTGCTTTTGGTTTACATTTGACTAAATACCTACAAAATGCGACTAAATGTGAAGGTATTAGATTACACCCTGAAACCTACAACAATCCCTAATCCTAAACCTAATGTATACAAATAAAACACCCCGTAACCAGTTTTTATTATACTTCAGTCACCTTTTTTTTTTTGTTGATAAAAACAATGAGTTTTCATAGCAGTGTGACTTTTGTCCTTAAAGTGTGCACTACCGCTCACAATCTACACCTGCACCTAAAGTGCATCCAACAATAAAGGCAGCGTTCTGCTTCTTTTAGTGTTTTCAAGAATGACACTGAGAACAATAAATATTTATCAGGAAAGATTATACTTAATACAGATGAGGTTGTAAGAGGTTGTAGACACCTCTTCATCCATGGTTAATTCTAGAATAAAGGGTATTATTCATTGGCAGAGCAACAGCCTCTACTCCTCTGGGTATTGGATAGAGCTCCATCGCAGAGCTGGAGGGCTTTATACCTTTTTACTGGACGTCCTGGCATTGAGCATGGTGACTCTAGGCTGATAAGTGTTTGCTCATGAGGATCTGGTTCTATGGTCAGTGCTTTTTTTTATGGAGATAAAAGCTGTGCACAACTAAATACCTATGTTAGCAATGGTTGCATCAAAGACCTTAAATTATAATAGGTGTCTGGATACCTCTGGACATGAAATATATGCGGCCAGTTGAGATAGTGTGTCATAGTAGGTTGATTATTTGTCATGTCGTTAAGTTAAATGAGCAGGTATGTTTCTGAGGCTGCCAACACGGTTCCAAGCCTGTAGTGAATCCAGATTTGAAATGTCAGGATTTTGCTTTTGCCTTTTCATTATGCAGTCTGTCTCAAATCCAAACTGTGGCATATTTTTGCTTTCATGCCTGTCGAGCAGACACACCCTTGGCTTCAAGTGTTTGTGCATTTTTGGCTGGCTATTTCTGGACTCGTCTGTCAACTATTTGACCCATCCCATCATTCCTAGCTCGTTTTCCCATTCTCCTCTGCCTTTACCATGTTTTAAAGGCTTTTATTTTTGCAGCAATATTAGCAGTAGTATTCCATGCAGTAACAATGTGGGCTCTTTTCATGACAGAAACCACACTGAGCTCAGTATTACTATAGCCCTGGCACGTTGCAGTTTGTTAGAACAGATGTTGTTGTGATGTTAGATATAAGTATAACTCTAAATTAGAATGGTTGTGTTTACACATATATACAGGAATAGGTTATACATTAATTTTAACCATTGGATCCCTGACCTGTCTTCAGGGCCTCATTTTTGCTTTAACCCAAAAAGAGCAAAATGTGGTCCGAAATGTGATTTTTGCATTGCTGTTGATAACAAATTAGGATACATGATCTGTCCATATAGACAATATGTCATATAGATGATATATTGATATAGAGTATATATTGGGTTAGACACAATGTAAATAAACACAGAATACTGGTATAAATAATAAATCAATATAAATGATATTCCATGTAGGAACATAGGTGATTATGCTGGTATAGACAGTATATATCCGTTTTGATGATTATTTGGCATAGAGAAGGCCTTCTCAACCCCGGAAGTGGAGTGTCACTGCCCTGCATGTTATACTGGGTTTTGTTCTGGATGGGTCATGTGTGTTGGGACCAAGAAGAAATGTGCAGGGCAGTGGAATTAAAGGACTAGGAAATAGGAACACTGGTACTGATGATGTGTCAGTATAGTTGATATATAGAAATTAGAGCTGTCAGTATTGTATATATAAAATCGAGTTTAGTAATCTACCAAATATTTTGATTTGGTGGATTCATTTTTGGTTAAATTCAATCAATTTAAAAAATGCTTAACTAAGCAGTACCAAACTATGTGTATATTTATATAGTATACTGAGGATATATTTTACTGAAAAAAAAAAAACGAAAATATATACACATACACATACACATACACATACACACCCACACACCCACACAGATTATATATATATATATATATATATATATATATAT
Source organism: Salminus brasiliensis (assembly GCF_030463535.1). Taxonomy (NCBI): domain Eukaryota; kingdom Metazoa; phylum Chordata; class Actinopteri; order Characiformes; family Bryconidae; genus Salminus; species Salminus brasiliensis. Next base: position 13,248,062 of record NC_132898.1, on the reverse strand, counting down.
ATATATATATATATATATATATATATATATTTATATATACAGTGTGTGTGTGTGTGTGTATATATATAAATATATATATATGTTTATAACATGAAGTTTAGGGTAAAAAACATTTTCAATATATCTATATATGCATCCAACAATAAAGCCAGCATTCTGCTTCTAAATTACACTGAGAACTTGATTTATAAGGAATGATAAGACCCCGTACATGAGACCTCGTCCAGCTCTTGCCAAAGATATTAAATATATACTGTATTTCTGCATGTATCAAATGTCTTTAAATAAATGTAATGCCAAAGTTAGAAACATTTGTAGTAGTATTTAATGCTACTTTTTACATAAACGTGCCATTATAAATACACAGCAGTATTTGCTTACTAAATCTTCCTGTGGTAATGAACCTGTTGACCACTATGATTACTCTAATTCCTGCTAGCACTTGCATGCTGTGTATTCACCACACAGGGTTTAATATTACTTACTACTGCCAGCTCTACTTAACAGTAGACATTGGAAGCATTTCAAACTTATACAAGGTCAAAGGGCATTCTATACGTTGTATGTCGCATTTCTGCAGTGAATCCTTCAGTTTAGGCTAACTGAATATACTGAAAATGATTAGCCTGTTTGCCTGTTAGCTGTATTTTACTTCATATACACGTATTACATGGCAATTATTATTTCATGTACTCACAGTCTGTAGCTATAAACATGGTGTGGGTAGCTTCTTTCTAAGTGACGAACAACAGCAGTATGAGTGGAGAATAATGACTCGATAATGCCCTGCGGATAGCCTGTTTTCCCTGTTTGAATGAATAGTCATGACAGCCGTAATCGAAAAAGATGATGTATTAGTATATTTATATAGGCAGTATGTTAATGTCGTATTGGTATAGTCAGTGCATCACCCAGCACTACTCCATCCTCATATCTCATGATGCTGTAACTGTCCCGCAGGCTGCTTTTCTCCTTCACTCTAAAACTCGAAGCCTCTTCTCATTCTCACTGACACTTGGAGTAATGTGTGTGTGTTGTGTTATTTCTTATTGATGGACTTACAGTCAGCCACCTGCATCCCCCAGCACACAGGAGGCCATCCAGGGCATGCTGTCCATGGCCAACCTGCAGTCGTCAGACACCTGCCTGCAGCCGGCCTGGAACAACAGCCAGGCCAAGAACAACTCGCACACCGGCCCGGCCAACAAGAAGCCTGCGGGGGGCGCCGCAGCCACAGGCAACAGCAAGCGGCCAGCCAAGCGGCCGCCTAAGAAGCCACGGAAAAGCAGCAGCGTGGACAGCGCAGACATGTTCGACGATGACCAGGACCATCTAGAAGCCTGCTTTAAAGACTCAGATTATGGTGAGATTTCGGAGAGATTGGTGAGATTAGGTTTAGAGCAGGTTAAAGAAACAGCTTGGCAAAAACATCTTTACAGTTTCCCTCCTTACTTCACATTAGTCAGTCAGCCAAGACAATCTCGATGTCTGAAGTTTGCATCTTTGGTTTTGCACTTGCTAAAAGGCTAGTGTAGGTAAAGATGGAAGCTTGTACTTCACATGGTTTATATATAGTCACCGTAAAGCCGCTTTCACTTCCAAAACTGTTAATTAAACAGGAAAAGGTAAATGCAAGCCGGATTCGAAATCTTATAGTCGAATTTCTATTGATACATTAACAACGAATACAGCACCATCTAGACTATGACCAATTATGGTTTGGGGCTACTTTGCTCCATCAGGGTCTGGAGGCCTTACAATCAAAATCAAAACATTTTTAGGAGAATGTAAGTTCCAGCAGTTCATGACCTCAAGCTAAAGTGACATTTCAACAAGACGGTGACCCAAAACACACAGTCAATCGCCTAAAGAAAGACTTTGACCTATCCTGATGCTGTGGCATGACAAGAGGACTGCGCATGGAAGGCATTGCGGTTGATGAACTGAAACACATTTGCAGGGAGGAACAGTCTGCGTCATCTCAGTGTGATCTTTTCGTAGATTTCGTAGTTTCGTAGCTCCAGTGCTGAAGAGAAGAATTGTACTCCAATTCTGCTCAGCAGCTAATTATCAAACTTCCAGGAGCTGAATCAGGTGTGTTGGGGGGAAATGTTATCATGCTACGACTCTCTAAACTTGGAATGAAGAACTGTTATTATTTTTTTTTTAGAACGAGAGGGAACTGAGTCCAATTAAAACTGTAATTGCCTTTTGATTTGAGCAGAGAGGTTCTCATTTTGAGGCAAGTGACAGGCATTTTGTTTATTCCGCATGGAAGGACCTCCAGAATCCTCTCTTTGAGTCTAGTTCCAGAGAACTACTTTTTCAGCTGTGCGCTCCTTGTGAACCCCTTCCAAAAACAGCAAGACCATTAGTAGCATGTTAATAATCCATTAGGCAGCCTTTTAAACTGTTGTTTTAAATGCTTTTTGATCTGATACCCTAATTAGTCATTACCAGCACGCACATTGGCAATCGAGATCATGCTAGTCGAGTGTTTTATCAGGCAGGCATTTTTCTCTACTGTAAACAGAGGATTTTTTTGGTCATGATAATTGTTGGAAATTACATGTTCTCTGGTGCTGAAGATCAAAGACACTAGGTGCAGCCTGAGAGAGAGAGAGAGAGAATGAAACAGCTGGGCTGCATCTGTCCCACACTGCGCTTCTGCGCGATCAGAAAATTCCTAGTGCTACAGTTTACGGCCTGTAGATGCATGTGGGGATGAGTATTTGATATACGAACATATGGCCTTCAATGTTCTTTACTGTTGTGTTGTGTTTAAAATCTTGTTCTGATGGACCACATTTGTTCCAGTTTACCCCTCGCTGGAGTCGGAAGAGGATAACCCCATTTTCAAATCGCGATCGAAGAAAAGGAAAAACTCAGACGACACTCCGTACAGTCCGACAGGTATAAGCTAGAACATGAAAGCAGAAAATACTCATCAGCATGCACCGTTAATGTGATATAAACCACCTCTAACTGGTTCGGTTCACAATTACCTAAATACAAACAGCATTTCCTCCACAATAAATAAATACAATTTCTGCCATTTCCGGCCAAAAAAGCTTGGATGCAAAACGGACATTATAGCCCTTTTACACATGTGCACTTTTACCTGGGAACTTGGCAATATTTAAATAGGAAGAAATTAACTGTGAAAGCAGTCAGATTCACAGTAAGTGCAGCAATCTTCCTGCATAAGACCTAGACCAATTCCTGTGAAATTACCATTGTTGACATAAGCAGCAGAAAACTGCTCCTTGGTGTGTGCATTGCAAGAGCAACACAGCTCCACTGAAAAAGCTCAGTGTTTGAGTGATGATCTTGTTTTAACATTATTTAGCCATGGCTCAGAAAAACAGTTCATGCTAAAGATGTACATTCCACTCAACAGAACATCATGCTGAATGTCAGCCCTTAAACTTTTAAATACTTTTTAAGAGCTGTAAAAGGCACAGTGTCACAAGGCACAGTGACACCCTGAGCACAGAATAGCACACACACACACACACACACACACACACAAAAAAAAAAAAAACAGCCTAAGAATTTTATAGTGTAAAGATACACTAAACTCAGATCCCGAGTCCAGTGCAGATCTGTTTATAAACCCTCTGGAGTCTACGAACGCACTGGCGCATCAAATTCAATGCTTCTCAATGTTTCTATGAATATCTTTGTGATAATACAGCACAGAAATACAGTTCAAACGTGACAGTAGTCTGTAGATTTCACCCTTTCAATTGAATATCATTGGCTGATTATACATGACTCACATCCGTAGTTATGGGACTGTAAATGATTCAGTCACACAGCAACTCATAACACTAATAAGTGAATCACGTGTACTTCTCAGCATTTTTTTTAATAATTCAGCGTGACGCTGCACTGACTCCACACATGGAAAAAGAGAGCACACGTTCATACCATCATGCTTCTTTTTTATTAGGCTGAATTAAATTTAGCAGTCATGCCAGCTGGTCTCCAAAGTTAATAGACGTTGTTTAGTTGCATGTGACATTGGATGGAAAACCCAACATCTTCCAAGCATCACAAGCTTCATACTTATGTAAAAAAAAAAAAAAAAAAAACTGCATTTAGTTTTAAGGTATAGTGACCAAAATCTAACATCTGCAAAAGTTCATAATGTTAATGTTAATGTTTTGAGCCGTGGTGTTAAGTAACCAAAATTCAGCATCTAAGTAACATTGGAGTGTGAGGTCAAACCAATGTTGGTTTTTGACAGATATGTGACTTTGATTTCTTTCCAAAATGTAACGTCTGTACAATGCTGGGTTTTGACATTAACCCAATTTTCTTTTTTAACTAAAATTCACAGCCTGTCTGATGTTATAATCCAATATCTTTCTCACAACAAATTGACGTTCTGTGCCTGCTAGGATGCATTATTGCAATTTTGCACTCCTACTTATTAGCCATTCTAAACTTTAAACTAGGGCCGGGGTAAAGCCGGGGTATGAGAATGCAGACGCTCCGTGGTCCTACAGATGTAAACACAAGTTAGATATAAAAGATATTTTCTGTTTATGTTTTGCAGCACGAGTGGGACCATCTGTACCACGACACGAAAGACCAGCACGTGAAGGAGCGCGGGTCGCATCCATAGAGACGGGGCTCGCCGCTGCCGCCGCTAAACTGTCCCACCAGGTTCATCACTTCCTCCATCGTTACTCAGCTCAGTTCCAGAAACAATTTGTTTTGATGATCCTCTATTGCTTATCTGCCAATGCTCTAATTGGTAACATTAATCATCTGGTGAAATTCCCAAAAGGTTACTAACAAAGTCACAGGCTTAAGAACAGAGTTCCTAAATGATACTTGGCTTGGAAAACGCTCAGAAAAAACATTCAGTTGGTGTAGATCACAGGAGATTTGATTAGCTTTTAAAAGGTTCTTCGTGTGCACACGTCACATTTACAGAAATGGCTTTCTAAAGATCCATCAATTCAGTTTTTTTTAAGACCCATGGTTCTCAAAAAGGATTCTTAGGGTCCCTCACATATAGCTAGGGGTCTGTGGGACAATATAAACTTTGATGCAAGGTAAAAGAACCATATTATGAGATACGCCTCAGCATTTAGCAGGCTGGTAAAGTAGGCCTTTTTATTGTGAACTCTTTATCCAAGTAAATCTCACCATTTCAGTAGTTTTGAATAAGCTTGCATCATTTTTTGAGCAAATGCACTCACAGCTTCTGCAGTCCCTTTAGAAAAGTGCTGCTGAACTCTGTGGAGCAGAACATGCTGGTAAAGCTGCCCAATGCCAGGCCTGGGCTAGAGGTGTATTATGCTCCTCAACATAGAGCTGTGGAACTGTATTCTCTGGAATGATGTTCTCCATCCATTTCTTTTGAGATGTGTTGGGGAGCTGAAGAAGGGGTGAAGTGGTGATCATCCAGTATCCTAGTAGAAAGCCTTCCCCAGACAGTAGAGAGAATTACTCCAACAAAAGCAGGATACACTCTTTTTGAATATTCTTGATTTCAGAAGAAACAATGACAGGTGTCCCAATACTACCCAATTCTGCACATAGTATATTTACTCTTTTTGGAGTAATGATAAATAAATGGACTCTCAGCCTTTGCGTCAGAGTTACTCATTGTTTCTGTTACAGGAGGAGCAGCAGAAGACCAAGAAGAAGAAGAAGAGCGCCAAAAAGAAGCCCATGGTTGTGGAGGAGCCTCTTAAACACTCTCAGGACAACAGTTCATCAGAACCCAACCTGGACTCAGAAAGTAACGCAGCCGACCACGAGTACAGCACTGGACCAGGCAAACCTGTGGTTGGTCAGCCCATGGCCCCAGGAGTCTTCCTCAACCAGAAACGCCCCTCCACGTCATCCCCAAACAACAACTCAGCCCAGCCAGCGAAGGTGGAGCGCGGGAACTCGGCAGACGCCAAAGGTGAGTCCGCTAACTTCAACCTGTTTTAACGAATATCAGCAGGCACAGGGACCAACTAGGAGTCAATGAATCTGTTCAAATTAGTCATTCCGTGCATCATGAAATACCAGATTTCACCACCTCCTTATTTCTACACTCGTTGTATTATATCAGCTCCACTTCCCATGAAGGAGCACTTTGTAGCTCTATTATTCCAGACTGTAGTCCATCTGTTTCTCTGCATACTTTATTCTTCAATGGTCAGGACCCCACAGGACCACCACAGAGCAGTAGTATTTGGATGGTGGGTAATTTTCAGCACTGCAGTGACATGGTGGTGGTGGTGAGTTAGTGTGTGTTGCGCTGGTACAAATGGATCAGGACATTGTGGCTGTATATTTTTGGTGGGTGGACTATTCTCAGTCCAGCAGTGATGCTGAGGTGCGTAAAGACTCCAACAGCACTCCTGTGTATGACCCACTCGTATACTTGTATGGTGGTCCTGTGGGTTCCTGACATTAAAGAACAAAGAGAAACAGAGAAACAGATGGACTGCATTCTGTAATTATAGAACTACAGAGTGTTCCTGTATGGTAAGTGGAGCTGATATTATGGAGGTGGTGTAAAAACACTGTATTAAGCTTGATGATGTTAAAAATTAATCACAATGTTTTCTTGACTATATTCAAAATCTTCTTATGAATATTAATCTGATTGATTAAAAAAAGAAAAAAAAGTTTACCAAAAAAAAAAAGGATCCTTAGCAACATGGTAATCATTGCCTTTTGAGCTTGTCATTGAATTACAAGCCCTATCGCCAACTTGCAACCCCAAAACTGAATATTGGTTCAGTTTATCAATTATTATGTATTATGTACAGTTTATCAAGTATTATGCTACTGCCTTTTCTCATTTGTTGCTGCTGCCATGAATTATGCCACAAGATCCACTTGTGAGAAAAGTGGTTTATTACTTTATAATGCAGTGAGACGAAATTAGCAATATTTTATATTGCCCCCCAGAGCTTCCTGCTGTGTCATACAAGCTGTCAGACCAACACGAATCATATGAACATTAAATACATATGAATTAAATATGCTTGCTTGTTTCTCATAACATTGACTCAGGGTGTTGCATATGGTATTAATGGTGGTTCTGTTTGTGTTTCAGCCAAGCGGCTAAAGAAAGGCATGGCAACAGCCAAACAGAGACTGGGAAAAATCTTAAAGATCCATCGGAACGGGAAGCTTCTGCTGTAACAAGGACTGCGGAGGGGAGTGGAGGTTACAAAGTCTCTCCTGATGATGTTCTTATGGACCCCTTGTGGACTAGCCAAACCGATCCCTCCCTCTCCCTCCTCCCCACTACCCCAACCCCCAAAAAAAACAAAACTGGGGACGTGAACAGCAAGAACTGAAAGTTGGACGGGGAGCGCGAGAGGAATCACGCAATTTTTTTCGATTTCTAAGAAGAACATAGCTCAAATAGGTTTTTGCCTCTACTTATACTTTATAACTTTCAGATATTAAAAAGTGTACAGAATACCTGCTATTAATATTTTGTAAGAAGAATTTGTCTCGTTTTACTACAGCCGTCAGTTTATCAGGGGTTGCTAAGATATTATGAAATACATAGCAGTCATTCCAAGATAAAAGAAAGTATCCCTTGCATGTGTCCAGTTGCATGCATGCATTGGTTGAGGGGTGGGGTTTAGGACAGGGGTTTGAGGGGTGGGTTTTGGAATCCAGGAATGAATTCCTGCTCTTTGGATGTGGCTTATCATTGTCTTTCAATGTTGAAAAAGTATTAATGGAGATCTTTTATTTTTTTCCTTCTTCACAAATTCTCCCAGTGACTGTCCTGCACCAGTCTAATACCCCACATTTGCTATTGATTCTCTTCTTGTGATAAACAGATCTTTTGTTTTTATATGTAAGCATTACCTTCCACAGAGCGAGTTACTTCTTTTGTTTGCTAAGCACTATCACTGATGATATTTATTGACCTAATATAATTGTACATGCCATAGGTAGTTTGAGGAAAGCCAGAAGGCACTTAAAAGCATCAACGAAGCACAAAAAAGCGTTGTGAGTAGTTTTAAATGTTTTGCTACTGTGAACCATGAACTGTAGCGCATCCTTCATTATTCATGTTTGTTGTTAGGATTTGTTTATTTTTGGGTTTTTTACACTATAGGACACGTATGTACGTTTTAATGGAATCTGATATCACACCACTTTGTGACAAATCATTACGTGCATATCATGAGCAAAAACAAGCACATTTCAGATTGATGACATACAGCTGTCACTCAAAAATCTTTTATCTTCAAAATGGCAACTTTACAAGTGATGAAATAAAAAATCTTTAGATTTTAATAGAAGTCATTCTGAAGCATTTCTATTGGTCCATTTATCATGAAATCTGGACTCCCAGCTAGCAAGAGGACAGTGAACCACTGGCATTTTTCCCCAGTGTTTTCTGGGCTTCCCATTGGTGGTTAAGTAGAGTATTAGACAAAATGACAATTTCCATCGCTCCTTTCCACAAACAGTCCAATTTACTTTACTTTTCATGTCCTTTATAAATTAGTTTAGTAAATTATTAATTTTCTCTCAGTGGTCCTAGTTTATTTTCTAAAAGAAAAGTATAAATAAAATAAAAAGAAGATGAAAAGCCTTCTTATATATGGCAATTATCTAGGTGGTCCGAGGATGGACCAGCAGTGGCAAAGAGTCAGCGGCGGGTCAATCTTATCAAGCCAGCGGGACCGATATATGCTCGTTTTATTTTTTATATGTATGTATATATATATGTATGTATGTATGTATAAATATAAATATATATATATATATATATATATATATATACATAAATATGTGTGTGTGTATATATATATATATAGAGAGAGAGAGAGAGAGAGAGATGCCATTTTGGAGATACTGTATGAGGTTTTTGCGTGACAGCAACTACACACATATGTATGATGTATTTTCCTCTCAATCTTACATTAAAATACAACACACTAGTACTTCATACAAAATGTACTAAACTAAACTGTTAGCAATACTCTTTAAGTGTTTTTTAACCAAGATTCTTGTATCAAGTTGGTTTAACTTCATGTTTGGACGTCCTGTATCGGCGCATGTAGCGTCAAGGCACAGTTGGTGATGGTTGACGTTTATCAATTCACTTTACCGTATTGTTTGTAAACGTCACCCCCTCGCGCTTATTTTTGTTCATTTATGTCGTGAAAAGTTCTCCGAAACGAAAAGCAAAAAAAAAAAAAAAAACTAACACTAACTCCACGGGACCTTCTAGCTCTGATAAGCCTCATCCACGTTGATGTGTATCACTACGTAGGGATACTTTCTCTCTTCTGTTTGTCTCGCAGGCAGCACCCGTTACCCTAGACTGAAATATGCATTTGTATTGCTTCACAGTACAGTATGTAGAATGTAGCCTGTATATAGCTTTTTAAATGACTACGTTTTGTATCCTTTTTCCTTAATACTTCATTATACATTTTTACTAGTTTTTTGCAAATTATAAACTAAAAAAGTATATATAAAGATATAGAAATAGTCGTTTCTTTCTATTTTTTGTTTTCTTTTTTTGTTTGTTTTTTTAGATACACAATAGCAATGCTTTGTTTTTTTAATCATCTGTTTTTATTTTTTTATTTCTTTATTTCTTTTTTCGGTGTTGCCTGGAGAACAAAAAGAATCATCACAGCATAAAATGTCATATGGCCTTACATACACAAAGCTACATGTATTGTATTGATTCAGTTACACAAAAGGGGAGGAAACTTTAAGGAAGAAACAGAGATATAATAATAATAATAATAATAATAATATCATCAACAACAATGTCAAGAAATAAGTGAAGTTTCTACGACCAGCCTCTTGTTCGACTTCAAACACCCCAACTGGGAGTCAAAAGTTATTTTACTAGCACCTTGTGAAGTGTTTTCTGTGTCAGTGATGTAATTTATTAATGTTTGTAGCCTTTTATACTTGTATAATTCTTAAGAGTTTTTTGTTTTAAATATTTTATCAGTGTGAAAGCCCCTTAGAAACCTTGTCATTAACATGCCTCAGTTTTGGCAATAGTTCCAATTTTTGTCTTGGTAAAACCATTTGTTTCCATTTTTTGTCAACTGCAACAGGTCATGCATTTAAAATGTTACGTTATTATTATTATTGTTATTATTATTATTATTATTATGCAGCTATTTTAAAGAACCGTACAGTCACGCCATGGATTTTATTTTGATAATAGATTACTATGTACATTCTTTACAAAGATTTGCAGATCAATTGCAGTGTTTTAGTTACCAGTGTAAATCTTGTATCCACCTCTCTGATTTGAAACACACTCAGATCGATCTTTGTCAATGGAACTATTTCAGGTTTTTATTTGTACAAAAATATGTGTGTTGCTTTGTTGTGGTTTATTTTTATATGTTCAACCAATTAAATGCATCCACTGTACCAGGGCAGTGAATGTTACCTTTGGGTCTTGGCCTCTCGATTCTCTTAGTTTCTCTAACAAATCCTTAGCTGTCTTCTACAGCAAATATAGTACTGTTTACAACAGTTCTATTTATTAAAAACAATTATTATGTTTAAGGTTTTAGTGTGTATATATATATATATATATATATATATATATATATATATTACACAGAAGCCTCAATAAGTAATTATACTAGGGCATCTCAAAAAACTAGAGTATCATGAAAATAAGTTTATTTTTATTTAAAAAGGTAAAGTCATATTTTATATTCATTTCACATAAAGTGACATTTCAAAACATATGTGAACCAGTGTGGCTTATAGCTCATGAAACTTGCGCAACCATTATCATTGTGAAAACCGCAAACTTGACAGATGTCCAGAAGACAATCACTCACACCCTCTGCAAGCAGGGTAAGGCTCAGAAGGTCATTGCTGAAAAGACTGGCTGTTCACAGGGTGCTGAAGGTGCACAAGCGACAGGACCGATCGCAGCCTTGAGAGAATTGTGAAGAAAACTTGAGAAGGGCTGAGGCTGTTGCATTAAGAGCCACCACACACAGACGTCTCCAGGACAGGGGCCACAACTGCAACTGCATTCCGAACATCAAGCCACTCCTGAACCAGAGACAACGCTAGAAGCATCTACCCTGGGCTAAGGAGAAAAAGAACTGGACTGTTGCTCAGTGCTCCAAAGTCCTATTTTTTAGATGGAAGTAAAATCTGCATTTCATTTGGAAATCAAGCTCCTAGAATCCTGTCTGAACCCTGTCCAGTGTGAAGTTTCCACAGTCTCTAAAGATTTGGGGTGTCATGTCATCTGCTGGTGTTGGTCCGCTGTGTTTTATCAATGCAGCCGTCTACCAGATTTTGGAGCACTTCATGCTCTGCTGGCAAGCTTTATGGAGATGCCGATTCCCTTTTTTAGCAGGACGTAGTACCTGCCCACACTGGACTACAGACACCTTGACTTCTCTGCTGCCAACAGTTCCAAAACTACTACCAATTTCTTAGCTAAAGAAGATATTACTGTGCTTGATTGGCCAGCCAACTCTCTGGAACTCAACCTGTCAAGAGGAAGATTAGAAACACCCGACCCAGCAATAGACGAGCTGAAGGCCACTGTCAAAGCAACCTGGGCTTCAATACCATCTCAGCAGTGCCTCAACTGATGGCCTCCATGCCACACCACACTGATGCAGTAATTTGTGGTAAAGGAGCCCCAGCCCAGTATTGAGTGTATAAATGAACATGATCATCAGATGTTGGACATCTTTGTATTGTACATTCTTTCCTTTGTATGAAATATTCTAATAATTTAAATATTTTTTTAAATGCACCAGTAATATCAGATGTGTTTAGTGTGGCCACCCTTTTCTTTAATTACAGCTACAATTTTATCAATGTGTTTTGTTCTCAGCTCAATCTGATGCATACATCTGATGCCCTGTCTGTAAACACAGCATAATAAAGGTACTGAAACTGACTGTAAACTACAGATAAGAGAGATTAGGTAAAAAAACACAGTAGGAAATGTTTACATTCGGGTTTCTAAGTGTTCCCAAACTTTGGATATACACTATTTGTCCAAATTATTGTGGACACCCCTTCTAATGATTGCATTTAGCTACTTTAAGTTGCACTCATTGGGCAAACATAGATATGCAAATGCACTCACGCCAAAAGAATAGACTCTCTGGAGCAGGTAAGCATGAACCAGGGAGGGCTAGAGGGGTATAAAACCTCTCGGTAGAGCAGTAGAACTGTGTTCTCTGGAATGATGGTGCTTCATCCAATACTTTCGGGATGAGTTTGGGTGATGATAATCCAACATCCTTACCTCAAAAATCAAATCCTCACAGCAATGCTCCAAAATCTAGTGAAAAGCCTTTCCTGGACAGTACAGACAGTTGCTCCAACAAAAGAAATAGCAAAAACGATGAAAGAGCGGGTGTCCCAATACTTTCATCCACATAGTGTATATTATCCTGAATCTTATATGATAATTCTATGGGAAAAAAGTGTGTCTGGGCATTCGTGTGGACATCCATGTGGTGCCTTTCAGCAGGATCATGTGCCATGCTGCAACATACAATGTTCAGAAATGGTTTAAGGAATATGAGGAAGACTCTGAGGTGTTTCCCTGGCCTCAAACCCAGATTTCAATCCAATCATTTATCTATGGGATGTTCTAGAACAATAAATCTGATTCACAGCAGCTCCACATCTCAACTAGGAGGATCTTAAAGGATCTACTGCTAATGTAATAAAGGTAGGACAAGTCACTTGCAGAGGTCTTGTAGAGGACTTGGTAGGTTGGACATGGTTTCGATGTCATGTGGAGGATCAACTGTTACAACAATTAGGGTAATTTTGTTTGGTTAGGGTTTGGTCCATCAATGCATACTTTCACTTAAGTACCGTATCTCACTGTTTTTTTACCCCCCTGGATTTGATTAAAGCAACAGTATGTAACATTTTCTACCTTGGAGTCCACTGACTTGTAAGACAGAGAGTAAAACTCCTGTGGTGGTTCTGTATCTCTCAGCTTGTCCAGAAATGTATGAGTAAAGCATATCCTTTAGGGTCGGCGCAAAATGTGAAATTCCATTTCCCAACTGTAGGGGGAGCCCAGGATCAAGACATACCAATTCTGATATAATGCTGCTTTAGCCTTGCTGCATCACTACACTGCTCATCTATGAATCCATCTGTACTGTCATTTAGTTTTTTACATCTTTTCTGGAATATCTCTAGCTGTTGTGCACAGTATACACATGTTCCTTACACCCTTCTGAAGGTGTTGATGTAGACGTGGATTTTTAAACAGAAGGGAAAAATGGCTTTCGAGGCCTTACATCAGGAGTAGGCAACGGGGGCCTGAGTCCAGCACAGTTTGCTGATTTCCCTGCTCTAACAGACCTTCTAAACCTGACGATTAACTGGAGAGTTGAATCAAGTTCGCTTGAGCATGAAAAGCACAAAACTCCAGGACTGGACTTGCCCGCCCTTGCCTTAGATGAAGTGACTCAGTCAGTGTAACAGCCATGTCTCTAGACTCTGGCTTTGCAACACTGATGGAAAAAGCCTGATTGTGCTGCATGCTCCTCCACCATTCGTAGGAGACGTGTGTGCTGGAACATGCTGCGGTAATTGCTTTTAAATGTGCTCATGCTACTGTAGTGCTCAGACCCGATGCCCTGGAGAAACGTCTTCCTCCAGCACAGCCCAGCCATTTAGAGCCACTGGGGCCGCTGGGGGCCGAGCTGCACGTGCTGCTTTTGCTCGGTCTTTAACACATGATTCAACTCTGCAAAGCCAGCCAAAACTCATTAATTACACTCAAGCCAAGGTCAACACCATTAATAGCCTCTGAACATAGTGAGGCCCTCCGTGGAGCTGATTTTTAGAAAAAGAAAATAGCAAGTTAAAACTCAAGTTCACTTCAGGCTCTGAAGGGGCCGCACTGGAGCCAATAATTATTCACACAGCCAGGCCAAGTATTATCAAAGTCTGCTGACTAAGAGTATTCTCATTAATATTGAAATCAGTATGTGTTTTCTGTGTGATTCCTATTGTGTATATATAGAAATTATTTTGACAATAATGATAACAGTCAATGGGGAATGACCAGACTGGTTTGAGCTGACGGAAAGGCTACAGTAACTCAGATAATCACGCTGTACAACTGATGAAAGCAGAAAGCACGGTACGTGGATTACAACAGCCGAAGACTGCGTCGGGTTCCACTTCTGTCAGCCAAGAACAGAAAGCTGAGGCTGCAGTGGGCACAGGCTCACCTAAACAGAGTATACTGCTGCTGACCATGTGCATGTGCTTCTTGACCACAAGTAACCTATCTTCTAATGGCTACTTCTAGAATGATAATGCACCATGTTCCAAAGGAAACTGGTTTCATTAACATGACAATTAGCGAGTTTCAGTGTTCTTTCCTAGTCACAGTGCACCTGAAAGAACTGCAGGAATTGCATGATGTTAGGCTCTGCCCAGTATTAGCAGTTCCTAATAAAAAGCTTGGCGAGTGTACGTATACGTACTCCAATCAGCCATAACATTAGCACCACTGAAAAGTAAAATAAAAAACATTGATTACCTTCATCTCCACTGGCATCTGTCAAGGGGTGGATATATTAGGCAGCAGGTGAACAGTCAGTTCTTGAAGGGAATGTGGGTTAAAAGTAGTAAATATGGCCAAGCGTAAGAATCTAAACCACTTTGAGAAGAGCCAAATTGTGATGGCTAGACGACTGGGTCAGAGCATCTCCAAAACATCAGGCAGGTCCTGTGGGTTTTTTCCTGGTATGCAGTGGTCAGCACATACCACACGTGGTCCAAGAAAGGACAACCAGTGAACCGGCGACAGGGTCACGAGCACCTAAGGCTCCCTGATGCGATCCAGGAGGGCCCCACCTCACAACTGAGAGGACTTAAATGATCTGCTTCTTATGTTTTTGGTGCCAGATACTTTCAAAGGTCTTGTGGAGTCTGTGCCTCGAATGGCCAGGTCTGTTATGGCGGCACAAGGATGACCACCTAAATATTAAGCAAGTGGTGCTAGTGATATTTCTGATCTGTGTATTTAACACTTAAGGTACAAAGCGTTCAAAAATTATTAAAAGCTACAAAGAAAATGAGACTCCAACTACACAAACAAGAATTTCTGTAAACCCTAAAACTGCCCTAATCAGATAATCAGAATTTTTGAAGGAGAGAAGAAATTTAAGCACTTACTTCATGTCTGAATATCTACAGAGGTTTTTGGCCATCCTATCATTGTGGACACAACTCAACATGTGGAGCAGGTCAAGAAACCCTTACTGAAAAGAACAAGAGAAGATCAAATTAAATACAGAAGCTGGGAAAAATGCAAATGTCCTAAAAAGAATGGAAGCTCCAATGAAGATACAAAATACTTACTGAAACAATTGATGTTATATTTGGTTGTTGAAGCTTCTGATAAAATAGATAATGAATGGATGGAGATTTATATGTATCTATCACACACACACACACACATACATACACACTAAATCAATATATTATTATTTATTATCTATATATTAATTCCATTGTCATTCAATTTTATTAAAATAATTATAATAATAATATTTATCAATATAATTACATTCAGTATACCACATTTAATGCATGTCTAATATTACAAATATTAACGAAAAAGAAACAAAAATAAAATCACATTACAAACAATTACATACAGTTTATGTATTTATACCTAAAAAGAGCAAAGATTTGGTCTAAAGCCTAAACGCATGCCTAAACTCAACTAATGTAATAACTAATGTAATAACTAATGTAATAAATAAGCACAAAAGCAGCAGATGAAAAAGTGGCTTAAGTGCTGAGTAACTTACTGAACTGCAGGTGAACCAGCTACATCCAGCTTCTATCAGCACAGGAACTGAAGTTTATTGGACCTTCTTCTCCTCTTCTTTTTCCTCTTCAATTAAAATGACAAGCCTCTAAGATAAGAAGTCTCACCAATCACAACACGATAACTAAACACTAAAATGCAACTAAAAAGTTGAAAGTTTCTTATATCAGAAGAATGTGCAAAAAATCTCATTCCAATTGAATGTTTTTCCATTTGTGAACCTGGTAGTCTTTTATATTGTTTTAAAAACTTATGATGAATGGACCAATAAAATGAATAGAATATTTTTACATTGACTTCCACTGAAAATTTGAATGATTTTTCCTTCTCCCGTAAAGCTGCAATTTTGGAGATAAGCAGATTTTATATGACAGTGACGATATACTACAGTAAAAGTATTGTCTATGAAAATCCTCAGGAAAGTACAAAGCCACCAAAACGCACTTCAGCACACAGAGCTAAGAAAACAGGTTTTGAATAATCTGCCCTACAAGCCCTCTCTGTACCAGTAGGGGGGGACAAAACACCCAGGAGAGAAAGATATAAGGTCTAATCTCCTCAACACAGTTGGCCTACATGCATGTATGTCCAAAAGTATCCAAACTATCCACTCTAATTAGATAATTCAGCTACTTTAAGACGAACACATTGCTGCCGCACTCAGACACATGAGCACATGAGCCTAGGACCACCATGTCTGATGCCAACCATCTGTAAAGCCCCCCTCCCCCAAGTATCGGACTGTGGAGTATTACTGAGTACTGAGTGATCCAGAAATTATCATTCAATGTCAGAGCCCAGCCTCACTATGTTCTTACACACTGAATACAATCAAATCATCACAGCAATGTGATCTAGTACAAGATCTTCCATGGCTGTAACTGCAGATAAGAGGGCAGGGGAGCAACACACACTGCTATACACTTTAATAGAGCTTCCATAGGCTTGCATGGAGATGAAATACATGCTGCTACATTGGGCTGCATGTAAGCTTTCTTTTAGCGTTATAAGCAGCATAGAAGAAGTGGAATGTGGGCCAGTCTGAGTCACTTTAAAACAATTAAACAATTCCCCCACAGCAGGAGTATGGTGGGATGTCTCAGGCAAGTTATAAGAGAAGGAACAAAAAAAAAAACAACCAAAAAAACCCCACACAATTTACCATAAGCAAATAATTATTGTAAGAATGCGGCCTGTTTAGCTTTTCATGTTTAATTTTCCTTCAATTGCTTCCCTTCGTTCTCCCGACGTTCAAACCGGTCCCACATAAATCTTGACAGCGTGACATTCATTTCAAATAATTGTGGGATAAAACAATCTTTGAGTACATATTTGTTATTGTTTGAAGACGTGGCGGCGTTCCACTCTTAACATGAAAATGCTGTTTTCTGACATCAACATCTGCCATGTGTCGGCCACAGCGGACAGAATGCTATAGCTCATTGCGTTACGGTAAACCAAACTCCTCGACAAAGTAGTGGCCCCGTGGCCCTTAAGTACTCCGGAGTGTATTAATGATGTTTATGTGTGTGCGAGGACTACGCCAGAGGAACTGCGGGAGAAGCGCCGTTCATCAGGCCCAGTTGTTCCTGCCATCAGTTTGTTTGTCTCACTGCAGCACTGTTTAGCAAACATTGTTTTAGCAGTTAGTTAACATCAAAAAAGAATGGTCTTTTTAGAAAGATGGAGTGGGAAGGCTTGGGGTTGGGGAATGGGGGGTATAGGGCAGGGCTCTCAGGGACAGGGGGGTCTCACTAAGCCTCCTAATCAAGGGCTTTTAGACGTGAAGTGAGGACATTTCAAGAGGAAAGACACTTGTCTTTTTCTTTGCCAATTTGGTTTAAAGCAACTTAAATTGAATACGGAGTACTGTGCCGTTACAGACGTTTGTCTATGTTCAGTACTGTGCCGTTACAGGCGTTTGTCTATGTTCAGTACTGTGACGTTACAGACGTTTGTCTATGTTCAGTACTGTGCTGTTACAGGCGTTTGTCTATGTTCAGTACTGTGACGTTACAGGCGTTTGTCTATGTTCAGTACTGTGCCGTTACAGGCGTTTGTCTATGTTCAGTACTGTGCCGTTACAGGCGTTTGTCTATGTTCAGTACTGTGCCGTTACAGGCGTTTGTCTATGTTCAGTACTGTGCCGTTACAGGCGTTTGTCTATGTTCAGTACTGTGACGTTACAGGCGTTTGTCTATGTTCAGTACTGTGCCGTTACAGACGTTTGTCTATGTTCAGTACTGTGCCGTTACAGACGTTTGTCTATGTTCAGTACTGTGACGTTACAGGCGTTTGTCTATGTTCAGTACTGTGCCGTTACAGACGTTTGTCTATGTTCAGTACTGTGACGTTACAGGCGTTTGTCTATGTTCAGTACTGTGCCGTTACAGGCGTTTGTCTATGTTCAGTACTGTGCCGTTACAGGCGTTTGTCTATGTTCAGTACCGTGCCGTTACAGAGGCTTGTCTATGTTCAGTATTGTGCTGTTACAGGCGTAGTATTATACAAAGTTAAGTATTATACAAATGTATTGGGACACCTGCTCATTCATTGTTTTTTTTAAATCAAGGATATTAAAAAGAGTTTATCCTGCTTCTGTTGATGTAACTGTCTCTACTGTCCAGGGAAGGCTATGTACTGGATTTTGGAGCATTACTGTGAGGCTGAGATTGCACTTAGTGACAAGACCATTAGTGAGATCAGGATGTTGGATGATCACCACCACACCTCATCCCCCAACTCATCCCAAAAGTATTGGATGAGGCACAAACATTCCAGAGAACACAGTTCCACTGCTCCACAGCTCAATGATGGGGTACTTAATACACCTTTAGCCCATGCCTGGTTTTAGGCATGGTGTCAACAGGTTCATGTTTATCTGCTCCAGAGAGTCCTATTCTATTGGCAACACTTCTCTTCAGGGACTAGACAGGCTGCATGTGTCAGCAACAGGAGCAACTAATAGTATCTAAATGCATTCATTAGAAGCGGTGTCCAAACATTGGGACATCAAGGTCATCATCCAATACCTGTTTTTTCCCCCCACTATATTTATATTTTCGATTTCTTTTTACATGCACATATATGGCATTTTTAATAGGGATTCAGCGATCTGGCTTTTTCTTGGCTGTTCCGATACTGAAACATACCGATACATAAACATTGCATATTGGTCGATACCCGATACCAATCCGATACCATTGTTGAATTAATAAACTGTACACCACATCATGTGGGAGTGACATCAGGATTGACTTAGATATTTCTTTACTAACTTTGTAAAACAAAATGTAACAAATTAACACAGATTTAAATGTACTACATTGCTATTTATTTGTCACTAAAATAATAAACAATTGTGCGGGACCTCGATACAGCATTTAAATTCAAAATAAATAAGGAGTCAAACTTAAAATATTTTAAATAAATAAATAAAATGTATCAGCCAAAAACTGAAAATAAGTAGCCTGACATTGTCAAACACACAAAAAGTAATCAATCTTATTTTTAAATATTTAGCATAAACAGAAATTCAATGTAAAATCTAGCAGCTGAACCTGAGAATGAACACATGAAATTGAAACTTGGTCAAACATACAAGCAGTAATCAAACATTGCAAACATTTAGTGCCGTCTCACACCAATACATTAAAGTGAAAAGATCAGCCTATTTATCCGATATCCGATCCAGCTAATTTTGTTAATACCGGGACTCATATCAAATTCTGATATTGGATTGGCGCATCCCTAATTTGTACAAGCAAAAATTTGTACTGTCATAGTAGTTTTAAAATCATATATACGTACACATAAACAAATCTGCAACACATCATGCTTGCTTTGTCTTTCATAACATTTTGGACATAACAGTTTGGACATCTCAAGCATTGCAAAAGCTCAGATTTTCTTTAACAAGATCTTAGGTCTTGATTAGCAAATCAGGCCTGAGGTATGTCATCAATTATAATTAGTCAGATGTCAGTTGAATCAATTTACAAGCTTTAGACACACTCTGACTCTTCAGGTCCTGTACTAACACTCATCAAACGCAGGCCTCTCTAAGCAAGTGAAATAGAAATGAAAAAATGGCTATGTTAAGTCAATAATTTTCTATTTCTGTAGTTTCTACAGTGTGGAGTGTTATTAACAAATTTCAGGTCCGGGGGACCTGTGGATCTAGAAGACCTCTGAGAGAACATATGCTGGTAAGAAAGCAAATCAATACCTTCATAAAAACCTCAAGTCAAGTCATGGCGTTGCTAGCATAACCTTCATGGAATAGTGGCAAGAATGAAACTGTGACCTTAACCGTTTCCTTGTCCCAAAACTTTTTGGATGCTACAGGGATCTAGAGAGGCCAGAAGAGTTCTGTCATTTTTTTTTTCCAAAAGTCAAAACCTTTTGTGCACAATCAGCAAAGGTAGAACTGGAGGACAACATTTCATAAAAAAGAAACAATAAGAAAAGAATACCTTGCCAACTGTTTGACAATTTTGTTGTGTTGCTGCCAGTGGCACTAACAATATGGCATGATGGAGTGGATAATGGATTGCACACTATCACCAAAACCTGGATGCAAATGTTAAATAATGTGGTAATAGAGTGAAGCTTAAGAGGATGGCTTCTACCTCCAAATCCACCCTGGACTACCTGAAGAGAGACAATCTGAAGCCTCTGGAATGGCCCTCAGTCTGTTTACTTAAACATTACTTAAACAAGTTGTGCACACAAGGCAACCCAGGAATATCTGCATTATGTTTTCTGCAATACTTTTGTGTTAACCACAATTATCCAGACTGGCTATCTCAGTTACTGTACACTTTTAAAAGATAAAGATCCTTGCGGAAATTCTTAACTGTGAAGGAACCTCATAAGATGCTTTGAGGAATCTTTAAGAAATTTTTTTAAATTTATTTAGAAGAAAACAATTCTTTGAAGGTTCAAACTGAATAACCTCCAAGTATACGTTCCTCAAGGATCTTAATCTTTTAGCAGTATAGCTTTTCTGTCAGCTCAAATTAGTCAGCCCATCATCATCATCATCAACAAGACCATCAACCACAGAGATCACAACCCCTCCACACAACATTCTGAGGCCCAGTCTCTCTAAAAATGTAGAAAATTTTTAAACACTTCAATGTTGTCGTGTGGACGGGAAAAAACTGAGCTTTATAAAAATGTTGAGGTCATAATGCAAGTAATGCAAGTTTCTGGCTGAATCTCAAATCCCTCCTTACTCCCTATATAGTGAACTGTCATACAGTCATACAACTACCCCGTCCACACAGAGATAGCACTGGAGTTCAGATTTCCACATATGAATACAGGTACTTACAAATATATAATGCTCTATTTAGATTTATAATCCATAATTGCCGTAATTGCTGGGAGTCATGGGTAATTTGACACAAAAATCTTTGTGGTGATTGGACGTCTCTCTTTACGTACCATATGGGGCGAACAAGCTCATGCGTTTCCATCTCTGTGTGGACAGAAATAAAAAAATCAAAAACGGAGGGAGGAGAAATCTTAGTTTTTGAAAATATTATTTTATGCACTGCTGTCTTACAATTGGCTGATTAAATAATGGCATGAATGAGCAGATGTACAGGCTTTCCTGAGAAAGTTCTAATAAAAAGTTCCGGAGGCAGCAATGCCAATATGCAACATGTTCATGTGCTTATCTGTCCATGCCGATACATAAACATTTATAAATGTGTTTTTGCCTGTAAAACACAATTACTTTAGAACAAACACAGAAAAATATAATTACAGTAACAAGTGTATACATCAAGTACAGTTACTGATATGTTGGTTAGAAGACTACAGTTAGAAGCTCACCAGGAGCAGAAGAAGAAATGTGTGTGCAGTGCTATCTATCTATCTATCTATCTATATCTAAATTATATATATATATATATATATATATATATATATATATATATATATATATATATAGCAGGTTAACAGTCTCACTGTCTCCACAGAGCAAATTCGAGTCTGTCTGACAGAAAGCCTCTTATAAACGTCTAGACGAGAATGACTCAGATGGAGTGACGGCTGTTAAAAGGACAGAGAGCTGAAATGAAAGGTTTGTCTTCATGGTTTTGGATCTGTAGCTCACTCGCTAAGCTAGCCTTTGCTGAGCTAGCTCAGCTGCAGCTCCACCGAGGCTCAGACAGCTCAGCCCAGCTGCTGTTGACTAGCTGCTGAGCTCCGGACACAAGTGCTGAGAATAGAAACTCCTGTCTGAGAGAGAAGACGAGCGGCTGGTGTTGGGAGGAACAGGAGGGTAGACTGAGAGTCAGGTTCTGCTGTGTTTGGACTTAGCTAGAACTACCTATCTGTGTTTAGGTAAGTTAGCAGCACACTAAACACCACAGCACAGTCCGTGCTCCAGCTACCTGAGGCTCAAATCACACAGGTTTAGAGGATAGAGCAGCACACCTGAGAGCGCGGAGTCGAGGGGATGATCTCAGGAGAGTTTTCTGGCACACTTCATATCCAGGTTTGCTTGATTCTCCCTTTTAAACAAACTCTTCGTTAACTCACCACTACGATGGGCTTATTTATTTCCCCCCTGTTTTCAGAGCATCACCAATCAGTCTGCTCCTACAGCGCCACCATCCTGTGGCTCCTTTAAATGCACGCAGGGGAATAAGCTTATTTAGCCGTGAACAGAAATCTGACACATCAGACATGTCAGAATTAAAATCAAATACTGTCCTGATCTTGAGATACCATCAACATTTTTAAATACCCCGATACACAATATTACTGTTATACCACCCACCCAACTACACCCACGCCCACCCAACTACACCCTACACCTTTTATTTAAAAGTGATACTATGATACTACATTTATTGTTTCTTCTGATATCAAGGCTATTAAAAAGAGTGTATGCTGCTTTCATTGGAGTAACTGTCTCTGTCTCTACTGTCCAGGGAAGAAGGCTTCCTACTAGATTCTGAAGCATTGCTGTGAGGATTTGATTGCATTCAGCGACAAGAGCGTTAGAAATGTAAGATCAGGATGTTGGATGATCACCTCATTTTCAAATTCCCTGCTCATCCCAAAGGTATTGGAGAGAGCTCCATAAATCCAGAGAGCACAGTTTCACTGCTTTATATCCCTCTAGCCCATGCCAATGTATTTCTAGACAAGCTGTGTGTGTGTGTGTGTGTGTGTGTGTGTGTATTTGCTCATCTGTGTCAGCTATTGGTGCAAGGACTGTCCACAAACTTATGGACATATAGTGTGTATTTGAAGAGCTGAATTCTAAAATGTGTTATGGTGTGTGACATATTCTGTAATAGTGGTGGATAAGGGTGAATTAATGACCGTTCAGCACTGTGTGTAAAAAGCTCACTCCCACCAACGTTTTTTAAAATGGTGTATAACACACACTGAACAGCCCACCTACTGCAGAATAACAGATACACACTGCTGTACTATATCTAAACTAGTCCATGCTTGAGCTCTGTTTTCTTCCCACTTTGTCTTCCCTCTTTTTTTCCCAAAGCCTGAGCTGTTGGACGCTGCTTTGGGTTTTGTGTTCATTTAAATATTTAATGCACTCGTGTGCTTACTCAGACTTTGTGAATGCAGTGTTTAAACAGTAATGGACAGATGCGGAGGGAGAGGAGCGGTTTGGTGCTGTTTGTTCTTGTTGAGTAGAGCAGGTGGCCCAAGCGTCTGCAGGAAATTCCCTTCGTCTAACATCACTGATTAAAAGCATTAGATTGGGGTTTTCCTCACAAGAAGAGGAAAATCATTTAACAGTCACTGATGGCGTGTGTGTGTGTGTGTGTGTGGTTGGTGAAGGTGAAATGTAGAGCCTGTTTTAATGCTGCTCTGGGATCTGAGGATTATTTTCATATATTCTTCATATAGTCCATGGTAACGCTACAGCCATACCCCAAGTTATGCTACAGCCATTTCTATGGTTACACTACACTTATTTCTGTGGTACGCTCAGTTCCATGGTTACACTACATCCGTTTCCTTGGCTTAGCTAGACCTATTTTCATGATTATGCACCCATAACCATGGTCATGCTTCCTGTGGAGGTATTTCCATGGTTACACATCAGTTTCCATGATTACACTACACCCATTTCAAAGTGATACTAAAGCCATTTCAATAGCTATGTTACACTCCATGGTCATGCTGCAGTCATTTGCATGGTTACGCTACACTCATTTCCATCTTTTCCCTACACCCCTTTCCATGGTTAGTTTACACCAGTTTCCATTGTTTGGCGAAAGACCTTTTCCTATGGTTATGCTACAACCATAACCAGTAAGTTCCATGGTTATGCTGTACTAATTTCCATGACTATGCTACACCAGTTCCCAAGAATATACAACACCCATTTCCATGGTTACTCTGCACTCACACCCATGGTTACGCTACAGTTATTTCCATGGTTACACTAATTTCCATTGTTATGCAACGCAACTACACTATACCCATTTCCATGGCTATGCTACACCAGTTTACATGATCATGCTGCACTCATTTGCATGGCTAGCCTACATATATCTCAATGGTTATGCTTTACTCATTTCCACGGTTAGTGCTACAACCTTACCTTCCATGGTAACACTACTGCCATACCCTAAGTTATGCTACACCCATTTTTATGGTTACACTACACTCACTTTAGTGATTACACAACAGCCATTTCCAAAGTTATGCTTTACTCATTTCCATAGCAAGCCTACATCCATTTCCATGGTTATGCTACACCAGTTTCCATGATTACATTACATCCATTTCCAAAGCTATGCTTCACCAGTTTCCATGGTTATGCTTTACTCCTTTCCATGATTAGTCTAAACCCATTGCTATGGTTACACTACACTCATTTCAAAGATCATGCTACACTCATTTCCACTCACTTCAAAGGTTACACTACACTCATTTGTTACACTCCTGGTTACACTGAACTCATTTTCATGGTTATGCTACATCTGTTCCATGGCCACGCTGTACTCATTTGCATTGTCATGCTACACTCTTTTCCATGGACTTTTATTATTCATACATCACATGGGAAACCATTCAGTCTGTCTTAGTTCTTTCTAAACTTAGAACTGCAAAGAATTCAAGGCAGCTCTGAAAGAGCAGTAGTGCTAGCAGTGGGTGATAACTGAGTGTTTGAGTGTTGGTCTGCTGAAAACTGCCGCAGTGTTTAAGAGATCTGTTTGAGTCATTGTTATTTAATAGGTTGAGTCAAAATCATTTCCTTTTTTACCCGTAAAACGTCAAACAGTAACACTCTCACTTCTTTTCTGCACATGTCAAATTCCGACATCTTTCTTTCCTTCCTTTTCTTTTTTTTTCCACTGTCTTTGGGACAAAAGGCCAAATGCATTTGTAAACACAGTCTGCGTATTTTCTTCCCGCTGCTGTGAAACCTGCAGTGGTTTGCTGTGTAAGCCGCAGGAGCGTTTATTTTCGCCCCTCTGCCTCTGTCTGGTAGGAATTAATTATTGGTACCTTGAGGAGGGTAAGTGGGTCGGTAATTAGAGCGTCAGAGCAGCGCAAACAGGGCCTGCTGTGTGTCATATTTGAGCTGATCTCATTGCTATCATATGTGGGCTAGCACTCCAGATGTGAAGGGCCAGCGTCTGGTGCACTGAGTGTGTGTGTGAGTGTGTGTGTGTGAGTAAGTGTGCACCCTTATTAAAGCAGTCCCCAGTGGTCCAGAGAAACGTGCCGACCGGAGGATGCTTTAATTGCGCAGGAATGTCCTGCGGAGTGTGTCTTTGTGTGGCCGCGATGCAGTCATCCTTTTATTTCTGTCTAAGGAAGACTAAGAAATGACTGTCCTTATTGTTGTGTTGATGCCACAATATACTGTGTACAGTGCTACTGTGGGCCTACTTGAGTTATTAAAATGTACATCATTATTATAATAATTATTATTGTTATTATTATTATTATTATCATCATCATCATCATCATCATTGTGACGGAGGGAGTGCTCTGATCAGCCACACAGCTTTTTGTCCTTTGAGTTGTGTGTGGTTCAAGGCTGTCACTTCTGATAAGTAGCTCTGATTTAATTTTGAACAGATTGTGGAGGATGGAGGAGGGAGTAATTGTGGACCCCCCGATAGACCACTTATTGTACTCTTGCGTGTGCATCTGTGCATTCACAGGTCTCACTTTCTCTGAGGACTTTTTAAAAGACTTGTTTCTAAAGTTTTTGTCCCTTTACTTGAACAACAAACCCAGTTCCAGGCCTAGACTGCACCAATTTCTGAGCTAATGCTTTACCGATTACCATGGTCATGCAACACCCAATTGCATGCTACTGCTATACCTATATGTCCATGGCTATGCTACACCTATTTCTGTGGTTTCACAGTAACACATTGTGAGAAGACACACACTTACTAGCTTAAAGCTGCTTGTGAAGACAAAATAAGCAGTAAGGCGGTTGATGGGAGGGTACTCCATTCTGTTACCACTAACTTTAATAGTAGAAATAGTGAACGAAGGTGACTTAATTTGCTTGCTAGCATTTAACGAATCCCAATTCAAAAGTTAGCTAATGTTTGCTGGTTAACTGCTGCCATAACTTGATTTTGTTGTTCCAATAGTAAGCTAGCTTGTATAGCTAATGTTAGCATCTTGCATAACGTACAAGGTAAGAATCAATGAGTCTAGACACCTCCAATATGGAATGTAAATATCTAATTTTACGTTAATGTTTTAATGTTTTAATAAGCCACTTCAATAATTGCATGTTTTGGTGACCAAAAATCATTTTATTTTTTAATTATTAAAAAGTAGGAGAGCCAGGCTTTTGCTTGCCGAGGCTGGGTTAGGTGGGGAACATATGAATTTACATGAACTCTTATAGAAAAACACTGAAATACCACCAAAACACAGGAATATGCAGTTACATTAGCATGTGTGTGTGTGTGTATATGTATGCGCTCATGTGTGTGCCTGCCAATACATGAGCTCTCATTTCATGCGGCCTTCAGACATGCCCTTCTTGCTAAATTAGGTCATTTGCCATGTGAGAGGAATATTATTGTTATTTTATTTGACTCGGGTCCCGAGCTCAGCGGCACATGAGAACCTGGAGATGCTTTTCATGGTGGGGTGCGGAGTTACCTTTTGACGGTCTTCAGGAGACAACCTGGAAGGTAACACTTCAACTCTAATTTTCCTAGCAGGTCAGGAATGGAGTGAAGTGACATGGTTGAAAGTGACCGTGAAACATTATTATTACATTAGCATGTAACGCTATATCTGCTTGTGCAGCCAGCTGGCGAACGAGGGAAAATATATGAGTGGTTTTGGGTAGAAATGTCGAGTGAGCGATTTAGTACTTTTTTCCAGTCCAGAAGAAAGAAAACCTGTATATAAAAAAACTGTTAAACACCTGACACTACACTATACCACCAGCAGGCAAATATTCTGTTCCTCGCTGAAATCTTTGGGGCCATCTGCGTCCCACTATGTTCTGTTTCCATTCATTTTCATCAGTATCAGAACGTCCACTGTGTGGGGTCGAGCCGGACACAGCCTGACACGTCTGGGGTTTTGTTATTGATTCTAATTATTATTATTATCTAAGTATTTGAGGAAGATGAATAATATGTATAATGGCAACATGTGCATCTCTGCTACAAAAGAAAGTGTAAACTTTGTTTTCAGCTCCTGCCGTTTATGAACAATTCAGACTAAGGCAGAGTGAGTGCAGATGCCACAACTCACCCCATAGACAGGGTTAATTGGAATGGATGTCAGGGCCAGTTCCAACTATCACATATAACATATTACATCTGGTAATTTTAGATTCAATGCAGTTATAAGTTGAGCTTTCCAGCCAAATCACATTAAACAATTTAGTGTTGGACCAAAACCTTGTATCTATATATATATATATATATATATATATATATATATATATATATATATATATTGGCCACAAGGAAGAATAGCAAACATCAGTACAATAAAATAATAAAAAGTTTTTAATTAAACCTCAACAAACAAATGAAATTTATATGGCAAACATATCTTCGCACCCCTGCAAAAACCTTCCGTTTTTCACGTTTTGACTTCATTCGAAGGCATAATTGTTATTTACATTGTGTCAAAATGTCATGATGAATGAACCAATAGAAACGCTCCAAAACGACTGCGATGAAGTCTTTTTACATTGACTTCCATTAAAAGTTCAGAAGGCTTTTTTTTTGCATGACTGCAGTGATATAAACTTCTATTGTTTTCTGAAGAGGCTTAGTTGCTTGTTGACTGCCTTAGATGTAACTCCACTATGTGGAGGCTATAGTTTTGCCTGGCTTGCTGTCAGTGTGAGTTGTTTTCATGGTTTAAAACAGGGGGAAAGGGGGAAATTAAAATTATATAATTTCATGTATAATGAAATTAGTTACTACTTTGATTCATTGTTATTATGGTACAAAAGACAGGAACTTCAGGGTGAATATTACTTTAAAAAAAATGATTGCACCGAAAATGGCGTTGCTATGGAAAAAGCGTTCTATACTTGGACCTGTTTACCTACACTAGAAACCTGTGAGCATTTAAAACAAGGCTAGCACGATTAGCACAAAAAGAGCTGGTCTTCGTTATCGCATTTATATAACTTGGCCTGTGTGGCAAGAGGCCTTAAAATCCTACGTGAAACCAATTTGGTTTTGAAGAGCAGCACATTCTGGCTTCAGCGAACGACGTAAAAAAGAGAAAAGTGGATGGAACGGTTTGCTTGGAAGTTTTTTTTTTTAAATGAGCATATGTGTAGCTCCATTAGCCAATCGGTCTCCCATATTAAGTCTTTAAACTCCCCGTGACCCCCCTACCACCCCGTTCAGATGCACGGTCGTGAAGCGTTTCGCGCCACGGTGCGATCATGTCGGCCTCGTGATGTGAATAAACACCCTTAATCTTGACGTTTTAGATGTCCGTAAACAGACAGGCCAAACAGCAGATGCATCAAATTTAGGCTTGAGGCTGAATGCAAACATCTGTTTTTTTAAGCGCACATATGAAACCGGCCATTTTCTATGTAAGCAATCTCGGCATCCATAAGGAAACACTTCTAGCTGTAACTTCAGGGTAGAGGCGGCGTCCCCAAATAACAACAGAACAGCTCTTGTGAGTTAATTTGAAAAAAAGTAGTCTTTAGTGGGTAATGGGATATTTTGAGTACTGATACGTTTCCACTCGTTTGCGATGAGTCACAGTTTCACGTTACTTTTGGAAGCCGTTTTGGTCAGTTCAGAGCTCAAGACAAGCCTGACTGTGGATATGATGTTAGATGTAGTTCTTATTTGATTTTTGGGGAAATTCTTCTATGATATCTTAACTGACGCATGATGCAAAAAACGAGCCACAGTCACCCCCTAATCCTTCCTATTACACATAATACAACTACTGTGGACTACCACCGCTACATCCAAATCACCGGCCTGCTCCAGCTGAAAAGTGTAATTCAAATTCTGCCTCTTGCAAAGCGTGGAGGATTGCAGTCAGCTGGTGCTTGGTAGTCTCCCAACTACAATTACTCCGTTTACATGTGGCCGTAGCAGACGCAAATTGCTTTTGAAAGCGTTTTTCAAGGGCACGCCTTTGTTGCAGCGCATAAGCCTCATGTTTACCGGGGCATTTAGGTGAAATTCAACGCCGTACCACGCATCAGCAAGTGTCTGAAGGCACAAGGTTTTCAGGCAAACTTAAGCGAACGCCGCTCTAATCCACCTGAGGAGAGACGGCTTCTGTGACAGGGGGAAAAGAGAAGTGCAGGCTGTTTCCGTTTTAGCAGTTTCACCACAGGGCCGACAAGTAAACAAATCAGCGCTGCGGTGGAATTGTCAGTATTTGACATTCGCTTTAATATTTACCCAAACGCTTCAGACAAAAGTCACGAGTCCACAGCCTCCAGCTAACGCACACTGATAGCGGTCGACTGTTTTTGATTTATCTGTCATCTCAGCAAACATTTGGGCCACGGCACTTCAAATGCACTTCAGTTCCATTCACTTCAGTTCCTTTTCAGTGCAAACGGCATCGCCCCACAGCAACTTTCCAGAAACGCAGCTCTAAATGTGCGCTCTCCTGTAAGTCGACTAAAGACTAAGACTAAAATAGTCCTCATAACAACTCAAAACCATCGAGTAACACAGAACTGAAGCAAAGGGTCATCCATTCAGGTGGTTCTTTGAGTTTAGGTTCGATGGGTTTACGCTGCATCAAATCACTGCGTTTACTAAAGAACCTTTGAAGAGCCTCTTTTTACGAGTGCACAATATTCTGTTCATCCCACGTCGTGTAGTCAATCAGTCAAAGCTTGCTTCTTCAGTTTAACACAGGAGATAAAAGTAATGGAAGCTTTATGCAGCTTATGTTTAAAAACAACAGTAGGCCATACAGCACCCATAAGCAAGTATACTGGGATCACTGAACAGTGGGTGATTTAGGCTTGCAGTTTTAACAGTGCTAGCTTATGGGGTGTAAATTTCCATTAGCTGCATTGGCTTTGTAGCACCAGAACATAACTTTACACACTCAATGTGTGAATTCACACTCAATTCACACTCAATTCATTTAATATACCTGGCCAAACAACTACATTTTAGAGGAGAGATAATTGGAGAGATTATTTTATGCTACCATAGTTTGTAGGGAGAGTTAAGGGTCTCTCAAAAATGTTTGCTTGGAACAATGATGGAAACCATAAGTAGACGTTCAGACAGGGATAGTTTTACAGGTAAAGCACAGTACTTGTTTTTGTATTTGTGTGTATTTTGTCTCTGAAATTTCCATTGCCATTTCCCGCCCACTAGCTAGGATTTATGCATCACACAATGCTACCAGCACTGGCACATCCTTCACCTGAGACATGTGAAGACAGTCAATCATATCTTTACAAAATGGCTCTAATGCAACATGCTACCGGGCAGTTCTGTTATGCCAGCTAACATCGTGGGAAGAGTCATGGGGAGAGGGGAGGCCATCTATCCTCTTAGCCAACTTGCAATCTCCTGCTGATGGGGCCAACACTTAGACAGTTGCGCCACTCGGGACTCCTCTAAGCATAAAGTTAAGGTGTTTTTTTTTAAAAAGTAAGTCATAAATTGATATTTTGCATGTTCAGATTGTGGTAATCTTCATTCCAAGTGTTCGAAAAAACACCTAAAATGTTTGTTTTTGGATCAGCTGTGATGATGCTGTTTTGCAGGCATTCACAAGAAAAAAACTTTTTTAGCTTAAGCTTGCAAGACTTCTATGCAAATCTCTATGCCAAATCTCAACCCAAATACCCTTCCATTAGTTGTTAGCCTCAAAATTCCTAAAGGAAAGCAAACATGTTTTGGCTTATTGTCTAAGTCTTTTGACTAAGGTGAAAGGGCAGAGCTGTGTAGATGTGTACACAGTTTCCAAGACAAGCTCTGCTGTTTCAGAGCAGGTAATGTGAGTCGACTGGCTTTCTGCTGAGTGTGTAACAGATATCTAAATCATTAGGCCTCTCTATCTCCAACATGTGCCACCCCTCGGCACTCTGCCCCCTGGACCCCTGGGGTCAAGCGGCTGCGAGCTCCCTGACCCCCACCACTTCCTCTGAATATTAAAAGGCCTTGTTATGTCGTCAAGAAGCCCCTGATATAGAACATGGCCTCATTTTCCAAAATGGCCAATCAGCTCACAAGGCCCGGGACGGCTACGGGCTTTCATGTGGGTTATTGAGAGCCGTAATGACGGAGGGCAGAGGAAGTGTAGGGCATTTCGGGGAGAAATTATGTGGTCACATGCCTGCCGGCTGTAATGCTTTGCCTAAATCCTCCTAAGTCAAGCTCTCTCTCTGTGTCTCTCTCTTTCTCTCTCTCTCTCTCTCTCAACCGGGGCGGATGAAATCGGGCAAGTTTACGTTAAGGAGACGAATGTGGTGCGCCCGTATTGAACACATTCCGAGCTGATGCGAGGCAGACCAGTTACGACTGACAGGGATTATTCTGCCCTCAATTTTGGTCCATTTAAAGCGGAACGTTTAAAAGCCAGCGTTTGGGCCCGCCTTGCCCACAAAGATTCTGCTTATACAGCCCCGTCTAAATAATTAGCCTAGCTTTGATTGACATTCTGTTGCAAGAAACGCTTCGAACATCTGACGGGACGATTATACCCATTTGCTTTGATGTAGCCACGGCTAAATTTGTGTCTCGTCCCGGTTATGTTAGAAAGTAATTACAACAAGACTGGGAGACTCCTATTAAATAGATTTTAATGCGCTACGGACATGCAGTGGACACTTTGCTTATGCCAGCTACAATTAGAGACTTTTTTTAGACAAACAGTTCTTATTTAATTGTCCATTAACAAGAAAATAAAGCATAACTTTGGATGAACAGAAAATAATCAAGTCAAGAAGGTGTATAATTGCATCCTTTAGTTAGCTGCAAAGGGCCGTTGCTGTATTTGTGTGTGTTTTAGCACTTAGGAGCACCAAATGTTTCAAGTTTGATAAAAAACATTAACATTTTGATATCGTGGGAACATTTGACTGTTGCCCACATGGGAAATAATGTGCCCATTGCTGACAACCTCAAAAAAAAATCTGATTTAGTCTAGAGTGTAACACATTTTGCTATAATAACAATTTGCAAACCTGCTATAGACTGGCACCCAGTCCAGAGGGTATGCATGCCTTGCATCCAAAAAATCTGATGGATCCAAAAAACTGGATGGATGCATATTAATGCATGACACTTATATAGGCTCTATATATATTTTTTCCCCACTCAAATGCAGGGTTTTGTTGGGTTATTTCCACAGAGCTGTGTAGCTATGTAGGGTTATATCCACAAGAGCGACTGAGCTGATTAGAAAAGAACATTTAAATAGCTTAATCAGGCAGGAGCACACTGGAGAAATCTGTGCTGCCACTATAACCAGAGGATTGTTGGTTCGAATCCCAAGTCATACTGCCTGCTATCAGCAGCCGGGGCATAAGAGAGCACAATTGGTCTTGCTCTTTCCGGGTGGGTAGATGGCGCTCTCTTCCCACATCACTACAGTGTGATGCTGGCATGGCATGGGCATCCGTTAGCTGATGCTTCAGAGCTGGGCACCCAGTGCTTTCCTCCAAGCGTGTTGGTTGCCTGGTAATGTGCTTTGTTGGCAGTTTAAAAAGAGGCGGTTGCTGGTTGTGTATGTGTCGGAGGAGGCACCCTCCCAGTGTCCGGAGCATTACATGTGATGGGGGGAGAGCTAGTGAGTGGAAAATATCTTAAAGGTTAGGTCTGTAGTATGTTGTAGACTGGAGTTTGGAGATTTGAATATGGCTGTTAGAAATTAAGATTGCTAAAGCTATGGAAGAATGGTTCATAGATCAGCTGAAGACAGTCTGAGCAGATGGGTGGTTTTCCTGGAAAAAGATAGAAGAACATTGGACAAAGATTTGGAAAACTCCTACAGAAGTGCATAAAAACACAAACACAGCAGTACACACTATTGTGTGTGTGTGTGTGTGTATGTGTGTGTTTATGTCTATCCCCAAGTGTGCTAGCCCTCATTATATCTAATTTTCTGACCCAGCCTCAGCAAACTCCCTGTGCCATACGGATGCATGTGAAAAATCACTCACGTCATCTTCCACAACCCTCAGTGCAAGGTGCCCACTCGCCAATCTCTGCCACCTGACCTCTGACCCCCTGAAGTGTAAATAATTGAGGATCCCTTAACCTAAACTGCCAGGCAGGAGGAAACAGCAGCTGCCTCAGGCCCCTGCATCTACTCACGTGCTTTGACAGGCACAGCACTAAGTTACCATTGGGCAAGTTATTAGTGGACAATGTCTCCATTATCTGAAGAAAACCTTTTTTTGAGTCCGTAGTCTATGTTAGACGCTTCAGCTCACATTAGCATTAGTCTGCTGCTTCTAATCAGTGAGATCTGAATGTTATCTCGAATAAATTAGTCAAATCAATAAATGTGTGTTCACATTAACTGGACGCTTGTTCTTGCTGAAAAGGGTAAGTAGAATTGTTTGTAAAGGTAATCTTTACAATGTGTAACACAGCATTACTTTAGGTTGTCTTTAGGTTGTTAAGTTGCTCGAGTTGATCCTGCTTTTGTTGGAGTAACTGTCTGTAGAATTTGGAGCACTGCTGTGAGGATCTGATTTCATTCAGCAACAAGAGTGTTAGTGATGTCATTTTTGGATGACCACTGCCCCCCCCCCCACACACACACATCCTCAACTTCCCAACTCATCCCAAAATACTGGATGGAGAACCACCATCATTTTAGAGAACACAATTCCACTGCTCCACAGCTCAATGCTGCTCTCTGCTCCAGAGAGTCCTATTCTATTGCCAGTGCTCTTTATGGATTAGACAAGCCTGTTTGGGGGCAAATGAATTTACATGCACATTGTACAATATTAACAATAAATTGTGGTGTATGTCCAATTCAGAAAATGCATAGAAAATGTGTCTAAAAAATGCAGATTTTGCACATTTTAATGTGATTTGTTTAATTTTTTGCACTTAGAAAAACAATGTATCATGTCATTGTATCATGTCAGGAAAAAAAAAATTATTTATGTAATTTTATTTATTTAAAATGTATAATTTCAGGAAATTATAGTTTCACACTTAGAAAATCAACAAAATGTATTATGTCATTGTATCATGTGAGAAAAAATATATTATCTATTTATTTATGTAATTAATCAATTGTAATATATTTTAAATGTATCATTTGAGTAAAATATATTAATGTTATATTATAAATAATCTATTTAAATAATATATGTATTTCTTTCCTATTTTTATCATTTTTGTACACATACAAAAATCAAAAACATGTATCATGTCATTTGAACAGGGGTACCCAAATGTTTACATTTATATATTATAAATAAATAAAAAATTATAATCTACTTTTCCTCCAGTGTAATTTTTCTCCAGTGCAATATATATATTCAAAATAACTATATACTATGTATATATATATATACATATATATATATATACATATATATATATTTATATACTATATATACATATAAACATATATATATATATATATATATATATATATATATATATATATATATATATATATAAACTATATATACATCTTCCAGACAAATGACACCACTAAAGACCATGCAATTAAACAGGCAACCATGACCCTATTTTCACCTGGTAAGTACAGATGTAAACGAGGGGCTATGCAATTGGGGGATGCATTGTGACAACATTCAGGGGTTGGTCGAGGATTGAGAACTTAGAATCTGTTTCTGTACATCCCAGACTGCATCACATGACTTCTCTTCATCTGGGAACGAACTAAGAGCTGTTCTACTCCATCAATCTTGACTAGCAAGAACCTACAGCTCTAACAGCTCAGGCTCAGGCAGCTGATTTCCTTACTTTCCTTCTTAATTTCCTCTCTCGTTTGCTCTCAGGCTCCATTAGTTAGCTTTGCGCATTTAACATTTCGCCTGTACAGGTAAATGTCAAGGAGTCTGTAGGACATTTTGTCTGACAACGGAGATAAGGGCTAAGCAAAGCCAGTAAACCTACTGGCCGAGACACAGAGGAGTCTGCACAGCTCTGCTTGTGGAGCGTTCCCTACGGTTGAGGAGTTATCATCAGCTTTTCAACTTTCACTGCAGCTGAGGAGTTGTGTGTGTGTGTGAGTGTGTGTTCTGTCTAATGTACCTTTTGCTATTGTGAAGTTGCCTTGTGTTGAAGAAACACTATCTATCAGTTAGTCATTACTATTGTTAAATGTGTGTGGTACCCGAGGGGTCAACAAACAAATTAAAAAGCCATATGTGAACGACTGTGTAGCTCGCTGACCACTTATGATCTGGTCACTCAAGACACATGGTTATACCAGATACAAACATGATCAATGTGACATATGTTTCTGTGGTAGTCAGGGGGGAGGCCTAAGAACAAACGACACAACGATGAAGAGGTCTGTTTAGCTGAAGGTGCAAAATGCATTGTGTGACCTCAACCACTGCAGCATTTTGAAGTATACCACCAGCTTTACTTGGACATCTGGCTTGTAGCTATTAGCCAAAGTTATTAGCCAGATAGTTAAAACTGATCTTGTTGGGTGCTCTAAGTGGTCCAGCAGACTAAGGTGCTGCCACTATGACTGTGAGGATTGCTGGTGTGAATCCTAAGTCATGCTTCTTGCCATCAGCAGCTGGAGCCTGAGAGAGCACAATTGGCCTGAGTAGTTGGCTCTCTCTCCCTCTCTCCACACATCACTTTAGTGTGATGCTAGCCAATGCATCAGAGCTGAGTACCTGACGCTTTCCTCCAAGCATGTTGGTTGACCAGTGGCATTGTATCTGTGGCAGTTGGAAAAGGGGCATTGGCTGAAATTAAGGGTATATATTATGAAAAAGAGTAACTGTCTGTACTGTCCAGGTACGTTTTTCTACTAGATGTTGGAGCATTGCTGTAAGGATTTGATTGCATTCAGAGACAACTCATCCCAGAAGCACTGGATGGAGCGCCATCATGTACCACTGCTCCACAGCTCAATGCTGGGGGGCTTTATACCGTTCTAGCCCAGACCTGGGCCATCTGCTTCAGAGAGTTCTATTCTATTGACAGTGCGTCTCTTTCGGGACTAGAGAAGCTGTGTGTGTGCATTTACACATTTGTGTCAGCAATGGGTGCAACTTAACGTAGCTGAATGCATTCCTTAGAAGGGGTGTCCACAGACATTTGGACATATAGTGTATGTATATGCCAGAATTGATATTACCCATTGCTATAAAAACATAAACACAGCCATCTTGCCTGCTAACCTGCTATATCACATGCTAGTATGCTAGTACAACAAGTGTTCTGCAAGCACAAGGCATTTGTGGAGCTGCAGAGCTAGAACTACTGCTGGCTTTCCAGGTCCACAGATGGATAATGGCACCGTTGATGGTGGCCCCGTTAGACGGATGGTTGCAGCCAGCCTGATGGTATCAGGAAAAGGGTGAAGGATGAGCCGTTAATTACCCTTTGGGGTGGTCAAACACTTGATGGTAAAGTGGCAGCGAAAACAACACCTAGATCCCGTGGAGCGTCAGCCATGGAGAGCTAAGCAAACACATGCCGTCTTCTTTACCAGGGAAGCTGTGCTGTGAACTTTAAGCCTGCTGCTAGAGGTTGGGACATGTCGCTTTCTGCCTGATGAGCGTTAACTAAAGCGTGTTTTGTGCTTCGGCTTAGGAACGCCCCTGCGTTTATACAAGAGCAGGGCTCAGGGCTCACTCTGGATGCATTTGAGAGAGCATTCACTTGTGTTCTGTGCTACGGGAGGGGGATTAAAAAAGATAGAAAAATCCACAGATTAGAAAATTATATCCCCATCCCAGCACAGGATGGCAGCTTTGGCCGTGTTGCTTCACTGGGATATTACAAAATCCGAGGGGAATTCTGAATTGCAGGTTGTGAAGCAGAGGCCAATTATGCTTCGTTTCTTCATTTGTTAGTGAGACAGTCCTAACCATGCAAAGCTCGGGGAATTGCCATCTGCATTGCCAAGCGTGGATGGACGGCAATTTCGCCCTCTCTGGGTAAATAAACACGTCCAAAAGCGGAGCAATAATGACTCTTAGCACTTTTTTGTCTTCGCGCTGCAGATGACACACATTTCGCTTGGTTCACATGCCAGGCCTATACATAGCAGCAATCTAAAGTAAATAAATGAACTGTCAGGGCAGAACAAGGATTTACAAGCAGGGGGAGAATTGGGGAATTATAAGGAAATGTGTTGCATTTCTGAGTAAGTGGTAGCAGATAAAGAGGCAGCAGGCTGGTTGAGTGCTCCTTTCGACAATAGGGTGGCTCACAGGGATGAGATAGGTTTAGCTTAGCATAGCTAGGCTAATCCACTCAAACCAAGCTCGAAGCCACGGGCAAGGACGATTAGAACGTCAAGGAACATTTGCTGCTCTGTCATTTAGCCCGACGGTTTCAAAACATGCCGCTCTATGGTGCTTTGTAATTACTGAGGCCCGCACGCCTGAGATAAACACCTTCCGCAGTGAATCGTATTGTGTCTGGAAATCTAAAGGGTTGCTAGACTCATTTTGAGCGTGAAACTAAAGCAGAGCTGAAAGAAATGTCCAAAAATAATGTAAAAAAAAGTGCATTTAGTAGAAATACGATCCATTTGGGTTATAAATGTAATTTTGTGGCATATGTTTGCTATTTATTCCATATATTTTAATTTTATTTATTTATTATTTATTTATTTTGGTATCATGACATATTCCGTTGTCACATTTAACAAAAATATTTTTTTACAAGTTTTATATTTATTTATTTATTTATTTATTTATGCATGTCTGTAACTTGACATTTACACTTAATAAAATTTATTCAATACATTTTCCATGTATGTATTTATTTATTTCAGTAACCTGACATCTTCTATTGTCACATTTTCTATGTATTTATTTAGCATATTCATATTCTTAACATACTGTTATGCCATCTAACAAAATATATATTTCATAGATTTTCTATTGATTTATTGCTAAATCTTTGGTATCCTGACATATTGTGTCATCATATTTAACAAAATACATTAAATACATGATGTATGTATGTATGTATTTATTTATTTATTTTAAAAAGTTTGCAAATTCATATTCTTAACAGATGTCTTTATGCCGTTTAACAAAATATGATTCATAGATTTTCTATTTATTTATTTTGAAATCTTGACATATTCTGTCATCACATTAAAACAAAATACATTTTTTATTTATATTTTGCTATCCCGACATTTTACATTTAACTAAATATATTTAATATATTATTTGTTTATTAATAATTTTTTGGGGGTGTTTCTTGATATATTTTGTCATCCCATTTAACAGAATTATACTTTCAAGCTCACTGAGTATCAGTGCTGCTTTGATAAGAGCTTACAGCCTCTAAAATCTCCCACTTTGCCCCCCCCCCTTTTTTTGGGGGGTGACCCAGCGGGGCAATAAGCGAATGTCAGATAAGGAATGATTTGCTAGAAGCATAGCCTGTAAAGTAAACAGAGCATTAGGCAGTGCTGTGGGGGAACCTGTGAGTTGCTCTAATTCAGGTGAATCACACACACACACACACACACACACACACACAATCACACACCTCACAGCTGTGCTGGGCTTTACCAGGCTGGGGTCTGCACAGTGTCCACAGAACACACACTGCACACACTGTAGAGGGGGTTCTGTTCAGTGGAAGACAGAAATGTGGGGTAAGACTTGTGCGTTCTCGTGTGTGTAGGCAAATGTGTGTGCGTGAGTGTGTGTGTGTGTGAAGCCTGTTCTCTGCAGATGAATCCAGAGATCTGGGGTAAAACATGCTGCCGTGTTTTCTTTCCCGGGTCTGGTGTTTATTTTCTGTTTCTTTGGTTTCAAAGCGTGGGCAGCAGACTGCGGAGGAAACCAGCATCATTAAAATTAAAGTGCTGTGATTGAATGGTGTTTTTCCTGCATGTGGCACAAACATTTTAAATTTTGGCTTTTGTCGTGATGTTTAAGGCCTGTTGGCCTTCGCTTTTTAGATGAGCTGCAGGTTTTAAGGCCTTTCTGACAAAGCAGAGTAGATCACTTCAACAAGAGGTGAAGAGAAAACAATTTACAGCGCTAACAATTAACACTGTGTGTGTGTGTGTGTGTGTGTGTGTGTGTGTGTGACGTTATGGAGTTATGTCTACTTGAGTTAAGGAAAAATACTTTTTTGCCATTTACTTTTTTGTTTTTATACTTTTATCAGCTTCTTTTCAGTCATTTTCATATCCCACCCACTAGCTAGTCCCCCTATCGCATAGAGCCACCAGCACAGGGAGGCTGAAGGCTAGCGTGTGCTTTCTCTGAAATCATAGGACAGCTGAATGCTTGGAGAAGAACACGAAGAGACAGCAAGGTCAGTTATACTCTCCTGCACCACGTGGCATCACCACCTCTTATTCAGTTCAAATCTCCAGGTGATAGGGCTAGCAC
This sequence comes from Salminus brasiliensis, assembly GCF_030463535.1. Taxonomy (NCBI): domain Eukaryota; kingdom Metazoa; phylum Chordata; class Actinopteri; order Characiformes; family Bryconidae; genus Salminus; species Salminus brasiliensis. The sequence goes on along the minus strand of NC_132898.1, from coordinate 13,208,193 downwards.
TTAGACAGTCACACCACTCAGGGGTCCATTATAGTTACTGTTATATTAATCTGAATTAATTTGTTAGTTAAGTTATTAAGACGTGTGGCTGCACATATGAAAAGTACAGTTTACTAGTTTAAAGAATTTCATTATTTAGAAACTGGACTGAACACTTCAGGATAACTCAGTAGAGCTTCAGCTATTCATCATGGGTGGGGTTTAATGAAAGGGGTGTTATAATTGGTTTGCTTCAGACTGACGGTGTGTTACATATTTGGATCGTCACACTTTGGATAGTCCAGTTTTCTCACAGTTTTCTGTGTAATGAGTTGCACATGTTGCAGAAAGTAGTGAAGTATTTACTTTTATTATTTATTTATGTGCATTCAAAATAAAAGTCTAAAAAAAGAGAAAACTCTTGAATAAACTCCAGATACTTGAAAAGTACTCAAGCACAGTGCTGAAGTACAATGCAAGCACAATGCGCAATGTTCAGGTCTATGTAAATGTGTGTGTGTGTGTGTGTGTGTTTCTCCGCGGTCATTCTCCGTGCTGCTCCTAAGCTGTGTGTAATTGGACTCTGTTTGTAAACAGTCTGTCCTTTCTCAAAAGTGCCCCAGAGATTTGCCCCAGGAAGTTCAATTACAGCCAAACTGCCTCATTTGGCTCTGGGCTTGGAGCTCTATGCTTGAGTGATGTTAATTACCGCAGGACTCAGCTTTCCTTTCACTATCTCTGCTCAGACCTTTCTCCAACAACAACTGCAGGCAACACACACACACACATGCTTCCTGATATCATTAGCCGCAGAAATCTGGAAAGTGAAACATCCCAAATTGCAAGGTGCTGTTTACGTTTGCTACAAGCTTACCATAAAATTGTGGGCTAATTTGTGAGGATTCACTCAGTTCGAGAATCAGACTAAAGCGTGAAACGAGCACGCCAAGCACAATAAAATGATCAGCCATGTGTGGCCCATTTTATGGAGGAAAAATGCTTTGGAATTGAGAAATTGTTCGAGCGATTTGTAGAGGAATTTGCCAAGGCCATGTTTAAAGAACAGTTTTGAGGAAAAACTAAAGTTTGAACAAAAAGGTTAGCGACAACCGATCTTCTCAAAATAGTTCTTAAATAATCAGTAAATGGTTTTATTTGCTTGCGACAAGTTTACTTAAGTTTACTTGTCTTGAAAGGGCTCATATCATGCAAAAATAAATATACTGTAAGTATGTAAAAGTGTCTCAAAAACATACAGGTCACATCTCAGTCAATACAGTTTACAATATGTAAAAACTAGCTACAAAAATAGACATTCTGGATTATTTTTTTGTGATGTTACCAAATAACTTTACATTTACATATATCCACCTTTTCAGCCTTTTGGGGTTTAGCTCTGCCAATTCACACTACAGTTATACGTGTTGTAAACTGCTTTCTAGATGAAGCACGATGCAAAGCTGCTATGAGTAATTTATGTAGATCAGACTAATTAAACAGATATGAATGACTTTGTTTTCGTTTAAATAATGCAGCATTTAAAGGAAACAACACCATGTCAATACCTGTGAATAATTATTTGAGAATAATACCAAAGCTGCCAAAGCGGAAACATTTTTTTCCCCTATTTGGGATGTCAGCACTCATGAGCACTTAAACCGTTCAGGGGTTTAGACCAACAGCTTGAAAAAAGAAAACAAAACCTGCTTGTCATACCAAGGAAGACGCTTTAATGAAGTGTCTGCGGCTATTTAAAGGGATTAGGAAACTGTCTGCATTTCTGGTTTTAATACTTGCTTGTTTAGTCCTACTTCACAGAACAATAGCAGTTTATCACTATCCTTGCAGTTTAACACAAATCATCCACTGCTCCTGCGGCTTAAGGTGTACCCCAGGGTTCTGTTCTTGGCCCACTCCCGTTCATAATACACATGCTCCCCCTTGGTCATATAATTTACCAGCATGGATACCGATTTCATTTCTATGTTGACAATTCCCAGATTTACATCAGCCTCATTCCTTCTACTTGTCTGCCTAATTACTCAGTAATGACAGAGACTTCTGTACAAACTGGTGGGGCTATTCTTTGGTAATGGAAGTTTGTTATAACACTTTTGGCTGGTCAGCGGTCTATAGGCTGTTTTTTTGAGTGACTACAAGATACAAGAACTGTAATTGGGGTAACGTGGTCTGCCTGCCTAGCTTGGAAATTGAACCCTAGTGTACCATGGGGGTGTTGGTACCCACTACATTACATTTCGTCACCCACAGTGACATGAAATCACTTGACATAATGTTTTTTAGCCAACAAAGATTTTACTAAATCATAGAGGAACCAGATTTTGGAAGATTGTGAAGAACCTTTTAATGGTTTGAAGGACTTTAACTTTATGAACGGGTTCAGTTTAAAGGTTCTTCATGATAATAGTTTTCTATAGAATTGCTCAAAGCACTTTGGTAGCACCTTTATTTTGAAGAGTGTAAAACATCTGCAGGTATTTTTCCTTACTTGACTGAATTGTAGCATTTCAAAAGAAAACAATGCGTCCCCAAACCTTTGGCGAGTGGCGTATATGAACAGTTCTACGGAAAACATAATTCGTCTCACTGACTGTGTACAATTCCATAATCCTCTGATTCATTGGCAAATCTCGCACTCTGATCTGATTCATCAACTGTCTGCCAGCGCTAAATCCACCTGAGCTGCTGTGTTTTTCCTCTTGTCACTCTTAGCTTTAGGAGCGACAAGACTCACTTCCTAATGATTGCTGGACATGTTTTAGCCAATTAGCCATGTCAAATCTGTCTGCGTGAGAAAGCATCAGCTGACGACAGCCCGGTTTCGCCGGGTCATCCGGGTTCCAGTGCCATTTTCACGAGCTCCTTTCATGCTCTGCTCACGCCCCGATGGAGCGATCTTTCAGGGAGGTGTTAGCGCTCATTACGTTAGCGATAGCGGCCCACTCAGGATAAGAAATCTGTCAGCACGGATGTTTTCTGCGCTCACTTCCACCGTCCTACTGACAGCTGCTGTCACCTACTAGTTTTAGAGAGTGTGTGTGTGTGTGTTTGTGTGCTGTACATGCTGTCTACACCGGCTTACACACCCATACAATCACATTCATCCAGACATAAAGACAGTCTCTCAGTGTTATGATAATTGCTATACACAATGGCAGTCTTTTGCAATAGATGGGTAAGCAGTACTACAAATTACGTAGTGCAAAAGCCATTTAAACTCAGTGAGTCAGTGTACAACATGGCCTGTCAAAAATGTGGGAGAGAAAAAAAATACCTGCAAAGAGTTTGTTGGCATAAAGGCTATTTGCACTCTTCTAAAAATGAAATGGCTCTGCAACTGATTATTGATTTCTGTAATCAATAACCTATGTTGACTTTTCTCATCAAATGCAGAGTGGGGCTGAGTAAGCTGTGGCAATGAACTCCAGTGAAATTACAATCAGAATTACAAGAACATGTTTGGTCAATGCAAGTTAAGTAAACTTGGCATCTCTTCAAATGGCTCCTGGCATCCTCTATTTGCATACTCTCTTCGTGTTGTCTTTTCTCCTGGCCTAGCTTCTTTCATCTGTGCACCTTTCTTTTCTACTCACTGCTTAACCACCTAGCCTGGTTGTTGCTTACTACTACCGTTTGCCCGAAATGACCTAGCTCTTACCTAAACCCCTTAACACTCCACTACACTTATTATACACTAAGGTGTATCACTTCTGTAAAAACTGGTGGGGCTATTCTCTGGTAATAGATGTTTGTAATAACTCTTTTGGCCCACTGGCAGCCATAGGCTTTTACAGGGGTTAAACCTGTACCTTTTGTTGCTTCTTCTGCTTGGTTGAATATAACCATATTAAATTAAATGTAGCAGAGAAAAAGTGGTGAAGAAAAACAATCAGCACTCAGAAAGGAGTGTTAGGAGTCTTGCCTAAGAACTGCAATTGGGGTAAGATGGTCTGCCTACCTGCCTGGCTGTGGAATTGAACCCTAGTCTACCATGGGGAAGGTGGTGTTGTTATCCATTACATTACATCAACTACAGTGACATGGAATCACTTGACATAATGTTTTTTAGCTACCAAAGATGTTCTACCATGATTTTCTTTTCCAGATGTGTTCTCATCCAAACTATTGCACAAATCACATATTGATATCATTTTGACCCAAATATGGTTAAACACCATAAACCAAAAGGTTTAAGTGCTGAATTCACAACTAAGAGGATAAAATGGAAAGGCTTTTCAATTTTAAAGAATTCACAAATACTGGTCCAAGTATTTACATTGTAAACAAACCGGCTTAAACTAAAAATTTAGATATGTTTAGCTATTGCAAAACTACAAATAAATTATTTATTTAATAAAAAATGCATGTGACCACCTTTTGGGTTACTCTATGATATTATTCTCATAGTGGCGCAGTCACAAAATGTACATATTTGATCAAATTTTTAGGACGTAACGAAAAGTCATAAAAAAAGACAACAAGGAAACCATTATCATTTGTCCATAAATCATATTGTTGTGGACATTCCTTCTAATGAATGCATGTAGCTACTTTAATTTGCACCCATTGCTGACAAAGATGCGCACAAATGCGTGCACACACACACACACACACACATAGCTTGTCGAGTCCCTACAGAGGATAAACTTGAAACTTTTGACACCCTACCTAATGCTAGGCGTGGACTAGAGGGGTATAAAGCCCCCCAGCATCAAGGTGTAGAGCAGTGGAACTGTGTTCTCTGGAATGATGGTTGGTGCTCTATCCAATACTTTTGGGATGAGCCGGGGGATGAGGTGGGTGGTGATCATCCAACATTCTGACCTCACTAATGCTCCAAAACCTAGTAGAAAGCTTTCACTGGACAGCAGAGACACTTACTCCAACAAAAGCAGTGAGTTTTTTTTAATACCCTTGATTTTGGAAGAAACAATGAATGAGTAGGTGTCCCAATACGCTCGTCCACATTGGGAATTAAATATACTAATATTTTATGTATTTCATAAATAAAGACCAAAAAAGACCAAAGGTACTTTTAATGTTGTATATGTCACAAAATGCCTCTGCTTGCAGCTCATTGACACAAATAGAGAAGCTGTGGATGGTTAATTTTTTACAGTTTGTATGAAAAATAGGATATATTTTACTATGATTCATAATTGCTGATATGTTCTGGGTGTTAATGGTATTGCTTAGCAAAAAGGAAAACCTGTCAATACAGAATGTAAACTGTAAATCACTGTATATGTAATTGGTCACCTAACTGTGTAATTTCGTATTATGCAAGTCCACTGAAACAACTATATAACACTAACAAATGCCAGGCAACAAAAGGACAGCAACAAGTCTAGACTTTAAAGGCTATGGGATTGTGAAGATGTGAAGCAGAGTGAGTCTGAGCATGCCTCCCGACCACCCCCCGCGGGAGAGCAGCAGAGAGGGTGCGTAGGGTGTGATAAATTGGCTGCATGCTTGAACCCAAAGGTTGGCAAATTAACAGTTAATTAGCGGTTGATAAATAGCAGATATGCACCACAGGCTCAGCTGCTGCAAGCCTCTCTCTCTCCTCCGCGGCTCACTAAGGCAAGTGTTTATGTGCTAGTAACAAGTGTCAGAGCAGACTGTTATGTCTGCGTTTTGTCACATACTGAGATTGCTCTCAGATGTGCCCCTTCCATACCAAAAAAAAGAAAAGAAAATGCACACAGTATTTGAGGCCTGCTCTCTACAAACTCATACACACACTGATCATCGTCCCTGACACTGATCTACTGGAGTGCTTTGCCCTGTGTAGTTACCGAAAACGAAATAAATAGGAGTTTGTTTCGTTGGAAAGTGTCAACACGTCTCAACCCATGGAAAGAATTTAGGCCAAAAATATTGCCTGTAATTCCACACCGATGACAACAAGCATAAACTAGGTCACGATAAACAGTGTAATCGAGCATGAGGCCTGTCAACACAGTTATCTAATATGTTTAAGCACTTCATGATCAAACACATTAGAGTTTATGAAGTTAGGAAGTTTGCTGCACTTTCAAATATCATGGTTTGTAAATGGTTCTTGAGAAACCCTTTAACCCGTCAAGTGTTGCAGCTTTTGCTTTTCTTTACTATCCAAACGTAGTTATATAATTGACACCAAATGACACTCTGTTAGAACACAGTGGTGAAAACAAAGGATCAGAACTAACTAGTCAAGTGTTATTGCTATTGCTTTGCTATACTATTCAAACATATTTACATAATTTCATATTTAATTATGTAGTGTATCACACAATAAATAAATGTAAGCTTTATGTTATAATGAGGTTCTATTCTCATGAGCTTTTCATTTACGAAAAAAAGTTTAGGAACCATCAACAAAGTTCTGTTTGTAGGGGGTTCTTCTATGGTATCATTCCAGAGAAGTGGTTTATAGTGTTTTGAATCCACTATGATAAGTACACTGTTCACTGTACTCCTGCTGGTAAAACTGAGTGTTTCAGCAATAGCTTCCTTACTAACCAGCCATAGTTTAAGAGTTAAAGATGTGGAAGAAGTGTATTTCACCCCTGGTGTCGGTGATGTGGGCAAAAAGGTCAGAAAGTAGACCAATGTCTGGTGAAAAAGCAGCTCAAACGCAGTCAAAGCTCTAGAACCACAGATATTACAGTGAGTTATATGTTCCACTGTAAAATAGTTCCAAACTGCAGGTTGTCCTGTTATGTTCTGGGAGACCTCGTTACTGCTACAAGCTTTAAATAATCTGTGTTACTGGGCCCTATAGAACACCAAAGGGGGCTCAGCTGGAACACAGTGGAAAAAACAAAGGGTCGTAACTAACTAAGTAAAATAACCACATAAATTGGCCTGGACTGGCCCTGAGATGGATCCACCGACAATAAGTCAAATCAAGCATTATTGCTATTGTTTTGCTATACTGTCCAAATGTTGTTACATATTGTAGTGAGTAGTGAATTTTGTCATAATCTAAAGCAACCTTTATATTATGATGAGGTTCTTCGCTTTTGAGCTTCTGAATTACAAAAGAAAAACAAAAAAACAACAGGTTTACAAACTATCAACAAGGTTCTTGAGGGAAGGGGTTCTTCAATGGTGTCACTCCAAAGGACCCTTGCTTGCTCCCCTTGGGAACCTTTATTTTAAAGAGTGTAGTGGGCTAATGGACAAGGGATTTGTGAATGCTCATTACAGATGCTCATTACCCATAAGTTTGTCCAAAGGACTGCTTATGTTCTTTGGCTCCTCGGCTTAAACGGGCATTCACAGTGTCAGCACAGATGACATGTAATTAAATGGTGCTAAGAGAGACGCGGAGGGTTTGGCCCATTGGAGAGTAATTCATGTTTCAACAGCCGAGCGTGGGGCTGGGACAGCGGAGGAAACAGGAGCATGTATGTACATTAATTAGTCTATGTGCGGTACGGCTGAAGTAATAATGTGTTTGAATGCCCAGACTGACAGGCAGAACAGGCCGGTCCTTCATCAAGAAACTCGACACTGAGCACACAGCTCATTTGACTCTAAAAGGCTGCAGATGCTTTACTTCATGGAGCAATAAAGTCCGATACCTGCGGGGGTTCTCACCAAAAGAAAACACCAGAAAATATACAGTATAGCGCAAAAGTAACCCTGAGAGATACATCCACCGGCCTGCAGGCTTGTGCTCAAGTGTCGGCCCATCATGGCAAAAAGCAGGTTTACCCCTCCCAAGACATCTTCTCCTTTAGCTTTGTACTGGAGCTCTGAGGCCTACTGAAGCTTAAAATCCTGTGTGGCTTCAAACCTGTGAGGTGAAAGAAACCAAGGAGTGAGACACCCCTGCATTCATTCCAGCTGTTTCCCTGAGGGTGCTAAAGCATACAAGTGCACATGCATTAGAGCATGAGAACGGTTGAGCAAAAAAAGAAGAAGAAGAAGAAGAAGAAGAAAGCTGAGGTACAGCCCACAGTGCCAAGCAGTTATGGTTGGAGAACTTGTATCCAAGTCAAAACGTCCAAATGTTTGTATTCCTTTCCCATCTGAGAAGGAAGTCGTTTTCATATGAACATTATACATTTCCAGCCCGAAAAATATGGAGAAGGTCTTTCCAAACTAAGCGGCCATGCCTGCAGCCAGTTAGGGCAGGTTGCTGCACGCCAACCATAATGTGCCACAGTGTCAGGCCTTGAACGTCCGAGCAGATCCTCGCCATTTAATCATCGGTTTGTCATCCCCGATTTGGATGGCGGGAGTTAAATTAAGCATGCGTTAGACTACAAATGCAGGGTGAAGTAAAAAAAAAAAAAAAAGGGGAGAAAAAAAAGTTGTCATGCATGCAGCTTGCCAAACAATCTCTGACAGATGCGTACTTTAGCTGAACGCACTCGGCCCAGCAATCAGGCCGAATCAAAGCAGCTGCTTCAGCTCAGGATGCCCCAATTGCTCTAATCAACACCGTTCATGGCCGCCCTGGCAGCTGCACGGAGCGCAGCGGCCTGCCTCTCTCAAAGCCAGTCAGGAACAATAACACTTATTTTATTAGTGCTCCTGGACAGAGGCCAGATATGCTAAGAATCCTACACATCTCTAAATGCATGCAGGCTGTAGCGGGAGAAGCCTGTATATGAATGAAAAGCCGTCTGATGGTTCTTGATGGGTGTATTAGACACACTTTCCGATGGTCCCATATAGGCTAGCATATCTAAGTACGCTCAAATTGTTACTTGCTAGTAAATCGTACATTAGGACCAGAGATGGTTCCCTAAATTACAAGGCTAATATGGATAGTTGCGTGATGACTAGTATGAGTAGCATAGACTTCATTAGCTTAATGCTAACTATGCCTCTAACACCTATTATTTGGACATACTACATACATACAGACTAACTACACTCTTTAAAATGGACCTTCAGGGGTTCTTTGGCCCATGATTCTATTCAGGTACCTTAATTCCAGGCATTGGCCAAAACCAATCAAATCTGATCTGATCTTGATGTTTCTAAAAATAATACAGCCACACAGTTTAGGTAAGATGCTTAGTATGTTCTTTGCCTGGATAAAGGGTTCCTCAGATTTGTGGAAGACCTTTTAGAGATGCGTTTTGGAGAGTCAAATAATCCTTTACTAAGAATGTATGTTTTTATGAGAGTGAGTCATTTAAATGTGTGCCAGCATGCAGAGGCCAAGGGGTTAACTATTTTCAGTGCGCCTTTAGCTTCCTCTGTCCTGTCCAAAGTTTTGTGGAACAACCATCAAGGTTGAAACCAAGACTGGAGGTTGAGACTGAACTTTGTGTTTCCTGGAGAAGCAGGCGGTCTGCATAGCAGAGCTTCCATGGTCAAGAGAATTCCTGAGAAATATGCACTCAGTAGACAGACATTAGGTCGGATCACTGTACCAAAGCTTTCAACGCATGACGTTAAGCCGAATAGCTGCAATGCAATTAAATGGAAAACACTGGATTAGTGCTGTGTTGTTGCAACTGGGGTTGTCACACTCAATGTGGAGCACAGCTGAAGCGAAATATGACTAGAAAGCAGTTTCGTCTCCCTTCTACGAGTCCTATTTTAAGTTGAATCTGTTTTGATGGTCCACTGAAGATGCTTTAAAGATCTTTGCCTTGTCTTTATCATTGTCTTACCCTTACTTTAATTTTTTTTTTTTTTTTTTAAAACCTCGAACCCTAAACCCTAAACTCCATACACATGCCACAGCCTAAATCCAAAACCTAAACGCTCACTTTAACAGGTAACAGTCCTCCAACTGTTAAAGGCCTTGTGTACACCCTAATGCTAGCTCTACTACCCTAAAGCTTATCATTGCCGGTGTTTAACATGGCCAGACTCCCCTCATACAGGCCTCAGTGATGGACTTCCTCTGTGAAGTATTCCTTGTTGGACACTGCCCTTCTCCAAACACAGTGCACCTGGGACAACAGCTTTAGTTCCCAGCTTAGTGTTAATCAGCGGCACCGTATGCCTGCCAGCAACCAGGGGCTCGTATGCGCACAATTAATTCACTGCCCTGCCTTTTTACACAGGCAATACCTCCGCTTAGAAGAAAAACCAATACCGTAGAGCATAATGGCGCAATCGTAGAAGCCGAATGGCAACATTTTGCAGAAATCATCCTGATTGCTGAAAGAACCTCAAAGAATTCGGGGTAGAAAGTGATGAAGGAAAACATTTAAGGGGCCCTAACACACTGTTCACAGACTGTGGTCCTTCCATCGTCTTGGAGTTTGGACAGAAAATACCCCCCAGAATCTGATGGATGTCACTTCAGTGAACCAATGTGTTTAACGTGGAGGTTTCCATCACCAATCGCGTCCAAAAAAACTGTGGGCGTGTTGACGGGGGTGGGGGTTCCAGCTCTTTTTTTGTATCTGACATTCCAGACTTGATTCCACTAAGGAGGAGTGGAGAGGATTTCCGCAGTAATCGTCGCTGAGAGCTGGATTGGAGCCCCCTTATCTAAAACCTATTTAGTCTGCCGTTTACAACCACACAAGTTGATGGATAAATACTCATTTTCGTGCTCCTGACGGTGCAAGACATGTCTGTGGTGCAGCTGCACATTCATGTCATGTACATTTTGAAACCGATATCTGATAAGCATCCAGACCGTTATGACTGCACTGGGCCCTTCGTAAGCTTCTCCCACATAAGACTTAATGCGAAATGCTAGTGATTAATAGCCTATCACAGGCGTGCACACTGGCAGCGTTTGAGAGAGGTCAGCCTTGTCATTAAGTTAATGTTCGTCTACAGTTTGGGCTAAACACAGCACCTTTTATGGAATTATTGTAATTAGCCGAACCATTAGCCTTAATGGGGAGTAATGGCCAGTTAGATGTTATTTGGTAAAACAACACGCCAGAGGCTGAAGGTGTTTTATTACGTCTCTATATTAAGCCCCTTTCTGGAAGGTAGAAAATGTTTCCAGATCGAGGACAAAAATTGGCTCGGCCGCTAATTCACTTTCCACATCAAGCCCGCGAGGGACCACCCACTAGGAAAATAGGACCTGACGTGTGTGTGTGTGTGTGTGTGCATGTGTGTGTGTGAGTGAGTGTATGTGCTGAATGGTGACTCGGGCAGAAGGGGAGTTTTCTATGAATGTGATCCGGCTCTTTTGACTCATGGACGTATGCCGCTTGTTAAAAGATGACGTTGTAGCTGTTGTATTATTTGAACAGCAGAGCTTCACTTCCACTCATTTCTCAAGAGCACTTTTGATCGTATGTAGTAATTTCAGGTACGTAGAAGACCAGATGTAGTCTAATGGTGTCAAATAGAACAAACGCTGTAAAACTTTTACATAGAAAATCCAAGAGAACCTTTTCAACTCTAAGAAAGACATGATGCCTAGCCTGGGAAACCCATAACCTCTAGCCTTGCTGAATGTTAGCACTGTTTTTTTTCTCTTTTTTGTGCTGTTTTTTTATTCCGCATTGCTCCATGCACCCCCTCTAATTGTATGTTTGCATTCAGTTCCCTTCGGGCCGTCCCATAGGCTACTGCAGGGCAATAGAAAAGCTTTTTGGTCTTGAACGGCAAGGCACATACACACCGCAATGACGGGTAGCTACGATTCTCGTGGATGGGACTAGGCTTGTTAATCAAATGCTTTCCAGATCACACTTCAGCTGGGGTAATTACTCTTTTCCGAGGGAATTGCAGCGCACAAAGGCTTTTGTAAACACAGCCAATAACTACTTTAATTGCGGCACAGGCCGGATGACGACCAACTATTTGGTGTTTGAGTTGCAAGGTAAAGAGTGTGAAATATGAATGAGGCATCACTGCTTTTGCTGTCGGCGAGATTTATGATACATTTATCAACTGGTTTCTATGCCACGGTCGGTGTTTGAGCTTGGTCACGGGCCATTTGCGCTACACAAGCAACATCTTTCTTCGTCTGTGTGCACGGTGTCGGCCCTTAGAAGACGTTTCCCCAGCAAGAAAGCCCTGTCCTCCCCTTAGATAAACCTTTTTCTGCGGATGATATATAGACAACTAATTGCATTTCAACTACTTATTTTCTGCCAAAATGACTTTATTGTACAGTCTAGTTGAGGGCAGAAGGTCAGAGACACACTGCGTTTGACCTCAACTTGTTGAAACTCAGGCTGGCAGACGTGTTGCTTCAACTATAAATGACTGGTGTTTTTTTCTAGTGATGCTCAAGGAGGAAAAATACCTGAATAACAAAACGTTCTACATTCACTACGTTCAACTTTTTACTGTAAAAAATAAATTCTAATATATTATACACTTATTGTCACTGTTTGTGCATTTTAGTTTTGCACACAATTAATTAATTGACTGCATAAAATACATTTAAAAATGAGCAAATTAAAGCTAGCAATATCAAATTTGCTCAACAAAGCAAATAAGTGAATTTTAATGTAAGCACTTGACTGAGATTTGAAATCTATCTTTTAAAAAGAATTTTAAAAACATCTCAAGGTAAAATATGTAATGATGTATTGTAAAAACTGCAACTATCTATTTTGATTCTTTTCTTTCCAAGTAAGGTTTGTGGCCAATTAGTTTAAATTTTGCATACTACCAGAAAAGAAACCATTTCAAGTAGCTTTTCCCATTTTTCCCATAGTTGCCAATATTTTAAAAAATCACTTTAAAATATTTTTGGTTTTGTTGCCTGAGAATTAACATATATTTAGATCTTTTATATACATTTAATAGAACAATAGCACTGGTAGCAAGAATAAACAAGTGTGAAGGCAATAATTTAGAAACAAACGTATTGCAGATACTTGTACTTATTTATTAATTGTCTACCTATTTGCATTTTTACCTTTATTGATTTTAAATTATTTTTTTTTACCTTTACATTATATATTATACTGCACCTTTGTGTACATAAAGCCAATAAGCCTTAAACAAATTTTATATTTTTTGACAGAAAGTTTAAGGCTAATAAAGACATAAACAATATTTTGACACACGCACACACACACACACACACACACACACACACACACACTTTTGTAACCCAATGAATAGGATACTTAAACTGAATTGAAAGCAAATCGATATTGCTGATGTTTTTTCTGGAAATAACTAATGACAGGTGTAACTTTCTAACTTTCTATAGTAGGCCAAGAAGCTACTCTGTGAAAATGAGCAGCTTCACTTTTGGAACCTTTGCTATCAACTAACAAATTGTTAGTTTTACTGAGTCACTTCTAATTCCATTTGTTGATAGTTACCTTGAAGGCGCAGCATTGGCCTTTTGTATTTTCTATAAATCAAGCCAAGATCCCAAAAACCTAATGCAACCATGAAAAGTATGAGAGTAAGAATTAAGTTTTGGAAGAGTAACTTTCAACAACATTGGCAACTCAATTGGACCCAAATTAAATGTCTTTGATATATAAAAACTTAAGTCCCAAAAGAGAACGCATAACCTAAAAGTGTAACCTCAGGTATGACATTGCTTGCTTTTTCCACTAGCCAGCTGCTTCAACTCTTCTTGACAAATTACATTTATCTTCTTTCCATTTAGCTAAACCGTGAATACCTTTCATTCCCTCTTTGCACAGTTTATTGGCGTCTAATGGCTTGTATTTTGGCCGTGCTCCTCTGTTTAGACACAAGCTTGTCTGTTGTGATGGTGATTGAGCATTTCTTTCGCCTTTGAGGTGCTAAGTAACAATTAGGCCGGACTTAGCAAGAACCTGAGAAAGGGCCTCTCCTAAAACGGCTGTATCTCAACTACCAGGTTCTGCACTGTTTTAACTCTAAGGCTTGGAAACTAGCGTCCACGGCCTTCTCTGTGGTTTATTCTTCATCTTCTCAGGTGCTTGCACCGCTTCCATCTGGGATTGGTCAGAGACGACCCGAGTGCTCCGAACACTTGCATATCATTGCTGATTGCACATGGCAGCCCCTGACCTGCACTGAAGGCACTCCGCTGCCATGGAAGATTGACGATTATCGATGCAGAAACCCTTTGCTAATTCGCCGTATGAGGTTAGTACGCGTTCTTCAATGAGCCAGGCGGATAGCTGGCTAACTGTTTTAACCTCATCGCTGAGTAGCGATGCCATCAGTGATTTTCTTGAAAGGATAGAAACAATGAAGGACAAGAAGGGGTTACATCCTGTAGATTAGAAGCAGGGCAAAAATGTACAGCAGAAGGACTAGGATTTTTAAAAAAATATTCTTAACATATTTTTAACACTACATTTTTCCTCACTGATAATTATTTGCCCATAAACAGTAGCTTATCCCCCTACAAATTTCTTTTTAAGTTTATAATAGAATTTAACTATTTATACTTTTCTAACTGATAATAATTTTTTCATATAGTCCCATAAAAATCCAGCTAATCCCCATAAAAACCAGTCCCTCGTAACTAGCAATAATCTATCAATAAAGCTAATTCCCATACAAACTTCATTGTGTGTTTATACATTAATTTACCAATTTAAACCCCTTTACCTGACAAGAAATTATATCTATATATCTAAGCTTCATATAATGTCTATATGGGTTCAATTTATTTGCCCATTTACACCCTTCTAACTGATAATGGATCAGTCATATCCCCAGCTTATCCCCATTCAAATTTCATTACGCCCGAGTTAGCCATAGGGACTGAGGCTTACCCCACTGACTTTGATTAAATGAATCACCTGTTATGGACTCTCCATTCCACATTATAGGGTGAAATAAACACTCACTGGGAATTTACATTAGCCAACACTGTGGAAAATTGTGGCGCAGGAGAATGGCTTGGGCTGAATGATGGAGTAATAAAATCCGCTTTGTATACAGTACATATCTCATCAAGGTATCTGCACTTCCTCACCCCAAGCCCTCTAAAAGCCATTTCAACCCCTTCCTCCCCCCCCTCAACCAGTCTGGGCTGGAGGAAGAGCCGAGTGTGATTCCTCTAAAATGCTTTGTCTTTGTATCAGTGGGTTGAGGCCATGTTCTAACACCTCCTAAAGAAACGGAGAAGTTAACAAAAAACATGTGGCACTCACACAGGGTATCAAACCATCTTACAAAATGAACTGATCTACAGTTATTGAACCAGGTGTAAGGGGGGGGGGGGGGGGGTGACTGGGGTAAAATCACTGTAACACCAGACTTCACGTGGCTTATAAGACTATAGAATAACACAGTATGATAAAATGCATCAATGTCCAATAAATTATTATATAAAAATGAAAAATAATTCCAAGAAACTCCTCAAAACCAAAAAGTGCTGTTATCACACACTTCTATTACCAAAAAATGGTCCCACCAGTTTGTACAGAAGTTCCTGTACAATATGTGTTACTAAGTAATACACCTTAGAGTGTAATAAGCCTTTCTGTGTTGAAGGGGTTTAACAGTAGACTACGTTTGCCAAACAACATAATAATACATTAGCTGTCTTTCAGTAATTTAGAGGCAGTAAAACAGCTCAGTTTAACTGATTTGTGGGGTCTTATATTTGTTTTGTGTGCATTTTACAGCAGCCAATCAGCTGAACCAGATCTACCTGCTTTGAAATCATGAGTTCATGCTATTCACTTGAAAAGCACCATAAGCTAGTCCTCAATAGCCCATTTATAATGACATGCAAACAGGAGAATATGCCTAGCATTTTCCCCAACTTGCACATATTTTTCATTTGCACATTAATATTTTTCAAATGATTCAGCAGAGTGGTTATTTTTGCCAGGAGGACCGAGCAAAACATTTCTGCTTCCAGACATCTCCCAAACAGCTGCCAGGCACGGCCCAGGTTTAAAGTGTAAATTAGCGCCCTATGACATGTTACTAATGTAATTCCTGTAATGTAACTCCGGCGAGTGTGTATTCTTCCCCGTCTGGCCTGCATCCAGCCCGAGCCGAAACGGCCGCCTTGGACGAGCGGAGGGCCTTCATTGCTCAGGCGTTAGGACTCTCTATTGCCAAGCAGACGTTTAAATCCACTCCCTCTGTCATTTTAAGTGCTTCTGTGGCTTCATTTATTGCAGGGCACTTGTAAACTTTCCCATAAAAAAAACCCTCGGTGAACCTCCACTGAGGACGTTAAGTGTAGTTTGCTATTTATCACTGGTTGCAACGCAGCCAGGCAGATGTGCGCTGAGAGCAGCCGTGCCAAATCTTTTTCAGGAGACATTATCGTCGCTTAGTGAGAGAGAGCAGTCATCCCTCAGCAATTCAGTGACGCGATTAATTGCTAATCTGCTTATCATCCTGAGCAGCTCCATATCGGAGGCTTTGCTGGCTAATTTGGTCTTTGACTTGTTTGGCGACAGAAGTCGCAAGTCTGGTTAAACTTAACTCCTAGGCATCTTAACTCTTTTTTAACTCGTATTGCTGGTGATAAAGGGTGTTTTTGCAACTATTGGCTGTTTTGACTTTCATAAATGTAAGAAAAAACTGTAAAGATATATTTGTGTGCTGTGTTACAGCATGGACATGTCTCATTAAAGACATCTGCACTATTTCTGACTATAGCTGAAAAATAGCATGGCCTGTTTCATTAGCTGTGGCACTTTTCTAATGGAATTTATGAATTTCTTGGTCACTCCCGGTCAAAATGTCAGTTAATCGCACAAAAGAGATGACCTGATCTCCAAAAGGCATAAAACTAAAGATGTAACTTTACTGAATTATTGAATTATTTTTATTTAGGAATGGTGGAGGTCAAGGTGAGGTCTGGAGAACCAAGAAAACGTTCCAAAAGAACTGCTCATAGGTTTGCTGGAAAGGCAAATCCAATACTCCTGTTTGCCTACAAAAGACCCTCATAGAAGAGTCATTGGAAGAAAACCTCTCCTGTGTCTTTGCTTCAGAATTGACTGCCTCAGAACTGATGCATTTTGGAAACACGTCCTATGGACTGATGAACTTTCTCAAACCTGCAATGAGCAAAGGTATTGTGGTATAATGTGTAAAGGTATAAGGTGTTGGGGGGAAAAGGAGCCCGAGCTTCATGAAAAGAACACCTCTCCAACTGTTTAACATTAGCATGGCTTGAACATCCTATGGTCTTGTGTTGCAGCCAGTGACACAGGGAGCATTTCACAGGTAGAGAGAAGAATGGTTTCGATTAAGTACAAACAAAGGTGATAAAGGGATCCAAGGGATTCTACAGCAGGATAATGATCCTAAAAAAGGCCTCAAAATCCACAAATCTACTTCAACAGGTACAAGTAAAGGGGTTTGTCATGGCCCTCACAGTCCCCTATCTCACTGAAAACCTGTGGATAGACCTCAGAATGTAAGGCAGCCTAAGAATCTCACAGAAGTAGAAGCCTTCTGCATGAAAGAGGTGGCGAAGATCCCCCAAATAAGAACTGAAAAACTGATAGGTGATAAGTACTGATCATGCAGCGTGCCCAAAAGTTTGTAATTTTGAAAATGTTAAATATTAAAGATTAAAGCATTAAATTGTGCTTCAAATATTCTCTGTAATCTTTAACTTTTTTACTTAGATGAGATATTTATGGATAAATGACAGATCAACAACTGTATTTAATATTTCATATTTAATATTAAGCCTTTTGTTATTCTTTTCATAGAATAGAAACCTGAATTCACAGATTAGGACATGAATGAAAACTGGTATATATTCATGTAACCACTGAAAATATGTTGTAAAGTCATTTCTGTGTCTCTCTATTCTGCCCTATATTCCAAGTTGAGCAATGAGTAAATTGCAGTGTTTCTCTTTAATGAATGGAGCAGTGAATGCACTGGCCATTATGCAATAAGGACAAGAGCACATTCAGCATCCGATGAGCCAGATCCGTTAGGACGTCTGTAACCTTTAAACATGCTAAAAAAGCAGGAATTCTTAAGCGGCCCTTGGAAAAGTGATCAGAAAAGTGAACGCTCTGCTTCCTCTCTGGCAAAACGTCTCTGAGTTACCATGTCAGGTTAAACATTCTGGGAAACAGAAAGGCCTGTTAGGGATGGAAATACTTCTTTGGCCCATTACTTTGACACAGTAATTATTGCATAGAGAACTTAATGATTCATGTCAAGAGGATTAGCCTGTAAAATCTGGGTAAAACAAAGCCTTGGCGTGCGCTGCCTTTGCTGCATTTGTCAGTCGCACATGAGCCCGATTCCTCATGGTCTGTGCGGTAAACAACCTCTAAACAGTGGACGTGTGTTTGTATATTCCAGCAAAATAAAACGCAGCTCTCTGTCCTTGGTTTGGGGGCGGCCAAGGATTACAGAGCGTTAAGTAAAGAGGGAGAAGATCGAAAGTGTAGGTTGGGGTCTGTTTTGGAGCGCTCTGACACACGAGCCACTGGGCTGGAGCTATTACGAGCAGAAATGTGTAGCAAGGTTTAATGCCTCTTTGCTTCTTTGATGAGAAGAGCTGTAATAACTTTAACAGGCACGTTCTCTGTAAGAGGGCCCATTGGAAACAAATGGCATCTTCTTCGGCCTCCTTACAGCCCCCCCTCCGCCTTGTAATGCCACGGCATGCAAATGCCTTGTGTACTTGTGCTGGCTGGGGTAACAAATTGCCATATCATGTGTTACAATTACTTCTTCAGTCCTGCCAGCCCATACATCTTTTCCAATGAAATGATTTGAAAGCTATGAATTATGGCCATATTTCAGTCTAAAAGAAACAAACCACTAATTGCGATGTGGCCTCTCGGTAATTTCGAAGAAGGAGCCCAGAAAGCACTCCAGAGAAGGAGGAGGAGGAGGTGGTGGGTGGTGGGTGGTAGGGGGTGGTGGGTGAAGGGGGGTTGGTCATTTAGCCCTGCTTTTGCTTTATTTTGGTTTCATATAACAGACACTACTAATTTGGAATAGGCTCGACCTTTGACCCCCCTACCTCTCCCCGGCTGGCCGCCCCCGGGGGAGTGCTCCAATCAGCCCAGAGCTCAGTCCCTGCTCCGCTACCAGCCGGCTAGGGAGACCGCCTTTTCCAAAATGTTTCTGCTAATTCCCATTTCCTTTATAATCACACGCCTTTTTTTTTCATGTGAGTGGCTGGCTGAGCTAGTATGTGTGTGGTGGGGAGGGGAGTTGGTGATTACTCCAGGGGTCCGGGGCATTAACCCCACCAGGTGTCACTGGATGGCCTGTTTACTTCTGTGATTAATGAATGAACTAAAAATCTTTTTACCCCCCACTTCAACCCCCCACCCCCACCCACCTTGTTAAACAAGGAGCGTGCCACTGAATCAATTGGTAAAGCTTGGGGTAGCCTGCACCCTATCAGGGCCACAGAGGCCAAAAGTGTCCGAGCTTTGCTCTCTTTGTATTAGTCTAACAGCGGGTGTGTGTGTGTGGGTCTGGGAGGGGGGGGATAGGGGAGGCAGTGGAGGTGGAGGTCAGTAACAAGTGCCTTTGGAGTAGTGTTTGCTTTAAGGGCCACCACAACAAAGATGAAGGGTTCTGAATGCTCTCAGACACAAAAGTGCAACTACAGCTTGTTTTATGTCACCTGTGGCTTGAGTTTTGAGCTGCAATGGTTACACTGACTGGTGCCTTTCAAAAATGTTGAATCAATCTTATATGAAGGCAGCTCGCAAGCAGAGAAATATACATACCAGTCCTTTTAACTTCATACAATTACACATACAGTCCACTCTATTGACCTGGTTTGTTTATCTGTTAAAAGTAAAAAGTAAGTAAAGACATTTTCAACAGGAAAATTACTCAAATATAGCATTTATCTAAGCAAATTACAGAATTTGCACAAAAAAACTATTTCTACTTCTTTGCAGAACTTTACATATTAAAAAAGCTTTTGACATGCCACATTTGTTTTTTTTTTACCAATATGCTAAATATTTTATGTTTTTAGAATAATTTACAGAGCTCTATAAGACTTGAAAATGACTGCATTACATTGTATTAAAATTAATATCTGTAGTTTTTATGTTTTAAAAGTGATGACCACTCAAAGTAGAGCCCCGAAGGAGAGACTGTGATTTAACAACTGTACTATAATTTATTTTCATTTAATTTATTCTTGAATAACTTTATAAAATTGCTGCTGCCAAATATTATCACTGACTTGAAATATTGAATAAAACATTTAAAATGTAAAATCTGCCCTATCTTATAAATTAAATAGCAGCTATTTTTTAATATATCAAACTATTTTACATAGCACCTATACAATATATACTGTTAATAATATTTCTTTTATTATTTTCATGGTAATGATGTCTAACAACAACAAAAACATAATCAACATAAACAAAGCATCAACAACAATAATGCAAATCATCAGTAATATTCATATGGAAAGTAATTACAAACATTTAAATGGTAAGAATGTAGAGCAGGAATCTACCTCAAGCTTAACAAAGTTCAACTGACAAGAAGAAATTGACAGATAAATGAAGCAACAAGTACCGCTGCTGTTATAATAATAATAATAATAATAATAGTAATAATCATAATAATAATTATTATTATAACTATTATTACCACTATTATTATTATTAGACGTTGCCTTCCAGTTCTCCCATCCCACAAAGCTGGATCTCACAAAATGTGTAATTGTATAGGTTTTAATGAAAAGCTCACCTAAGACTGAACTGGAGTCCAAATAGCATCTCAGGTGCCCTTTCAGTATTAAATTTACAGCGTGCAGAACATGTTCCCTTTTAGTATATAGTTACACGCACAACACACAATTAAATGAACATGACTGTAATGACCTCCCTAGGTACTACAGTTCAAATAATATTTGTAGGCACCACAAGGACATGCCCATTACTGCTTGTCTAATGGCTGTTTTTCCTGCCAAATGTACTTGCAGCAAAAAAAAAAAAATTGAACCGACCTGGGTAAAGAAAATGATCTAAGAATTGGAAAATATGTCTTCAGTCTGAGGGATTTTGAGTAATAGAAAGATACATTCATGCTGCTTGCTTGTTGTGTGCTGTGTGACTGCTTGAGAAGCAAACTTCCAGCAGGTACTATAAAAGCAGTATGTGGTCTAGTGTACAGATTCCAGTGTAATACTGTGAATGCAGTGATTTTTAAAGCTTGACCTTTCATATGTGGACTCACACTGAATATGCCGCTTAATTAGCTTAATTAGCTTCATAGCTTTAGGTCTCTAATCTTATTTTTATTACATAAAAATGTAAAGAATTCCTTCCATTTTTTTGTGTGAGTTTTTTTTTTTGCACCAAAACAGTTGTAATTAATTTATATGTGACCATTTTCCTAGCATCCTTTATTAAATGATTGAACAGGCAGTTTTTATTTTTATGTAAATGAGCTTTGTTCTGATTGGCAGTCTTTTATTATGAAAGCAGTCCACGCTGAAAAACATTTCATTTGAAATGGGCTGTTTTCTAAATCATTTCTAGATTAGCATATATGGACTTAAAGGCCTGGAACAATAGACCTCAAACTTGTATATTTCAAAAGTATTACTACAAACTTCTATTACCAAAGAATAGCCCCAACAGTTTGTACAGAAGTCCCTGTAGTTACTGAATAATACACATTAGTGTGTAATGCACCCTAAAGCGTTAAGGGGTTAAATGCCTTTTAGGTCCACATTCTTAAGATTATTCACTAACTATATGAATAACAATGCAAAATGACTGACGCATTATTGGATGTAAAGGAATACTACTTAAGCCTTTACTAAACAAACTTTTTTTTTATAAAAAAAAAGAAGTTGTAAGTACAGTGCAGTGTTCAACTAATCCAAATTCTATAGCTGGTCTACATTAAAAGCTTAACTTCGCACTATTTCCTGTGTGGAGATGAGCGTGGAGTGAAGAGCAGACCTCACACCCTGCTCCAAAAAAGTCAAAGGCTGCTCAAACATCACGCTCAACAGCGGCGTTAAGCCGTTTCCTACGGAAAGGCCGTGGGGCTGGGTGAAAACAAGCCACAGTGTGTCATCCCTGCGTTTCTGATGGAGTGCTTGGAGGGAATGGTGAGGAAACAGTGTGTACACAGGTGATTAGTGAATCACCCTGTCCTCATCGCAAGAGAGGGGCCAACAAAGGGTCACGTCAGTCAACCGACAAAAAGCTCAATGTTCCCTCATAACCACCACACTGCAACAACACTCTGGCAAAAAGTCATGGAGCTCGCCTAATGGAAGGCTGGTGTGAAACTGTTTTGATAGCTCAGCTCATCTGAACGTAGAGCTCTCTTCAAACATTCACTTATTACATATTTTGAGGGGATTTCTTGGTAAATAAAAAGTAAATACGCCCAGGCAGAACTGACAGCGATGCCTGAGAGTGCCGCTTTGTATTCTTTTTGGCTCGTCTCCTCTTCATTTTCACGTTACGTGTCAGTGCACCCACATGGCTTTGTTAAACCAACACTTTGGCTGAAAATCAGATTCACGCAATTTTGTTCTTCCAGTCAAATCCATTCAACCGGCTAAGACATGTTTGGTGTCTGAAGTTTGTTTCAATAGTTTTGCATTGGAGCTTCGAGGCTAAGAATGTAGCTAAGAAATAATGGATAACCTGTCACCAGGACAGCATCAAGTTAACCAAGGTCATAAAACCCATGATGGACACATCATTGTCCATAATTGAATTGAATTTTCCATAAATATCCATAATTGAATAAAACACATATCTGGTGGACTCATGGTGGAGTCTCCAACACTTGTATTCACAATGTATTCAAGCTAACAACATTAAATCTGCCTCCTCTCTGAAAACAAAATAAAAGAAGCAGTAAAACTGGCGTAAAATGATGGTGCAATAAAGCAGACGAGGATCTGTGCATGGCTAAAAGCTAACACTAGCTGGCCAGCATTTACCATCTCTTCTTACCCTCAAAAGCAAACTGAGCTACCTCAGCTGACTGGAGCTAAACACTCAACAGAAGGGAAAGCACTGTTTTTTAGTTGTTTACCTGTAACACTCGAAAAAGACAACCCCAGACAACTGAGTGGGGACAAGGCAGAAAGCTCTCAGGCTACAATCTCTTCGGCCTGCTAGCAGCACATTGTCTTGATTGCAACGCGCTGTCTGTCATGCTGATTTTGCTTCCCAAGGACCCTCTGGCAGTATTGTGTTCGTTGCAGCTCTACAGTGATCTGTTACATGTAGGAGATATTATAAAGATTCCTCATTTCAGTAATTACTCAGGCTTTGCACCCCTTCTAGTTTCCAGTTTTGAGCTAGCTAGCTTAGTTAGCAATTTTTTACTGTATTCAAGACATACATTTAACTACAAAACTAAGGATATTGCAAGATAATACAGTTAATACAGTAATAATAAAATGTTTCCTCCCAGAATTGTCGATTGACGGCTCTGACATGACATGATTCATCCAATAATGTTGTTAAATCGCAACCGGAAACCAGGGTAAGTGAAATCGGGACAGGACGTAAGATTAGGCACCACACTGGTTATTCTAAAGACGAAAAATAATTACTGTGATAATTATTGATGATGGTCAGGCTACTCTAATGAGGTCTGAGATTACAGATGTACAAAGAACAAAGAATGTAGGCCTTTGTGACACACTTCAAAGGCAGCAGTACCATCTACCAACTACCATCAGCTGGTGTAAATAAATAAAATAGTTACACTGACCATTTCTCATCAGAAATCAAATAATAAGGGAAACTAATCACAAATAACTTACTATGTACTGATTGCTGTTTGCTTCCACCAAATTGCTTTTTCTCTCGAGACAAGCCGGAGCTGACCCAGAGGGTAATGATATGTAAGGCAGTGAAGGATCCATCTAGGCTATCTTCACAAATCAGCAAGATGAAGGTACCTTAGCAGGCAGCATTGTCTACCAATTTTAGATTCGGACATGACTTAGTACCTTCCAGCAGTGCTCTCTTCTCTTCACCTGCTTACTGTTAGCATTGCATACGGTTTAGCTTGTTGTTTAGTAAGCTAAACAGAACCACAGTTATCTAAGAACAAAAACTGTGCTAAACTAGCAGGTATGACGTGAGCAAGCGTGACAGTAGACTTGACTGAGTGAGGCTTTTGACCAATGAGGGAGAGTTGGCAGCCCTCAGCCCTTTTATTCTCATCAGTCTCTCATCAGAGTTTGGAAGGTCTGAGCTATAGCAGCAGGGGTGCTACACATCAGCTTTGAAGACACGACTCAAAAATATATTGATATTATTTTAGTAGAAAGTATTTTTACATGTAATAAATGTCTTGTTTCACATGTCTCCTCTTTTTCGCTGATTTTTACGGGCCATTTCTATGGAACCATCAAGTACATTTTCAAGCAGTAATTATAACTGTCAACGAGGAAACAGACTGGCTAGTATTTAAAGGAGACATATTATACCCCTTTTCCACAGTTAACACAGTTCTCTGGGGACTTAAGGAAATCTCTGCAACATGCTTTGGTCAAAATACCATAGGGGTCCTTGTTCCGAAGGTCCAGTTTGAATGCCTGTTCCTTTAAATGAGAATGAGCCACTTACTGCCAACGTCAGGTACTGATAATGGATGATTAGTTATAGATCAGAAACGCCACTCAAACTTATTCCAGAGGTATTGGCTGGAACCCCAGCAATCAGCACCCTGTGCTGTGGGGCTTTATGCCTCTCTATCTATTGGCATTGGGCATGGTGACTTTAGACTATGTCTGGCATCCTGTTTGTATTGGCAATGCTTTTCTATGGGGATTAAACAAACTGTGCATGTGCAACTGAGGCTATGTTCAGACTGCAGGCAAATCGGTTTTCTTTCTCAAATCAGATAAAGGTAAAGGTGCATGTATTTGTCACTGTATAGTGTACACTGTACAGCGAAATGTGTCCTCCGCATTTAACCCATCTGGTAGTGAACACACACACACACACACACACACACACACACACACCTGTGTGTTAGGGGCAGTGAGTACACACACACCCAGAGCGGTGGGCAGCCAACTCCAGCGCCCGGGGAGCAGAGAACCCACAACCCTGTTATCGATATCCCAGCGCTCTAACCGCTGAGCCACCGCTGCCCCTGTGAGATGACTATCCGCACTGTTTTTTGCAACTGATCAGATTGGATTTGCGTAAACCTAACTGCATGTGTTGCTGTGGTAACGACGTAGGCTGCTTTCATATGCAAAAGAGATGGAGGTTGCTCTGGGTTTGATGGGGTCATTGCCTGTTGCATTTCAAGTACCGCGAAAGACACTATGAAATCTGATTTGGGCTGGCTGTCTAAACATGGCTGTGTAAGAAATGGGTGCACAGTTAAGTAGATGAGCTGATTAAAAAGAGAGTCTGGATACTTGTATGTATAGTGTGCCTAAGGTTTACTTCACCTTGAGTTCACATTTCTGACTCTGTCTTGTTCACTCTGCCATGCCACATACACACACATTCTCTCCCTCTCTCTCTCTTTTTCTTTCTCTCTCACTCCTTCCAAGCAAGTCTGCTAAAACATCATAAGTGGATTTTAGTGTAATAAATGACATGCAAGAAAATTTGCTTACAGTATAATAATAAGCAATTGATTCAAATGAGGCAAGTGTGTCATGATTCAGCCATGCAGTTTCAAGGATCCTAATATGGTCATAACAAATTACTTAGCCACATTAGCCCTCTTCAGACACCAAACATGAGTTGGCTAATCCATTCCATTTGGGGTAAAGGAGAGAATTAGGTGATGTTTTTGGTTAAACCACCACTTTAAGTTGAATATTTCTAGGTGTTCTGCTAGATGACATTAACAAAAGACTTGTAAGGTTTCCTTGAGTAAAACTGTTGCTGAAATGAAACTTTATAAATGTCTCCACTCGCAGCCTTTTGCACTAAACTCTTGCCCTCTCTTCTGGAGCCCCTGCAAATCTCCACATTGAGAATAAGTGACTAAACAAACATGAAGTGGCTCTTCAGATCCTTAAGGGCCGCAGAGATTCACTGATATGACAAGATGAGCCCAAGTATAGTGAACCAGTGAAGAGCATGCAGCTTTCTACAAAATGCAATGCTTTACTGTTAAAGGACACTTTAACTTGTCTTGAAATGTTATCATATGACATCGTTATTGTCATTGTTGATCACATTGACATTCTGCAAAAAACGTTTCAACATTTTTGGATTTAGATATTTAGCTTTACACACCTGCTGTAACTGGTACAAAAAAGCCAAGAGAGAGAGAGAGAGAGCGAGTAATGAACTCAAGGTGAAGTAAATGTTAGCTAGCTGGTACAAACAGACTAACAGGGACAAGTGAGAATAAATCTAGAAGTCTAAAAAAGGAGGAATAATAAAAAGGGGGGAGGGAACACGGAACAGGTATAGGCACTTAAACCAGCTCTTCTGAACAAGGCTGTTTGGACAGGGTGAAAATGGAAAATGAAAAATGGAAAAATGGCATAAATAAAGAATTTCTTATTGTAATTTATCAAGATAAATATTCTCAAATTGCTGACTTAAACTCAGCCCACTTAAACTGCAGCTGCTCATTACATTATGGTCTATTATCAAGATGAATAGACCAACATAAGAAGTTCAAAAGTGCCATTAAGGAATTACATTACATCAAAGAATATTTTCCTATAAAGTCAACATTTCTCAGATGTGATCCTGCATATTTTTGGCTGAATCATCTGTGTAATGCCATCCGTTTGGCTTCATTTGTCCATGCGTCTGTTTTGCTAGTCAGAGTAGAAGCAATAAGCAAATCTGCGCAATTTCGGACTATTTAATGACAAAGCATTTTCTCAAACAGGCTTGAAGACTGAGTGCAGCCAACAGAGTCAGATTTTCGAACCAAAACTCTACATGCAGTTGCTCTCCATACCAGAAGACATTTAGCCTGATCGCTATGTAATGGAATACATCATTACGAAAAGTACTGTCATTTCCCGCATGACATCCTGTCAAGTGCATTCTACGATTTTCTAAAGCTCGCGTCCTCTAGGTCAGGAAACAGACTTGTGTTATAATGCTCTCTCCAGATGTGTAGCGCCCATCCAATTTCCTCGCAAAGTAATAGCAATCAGCGGCGTCACACCGCAGTGCGTTCCGCCAGAAGAGAACGTTAACCCAAAATGTCTCAGAGATTTCTATGACTCCTATTACAAAGGGACGTTTCGTTGGACGGGGAGATGACAGTTGCATTTGGAGGGTTTGGACTTTCCAAAGATTTACCAAAAGCTCAGTGCTCCTGCCCACGGATTTAAACATAACTGTTTAGACAAAAACGGAGGGAAGCATCTGCAGCGCAAGTCGAGACAGAGCTCCACCGTTCCCAGCGTACACTCAGAGCTTCGAAAGACATACAATTACATCACTGCGCGCAAGACCGCAGGCCATTTAGGCACTTGCTGACAAACTGACTTGTAGCACCTATTATTTTGGAGCTCTTAATGGATCATGCTATAATTGTGCCAGTCAGTATTTCAACAGTCTTTATAAAACGGCTTCAGTCGACTCCCCCCCCCCTCCCCGTGTAGTCCTCCCCATCTTTACTCATGGAGGCCTTCTCCCAGCAGTTGTTTTGAGGGCCGTATGTCAAAACAAGCAGGGACATATTGTCAGCAGGTTTTCTGGAGGGGTGGGCCGTGTTGTGACTTCCACAGGTGGAGGAAAGCACGAAGGCTTGCAATCTTCATCCAAAAAAACCTGTCACTGAGGAATTCCGCTAAGAAAACTGCTTGCGTACGAGGGGTGAAAAGACGGCACATGCTCTTCAGAGTGTGTGTGTGTGTGTGTGTTTTTGTGAGTGTGTGCTGGACGAGGACTCGATGACTAATTTGAGATTAATGAAACACAAACACTCCATTTGTACCCGGTGTAGTAGGCTCGGAGGCAGCCAGGTTAGAAAGACAGGCGAGATGGTAATTGTGACAGTGGTGATTTGCTGTGGTGTGTCGGCTCGCGTGTTAACATGTTTATCTAACCTCGGAGTGAAGGAGGCAGAGGGGTAAACGTAAGAGGCTCTGACACACACTTGAAAGAATTTAATTAGATAGTCAAACAAGGTGCTGGAGTTGAGGATGAGGGCGAATAGTGCTGGAGGGGACTGAAGAAAGGGCAGGATGGATAAAAAATGCCCTCGAATGACCGCTCGTACGCTGAGCATCAAACACTTTGGAGGAAGGTTTTAATTTACATGGGTGGAAATGAGTCTTCTTTGTCGATTTTCAATAGTTTTAAGTGGAATTGCACAGATTCTTCAAACATTTCCACATAATATATATAAACAGATGTAAACAAATTCATCTAAAGTGGTTTGAAATGGTTAATTGTTGAGAAATCAGAAATGAAAAGTTAATTTGTTTACAGTGGTGGCGATTTGAACCATGGGTCCATTTGTCTGCAGCATAAATATAGCCATTTTATTTAGCGTCCAAAATACAGCCATACTATTTTGCATTACAGCACACGGCATGGGTCCTACTGCCCTGAATAGATTTTTACCTACCTCTTAGGCCAGAAGCTTCAAAACTAGTGGAAAAAACAATGTATCTGGCATAAAAAACATTCATAATTATTTCATGAAATTAAAGATCTATTTTAAAGCTTTCAGAGGCATTCAACTTTTAGGTCTGGTTCCTTTCGCCACTGTGAACAGTTTCTACTTTGTGAATATGTTTATTTACATAGTTTTATAGGTGGTATTCCTCTTTAATATACATACATAAATACATAAATACATACATACATACATACATACACACATTTACGCCAGTAATAGTGACAGTGATGCTAGTGGTAATAATACCAAAACCTGTAAAGTTTATTTCCTTGTGCTGATGACGTCTTCATCTTTCAAACTTTTTAAGTGCTTGAATCACTTTTGGGCTAAAATAGTAAATATCAAAGTGTCTTAAAGCTAAATACTACCCAATACATTAGCCTATAGCTTTTTTTCTTTTTGTTTATTTGCAAAATGATGCACTCATGACCACAAAAAAAACAAAAGTTAAAAATAAACACAATTTTTTTTATGAGACCTTTTTTTCAAGAATCATTGAAATTGCCCCATACTTTTACTTTAGAAAAAAACTAATTTTTATTCCTTACATTTACAGCATTTGACTGACACTCTTCTCCAGAGACACTTACACATGTATCATGTTACCCAAGACTGTAGCATTAGAAGCCTTCCTTAGGGACTATTACTGGTGTAGCGTGGTGTATTTGCCCAGCTAGGGAATCAAACCTAAGTCTGCCACAGAGAAGTTTTACCCATTACGCTACACCAACCATTTAGACTTGTGCAGTATTTTTCTGCTGCCAGCCAGTTGAGTTCTTGTCCATTTGAATGTATTGGTACTGATCATAACTTTGCATCACACACCACTGAATCACACACCACTAACCAATTTCAAATAATGATAATATAAAGTGTTTAATGCTTTAATTATTGATTTTTTCCTTTTTTTTTTTTTAGAAATGCATAATATCAGACAGATGTTGAGATTTGACTTACATTTCAAACCAATATTTGTTATTATTATTACTGTAATTAACTGTAACTGTACTATTTTTTATTGTTGTTACTGTAACCCTAAGGAAATAGATGTTACATTTATCTTTGTACTGATTATGCTGATCTAGTTGTTGATCCCCATTTCTACATCTTGTGAATATTTAAGCATTACTATGTATCGGCCCACAATTCTGATAATGGTGCACTGTTGTTTTCACTCTTATATATACCTTGCGAATGTTCAACTGTTTAAACTGTTGATTTAACGTTTCCTCAAGTTGATTTTTGGCTCTATACTTCCACTTTAACACCGTAAAAAGCCTATAGTCTGCCAGTGGGTTGAAAGTGTTATTGCAAACTTATATTACCAAAGAATATCCCCACCAGTTTGTATATAAGTCCCTGTAGTTACTGTTTAATACACCTTAGAGTGTAATAAGCCTTGGAGCGTTAAGGGGTTAATCGACTAAGACTGAGGGAGACTGAAAGAGCTTCTCTGCACTTTTCCCACCCCTGTTTTGACTCGATTTAAGCTACACCACATGATTTACAGTTTCGCCTAGTGTTCTACTGTAGCCGGCCTTATGCACAGGTGTTCCCAAACTTTTGACAGGCTGTGTAGATTAGTTGCACCACTTGTGGCTATTCATTGCAGGAAGTGGTGCTTGCAATATATTTATCACATGAATTCTCAGCCATATGATATATCTTTTCACACCTGTTGGTTTCTCACAATACGCTTCAATATCTGATGGAACGTCAGCACTGAAGTATTTGCCTAAAAGCGCAAAGCCAGCGAGAGATTTTTGACACGGTGCGCCTCATTTGCTTCAAATATCCGGTTAAATATGCTAATAAACAGACAGACGAGATCTTTTCTTTACTCTGAGTAAGTGGCGAAGGGTTGTAAATGTTCCCAGTGTTCAGAAAGGTGTTGAACTAAGCCTTGCACACAATGAGGTCATAAATGTTTCACGCACTGTGTTCTGAATGGGTGAAGTCACTTGTTACGTGGAGGTCAGTGAGACTGAGGAAAGCAGTTTTTCCAAAGAGCTGCCAGTAAGACACGCTGGTTAACGGATCAGAGAGAATAACAGTAGTCACAAATCACTTAGACTGAACCTATTTTAATGGGATAGGTCAGTGAGTTTTCTCTCTTACCTCAAACGCAGGCGATCAGCTCACTACATGTTTGTTTTTTTAGTTCAGTAGAGCTAAAAGGCTAATGTAGCTAATGCATAATGGAAAAACCTGTACACACCTGTTAGCGTGGTGCAAATTGCGTGCCTGCAGCATCACAAATGGCCACAAAAAACAGGCAAAATGATGTTGCACAGTTAAAACCGCTAGCGCAAGAAAATAGCCTAAGTAGCTACATTTTTGGCCGATCGTTGATAACAGTGTGATATACAATGCCAGAAGCCATGTAATCAAGTCTATTTAGGAAGACATTTTTACCATAAAATAGCAGCATTACAATCATGTTGATGCTCCACTGACTTGGGAGTAATAGGGAGAATAGCATCACTGTCTTCTTATATTAACATGTCATTTAAATGCTGTACTAACTGCAGAATGTAACTTTGGTGAAGCAAGCAGGACAACGATCGGCAGAACTGAGTCATATCTGTGTAAAATCCGGAATCCAGAAATACGTGTGCGCAAATCACACTACCTGCCTATAGGACATGGCAATTCTCAGCTTCTGGTTAATGTCTAGCTTACACAATGTGACTACGAGAATCTCAGAACTGCTGTACTACTCACACTGCACAGTATTAAGGGGCAGTGGTGGCTCAGCAGATAGAGCTCTGGACTATTGATGACAGGTTTGTGGGTTCGATACCCAGGCTCTGCAAGCTGCCACTGTTGGGCCCTTGAGCAAGGCCCTTCACCATCTCTGCTCCCTGGGTGCTGGAGTTGGCTGCCCACTGCTCTGGGCGGGCATGTTTGTGTGTGTGTGCTTACGGCCCCTAGTTCACTAGTGTGTGTGTGTTCACTACCACAGATGACAAACACATGCACCTTCATTTAATGCTAGAGTTTAAACGACATGTTGATATCTGGTGACTGTGTACGAGACTCCTAAGAATCGTCTACATTTACACTCATGTCGTCCTTTCTCCACAAATCCTCATGGTCTCATTGGCTGCTGTTAATTGCTTCTCCTGCTACCAGAATTGTAAATTATTGGAGCATTTACACACACACAGTTCACACACTGTTTATGCTAGATGAGCGGTCATCACAGGTGTGCACAGCAATTTGGTGCCAATTTGGTCTCAAAAAGTCTTTCCTCTGCATTAAGCTTGCAGAATGCTAATCTGTTGGTGTTTCCATTGCTTGTAAGCTACATTAGCCTTGTAGCTCCAGTGCAAACTAAGTCTACAAACAGACACATGTGTGTTGACTGATAGGTCAACTTATCAGTTGATCATTATTTTTGGGGTAAGCTGAACATTGGATAAATTAGATATTTTGGAAGAACAAAAGCAGCTGGGCTTTCTGGCTTCTGTGTATCAATCAGCTTGTAACGGCTTACAGCTTAAGGTTTCCGGGTGGATGTCGCATTACGGTCAGGTCCTGCATTAGTGTGCACTAGTATACAGTGTATACATCTAGTATATACTCCATCACTGTATACATCCCAGTCAGTGTGCAGTGAAGGCCTCAGCCTGGAGGCTCCACATTCAGCCTGAATCATCAGCCCAGCCTTTTCAGCCCGAGTTGCTTGGATTTTTGGGGTTGCTGCAGTTGGACCACACAAGCGCTTGACCCAATCACACTTCTTCAGTGTTCAAGACAGTTGCCAAACATCATCTTCTTTCAGACGCATTTCAGACGGGCCTTCAGTTCAGAGTTACATGTTACTATTCTGCTGTTCCTTCCTTTTCTCATCTCACTGATGTTACTGAGATCTTCTGGTCAAGTGTGGTCTTGGAAACCGAAAGGCATATTACCTTGTCATAATGCTTAATCGTGGTCCACACTTTGCTAAGGCATTATCCCAGATTGAGAAAACATATCTTTTTTTTTATACTATTTTTGTAGGAACGAGTACTAAAACGGCATGTGTTTGGGAAAATCCTTTTTTCCGCTTGACTTTGATGAATGGTGACAAATGTTTTAGTGAAAGGTACGCAGTTTGATAAATGACGCCCAAAGACGTCCAGCTAGAGTTGATGATGCAGAACAGAACTTGAATGGGTGTGTAATAACGTGAGGCGTGATGTATTCATCCCATCTTGAATAAACATTAGCAGTGAGAACCACCGGTGGGGAAATGAGGGTATTTCTCTCAATAGGGCAGTATCGCTCTGGATTTCAATCAGGCTTTCAGTGCAACCAGTGCAGCCTCTTTCTTTGTTTCGCTGAGTCTCTCTGAGAGCCCACCACCATATTTTTCCTCCCTCCACCATGGCGTGAGGCCTAAAAAAACCTCGCTAAATGTTCACACTTCGCTCACCGAAACGTCATGAGTGTATTTTGAGCAGCGTCAATGGTCGTGTTTCATTCCTCCTGTTCCTGTTTTAAAGCTTGAACGAGCAACACAAAACACACACACACACACACACACACACCAGCCCACCATCCATTTTTCCATACGCTCCCAGAAAGGCCCGGCCGTAATGAGATGCTATTTGACATGCATGCAACATTTGTGCAAGCCATTTGGCATATGTGAAAACAGAGAGCGGAGCGAGCAAGTGAGAGAGAGAGAGAGACAGAGAGAGAGAGAGAGAGAGAGAGAGAGAGAGAGAGAGAGAGAGTATGAGTGTGGGGACTACAGAAATAAAACAGAGAGAGATAGCGATAACAAGCGAGTGAAAGAATGAAAGAGCGAAAGTAAACAAAGAGAACAAGGAGAGTTGAAGAGACATGAAGGGATAGAGAGGCAGGCAGAGAGGACAGAATTCTCAAGCGAGTGAGAGAAAGAAAGTAAAGAAAGAAAGAAGACAGAGAGAGAGAGAGAGAGAGGGGGGGGGGGGGGGGGGTATGTCATGTGAACCCTCTCTCTAAACGAGCCCGCACTGCTCTGCTGCAATAATAGAGAGGAAATTGAGCATTAAATACAAATCAGCAGTTATTAATTTCAGCGTGACAGCAGAAGGTTGTGGAGGTTGGGCCTTTCAGCAGCTCGTACAGTCACTGCTCCTTCACCCGCATGGCAGTGGGAGAAAAAAGGGGGGAAGGGGGGGATATTTAGAAAGCAGGAGAGGGACGGCAATGAGTTTTTCTTTAACACACTAACATCCGACAGGAGTTATAAAAGCAGTGATAAATCTAGCCTGTGTAGCCCCGGGCTATGAAGCAGCGTATGTGTGAATGTGTGTGTATATATGACAAATAAATAGATTGCACCAAGACATGTGTCAATATTTATCCTACTTTAAGATAAACAAGCAAATACTAATCATTTATTTCACATGAAGAGCTCACCTCAGCTAACTCAGTCATAGCTCACCTCAGATAACCCAGCTGATCAAATCACCTCACCTAACCCAGCTGATCAAATCACCTCACCTAACCCAGCTAATCAAATCACCTCAGCTAACCCAGCTAATCAAATCACCTCAGCTAAGCCAGCTAATCAAATCACCTCACCTAACCCAGCTAATCAAATCACCTCAGCTAAGCCAGCTGATCAAATCACCTCAGCTAAGCCAGCTGATCAAATCACCTCACCTAACTCAGCTAGTCACATCTCACCTCAGCTAACTCAGCTAATCAAATCACCTCAGCTAACTCAGCTAATCAAATCACCTCAGCTAACTCAGCTAATCAAATCACCTCACCTAACTCAGCTAATCAAATCACCTCACCTAACTCAGATAACTCAGCTAATCAAATCACCTCACCTAACTCAGCTAGTCACATCTCACCTCAGATAACTCAGCTAATCAAATCACCTCAGCTAACTCAGCTAATCAAATCACCTCACCTAACTCAGCTAATCAAATCACCTCACCTAACTCAGATAACTCAGCTAATCAAATCATCTCACCTAACTCAGCTAGTCACATCTCACCTCAGATAACCCAGCTAATCAAATCATCTCAGCTAACTCAGCTAATCAAATCATCTCAGCTAACTCAGCTGATCAAATCACCTCACCTAACTCAGCTAATCAAATCACCTCAGCTAACTCAGCTGATCAAATCACCTCAGCTAACTCAGCTAATCAGATCACCTCAGCTAACTCAGCTAGTCACATCTCACCTCAGATAACCCAGCTAATCAAATCATCTCAGCTAACTCAGCTGATCAAATCACCTCACCTAACTCAGCTAATCAAATCACCTCAGCTAACTCAGCTAGTCACATCTCACCTCAGATAACCCAGCTAATCAAATCATCTCAGCTAACTCAGCTAATCAAATCACCTCAGATAACTCAGCTAATCAAATCATCTCACCTAACTCAGCTAATCAAATCATCTCAGCTAACCCAGCTGATCAAATCACCTCAGATAACTCAGCTAATCAAATCACCTCAGCTAACCCAGCTGATCAAATCACCTCAGATAACTCAGCTAATCAAATCACCTCAACTAACTCAGCTGATCAAATCACCTCAGATAACCCAGCTAATCAAATCAACTCAGCTAACTCAGCTAATCAAATCACCTCAGCTAACTCAGCTAATCAAATCACCTCAGCTAACTCAGCTAATCAAATCATCTCAGCTAACTCAGCTAATCAAATCACCTCAGCTAACTCAGCTAATCAAATCATCTCAGATAACTCAGCTAATCAAATCACCTCACCTAACTCAGCTAGTCACATCTAATCTCAGCTAACCCAGCTAATCAAATCACCTCAGCTAACTCAGCTAATCAAATCATCTCAGCTAACTCAGCTAATCAAATCACCTCAGCTAACTCAGCTAATCAAATCACCTCAGCTAACCTAGCTAATCAAATCACCTTACCTAACTCAGCTAATCAAATCACCTCACCTAACTCAGCTGATCAAATCACCTCAGCTAACTCAGCTAATCAAATCACCTCAGATAACTCAGCTGATCAAATCACCTCAGATAACTCAGCTAATCAAATCACCTCAGCTAACCCAGCTAATCAAATCACCTCAGATAACTCAGCTAATCAAATCACCTCAGCTAACCCAGCTAATCAAATCATCTCAGCTAATTCAGCTAATCAAATCACCTCAGCTAACTCAGCTAATCAAATCACCTCAGATAACTCAGCTAATCAAATCACCTCAGCTAAATCAGCTAATCAAATCATCTCACCTAACTCAGCTAATCAAATCATCTCACCTAACTCAGCTAATCAAATCACCTCAGATAACTCAGCTAATCAAATCACCTCAGCTAACTCAGCTAATCAAATCACCTCAGATAACTCAGCTAATCAAATCACCTCAGCTAACTCAGCTAATCAAATCATCTCACCTAACTCAGCTAATCAAATCACCTCAGATAACTCAGCTAATCACATTAACCCTGTTTACACCTGGTCACTTCATGTGACTAGTATATG
The DNA here is from genome assembly GCF_030463535.1 of Salminus brasiliensis. Lineage (NCBI taxonomy): Eukaryota > Metazoa > Chordata > Actinopteri > Characiformes > Bryconidae > Salminus > Salminus brasiliensis. The sequence goes on along the minus strand of NC_132898.1, from coordinate 13,172,327 downwards.
CACTGCCTCCTATTAAGATTTTAGCCCTGCGCATTTACACTGGATAGTCAATTGTGTCTCCGGCTGGTCAGACTGAAATTCAATTGCAGTGTGGGATGGAATATGCCAATGCAGGTGTTTATCCATTCAGTTAAAAATGTACCATTTTGCATGCCGTCGTCCACCATGGTTATCTTCCTCACTGATCACGTGGCCAGCGGAGTACTGCACGGGGAGGAGTTTCGGTTGCATGGAGAGAGGGTTTTGGGAGACGGATGTGTTTACATTGCTATAACATGAGGCTCGAATGCGTCTCAGACCACCTCCTGAAGTGGTTTGAGTGATCGGATTTGTATCCATTGTAAATGCGTCCTGGGTGTGTTTACACTTGCATTTTTATGTGGCTTGGCCTGATCCAGGTATAATCCAAACGTGACTAGCCAACTCCGCTAGTCACATCTCACCTCAGCTAACCCAGCTAGTCACGTCTCACCTCAGCTAATGCATTTACACTGTATTATCGTGGCGTAAATGCGACCCAGACCACCTCCTGAAGAGATGAGTGATCGCAAATGCGTCTTTGGTGCTTTTACACTTGCATTTTTATGTGGTTTGGCCTTACCTAGGTATAATCCTGATACTCAAGACGGGTGAAGTGACCGGATGTGAACGAGGTCATTGTAAGTTATTCCACCTTATGCCAAGTGATAGCAAGAAAAACGTATATGTTAATATTACAGTGGGATGTTTCTATTGGTTCCTTCGTTATGACACACCAGAAAGGTATGCTAGTGATTTCCTGTGGTGAGAAAAACAATATGATATAAATGAATGACATCCTGATGAATATTATATAGATGCATGCATATATTATGCAGGAAACTACATTTAGTTATAAAGTACTAGTATAGTACAATAATTACAGATTGCTTTTTCCACTATAGTAGCCATTAAAGCTCTGATTCTGCTCTCCTGCACTGGCAGTCAAACGAAGGTAAGGATATTGATCAGGGCTGCTGATGGAGGGCCTTGACCCTTGTGGCTTCATTTATAAACCATAGAGGAAGTTGCTTGATCTTGGTGTTTTTGCGAAAGTGCAAGCAGACACGGCCCCACACCTGCAGAACGTCAGCCTGTTTAGATTTGGGGCCGAAACACTGATAGGGCCAGATGGGTCCACAAAACAGCCTGGAAATGGACGAGCGAAATGGAAGAGCTCATTTGTAACATTTGATAGCAAAAGAGCCCTGTTCCGAAAATAGGAATCCAAAGTAAGTTGGCCAAATTGACGCAGAGCACTTACGGAGCCCATTCACCATCCAGCGAAAAGATACTTGTTCCGCTGTAAATATTATTTTTGGGCCTTTTTTCAGCTTGTCAAAACAAAAGCTCTGCGATCGCTATTAGGATCCTTAATCTTTTGTTGATTGTCTTAAACACATCAACACATTCTTGACTCCCACTCTCAGCAAACATCTGGTAAAATACGTCTCCGCTGCATACCAGGTGCAGCTTCAACAGAACATACTTTCTCATTTTTTCCCTCCACTATTAACTATTGCTTACTGCTCTGGTTCCAGTTAGACTTTTCCGTTTCTGACATTGACGCATTAAAATGCCCTTGCCCTGTCCCTCTTTATGACTGTGTTCTGGATCTCAGTTTGTGGTAGGTCCACTTCTTTTCTAATGAAGTGAAGAATTTAACTTACAGTTTTTAACTTACAATTTGGCTTACAGTTTCAGCATTTCGATTTTGATAATGCCTCTTTCTGAAAAGAAGAACCGTGAACCCTTTAAATGAGTAGTTTACAGTTACAGCATTGCATTGTAGTTATTGTATAATGTGTTGTTATGTGTTATTATATGTTGTTGTAATGTATTTAATATTGACATATAATAGTTAATGATTCATACGTAGCAGTCATAACAGTTACTGATCAGCTCATAGTGGGTACTGAATAATACATGATATATACTTAATAATTCATAGTAGCTTCTAAATAAATTATAATGGATACTGAATAATTCATAGTACTTACTGAATAATTCATAATAGATACTGAATATTTCATAGTGGTTACTGAACAATTCATAACAGTTACTGAAGATTTTGTAGGGATTACTGAATAATTCGTAGTAGTTACTGAATAAGTCATAACAGTTACTGAAAATTCATAGTAACTATGGAAACATTCATAGTAATTACTGAAAACTGTGTAGCATACTGTGAGCCATTTATCATAGTTACTGAATAAAGCATATTACATACTAAGCCCTTTGTAATTTAATACACAACAAATTTGCCAGTCTTAAATGAGCATGTTTGGTTTTAAATTAGCACTGTGAGTTTAAAATGTTAATTTGCTGAAATATTGATAGTAGTTAATGAATGATTCCTAGCTGTTACCAAATAATAACTGCATAAGTAATTAATTAATTGTTATTATAATGTTGCTAACAAGCACCAGTTGTTGGCAAGACGTCATGCTAATTGATGGCTTCTAACTTTCGTTCTTTATTAGCCGTACTAACATGTTTGAGCTATTCCTTTAACCTTTGAGCTATTCCACCAAATGACAAGCTTTCCTAGTATGCTTGAGCATGAAAAAGATGCAATATAGATTTTGATATAATTTTATTTATTTATTTATTTATTTATTTACGTATTTATTTGCTACTACAATAATTTTAGTGAGTTTATGATTAGTAATCAAAAACAAATAGAAAAAATATAATATTGATCTATATGAATCAAACATGAAAATATGGCTAATGATGAATGGAAGCAGGTAGCAATCAGTTTGTACTATGTCACTGAAATAATCCTAATACATGACTGTGTGATTTCCATTACTGTTTGCAGTATCAGCTATTACTAATAATTTTGCTCAGCTTCTTTGAGGCACTTCAGTATTTGTGCTTTTTTTCAAAGACTTAAAAGCATTTCTCCAGCTCCGGCCCAAGATTATGTCTTGACCCATGGAGAGAAAATGCTAGCGAGGAGAGTGTGAATAGGAAACTTGTGCATGACTCTTTTGCTTAGGGGCAAAGTAAAGGGGGGAAAGGACCCCATCTGGCATTGCTACGTTTGACTGGCACGTAGTTAAACAATGATGCAGTTTGACAAATTTCGAGCTGGGGCTTATGAAAAGCTAACATAAACACAATAGCGGCCTGGAGTAGTGCATCCACCTGCGAGCGTGGCGGCGAAGTGTGAGGTAAAGGCCAGCGGCTAATGAGGGAAGCCCTGGCTAGCCCCTGGATTAAGGCCTTTGTAATGTAAATGGCTGTCAGATAAAGGGCCTGTGTTTATGCGTACCGTTAATATTTTGATCAGTGTGTTTAATAGAGCCGGCTCCTTAATGCACGTGCTCTCGGCCTTCAGCCTGGCCTGCACTGTCGTCAACTCTGTTAGCATGTCATAAATCTCCTGCCAGCTTCAGGCCACAACTCAAACCACAAGATGTGTTCCTACGAGATGTTTTTGGCAAATCTGCTGTTTTTTCATTTCGATTTTTTGGCACATTAATGCCTAATTACCTGTCGCTCTACCCTCCCTAAAAGGCATGGTAGGCTAATACCTGAATGAGGCTCTATGGACTGTGGCGGCTGTTTTACAAAGTCCTCTTAACTAGATTTTTTTGCTGTCCAAACAACATTTTTCCATTTTTGTCTCATACTTGAAAGGTCATTTCTGTGTTTTCCTTGGAATGAGACTTTTTTTTAGTTCATCGTAACTCTAAAGAATGAGGACTTGCTGTAAAGCTCAGCTTAATGCTAAAGCTAAAAAGTAGAAACTGGAGCCTCATTAATTGAATGAGACTCCTTTTCTGGCAGATATTCATATGTTCCCTGATTGGGGTCAGTTAAGTACCCCTTTGCAGGGTCTGCTTAACCAAAGACCTCCAGTGTCTGATGCAAAACATCTGTTTATGGGTGTAAACCAGGTCTGGCTGCCTATATTTGTCCAATGCCGTGTCATATAAACTCTTGTGATCACTCTAACGGACAGATTGATTGGCTCAGGCACTTGGCCTGGTTTCATGTGGCTGGATATAGTAATGCTTAATAGTTATCATACTCCACTGTGTGTGTGTGTGTGTGTGTTTGTGCACGAGTATGCATGAGAGTGGTATATTTCAGCCAGTTGGTAATTTTGTAAACATAGTTTTAATGTTCAGGACATTGATTGAAACAAATACTAACAGGAAACTGGGTACATGTGCATTTGGGTTGCTGGATGCCTGACCTAATGCAATGTAAAATATGATATTGTAATGTAAATGAGGTAAGTTGTGTCTTAGGCCTGTCAGTAATAGTAAAAATCAAATGGTTTGGTGGATTATGCTCCTGAGAAATGAAAGAATGCTGTAAAATAGGATTCTGGATAGCTGCTACTCCATTTTTTATAGATAACAGTATGTCACACAGTGCCTATTTGAGCTTTAACCCCTTAACACTTCAAAGCTTATTACAGTCTAAGGTGTATTACTCAGTGACTACAGGGACTTCTGTACAAACCGGTGTGGCTATTCTCTAGTAATAGAAGTTTGTAATAACATGTTTGGCCTGCTGGTTGGGTGTAGGCTTTTTACGGGGTTAAACAAGTGATTAGAAGGTTAGATTGTGCGTCCTTTTTATGTTTTGTGTTACCATTCTCTCACTAGAATACTCAGAAATGTATTATACCATTGGTTTCATTGGGAATCAACCCCATGGTGATAAAGAAAACCATACGACTGTACGACTAATGTGGAGGTTAATAAATACAGACATGACATTTGGCTTGCCTGCATGTTAGCTCTCTGGCTACCTTCTACAGTTAAGATAGCCCACCCCCAAAGCATCAGGATTGTCCTTTTTTTTTTTTTTTAGCTCCCTCCCACCTTCAAGATACACCATCAGAAGGGGGTTTAGCTAGTTTTAAGACTAAAATCCTGTTCTCAAGACAATTATCGCACCCTATAGGAGCTGATAGGACATGTTTACAACAGATGTAGCAATCGTTAATTTTTTTTTGCTGTCTGGCGTGCCAGAACTTCAGACACCAAAAATGTCTTGGTTGTTTCGAGTTCCTTTTGGGATAAGGGGGGAAACTGAGTGAATGAACTTTCTCGCTAACCTATCGCTTTAAGCATACAGGGTTCAGCAATAATTTGGACCTGGCGAAGTGTTTTTTCCAGTTTGATGAGATGCTGAAGGAAAGGACTGAAGAAAAGATCACTGTATTTGCAGTTAAGGGCCTTATTCCTTCTGATGAGACTCAAATCCACTGAGTTCGATGATGCAATTTCCCAGTTGTATTCGCTCCATATGTGGCACATCTGGTTGCTAACCGAGGAGGTTTTTCTGCTGCCACAAAAGACTTGCAGTTTTAATCCTGCAATTCTGCGCATGATTTTCCCCTTGCTTTGTTAGTAGTGAATGATTGATCATAGAGAATTGTATGACATTACTGACAGAACTGGCCAAACCATAGTATTGGACCTACAGCATTTTATTGAAAACATTAACTGGGTAACAATCTCAATACAGTAATGGAAAAATTAATGTTTTATGAACTTAGAACGGCATTGCCATTATGCACTTTGGTCTCTTACGAACATCTTTCATTTTCCAGCTTTCTTGGAACCAGTACAAACTCAGAGACTGAGATAGTGATGTAAGCTTTTAGGATTAAAATTTTATCGGGGTTCATCGGGGAGAAATATGTTAAAAACTGACAGGGATCCTCAGTGAAAAGTCATACTTCCAAGCTCACATTCTGACAGTAATAAAATCTATACAACACAAGCGAGTTCCTAGTGAGAATAATTTTATTAATGCAGATGTTTGTGTCACATGGACTAAAAAGTCTAAAGCAAAAATGGATGATTTTGTCTTGTTGAGACAAAGTTCTATCACACCCAGACCTTTCTAAAGCACCCATCATTTCACAATTTCAGGAGGTGTCTAATATTGATTTTAATATTGATTCTGGTGCTAGGTGACTATAATCGATGAATCACATATCTAAATCTATTTTCATTTGCCTGAAAGAAAAAATCACAGTGTATCTATATAAGCTTTTCAGAGTTGAGGTGAAAACATACATAAGTATATAGCCTGCAGTTTTCTCAGAGGAGGAGGGAAAAAATCATGGACATGGTCAATCTGGAAAGAAAATAACACCTGCAAAAGAGGAAATTACCCCAGGACCTCATGTAGATTCAGTCCTGTTCGAATAAGCCTTAGGTTACAATCAGTTATTAGTGTTGGACTCAACATAGATTTTACATGTTTTGATTTTGTGATTGGATTACTTTCAGGTGGACGATTACAATGCAGTTCTCCTCTAATTCCCTCCATGTAGTACTGAAAAAGGGTTCTTTGACTGGTAACAATAGTGAACCATTTTTCTGAAGAAAAAAAAAAAAAATCCATACATAAGCTTCCAGATTTTCTATCATAGGAAAGAAACATTTATCCAGACAAAGAACCATATAAACACTCATCTGAATGTTGGCAAATACAGAGGTTGGCAACTGTGTGCTATACTAAAGGACGCTTGCAGAGTGTCGTGGGTTGTGACCACACGTGGTGATAGAAAAATAAAACTTGATGATGTACACTATGCCTCCAAATATTTGTGGACACCCTTTCTAATAAAAGCATGCTGCTACTTTAAATTGCACCCATTGATGCTCACACACAGCTTGTATAGTCTCTGTAGAGACGTACTGTAGAGAAGGGGTATAAAGCCCCCCAGCATTGAGCTGTGGAGCAGTGGAACTGTGTACTCTGGAATGATGGTTCTCCATCCAATACTTTTGGGATGAGTTTGGGATGAGGTGGGATCCAACATCCTGATGCTCTTGTCACTGAATGGAATCAAATTCTCACAGCAATGCTCTATTATACTACAATATAATTGATCAATATAATATAATTAATACAGTTTATAAAGTAAGGCTTTATATCTGTAGCTGCTAAGGCTTTCCCAGAGTAGTGAGAAATAAGACATGAGACAAAGTTCTACCACCCAGACCAATGAAAAGGTTTAGAGACTCTTCCAAAGCATCCATCGTTTAGAAATCCTCACGTGGCATGTCTGCATTTTCAGTTTTTGGAGCTGGAAAAAAAAACATGAGCGAATACATGAGGCAGTGTAGGATTATGTATTGCGTAGTTACAATGTTTTCAAGGATCACAATTTTACCCAACTGTAATAATAATAATAGTGTGTAATCACAACTTTGTAGAATGGAGACACTATACAAACAAAATATTGAAAATCAAATCGCTTTTAAACATCACCACTTCCTCCATGTCTTCTTCTCAAGTTAATTACTCCAGAACTTCAAGGTTTGCTCTGGTCTGAATCGCTTTCAGAGCGTAAAGTCGTGCTATGTGTCGTTGCGGCCCTAAACCGCTCTGATCAATCCTGGCCATGAGGACTGCAGAACCGTGCAGATCATTCCAAATGAGTTCTGAAATAAAAATACATTTTCTACCATTTTCCAGACCATTACTGTCCAAGCATTCACTACATGAAAATGACCGGAAGTCCTGAAGTCATTCCAGGATGTGAGATAGCATCTCAGCAAACAAACAGCAGAAACAATAACGCATTATTTCATCGCTCCACCTCTAATGACTGGCAAACCACAGTAGAGTCATATACTGACCCCAGCCCCCCGCAATGATGCCGCAGTCTGAACGGTCCCGCACCACTTTATTTAGAACAAAAGCCTGAAGAAACACTTTGTTCAATGACCATTTCATACTGCGCAATGGTTATGTGGTTTGGGGAGCCACTAACAGCGCAGTGCTTAGGGAAAGGTTATGAGATCCAGGCCTTCAAAGCTAGGCCAGAGAAATAAATCAGGCCTGATATTAGTGAGGGTATAAATTGATGAGAGCGAAAGGCGGAGGAGGAATCGCTCTCTGGGTGCTGAACTGCATGTTTCAGGGGAGTTATTATGTTGTACATTGCTTTGCTTTAGCCAGTACTGAGCAGGTGTGCTGGAGTGCAGTGTGTGCACACTGGAATTGGTTAAGGAGGCTAAAACAAACCAAATCTGTCATAAATTATTGGCTAATCCTCATACTTTAACATGCTAACTGGCTGTAGAAATGACAGTTTGGAACATGAAATTTATAGTCCCCCCTTTTTTAATGTATAGATGACTGATGTTGCCTGTATTTATAGATAGTAGCATGTCATACAGTGTCAGAAACCACACAAGCAGCAGCTTTTAAACATCACCACTTCCTCCATGTCTTCTTCTCAAGTTAATTACTCCAGAACTTCAAGGTTTGCTCTGGTCTGAATCAGTTGAATCAGGAGGTTAGTAAACTTGGAGCATTTTCCCTTTGGTTTTCACACAGGGAAGAAATCAAGCTCACCAAAACCATGTGAGTAGGCGCTCTCCTCTTATTGGTCAGACCTGTTGGTGGCAGGAGCTAGAAAGTAAATACAGGAAGAAGGTCCTGTAGTCTGGACTAGTGCTGCAGATTTCTGGGCAGTTTAGCATGGAGCAATGGCAGAGATGGTCTCTGTTCATAGCTGTAGGGATTATCTGAGCAACATACCAGATTAACACCCCATTTAGCTTAAACCTGAGGAGTACCCCTGATAGCTAGGTTGGATGGCGGTCAGATCATTTTCCCACTACAATTGAATTTAATTGCTGAGTTCGATCTCAGTGCGATCACTCAGAAACAGTCCAAATTAACCAAACTAAAAAAGTGCAGATGTGAAAACTCCCTAAAAGAGAAGTATTGATCAATGATCTGTAGGCTTATTCAATATGTTCAAATGTTGTACCAAGAGCTGCAAAGCTAACGTAGTAAATAAGTAAGAAAAGCTCTTTATGATGCCAATATACACTATGTCCAAATGTTTGTGGACACGCCTTCTAATGAAAGCATTCAAAGCTGCACCAATTTCCTACACAGATGTCCAGTTGTTTTCACTCACACACACAGCTTGTCTTGTAACTGTAGAAAAGTATTGCCAATAGAATAGGACTCTCTGAAGCAGATAAACATAAACCAATTGGCACCATGCGAGCAGTGGAACTGTTGGTTCTGAATTATGCTGGTGCTCTATCCAATACTTTTGGGATGAACTGGGGAGTTGGGGATCAGGTGGGGTGATGATCATCCAACATCCTGACTACATTAATGCTCTTGTTGTTAAATGCATCAAAATCTAGCAATAGTAAAAACCTTGAACAGTAGTAACAGTTAAACTCTTTTTAAATATGAGACGTCCAAATACTTTTGTTCATATAGTGTAGCAAAAAAGTAATAAAAGCTTATAGCCACGGGTTAAGCATAGTGCAACAGACGTGCTTTTGAGGCTTAGCTGACTGTTGAAATGATGGGTTTATAGTTTTATATATTACAATATGTCAGAAACTACACAAGCAGGTCTATTTGAGCTCACCTAACAACTCAACTGTTTTACGCAAGAGTGTTCGTTTACACAATGCTAATTGTTGGCTATAAGCTTCCATTACTTGTTAGCTACATTAGCCTTTTTGCTCCAGGGCAAAACAACTACTTCAGACACCGGGTCTTGGTTGGCCGACTGCTTTTGGAGTCAGGGGAAAATGTTGTTTCAATTTTTATTTTAATTGAACTGTCACTTTAAGCTTAAGCCTGTAGGGTTGAGTAATGTGGTCGAGGTGAACTGCATTTTCCAGTTTGCTGAAGAGCTGAAGGAAAGACTGTTTAGCTGGGAGAAAAGAGCACTGCAGCTTATTGAAGTTGAAGTGATTATGAGATTACTGTGTGTGGACGGCAGTAAATAGAGGACTGTGTAACACACAAAGCACAAAGCAGCCTCCCCTTAGGCCCTGTGCCATTGTTTTGGAGCGTATTCTACTGATCACGGATCAGTTTCCAAATATGAAATGAGAATATACACAAATATTTGTAAATGTTTTGGGCTCCGTTGGTACCGCAGAGCTGGAAATGTGGAGTCTCGTTTCCTTCACTTTACCACAATCTCAATTTGAATCAGTAAAATAAACAAAAGGAATGTATAATTACCCAGAAATGCATACGGCTGGCATTATCACTACTAAAACAACCATTTTCTTACTTTTGTAAGTACTTTTCTCAACATAAATAAATAATTATGCTCTTTGACTTCAAGCTGGGTAAAAGCTTTGAAGCCAGGCTTTCATATATGTCCTAATAGGCTACTAACAGCAGAAATTATTGGGGTTTTTTGTCTTGTTTTTTTTCCCCTTAACTTAATTTAGATGTTGGGCTAGTATGTTCTCCAATTTACCAAGTTACCAATGCAGATTCTTCTTTATCATATTTTTCTTCCTTTCGTCTAGTGCCATATTGCATAAAGCAGACATATATATATATTCCTGCTCTCTAATTAAAAACATGTATCTCCAATTTTGCTCGTTTTTAGTTTTCTCCATGGTTAGAACCCTGTAGCTGTTCTGTGTCAATAATTCTGGATGTGATAGACCAATAAGTGTACTAAATTACTAAATTACTTACTTTTACAAATTACTAATATAGTAAAGAACAGTTTTGCCATTTTGGAGATGTTGTCCCCATTGGACAGCGACAGAATTTATAAAATATATATTTCCAAATGTGTTTGTGATACAAAGGTACCGACAGGCAGTTCGGCAAAAAGGCAAAAAAGTCCCCAAAGAAAACACATTTGTTGAAATGTTACCACTATTTTATCTAACATTAGATATAAAACTCAAAACACAAGTGTAGGTTCACTGGAGGCTTTGGATGGTTCATAAAAACATGTTTCTATTTATTATATTTGTCTCGCAGACGTCGCAACTCCTGTTTCCTATCACTACCACACTCTAAAAAATAAAGGTGTCACATCTGGTTCTATGGAGTGATGCCATAGAAGAAAATACATTGCAAATCAGTAGTTTTCTGGCCTATATAGCTTGTTTGGCACTTGCGGTTGTTACTGTTATTGGGCCTGCCAGCTAACAGGCTAACAACATAAGCAAGGATGCAAATATTCCAAAATATTCAGAGACTGGCTTCAACTTCACTGTTTTACTGATGAAATGTATTACTGCTGGTGACATCCCACATAAAGAAAACTAAGCTGTAGCCATGACTTAGTAAGCTGTGGGAACAAGATAATTGAGTGATGGCCACGACTAAGCAAGGTGAGACCCTAAGCTGTGGCCAAGACTTAGTAAAACTATATCTTGTTACCTTACTAAGTCATGGCCACAACTTATTTATCTTGTTCCCATGCCTTACTAAGTCATGGCCACAGCTTAGTTTTATTTATGAAGGATGTCACCAGCAGGGCTCTGGATAACACTGCAATCTAGAATGTGAACTGGAATGGCTGCTACAAGCTTCATGTGACAGTGACAGACACTGCTTTGGACAACACACATAAAACAAAAATTGATGAGTTCAGTAGTAGGACACAGCAAAGCCAAGGAGGATCCCCAATTTTTGGAGCAGTAACAAGGGGCTTGAACTTGTTACTGAAGCTCCAGAAGAGAGCATCCGCCATGCTCTTGTCATTTCTTACTTCTAAAAAGCCTTGAAAAGTGGGGTTGACTGAGGGGGCTGGATTTTGAAAGGAAAGGGTCTTTCGTGCAGTAATTGCTCTATAATGAGGGCTCCGGTGACCTTCTGCCACATCATGGCCATGTTTTTTTTATTTACTCGTCTGCTCCAAGCCGATGGCTCCGTTAAAAATGACGGAAAAAAGAAAACAAGGCTTTCCAAGCTCCTGCATGGAATTTGATTTCTCCCAACAGCTGTCTTGCTTTATTTGACCATGAAGCAGGGGAAGCACCCATCTCACATCAATCACGCAGGGCCGACGTTTCCTGCAAACTGTGCTGCGGGGATAAATGGGAAGGCGGGAGGAGGTGAGGGCTAAAATAGGAGCATCGCATTGGCAGGAGAACAGCTGGAATGATGCTGTTGTTTATGTGGTCTAATGCCTTCCCCCATTAGTTTGATGTCTTTGAGAAGTCATTTGCTGCACTTTAGGAGAAGGCTCTACACTTAGGTGGAGAAATATGACTTTTAATAGGGGTAGCTTCATGCACTAGGAATCAGGCACTTTAGGACTAATAGAATCTTTCATCTTTGTTTCTTTTCTTCCTTAAGCGGTTGCTATGAATTCGATCCGCTCTAACTTCCGCATGGCTGTTTTACTGCAAAAACGAGACACTCCTAACACCGTAGGCCTGACTTATGCGCTGCATGTATTTTAAAGCAAATTATAAGCCTTCCTTTGATGGCTACACCACGCAGAACACACATTTTGGCCACTGCAAATTATAAACTGCAACCGTTAAGCTTTCAGACACATACAAATAGTGTTTATTTTAAAGGGTGGCTTTGGGTGAGTGCCCTTCGCCTGGCACAGGCCTGCAGACTGGAGGAACAGTGGAGACTTTATTCCTCATCACCTCAATTCTTCAACCTCCTCAGTCCTAGCGCCACCTCCCAGAAGCTCAATGGCCGCTCAAACCCGGCGAATGGGCCGTAAGTCAACCCAAACATGTACATGAGGCATAGAGACCCTTAAATACAGGGCTGTATGTTTGAACCTCGCACCATCATAAAAATGTCACCAAGCTGCCATTCTTCAGCTGCAACTTTGCATTGTAGGTTGTAAAATATGAAGCCTGCTTCGTCTAGCCAATGGCGGTGTGAGATTGGACCGTTTTTAGAAGGCCGTTTTCCCATCCAGGCCATGCATTTGTAATGCTCCTAAATGAATAGGACTCCTATCTTTAAAGTGCAGGCGTGCTGCAAAGCCACGACCACAGCAAACTGCATCCAACAGTAATAACCGCATCCTTCTCGTAACGTGAGGGCCATACGTTTGACATTATCACTTGCAATTTCTTTTTGAACTCAGTGACTAAAAAGCGTGTTGTCAAAGACAGTCCAATGAAAACAAAGGGCGAAGCATGGCTGGAGAAATGCGGAGCAGCGCTTTGGCCGAGTTGGGTTTCAGTCTAATTGGGATCATACGCAGCATGTGCAGTTTTGGCACATACGCTAGATTAATCAAAGCTCCTTTAATCGTGTACAATTCTCCTGTGTGTGTGGCTGGGCGGACTATCAAACTCAGGCCTGGCCTGCACCGGTTCTGATTAGATTGGTCATTGTGTTTCTGTGTAAAGGCTTTACTAAGTCTGTATTTCAGTTAGCTTGTTAGCTTCAAACTGTCATTCTACTATATCATTGCATTACTGATCAATAAGAAAAGTATTATCTTGCAAAGATGAATTTGTGCATTTCAGGGTAAACACTAGGTTGAACCGAATTGACAGTGATTATGATAAATTCATATAACCAGTCATACTGTAGTTAGTAGCTAAGAAAATACACAAAAATATTGATTATCTTCATCTACATTGGCTAAGGGTTCAGTTCAGGGTAACAGTCAGTTCTCCAAGATGATGATGTGTTAAAAGCAGGGCAAATGCACTAACTTAAGAATCTGAGCCACTTTGACAAGAGCTAAACCGTGATGGCTAAAATGACTGGGTCAGAACATCTCCAAAACATCGGGCAAGTCTTGTGGGATGTTTCTGGTATGCAGTGGTCAGTACCTACCATACATGGTCCAAGAAAGCACAGCCACTGAACTGGCAGCAGGGTCATGGGCACCTAGAGCTCACTGATGCGATCCATGTAGGCCCCATCTCACAACTTACAGGGCTTAAAAGATCTGCTGCTAACGCCTTGGTGCCAGATACCACAGGACGCCTTCAGAGAACTTGTGGAGTCCATGCCTCGAATGGTCAGTGGCGACACAAGGGGGATCTATTTAATATTAGACCGGTGGTGCTATTCTTATGGCTGATCAGTGTATGTTTGCAAGGAAAATTTTGTCAACTTACAGTTTTACAAGAAGCATTTTGAATTGTTGAATTTTCATTGCAGGCTTATTTGGCACTTTTTAGTTATTATAAAATATTTAGTTAGCTGGAAACTCAAACTGTGAAGTCAGTTGCCTAAATTTTGTGGTTGACTCAAGTCAGCTTAGTTTTTTGTATTTCCTCATGTCACACATTTTTTTATCCTTTTCCACAAGTTAACACAGATCCCTGGGGGCTTAATGAAATGTCTGTTCATAAGTCTTGTTCACAATACCACCAGGATCCAGCCCCACAGCACTCTTTTAACACTGTCTGAACTGTCTGGACTGAAAACAGAATGCAGAAAGCATTTGAAACTTTTGCTAATCTCGCCTGCAGGTTTCTCTTGTCTTACTGGTTGCTGTTAATGCTAAGGGTAAGGTTGAAATATTTAGCAGCAAGGTAAAAAAAAAGCAATTGGTGTAGTGTAAGAATGTAGTTTAAAGGTGTAAACAAATGTAAACAAAACCATTTAAAATGATCTGGTGTGAAATTATTACTTGTAAATAAACTTGCCAAAATAAACATGGACTCTGTCACTATTAACTATCTACACCATGTTTAATATACTGCATTATGATTATGATCAGAGCAGTTTAACAGTATAGATGGGTTGGTCATTTTTATCAATAATGTATAAACAGTTCTGGTCAGAGGAGGATGGGTCGGGTCCCCCTTGTGAGTCTTGGTTCCTCCCAAGGTTTCTTCCTCCAACTCTGAGGGAGTTTTTCCTTGCCACTGTCGCCGTTGGCTTGCTTACTGGGGCTCTTTTTTGTCTCTGTCTTTTATTAATTACTATTTATGCAAAGCTGCTTTGTGACGACAACAGTTGTAAAAAGTGCTATACAAATAAATCTGACTTGACTTGACTTGCCGCCTTATTGTTTTAGGTGACAGTGTCTACAACACAAATCTAGCCTTACCCTGCCCTGTGTGATTCCTGACTTAAACACAGTTATACTGGACCTTCTTAAGATGAGGTGTGTAAATGGTTAAACGAGCAGATCAGGCGTAAAATCAGCACTTACTCTTCTGTTGATATTAAAGTGTATTTGCCATTTTCTCAGCTCAAAACATTTACACAGTCCTCGACTGTCAGAGGCTTGATCATCAGACAACACCTCGTATTATACAGAAAATGAATTCTTCAGCTACCACTGAATTTCGTCAAGCTCTAACTGCTACCCCAAGCATCCTCCTCCACCAACACGCCTTTGACAGTTGGGGTAACTGGCCACATCACCCACCCTCCACCTGCTCTAATGCTGTTTAACACGGCCGGGCTGCAGCAGCCCCCTAATGATTGAGCTGAATCACACATGGAAGTCCAAATTACTGGATTCCTCTCCAGTGACTCTTCTCCTGATTGTAATTTATGCTGGAGGTCGTTCCTGTCCAGCATGTGGCCTGCTATGAGTCCCAGAGGAGCAAGCCTGCACTGAAAAAGAGAGGAAATGACAGGAGGAATCAGAGATAAGGAAATAAAAAATAGTAGCAATTAATGTAAACAAGTAAATGTCACTTTTAGTTCATTAATGGTATTTCAGCTAGGAAATCTGTATCTGCTGTGAGGTAAAGGGAAATGTCTGTAGTGGTTGTGAACCTTTTATAGTGCTCATACTATTTTAAATAAATTACACATGTATTTTAACACATTTTGATATAGTTATAACTTATGCTAAATAAAGCCCAATCATCATCTACTGTATTTTCTGTCACACTGTATGTTGTGTGTCTTTCTGTAATTGGTGATATGTCCTGATTAGGAATTTCAATTCAATTTTTGTCAATGAGACACAAGAATTGTGTTTTAGATAATCTCCACTAATTAAATTACCATAATTATCTAGTTTAAAAAATAAACGTATAGATGGCTTTCCTCCTTGCCTGTGTATATATGTGTGTGACATTGTTTTCTGTATTTATCGTGTAAAGTATGAACCATGCATTATCATGTGGATGTCTAAACCTGCTGAGATGTTTTCTTTGAGTGCTAGAAGCTCTTGAAGCTGGAACAATGGGCAAGCCGAAGGAATCTCAGCATCAGGGCTCTCAGGGCGCTGGTTCACCGATTGACCTTCCTTAGAGCACTGCATACCAGGAACACCCCACAAGACCTGCTGTTCTGGAGATGCTCTGACCCAGTCATCTAGTTATCACAATTTGACCCTTGTCAAGGCTCATTGATGCGATCCATAGAGGCCCTGTTTTGCAACTTACAGGACATTGAGGATCTGCTCCTAAAGTCCTGGTGCCAGATACCACAGGACACCTTCAGAGGTCTTGTGGACAGGTCAGAGCTGTTTGGCCGGCAAGAGAGGGACATACACAATATTAGGCTTATATAATGTACGCATAATACGCTATATTAGTATATATCAAGAGTAATAGCAATGCTTTAGAGCACCTGCTTGTCACAGTTATAGCATTTTTGGGACCATAAAAGTAACTTACCGAGTTGTAGAGTGAGGTCAGATGTAATATACAGCCAGAGCTAACCAGCCTAAAGTGCAGCCTCCACCCCAGGGGGTTAGCTGTAATATGGTGTTACAGGTAAACAGCTGCAGAGAACTATGGCAGGAGTCCAAGGTTTCATGCAGATTTTTCAGAATCGTGTACTAAATAAATTCATATATTTTAATATCTGACATTGTGCAGCTATTTGCTCCTGCCTCGACATAGCACAGTATTGGACTTCTCCGTCACCGTTAACCCCACCCTTGGGGCTTGCGTGGACTCGGCTTTTGGCAGAATCGCTTATGAACGGTAGGAGATGGAAATAAAGTTCACGCACGACTTTATGGCTGGTGAAAACAGGTAATGGAAGTTTGCTGAACCCTTCAGCGTCTCGCCGGGCGTCTTTCGTGGCCTCCCTTGTGGAAGTGTGGCTGCACCTGTCTTTAATCTGCATAATGACCACGACTCGGACATGGGTGAGTACTGACGAATGGCTCAGCCGTTTGCCTGAGACAGAAGAGGAGGGAGGCTGGGGTGGAGTGGAGTGGAGGGGGGGGGGGGTGCTGCAGATGTGCAGATGTGCATGAAAGCCGCCCCCCTTCCACCTCCTTCACACAATCATCCAGTGGAACTGCTACAAAAAGACCACCAAGTGAAGAAAAGGTGCACTGTGAAGCAAGATGACTTGCAATCAATGCGTGTGTCGAAGCCTCTCTGGAAAAAGCTGGAAAAGCTCAGCTGCGCGTTGGTAGAGAGGTTGGAAAGCGCGTATTATTTTGGGGGCCCTCCGGCTTGTTTGTTTGCTTTTTGGGGGTTTCATTTGTGTTGACCTCTAACTATGCATGATTGTGCTTGTCTGGAGTTTATTCCTCGCCGGTTTGATGCTCCAGCTGACAATGGTTTTCTGGCCAAGGGGTTTTCGTTCAATAGAAGTTCCAGCATTAGGAGTTCCAGTCCATGATGGATTCCATTCAGCCCAGAGGACAAAGCGAGCGTGTAGTTTTCTGCGGGCCTTTACCAAAATAGGTCTGAGCAACATTTCACCACCTGCACTGTAAGCCCATCTCTTTTGTACGAGTGGGATCAGCGTTAACATTAGCGACGCTGCTGGATGGCCTGCAAAAAAACGCAGCGCTCCGTTGGCAGCAGAGCGCTGCCTAAGGATGGACGAAGGAGGAAAAAAAAACAAAAAACATGGTGTTTCTGAGGTCTCCCGCTGTTGTTATTGTGCACTCACGGTATTAAGTGTCTCGAAGAACAAACACTTTTAGCTGAAAGGACCATCCTGTGGTCGAGGGCCGCTTAAAGCAGCCCGTCTTTTGCCAGAGCTATCAACAGGATCTCATTGTAGTCGCTTTGGGACCTTTCATAGTAGCTCTGCTGAAAGACAACGACGTCCTTCAGCAAATAGCACACACCGTTTTGTTCAAGTGCACGCCTGCCTGTGTTACGAAGCTCTGTCACACACACACACACACACATACACACACACACAATTATATATATACATACATACATACATATATTATATAATTATATACAATCTCCACTGTTTCTCTCCAGGCGTATTTGTGTTGCTGAGCCGATGACGTCATTATTATTATTATTATTTTCTCAGCAGAGCATTAAGCTTTAGGCAGGCCCCATAAATTCTAGGAGGAAGTAATTATGGATTATTACAGTGAGTGGAGAGACTGCTTCAAAAGCCAGGTGAAGAAGAAGCAAAGAGGATTCAGGCAGAATTAGCGGATCTCTCTAAGAAGAGCATGGTCACATGACTGACACCACGCTAAGATCTAATCCTCATAGTTGTGTTGCATGTAGCACTTAGCAAAGCAACAGTTACACACTGCTACATATCAAGGTGTTAGTGTTGCCATGGTATTAATATCTTTATGCGTTTATGGGTTTTAACGGGAGAAGTTTTTTTTTTTTAATATTTTTTTTTTTTACTGAACCACGCGTGCAAACATTTTATATAATATTTCATGCTGACTTTAAAAAAAGACGAGATATTGCTGATAATAATAATATTAATAGTAACAATAACAATAGCAATAAAATAATAACATTACTACTACTACTTATACTAATACTTATAATAATTATAATAATTACTATTATTATTATTATTATTATCCACGTATTATTATTTACGTCTTTTTGTCGCAGTGTTTCTAAAAATATATTTCGTTTTTTTTCATTTTTAAACTGGTTTTATGAATACAGTTTAAGGACAAGTAGTTGTAATGTACCGGCTGTGTTACACTTTCCAGATCATTCCTGTGTAAATTCCTGATGCTGGTGCCGGACAGTATCAGTGATCAGCCCTATTTCTGCTGTACTGGATTATTTGTCAAATTTCTTTTTGTTCTGGTTATTTTTATTTTAAATAGCCATAGTCTACCTAACGGGACCCGTTAACACTCCTCTCCTTTTGTCCTAACAGTTTAGTCCCGCTGAACTCCCTTAGTCCTTATATTTCCCACTGCAATCCCATTACACACATAATAGCGGGATGCGAAGCTTGGTGGAAGGCAGCTCGCTTCATTAACGAAAGGCCAAGAGCAACAGCTCTGCTGACAGAAACAGACACGGGCGCTGCAGGGTTTGGCGCAGGAGCTGGAGGGAGATTTCTGAACTCTCCGCTGTAATCTGCTGTTAATGGGGGGCTGCAAATAAAGCCACGCCACTTACTTTAGGTGAAATATAAGACTGGTAATAATAAAAGCGTGTTCGGAATATAATAAAGCTTTTAGAGGAAAGAGTAAAATGGGTGGACATTGCATTTTTGCCATAAGAGAAAAATTGAAAGTTGAAATGCATTAATGAGGTTCTGTATGGTTTTGGTGAAAACGAAATAAATGACCCACCTGGTTGCTAATAATAATAATAATAATAATAATGATAATAATAATAATAATAATACTTATTATTAGTGTTGTTGTTGTTGGTAACTTACACTGTAACTGTTGCTATTATTACTTTTTAAATGAACAATGTACGCATTGTATTACACTGTAGCATATTATTGTTATTATTAGTACACTTATTATTATTATCATTATTATACTGTTATTATTGTTGTTCTCATTGTTTTTGCTGTTGTTCCAGACACTCTATTTTATTCTTATTCTTTTTAAGTTTTTAGTGAATCATTACAAATCCAGATCCATTAAAGGGCAAATTCAGAAAAAACAATGTATTCCGTTTCCACAGTTACCGAACTACTGATTGATTTGGCTCGTGTTTACTCTCAGACACACTGTGAGTTAATTCCGCTGTTTGATTAATACAGTCTGCTGAACAGAGATGTGAATGTTTTGGTTAAACTCTGTGTTTAAAAGGTCGGAGGACTGTTTTACTCTGATTTCGCTGACTGAATCTTCCCATCTGTTCAATCCTCAAACCTGTTAAACATTCCACCACCATTTCTTATATAGAATTAAAGTATACACGAACATTAGTTTAGGTGTGAAAGGTGTCACATTTTAACCACAGCCCCCATTTACACCTCCCTTTCGTGTATCCTGGCTGTCAAGAAAATACAGGTATCTCCAGAACTGTAACTTTACAGGAGGAGGAAAAAATCTGCATAAGTTTCAACGAATTCAAACGAATGTACAAATATGATGTTATTATTATTATTATTATTACTATTATAGGGCATTTCTACTGGTCCATTATTATAAAAATATATAATATATAAAATAATATAATATATAAGAGCTGACAAGTGAAAAAGAATAGAGTAAATGGATAATAATTGAAATGCAAGGTTGTCGAGATGACGAGATGTTCCAACTGCAGTCAGAACTTTTTATTTCTCATTTATATTCTCAATGTTTATTTGCAATTTTTTAATTAAAAGGTTTTCCTTAAAAATCTTCACCCTGAGCTCCAGCCTCTGTAGCTCCACTCTGCTGTCCACATTACAGAAAAGGACGTTAGATGTTTCTGATCCAAAACCCTACCGAGTTTTCCACCAACCTACCAAGGCCTGATTTTCTCTGCTCCTTGTGAAGAGCACGCTCCCTTTCCCCACAAGCTTTAGGAAGGGGAACATATGCAGTAATGTCTTTAGTTGAGCCGCTGTTGAACTAATCCAAAGCTGAGATTGTATAATTACTCCTAAATCCATTCCTCCTGAGCTTACTTCAGCTGTCTTCAGCAAATATCTCTGAATATTTCTTTCTAATTTAGTCTTAGATTTAATTCAATTGCGCCTGTATTTCTGCCTGCAAACTTTGCAATATTTCTAAACTAATAATGTAAGACGAAATCGTAAATATCGAATAAAAGATGAAATTTATTACAATACAAAAAAAAAATATGAGGACACTCCTCTTTTGTTATTAGGCCATATATCACGTGAGAATCCTCCTAATGCTACATAACAGTGCAGGACTAAAAGTGCTTCCTGATGGTCAGGAAAGGCTAATAAGTCCATTCACCTCCCAAACTCCCCTGCAGACATTTATTCTAAGAGCTGGAACCAAAAATGTTATATTTGGACTTCCTTTTAAACCAATTCTGTATCTTACAAAAATATCTGGTGTTAGCTGAGGGAAAGGGATATTAGAGACACTAAAAGAGCAAATGTGTTATTTCACTTGTAGGGTGAAATATCCAGCAGTAAAACAGAGCTGGACAGGCTCTACTATTACAGGACTCATGTTGGAGTAAGACTACACACAACCTAGTGAAACAATCACTGTTAGTAATGCCTCAACCTAAACATGTTAATAATCCTGTGTTTAAAGAAATGCTGCACTGTTTTCTGCCCGGACACTTAAGGTCAGATGTGTTTACACTCCAAGATTTTATACTCGTAATTTGAATTGATTATTTCCTTTTTCTTTCTTTTTTTTTTTTTTTTTTTTTTTTTTTGCGCACGCGGTAGCTTATTTATTTCTAATAATTCATTTACAATCACAATCAATTACATTTTGATTTGACCTAACAGGTCATGCACTGCCTAAATTTACATAAAATTTGTGAAATGATATTTTCTAAATATATATTTAAAAACATGGGATCTCATTGCAATCCGAATAAATGAGAATCTTCGGGTACGTTCTGCGCATGAGCTGAAAACTGTCCAGCTAAAAAAACAACAACACTATTTTAGTCCGGAATGCAACATGTCCAAAAAGTTCTAGTATTGTTCAACACGAAACATTGATTATGAAAAATAAATTCAGAGTTTGCGTATTAAACAGATATATTTTAATATTGTAAATTTGGGTTCACGGAAATCTCTAAATGAAATGATAAAATGTTAGGGATTAGGGTTTACATTGATAATAAAAAAAAATAACTTAAGTAATACTATTATGTTTTATTACTAGAACTATTATGAGCCAAATTCAGTAGTGAAGTTTAGTCCAGGACTAGGCTGAATCAATGTTTAGGAAGCTAGAAATGCACATTAAACCAGCTGCTCAGACAGTGGTCAGTGAGAGTCTTTTTAGAGTGTTTTGCTATAGTACGGTTTGGTATTGAGTACTGTAATAGTGCACTAGATATTGGGATCAAAATCCGAATTCTTGTATCTAGACAACATCAGTTCCATGCTGAAGGTCCCTCACCCCTCAGAACCGCTTCTGTAGACCTTTACTGCAATAAGAGAAGGCCATATTCTCAGACCCAGAGTTCATTATTAATGAATCGGTTCACATAAACCTTCTAATCGGTTCTGTATTTCTTGTCTTTTGCACCGTTTCTAAAGCCTTTGATCAGAATGACTTCCATGTGTAGCCAATTCTTAAAAAGAAAACAAGACAGCCTTAATTAAATAAAAAAACATTTTCAGTGTAAACACTTTGAAGCTAAACCCAGTGTTTAAAGCTGCAAATGACAGAGTTTGGATGAGTTTGTTTAATGCAATATTACAGCAGTCTAAAAGTGACAAGCTGAAGCTCATTCATCAACTCTCATCCACTCATAAACAGCTTCAAGAAGAACAAGAGGAGCGTGCCACCACACTCATACTTTCATCCTGCTTACACTGCTCATTCTACTACTACTACCTTTCGTAGCCCACTTATTATTCTCAGAATAGTCATTCTTCTCAAAATACGCATTCTACAAATATTTCTTTCCCTTATCTGTCCATACTCTCCATCCATACTCTTCCTACTCATCTCACTTATTCTACTCTAAAAACCCATCCGTTCATCTTTCCCATCCCATTCCACCCATCCTTCCTATATTCAGTTATTTCATAATATTTATCATAATATCCTACTTGCATTCTGTTTGTCCTATTGTTTGATTCAGTTCAAAATACTTCATTTCATCATCACTGCTTATACTATCCATTGCGGGCATCTTACTCATCCTTTCATTCTTTCAGCTGAGTCATCCATTCATCCTCCTTTTCAGGTCACCACTCTTGACCCAAAGTTATCTTGGTTCAGTTCTCCATTAGCACAAGTCTGCTTTATATTCTGTAAATACTGAAGGTTGAGCAATACACTGGTAACAGTGCAGTTAAGATTTAAAGCAAGCATGGAAAAGCATGTATCCTATTGGCAACATGTAGAATTGTTGTCAGTGGGAGCTAACATTGGGATACACTCCAATGCTAAAAGAAGTGTTTAAGACTGGGTGATGAACAGCTTTGTAGTAAGTGAGTTTGGATGTTGTTTATGTAATGTTGTCGTTAGTGGTAATATACTTGACTTTGAACTATTATATTATATATAAATCTGTTGTTAAATGCAAGTGTTTAAACCATTTATTTATTATTATTATTATTATTATTATTATTGAGCTCTCAAGGATTATGTTGGTGATGGACACTAGTTTCAAACTAGTTACTATCTTGTTCTTTTTGTTACTGAGGTCTTTGAACGTTATAAATTACATTTACATATCAACATGTATAAAAAGTATATGACATATAACTAAGTAATAATGATGTAAGTTGAATAATAATCAACTTTCTTTGTAAAAAGAGCATTTAATTTTGTATATTCATATTATTCAGACATACTTAAACCACAAAGCACAATAACTGCAGAGCAAATGTTCCTGTGAATGGCATTCTCCAACGTAAAAGTGAAAAAGAGAGAAAGACTCATTTCTGCTGAGTGTTGCTCTAAACGAGTCCCCAGCCAAAGCCTTAGTGGCTTTTTTTCTCTTTTTCTCAGAGCAAAAAAGAAAAAAAAAACTGAATGAAAAGCAGGTAGTATAAAATCAGGACCTCGTTGTGTTCGGATATGTCCGTAAGTGCCCAAATATCAGCTTCAATGAGGAGCAATCCAAGCCTTTGCGTCCGAATAGCGCCAGTAGAATCACATGGGCAGGGATTGGCCGTTTATTCCTCTTGGTTGGTGTCGGACTGTGATGAAGAAGCGTCCCCTGTCCTCTCCTGCTCCAAAAGCTGATCACTTGAGGGGATGGAGTTTTTCTTTGGTCGCCCCTTGGGTTTGGTTGGGGATTCTAATCCACCTCCTTGTAATACCTATAACAATACAGAAAAGAAAATACTGAGCCAAAAAAATGAAAAGTGTGTAGCTTCAATTGATGTGGGTAGAGTAGAGTAAAACCAGGAAAACACAGTAAAAAGTGTTTTCACTTATCATTATGAAATAATGATGCATAAGTAAAAAAACTAAAACATAAACAGTGGATGTACAGCAGTAGAAGGTCTAAGTAAAATCTAATTATTGACTTTCCAAAAGAACTCATAAGAGCAGTATAGCCACAGTTTAATAGGCACTATTTGTCTCTTTTTGATGTATTCTTAGCCTAAACTGAAATGCTAAAAGTCAGAGGTATTGCCAGTCCTGAAGCAGTAGAAATGTGGTTCCCAAATATCTAAATATGCAATTTGTTTGCAATTAACCATTACAGAATGCATGACCAGTACATTTTGAGAGAAAGGTCAAAATTGTTACATGTTAATATGAAATATAGAATTTCAGTATTTGCTGTGCCCCCTTTTTGCTGACACTGCACTTGCACCGAACCCCACAATTTTATGCAAAAGACTGATAAGTAGGTCAAATCCAACTGAGATCCTAAGACAAAAAAGACCTTAACACGACGAAGAGTGGTCAATGAATATTTACCTTGAAATAATGCAAAATCTTGTAAATTTCACAACTTTGTTTTTTTTTTTACGCTTAAATTTCTTTTCTTTAATTCTAGATTAAAGTGAAACTCCCTTCCATGATTTTTAATATGGTGTCAGACTGTTGGTCAGTACTGTAATTGTTACAGACTTGAATGTAACTGTGGAAAATGAAGATAATGTTATACTGTAAAGGTATTATTGGTTGGAATGACTCAGTAAGCCATAATTGTTTAAATCTTTTATGTATACTTTACTGAAGTACTTGCCACTATTGATGCGTTCAGCTAAATAGAAAATACAGCATTACACAAAAACCTAAAGAACAACAGGCAAACTTACGATTTTCTTCCATTTCATTCTTCTGTTTTGATACCACGTTTTGACCTGAAGCTGGCTTAGGCCTAAAGACTCTGCCAGGTCTATTCTGCAACACAAAAAAAAACAAAAAACAAAAACATATTTTATATATCAGTAACAAATGACAGATTTAGAAAATCCATTACCACAATTGCAACCAATAAAATAAGCGATGTCAAAAAACTATGTTAATATTGTACACATTACAGTGTGGCTACTTTAATGAATGCTTATGCACCACCAATGGCACAAACTGTTTAAAGGCCAGTAGAGCCAACACAGTACAGGAAGTATCATTCTAAATAATATTTTCATATAATATGGGTTCATTTTGTAAGCAGCTTGTTGTGGACTCACCTGTCAGGGGTTGAGAGGTATTTCTGCTTCTCGAATCTTTTCTCCAGGCCCATCAGCTGCAGCTCAGTGAAAACTGTCCTGCTCCGTCGGCCCTTCTTCGTCTTGCTCACCCCGTCGCTCCCAGCCTCGAGTTTACCCCGCAGGTGGAGGTCCAGGGGAAGGTGGTGTGTAGCCGAAGCTCCGGACAGCAGGGCGGACCCCAGTGGTGCCCCTAACGGGCAGGGCAAAGGCGACACTGGAAACTTCAGCAAGCCCGACTGCTCTGCCTTCAGGACTGTAAATAAAAGCATTAACAATAGCTATAAGTATGGGCCCACTGGACAGCTTGCAGTGCGTATCACTAGTCCTTGTACCTTGCCTTTTACTCTCTATGAACTAGAGACCACCCGCTAAAACACACACATGTAGAGAATTGAACTATATAAGGATCTGTGTTGATGATGTTTTTTCATGCCGAGGCCTAATGGTCAGTACTGTCCAGTGTTGGCTACTTACTTGGCTTATTTATGGCTCTTTTAAAGTATTTTACAACCAAAACAAGCAGCTATGTTTATTATATATCCAATATGTGATTGTGCTTTATGTTATTAATAAAATAGCTTAGAATACTGAAAACAAAATAATTTTTATAAAGCTTTACACTCATTTTCATGTTTCTGTTCCAGTGTGCGCAATATTAAATAGAAAACATATAATATAGATCCAGACTGCATTATGGAATGTAAGTGGACTGGATTTAAGAAGGTGATAAAGAATAAATTATAATAATTATTATTATTCGTGGTAGTAGTATTACTATTACTATTAGTATTATTATTTATATTATTATAGTAGATTACTAGAATATACTAGAACATCCTTAACGTTATACAGAAACTTCTAAAATGAAAATATAAATATTATTCTGAAAACAAATATCCCACCATATTAATCAAAATAATACCATTAAATAATGCAGTTTAACTTTTGTATTTTGAACACTGCATATTTGTCTATTTTAGAAGAGATTGGCTACAATACATTGCACGCTTTGCATTTACTGTGCAGATAAAATAACCAGTACACTGACTTTGTAAATTAATTTTACTAAAAATTATAAAATGAATTTAATGTTGAGTTTTTTTTTTAGTTTACTTAAACTGCAATAGTAGGAAACCAACACAAATGACACATGTGGAAACTTCACGACTGTAATTTTAGGGACAATAAATTTAGACAATATTTCACATAAGTACGAAAACAAGTCAGTTTTACAGCCTGTATTTTTATATTAATATAACAATCGAATAATATGTGCTCTGTGAGCTTCTACTGAACTTCTACTCTTTAGTTCTCGAGTACATAAATCAGTGTAGAAGAACACACACATTCCCAGTCTGACTGCTTTACTGCTTCTGGAGCTCAGATGGTTCTTACCTAAGTGGTTTGGATAGGGACGTGCCGACAGGAGTGCGTGAACTCCGAATTTAAGCAAATCCCCAGCTGGAGGGGACACCCTGTCATCCGGATGTTCTGTTAGAATCTCTTCAATCATGAAACTCCTGTATCTGTGTGACCTGTGGTCAGCAGGGTAGTAGTGTCCACCTATCTCCAGTGGATGGTGCATCATGATTCTGTGTGTGTGTTAAGAGTTCTTCAAGCTCTGGCGGAGGGAAAAGGGAGTCTCAAAAATCACATGGAGGGTTCATAGGTTTGGCGTAAACACCGAGGAGAGATCATCCACTGTTCTTCTGCTGGCCGGGCTGGTGGAAGCCATCCTGGAGTAGCTGAAGACGTCCTAATAAACACAAAGACTGTGTGGTATCCTGTCTGAAAGTTCAGCAACGCAGCTCCAGGTCTGTCTGCCCGTCTGCCCGTGTCCTTGGTGTGGAGCTGTGTAGCATGTGGCTCAGTTCAGCTGGAGCAACAGACTGATCTGACCAAGGGGAGAGAGAGAGAGAGAGAGAGAGAGAGAGAGAGAGAGAGAGAGAGACCGAGACATTATTGGTCCAGACTAACCCTCCCACAGCTGTTCAGATATGAGTCGAGAGCTTAAAGGAGTCCTTCCTCCTTTTTCAGGATTTCGGATGACACCCTAAAAAAAAGAAAAAGGAAACAAAAGAAAATGGGGCATCCGAAACCCTACCATGATCTTGTAGTTGTTTTTGTACTCATGAGTTACGGCTGCTTAAAAAAATAAATAATAATAAATTAAAAAATAAAATAAAATATTATTATTATTTTTATTATTATTATTTATTATTATTATTATTATTAATACCAATAATGATAATCATAATAACATAATATATAGAGAAAGGAATTATGTACCTGAACCTTATGTTTTCACGTCATTTTAAACCTCGTTAACGTGCGACACTTTTTGATTATTCAGTATTAAAAAAAAAAATGTCTGTAATAAATATAAAAAAATACAGAAGAGAAATTTAGGCCTGAATGTACAGCGAAATGTCTCCTTTAATGGTCAAACGTCTGTCCAGATGTCTTCAACTCTTCTGTTTTAAGCGCCGTGTTGAACGCGTCTAACCCGCTGCATTAATAATAATAATAATAATAATAATAATAATAATAATAATAGTGTAATAACACCACAGTGCGGTGATATAACTGGACCCTGCAGCGGAACCACTGGTTAACCTCGCCAGTGTTTAACACGGGCCTGGTGACTCAGATCTCTCGTGTTTTAACCGGCTTCTCTCAGGTTCCTCTTGTTCAGGTTGTTGGTTCTTGCCGGAGTTACCGTGAACTCAGCTCTGAGCCCAGATCACTGACTTTATTAGCCTACATTTAGAAAAAGAGCCCACTTCCTGCAGTGTGGGATTACAGGCGGGCTGTAGGGCAGAACTTTAGGCAGCAGTGCTGTTCGGTCTGGTCCGGTTTCACTGTAGAACAGCTGCAGTGAGCTGCAGTGAGTCCGGTTCAGGATCAGGTGAAGTTTCTGTCATTTTAGTCTCAAGCTGGATCCCCACTGAACATGTCCGTGCTGAGGTGGACACTACAGTCAGTCTCTGTGTTGATCTCCTCCATAGTTTTATTCACATTACCATCACGGATTAGCTCGACCTCGCATCAGCATCGGGTTTTTCTTTTTTTTTTTTTTTTTTTTTACTTCGGATTATTTATTTTATTGTGTTTTATGTCGAATCGGAAATTATAATAGTTATATTTGCGGCCAATTTTTTTTTAAAACTATTTCTTTATTTTTGTATGTATAGCTCGATACATTTTACTGTCACACAAAATCCGCCTAAATGTCTCTTACAGGAGAGGACATAACCTGAATGAAAGTTAATGTGACAATATTTATTTCAGATCATTTTGGAGCTTTTTGGGAGTATTTATCATTAAATCGTTACATTTAAACAGAACAACTGCCGGATTCAATTTTAGCCAAAAGCCAGTCTTTTCTAAGATTGTGAGGATAACTATGCAGCAAAATAAAATGGTTTAATTTCAGAACTGTACAATCTAATTTACAACTCCATGTAACCGTTCAGCATCACCTACAAACTCAGAATGATGCCGTTAAGTTTAGATCGTTTTCTGAACGATGCTGTTGCTGTTGAGTCGTTTTTAATCACAAGCAGTCCGACGATCAGCGCCTGTAGTGAAGCAGGAACTAAACAGTAAAACTCAAATATAAATGAGGTAAAAGTGAGGGTTTTGCTCTTTTCTGATACACAGTCAGATTTGAAACATGTTTTGGTCTGTATTTCTGTGTGGTTTGTTGAGAAATATGTAAAGCTAAAATGAAGGACTGCTTTCCCATTATTTACATTACCCTGCAGAGACTCGCTTAGCTTTATTTCAACTTAAACGTATTAACAGAACCTCTTATATCTGTTAATTAAATACTTAAATAAATTCACGTAATGACACTGAGACACTGTGTGTGTGTGTGTGTGTGTGTGTGTGTGTGTGTGTGTGTGTGTGTGTGTAATGTTGTATCTGGATCGCCAGGCGGCGGTATTTAACTGATAAATACAATGAAGCTCGTTCCCATGTTTTTTTTTATTTATTTTTTTATTTATTTTACTTGGCCAGGCTGAAATCAGTACCTAATAGCAACATATCAATGGAGTCTCGGTTTTAATTCTTATTTATTTTTAAAAGCTTAAGCTTTTATGTAAATTAATACAAGAAGATAAATGCAAGTCTCTTGCTCTCGACATGGCAACTTTTTTTTATAACAACTCTCCAAACCTAAATGATAAATATTATAGCCTACATATAGCCTACATCCGAGTGCTTTAACCCCCCATAAAGTCACTTATACCGTTTGTATGTTTTTACCTATAATTAACTGTACCAGTTTTTAAAGACTGTTTTGTTTCTGTCCCCTTTAAAACTGAACATCTTATCAACGTGAATGGGTGACTAAACTGACTGAGAGGGCGGGTGTAAATGTGTTGATGGATGTTACATGACAACCATGATCAATTGAAATTGGGCTTGCTTTTGGTTGATTTTTTGTTTGGGAAATTTAAACACATAATCTCCAACATTACAGAATTACTACTGCGATTATTATATTATAATAATGATATTATATTATTATATTATAAGATTATTATAACAGACTACATGCTTAATGAATGTATTGTCATCTCTATGAACTCACCAAATCCAACAACAACAACAACAACAATAACAATAATAATAATAATAATAATAACAAATGTAACCTGTTCTATGGCTGTGACTGTATTTATACTGATCTGAAAGGTCACTTATACTGCGTTATAATTCATTAGTTAAAGTGTAATAAATATACACCCTAGTTATAGACCGGCCAGCAGGAGGCGTTATCCCCATTCCATAGTTTGCACGTGGTCCCATTGAACGACCGGTAGGAGTCGTATTCATGTCTATTAGCTTGTTCAGAACTTAATTCGATTCAATTCGGTTCGATTCAGTTCAGTTCATGAATGACTAATGAGATTACCTCTTTTCCATTGTTTAGTCACCTGACTCTGAACTAGCCAATAGAAACCCTTATCTCCTAGACATTGTTTGGTCATCTGACCATTTATTAGCCAATAGGAGGCGTCGGTTCTCCAGCCAGCGATAAATGTGATAAACATGTTTGGGGCTGCCGCTCCGCTCCGGATCGTAACCAGCAGCTGATACAAGCGGGAGAAGCAAGCAGGTATGTGGCTGACACACATACGCGCCTTGTAACCAGTCTAGCGGCGTAAATAAATGGACATTTCAGCTAGCGCTAGCTACATCTCCACGGTCTCTCTCACACACAGCCGAGCTAAACTGGGTTAGGCGGCAGCTAAGCTCATGTCGCTCCGCCGTTGTGTTCTCGGTACAGTGCGTGTAGGTGTACACTGCGTCGCCCAGGCAGCCTCATTCTTTCAGAAAGCACTCCTCAGTTGTGTCAGTGTGTGCTGAAATCCATTTAGCCGCCTGTTTTTTTAGCCTGCTGGCTTAAACCGAGAGGTTGGCAATAAATCCCCGGACACGCGAGTCTATAAGGGCGAATCTAGCTGGTAAACACAGAGGAAAGCAGACAGTGGCTTCATTTAATCAAAGCTACGAACACTGCTGTGATCCAGCGTCTTCTTAAAATCTGTTAGACCCACAGAGGCTACCTTGAGAAAGGTCAAGATGCTGACTAGCTAACTTACTGCTCGCTCCAGTGACAGTAGGCTGTCTCTCTTTATCACAGTGCTGGTACACTACAGAGAAAGCCCATGTTTACTGCCACTAATCCAGCCCAGCCTCACACTCCTCTCTCTTGCACCTAATGGCCTCTTTCATTGCAGAACGGCGAGGCTGATCATAAGGGTGCTTTGAATGTATTGAAGCAGCTTCATTTAGAGGCAGGAGAGATCAGGTGCATGCTGTTGTGGGGGCTGTTGGTTTAGGCAGATGCTTTGAAAAATCACTTCAAAGTTCACTTCAAAGCACAGCTCCCTTTGGGTCAGCCCAGTGTGGGCCTACGGGAATACACTCACAGCTCGAACCCACTGCAGCGAGAGCAGGGTTATGAAATTATAAGTATTGTTACACATATGTAACGCAGAGATGGTGTGAGACAATGAGTGAGTAAGTCATACAAGGCTAGTTGTGCATGGTTAATAACACAGGACAGTCTTTAATCATTATTAATTCACCAGTTTGTTTTAGTATAGAGTGTCTATACTATGTCCGCATTTTTCTGGACACCCAGTCTTATGTTTGCATTCAGCTATGTCAAGTTGCATCCATTGCTGCCACAGATGTGCAGAAACTCACAAAGCTTGTCTAGTCCTTGTAGAGTGTTGCAGATAGAACAGGACTATCTGAAGCACGTAAACATGAACCTATTGGCACCATGCCGAATGCAAGGTGTGGGCTGTAGAGGTATAAAGCCCCTCTGCATTGAGCTGTGGAGCAGTCAAACTGTATTCTCTGGAATGATGGTTGGTGCTCCATCCACTACTTTAGGGATGCACTGGGGAGTTGGGGACGAGGTGGGGTGGTGATTACCCAACATCCTGACTTCAGTCATGTTCTTGTTGCTGAATGCCATCAAATTCTCACAGCAGTGCTGTCCTTCCCTGGACAGTAGAGAGTTACTCCAACATAACCAGGATAAAGTTCCTTTGATTTAGGAAAAAAAAAACTGTGAATGAGCAGGTGTCCCAATACATTTGTCCATATAGTATATTGCAGTTGCAGAATGTGGCAGTATAACTGCAGTACTAGTATTTTGGTCATATGGCACAACCCTACACACACGTACCCTCACTGCATGTTATGTGAAATTTGTGGGCCAGTGCCGATATCTGATATTTTTCATGGATATACCTGCTGATGCTAATCTCACAAAGCTTTAGAAAATGTAGAAATTGAAGCAAGATCCGTCTGAATTTCAATAAATACATCAACTATTATTACGCTGGTGTAGCAGGTAGTGCGCATGTTGCACGTTCTCCAGGGGCCTACGGTTGTAGGTTTGATCCTCACTCGAGGGAGGGGTTTCATGGGTCTCCTCTGAGTGCTGTGGTTTCCCACCTCCCAAAAACACACATGGTAGGTGAATTAGCAAAGCAACAGCGCCCCTCAGTGTGAGTGTGTGAGTGAATGGTTGTGTGTGGTGGACTGGGGTTTTTTGGATAGGCTCAGGACGCAGTGTGACCCTGACCTGGAAAATGAATGAATAAATATCAGTTCAATCTAAACATCTATCCAGTTGCAACATTTTTTTAATGCAAATTTTCACCAATTCTGATTCCGATATTATCATACGTCCCTTATGCAGACCCTTTATGTATAATTGGTTTGTATTCGATTCAGCTGCTTCATGATCAAGCTCTTTTCTTATGTTTTCCTTTTCACAGGACCACTCACAGCATGAAACTACTCCATTGGCTAATTAAAGGGGTGAAAATGAGTTGTGTATTTATCCTGAAACCCTGTGGGAGACGCACTGAGTCACCTCCCAGTGACAGCTTCCTCCTCATAATCCCTCCAACACACACACAAGGCTTCCTAGCTTACATGTAAACTAACAGCCTCAGCCGAACACTGACACGCTTAGGGAAACAAACCTACCCTAACTACACGGTGTGCTCTTGCAATACGTCTTGACTGTCAAAGCATTGATATAATCCAAACATGAGCAGTTTTTTATGAATGCTTATGTTTGAATGAGTGGCAAATAAATGCAGACTAATTTGTAATAATCTTTCATTTCTTCAGTGATTTTATTAGATTTGGTATCATATGCACAGCAAACAGACAGTTACACTGGACAATTAAAGCCTTACTGTGCTTTGACTAACAAAAGTTATTGAGACAAGAAAAACTGTACAAACATAAGTTAAAGCCTATACACACAATTAGGCTGTAGACATCATTAAAACAAGATATAAAGATATATAAGTACAAAAAAAATACTATATATAACTATGGTTCTACATAGTCATATAACAGTAATATACACTAGCATAGTAACAGGAATTAATATGAAAATCATGAGATTACTAGATCACTAGATTTTTGTTTCTATACCAAAACCATGCGTAAAATCACAGTACTCAATATAATATTCACCAACACCAAGTTCTGCTTACTTGGACATTGATTTAGCATATTTTGGGACTAAATTGCCATGTCAACAGTGGATCCCCATTAGAAAGCTTAATCTAGGTGTAGAAAACAGACTCTATAAGGGTCAGTTTCCTGGACAGGAGTATATGTTCCTTCAATGGAGAATCTCTATTCACAATTCTGTGTAGACCAGGACTAGGCCTAATCTCTGTCTAGGAAACTAACCATAAATTAAACAGGATTTTTAAAACAGTCATAGTAATTATTTTACTTATTCATTCTCATTTTATCTTATAGTTTACTTAAATAAAATGTCTAATGTATTAAAAGTTATGGATTTGGGATTTTGAATGGTAACTTATTTTAATAGCTATTTAATATGTAAGTAAAATATTTTTTTGTGGAATGTGTTCACTTGCTGTCATTCAAATCAAATCAAATCAAATTTTATGTGTCACATACATAGTAATACACAGTATAACTTGCAGTGAAATGCTTTTTTTTTGTCTGCCCACATCAAAGCTATTCAATAAAGATCTAAATTTAAACTTAAACTAAACCTTAACTTAAATAAAGTGCAACAGTGCAAAAAAAAATAGAATAAATAAAATAAAAGTTACATTTAAGTTAAATTTAAATTAAAAATAAAACATAAAGATATGAAAATATAGAAATATAGAAATAAAAGAAGCAAGAAAATATACAGATGGAATAGTGCGTGTCTGTGTGTATATATATACAGTCATGCCCGAAAGTATTCATACCCCTGTCAAAGTTTGACTTAAATTTACTTTTATTTAACCAGAAATTATATTTTTGCCTGGAAATGACACAGGCATCTCCCAGGAGATAACACGATGATGTACAAGAGGCATCATTGTGGGAAAAAATATTTCTCAGCTTTTATACACATTTGAACAAAAAGTGGCATGTCCAAAATTATTCATACCCTTCTCAATAATTAATAGAAAAGCCTTTATTGGCTATTACAGCAATCAAACGCTTCCTGTAATTGCTGACCAGCTTTTTGCATGTCTCCACTGGTATTTTTGCCCATTCATCTTTAGTGATGAGCTCCAACTCTTTGAGGTTCGAGGGTCTCCTTGCCATCACCCTGATCTTTAGCTCCCTCCACAGATTCTCAATTGGATTCAAGTCAGGACTCTGGCTGGGCCACTGCAAAACATTAATGTTTTTGTCTGCTAACCATTTCTTCACCACTTTGGCTGTGTGTTTTGGGTCGTTGTCGTGCTGAAATGTCCACCGGTTCCCAATGCCAAGTTTCTCTGCAGACTGCCTGATGTTGTTGTTGAGAATCTTGATGTATTGCTCTTTTTTCATGGTGCCATTTACTGCGATCAAGTTCCCTGGTCCATTGGCTGAAAAACACCCCCAAAACATTAGCTTCCCACCACCATGTTTGACAGTGGGGATGGTGTTCTTAGGGTTGAAGGCTTCTCCTTTTTTACGCCAAATGGTGCACACATCATTGTGGCCAAACAATTCAATTTTTGTTTCATCTGACCATAAAACAGAACACCAGAAGTCTTCTTCTTTGTCCAGATGAGCATTTGCAAAGGTCAAGCGGGCTTTTGTGTGCCTTTTCTGGAGAAGTGGTGTCCTCCTTGGCCTGCGTCCGTGGAACCCAGCAGTGTGCAGTGTCCGTTGAACTGTCTGCCTTGAGATGTCGCCACCAGCAGAGTCCAGATTCACCAGGATGGCCTTGGTGGTGATCCTTGGATTTTTCTTCACCTCTCACTATTCTCCTGGCCAGCACAGGTGTCACTTTTGGCTTCCGACCACATCTTCTGAGATTTTCCACAGTGCGGAACTTCTTGTATTTTTTAATAATACTTTGCACTGTAGCCACTGGAACTTGAAAACATTTTGATATGGCTTTATAGCCCTTTCCTGACTTGTGAGCGGCCACAATGCACAGCCGCAGGTCCTTAGTGAGCTCCTTTGTCTTAGCCATGACTGTCCACAAACCAACTGCAGAGAGCTGCTGTTTTTCTCCTGTTGAGTTGATTAAAACAGCTGTTCCCAATGAATCAGGGTAATTAGGATGCTTTAAAACAGCTTGAACTATTTGGAATGGTATAGAACTTTGGATTTTCCCATATACTGTGACAGTTTTCAAAGGGTATGAATAATTTTGGACATGCCACTTTTTGTTCAAATGTGTATAAAAGCTGAGAAATACTTTTTCCCACAATGATGCCTCTTGTACATCATCGTGTTATCTCCTGGGAGATGCCTGTGTCGTTTCAAGGCAAAAATATAACTTCTGGTTAAATAAAAGTAAATTTAAGTCAAACTTTGCCAGGGGTATGAATACTTTCGGGCATGACTGTATATATATATATATATATATATATATATATATATATATATATATATATATATATATGTGTGTATATGTGTATATATATATATATGTATATGTGTATATATATATATATATATGTATATGTGTGTGTGTGTATATATATATATATGTATATGTGTATATATATATATATATGTATATGTATATGTATATATATATATATATGTATATGTATATGTATATATATATATATATATATATATATATATATATACACACACACACACACACACACACACACACATATATATATATATATATATATATATATATATATATATATATATATATATATATATATATATATATATATATGTGTGTGTGTATACATATGTACATATTTATCTGTATGTCAGACTGGACATTCAGTATTAGGGATGGGATGGTTAGGGATGGTTTTTTACCCCAATCTGATCCAAATCTCTTAATGCTGACTATTACGAGTCAGTCTTTGTGTTTCTTTAAATAATGCAGCCCCACAACTTAGGTAAACTGTAGTAATACACACTAGTAAAAAGATTGTTTTTAAACTCTTTAATTTATTACAGTCCAGTCTGACTGACCCTACCTGACCAGTCAGCTCCCAGTTACTTTACTACTCTAAAATCAGATCACTTATTGTGTGTGCATTAGTATTAGCTTCATCCTCATGGTGGAACAGAGCATTAACACCATAGTTTGGTTTCTAACCAGGCTTAATTCATGAGTAAAGACGAGATGGGAGGAGCTTAATATCTTCCCAAATGGAGAAAACTGGAATACAGTTTCTTTGTTATTGCACAACTACAATCAAACCGGGTAGTTTTTGGCAGTGCGGACAAACAACGGCAGAAACTAGACCAACATTTTCTGCAAGGATGAAGAGTTTAAATCCTCTTCTTCTGACAGATTAACTAACACACTCTTTACCTTCTGCTTTGTGAGCCGACTGTTGTCGCTGAATCACGTTTACAGCGAGGCACTAAGCTAACTCTAAGCTAAAGTTTTCCTCTTCTCCATACTTTCCTCCGTTCCTCCTTATATAATGATGCAGTTACATTCCTCTATTGAAATGTACACACTGTAACTGCGGCACTATTTAAGGTGGAATAGAGAGTTCGAATTTGAATCCAACTCTGGCTGCTAACTGGTAATGTCACTTAACGCACTTAAAACTCAACGAAATAAGCTCACAGATGAACTCTGTGTAGGGTAGTTCTTGAAACAGGAGACGTTTGTCTGCAGCAGCTGAGGATAATGTATATAAATGGCGCCTAGGGGATGCCAGATGGTACTCGGCTACAGGATCGTTAACTTAAATGCCAATAACTCATTTATTAAAAATGCCTGGATCACTGGATCAGATCGGGACATCTCTATTCATTTTTGTTATCTTTCTGAAATCAACACAGAGTCAGAATTATGTATACACTGAAACACTGTAATTGTTGGAAGTCCAAATGTTAAGGCAGCATGATGGATTATGATTTGTTCTCTTGCCCTTACATGCCCAATATGTGAATAGATGATGCCAGGGACCAATGGGAAAGTTTTAAGAACTGCCTGTGGGAGTGCTGTTCAAAGCCCCTGGTGTGCAAGACTGAGAAGCCCCCCTAAATGCTTGTTTAGGTAACATAGGGTTAAGTTCAGGACTCAGGAAAGGCCATTCCCAAACCTCAATGCTAGACTTCTTTTCCACGACCACCTTTGATGTGTGTTTTGAGAGAAAAGAAATAATTGAAAGCCCAATATTACCATGACATTCATGTCTATGATGAGTGTATGCAAACGTCTAAGTGTTATTTTTGGCTGTTATTCCTAACTGTGAATACCTAGATTATTAATGAAGCATGTGTTGTGCTGCCCTGCTGTCCACTGATTGCATGGTTTCAGTGTAGCACTTTTGGACGAGTCAGCCAGTGTCCCTTTGCTCTATCTCTGTCGTATCAGTTTGTAAGGAGGCAAAGTGGAAGTGTGTGTTACAATGTAAATGAGTCTGAAAATGCTCCCCCCCTGCTGTCTTCTCACTTTACTGCATGAATTAAACACAGTGTATCAAATGAATGTCCGAACATTTCGTTGACTCAAGCGAGCTGCTGACCCATCTTGCTCTGTATTGTATAAATCCAGTCTTTCTACTATTCGTTTCTGATTGAACTTACAGACAAAGGGCTGAAAGGTTAGCTTAGGTTTCGGTTTCTTTCTCATGTAATGCGATTCGAGCCGGTGCTTGATCCAGAAGCCCAGATTTGAAGCTGGTCACAGTTGGTCACCAGTGCTATGTGTGGTCAAACATAGAGAAATATAGTAAAAGTCAGTGTGGAAATATGAGAAGTTGCAGTCCATAAGGTTAAACTGACACCCCTCGCACCTCTGTACACTTGCTGGCCACTTTATTAGAAACTTTCTGGTGTGTAGTCAGATTATGTAGCCCATCTCGTGATGGACAGTTTGTGTAAGTCATTCTCTAGCTCTTCCTCAGGAGTGTGGTCAGTTTCTGACCACACGACTACTGTTGGCTGGATATTTTTGGACGGTGGACCACTGTCAAAGCTGTCAACACCACTGTGCCCCATACAATCATACCAGAACCACATACACTTACTGAGCACTGTATTACTATACTATACTTATACAGGGAAGGTCCTCCATTTGCTCTCAAAGCAGTGTTAGTTCTTCGTGGCCTGGATTCCACAAGTTCTTGGAAACATTCCTTTGACATTCTGGTCCATGTTAACATGATCGCGGCATGCAGTTGCTGTAGATTTTTCTGGATCAGCTTTACATTAGAATCTCTAATTTTACCACATCCCTAGGGTGTTCTATTGGATTAAGATCTGGGAACTTGGACACTGGGACATCTGGGTCACTGAAGGACACTGAACTCATGTCATGCTTATTAAGCCAGCTTTGTAACATGCTGGAAGTAGCCGTTCGAAGATGGATCAGTTGTGGCCATGAAGGGATGCAACAATGCTTATATAGGCCATGACCCCATGACACTTCTACTTCCACTAACCTGGACTGTTATGTCCAGTTCTGTGCCTCAGAAGAAATCAAAATTTCATCAGGACAAGGTTCCAACTGGTGTCCAGTTTTGGTGAGCCTGTGCCCACTGCAGCCTCAGCTTTCTGTTCTTGTGCTGACAGAAGAGTAACCTGACGTGGCCTTCTGCTCTTGTAGCCCATCTGCGTCAATGTTTGACGTGTTGTGACATGTTGAGATGCTTTTCTGCCTACTACAGTTGTAGAGACTGCTTATCTGAGTTGCCATGGACTAGTCATTATTCTTTGACCTCTCTCATCAACAAGTTGTTTCCATCTGCTGAACTGCCACTCATTGAATGTTATTTCTGTGCAAGTAAACTTTAGAGACTGCTTAGAGACCGTGCTGAAAACCACATAAGATCAGCAAAAGGGGCTGATAAAATATATATCAACAGATGGACGATTAGGTACAAGGCTTTTTATGATTCTTATGATTCTTCTGCATGATTAGGTACAAGGTTTCTTATACCTAATAAACTGAATATCCGTCTTAACACACAATGTGGACGAAAAAAGGCCTCTCGGTATAGAAACTGCAGAGCAACAGAGGTGATCTCAATAATTGATGACGCTTCCTGTGAAATTGGATTCTTGCTGACGTAAGTTGCCAAAGCTCAACAAAACAGAACATTGGGATTTCAGGACAGGTGAAATGCTCCCCAGAATATATCTGAGTGTGTGCAATAGGAGAAGAGAGCAGGG
This sequence comes from Salminus brasiliensis, assembly GCF_030463535.1. Classification (NCBI taxonomy): domain Eukaryota; kingdom Metazoa; phylum Chordata; class Actinopteri; order Characiformes; family Bryconidae; genus Salminus; species Salminus brasiliensis. The sequence continues at coordinate 13,133,027 of NC_132898.1, read as the reverse complement.
ACATTGAGCACTGTTAAACAGTCTTAATGCTGGACTAAAATGATGACCCGCAGGTTGTCTTATATATTTTAGTTGCAGTAGTTATCCAGGATATGCATGCTTTCCCTTGCTAATGCCGTCATTCCCCCCTTCTACCTCATTCATTTTTTTCAGATAAGTGACATAACAGATATTTCATTGGAACATAATTTGTGTAGTTTGGTACACTGTATGTTCTGGGCAAGCCGTAGTGATGCAAGCTGAATCTCCTCCAACCCTAGAGGAGAATGGAATGAAATGAATAAAAACACATCTCTTATATATCATTATTAAAGATGGCACAGATTCAGTACCAGGTTTCTGTATTTATATAAGGTGTAAATCAACAACAGTGAATCCTAAACCTAAACCTAATCTATTCTAAAATAGCACACACTTACACTGTGTGATGCTGTGTTTTAGTGGTGTAATATGATTCAGGGTGGTGGAGTGTTTTAAGAAAAAAATAATCTACATTCAGAAGCTCACTTTAAGTGAAATGCTACATTTAAAGACCGCCATAGTGTTGCCGTTAGGGATGCACCGATACCACTTTTTTCTTTAGATAACGATACCAGTTTTTTTAAATATCTGCTGATACAGAGAACTTATACCTACTCTGACTTTAATACTGGATGGACGTGGAAATTCTGATATTTATAGTGTTTCATTTTTAATAGGTTGTACTTTTCAAATGTGCAGTTAATCAACCATTTATTGCTGTTCTTTCAAGCTCATTATATCTTATTTACGAAGTTATCTAGGCCTACATAGGTTAGCTAGCAGGCCAAAAACCACATTGCAGGCCATGTTTCAGCTCATTCATGCTCAAATAACACACATTTGAAGGATAAAGCTTCATACTTGAAGGCACAAAGTTGAGTGAATGGTCTTTTTTTTCAGAGCATGACTTCATCAATCAGTGAGCTCCCACAGCGCCCCCACCCTGTGTCTCTTTTAAGTGCACACAATGAGATGATGTTATTTGGCCTTGTACTAGAAATTTTACTAGACATTTACAAGAAATATAACAAACCATATTTGAAATGCCATCCTCGTTTGGAGATACCGTCAAGATGTTAATATATAGTATTACAGTTAACTAAAAAGTCGAAAAGTCTGCTTCTTTATCATTTTAATATGTACTTCCCTTGTGTTTTTACAGTGTATTAATAACCAACACTTATGTTTGGATGCCAAGAAAAACAAAAATGTCAGACCTAGATTAAGTCCACCTCTTTTGGTTGGTCCAAATTATGGTCCTTTGGTCTGAGGCATCTTTCACGCTTGCTATTTTGGTTCGGACTAAACCGAAAGTGACAATTATTTTGCTTTGCCAAGTTCAGTTCATCTCTTCGGCACACCTGGATGCAGGGTAGATTTTCGTCTTTACAATCACATAGTAAACCTTGTAAAAGCTAAGAGACACAAAAACGCTCCACTTTGCCAGCTGCAATCTGGATGATTGGTCCAAATGATGGTGCTTTGGTCTGGACTGTTGGTCTGAGTCATCCTTCACACTTGCTATTTTGGTTCGGATCAAATCAAAACGTCAGACCAAACATGGTACCCTAAATCCACATTGAGAAGTTTATCAGACACTTCACATGGTAATTTTGTGTGTGGTGTTATGAATCTCATAGGCTAGGGGTGTAAGTAAATATTGAATCACAACGTATTGCAATATTAAATTTTGCAATACTAATTCGATTCTCAAAATCACAGTATTGATTTTTATGTAGGGTTTAGTGGCAGACAGTGGTTTATTTAGTGTTGTGTTTATGCCCTGAACACTAGATAGCAGTGTCTTCTTCAGATTTCACTGTTCTGACTGAATAAAAAAACTTTTTGCATATGAGGTTTTTGTACTTCGAGTTTTTCTAAGATTTGATTTAAAAATGACAGTATATCACATTGCTTAATGTGTTATAACAGTATATTACAAAATCTTAAATCGTAATATTTAATTTATCGCCAGGTTCTTGCCAAAATACATCCTTACTGATAGCATGCAAATGACAGGAAATGGTGGTATTGCGAGATATCTTGCAAGCAGAATAACATGCCGGTCGTCTCTGTTAATGTGAATTTCATGAATCTGGCCCACTGTTAGTTGTTTTTTGCAGATGTACGCACTACGGGTGTAAACCTAAGATTCAAGTAGATTCAGTTACTGTGATACAATTTTGTGCTGTTTACACATAATCATGCAACTGATGTACCATCTTTAGACCTACTCACTGCATGCATTGTAAGACCCCTAGGAATCATCGCAGTGAAGAATCTTGAATCCTCATGCCACAGCCCCTGTCCCATATGCCCCAGACATGCTGCACCAGATTCAGTGTGTTTATCACATGCTGCACAGGTTTCTTTTCCCCTGCAGGGTATAGTGCCCCAGGCAACGGCTCCAGACTGTTTACTCTCACAGCCGTTCAGGTTTTGTGTGTGTGTGTGTGTTTTAACTCCATGTTTGTCTCCACCTCGTCACAGGTTCTGCCATGGCAGCAGGTGTCAGTCTGCTGAGTGACCTGCCTTACTCCAACACTGCCGGCGGCAGCAACAGCAGCAGCAGCAGCAGCAGTGCAGGGAACGGTGGGCGTATGAGCACGGACATGGAGCTAGGTAGGACACTCTACGATCTACACACTGCACTGAAACAAACTGCATCTGTCCATCTGTAAGGCTATATATGTAAAATGTGTGGTTTGAAGATTGTTGTTAGAATGCTGTAAGATTATCCAAGGTAAAGGGAGGGGTGAATCTCTGACCTCTATCTCACAATGACCTGATTCGGTTATGAATCTTTATGGTTCTTTATACATTTATCCACTAGAGAGTTTGAATTATTAAATTATTTTGGTACAGTTCCGGTGAGTGTAAAATACACTGTATTGACAAAGGTATTGAGACACCTGTTTATTTCTTGTTTTTTTTTTTTTGTAAATCAAGGCTATTAAAAAGAAGTGTATCCTGCTTTTGTTGGAGTAAAGTAATCTCTACTGTCCAGGGAAGGCTTTCTACTAGATATTGAAGCATAGCTGGGAGGGTTTGATTGCATTCAGTGACAGGAGTGTTAGAGAGGTCAGGATGTTGGATAATCTCTAACTCACCCCAAAAGTATTGGATAGACAACCAACCATCATTCTAGAGAACACAGTTCCACTGCTTCACAGCTGAGTGCTGGGGCTCTGTATAGCACTCTAACCCACACCTGGCATTAGGCACGGTGCTAGTAGGTTTCTGTTTAACTGCTCCAGAGTGTCCTATTCTATTGGCAGTACTTCTCTACATGGAGTAGATAAGCTGTGTGTGCATTGGCATGTACTCTTTATATTTAGTTTTTTTATTTGCCTTTTTTTCTAACTACTAGGATTTTTTTGTTCTGGTCAAAAAACTGAGTGCCTGACTATAATTGAATATTGTATTACTAGAATAGATTTAAACATTCCAAAATTCATGCGGTTGACTCCCCCCCCCCCCCCCCCCCCCCCCCCCCCCCCCTCAAATGAGGACAGCAGCACATTTTATTTACTCCTCTAAAAAATTCATTTGATCGATTGAAATGATCTTTCTAGGCAAGCTGTTTGATCTTTTTAGCACCGCCCCTGAACGTCCTTCTCTTCCTAGCACTGGTGGCAGCTCTTATGTGCTGCGGCTTAACTGTAAATGAACCGCTGTGGCAGAGATTGCGTAAAATGTGGAGCTTTTTGTTTTTCCAACAGCAAAATTCTAGCAACCATTGTTGTGTGCCTGGCTACCAGAGGACACACGAGCGAAAGTTGGCTCATTGTTTCTGCCGCTCTGTTTGTGGATTGGAGTTTACTGTTAAACACAGTCATAAAATCATGTAGAATACCCTGCTGTTCCAATGTAAGTGACTTAGACCCTTTGAGTTTAATACAGCTTTCTTTCTTTGGCACACCTGCATGCAGGGTAGATTTTAGCCTCTATAATCACATAGTAAAAATTTTAAAAGCTAAGAGCCACAAAAATGCCAGCTGCAATCTGGATGTCACTAATTTGTCCGGCAATAGATAAGTTTTAAGCCTCACTTGAACCTTCCAGGGAATTACCTGGCCATAGTACTAGATCTCATGGAACTAAATTGCTATAAATTTGACTCCAGCTTATGACAGTTTACGTTCACACTCAACCCCTTGCATTTGTGATTAACGCCTTATACATGTCTTTATATATATATATATATATATATATATATATATATATATATATATATATATAACCTACCGGTCCAACCAGCAGGCCCCCGACTCACCACCACCCATAGCAGACCAGCGGCTCACACACCTACCACTGCTTAGTGATCATGTTAAAACCATTATTAACTATCTGTTGTATCTGGTTTGGTAATTTTTATCATTAATGTTTAAATAGTTCAGACCAGAGGAGGATGGGTCCCCCTTGTGAGTCTTGGTTCCTCCCAAGGTTTCTTCCTCCAGCTCTGAGGGAGTTTTTCCTTGCCACTGTCGCTGTTGGCTTGCTCACTGGGGGTCTTTGATTCATCATGTCTTTTTCATCATTTCTTCTTTCTTTTTTGTCTCTGTCTTTTATTAATCACTATTTATGTAAAGCTGCTTTGTGACGACAACAGTTGTAAAAAGCGCTATACAAATAAATCTGACTTGACTTGACTAGAATTATGGCCAGTTAGACACATACTGTGGCACATTCACAACACTGTAAATCATATATTTGACATCAGATTAGGGAGGTCTGTCAGACTGTATTATAAGACATTTAATATACAGTGTAATAATTGTAGTAATCTTAGGACCACACTAAATAAATTAGTCCAGAGTGTCTCGTTATATTAAATATTTACTAAAAAATAATGTGATGCTACTTCAGTATTGATTAGCAGCACATCTTACCTTAATTGTGTGAGATTGGATTCACTTGCGAGGTATATGTTTTATAGTGGGCTATAAAATAGTGAGTTTTATAATGTGCTGTGATTTGGGTTTCTATAGCTTGTGTGTATTAGCATTAGCGTTAGCCTGCACTCAGTTCTGAATGTGATCTTTAGTGTTGTCCTAAAAACAAAGAAAGCCGAGCGGTTCTCCCGCTGGTCAAACTAAGCGTTTCAGTGATAGCTTTATAAACTTTCAAGTATAATGCTCTGTAGACAGCAGACTGCAGACACTTTTTTATTTACCTTCTGAGAACGTCCTTACTGCTGCCGGCTGGGGAATAATGTCCGATATTGGTGCCTTGGTCACCAGATGGCGCTCCAAACACCGTGGTTTAAAGAAAGACTTGGAACTGGATTGGGGTTAATAGCCAAAAAACTCTCCATTCAAATATGCCCAATCTGATCCATGACTTAGTTAGTTCCTTTGGTAAAGTTGTCATTTTGAAGATGAAGTATCAAAGTATTCTTCTTCTTCTTATAATTATAATAATTATTATTATTATTACTATTATTATGTGACCATTAAAACTGCTTCTGCCACACATTCTTGTGGTTTTATATAGACAGTAAACTAAGAGAACTGTAGTGTGGTGTTTTTGCCCTGTATCTGAGTATTAGGCTTGGTTTGGATTGGCTTGTGCCAGTGGATACAAGAACGCAAAGCCTAATGCATTTCATAACCCCTTTGAAAGGTTGAGCTGACTGATGGCTGGGGGAGGGTGGTGGTGGTTGCCTTCACAAGCAGCACCTCACTTTTTACGTTCTGCGTTAGGTAAAAACCACTCGCTTTCATAGCGCTAAATGGAATACATTAGCAGCCGAGGCATAATTGTAGACTGATTTATTGCTTCTTGCCTGCACCTGAGACGGCAAACCTCTGCCCACCCTCTCACTGAGTTAGGTGCTGGTCGCCATGGAGACCTTTTCCAGCGACGCTGATAAATCGGTGGCAGTTGCATTGACCCTTTTTCAGGCATTTATCGTGCAGCACTTTACATGTTGTCACTGTCATAAGAAAACCTTGCAGAAATGGTATCTACACAGGAGACATTGTTGGGTATCACCTGTTAATGTAATGTTGGAGCATTTCTCTTTGTTCATTTATCAGGAAATGGTCTCAGTGTTTGCCATTGCTAATGCTGTTAAAACAATAGAGTTAGCATGTTTTCTTATGACAGTGGTAATTACAGTGATTTTTTGTAGTAGATGAACATCTACATGTGTCTACGTTTTTTCTCAATGGCACTTATTGGTTTAGCAGCGCTGCTGCTGCATGGATAGAGAACCTTGCATCTTCTGTGCACTGGACTATGGTCTTACATGAGTGTGATTAATGAGGTTAGTGGTGGAGTCATGCAGAAGCCTGCTGGCTGCTCCCTGCTGGATGGTCTTTTTAAGGGTTCAGGCAGTAGCAGGAAGCATAACCATGGCACTGGATGTGATGCTGAGCAGGCAGCGGAGCTCGGTCCTGGAGGTGCTATCTTCATCATCTCAGAGAGTCATTGTGGCGGTCAGCGTGGCCAGAATGCAGCCGGACCTGAACTGGTGCAGATGTAATTGCAATTCTCTTTGTGCTGCATATGTATTAACAGTTGCCTAATGGTTCTTGTTCCAGGTCTAGCCAAAAACAACATGCACTGACAGGTTCTTTAGATCAAAAGTGGTTCTTTTAAAATATATATTCATATTTCAGTGCCTGTTAATTGTGGCATATTTTTAAAAAGCTCTTTTGGTAAGTTGTGTGATATTGTATAATTGTATACATTTGTATAATTCTGGATGAATGGACTAATAGAAATGTTCTAAATGACTTTTGTTTTACATTGACATCCATTCAAATTTAAGAACCTTTTAGCCTTTTACCTGTAAATTGCCATTTTCATTGGACATTGTACAGTGACAATATATTGTATATCTTGTATATAAATGCTGTTTGGTCATTTTAGGAGCCGGTATCTTTCAACTTGTCCAAATTTTGTGATTTTGGTATAATTTTAGTAAATTACAGAACCTTTTTATTTAGGTCTATTTATTATCATAATACATTTTCAATGTCTTTACACTTGCAGGTTGCTTCAGGTTTCTTTTCTGTTTAAATTTGCCAGTGTCCTCCAAAGCTGATGTATGTTGGTCCTGAAGCTAATGCTCCTGTCTGAAGTTACTCTCGCCCTTTACTTACTTATATTTCTATATATTCTCTTGCTTATTGATGGTAATGTAGGATGTTCAGAGAAGACAGAGTGTATTTTCCCTGCAGTAGGATTTTAGGCTGTGGTTCAAGGCTTCCAGCTTCACTTGTCCTTTATTGTGCAGTTCTCATATTTGTGTCTGGAAGTGGGCAGTATTTTTTTTTTATTAATATTTATTATGATTGGCTACATTTTAAATGTTTGGGTTTCATGATTTTATTTTATTCCAAGAGTTTCTCTGCAGTTCTAGAAGTTTGTAGACCTGCTGCTTTTATTCTACTATTTAAGATGCTTTGGGAAAGAGGACTGGGCTGCTCAACACAAGGCTGCCAACCTTTCCCCTCTCCTGTTTGCCAAACTTTGGAATTATTTTGAATTTGAAGATTATTTTTATATCCTTATTCCTACCATGGAGACAAGTTATTTACATATCTTTGAGGGGCCCCATTAACCCCTTAAACAGAAAAAACAGTGTAAACCATCAGCTTATATGATTGTTAGCTTACTGTGATACTGTGTGAAATTGTAGAACTTGGCTCAGAGTATCTGAGCTACAGAAGTGCTGGTTTATTGTAAATGTGAATTCTTAATTGAATTGAATGAATAACCAAATTTGGATGTTTATTCTCACAGTTAAATGTCTATGTGAGTCATTATAATTATAATTTTAAGGGTTTATCACTATGTGAACTATTATTATTATGAGTCATTTAATGTCCTGTGAGGTTCGAAGAACTGAAAATAGATGTCCTGTGTCCTGTAGATTGAATTGACTATAAAAAAAATAATTCTTGGCAAACAATTTATACTGTATGCTAAGAATGAGTAATTACCTCCCTAAATAACCTGTTTACTTCATACTGCATGTTGTTATTAAATACAACAGCAATGAATACATTGCGAATAGTACTGACTGTCAAAATGCTTTTTTTCTGTCTGAAGTCGGAGTCAGGGTCCCCACTGCAAAGTATACAAAGGTGGGAGAGACGCTCAGGCATGTTATCCCAGGGCACATGCAGTGTTCCATGGCGTGCGGAGGACGAGCCTGCAAATATGAAAACCCATCTCGCTGGAGCGACGAGGAACAAGCCATCAAAGGCTTGTACTCCTCATGGTAAGCCATTTCTCATCTCATCCAAAGGCAAAGCAAACATCATTATTTGCTGCTTAGACTGAGCCATCAGAGCAGTGTGTAAACACCACCGAATGAATCATGTGTGGCTGGCCTGGTGTTCGGCATTTGACATTTAGACAGTGATATTGCATCTCTGATAATGCTTCTGCTATTGCTTATTGCTTATAAATATTATTATGTGGTATGCTCTTTTGTTCTCAAACAATGCTGAACTCTCACAAAAGAGCAAATTAAAATAATTTTTCTTCATAAAAGTTATTTAAGCAATCTTTGCTTTATAATCAAAATCTTAATATTGGCCAGTTTTAGTTTCCTTAGTGGGATTCCTTTTGCTTTCTTTAGAAAAATGTATTTTATATACTTTAGATATTACATAATTGTTTTACATTTGGTTGTAATTCACATTTGTTGGTTATACCAGGATCACAGACCACTTATTAGCCATGGCAAGGCCTTCAACAGAGAATATTGAGAAATACAACGTCATCGACCAGTTTTTGGGGTAAGTCACAAGTCTAAAAGCTTATAATTCATGTGCATGGATTTTGGAACATTGACATTCTTATTATTATAATAATAATAATAATATTATTATTATTATTATTAATTATTATTATTATTATTATAAATAAAGCCTGTAGTCTTTTGTTTTACCAATTTTTTTTCTTTGTCTTTTCGAAATTCATTAGAATTTCTAATGAATTTCTAAAAGCCCAAAGTCCTCTGAGTTCTCCCCCCTCTCTTACAGTCTTCTCACAAATTATCGTAAGCTGAGGCATGGTCCAAACTAGCAAAATGTCCAAACTGTAGTGGACACTCTTTCTAATGAATGCATTCATCTGCAAATGCACACACAGCTAGTCCCTGTGGAGAAATATTGCCAGTAGAATAGGACTCTCTGGAGCAGGTAAGTATGCCTAATAAAGTTAAAGGTGCCTAATACCAGGTGTAGTCTAAAGGGTTAGAAAGCCCCCCAGCATTGAGCTGTTGAGCAGTGAAACTGTGTTCTTTGGAATGATGGTGCTTCATCCGATCTTAATGGGATCAGTTAGGGAGTTGTGGATGAGGTGGGAGGGTGATCATACAACCCCCAGACCTCACTAACGCTCTTGTCACTGAATGCAATCTCATCCTCACAGCAATGCTCCAAAATAGTTTTTTTTTTCAAGCTAATTTTGTGGTAAAATCTGTGATGTACCAAATACCTAGGATACTTGAATTACTAAAGGAAGGTCATCAAATCATTGGGTCAGACACTTGCACTCCTGCATGCTTCACATCACTTGCTAACACTGATGACTAAATAACACCGTAGAGAGGCTTTGTTGACACTTGACTCTTCTTAGGTGCGGCCTAAAGACTGTAATTAACCTGCAGCGCCCTGGAGAGCATGCCAGCTGTGGTTATCCGCTCGAGCCGGAGAGCGGATTCACCTACCGCCCTGAGGTGTTCATGGAGGCAGGGAGTGAGTCAGACTTGTTTTTATGCAATGTCAGGATGTGGGATCAGGCTCTCCATTTGATAAACAAAGGCACAGAACAATGCATTCAACAAACTAGAGCAACTTAAGTATACTGCGGTTAGCATGCTATCTTAAGACATGTGTATAGCTGTATACGTTGGTATGTGTATGCACTTATCCAAAGTATGTATTATAAATATGTTCTGTATGTTTTATATATCTTTAGGTATCTTAGCCGCAGTAACCAAAAATATATTGTTTTGGCCTTACAGTTAAGTTCTTTTCTGTTTTTGGACTATTTCATCAGGTGTTCCTGATGTCCTGAAATTTTACAAAAACAAGCACACAAACACACACACACACACAAATAGCCAGTAGAGCTAATAGAATCAGGTTTATCCCTGTTGGTGTATCACTGGAGAGCTAATTGTTTCTGATTAATGTTATCTCAATGGTCCAAGTGATGGAAAAGAGGCAGGAGTTGGAAGGGTGTACTTTTTAATGCAGTTTGTAATCAAGCTGTATAAATCACCACCCCCGTCTGTGCTATGAACCTTGAGGGAAGAGAAGAATTAGCAAGTGCTAACAAGCTCTCTTGAGATAGCTGCTTTTCCTCCACACACAGCCTCTGGTAAATTAGTCAAGGCTTTCCATAGACTTCAGCATGTCATTATACATGCACAAAATGTCACTCAACCTTAGGGGAAATCAGTGCTAATGGGAATTGCTGCCTATGCAGACCAGTGAGCACTTTGCTGTTTGTTTGTCATATGGACACCAGTTGTATCAGTGTTGGTAGTCATTAGTCACACAGTGTATTTTTCATTTTGTCAAGAACAATTTGCAGTTATTACAGAGATTCTTTAATGTAAAGAGCCGTTATTTTCATTTTCACTACCAGGTAACGTCATTTTCATTTACCTACAACTGCATGTTCTCCCCTTTTAGTCTATTTTTACAACTTTGGATGGAAGGACTATGGGGTAGCCTCTCTTACTACAATCCTCGACATGGTGAAGGTGATGTCTTTTGCCATGCAGGAGGGAAAAATGGCCATCCACTGCCATGCCGGGCTTGGAAGAACAGGTTAGTATTGGCGAGAACCTGACACGATCTTTTTTAATAGTTTTTTTAACATTTTTAAAAAACTGTCATAGGATGAAAAACACACCAGCGTATGCATAAAATCTAAGTAAAATAAAAGTTTCCTTTGAATGCAGTCAGAACATTGGGATCTAAAGACCCAACACTGCTATCTAGCGGTCAGGGTCTGCCACCAATCTTTACATGTGAACTATCTAATAAAAATCGGTACTTTGTTTTTGAGAATAGATACAGTATGGCAAATCAATATTTTTTCACACCCCAAATACCCACCATGTTCTATATTGCAGTGCTTCCCTATTTATTAATTTATTGATAATTGATTAACTGGTGTGCTGCAACAGATTACATCACTACGCTATGTGTATGGCCTTTGGGCGAGACTCCTAACACTACATTGACCCCCCTCTGTAATACAAAGACTCTTGTAAGTCACTCTGGATAAGAGCCGTAAATGTAAACCTAATAACAGAACACCACACCTTAAAACAACAAACAAACAAACACATGAAAGAAGTGTTTTCCAGGAAATTTTCCAGGAAATAACCTTTTCTATAGTTTTTAAACATGTTTGGTCACACAGGCAAGTCTTTATCAGTGTACACCCACTTAATGGATTAACCAATATATTTTATTAACAAAAATTGTAATTAACAAAAATATTTAGTTTAATAAAATATTGATCTGTTTGGATGGAGCATTTTTCATTTGATGTAAAAGTGACATTTCCCTGAAAAGGATCATATAGAATTCAAATTTGTGTTTTTTACAAGGTCTTCAAATGTGCATCAGTCATTAAAATACAGATTGGATTAAGGAAAGATACAATTTTGCTGCTCTGTCATTATTGAAAATAAGAATTAATCAGTTTGGAGCATCCATGTAGTTTGTGTCATTTATTGGGACTCTATATTTCTATATTTCTGGATGCTTTTCTTTAACTTGTCTGTTGACACCACTTTTGACAGTGGATATAAGTTATTGTTTAATTTAATGGTATAATAATTTGATTGAAATACTTGTGTATTATTAATATCTAATAAATGTTTTTAAGTTATAACATCATATCCCCCCCTATACCTTCAGAGAATGTTTTTGTTTTGCAGCCCTCCTTTATTCAAAGAACTGTACTATAACAAGCATGTTATTCCTGCAAGTATGAATAAGAAATGAACCACTGTAGGTGCCTGTTCATTAAAAGTGTCTTCTTTACAGGTGTCCTTCTGGCCTGTTACTTGGTGTTCACGTCAAGAATGAGTGCAGATCAGGCCATCTTGTTTGTCCGAGCCAAACGTCCCAACTCCATTCAGACCCGCGGGCAGTTGCTGTGTGTTCGTGAGTTTGCCCAGTTCCTTGTGCCCCTGCGAAACGTCTTCTCCAATGCTGGACCCAAGGCTCATGCAGTGACGCTCTCACAGTTCCTGACACGGCAGCGACACCTGCTGCACGGCTACGAGGCACGCCAGATGAAGAATGTGCCAAAGATTGTTCACTTGGTCTGCAGGCTCTTGCTGGACATCGCAGAGAACAGGAGAACGGTGGAAGAAGAAGCCCCAGAAATTCCGGACCTCACCGCTGAAGTGGAGAAAACTGTGTCCCAGCAGGCTTTGCAGCAGTTGGGGAAGGAGTTGCAAGGGAAAGGAATCCCTGTGCTCACTTCTCGCACTTCAGAACCGTCCGCCTCAATCGTCCTCAACCAGCGTCCACAACTGGATGAGCATCTGCTGCCGGACCACCAGGAGTTCGAGCTCTTGTGGCAGCGTCAGAACATTGACCAAGCTAACACTAATTCACACGCTAACAAACCTCAGCTATTGCTCCACTGTGGCCTGAGTGCCAGTGACTCTGCTTTACACACATTGGACTCCAGGTGGCAGCAGTTAGCATGGCCCCCAGTGCCTGTTTCGGACTTCCTGACCACCCGCTGCCTATCTCAGAGCAGGTTAGTTGCAGAATCTCCAGACCTTCATTCCTCCAGACTTCTGCTAACACCCGAAAGCTGCAGCAGCCCCAAACTGGATCTAACTGGATCCTTCTCCTCCCTTGAAGAACCCAAGAAGGACTTGGAGCGAACACCTCGTTCTCCAGTTTTCAGAAGGTGTGTGCCGTTGAAAGAAACTAAGCGCAGCAGGTCTTTGGGATTTTCAGGAAGCAGCGCTACTATGCTCTCAGTGTGGCAGACGGACGAGAGTAGAGGAGAAGCTCAGTCAAACCAGGGCAATAAAAAGCCCATCAGCCATCCTGGAGATTCAGCAGGGAGTAGTGACAGAACAGAGACAGGCAGCAATGTTCCCTTTATCACGCTGCAGACCGAGCTTAGGCCTGAGGCCCGTCGTGTGCTGGTGGCAAAAGCTCTTGCAATGGACATTGATGAGGAAGGTCTCAGAAACACAGTGTCAGCCTGGCAGGTATGAGCAAGGCTTTATAACAACATGTATTTACTATTAATCATTTGCAAAATTTCCAAAAGGTCCCACTCGCTGCATTGTTACTGATACTGTTGCTGTTTTTTTTTTAAATCTCAGACCTTCTGGTTGAATCAGTAGCTCGTATGCAAACAGGCAAAAAAATTCAAAAGCACAATGAAGGAATTATGGTTAATGTAGACGTACAAAGGAGCGCATTTGTAAATGTTTTAGCATTTAAATGTAACAGATTTCAAACTAGCTTAAAATAAATCTAGGCTTATTTGATACAAAAAAAGAATTCTGGAAAGCCTGTTTACATTAATCAGGGACATTTTTAGCCGGTGGAAGTGCTTTGTACAGTATCCACCTAATTCTGCCACATCCTCTTTAAAAGGTGCCTCCTGGACCAGGGCTGAGAAACATTGATTTTAGGGCATAGCTAACATTGCTAACTTTGTGTTTCCCACATAACACAAAAAGATCAATTTATTTTTAATATCATATTTATTTATTTATTTATTTATTATTTCAGCAAGTAAAGCTATGGGCATATATCAGTATATATATATATACACACACACAATTTTAATTCAGGACCTTCTCTTGATGCCTAATAAAGATTTTTATAGATAATAGTATTATTTTGTATCAGTTCAATGTAATTTTACGGTTGTCATTTTTAAAATAGTATAATTTATGATCTTATGAATTCTGTATTGTATTGTGTATGATGGCTGTGTTGTAAAAGGCTGACCTGCCAATACCAGAGCTCAGCAGCAGTTTTCCCTGAACAAACTTGTGTTGACTGATCATATCGTACACGTATCTCCAGTAGATACCTACTGTGCTTCCAAGCAGTTTAAACCTCAGCTATGTTTAAATTGTCTTTCAGACCGAATTAAACTCCAGAGAAGGTGCCTGGGAGAGACTGTGCTTGGAGCGGGATCCGCTGGTGCTCTCTGCTCTCATGTGGTCGTGGCTGGAGCAGCTGAAGGAGCCCATCCTCACCAAAGAGGATGTTGAAACACTGACTGAAAATAGCCACAGTTCCCAGAACGCTCTCAATAAAGTGGACAAGGTAGAGAATAAGGACAACAGGACACTTGTAGCCTGGTTCCGAGATCAGATATTGTCATGGATGCAGTTTTTTTCAGTTTGGGTCTATTTGTATTTGCATCTTCTATTTTTGACTGCTGCTTTGTTTTTTATAAGAGAATTACGTAGAACACCAAAAATGAGAATAGATTTGAATCTAAAAATAGGATAATTATAAAGTCATTTGAATTTCCCTATTAAAACCTATAGGGGTTTATTTAGTTCATTGCTAAATTCATTAACTTGCCAATCTCTTTCCTGGTGTGTTTCATAGGGCCACAGACAAACACTGCTGTGTATCCTGGACTGTGCTGCACACTTACTGAAACTGCCAGACGAGGTTGAAACTGCTGTCCTTGATCGAACAATCAAAGCATTCACCAGGGTAAGCTTCTTTGCTGCGAGACTGACATTCATGCTTTGTTGAAAGACTGTATGTAAGCGACTACTCCTATCATAATTATTACATATTACATAATCAGTGTAACACTGAAAGCAAAGGCTTCATTGATTTTGATTCTAATTAACAGCACCTCGAGTAGTTATCCTACTTATAGCCATGCAATCTGTGAATGCTAACTGTTTCAATATTAAAAACCTAAAATGCTTAACCAAGTAGTCCAGTACCCCTCAAATATTAATACCCTTAAAATATAATTCAATGAACAGTGGGCTGACTTTACGCACATTTAGGGCTTTTTGACACTAGCGTACTCCGCAGCACTTGAGTTCGGTATGTTTGGGCAAGTGTGAAAACTGTTTTTGAGCCTGGAAGCAGTCCAGAGAACCAATCTCTGAAAATCGGTAGTCTGAGGTTCGCTTCTCACGATGGTATGGTCTACTGCTCATGTGGAAGCTATCTGTGCATGTGGGGTTGTCACCTGACTGCTGCAACTTATTGCCTGCATGGCTACCTATGAGAATCCTTGTTGTTGTGTGTTCCTGCCCAGTAAAATGCCATGACTCCAGAAAGTGCTGTTATGTGAGTTTTTGTATCCAAGGAAAATAAGGAAAACCATACCACGGTTTGATTGGAATTCATATGTGTGAAAGCAAACCAGTGAAAATGAGCTCTTCACTAAACAAGCCCGGAACCGGCCCTAGGTGTGGACTTTTTGTTTTTGGGAGAGGTGTCCAAAAACGCGCTTAGAGAGCAGAGCCTAGTAATGTTTATTTATATTAGCTCGCGCTGCATCTGTTGGACGTTCTCCTCTTCTTTCTTTGGTAAGACCTTCAGAAGCTTACCATAATGTAATAGAAGGGCATGTTGAGGTATTTAATACAGTTTTTACATTTTTAAACTTAAAGAGCTTAATAATGCAACACTAGCTAAGCTGAACACTAATGTAAGACTAACACTAATACCACTTACAGTTTCATTCAAATGTTTGAACACTAAAATTACTCTTAAAGTAAAAAAAAATAAGTATTATATTTGGTTTGTACAGTATAATAGAATATCTTGATTAGCTTGTTAGTATTCACAGTCATTGTTAGAAAAGGCCAGGTGATGCAAATTTCAAAGCTTTGTAAATTCTTGCACTCCTTAAACCTTGTTCCAACAGCCAGCAGCTATTGGTTCCCTTTAAGCAGCTGCCCAGCACCCTAACAATTAAAATATTTTTTGCCTACAAAGCAGGAGAAGCTAGCAAAGAAAATAGCAAGACATTTTCGGTGGCCGTTTTCTTTGTTCATAATGTCATTAAGAAACATGAGTTAACAGTAATGATGGAGATCAAGTTGAGGTTTGAAAAACCAAGAACACTTTGATAGACCTAGTTGTAGGTAAACCAAAGCCCACATTTTGCTGCAAAAGATGCAGCAGACTGTTGGTGCACTGTTCTACTGTGCAGTGACACCGCCATCAAAAGGAATTCTGTCCTGCGTACCTGAACTAGCCTGATGCACTTTCAGTCCAGGTGAAGAGGGTGGGTTATACAGCCGGATTATGATCTTAAACACTCAAAATCCACAAGACATGACACTCACAGCCCCCCCACAACTTATCATCAAAGATCTATAGACAGCTCACACATCTCACAGAACTAGAAGCCTTGGATCCAGACTATTAGAGCCTTTTTACACCTGCCATTAACAGCGGATAATGATCGGATCACTTTTTGATTTTACACCCTGAAGAGACGTTGTGATCGGATCACTCAAATCACATTGGGAGGTGGTCAGAGACGGATCTTGTCCAAATTTAACACAAGTGTAAACAGAATGAGTTTTCTGTGATCGGATTCCGTCAGGCAAGTGGAAATATGCCTGTCCAAAAATGTTAATACATGTAATTATTACTTTGGATCTTGACTTGGCTCCCTTTTTCTCTCTCTCACTGTGTGTGTGTGTGTGTGTGTGTGTGTGTGTGTGTGTGTGTGTGTGTGCGCGCAGTCGTGCTTGTGCATACACTGGGGGTGCATTTTAATGACAAGTGTAAACAGAATCTGGTCAGTAGATCAGATACATAGTCAGATACATAAATGCATGTTAATGCTAGGTGTAAACAGCCACTTAGCTGGCTACATAAAGTGCTTCCATACTTGGGGGTGAATGGGGATACGTTCACATGCAATTCACTATTCTGATTTTTTTTTTTTTGCAAAAAAAGTGTTGCAAAAACACTGATTCTGAGATTGAGATGTGTTGTTGCTAATGGTACATATTGCATTGCTTATTTATTGAGATGCACTTATTCTGATTGCCTTTTCCTCTGCAGGTTACTGCTGATTCACAGCATGGACAGGTGATCTACAAAGCTCTTAAAGAAATGTTAAGCCCAGTTTTGGACGACTTGAGAAGTAAAGCAGAGGACGAGTGGGAGTCTCCACGAAACTGCACATAGGCTCCCTAATCCTGCCCACTGGATACACACTGCACTAACTCCAGAGTTATTTACAATACTTTTAACATTCTGTGTATTTCGGTCTACGTCAGCAGGTTCGATGTCCTTAAAAGCTGCTGTCTCGTGGTGTTTTCACTGTCGTTCTTTTAATGAAAAGGTTTTATGATGCACTCATTAAGTTGTTTCAGTTACAGTCTGTTGTTTATTTGTTTTAACACTGCCATATGTGTGTGCCACACGTACATATTGTTTGTCTTTTACAGCATTTTTGATATCCTTTTTATTTATTGTCTAACTGATAACTCCATTTATTTATGACGGCATATCTGTTTATGCATAGAGAACTGCGTAGAGTTTGCATTCATCATTTGAAAAGTACCTCCTCCTTTCTGACCAAATATGTTCACTGTTCACAAATTGATTAATGAGTATTTTTATGCTATTTAGAGAAGAGCAGATTGTTAGAACAAAAGAATTGAGAAAACAAAATACCAATGCAAGGTTTGCTGTATAGGACGAGGTCTGCTCAGTTGATTAGACAAAAAATTTAAGGTATTTTTTCATAATGCAATGTCAACTCAGTGTATTCCAACATTGCCTTGCTGACTGTAATGATACTTAAAGGGGAATGGTTCAGTTGTGGAGATGTAAGCAAAGGAATTAAGTGGTTGGATGTGAAATGGTGCATTATAGAGAAACCTGTGGTGGTGATAGGAACAAGGCGTCACCATGTCTGCAGCACAAATATACTCTCGAAACTAAAAGGTGCTACAAAGTGCAACAGAAGAACTTCTTTAAATCTTTAAAAGGTTCTTCACACAGACACACACACACACACACACACACACCATGTCTGTGCTTCTTTTATGGCATCACTCAAAGAACCATTTGAAGTAGAGCTGGGCAATATGACAATATTTTATCATATCTTGATACATTTTGTTATTGTGGTACATAATATGCTTTATGAGTGTATCGTGGATATCGTCAGTGCGTAAAGAGCGCTGATTATCTGCACGCTTCATTACAACGAGTGTAATTAGTCTTATTTAATTGAAAGGAGTGCAGCATATTTTAAGTAAAAAAAAAACTTAGTATGGGAGAGTATTTGGATAGCAGTTTTTTGTGTTTTATGCTGTTGCATTTTGTCTACATGACGAAATATTGTGATAAATATTGTATATCGTAAAAAAATGTCTTTAAATATCGTATTGTCCAGATCTAATTTGAAGCACCTTCAAAACTTTTATGTTACACTAAACGTCCAAATGTTTGTGGACACCGTCCATTCAGCTACTTTTTACATTGCACCCATCGCTCACACAGATGTGCACACAGCTTGTCTAGTCTCTGTAGAGAAGTGCTGCTAATAGAATAGGACTCTCTGGAGCAGATAAACATGAACCTATTGACACCATGCCTAAAACCAGGCATGGGCTAGAGGGATATAATCCCCCCCCCAGCATTGAGCTGTGGAACAGTAGAACTGTGTTGATGGGGGTGCTCCATCCAATACTTTTGGGATGAGTTGGGGAGTTGAGGATGAGGTGGGGTGGTGATAATCCAACATCCTGACCTCACTAATGATTTTGTCGCTGAATGCAGTCAAATCAGTACAGCAGTAGACAGTAGAGACAGTTCCTCCAACAAAAGCATGTCCCAGTACTTTTGTGCTGGGCATTTTTCTTATAATTCTCTCTCTGCAGTGAATGGATTTGGATCATATTTGAGGTCAGTTCTGACTCCGTAGGTTTCTCTAGAACGAAGCATTTCACATCAAACCACTTAACAGTTCAGTTATGCGTAAATTTATTCAGCCTGAAGAATTGGTTGGAATTCCCCTTTAAAATGGTATCTTTATTTGAGAATGTAACTGTGGGTAGGGTAAACTGCCCTGCCTGTGTAAAAGCTCTCATTGAAAGCCCTGTGCCTCATTTTTGCGGCATTATTTGCAGTGAAGCTGCTCTTTTGTAAACAGGACGATGTTACTGAAAGCACTGTAGCTGACTAGAGTTTTAACTCCAACCTCCTTTTCTTACTAAAATGACCTTCTTACCAATGAAAGGTGTGTAAGAGAAAACGTTCGCACGTGAAGATGAAGCTCAGCTAGCAGGGGATTGTGGAAAGCATCCTGATTCAGCTATCTACAGCAGACTACTGTGGATTTGAAGGCACTTTTTAAATCCCCATGCAGATGAAATCAAAAGATCAAATAAATGTTGCTAAACTATAAGTTGTTGGTTGTTTTTTCATTATGATACTCAAGAATGCTTACAGTGTTATAAAGAGTCTGACATTTGTTTCAGGTAAATTGGCATTTCTTGCTCCTGGGTAAGTGTAATTTGCACTTTGATCAACCCCTAAAGGGCACGTTTTTCACCAGCAGCTGAGACATACACACCTTCTCTGAAAGTGAAAAAAGGTTATGCAGCATTATGAAGTTCTCACAAGCGTTGTCCTATCTGCTTCACTACAGTTACATGCTGCAGTTAGACCAGTGTAGCAATGATAACAACACTATTCTCCTTATGACAAGTCAGAGGAGCATCAACATGATGTTCAAGCTTTTACTTTAAGGAAAAAATGTTACATATTGTTGCTTTAATTCAATACTTTTCCACCTGAGCTCAAATCTTAGCCGTCAGCCATGATATGTTCAGTGTTCAGAGGTTTTCTTCCTTAATTTTGCACTTTTAAATGGGAATAAAAGGGTGAAAATGCATTAGCAAAGTCTTTAGGTTTTAGCTAATCTGTCAACACCTATAGTACAAAGACCACAAGCTCAGCTGTCAGTCAAATTCTCAGTTGAGGAAAATCCTGAATTTATCATTTCCCTACTATTGCATTAAAAAAAAGTAATGGACAATACGTAATGAAGCAAGCCTTACAGTTTATCCTGCTTTTGTTGGAGTAACTGTCTCTACTGTCCCATGAAGGCTTTCTACTAGATTTTGGAGGAGCATTGCTGTGAGGATTTGATTGCATTCGGTCACAAGAGCCTTAGTGAGGGCAGGATGTTGGATGATCACCACCCCACCTCATCCTCAACTCCCCAACTCATCCCAAAAGTATAGGATGAAGCACCATCCATTATATAGAGAACACTGTACCACTGCTCCACAGCCCAGTGCTGGGGGGCTTTATACTCCTCTAGTCCATGCCTGACATTAGGCATGGTGCCAATAGGTCCATATTTATCTGCTCCAGAGAGTCCTATTCTATTGGCAGTACTTCTCTACAGGGACTAGACAAGCTCTGTGTGTATTTGCACTGATATCTCAATATTAATTCGGAAAATTGTGCATATATGACAGCGATGGACCATTTGCATTACGCCTGGTGATTTTCATTGTTCAAAAATTTAATTTCTTGAGTTTTTGCTGGGCTATATTTACTTCTGCTTAAGCCATTTTCATTGAAATAATACTTCTGCTGAAGCAGGGTTCCTCAGCCCTGCTCCTGGAGGCACCCTGCCCTGCACATTTAAGTGGACTCCCTGCTTTAACACTCAACACGTGGCTGGATAATGGGCTGATTAGGGGGGAATCAGGTATATTGAGAGCAGGGGAAGCACTAAAAATGTGTAGGGCATGGTGCCTCCAGGACCAGGGTTTAGAAACACTATACTGAAGGATGGGTTCAGACTAACATTTAATTTAAGATAGACAGCACCACCTGGCGGTCGCAGGGTTTAAATCATTTTCCCAATTTATGAAAAGAAACTTTTTTTCTAACTTACTGTCTATTATTTAACACATTTATGCAATGAAAATTGCTCCGGCACATCTCATAAATCATAAAGCTCTAGAAGGGCTTGGGTGCATGTGGATCTTATGATTATTAGAGCTGGAAGCTCCGAGCTGGTTTAGCTGAGCATTTATCCTCAGCTTTACGATACATTTCAGAGCGGGCAAAAATATATAGATCCTATCAGTTTCCCAGCAGAGAGCCAATCAGCTCGCTTACATTCCCAGCACAGACTCTGGACTGTCAAACTGTGTTTCGCAGTGAATCAATCAGTTCGCTTACATTCACTAAAAACACGTGCCAGCCAGCTCACATTTACAGTACAAGCTCACTATTGTCAACCTCTGGTTCGTGACTGAGCCAATCAGCTCGGTTACATTCACAGAACAGGCGCTGCACTGGCGAGCTGCTTCCCACTAGTCAGCCAATCAGCTTGTTTATGTCAACCTCCGGCTCCAATCTCTGGAACCAATCAACTCTCCAGCTTTCACAAAACAAGCGACCCATTGACGAGAGACGCCTTTCACGAGTTAACCAATCAGCTCGCTTACACTCACAGCCCGTGCCGCCCCCCTCCGCTCTCCAGCGCTGGCTAAGCTAACCGACTGCTAGCCTGCTGATGTAGCCGACAGAGGTGGAGGTATGTCTGAAGGAGACGGGCGAGGGTCTTTATTTCTGGGGTAGAATCAACCGGAAAAAATCATCCTCTCAGAGTGTGGCTTATCTCAATAGCTACATGTTGCGTTTCGGAAGTTTGTAGTTTTCATGTAGTTTGAAGTAGCTGTGTGGGAAGCTAACAGGCTAGTGCTAACGTGAGGGAGTTTGAAGGGATGCTGCAGCTTGGAGTTAAACACGTCGCCTCGTCTGTTGTTTAGGGGTGAAATAGAGAGCTCGGAATATAGTAAAATATCAGTTAACGTGTGAGAAATATTTGCAGGGTAATATCTGTATTGTGTAATTAGCAGTACGGGTGATATGTGGCGCGTGGTAGTTTTGTTTTAGCTAACTTTAGCCTGTGTGCCTGTGGAAACCGCCATTTTTCCCTTCAGCAAGCGGAGGGAAATTTGAGTGATGTGGGGAGTTTGGAAAGCTCGGCGTGCCTCGTTACTGCCCGTGCAAGGCCAGATTAGCTTATTTATGTTACTTACCCTCTTAAAATGTTGTTATAAAGTTTTTATTCAGGCGTAATAACAAACGTGGTGTTGAAACGTGTCCCTGTCAGAATTTGTGTTATAGCAGACTGGCTAAACTGCGTGAAAGCTGAAAGCAAGTGCAGAGAAACTCATTTAGCTGCCAAAACTATTTTATTAACACAGTCTTACCCAACTTTATACGGAATTGGCCTCCGAACATCTAAGTTGGCAACGACCGATAATGTTTCTAGCTAGATATCTTTTACACAGCACTGGCCATTCCTGTGTAGCCATAGTCCTATGCCATATGTAGCTAGTGATAGCTACCATAGTCCTACAGCTGTACTCCAACTGACGGTGCTGACCAGCCACTAATAATAGTGCATTAAAGAGTAAGTACACACTTAAGTGTTTTTAATGAAATAAGTATATATATATATATATATATATATATATATATATATATATATATAAGCTATATATATATATTAGCTATATAAACATAATGATGGTCCGCTCCGCCTCTTCAGCGCCCCTTGTGGTTCAGTTCGAATATATGCGCACCGGGCGTAGCTGACGACTAGCTGTAGCTGTAGCCTGCGTTTCACGACTATTAGGTCACTGAAGCCTGTCTCATTTTGTAGGATCCATCAATTACAGACAAAAAACATGTCCTTCAATTCTTAGAGAAGCGAGGAAGCAGCTGGTGTAAACCATGTACATTTGTCAATCATGTACATTTACATTTACATAGGATTTAAGTGCCTGTCAATTCCTCAGGCCATCTGTGTACGTGGGTGAGTCCTGAGGGGGAGCCATAGTATACTATTGCTGTCAAGATCTCTCCTACCTTTGGAAAGATATTGCACAGACCAGCAGGGATCAGGTCGGTTTGTGTCGCCTGTGCAACCTCTCGTTGATCCGAGGCAAAGATAGGCAGGCAGCAGATTTGATTAGATGGCCTGGTCATGCAGGTCACGTTTATGTACTAGGGCATGTTGTTTTAATAAAATTTACTTCAAGCCTTAGGACAGTAATTGATATTGTTGGATATTGCAATAATTGCTGATAATATGCCATACTCTTTCATGTTCAGCCTTTTTTATTGCATTACCTTTGTTTCACTATTCCCCTTGAACAGTCATTGTAATCTATAATTATGGATTAGATAAAAAACATCAACTAATTAATCATGTATGTTTACACACATACAGGGATTATGAGGCAGATTTTCTGTTTGGCATGATGCTGGAGTGTATGCAAATGAAACAAAAACTTTTTCTGGGGAGACAAATGGACAAGCTTGTCCAGATGAAGAGAGCTAATGTCTCAGGCAAAATGTGGTTGTCCAACCAAATAAATGTGCCGTTCAGTGTTATGGATAAACCACAAAAGGTGTGCAGCACCTGCAGGTGTTTTGGGAGTATTGTGTTTATCCAGTCATTACTTGTAATTTGAGAAACAGAATATCAAAAGTGAAGGATCAGGCCTGATCTCAATCTCCTGGATCAGTAAGGACATCCCTACTACCAGAAGTAATTACAACTAAGATCACCTGACATAACTTTGAAAAACAGGTCTGCTGCAGTTTCCCCACTATAATAACTTAGATCTAACAAACCATGCTGGGTCAAGCAGACTGGCTAAGCTTGTGGATTGTATGGTTTAATTCAACAAGACAGTAGTTGTAAACAGCCTGTCTGGATGTTTGTCGTCCAAGCATTTAACAGTTTCAGAGGAAAAGATTTCTGCTGTGTGGCAATTCCTGTTGTTAATCATAGTTCATGTAGGTCTACTCAGCCCTTGTTATTTAGCTACATGTACAGTGATTGTCATATAGGTATGGTTTGATACAACATAATATCTGTATGATTTTTTTTATGTTAACCAAAAATGAATATGAAAAAATATGAAGAAACCTGAACATTTCTCGCTGCAGGATTCGTCCTAGAAGGCTTTACACTAGATTATGCATTTTTAATGGCTACCTAGTTTTTCAATAGGCATCAGCATATGTGTATAGGATTGAAAGCCACATTGTAGTGTTAGTTTAATATATTGTCTAAATTTATGTACTGTTGCATCCTTTCATAGTTATATTAGACTTTTTCTGTCTATTGCTACTCTGCTCTGTCCAAAACTTGGCGAGTAATGTATGGAAAACAATTTGAAGTGTGTTCTTGTTTCGCTGTAATAAAAAGGATGCATAACATGGAGAGCGTCCAAAGGAATAATCGATACGAAGTATGAGTTGGCCTGTGGGAGTGCATTGGTTTTGTAAAAGTGTGTATGTGTGTGTGGGGGGTGGGGGTGTGTTGGGTTGGCGGGTGGTGGTGATGCTGGTGTGGGGGGGGTGTTAACTAATCCACTGACGCACTCTGAGACATTGAATGCATCAGCACGTCCTTTTTATTGGCATGCATTTCCAGAATGACCTCAGATCACTGGCCTTTCATTGGCCTTTTAGAGATGAATACGCAGCATGATCAGGAACTGCCAGAGTCTGCGTTAGACTTGTCTCTCCCTGGCAACCTCCTTTGCCAAATGCCAAGTGATCTAATTTAATGGGGTACTTGAGTGCCAGTGCCTTAAGAAGTTTTTAGAGAATCTCTTTCATTTGCCAGTGTCTGAAAAAGGAACAGAATGATCCTGGTTTCAGTCCATGGTGCTTGTCCTTTCATTCTTGTTACTCGTCAGCAAAAGTGAAACCCACATATTTGACTATTTTAGCATTAGTAATATAAATGGAAATGGGTATAGATGGCATATGATAAGAAAATCAATGTGATCCAATATTTTTTCTTCAAAAACTGCAAAGCTTTAAAATGAGCGCATTTTACCAAACCATAAGATAATATGTTGAGGCCACACTTTAAGTTACTAGTTACTAATACTAATATATTGTTTCCTGGCCTTGAGATTTTGTTTTGTAGCCACTAGAAACGTAATTTGTAACTTAATAAAAAGCTTGATTGAAATAAGAAGTTAAAGCTAAGGGAAATGTGTTTTGTATAGTTTGTTCTCCAAAGATTGTGGCGTCAGTACTGTTTTAAATGCACTGGGAAGCTGCTGCATACTTGTACAGCTAGTGACGGGCACTTCGGCTCCTTTCAGTGAGTCAGGTCAACTAATAAGAGCCAACTCTTTCAGTCCCAAAATGCCTCTTTATCCTTAATCACTGACAGTAGTTTGCTGTATTAAACATACACTGACAGCAGACTGGTTCCCAAAGTTTGTGCTCCTGAAAACAAAAATAACACCATTAAAACCCTGAAACGCAAAGAAATACACAGTGAACAACATATGTGTAATGTTACAGAACTAGATCAGACTTTTTGGCCCTCGAAATGTTTATTCCGGAGACCAGTGTCCATCTGTACCAATAGCAGTCTCTAATGAGTTACTATTGTCATCGTCATACTATTGTAAGTGTCAGAAAGAAAGAGCCACACATGCTTAGAGGTTAAGACCGAAAGGCAGCTCTGTTTCTTAATATCCTGTTTCAGCACAAGAGGTAATGTGATAACACTACAGAGGAGCTTCTTAAACCAGAGAATTTAAAAGTTAACTTGTTTTGGATTGCTTTGGATAGTGCGTTAGGTAAATATGTTAATCTAATTTAAGTTTCAAGTTTTCCACATCTGTTATATGTCAGACTCATACCAGAAATGGATTCAGTTGATTTACTTATGAATCTACTTACTCAGCACTCTACAGTGACAAAGCAAAAACACATTTGTGAGTTTATTAAACATAAAGAATAAAATAATAAATGAATAAATATTCAGACCCTTCATGTTAGTCCCTACACTTGGTTAAAGCATCTTTGGCAGCACTTACAGCCTCAAGTCTTCTTGGGAATGATCCTACAAACTTGGCACACTTTCTTTATTCTTCTTGGAAGAATCGTTTAAATGTAACCAAGTTGGATTGGGAGCATTGGTGCACAGCTATTATCAAATCCCACCAGGGGTCTAAAAATCCAGACTGTAGCTGAGCTGCTCCAGTATGTTTCACTAGGGGTTCCCTGAAGCCACTTCTGTATTTTTTTGTGATGGTGTACTTTGAGTCGTTGTCTTGTTGAAATGTAAACCTGAGCATTCTAGAAAAGGTTTTTTACCCTGGCTAGTCTCCCAGTCCCTGTTTCAGAAAAGCACCCCCATTGCACAATGCTGCCACCACCATGTTTCATTCCAGGCATGGTATTAATGAGAAGCGGCTTTTTTTTTTCACTTTGACATTCACCATCAACTGTGAAACCTTATATAGAAAGGTACATGCCCTTCCTAATTCTGATTGAATTCAGTTGGACTTCAGTCAAGGTTGGAGAAGCGTCTCAAGAACAATTGTTGAAGTAGGATGTACTAGAGCTCAGTTGCTATTCTCAGTACTTTTGAAGAGTCCCAATACAAGTAAATATGATATCTGAAACATGACAAAATGTGGAAAACTTCTTGTTAAAATGTTGACAGAAAAAAGTTAAGGTGAACTTGAGGGCTAGGCTGTATGATATCGTAGCTTTCCTTTGCTGTTATTATAGCATATTTTTAATACTGTAAAGTTACTGTAATACTGTACATTTTGGCATTATTTTTCCATTTTTTATTATCATTGATGCACAGCTTTAGAAAGTGCTGCCTTAAACTGCAACATGATGTCAAGCCTTTGCAATGGACATGCGCATAAAAAAAATCTAAATCCAAAAATTGTCCCATGTAATAGATGGAAACTATTTAATCATATAAGTATAAGCAATAAGGAGCCACACATCTAAATTGACTGTACAAATCTACTAATTATTTATTTTTCTAAATGAAGGGGTGGAGCCTGTATCACTGCTCAGCTGCTCACAATCTTTTACCTCTCATTTGTGAACGTTTGAAAAAATGTAAGATACTGTTTTGTATGTGTATCAGTTAAAACCTACAGGACTTTACATGAACATGTGATCTTTTTTTACAGTTTTGTTTTTGCACACTAATACCTCTGCACTCCAGCAAGGAGGCATCTGAGAAGAGAAGGGGAAAAAGAGAGGAAACAAGCAGCTCTAACAACACTTCGTTGTTGTACTGTCTTGCTGCCCGGCTTGTCTGGAGCGACTGCCAACTTAAAAAACGGAGAGCAGGAGTGGGCCCGAGTCCGAAAGCGACCGCTTTTAATCTTGAACCGAGGAGTTAGCAAGCGGCCAAGTCATCAGACCCACAACAGCAACATGGCTTCCTGGTGCTTTGGCCAGACCTCCATTTTGCTGCATCGCTTAGGGCTTTCGCTAACAGATCAGAACAGATCGACATTCTGAACGTTCCGTAATCATGTGGATTCCTTGTTGCAGTCGCTTAGTGCTTTATAGGTTTGCTAATTATGTATTTAGATTTTTATTGTTTGGCTAGAATTGCCTGGATGTTTTTTGGTTGCTTTTAGATTTGGACAGCTTCTTTGAGAGTGATATATAGGGATGTATGTATTGCACAACGAAACTGAATTCAGTGGTGTTTTGCTAGTATTATTTTTTATTGTTTTGTATTTTGTCCTATATATTTATTTATTTTGTTCATTTGCATGCTTTTTTATTAGAACAGTAGTTTCTAGTGCTGTATATAGACCTTATATTACGTGACAAAAAGCCATTTCTTTCTGTTCTTTCTAGGCACAACACTTCAGAGATGTGGACGGCAAGAGAAAGTCAAAAGATTGTTTTATTGACTGCTCTCCGGCTCCTGGTATTTATTTTTATAAATGCCACGGTTGTTAATTTTACAGGTTCATAGAAGATCTGCAATGTCTTTGCACCGTGGGATGAGGTAGTAGGTTGTGTAGTTTTAGGGTCACACCCACACTGGGAGATAACTATACAGCCTACTGTCTTTCTTAAGGTGACAAGGGAGTACATCATGTTTCTTGTGCCCTTCATCACAAGATATGAGAGATATGTGATTGCACTGAGTGTATCATAAGTAGCATAAGGATTTCTAGGGCGCTAAATATGTGCATGTATGTCAAGACCAAGATCAAGTATGAGCGGTCTGTAAGCAAACAGTGTACAATAACTGCATAGTAGCAAGTAGCTGATTGGATGGAATATAATTTATTTATATTTCATTTGAATATAATATTTTATTAATTTATTTATAAAAATGTTTGTTTGCAAATGTTTAGAATATTTATGAGGTTATATGTGTTACAAGGTTATGCTTTCACAGTGTGAGGTAGTAGATTGTATAGTTGTGGGGTAGTGATTTTATCCTGTGTAGAAGATAACTATACAATCTATTGCCTTCCCTGAGGGAGTAAGACTCACACAATTCACTGATGATACAAAACTGGCACTGAAGTTTCTTGAAAATAATGAACTGTTCTTGTTTGTGTGAATAAATGGGGAAAAAATCTATTTGTGGCAAGTTTACATCATTTAAAAGTAACAATGGATTCAATTCAAGTTAAATAGGGGATCTGGACAGTTAAACGTGTAAATTAAACGTGAATTCCAGATAAAGGCAGTTTAAATGTCAGTGTTTTTTCTGTCTGGAAAAGTGGAATTAAATATTAAAATGGTATGCTCAAGTGGTAAAATACAGCCTTTGTAAAAATGTTGTTTCAGTGCAACAAGGTGCGCTAATCCACTAACTCACAGTATCCCCAGTAGTTTAACAGAAATAAGAAGTGTGTAATTAAATGTAATTAGACAATTTTGGGGTGTTTGGTGTATTGTGGGATTGTTTCCATTGCCCTTCTTGAATGACAGCTCTCAGCCTGGAGATGGCGCTCTTTACTAGCATGTCATGCTTTAGAGTGTACTTTGTTTTGCCTCACAGGGCCAAATTCAAGATGTGAAATCTTTGTGATTGTGCAATAACTTAGCCAGCTAATGTCTGAGAGTCATGGTCAATTGGATTACTGTGCTGATGTATTGCCAAACAAATGTAGGATGGACAGATTAAAACAAAGATGTTTTTTTACATTTTCCCACATTAGATGTCACCCTTGAGTCTGTGTATCAGAGTGTTGTTTAGCTGTAATTTGTTTTTCTTAAGAGAACTAATTTGGTATTGGTTTGGCATGGACATTCACGTCATTACAAGAAAGTATTTTTCTGTAGACTACTTCTTCTTAATACTGACACTATCTTTTTGGTCATCACTGATTTGTAAAGACGTGCAACGCTAAAATGAAATTGTAGTTCTTTAAAATCTTTGCAGTTATATTGAACAAACCCACATGCTCTCCATGCCTCCGGACCATCAAATGACACTCACATTCACACCTGAAGGTTAAAAAAATAATTATTTGATTAACTCATGAGTTGATCACTTAATTGTCTCATTATATAGTAAGTCAAGGTGACTGGATATTGTAGTTTCATCTAGTAGACGTTTCATTTTTTTTGTTTCATCAGTCCAATTTTCACTATTTGATATTATGTGAAGTAATTGATATGTGAATCATTAGACATAATGTCAATCTGGCAGTTGTTCTTTATATTGTGGTAAACGTGATGAATATATCAATAAAATCTTTTTATTTAGACTTCCATAGAAAGTTCCATTAAAGCTTTTTCATTCTCCTGTGTATTTGCCATTTTGGAGACTTGAGGGTGTTTCATCACAGCGACCATATACTAAACACTGTTTGACACTACTGTGTATTTTTAATCAAGAGAGCTTTCTAGTACTTAGTAATCTTATTCTTGGTTAAATAAAACTTTTTAATTCTGATGCAATTGGAGTGTTAAGATACATGAACAAATATATAAACATACATTTGCTTTCATTAAAAAATGTATATATTATGTTTTAATATCTAAATATGTCAATATATGCATGTAAATATAATACTAATATGAGCTACACAATGGTGTTAATTTCTAACATTAAGACATAATAAGCTTAAGCAATACATTTGAAACTATTATACACACACACACACACATATATATATATATATATATTTATTTTTAATAGAGGTGATGTTTTCCCTATAAAGGAATGCACTGAAGTGTGTATATTATTACCACCTTAATAGTTCATGAATGTTATTATTGTTAAAAACAAACACAAAAAAACCCACAGTCATAATAATCTTGCACATTCTATAATGTATAACTATAGATTCTGGATTGTGTATATTTCTATATTTTTGAAAAAGTTTCATATCCCTGTTTAATGTGCATGTTTGGACTATTTTGTAAAGTGAAAATAATTATTAACCTCCTGCCAAAACAATAAAACATAACAAAATAAAACAGCTATTTAATATTAAAAGTGCCCTAACGTTTGCACTAGACACACTTTGTTATTCTTCTATCCCTTATGTTTCCAGAACGTACAGAAGTGTGTTCTGTAAATGTGCACTTATTATTTTTAGTTATTTTAAAACATGTACTTTGTAATTTGATCAAGGGTGCCTAAACCTTGGTGTATATGACACCTGCATCCATGTACCCCTCTTTCCCCAGTGTCTCTCTTCAGTACTTTTTCAGCATTGTAGGTTATGATACTGTTATCATCAGCGCTGCCTGAGTTCTTCAGGATGATGAGCCAATGCCTCCTGCACTTTCTCTGAGAGCTGGGGAGGGGGTGGAGGGGAAGAGAGGAGGGTGAAAGGAAAGAATCAAAAAGTCTAACTTTCTTCTCTCATGGGAGGAGCAAAGGGGTGCAGTGAAAGAGATAAAAAGCTGGTAAAGGGAGCCAAAGCTCCAGGCTCCAGGATTACACTCCACTGGGCTAGATTAGAGCGTCCTAACTCCACCGCATTGACACAACAGCAGGAGAAGACCCAGAGGAGGGGACCCCAGCCTGTGCTCAGGGGTTTCAGTCTCAGTGGGCTGTTCCGAGCCCATCTAGATTGGAATTTTAAAAAAAAAATTATTATTATTTTTTTGCTCTCACAGATAGTGAGTGATAGTGTCAGGTAGTGTTGTTACACGGAAGCGAGCTGTACCTGCTGTTCTACCTCCACTGAGGGGGAGAGAGAGACAGAGAGAGAGAGAGAGAGAGAGAGAGAGAGACAGTTTTAGTGGCTGATCTGCCTGGTGGGCTTTCAGTCTTTTACAGCCCTTCTTTTTTTCCGGATAATTGGACACCTTTGGAGAACGACTGAGCTCCATCTGAACACGCCCTGACACATCAGATATGGGGAAAAGGGGGGAAACGACTCGGTGCGTTTCGCTGAAGTGATCCACATGCTGGAGGATTGTGCTAAAGGAGATTCGAGGCTAATAAAACACTAATAAACACAAAAAGAAGAAGAAGAAGAAGAAGAAGAAGGAAAAACAGCACCATGAGCAGGAAGACACGCCGCTGGATTTTCCACATCTTCCTCTGCTTGGGGATTATTTATCTGAAAATTGGGTGAGTACATAGACTGAGAAAACGGCTCTGTCCACCTGGTTCTGACTTCTAACTTTTAAAAAGAAGCTTTTTTTTATTTTATTTTATTTTTTTTTAGCAAATTTAGCTCGAGTAAATCGAGTTACCACGTTTAATTAGCTTTCTTTTAAAAACGTGCGTTCATTTATGCATTTATGCAACTTGTTTTGCTTTCTGATGTAGGAACGAAAGATGCAGATCACAGCTGCTCTTGTTTTAGTCTTGCTAATTTACCACTGGATGTAAAAATCAAGCAGATTCATGCAATATGATATAAGATCATCTTATCAATACGTATTTTCTGCTCGTGCACGTGTTGCATTGCATTGCATTTGCAGCAGCTATCTCTGCTGGTCCCACGTTTCTGCATCAAGCCACCTTTCTTTCAAAGGGAATAAACTAAGCATGAATGATTTTTTCTGCTGATTTAGCCGAAATTATGACGAATGAACGCAGGAGTCTGAAACTGCTTACCTGCGCTCTGATTGCTTTGACCCAGTCTGCATCCAGTGCACCCTGGATCCACCTAAACTGATGCACAACCTCATAACTTCAGCACTTGTGCACATATGCATGAAAGCAAGCAAAATAATAATAATAATAATAATAATAATAAAACCCAAAACAACACTTTTAATGAGATCCTTCTATATTTCAATTTTTCTTTCCAGGGGGTTTTCATCTGTGGTGGCCCTGGGAGCGAGCATCATCTGCAATAAAATCCCTGGGCTGGCCCCTCGACAGAGGACTATCTGCCAGAGCAGACCTGATGCCATCATAGTGATCGGAGAAGGAGCTCAGATGGGGATCAATGAGTGCCAGTTCCAGTTCAGGAACGGCCGCTGGAACTGCTCTGCGCTTGGGGAGAGAACTGTCTTTGGAAAAGAGCTGAAAGTGGGTATGTTACAGTATTACCAGTATTATTACTCACTGTTCCCACTGAGGCAGGACTGCTGCTGCTTGCATGCTGTCAGTCAGTGCAGAAACACTGATGCTATTAACCAAGAATCCGAAATCTTACTTACTGGAAAGTAGTTACTCAGGTAAATAACGATGTAAAGAGGTCCACAATCTCCCTATAGAACTTCAGTGGAACTTGATACATCCAGCATCACTGCAGGAAAGGATCCTTGTCTTTAAGGAACTGTTCTTCTCTTTTGGTCTTTTAAATGGTAAAGTCTCAAAGTGAGAGGTGTGGGCAACAGGAGAGCCAGTCCAGAAGCCGAACCAGCAGAACGGAAAGAAAGCAGCAGCTGACTAGGTAGTTGGAACTAAATGTGAATGGTTAAGCTGGACTTTAGGAAAGGGTCGATTACTTTACACACATACTTGAGTAAAAATACATTTATTAGCAATTGAAAACACAAAAGTACAAATCTATCCCTTCATATTTCATTGAAGTGCATGAAAATGACTGACAGTGTATATATAATCTGGAAATTTAAGCCTGACTTTCCAAGCTGAACTTATATGTTGCTCTTATTTTATTGTCTTTCTCTAACTTTACATATTAGGATGCCTAGCGTCATTATTATTATACATCTAAATCCATGTAAACATTTTTTCCAGCCCTCTAGAATTTGTTTTCTGTTTTTCCTAAAAAAAAATTTAAAAAAAGATTAAGTAGTATTACAGGCAAGGCATCTTTTAGTTGTGGGTTTCCTTTCGCTGGCTCAAGTTACAGTCTGCATTTTTGCTGGTGCTCATATCTAAGTGGAAATGATTTGTCAAAGCATTTGTGGCTTTTGGTTTACTCACAGTTTTGGTCTCTGGCACAGCACTGTAATGTCACGTCAAGTCTGCTTGCCTTGCTTTCACCGAACAAGTATCAACGCGGCCAAATTTACGGCCCCTCTAACAACCCCACTCTCTGAAAAGAAGTCCCTTTCTAGTCATCCTGTCTTATCTGGAGATTTTAATGATTTGGCAGCCGGGCTTTTCGCTTTACCACGAGTATAAGTTACACAGAGCATGAATGAGGAGGACAAAATAGTACAGTATTTGAAGAAATTTCCACTATATGTCACTGCGAGATAAACAAAACAGAATTAATTAAGAGAGGTCGTCAGCCCCCCCTCACTTTTGGTTCCGCTGGTTAACACTATTTATTTTCCTCAGGCAAACTTGGGCCTATTTAGGGGATCTTTAGGGCTATTGAGCCTCCGACACTTTGACGAATGGTTATGTGAAGGACTTTGCTTTAGTTTCAGAGCCTTTTTGGCTGGTGGGAAAGAGTGGGCCAGATTATTGGGCTGTTTGTCTGTTGAAGATGGCCACAGGGAATATCAGGGCTTAAATGACTCAGGTTTACCCCCAGAAAAAATGGATCATATTTTACCCTGCGGATCATATTTAACATAATTTCTCCAGCCTCCTCTCACCTTGTGCTCGAGCGGGATTGAGACAGTGCAGGGATTGTGCGGCCGACACTCAAAGGAGAAAAGCTTAGATCTGTAGAGACTTGTATCCATCGCTGAAGGTGTAGCTGTATTTTATCCCTCTCCGCATCAAAGACAAGTGCCTCGTGAAAAAGAAAAGAGAGGGGGAAAAAAAGCAAAGGTTTTGCTGCAAGCACTTGCATTGCCCAAGAATTTCCCTCTTTTCCCTTCTTGTTCTGGCATTCTCTCGTATTTAACCCCTTGAATTCAGGGCTTACTATAAAGTTACTAATTGTGAGACTTGTTAAATTCTGAACACTCCAAGGCTTATTACACTGTCAGTATACTTAGTAACTACAGGGACTTTTGTACAAACTGGTGGGGCTATTCTTTGGTTATAGAAGTAATAACACTTTCAGCCTGTCGCCGGGCCTAAGGCTGTTCAAGGGCTTTAAAAAGTAACTAGTAGACTAGAATTATTGATAACTACTAGGGTTGTTTGTAAGTTTCTATCATGTTTCTTGCCTAGGTAGTGTTTTCCTGACCAAGCAAAGTCCCAGATCATATTTATTTGGCTGTATTGATGATCAAGATGTTCATGTAATCCAAAATAATGCTGATCAATCTTTAACCATGTCACATTACTGTCCAATGCATTATGTAAGGAGTTGCGTTATGTAATGTAGTACTGGTCTTTTAACTATTTTACGTGGTCTAAGTTACAAGAGCGAGGCAACAAGCTGAGGGTTAAATGCTTCGCTTGTTCTGGTTGTTGATTATATCGTCACAGCTGCTATCAGTCTTCCATTGTAGACCCTCTTCATCCAAGCACCATATAGCGAACAGTGGCACACTGTGACAGACCTTTGTGTCCATCCCTTTTAGCGGCCATTGTGGTCCAGCCCCCTCTCAACTAGCGTTTGCCCAAACCGCCGTTGTCTGAGGTTCGAATAGTCAGGATAAAAGAGGTCGGGCAAGCGTTCTAACAGGATTGGTTTCAGTGGCCAGACGTGCAGCCGTGCACACAGTAGCCTAGCGAAGCCCTGGGAGATGAAAAGCAGCGGCTAATCCTCGCAGCGCAGTTCAGAAGGAGGTGAAGTAATGCTCGCTCATGCTTAGGGCCTGGTACCATACGCTCTTGGCTTGGCATCATCACTGAGGATTCCTCCTCTTTCAGCAGCATGTTGTAGCATTACGTCGCTGTCGCGTCAAATCTGAATTTCTTTTTCTTTTCTTTTCTTTTTTTTTTTTTTTTTTGAAATGGCATCCACTCTTGACATTGTGTGGTGTATCATGTTCTTGATGAATGGTCCTATGGAACTGGCCAACAGTACTTTGAAACATTCTCTTTGGCATTTTAAGGAGGATTAATGTGTTATAATGCTTAATCATTTTAGAGTGAACAAGGAAATGTTTAAAAGTTTAGGCACCCCAAAAAGTTTGAGATATCTGACCTTAATTAGCTTGTTAGGGCTATGGTTTGTTTACAGTCATGCTTAGGAAAGTTTGTATTATGAAACCTTTTAAGTGTTATAAATACTTAACACTTTAATAAAAACTTCTTAAACCCTGTCGGCAAAAATCAGCAGCCATAAGCTTCTCTAAGCAGCTGCCTAATGCTCTGAAAAGTAAAATATGTCATGCTCAAAGAGCTTGAAAAGGCTATAAGAGGTTGAGCCAGTGTTTTCAGGTAGCCATGTCCTCTGTTTGTGGTAAAATAAAGAAATGGAAGTTAACAGGAACGGGACCAAAAAAATGATTGAACTGCTGGTAGAATTGCTTGAAAACCCCTTTTTGACCGCAAGGCCTTTAGGAAGATTTAGCAGACTGTGGAGTGGTGTTCTACTGTGCTGCGATACCTGCACAAATATGACCTTCATGGAAGAGTCATCATCACAAAATCATCAGTGTCAGATGTTAACTTCTCAACAAGCCCGATGCATTATGCAAAAAGCTCCCATAGACGGATTGAGATCAAATAGAACATAAAGGTGTGTTTTGAGGAATAAAAGGTAAAATGGTGTGGCTTGATCATGCTTTGGGTTTGTTTTGCATCCAGTGGGACAGCAAACATCTCACTGGTAGAAAGAAGAATGGATTCTATGAAATATCAGCTAATAATTCTGGAAGCACATATCACACCATCTGTTTAAAAAAGCTGAAGGGTTCTACAGCAGGAAAATGTTTCTAAACATACCTTAAAATCCACAATAGACTACCTTAAGAGATGCAAGAGAAGCTGTAGGTTTTGCCATTGGCTCTGCCAAACTAAAGCATCAGTAATAGATCTGTGGCTAGCCCTCAAAAGAGCAGTACATGCAAGATGGCTCATGACTCTCACAGAACTAGAAGTCTTTTGCAAGGAAAGATGGTCCGAAATCCAGAAGTCTGGCTACATAAACTCTGATACTTAACAAAGTGGGTGTTAGTAAGTACTAATAACACAGGGTGCCAACATTTAGCTTTAGACCCTTTTCCTTCTTTGTTATTTTTAAACAGTAAATGTTGAAAATAAAATGTTGCTTAAAACATTACAGCAATGTTTCATCTTTACCTTCATGTGTGTTTCAGGACATCTTTTACTTATATAGCTATTTACAGGTACAGGCATTTATGAGCAGAGGGTCCCTGAACTTCTGTCTGCCATTGTAAATTTCCCCAGTTCTTAGACATATACATTGGTAAAGCTGAGAAGTGAAGGAATGTATAATATGAATAGATATACAAAATATTAAAGGCATAAGCCACATTTGTTTAATTTTGCGTGGGTATTTTTTTTTTTTTTTGTGGAATCCCAACTCCATTTCCTCCCCCTCATTTTTGCTCTCACTTCTGCGCCCTCCGGCGTGCTCAAAAAATAGTTTTCCCCCCACCAGCATTGTCTCAAGTCCAGACAAGCACATTGTGTGAGGTTTATAAATTAACCTCTTGCATTTACAGTTTTTGGCAAGGGACATCTCGCGCAGAATCATTCTAAGCCACTGATTCAGGTTCTGGAAAAATAACGAACTTCATGTCATAACACACATGTTTTATGGTGTTCTTATCAGTCGTGTTTGTGTTCGGAATATCTTTATTTAAGTAAACACAGTCTAAATGATTACTTTATATAAAAAAAAGTCCATTCTGCCCTGTCCTTGTGGACAAGGCTTCTGCCTTTTGGTGAAGTCGTCGCTCTTCGCTAACCTTTCTGACGAATGCATCTTTTCTTTCTTGGCATTAAGCCCAAGCAACTCATAAAAATCTCCGTATAATTGATGCCCCAAACTGGCCTTTCGTAAATTGCATGGGCGCTGCTCCAAGATGTTTATCAACCGCAGGTCAACACATACCAATGTGTTAGTGAAGAGGCCCCGAGAAAACTCTGAGAAAGTACTGAAAAGTCATGCTGTACTTGTTGACAGCTTAACCAGTTTGTACCCAACATATCATCCGCGACCCATTCAGAGCCTTTGGCTTTGTCCACTTTAACTCGTATCAGTTCCTTTGGTATGTACTTTGTGCTTTGCTGCAGAGAGGCATACAAATTGAAACAGCCAGTCTTCGTAAAGCTCTCAGATGTTTTTTTTTCTTAGTTTAAGGTGTGTAAATGATTCCTAGGAGAGTCAATAGGTGATGATTCATTAATCCAGACGATGAGCTGTACATTTCCGCGATGGCTCATGTAACTCTGCACTGATCAATACATCTTACAACCTTGACAGCTTTCTCTTTGCTAAGGAGTTTTCCAAGAATTCCGTGCTTGCGCACACTTGTGTTTAAACTAGATCTGTTCGTTTGGACTGAAACGGCTTCCTCTTGCACAGCAAGTACTTTAGGCGGGATTTAAAATGTATAAAATCTTGAATGGAACTTAATTTTGCAGTTTTATTTAGTACCATTTACAGGAAAAAGTACATACAGTTTTGTGGCCAAAGTCTTAGCCAACTGAGAAAATTAGCATGAGCATTGCTTTGCTCAAAAAAACAATTACAGTGTTAGAATAAATACAAATAACATTAATACAAATACCTTTCATTTATAATTTTATGCACGTCAATAGGGCTGGGCGATATGGTGAAAATACTATATCACAATATTTAAAGCCATTTTTCACAAAACACATGTAATTATAGGCAAAATACATCAGTATTGTTAAATAGATTCTTAAAAACTACTATTCAGATACTCTCTCATACTGAGTACAGTGATTTTTATTCAACTTGTGCTGCACTTCAGTGTTTATTAAGCACTAACAATATCCTTAATATGCTTCACAACGTGCATCATGATAACAAAATTGATCACAATACAAAAATATCGTCATACTGCTCAGCGCTACATGTCAATGTGTTCGTTTAACGATTTCCAAACCTGTCTTTCAGGAAGCCCATTTCTTTTGTAGGTATTATGTAATACCTGGTTTAGCTAATCAGGGCTTTAGGTTAAATCAGGTGTATCTGAACAAATATTCTGTATGCAGTGGCTAGGGGCATCGAGAATAAATCTGGAACCAAGCCTTTGTTCCTCTGACTTTCTTTTTTGATAACAAGACATTCGTCTTACTTTTTCTGTATTATTTTAATTGCATTTATTCTAATAATCTAATATTTTTAAGCTAAAACAAATTAAAATGGATTGCAGAGATAAATGGCTCTAAACAATTAGAGATTTATGCAAAGTACTATGTGAAGTTTAGTCTATTGAGCTTTACACAAGTAGGTTCACAAGTAGTGTCAGTCACACAATCGGATTGGTTGGAAAGCGTAATATCCATTTTGTTGTATCTGTGTGTCTTTCCACAGATGACCAGTCAACAGTCATAAGTTTAACTCTTTTTAGTGGAAGAAAGTATCAATATTAACACTTTATATAAAATTAATTTTATCAAGCAGGGTAAAGGCTACAGAAAGAGCGTCTATAGCATAGTGAAATCAGTTAGGCATTGTCTAAAATGTTGGGAGGTTGAGAAAAAAGCAAAGTCATAAGTGAGTTTTTTAATGTGAGATGCTAAAGTGTAGAGAAACATACGGTGGTGGTGATAGAAACCAATGTTTTTGATGTCTACAGCACACATACACCAATCAGCCATAACATTAGTACTAGTCTTACTAGTGATTATGTGTTATAAGCAGGAAAAATAAACTTAAGAATCTGAGCAACTTTCAAAAGAACCAAGCTGTGATGGCTAAAAAACGTCAGGCAGGTCTTGCAGGGGTTTTCTGGTATGCACTGGTCAGCACCTACTAAAAGTGGTCCAAGAAAGTCAAACAGTGAACCTGGCACCAGGGTCATGGGTACCTAGAGCTTATTGATGCGATCCATTGGGGCCCCACCTCACAACTTACAAAACTTGTAAAGATCTGGTGCTAATGTCTTGGTGACAGATGGAATCCATGTCTTAAATGGTCAGGTCTGTTGTGGCGGCACGAGGGGGACTTACACAATATTAGACAGGTGGTACTAATGGTTATGGCTGATCGGTGTATAGACACTTAATTTACAATCCAAAATACCCAGTGAACCTACACATGTTTTCTTAGTGTTTTTATATGTAAAGTTGATGATAAATAGGTTAAACAGTGATGAATCTTTATTAAAACGCATTTTAGGCTACAATATTGCATCAAAACTGTCCTAAAAAAATGTCTTGGTCTTCAGACATCGTAACCAAAACCATGACCAATATCTATGTGAGGCATCTTTTAGAAGCATTAAGACCTCGTTAGGTCTCTGGTTTCTATCACCACCCCTGTGAACAATTCTGACTCGGTGAGTTTCTTATGAGTAGAGCATTTCACACCAAATGACTCTGAATGACGTTGTCTACATCGTAACTATTGAATTATACAGAAATGTTGAACCATCTTAGGAATTTCCCTGTAATATTGGAACACTGCCTTGTATGGTTAATGTTGGTTTGACAGAAGGTCGTAAGCTCTGCCCTCTTAACCTGGAAGTGCCCTGCTTAACAGTTTAAGGAGCAAACCTTTCTAGCCTGGGGAGCACAACTAATCACCATGCATTGCCACATAGGGTTAGCGTAAGCCTTTTGGATTGCGCTTTAAGGTTCTAAGCTTTGCACCACTGTTTCTTCTCTGCCTCATCTGCATCTACCTGAGTGAATCATGCTCTTAACCTGGAAGTGCCCTACTTAACAGTGGCAATCAATTATCAGAGTCTTTCTGGCCAGGGGCTGTTCTGCATGCCCGGGGGACTCACCTCCGCTCGGGTGGATCCCTTCTTCTGACGGAAGCTGGGACAGTGGCCAGACTCAAGTCTAAACATACCGTGTGCCCCCTATCTCTTACACTCTATTGTCTCTTAAATAAACCCTCGTCTATTGTGCTCCTTGAAGAGACGGGCCATTCCATTCCTTCCTTTGCTGGAATGGTCTTCTGAGTGCAATCAGACAGTTATTTGTCCTAATGTTTCCTCCTCCTGACAAGCGAAGGACGATTATTTCGTGTCAAATAAAGACAAGGATTGTCGGTGTGGCTGCCGTCCGTTATCGTACCATTGTTAGCATGCGCTTACAGCATTATCTCCAATCCTGTCATCTCTATATTAGACTATTTTCAGCGAGCCTGCTTGTCGTCCACAGCATCCAACCCCATCTAACAGGGGCCATGCCATTCATCAGCGCAAAAGAACGCATGATAAATGGACACTTC
This sequence comes from Salminus brasiliensis, assembly GCF_030463535.1. NCBI lineage: Eukaryota > Metazoa > Chordata > Actinopteri > Characiformes > Bryconidae > Salminus > Salminus brasiliensis. Next base: position 13,092,559 of record NC_132898.1, on the reverse strand, counting down.
TTGGCACGGCTCGCGCGTTTTTGTTATTGCTGTTGAGCGTCAAGCTATGTCAGGTATGTATGTGGGCTTAATATGGCCCAAGAACAGTGGATCCTGATTGCTAACGTTCTCACTCCATAACACTTGAGCCCAGGGCTGCATGTCGTATTCTAATCATCATCATACAAGGAGTTTATGCAATAGGCACTTTGCCAAAGCACTGTAAAGACAGTGGAGAGTCTATGCTCGTCCAAAAAACAGTACATAGAAACTGTACTTTTTACCATATCATCAGCACAATATCCAACAGCTATACTGCACATTGCAGTCCTACGTCTTGTATGTGATTCCTTCTTGACAGAATAAGCTACCTACTTCCATTCATCTTGAAGAATCTCTTGCAGTCTTCAAGGCCCTTCTCATTCACTTGATTATCATTCGATCGTGTTGCTCTTATCTGTTTTCACCGGAATGATATCTTGGCAAGCGTAATCATCTCATATCTAGGCAAAATATCTATTTTCAAATTTTGACATGGTTGTAAGAATATTATTATTAGAACTGACTTTTTCTGAAATTGTACATGTAATTTTGTCTGATAAATAATAATAATAATAATAATGCATAATATTAATATTAATTTGAATTATATTATAATAAAATTGGTGTATATTGTATGTATATAATATTCTTTTATGCATATTGGGCTGAAAGTGTTATTACAAACATCTATTACAAAAGAATAGCCCCATCAGTTTATAAAGAAGTCCCTGTAGTTACTAAATAATACACCTTAGTTTGTAATAAGCCTTCCTGCATTGAGGGATTAATTGTACCTTGTAGCTTTTTGTCTTGCACTGGGGGCTTTACATACACTATATGGACAAAAGTATTGGGACGTCTGCTCGTTCATTGTTTCTTCTGAAATCAAGAGAAAATCTGCTTTTGTTGGAGTAACTATCTCTGCTGTCTAGGAAAAGCTCCAGCCCACCTCATTGCCAACTCCTCAACTCATCCCAAAAAGATTGGATGGAGCTCCATCATTCCAGAAAACACTGTTCCACTGCTCCTCAGCTCAATGCTGGAGGGCTTTATACCCCTCTAGCCCTCGCCTGGCTTTAGGCACAGAGCCAACAGGGTTATGTCTGCTCCTGGGAGTCCTATTTTCTTGGCAGTACTTCTTTACAGGGACTAGACAAGCATTTGTTAGAAGGGGTGTCCACTAACATTTGGGCATGTTCTCTTTCTTGCAGGGAGTAAGGAGGCTGCTTTTACCTACGCCATCATCTCTGCGGGGGTCGCCCATGCCATCACGGCCGCCTGCACACAGGGCACGCTGAGCGGCTGCGGCTGCGATAAGGAGAAACAAGGTTTTTATAACCAGGATGAAGGCTGGAAGTGGGGCGGCTGCTCTGCCGACATCCGCTACGGCCTCAGCTTCTCCAAGGTATTCGTGGATGCCCGAGAGATCAAGCAGAATGCCAGGACTCTCATGAACCTCCACAACAACGAAGTGGGACGTAAGGTATGCATATCTGGAGAAGGTTTCCAAAGCAGTTTCCAGACCAGTATTATGAATAATTGATAGTACATCCTTCAAAAGAGTTAATCAAGGGATTTTGTAGTTAAGGCAACAGTCATAAATAGATCCAGGACAACTGAAAGAACCATGTAAGTGCTTGACAAAAAGTTTCTTCTTTATCATGAAGACCATCTTGTAAATGGATTTTTCTGAATGTTTTTTTTTTTCTGAATGGGTCTGTGTGGCATCAAAATGTAAGTGATACTCAGTAATATGTTTAGTGGCATATAGATGATGGGGTGCCCTTGGCCAAATTACACATTTAGTATCTTTTCATCATTCAGAAGTAGTAAACGCGTTTTTAAAAATGGCAGGAGGTTTAGAAGACTGATATGCTTGTATGCTGGTAAGAGAGGCAAATTCAAGCCCCCATAGCATAGCTCTGTTCCACTGAGCAGAGTTGCTTACATAAACACAATCTTCATGGAGTCACAAGAAGGAAACCGGAACTGTAACCTCGACCCAAAGGCAAAGTCAGAAGTTTGCTACCAAGCATCTGAATACATTGCCGACTGTGGAGCATGGTGGCGGATCTATCATGTTTTGGGGTTGTATTGCCACCTGTGGCATTGGCAGTACTGAATGGGTGGAGGGAAGAATGGATTCTGCAAAATACAAGCAAATCCCAGATGCAAATATCAAACCTGTCAAAATCTGAATAGTGGATGGCTTCTACAATTGACACAACATTTGTGAAAAGACTTTAAGCAAGCTGGGTATGCAAGACAGCCCAAGTATATCTAAGATCTAGAGGAAAAGTAGGGGGACAAAATCCAACTACATGAACTGAAAGACTTTTAGGTGCCACAAAAGGATTTGTCAAAGGGGCGCTATTAAGTCTTAACTCTGTTAGGTGGCCATTTCTTTTTTACCACAACCTGCTGTATTTACTGTAGGGTGTCTGCTGTAAATTTACATCAATTCTTTACAGTCAATTCTTTACTTTATAGGATTAACTGAATAATATTTTTTTATTATACACTATACGCTTTTCCCATATTTAATTCCAAACCAGGTGAAAAGAGAAGTGCTTGAGGAACTAGGACCTGAAATGCTGCCCGTGTTCCCTTGGGCCAAACAAGATAGTGGAATTGCTGTAATCCCTCTGCATTTCTAATTACTTTGACAGATATCCTGTTTTGTCCAATCTCGTGTTAACTTTGTCTTTGGAGTGCACTCTTTTGACACAACCTCCTTCATACGGCTCTCGGCGTGATGGGTTAACAATGGTAGGAAGTAGCGATATGTGCAACCTTGGTGTCGTGATTGATATTCCCAGCACGGCTGTGCTGATAAAGTCCGATTTAAAAAGGGCCTCTGTAATGAAATAACAGTGAAGGCTTTTAGGTGGAAGGGCACAGATGTGCGTCAATCTGAGTAATCACTAAATCTCCTCACTCCTGTTCCAAGAGATAGCAAAACGTCTAATGTTTCTTGCCTTGGGTTTTCTTGAGGTATTTACTAGGTTGCTCATACTGAGAGATGTCACTGAATGTTACAAAAGGAGGTGTTCTAGGGTTATCCTCTGGAAACTCTCTGAGACTGTAGGCCTCGTCCTGTATTTTGTTTTAATGGGAGCAGACTGTTGACATTTAGATGGTTTTGTTTTTTGCCATTTCCCAGACGTAGTCAGGAAGCTGACTATAATTTACTGCATAGTAATATTAACTTTTACTTAACCCTATGTTTTGAAAAGCTTGAATATTGCTAGCTTGTCATGTGTATGGTTTATCATCACTTTGGGACGGTCACTTAAGTTCGACTGTAGACTGTTTCAGCACTCTGGACAGATCATCAAATCATTTGGTTCAATGGGGTCGTAACCCTGGACTCGGAAACTGGCAGCATTTGAGGTTTACTTTTGCACTTTTACACTACAAGAAGTGCTGCGGTCAAATGCATGTAGGCTGAGTGCATTAGCGCAGTAATTCCAGTACCTTAAGGTATAATATTACTGCAGTTATACCAGAAGTTTTATTAGTCAAAGTCAACTTTATTGCCTTTCCTTTTTACTACAGGTGTGTTCCTGCAGGACACAGTGCAATATTAAACATAGCACAGCAGTCAACAGCAGCAGAAACAGACAGTAGATACAGGAAACACAGAGCACATAAACTATACAAACACTGCACAAAACTGTTCTATACAGTATACAACAACTATACAACTATTAAGCACAGGGCTATAGAGACTAGACAGTGTACATGAATAATCCAGGTCCTTCATAGTCCTTCGTAGCTTAACCACAACTATTGCCAAACGAGCCAAAAACAAAGTGTGGAGTGTGAGTCTGATTCATGAAACTGTTGTATGAACATCAAATGGGTGTGTTGAGGATATTGACCACATATTGATTCACACTACATACACATGGTAATCTCTGGGTTGTAATCTTTAGGCACCCTCACCATTCAATTTAATTATGATTCATCTGGCTATTCTGTGGCAGGGGATATCCATGCATCATGATACAGGTATCCCACCTGTTTTCCTCAGTGATGACTTTGCTTTAGATCTCATTGTTGAGTTTGGGGATTGCTGTGTCAGTAAAATATCTTCGAGACAGAACATTGCTGTATCTCGCCTCCTAATGACTGAATGTGGACACAAGTCCTTGGCAATATAATGTTGTGATGGAGTTTGTAATTCGCTTAGCCATTTCCGAGTTGGGTGGAAGCTCTGGCATCGCTTGCTCAATAGTAGTTAGTGCCAAAGTGCCTCCATACGCTAGCTTTTAATGCAGAGGGTGCCGGTTGCTATCCCTGCTCATGATTTATCTTGAGTCTCTGTTATAAGCACAACGCAGACTGTCTGGCGCTGCACTTCCTTTACTTCTGAGTTACGCCTTTTGCATTCCGTCAACATTATGTTATTAATTAACATTTAAAAAATCGATTTTTGACAGTTGTGAATCGATTTAGAATTGTCTATATCCACATCTAGATGCATCTAAGACTAAAATGTTCCCCCACCCTTAATACACATGAATTATGAATTATTTTTAAAGCATCAAAATCTCAGAAAACGCTGCCACACTCCTCCATCAACACAACAAGAGACAGGGTATTGTCATGCTTCTAAAGTTACAGTTATGTGTATAACTACAGTTAAATTCTACAAGATGCTAATGAGAAATCAGAGTCTACACATGATATTTTCTCCTCAGCGTACGACATGCCAACATATTAGTTTGTCAGAGAAATTTATTTTACTCTTACTGGATCTACCCCTGGCGGTACTTGTGTTGGGCATTAGTGAGCTCCTGCTGATTTACTGCTGTTACTTAATCTAAATGACAAAGAGTCTTGCGTACTAGGAACACCCCCTTCTGAAAGCACATGACTTGTACTGCAAATAAAAAATATGAATTGTCACGATCCTTTTTGATAATACAATACATGTTCATATGTTTGTGGACACCCTTTCTAATGAATGCATTCAGCTACTTTAAGTTGCACCCATTGCTGACACAGATGTGCAAATGTACACACACATAGCTTATCTAGTCTCTGTAGAGAAATATTGCCCATAAAATAGCATTCTCTGGAGCAGATACTACACATGAACCTATTGGTATTGGTATAAAGCCCCCCAACATTGAGCCGTAGAGCAGTGGAACTAGGTTCTCTGCAATGAAGGAGCTCTATCCAATCTTTGTGGGATTAGTTGGGGTGTTGGGGATGAGGTGCTACCCCAAATGTCCTGACCTCCTTAATGCTTTTCTAAGCCTTTAAGAGACAGTTACTCAACAGAAGCAGGATAAACTTTTTTTTTTTTTTTTTTTGATATCCTTGGTTTCGGAAGAAACAGTGAATAAGCAGGTGACTCAATACTTTTGTCCATGTAGTCTGTGTAGTTTATGAAAGAGTCTAAATGCCAGCTACCACTGCTAGGTTAGAGGGGGATGTGTCGAAGTGATTATTAAAGAGACTTTAAAATGCTTTCTGTAAATATTAGACTCCCAGTATGTTTCTCAATCACATTGTGGGGTTGGAACTAATCTCTGAGGGAAAAAAAAAAAACATCTCACAGTCTCCAGTTTTGAACAGTTTTTAAAGTAGTCATAACTTTAACAATGGTATCTTTGTTTTGAGAGTCAAACGGCAGCTAATCCAAAAATGAATGTGACAGATGAATATGATTTAAGTACGGTTTTCATTCGTCAACACGATGGCATCTCCTCATTGTAGTCTCATACCTCATGCGGGTTGTCAGAAGGATTGTCTCAGGCGTGCGGATTTGACTTCAGTGCACTTTCCTTGAACGCGCTGTTTATCAGGAATCAGTGGCATGACCACACTAAGCCTGATATGCATCCCAGGGAGAGCAGACAATTGCCAAGGAGACTCCACAAAGTCTGAGAGGCAGAGAGGGAGGATGGAATAATAATTAAAACGCTAGGTGAGGCTTCTCCCACCCACAGAGGGGAAAAGCAGCATCATTACATTGTGGAGAAACAGAGAGGGAGCATTTGCCAACCGCACCAAAGCTTATGCTGCCTCGGAGAAGCTACTGAGTGATGGCGATCATTAACAGATCCTTCCATATCTAAACAGTATCTCTTTCTTTGCTGTTGTCCTAATCCTTCTTAAAGTGAGTTTTCTCAGCGTTTTCATTATTGCATTCTCACTAATCTGTATGCTCTGTACACCCCTTGCCCGCCACCTTCGCCTACTGATAGTCTACAAATTTAGTGGAAAGTGCTGCACAAGTGTCAAATCGTCTGGTACTGTGAATAGTTAAGTGAGTAGAGGTTGAACCGATCTCCAAAAAGGAAAATAAAGGTAAAGATCAAAGGTCTTTTCAACATTTTTATTGGTCTTGAAGTGGAAAAAAAGGAAAGGAGGAGCATGCAAATATTTGGGCACCCAAAGCTATTTGAGCTCTCTTAAGGTCTCAGATCTTCATTAGCTTCTTAGTGCTTAGGGTTGTTATCAAGCATCGTTAGGAAGGGCCAGGTGATGCAGATTTCACTCTAGATTACACTCTAGCTGTGTCCAAAACTGTGCCTTATTCACTATATAGTGCACTACTTAATTTGAGGTTCCGCCATTTAGTAGTGGTGTCCGAACAAACGATTTGCTGACTTTTCAGATCACTATAACGATCCCACAATGCACCGCTATAAGTAGTGTACAAACGATGTACCCTAGCGGCCGTGGAATACCCAGAATTCACTGTTTGATTTAAAGATTTGTGCGCAGCTTCTTAGAGGAAGACCGCCGTTCAGATTGGTCATGTGATGCAATCTGAATGCACCCATTGCTGACACAGATGTGCAAATGCACACACACACATACACAGCTTGTCTAGTGCCTGTAAAGAAGTACTGCCAATAGAATAGGACTCTCTGGAGCAAATAAATATCAACTTATTGTTATTTATATTTGTTGTTGGGGAGTTGGAGTTGAGGTGTGTGTGTGTGGGGGAGGAGCAGTGCTCCAAAATCTAGTAGAAAGTCTTTATCCCGGGACAGTAGAGACAGTTACTCCAACAAAAGCAGGACTTTTTTATGTCCTTGATTTCAGAAGAAATTCAAAGAGATTCCTTGAAGACAAGCGTCCAGGCTTTTTTCTGTCCTGGCACCGAAGTGGTCGAAGGAAGTTCTCCTGGGTGTCCGATGCATTGTGTTTATGCATTTTTAAATAGGGAATTTGCTAACTGCATTGGCAGCATGTAGCATGCCAGTTGGACTTATTTGACCTCTAAAACGACAGTGTCTTTATTTAGTTGTATATTTTGAAGCTATAAACTAATACACAAGCTGTAAAAGTCCACAGTATGTATACATGGACTTTATCTGTATCAGGTAATAGCTTGCATACCTGCTGTTAGACATATATAAATCCTGTGTAAAAGGAACATAATGAACTATTTATTTGGTGTAAATGGTTTAGCAGCAATGGGTATGGAACATATTTCTGTTATTATTTTACCTCAGAAATCCCAGAATGCAATTCTGATGTAACTTCCAATATATTTAAATCACATTAGTGAATCCTTGATGCCACATGGTTAAAGATTAGCCTGCATTATTTTTACCAATGTGACATCAAGTATATCTGCACTTCTGCGATATCAGTGTGAAAGCCACTACCGTGATATCAGCGAACAAATAATACATCGTTCAGCCCTCCTCTTCACCGCCCTCACCCGTCGGACTCACCTCCTCGTCTCAGTCTCGCAGAGTAGTCGGAACGAGAGGGAAAGCTCACAGGCACCTGAAACCTGACTCCAGAGCTTTATGTGTGTACACTACACACAAGGCTGACTGTTGTAGAAGTCAGCGATCATCATTCAGGCGCTGTTTGTTTATATCATACCCATCCCTGATTCCACCCGGCTGCTTCTACAAGGGAAGAAGACTCCTACGGACAACCTCTCATAACTCGGCTCGGTGAAACAATTTGTGTCAGGTGTTTTGTACACAAATGAAAAAGCTTCCTAAAAGTCGACGGGGGGAACCTGTCGACACGCGGGCTGTTTTCCAGCCCTGCTCGGCAGGCACGCAGGCATGAGGCGGATCAGGCTCTGGCACAGCGAGTTTAACAATCCTCGCATTCTTGAATAGGAATGTTTTAAAAAACCTTTGTCTCAACCTGTTTAACTATTCTTCAAATATGTTCCAAAACCACGACTGTAGGCACAAACGCCACCGGGGAGAAATGTGCGATTCCAACAGCCCTTTTCTGCACAGTCAAGACTGCTTCTGTTCAAGAACTGGTGTCTGGTTAAAGCCTGTTGCTTTACCTGAGTGCCGACTTTCCTGTAGAACTTACAGAAGTACAAGAACTAGCACACACAACCTTTTCCCTATATATTTCCTCCTCAGCTTTGCAAATGATGTTTGTATTGACTCACTCAAGGCATCAAGCTGTCACCAGATAGACTAACTGGATCAACCAATGAATCATCAAAGCACTTACTCTCGTAATTATCTTAGACTAAAATTATATACCTCTGAATGAAAACCAGGGACAGTAAAATCCCTGAGGGGATGGGACGGTATAAAAATTTCCTCTCATGATATTTGTGAAGAAATATAATGGCGATTTTGAGCATCACTGTGGCATGGTTAAAGTACAACATATGGACAAAAGTATCGAGACACCTGCTCATTCATCGTTTCCTCCAAAATAAAGGTGAATTAAAAAGAGTTTATTCTGCTTTTGTTAAAGGAACTCTCTACTGTCCAGAGAAAGGCTTTGTACTAGATTTTGAAGGAGCGTTGCTGTGAGCATTCAGCGACAAGAGGTTGATAACACCAACTTATCCCAAAAGTATTGGGTCCATCATTCCAGAGAACAGCTTGTTCCACTGGCTCAGTGCTAGGGCTTTATACCCCTCTAGCCTATGCCTAGCATTAGGCTGCCCTGTATTGCATGTCATTTAAAATGCAGTCTAGACTGAAACACTTCTAATAACTTTAAACATGAGTGGACGGGGCTAAACTGCTGTAGGCTGAATAGGTTGGTTTTGGAGACATCACAATAATGGAGAATTCAAAATAGGCTGTTTTTTGTAGCTTAACTTATATACATATATTGGCTATAGGCTGAGAAAGGAACAGTACATTTACAGTACACCTATTAAACTTTTGGATACCACACCTATCTATGTTATTTCCCGTGCATTAAATATGAAATTACTACCAGTACATCACAGTTTACCTTAGTTTTACTTATTCAGACTAACAGGTGTCATTCCAATACGTTTTGCAGGCAGAATGTATCAAATGTGGTAAATACCTTTTACTGTCACCATGATTTTCCAATAAAACAACAGTTTAACTTAATTAAATAATTAAAACAGTAAAAAAATCGTACTTAATTTATTAATAATTTCATCCAGTTTTATGCCACAATATATAACTAAAACTGCTAACTGCTGGATCCCTCTGGTGCTAAACGGATGTTTTTTGTTTTCTTTTCCTCTTCAGATCCTTGAGAAGAACATGCGATTGGAGTGCAAGTGTCATGGCGTCTCTGGCTCCTGCACCACCAAGACTTGTTGGACAACTCTGCCAAAGTTCCGTCAGCTAGGCTACATCCTCAAGGACAAGTACTACCAGGCGGTCCACGTGGAACCTGTGCGAGCAAGCCGGAACAAACGACCCACTTTCCTGAAGATCAAAAAGCCCTATTCCTACCGCAAGCCCATGGACACCGACTTGGTTTACATCGAGAAGTCGCCCAACTATTGTGAAGCTGACCCCGTATCTGGCAGCATGGGTACGCAGGGGAGGATCTGCAACAAGACAGCCCACCAAGCGAACAGCTGCGATTTGATGTGCTGTGGCCGCGGCTACAACACGCACCAGTACTCGCGGGTTTGGCAGTGCAACTGCAAGTTCCTGTGGTGCTGCTATGTCAAATGCAACACCTGCAGCGAGAGGACAGAGGTGTACACATGCAAATGAGTATAGGTTCTTTGCTCATGCATACGTATCATGCAAGTGTTGAGTCCAGAGGGTCTGGGAATGTCAGAGTCATTACATCAGCAGGGTTACATCCCATTGCGCACTGGGCGATGTTGATCCACGGCTTTTAGAAAAAGGAGAACCGTTTGCACAAGGTGAATTCTTGGGTCTCTATTGTAGGCCAGGATCTCGCTATATTGCCTGGAGCATGGCCGGAGGAAAGGAGATTGAAGCCGATCTTGGGTCTTGGTACCAGTGGACACCTTGCGCATTCTGAGCGACGTTGCAAGAAAGTCGGAGAGAGGCTGTTCTGTGGACAATGAGAAAGTTGGTGGGTGGTGGCCTTGGCCTATTTTGCTCGACAGCCTTCTCTATAAGCTGCTTAGTGAATGGACAACCTTGGCAAACATAATTCTGAACTGGACGTTTTCTTTTGGTTTGTTTGTTTCTTCTGATGGACTTTATGAAAGTATACTGTATGTGGATATTGACGGTGATATTTAACTTTTTATTTAGAGAAAGAAAGGCTAATATTAATTTATTTAATAATAAAACTACTGATTATGGTCTGTTTTCACCATTAAATATTTTTTTAATTGCGTTAGAAGCAAACATTGTAACCAGCTCTCACATTCGATCCCACGACTTTGTGCTTTTTGACTAATGTACTGAGTGTAGTTTTTACAGTACCGGCATACACGAAACACATTGTGCATCATGTCGTTGGTGCGATTACTTGTGCTAAACATTCTGTGGGGTCTGACAAAGTGTTTGCACCGTTAAGTTGTCTACCACAGACTTCAGTTTCACTGTGTTTTGTCTTCCACCTCAGCTCTCAGCACAATGCATATATATTTATACAAAAAAATTATACACTGGAAATCTGCGTCCCTCTTGAAGGCTAGCTCCTGTTAAAATGAATGAACTTGACTTAAATGTGACCAACTCAAATACTGCAAGAAATGGACTGCTGTTCCTAACAGTAGATCAATTACGTTTGGACCAACGTTGTTCACTGATTACTACGGTACAAATAATAGTGACCCAAATCCATTTGATGAACAACCCGCAAGTAACCTTAATTGACATATAACCTCCTGCTCGCAAGCTCGCAGACGGCTCTGCCTCGGCCTGTGTCTATCCAGCTGGCCGAAAAGCCAAAGCAACGATTAATTCATTTTGGAACGAGATAGCCTGCAATCAGGAGATGCCTCCACATGCTACTGATACTGAACGCTGAGGTCACTGATACTGTTATTGCTATAAAAAATATTATACCTTTCTCTTTGCTGCTAGTCGTCTGGTAATTTCTAGGCTACAACTTGGAAACTGTATAATGCCTGTTGTTGAAACTAGTGCTTTTGAACACCGTAGGCAAATACGGTATCCCGGACGAGTCGTCCCTGTGCTGACACAGTTTAACAGAATATATTTTGCGAGAGATTATTTTTATATGAGTGTTTTTTATTTATTTGTGCTGTAAAAAAAAAAGGCATGCTCCCCAGTTTCTTTTAACGATCCATTGGTAGGCAGAAATGAGTCATCTACGCTTTAAAACTGCATGGGGTTGATAATGTTATGGTACCAGCTTGATCATTTGTTCGATGTTACTGGCTCTCAAGGCTCAACCTAAAAAGTTAGGAGTAATAATCAGTTAGAACGGGGAGGTCCTTTAAAGTTCTCCCGTCTTAGTCTAGTCATTTAACAAATGCAGTTTGTTGACAGTGGTCCTGCTCGCAGGACCAATAAGGGACATTGAAATGGGACAAACACTGGTACTAAGAAGTCAAATAAGACAATTTAGTGGTTTGGAACCAAAGAACAACTGAATTTGGAGGTGGTTCTTCGCTGAAATCCTTGATTTTGGTCCTATTTATGACAACGAACAATGAGTTCAAGTGATGCTTTGCCAAATTGGTCGTTCTGCATGCTTATATTGTCATAACTGAGTTGTGCATTGTGTTTTGAGCAGTGTTAATAAAAGTCGCCTCAGCAGTTTGCAGAGCCTATCCTTGTTTTTGTTCTTGTTTTGGTCCATGACTCAAACTACAACATCATAAACCTTGAAATAACTCAAATCCCAAGTAGTTAGTAGAGAGGAAAATGTCATGTCCAGAAAGTAAAAACAAATACACCCCATACTTAACATATATGAGCTATAGGCTGGGAAGGGAATAGTACATTTAGAGTACACCTATTAAACGTTTGGATACTACACCTATCTATGCTATTTACCTTAAATTACATATGAAATTACTACCAGTACATTACAGTTTACCTTAGTTTTACATATTCAGACTAACAGGTGTCATTCCAATACACGTTTTGCAGGTAGAATGCATCAAATGTGGTTAATACCTTTTACTGTCACCATGATTTTCCAATAAAACAACAGTTGAACTTAATGTTTTAATTAAATAATTAAAACAGTAAAAAATAATATTTAATTTATTAATAATTACATCCAGTTTTATGCCACAATATATAACTAAAACTGCTAACTGCTGGATTCCTCTGGTGCTAAACAAATGTTTTTTTTTTTTTCCATCTGAAAATGAAATCCTCCATCTGTAGTATTTCATTCCATTTGCCTACATTGTAACCAGGCCAAAAACACACTGGTGTAAAAGAGTCATCACAGGCATGACAATCCCTCAAATTAGTGAGGTGGTAACAAGTCATCAGCCACAAAACATTTGTTGGCACTAAGTTATGGTTGGCTACCGACTCCTGACAGTTTTTACTGTGTGGATGATTGCGGGGCAGGGAAGGAGCTGAGGAAAGTGCTGCTGTGTTAATGGTAGGGCTGGTGGAGAGGTTTTAATTGATGAACAGCAGTATGGAGGGTGTCCAGGCTCTGGGCGGGGAGGGTTTGTGAGGTGGAAGAGGAGGGGGGGGGTTAGAGGGGTGATGGATTACTCTGACATCTGCTTCATTCACTCCTCAGAGCCGTCGCCACAACAACGCGGCCGTGGCCCCCAAAAATGCTGCCCAGTCGCCCTGAGAAGCGATGCTGCCTGTTAGCGAAATGTTAACTATGCAAAATCAGGCTAACTTCTGGATGCTATTTATTTTGTGTTCCAAACCACCCCCTCACCCTCCTCCACCCCCTGACCAAAAGGAAGAGGGAGGGTGAAAAAAAGGGGCTTTTCAATTGTGAAGGATGATGTCAAGAGGAATTTCAAACCATGGGTTAGAAAAGATCTTAGCCTTCCCCTTGAATAATTGGCACAAAAACTCTGCTTTGCAAATCTGTGAAAAAAAGCCTCAGTGGGCAACCTCGTGAAAAGGCAGCTGGCCAAACAACCTCAGCATCAGCTCTCGGATACCATGAGCTGAATCACAATATCTTGTTTTTTGAAAACCCTGCTGGGAGGGCTTGCTGGCTTTGGCGCTCAGGCCATTTTCTTGTTTGTCACATTCTGAATGGCGAGGCTTTTGGAAGGCTTAACACTTGTGGCTAGAAGTGTTAGCAAAACAATTATGTGGAGACAGATTTTACATCCAGCCTCATTCTTCTTGTACGGCGGCTACGGTTCCTCCACAATTGAAGGTATTTAGTTAAGAGGCTCCCCATGGAAAAAGACGGCGGTTGTGGCTGTTTCAATAGACCTTCATCCCCTCACCGTTTTTCGACTTGAAACATCTGAAAGGTGTTTTCCAACCATGGTCCTTGAAGATGTCTCTCTGTACATTTTAGTGTTTAATCTGTTTTAACACTCCCAACTCAGGAGAGCCTTGTTAATCAACGAATCCAATAGTCCTCCCACAAATGCATTCTTTCATAGCAACAGTTTCAAAGCTGAATAAGCTTTATAGAACATAAAAGCAAAAATCCTATTCAACCTAATGACAAATTATTTTTGTCAAATTCCCTACAGTGAGCAGCCAAGACACAACAAACGCAGATGAAGCAACCGTTGATTATCTCGTAACAATGCCTGTTAAGGTCTGGAATATATTAGGCAGCAAGAAACAGTTGGTTCTCATATTTGACTTGTTGAATGCAGGAGAAAGAGGCAACCAAGAAGACCTGAATGACTTTGATCAGTATGGTCAGACACCTGGGTTGGAGCAGAAACAGCAAGGCTTGTGGAGCACTCCAAAGTCAGCAGTGGTAAGTACCTTCTGACAGTGATCCATGGTGGCACAAACCTCAAAAAGATGACAGATTGGGATCTGGAGTGGCTTATATAATGCGCTACCCCTGCCTGGGGGTCGCAGGCAGGTACACCCCGAGGTATTCCCCAATAGTAGTGGCCTGTTTCACTGCACATTGCTCAGGAATGGCTTGAAGAACATGGTTTATTGATGTTGCCTTGACTTTTATACATTCTCCAGATCTTAATATGTTCAAATGTATTTAGGATGTGCTGGAACCTTAAAGACGTGCTGCTGTCTCGGTACTAGATACAGCAGGGCACCTTTAGAGGTTATAACCAGGGTCAGCGTATGGGGGGTGGGGGTTGAGTTAGGGCGATTCTAAGGGCCTGGGACTGACAGAGGCCCTAAAAGTGTATTAATATTTGGGTATTATTAGTATTAGTATTTGGGTAAAATTATTCAAGTAGTTAGAGGCCCAATGGATTTTTTTTGTCCAGTTGGAGCTTTGGAGTTTTGGTGGCATGTTGATGACCGACAGATCAGGCAGTTCTGGACAGATCCCTTGTAGTATTTTTGCAATGTATTATTAAGCAGATATAGGAAATTCTAGGCTTGTTAATCATTAAATACATGGCACATTTAAAAGTGTCTAAATAGCATTTAGCATCCTGTATGTCACATCAGTGTGTGGACAGTAATGTACTGCATAATGATACTGCATAAGCTGCATAACCATGCTGTCAGGGTCTAGATTAGCCTGACTTAAAGGAACCTGCACCCAGCAGTTCTTCCACGATGGCAGAAGGTCTGGCTTCTGTTCCACTCCCTTGCCCTGTGTTTGGGCTTCTGCCTTTCATACTGCATCTGCCAGCGACTATAAATGCCAAAAAAACGATCATTGAAACGGCAATTATGATTCTCCCAGTGTTTTCTCATAAATATGGATTGTTTCATTGCCAAAGTATTTGCCATGCAACGTCAAAGCCTGTCTGGGTCGGCACGGCCACGGACAGGGGTTCTCTCTCTATCTCTCTCTCTCTCTCTCACTCTCCCTTCCTGACGTGAGGCTTTACAGCCTGTTCTGGGCGCACCTGTGCACACCTGGAATCTGACAGGATCCGCTGATTTATGGCTGCCAGCCTGTCTCTGTCTGCTGGAGGTGTGCCTGGATCGAGCCGCTCCTCTCTGCTGTGCTCTGCAGCCTCATTCCCCTTACCGAAACATGTCCTTATCAACTTTAAATTGGGCGGTATGCCAGCTGATCTGCTCAGAAATGGCCTTTCTGGAAAGAAAACATTAAAATGGAGCACACTGATGATGTCAATCTCTTTTCTAATTTAGCAAAGATTGCACATACCCTTCTCCATTCTGCTTCCATCTCTGGGTTAATAATCATTAAAAGGTCAATTATGAAAAGACACTCTCTACAAATGACACTAGCCAGGTTGCCTTTTAAACGGTACATATAATATTTGCAACAACATTTGCAAGTTATCTAATATTATAAAAAGGAAGACGTATAGCAGTTGTACGCTATGCTATCAGTTTGTGCTTAAATCTAACAAAAGCTGAGCTGGGGTTTCCTGGCATAAGCTGAACAACGACTAGTTAGCCAGGTTACTAATAACATAGTTGAAATAGTATCTACGGAGCCATGTAAAATAGCTATATATAGTTTAAACAACAAAGCCGGTGTTTAACAGGAATTGGCAAGTTAGCTAACATTACTTGATGTTTTAAGCATTTAAGCTATGAATCACATGGTAGAATCAATATCCAGATGGGTAGTTAACCAAGATAGTACAACTGGTCAGAAGAATCAGTTGAAAAGGCTGGGGCCAGATTCACAATTAAGCATAAGAAAGAACCTAAGATCTTATTATAAAAACTAAGAAGTTCTTTAGAATGTTCTCAAATGCAATTCTCCAAAAACTCTTAAGAGATTTAGGTCCAATATTTTCCATAGGTCCAATAATTAAAAAACTTTTTTTTAAGACCTTAAGAAACTTGTTCTTTTATTGTTTAGGACATCTGTAATGTAATTTTTTGTGCTGCATTTTACAACAATCAAGCAATTTTTTTTCATTTTCCAGTATTCTGTTAAATCTGTGCAATGGAGAGCAAAACAGGGAACAAGTGAACAAGAGCTAGAAGTGAATTTTCCTAACAGTACTTCCTAACAGTACAATCTGTTTAATCTTGTTACATTAGACATTAATTCTAGTAATTCAAAAATGTAATTCAAAAATTATAATTTTAGAGTCTAAGAGAAGTGTGAGGCTATCACAAGGTTACAAAAATATTTAAGAGCATATGTTTTTAAAAATGCCAATGAAGAAAACTTTCTTAAAATGTACATTTACATTTTGAGCATTTAGAAGATGCTCTTTTCCAGAGTGACTTACAAAAGTGCTTCACTATTTACTCAAGAATAACTTAAAAAATAGCTAGTTTGAATAGACTAAAACTCAAAAATACCTCTAATCTAAGACACTACGAAACACTAATCAATAAGGAGACCAAAATACTCTACTCTTCGCCCTCGGCAGAGGTGGCTCTGTCGTTCGGACACCCAGGGGAAGTCTTCCGTGGATCTTAAGGGATGGCGAGTCGAGCCGAGCCATACTTGAAGCTCGAAGGGCTCTTGGTGCAGATAGGCTTTTGACCTTTGCCAATGTTTTGAAGAATATCCATTTATAATAACATATTTCTTAAGACAAAAATGTCTTTCTTAAGACAGTTTGTGAATCCAGCCTAGGTACTCAACCAGCATTAGTAAGTATGTCAACATCAGACCTTTTTCTAACATTACTTAATGATAGTTTTTATCAGTTTTAAGCCAGGCTCCTAATTTTTGCTGACGTTACATGTGACTTCATAACTACCGTTTCATATAAGCTGCTGAGAAAACCTTACGCGTCTCTTTTCGTTGGTGCTGCTGTATTAATGTACAGTATAACCGGGGTACACATTATGTGAGGGTGTACAGTGAAAGTCATAGCCATCATGTGCAGTCCTTGTCATTGTTATATACCTTTCATAATCCCCTTCCCTCATTTTCTTAACCCGATCTAGGCCAGAACAAACACAAAAGACAATGCAGAAATCAACACATGAGTGTAAATGAATACAGCTGCACATTCAGACAGGTTTAGTCACCCAGAGTCAACAGGTGGGTGCCACTGCCCGTCTGATGTTCTATTTTTTCTCTCAAGATGGGACATGTCTAATAACCGTCATTATTCCTACTGTCTTATTACGAGCCTTAATTAAGTAATACACGAGCAGTAGGTGTCTTAGAAATGACATCACATCCCAAGCATGCACCTCTAGAGTCTAGCAGAGGATGTGGTGTGGAATTTTCAAGGGCATGATGCTTTTTTTCCCTTTTCTCATTTATCACATATAAATCAGACCTTTACGGCTCCTAATTGTTCTCAGAGGGTGAATTCACACTTAATCTTTCTGTGACATCTTCTTTATTGAGCAATTTCTGTCTCTTTGTTAAAAATATTGTTTGTGTGCCAAGTGCTGGGCAACGTGATAATGACTAAAACATCCTTGACTAAAGTCCGGCAGCCTACCGCTTAACTTACTAGCACCATTTTGGCCTCTGCATATGGGGAAGTATTTTGGACAATACTGTAAATCATTGTTGCAGCCTATCTTACCAAAAAGTTCTGCCATTGATAAGAAAATAAATGCAATATACTGTGCATACGATATGGACAAAAGTATTGGGACATCTGCTCTTTTGTTGTTTCTTTTGGGAAAAAATGGTATTAAAAATAGTTTTCCTGCTTTTGATGGAGTAACTGTCTCTACTGTCCAGGATTAGCTATTTACTGAATTTTAAAGCTTTGCTGCGAGGATTTGATTGCATTTAGCGTCAAGAGTGTTAGTGACGTCAGGATGTTTTATTATCACCCCCCCAACCTCATCGCCAACTCCCCAACTGGATGGAGAACAATCATCATTCCAGAGAACACAGTTCCACCACTCCACAGCTCAATGCTCTCTCCTATATCCCACACGCCAATAGGTTCATGTTCATCTGCTTCAGAAGAGTCCTATTCTATTTTCAATACTTCACTGCAGGGACTGGTTTTCTGAGGTTTAGGTCAGGTGACTGTGATGGCCACTCCAGAATCTTCCAGGACTTCTCATAAAACCAAGCCTTGATGGACTTGGAGATATGCTTGGGATAACTTCAGCTTCTGCATACTAGGCATAAGGTTTTTTCCTAGGATTTCCTGATACTTGATCAAATCCAATGAAGCCCCAGAGCATCACTGAGCTAGAGCCATGCTTCACTGTAGGCAAGGTGTTCTTTTTAGCATATGCTTCATTCTTACATCTCCAGATATACCGCTGATCCATAGGCCCGAAGTGGTCCAGATTTGTGTCATCACTCTACAGAAGCTTTGAGATTCCATTATATGTGGACTGATGAAACAAAACTGGAACGTTTTAGTGCTATGGATTATCCTGTGGATCAACGATTGCAACTGTAAGTAAAAGCGGGTTTCACTATATTAGCCAATGCGCAGCAGAAGCATGTTATGGTTATATTTCATGAACTACAATTTTGTGTTTAATCTGCTGTGAATTTAGCTATGACTTGTAGCCTCAAGCCCTGGTCACAGTGGGTTTGGCAACAGGTGGGGTCAGAAATCAGTGGTGTAAACAGTCCTTGTATTTTTTTTAAATGCATGAAAATCCAATATAAGTTTTAAAATTGCAAAAATCAGCACTTCCACCATGTCAACTCAGATGTTCACCGTGTCATAGGTCACACAGCCAGAGGCACAGCATTGTTGGTCGGGGACACAAAACAAAAAAAAAAAAAACATGAGTCAGAGTTCACCAAAGTTAAACTTGACATTAAAGGCTGCAGGCCAAATTTCTTTTTTGTTCTTTACTTTACAAAAGCAAACATCAATACAAACATTTTCTTTTACTAGGTTGTGCTTCCAAAAATGCACTTTGAGCACAGAAAGTCTCGAGCACAGTGGTAGAGGTCTTCCACACAGTTTTATCTCTCAACCTCTGCTGATAAGGTGACAGCACTTGCAATTGCTTTGGCGAAGGATTACCTGCTTGCTGTTCGGACTTCCCCTGAGCGGTGGAATTCAAAATAGTGTGTATGATGGTGTGTGTGTGTGTCTCCTGAGTAATATGCTGTTCTTTATCTTGTTTAAGTGAAGATATGGGGGTCCCTCATGCTCAACACAAACTGCTTTCACCTTGTCGCTGTACCTTGTTGCAAAATGGTAAATATATTATGTAAATATATGGCAATATATTATATCTAAAAGTATCCAGATATCCCTTCAAATTAGTGAATTTAGCTACCCAATATTGACACACACACATACACATAGCCGGTCTAACCACTAGAATGGGACACTAAAGCTGCATCATATAAGCTTCCTGATGCTCATCATGCCAAACATCAACTAGAGGGATATAAAGCCCCCTAGCATTGGACTGTGGAGCAGTGGAGCTGTGTTCTCCAGAATGATGGAGCTCCATCTAATACATTTGTGAGAAGCTGCAGTGGAGTTTGTGGTCCAGAACTAATCATCCATCCGTACCTGACCTCACCAATGCTTATGAGGCCGAACACAATCAAATCCTTTCAAGGAGAGCGGAAGTTGTTACTGCAGCAAACGGGGGGCCAACTCCCTATTATACCCTTGATTTCTGAAGAACCACTAGGTGAGCAGGTGTCTACAAACCTTTCAGATTTGCGTTTTGACTCTGTGTGGCCGTCTGTGCTAGGTGTGAAACCAAACAAGAGCAAGCCGAGGCCAAGAACACTCACTCAACAGCCTTCACTGCTCAGTCTCATCTCAATCCTGCTGATGGAGATAACCTGCGGACACTGTAAGCATTGCTTGTGAACCCAGACAAAGAGCTTTAATTAATTAGGCTACACTGCTTTCATGCAAAACAGTCATGCAGTGTGTTTTTGCTAACAGGCATAGCCAAGAAGAACAGAGCAGTAGAGCAGGGAAAAACATGTAATTTCAGCTACTCATTGCTGTTTCCAAACCTTTCATTTTCTTCACCGGATATTCATCATTCAACTGACATTGGATATATAGTTTACTTTTATGGCCTTTGAATAATGTTCATAAGATCCACTTTTCTTTACAAGGCCATGACTTCAATTTTTTTATGTTTAGAGGGTTAGAGGTGTCATTAGCCTCACGCGCATTCCTGAAGATGAAATGCTCGCTCCGCTGACAGATACAGCCTTGGAAAAAAAGGAACCTCAGTGCTACTCAGGAGGTCTTACACACCCTTCTTTTTGTCAGTTTTTTTGCCCATCGTGACTGACAACGAAGCGGATCCTTTACGTAGCCATAGGAAATATCACCAAACCTCTTTTAATTACACATCTCCCTGGCTGCTGGCCTCTCCTCCTCGATGTGTGGCATGTGTCTAAAATTACACTGCCATGTAGAAAGCTCTAGAAAACGTGCGCCAGCTTGCAGCCCGGCCCCAATTTGTGGAATATGGAAGAACAATATTGCAGGATAATTAAAGGTGGAGGTAAATACGAGTGGTTCCTTGCAAAGGCCTTACATTAGAGGCCCAGAAAGCACACCTTTCTCCCCTTTATCCCTTCAGAAGTGTGAGGAATGCGCTAATGACAGTCAGAACCGTCCTGAGGATGCCAAAGCTGGGAACGGTACGTCAGCCTGCTAGCTTTTCGCCACTTAATGCAGCAAAAAGAGTACGTTTTCAGAGAAAAGGCCCAAATAATAGTGGGATTAGGGCAGTAAAGCAGCAACGTCTGTGGCCTAAAGCAGGAGGATAAAAAGAACAACGCCCTGAATCCTAAATAAGAAGAATAGGGGTGCTGTTGTTTTTGTTGTGGGCTTCACTATTTCAAATGATGGTATCAGTCAATACCAGTCAATTTCTACTTGTCTAAAAAAAAGTCTGTTGAAACCGATGTGATCCTGATACCATTTTGCAGCATACAAAGGAAGTTTACAGTGTACAGTTTGAAATGTTACTGTGAGTTTGAAACATTAAAAAACAAAAACTATTTAAAGGTGCCCTAGAATGGAAACCTGCATTTGCCTTGTAACAGACCAATAATAAGATGTTATTATTATTAATAATAAGAAACATTGAAACATAACACTGAAAAGAAAATCGTGCATAACTAAAACGAAGCTGTAAAATGGGCCATTTCCAAAAGTCTTGACTATTTGATTATTTACACCTTAAAATTCACTCTCTGACCACTAGCTTAAGCCATATGAGAGTAAACGCAAAAGTTACTTCGGCAGAATATGGCTAAAAAAGCGAGGCTAAAAAGGCTAAAGTTAATGCTAAGCCGACTGAAGAAGGGAGAAAGGCGGAATGAATGAATTATAACTGTGGGAGAGCCTACAAAGGCTAATAGGCTAAAAGTTAATGTTAGGGCAACCAGAAAAGTCTGAAGGGCCTACCGGAGGACAGCAGGTGCTGGTATAAAAGCTAGCATTTCATACCTAAAGAACTACGTAATAAATGCTTTCCACAGCACCTTTTAATGAATCTAATGTTGGTTCATGGGATTCATGGTGAAACTTTACTGAAGGACAGTGCTCATGAGGCTACATAACACCTACATAAGCCATATACATTTAACATAGGCTTATTTCAACAAGTGTCAGTTATCATAAAGGCTGATTTCATCAAATATGAATTCATGTAATCCTGCCACTGAAATTCTTATGACAGCTTATTATGAGACTTGCCACTGACATTTAGTAACTACTACATCACATATTAATCCATATAAACTCTGCTTGTGAAGGTGTTTTTATAGTGATACTACAATAATACAGTGTGCACGTGTGAGAACCAAAAAAGTGTGAGAACATTCCAAGGGAAAGCAATTCAAACGATGAGGAATGAAAAATCACCAGGCACAATATGCCTACATGAGTGTGGAATATTAATTCACTCGTCTTTTTCATCACCTCCAGCCAAACGCAGTGAAGAGAAGGAATGCGGCGGATCATCTCTGATGGTCTCCTTGAAAGAAGAAATAAAAACAGTTAGGCTGTTGTGACAGACTTAAGGAAGGTAAGGCTGAATCCTCAACTGCTCGACGACAGATGAACTCTGCATCGCTTCAATTAAAACAATTGAGAAAGAGGCTCATGACAAACTGAAGATGAATGAGTTTTATTGGAAACTGCTGTTTTAATATGTGTCTCTCACATGTTTTTTAACATTAGATTTCTCATTGTGACAATTTTGAAAAAATACCATCTTAATAGCAAATACAGCACGTTTACGCTTAGTGTCCAGCAGAAAATCCGGCCATTAAAATTAAATTACCACATGAATGGGTTGACTTAAGTAGAACTGCACCCCTGATCCTTCATCAGTGGGCTGCATCCACTAGTTACACTAGTAACTAGTTCTGTGCACAAGAGTCCTCAAAACTATCCAACAGAATCAAGACGAAAGGAGCTACCCATTCCATCCTCACTACTTTTAAGAACAATACAGCTATTGTGTGATACACTGATCTGCCATAACATTAGTATTATTATTACCTACAGTGTCCATTTGTCAAAGGGTGGATATAATGTGCAGCAAGTGAACAGTCGTTCTTGAATTGTGGAAAAGCAAAAGTGTTGAAAGCAGGAAAAATGAACAAAAAGAAACGAGACACTTCGACAAGGGCTAAACTGTGGCGACTAGACGACTAGGTCAGAACATCCCCAAACATCAGGCAGGTCTTGTAGAATTTTCCTGCTGGTCAGTGTCTACATAAAGTGGCCCAAGAAAGGACAACCGGTGAACTGGTAGCAGCGTCATGGCCACCTAAGGTTCACTGATGCTCATGGGCGCCCCAACTTGGCACTTACAGGAACAGGAACTTAAAGGATATGCTGTTAATGTCTTGGTGCCAAATACCACAGAGTCCATACCTTGAATGGTCGCATCTGTTGTGGCAGCACAAGAGAGATCTATTCACTATTAAGCCGGTTGTGATAATGTTATGGCTGCTCGGTGTATGAATGCCTGGATGTTAGTTTTAGTTTCAGAGGTGGAAGGGACACTGCAGATGGTCTTGTGTTTAACATGGCTGGTGTTGTCTGTTTTCAAACAGAAATTATTTGTTCTGCCCACATCTAAGCTATATCTTAGAGCTACCACTAGCTACCTGGCAGCCTGCATGTACTGCATATAGTACAAATGAAAGAGTGCCAACAATAACAGGAGATAGAAAACAACCATATATAGAGATAAGCCTAAATTCACAAAGCCCTCTCAAGGTTGAAACCAAACTTGCGTCTTACAACTTACAACTTTGAATACCTGATATTTGAAACTAAAACTAGCTATATATCAATAACACAGTGCTATGAGGACTTTCAGTAAAGAGTTGGTGAGTGGTTGTTAATAATCAAACATGACATTTTTGGTTAATAGAATTTTCATTCAAATGCAAAACAAGAACACACATTTTTGGTCTTTTAAATGCTATGATGAATGATGAACTTAAAACTTTACAGTCAAAGTCATAATGAAAGATCATTGGGGTTTGCACTTCACTTTATTTTAAATTGAATTGTATAAAATGATATAAACACTATTTATAACACTGCAAAATTCATCTGCTCACTCCACCTCTTTTTGGAAAAAGGTTGTAAGGGTCTTGACATATATGTAGCATAAAATGCTCCTCATTGCCCTAACAAACTGCAGTGATAATTAGAGCAGAGTTCACACTAGTTCAAGGCCGAGTGTTTGATTTCAGCGCCACAGGCGGCAGGCCTTTGACAGGTAGTTTAGCTGCCCAGTCTAGAGACCTCCACAGAGCCAGAGGCCCTCAGGGGCCTCCAGTTGGCCCTGTTCACTTTGACTCCCCCTCAATGCCATAGAGATT
Organism: Salminus brasiliensis; assembly: GCF_030463535.1. NCBI lineage: Eukaryota > Metazoa > Chordata > Actinopteri > Characiformes > Bryconidae > Salminus > Salminus brasiliensis. Next base: position 13,068,562 of record NC_132898.1, on the reverse strand, counting down.
TAAGAGCACACAGGAAACCTGAGTGTTGTTTTCCTCTCTGAGTTAGGTGTGTGCCCTTCCTGGGTCTGTCTACTCAGGGCAATATGTCTCAGATGTTGTCTGCCACAATGCAGTTCAGCGGTTCATTGTCAGCCAAGCAGACTCAAGTACCTGCAGTGTGTAGATCACCTCATGAATATGATACGTTTGGTAACTTGTATAGATTTTTTTTTTTCCCTGGGAATGTGCAAGTTTGCTGTGGCATGCTTCAAGTGATAGTTTATTAACAAAAAAAATTTATTAGCAAAGATAAGTAAAAAATTAAAATATAAAAAATAAAGAAAATAAATCAGTCACTGAAGTTTGCTTTTTCACTTTCATAATTAAGCCATAAGATTAATATTGCTAAGGTAGTGAAAGCCTATTCTAGAGTTGGGATGTAACATGTATTGCGACACTATTTTGAACTAAATTTAATAATAATTTAATTTGACAATTAAACCCCATGGCAAACTCAACAAACTTCATCAACACTGAGGTTCCTACTAAAGCATGAGTAGACTGATAAATCACTGTGCTGATCAGTTATTTATCTCAGTGTTACTGAGCTCTACTAAAGCATGAGTAGACTGATAAATCACTGTGCTGATCAGTTATTTATCTCAGTGTTACTGAGCTTTACTAAAGCATGAGTAGACAGATAAATCACTGTGCTGATCAGTTATTTATCTCAGTGTTACTGAGCTCTACTAAAGCATGAGTAGACTGATAAATCACTGCTGATCAGTTATTTATCTCAGTGTTATTGAGCTCTACTAAAGCATGAGTAGACTGATAAATCTCTGTGCTGATCAGTTATTTATCTCAGTGTTACTGAGCTCTGCTAAAGCCTGAGTAGACTGCTACAGCACTGTGCTGATCAGTTATTTATCTCAGTGTTATTGAGCTCTACTAAAGCCTGAGTAGACTGATAAATCGCTGTGCTGATCAGTTATTTATCTCAGTGTTACTGAGCTCTACTAAAGCATGAGTAGACTGATAAATCACTGTGCTGATCAGTTATTTATCTCAGTGTTACTGAACTCTACTAAAGCCTGAGTAGACTGATAAATCACTGTGCTGATCAGTTATTTATCTCAGTGTTACTGAGCTCTGCTAAAGCCTGAGTAGACTGATAAATCTCTGTGCTGATCAGTTATTTATCTCAGTGTTACTGAGCTCTGCTAAAGCACGAGTAGACTGATAAATCATTGTTATGATCAGTTGTCTCCTGAGTAGTTTTATAACAAGGGTGAGATTAGTAAATGTGTATTATTTGTTAAATATGCATGTAAATATATATATTTATTATTAAAAATATATTCAATTAATTGACAGTCATTTTCAATCTTTTAATTGATAGTAGTTTTAAATACCAACATATTTAGGAAATACAAACATATTAGAGAAATAGAATCCTTTTATTTAGATGGGGTTTATTATAACCATTCATAGTTTTAAGAGCTACATTGACATGGCCACCATATAATGTAACAGTCATCAACACATTTAATGCTGGTTATTGACTTATAGGCTTAAATTGTAAATGTATGTAGGTACCAACATAAGTTGTTTGTGAAAAGAACCTAGGGACAACGTCAACCACCAAAAGCGAGTAACTGTGGGACTTAAGTAAAAATGACAACAGAAGAGTTTTCCCTTGAGCTTTAAGGAGATGTATTCTAAACGTATTCTAAATGTATTTTGTTTCATTTTTATGAATTGTTACCAAATATGTTGTTCAATACATTTAGTTTTATTTGTCACATAAATAGTTATATACATTACAACTAACAGTGAATCTGCTCACATGAAACAACATAAATATATAAAAAAGACAAGCAAATAAGACATAGCTTTGTCAAATATAATAACATTAATTAAGCATAAGCATAAAGTACATACAGACATGTTAACAAATGCATATTACTAAAAAATATATATAAAAAATATGCACTAGCAATATATACACTAAATTGACACAAAATACAAAAATCTATTTTCATAATAATCTGACTAACTCTCCTCATACCCCACCAAATCAACACCCTGCAAACCTAAATCATTACACATGCTTCAAACTGAAAAAAGGTAATTTGCTAAGTAATGTCAAAAAGATTTGCTTATGTGCTTTCCGATACTGTATGACATACATGTTGATACTGTTATCTGAAGAAATTAACAAAAGCAACTCAACACAGTTTGATTAAGCCTAATCTCTCCACAGCAAACCTGCGAAATGTTGGACACCACAATCTGGTTTGGTTGATCGAATGTTTGTGGTGTGACGGGAAATTACGTAAATATAATTTTTCACAGCACTATCACTTTAAATGTCTGACAGGGGAGCCGATGGCTGATCATCGGAGTGAAACTCGTTCAGAAGTTTTACGCATCGCAAAGCCACTGCAAATGTGTCTCGTCATGCATATCTAGGAACAAGGAGTACACACAGGAGAAGCTCCGAAAGGTTGCATAACAAACATTTCTTAGCGATGTCTGCCGAGTTCCAGACAGTTCTTTCCATCCGAGGAAGACATGCATTCATATTCACATTTTCCATGTATGCTGCCATAGACATGAACAGACGCTGATATTATTGATTGTTGAAAGAACGATAAAGAAAGTAAACAGCACTAAAAGTGGACTGTTTGGCTCATGAGAAAGAACCAAAAATTGGCCCACTGCTGTTTTCGTGTATGTGTTTTTAGGTGTCATAACATATGATTTTGCAACACTTTATGACATATGACTTTATGGCCTTGGGTCCAGTGAAGAGCATTTTCGCCCAACTGTGTGCTGCCTTCTTGTTTGTTGTCTTTCCCTCCTTTCTCTAGTCGAGCACATGTATTGAGTGTGTTTTTGAGGATGTGCATACTTTGCTTGCTTTTGATTGTCAGTGTAATGCCAGTTCAGCATGAGGTCATGTCAATGTGATGGCCCAATAGAAGCTTTGGAAGGTGAATAGAATAATAACCCCTGCTTACATGGCTTAGTCTCATGAACTGGCAACACCAGCTGAGGACTGTTTCAGTGAACTCAGGGATCTGCTGAGATCCTTCCAGAAAACAAGTTCCAACAAGCGACAAGACATGGATTCTTCAGGGAAAAGGACCTCAGCTCCAATCGGTGTCGAGAGACTGCACATATACATGAATGGAGTGTATGTACACAACATATTTTTTTCAGACAACTTAACATGTTTCCTTCCTGTTGGTTTGCAAAAAGGTTTACAGAGAGGAAAACAACATCCCACAATAATGGCATGCTAGCATTGGGAATAATGCCAATGCCAATGCCAATGCCAATGTTATCCACTTGTCAGAACTCATCAGTGCTGAACCACCTTTCATTTCATACTAAAAGATTTTCTGTATGTCCCATATTCTAAAAATGACCTGCAAGAGCAACTTTTGACAGTGGTTTTATGTAGGAATTCATTTTAAAGCAACATTATTTACCTAAAAATAGCAGCATTAAAATCATGTTAATTTTCTGCTGATTGCTAATCATCAAATCAAATTTATTTGTAGAGCCATTTTTACAACTGTTGTTGTAGCAGATTTATACAATCAGTAATTACTAAAAGGACAAGAAATCAACAACAAAAGAAGACATGAAAAATTTAAGACCTTCAGAGAGCAAGCCAATGACAACAGTGGCAAGAAAAAACTCCCTCAGAGCTGGAGAAAGAAACCTTGGGAGGAACCTAGACTCACAAGGGGGACCCATCCTCCTCTGGTCAGAACTATGTATAAATTATTGATCATTTATACATCTAAACTGTTGTACTGCTCAGGTGTGCAACATATTCTTAATCATAATATAATAATTATGGTGCAGTATAAGTTAGTATATAGTAATGGCAGTAATTGAGAGTAATGAAAGTAATGATAGTGGTAATGTTAATAGTGGCAGATAGTTAAGAGTCCATTTAAGTTTGAACATGGTCAATAGGCAGGTAGCAGTGGTTGGAGGGTGTGCAGCTGGTCTGGCATGGGTGGTGGGGAAGCTTGGTTGTCAGACTGTGGGTGGCAGCTGGTCTGATGCAGGTAGAGGGGACCCCAGCGGTCTTGCTGCTGGGGTCGGGCTGGATGAGTGGGCGACCATTAACTTGGAGAAGGTAACGAGACAGAGTTAGTTCTGAATGGATTTATGGAGAGCAGAGAATGTGGAGCAGTATCAGTTTATAGAAAGCAGAGAATGTTGAGCAGTATCAGGGTGTGTCTGACGACTTCGGCAGGTCTGACTATAACAGGCTAGTTAAAAGGAGAGAGCCAGAAGGTAACACAGACACGGGAGCACCCTGAAACGCTAGTGTCCATCTGCTCCATCGTCCACAAACCTGAGTGATCGCGTGCAAGCAGCGAGGCGACAGTTCCAGCATCTCAGTATACTACAATTCCCTGTGAACTAATATTGAGAATAGTGCCTCAAAAAGCTACTCCGGCCTCGGCACACTGCTAACTGCACTATGTAACTTTGGTGAAGCGGGCAGGACAACACTTCTCTTAAACTCTCTCTAATATAACTGTCACCTCAGTGCCAGTTTTGTCTCCCCCAGCGCATCCAGAAATGCCTGTGCAAAGCGTGTCCTTTAGGAGTGGATCAAAGTACAAATTACACTCACCAACAAATTAGCAGTGTGTGGTACTGTAATAAATTGATATTAGTAAAGTCACCATGATGATTTTACACACATCATCAGTAAACAAAACAAAAAAAAAAAACAATTAAAAGAGGAAAAGGTTCAAGTGCACCTCTGCAATGTTGCTAATAGTTAATAATATTTTTTTATATTATAAAACAATAAAAAGCAATGGAATTATATCACATACTAATCTATATCTGTTTCATAATCTGATTTGCTGAACCACAGCATTGTAAAATACTCAATACTGAATTCTGTATTATAATGCATTCTAAAATCTTTCTCAAGAAACTCAAGTATGTCTCAGCTGTACCTATGTATAGGTGCAGAATTTCATAAAGATTTGTCAGCGTGAGCAAACATGTTTGAAAGACATTATATTAAAGATAATTAAATTCAATTCCCATCTAGAAATATACCATCAGACAGGTTTACGTGGTATCTTGTGCAAAATGGTGAATCACTTCCGCAATATACTAACAAAGGAAGGGTGCAGTAGTGTCACAAACACTGTATGTCCAAATGTTTGTGGACACCCTTCTACTCAATGCATTCAGCTACTTTAAATTGCACCCATTGCTGACATAGATGTGCAAATGTCCCTGTAGAGAAATATTGACAATACAATAGGACTCCCTGGAGCACATAAACATGAACTTGTCGGCACTAGGCATTAATCCATCCAATACTTTTGGGATGAGTTGGGAAGGTGGTGGAGTGGTGATAATCCACCATCCTGACCTCACTAACGCTCTTGTTGTTAAATGCAATCAGATCTTCACAGCAATGCTCCATAATCTAGTAAAAAGCCTTCCACAGCAGAGACAGTTACACCTACAAAACCAGGATAAACTCTTTTTAATATTTTATCACATAAATGCTACAATTATAATCCTCATTAAGCAATTAATTAACTAACTGGCTGTAGACTGTGTGCAATGTTTATGCGACACCAAAAAAGATTTAATTGAACCCAGTCAAGTTATTGGCTTAGGTATCAAATAGACATTGGAGTGAAGGAAATGTGTTGAAGTATTAAAACTATACCAGTGTTCATATGATATTTCAACCCGTATTTAAAATAAGACATTTTACATGAAAATTTTGTAAAAAGGATAAGTGCCAAATAATTTTTTAGACAAATGAGCGTAAGAAAAATACCAAACATTATTTTGTACCTAATTGAAAAGTATCAGTGAAAAAAGCATTTGAAACAGTATTAGAAGGTGGATGTCAGGCTAAAAAAGAAAAACCCTTTCAGAGAAGGCCAAACAATACCAATGCCTGAGCGAATGGCTTGGGTGACAGGCTTGCCAGTGACCTTTCATCTTGTATGTGTGTGTGTGTGTGTGTGTGTGTGTGTGCGCGCACACATGTCTGATGTTCTAACAACTCTGGCAGAACAAGAAAGAGAGCTCTGGAGATCAAACACGTTTTCTGAAGAGCTCTAGCGCAATTACACTGTGCCACTTTGCTCAGGTTGCAGTGGGGCATGGCTCCATCAGTGAAGGAGAAAGAGAATAACAAAATACTTTGTGTGAACGACAGGTCATCTGCAATCCTGGCCCTGGTTCAGTTGCCTGCTCTGACCGGACTGGTATTCTACAGAATGAAATATGCCAGGTCTGGGTCGCTTTACAGCTAGGGCTGCAACTATCATTTCAGCACCATCATTCCGTTTTTCCATTCAGTTTTGTCTGTCTGTTCCAGAGTAGCAAAACTGCCCAATACTCTCCCCCAATCGTCCCTCTGTCATTCAGTGTGCTGCTTTTGTTTTACCTCTACAATTCAATGTGCTGTGCTCCCTGTCACTCTAGCATCCATTGTGCTTCTCTCCCTGCCACTCTAGCGTTCAGTGTGCTTCTCTCTCTGCCACTCTAGCATTCAGTGTACTTCTCTTCCTGCCACTCTAGCATTCAGTGTGCTTCTCTCCCTGCCGCTCTAGCATTCAGTGTACTTCTCTTCCTGCCACTCTAGCATTCAGTGTGCTTCTCTCCCTGCCGCTCTAGCATTCAGTGTGCTGCTCTCCCTCGCTGCCGCTCTAGCATTCACTGTGCTCCCGTCCCTTAGTGGGCTGCTCACTATCATATTCTGTCTTCAGCTTGCTGCTCTTCCTGCCAATGTCCCTTTAGTGGGCTGCTCTCCGTGTCCCTCTTTCATTTATTGTGCTCCTCTCCCTACCCTTGTATCATTCACTGTGCTTCTCACCCTCTTTCTCTACCATTTGATGTGCTGCACTCTCTCTCCCTCCATCATTCAGTGTGTTACTCTACCTCTTCCTCTATACTTCAGTATTCCCTCTATCTTTTGGTGTTCTGCTCTCCCTTGCCCCACTATCATTCACTGAGCTCCTCTCCTTTCCCCTCTATCCTTCACTGTGCTGCTCTACATCTCATTCTATAATTCACAGTGCTGCTCATCTATTATCCACCATGTGATAATCTCGCTGCACAATTCTGTCACAAACCTTTAAACCTGGTGCCCACCAGATCTCTTTCCCACCTCATCCATATATTGAAGATGTTACTTCTGTGTCTTCTTGGAACAGGAACTTACAGCTTAGGGTCAGTTGGGACAGAGAGTTCAGTGTGCTGCTTTCTTGCGGCCTGTTTGTGGGTCTTTCTGCCTTCTCCTTGAGACTAGAATGTGAAAGGTTTTTCTTTATCAAAGAAAGAATTCTGTGATCACCCACTATAGCTGTTTTCTGTTGTCTTCCACACCTGTTTGGGGTTGTTGAGCTCCCAGGGCAATTCATATATTTAAGGAATGCACAAATTACTTCCTTCCCTTGCAGTGACTTCGCATATTGAGAGTTCCCATTAAGCTACCAAATGCAAACTGCACACTTAATATCAACTTCTGAATTTTTTATTATATTCATTTTTACTGACACAACGAGGGAACAGGCCACACCTTGCCATAACCCTGCTATTCAGGTAATTGTCCAAAGTAATCAGTAAATGCAATATTTTTGTTAAACCCCTTAAATTCATTCTGAAATCTTGAATAAATTTCAAATCCATTGTGGTGGCCTACAGAGGCAAAATGCCTAAAATTGCATCACTGTCCAAATACTTGCATCACTGTCCTGACTATATGTCTTTGACATTACCAATGACTAATTAACTTTGTTGACTAGTCATACCAACTCTAAACCCTGGCCACAGGGATTGACTTATTGACCAACACATGGGGAATCGTGGGAAGTGCAGTGTTTTGAACATGAATCCCAGCGGTGACAGCGACGGTCTGGTAGAGCGCTGCACCTGGCAGTCTTGCAAGTTTAAGCAAACAGATGTGGGAAGCAAGTTCATATTTCGGCACCAAAGCATAAGCAAAGCAAAATAAGGCTGTTTCCCCCTCTACCCCTATTCGGAGTGGCGCATTCTCTTTTCCCAGGCTTGCTTCATGTTGCTTGTTGCTATCCCCCACTATCATTGTTTGGACAGCTTGAAGCTTCTTCAAGAATGGAAAGTTGATATTTTGGATTGAGGCTTCTGTGTTGACCGTCTGCAGGAATAGCCTTGCTTTCACTTATGAGGCCTTAAGTTTAGAGTCAGTTTAGAGTAAATGTTCATTAGTAGTTTGAAATTGTCTTTGGTCATGGTTTTATTCTCTGAAACAGTACATACTCATGTACATTCACAGTGCTAAGTCTCTTTGTCTATCCATCCATTTATCCATTTTTCAGTCCAGACATTATATATTCTGCAGTATCTTTACCATGTACAATCTGTACTGTTGAGACTGATTTGTGAATGTGATGGACATTTGGAGATGGGCTTTGTTTTTGTGTGTGTTTCAGCTCGTCGCTCACACATGAGAGTTACTGAAAAGGCTTCATGTCACCCCCACTGTCTGCTTCTGCAGTTCAGCACTGGGTCAGAGTCCATGTCATCTTCTCAGAAAAACACAGCTGGGCTGCCCATGTTGATGTCAGAATGAGAGAGAGAGACAGAAAGAGAAAGAACGAGAGAGAGAGAGAGAGAGAGAGAGAGAGAGAGAGAGAGAGAGAGAGAGGGAGAGAGACGTTAATTAAATAGCTCATCCTGTTCTGGCTGACGGATGTGGAATTAAATTGTTACAGACAGCATGACATGTTCTCCAACACGTATAGCAGTCAACTTATACTGTCACTCCAAATGCAGCTTTCATGCAGAATGCATTGACCTTCTAATGTAGCCTGGGTGATGGTTTAATAAATCTATATTATAAAGGTGTTTCAAAAAGTTAAAAGTAAATTGCCATGCCATAATTTTTTTATTCCAGAAAAAACATAATAGAGTAATAGAGTTAAGTGAGTTTGAAGAACGTTTCTGCTGAAGAACTGCTGCTTACATGTGATCAGTCAAGTTTGTGCATGGTGGAGTGGAAGGATGCCAGTGTGGTCCCATGTCTGTGTTACCTTCTGCACATTGTATTTTTGCATTGAACATGTGTGTGTTGTTTGAGTGTGTGTGTATGTGGTCCACTGGGAGCAGTGCTGGTTGTGGAGTCTGACAGCAGCATGAAGTATTGGCAATAGAATAAGACTCTCTAAAGCAGATATGCATGGACCTGTTGGCACTGTGTACTGGGTGCCAATAGATTTGATGGCATTGCTAGAGGGGTATAGCCCAGCATTAAGCTGTGGAGCAGTCGAACTGTGTTTTTTTAAGTACTAATTTTCTAAGTACCCTTGATTTTGGAAGAAATGAGTACTTTTGTCCATATAATACTTTTGTGCATATAGTGTGTCTCTTGGAAAGTCTAAGCTCCATTCATCAAAGAAGGGTCTGGCCTTCTAGCTCATCTTTATTTAGAGCACATCGCTGTCCCATACACACTGATGCCTTCAGGTATTTCCTCTGACAGTGCTGAGCTGATATTATTCGGGTGGTAGCCCCATTTGCAGCAGTGACATGTTATTTTCATAGTAATGTATGTGGCATGGGTATGAGCGTATCAGTAACAGCAGTGTTGCTGAGTCTTTTACACGTGTTAGTGTCACTACTCACTGTTTACTGTAAACACTGATATCCTGTCAGAAAAAAAAGTCAGAGAGACAGTGGTTGAGAGAGCGAAGAAGAGAGTAGACCGAAAGAAAGAAAAAGTAACCTGTAAAGCTACAAGGTACAGATTTCTAATAAAGTGGCCCAGTGGGGGTATATGTTGAACAGTCATTTCCTTAATGATAATTCTGTGAATCTGCTCAGCTGGTTAAGCTTCTTCAGGACCTCCACTTCCTCTGGGATCTTAGTCCAAAATGTTAGATTTTACAAGTATAAACGTACTGGAATGTCTGCTGGGGTCCCACAGGCTTTTCTTCCATTCAGCAACCAATCACTGCCTGCGAATAATGGAGGCATTTGTGTGATATGTCAGCGGTTTGTGCGAGGCTTAGAAGAAATGAGATGGTGTGGCAAGATAACGCTGACGGCCTCTCCCGGAGGAGAAACATATACTATTATTACCACAAGCCATTGTCACACTGAGCCCTTTGAAATAAAATGTGGCACGGCTCTGTCAGCTGATACTTGTGCGATCAAAAACAACCATAACCCAGAATTCCTCTCAAACATCAAGCTCCGGTTACTACTATACTGACTACAAAGCACTCTGACTTTTCACAGAGAGAGAGAGAAAGAGAGATAGAGAGAGAGAGAAAGAGAGAGAGAGAGAGGAAGTATTAAAGAAGAAAAATTGTCCATTGTTTTTCAAACAAAGGGGGCCATGTTCAAGTTGTTAAACACATTAAGATATCAGGAAACAAATGTTGAAATTCGGATGTATTCATATTCATCTTTTAATCTCAAGGCCAAATACCTTCACTGTATTGCAACATCAAAAGAATTGACTGCCGTTCCTATACTTTTGGAAGGGGCTCAAAAGATACTTCAGTGCTATATCTCTGCTGAAACATCCAGCTCAGGAGGATCTGGTAGCTGGTTTCAGATGGTCCAAACTGGTCTTTGATGGTTAAGGTGGTTGAAAACCCAGTTAAAAAACCCTATGCTGGTAAGCTAGCTGGTTACTGCTATTCTATGCTACATTTGATCATGGTCATGCTTGGCCATGCTGGTCATATTGGTCACCCAGCTTTCTTCTGCTAGTCAACTGGCTCGGTCTTGCTGGTTATGTTGGTCAACCATCTTGGTGATGCTGGTTACCTAGGAGACGCAGGATGCACGCCTTTGGTTGAGGACGTGGGTGGGATAACAGAGTCAGCATGGTCTATACAGATGGCAGAGGGAGTAGCAGTTGGAGGTGAGTAGCACTGCACATATTGGAGGCTACTATATGTACAGGGCAGATGTTGGTTTATAACACTAATTTCCGTTCCACCTTAAATGGTGCTGCAGGATCTGACATGTACTAGCAAAATGTAGCTGCTGTATCATTTAAGGCGTAACATAAAATTAAAATAAGTAAATGTCCAAGAACTGCCTGAAACTGCACTTTTTATGCTCAGTTTTGGCTATTGATGGGATCGTTCAGATTGAATCGCTAACCTGTATACTCTACTAGATTACGTTATGAGACTCGTGAAACACAAAAAAACGTGGTCTACAAACTACAAACTCTAACTGTCGACATCAACTGGCGATTAGTTGGTGACGTCATCACGTGTGTTTCTCACTAACTAGGAACAGTTCGGGATGTGCCGCCCTTCGACTAAAATGGAATACACCTTTACCGTCTTAGCTTTTTTGTCCCATGGCAAAGATGCACCACCACCACCACTACCACATCTTCTTCCTTTAACTGTGGTCCTATTTGTAGTTCATTTGAGTAGCCTGAATACTTATACTTATGGTAAATATGATCTAAATATATAATAACAAATACTGAGCTTTTAAAAACAAATCTCTGCTGTTTAATATAGGTCAAAACATCTTTCTTAGAAAGCATACATTTCATCTGTAATTGAGAATATTTTCAAATATAAAAAAGCATACATTTGTTCTGGCACAACCTGAGAATAAAATCTGCCTCGCTCTCCCTCTCTCTCTGGGATAGAGCGTAGCTGGGCCAGTCCGCACACGAACAAAAAGCGCAGCGTTATTTACAGCCAGAAAACATGGAAACACAATTTGTTTTTGGTTTCATTTCTCTGTGGCATGTCCTTAAGCTACAAACTTATTAAAGTCATCCATCATCCCAACCAACCGGCGATTTACAGTGTTTTAGTAGCGTTTAGATTGCACCAAAATATAATGTGGCTTACAGCAATCATTTGCATTTTTCTTCCGTTTCTTTTTTGCATATATCACCAATACCAGCTTTGTTTTGACTAGTGTTTGATAAATTACATTTCGAGCGTAGCGCTTTACAGACCAGTGTCAGCAGGTTGGCTTTTTTAAGAGGTGTGACTGAAGAAGATCAAGAGAAGCTTGCCCTACAGGCTGCTTCCAGAAGCTTATGATTCATTGTTTTAGCAAAAATACACAGGACGTCCGTCAGTGTTGCTGCAATATGTCTGACTCGGACTCACTGAGCAAACAGTTGCAGACTGTGCAGCTAAACTGTGTGAATTCTACAGTATACTGACAATCAGGGTTAAGAACTGAAGCAAATACCCAACTCTACTGAGGGACACTCATTGGCCACTTTATCAGAAACCCTTCTCTGTTGTAGCTCCACCTAGTTGGTATACAGTTAGAGATGGTAGCCCATCTCTTGATCCAAATTTGTGTTAGCCATCATCTAGCCGCTCCTAAAGTAATAATTTGACCAATAATGATTGTAGTAGAGGGAGGCTGACGGATTGTACAGGATTACAGGCATTCATTTTGTGGACCTATAAGGTAGTTGGATAACGTAAAGTGGGGGGGTGGGGAGGCTGTGGGACATGTGGACAGTAAGACGCCATGGATGTTGCTTTCCACCCTAAATATGCTTTTTTTAAAAAGTATGTGTTATGCCAAACACTATCTCAACACTATCACCTCAGGCATCAGTTGACATATGTATTTATGATCATTTAATAACAGACTCATTTCATTATGCCTTACTGCACCATTTCCGCTATTTTTAATTCCTCAGAAACAAAGGGAGCATTTTCCTGCCACATTTGAAGGTTCCTACAAAGCAGCCGCTTTCAGTGGCTTAAGAAATGCAGCTTTTCTCAGCTGCATCCTAGACCTGCTATCAAACATGTTAGAAAAACTAGCTAACCACTGCTATACAAACTATGCCCAGATGGTCCCTCCACTGGTCACATAGATAGTCCTGAGGCTACAGTCTTTGTATGGAATGATGTTAGCTCACTCGCTACAGCCTGGTCTCAAGAGGAATTTATATATATATATATATATATATATATATATATATATATATATATGTGACTGAAATACAATGTGTACAAAATAAAGTTGGATCTTAACCTAACCCTTACCCTAACCTTGACCTTAACCATAGCAAAATGTGAAACGTCTACAGTTTCTGCTGAGGTTTCCATCCATAAGCTTCATAATGGAGAAAGCTGCATGAATGTACCTTTGAATACAAGGCAGACAGATGTGTGTATTTGGGAAAACACTGCCTTTGTACAAAATACCTTCATGCAAATGCTATGAATGTCTTAGGGTACACTTATTTATTATATATATATATATATATATATATATATATATATATATATATATACTGTATATATATACACACCTATTCACCTATTCACATTTCAACCAGTAGCCATTCCCCCCAATTACAATGTCTCTGGTCTCTCTTAGACTTACCCCAGAGTGACAAGAATACTGGAATAGGTTGCCCAAGGCACCAGTTTTATATACAAAATTTAAGTAGATTTACTAGTCATTTTATTTAAATAATTAATAATGATAATATTAGTGAATTGACTGTGCCTGCTAGTTTAGCCTATGAGAAAACTGCAGTTGACCAATAAAAAATAATATATTGATCGTCCCCCAGTCAGTTTAGTATGTAGCAATCTATATACCTATATAATGAACAGTTAATGAGTTAACGAGTGAACCATTCCTAGCGCCACTCTAATGTGTAAAGCCTTTGGTCCAGCTGATGAAGTCCTATGCACTGGGAGCTTGCTTGGCTGTAACTGCGTAGAATAATTTTGTGTCCAACCAAAGCTGAACAGTATTATAAGAGCAATACTGCAATGTGTATGTTTAATTACAATAAGCAAGATGATTCTATTACATGAAAATGCACATGTATTTTTTCACCAAGTACATCTTACATACTTAATTTAACTGTTACAGCAATTTTAAATATGACTAGCTTTAATGCTAATTTCATTTGATTTAGGATAGGTTTTACAGTCTGACTTACAATTGACCAACTGGTCTAAATTATTTCAAACAAATGAATCAGAGCTTCTGTCTAGAGTTTTTTTACCATGGCGGCCCACACGTGCTCACCGCTTAAGAATTGTTTTACTGACTACATCCCAGCTCAACTATTGAACGTTAACATCTGCAGCTCAATTAAGTCCAAATGAACTAATGACCTCATCATTCAGCTGATACAATTACGCCTCTGGCAGACTTACAAACATACTTGCAGAGCAAGTAATGCTTTCCTTGGTAACTACCTTATAGCTACTCCGCAATGTAAGAATGACATAGATTCTAAAGGAACTGGCGGATGCGATGAGCTAATGCCTATGGAGCCTAATTTATATGATAAATAAGTGCCTTGATTGGCAGCCCACTCGTATTTATGAAGAAGTTTGGGCTGAAGAGTTTATCAGTGTGTGGGGTTGTGTGTAAGCTTAGAGTAAGCTTGAGTTCACTCAAATACGTAAATGGAATCTATATGAACAGCTGCCTCAGTCCACTATTGGTCATTAGGTCATTTGGAGCTAATCTGCTTAGCTGAACCAGAAAAGGGTGAGAAAGATGCTCAAAAGCAAGGCTGTGGGTGTGGGAGTGTATTATGAATGCATGTGTTGGGTTAGGCCCCCAAAATTCAAAAGAGGCCATAATTTTCAGCTGCTCAGGCCTTCTAGCAGTGATAAAGCTGCCTGTCACATTTTTTTCCCTGACTACAGCGGCTCCCATTCACGCCTAGCACCAGACCGCCCCTTTCTGGCCTTGTTTGCATTCAAATGCAGTAAAAAAAAAGAACAAAAAACCCAAAAGGTGACTTTTTCTTGCAGCTGTGTGGAAAACCGGATTAGGTTGAAATGACTGGGTCGAAAGTTTGTGTTGAATATGTGTGTTTGTGTGTCTGTTGTCTTCCATTTTCAGGATTATGTACTTCCAGGTTTTATTTCTCAAAAGTGAAAAAATTAATTAACTAAGGTTAAGAGCTTAAGTTTAGCTAATTCCTTTTACATTTATATTGTTGTGGTCATACAAATGTCTAGTATCTCCATTTTACATTTTTCTCTTTTTGACATAATTTGAATCTGGCAGTCATTCTTTAAATGGTGGCAAAATTACTTGATGAGTGGACCACTCATTATTTAATCGTGCAGTGTCTGTGCCTAGCAAAAATATTGCCCTTTTAAGAAGACCCTTGGAAACCATTGCAATCACCAGTAAAATTAAAGTAACCACCAAGCAACCTCATTAAAACCACCAGGTATATCACAACAACCCCTAGTAAAAACACCCTAATGACCACGTAGCAACAGCCTTACAACTGCCTGGAGGCTGCACTGTGTTTTCTGTAGAAAATGCACATTTCTAGTTTAAAATCATATTTGGTTTTATGTAAGTGAACTGAAATGTTGCTTGCATAAGCATTCTACCCTATTCTGTGGAAGCTCCAAGTTTAAACAGATGAAAGATATTGCCCTAGCGAGTTATAATTGGCCTCTACCTGTAAATCCTTATAGAAGTATTACAGTTGAGAGTGCTGCATTTGACACAGCCGATCATGATATCCTTCTTGACCGCCTTGAGCGCAAAGTTGCAGAGTTGTGGAGTACCTCACGGCTCTATTTTGGGTCCTGTATTATTCTTCCTGTATATGCTTTCTCCAGGGTCTGTCTTTTGTAAACACAACATTTCCTATCACTGTCCTATTACATGGATGACACGCAGTTATATCAGTGATTCGCCGTTATATTTGACTCTGTGCTTAAAGTGGATGCACAAATCGATGCCAAGGTCAGAGCTAGCTTTCTATCAGCTTAGAACAATCGCTAAGCTAAAATCCATTTTATCATTTAAGGACCTGGAAACAGTCATCCGTGCTTTTATCACATCACTTCTTGACTGCTGCAATTCTCTGTCTATGGGAATTACTCATTACAGTGGCTAGGCTTTTAACTGGGTCCAGGAAAAGGGAAATCATCATACCTGTACGGGCTTCTCTTCACTGGTACATAATTGGTTTTACTGGTATTTTTTTAAGCTCTGAATGGTGTTTCTCCAACTTGTATCTCTGACTTTCTGAGCCTACATTCAACCTCATAAGTTTTAAGATTGCTATTAGCCACTGAAATCTAAAGGTGACAGAGCTTTCTCCGTAGCCGCTCCAAAACTGTGGAACAGCCTACTATTATATATGATGATGATGATGTCATCCAGAGTTGATGTGATGTTTTCACATTTTTCACAGTTAAAGAGTCTAATAGCTTTTAATTCTATGTCTAGGTTATGCTCTATGATCTTTATTTCTGTTCATTCCCAGTTTAATTTTCTCTGTTTTACATTCTTGTTGTTTACTTTAAATTGTGCAGTTGAATTATCTCTTCTGAAAAAAGGAATAACTCGTATTTAATGGTTGTTCTGACTGGAAATGAAATAAATAAAGGGTGATCTCTGACTTTTGCACAGTACTGTATAATTACATAAGACATACTGAGCCACATATCTACATGTCCTGACATTTTTATGAAAATAAACCAGTGTGTGAACATACATGTGTGTGTGTGTGTGCTTGGATGGGGGTGGTTGTGTGTGTGTGAGAGAGAGAAAGGAGAGAGAGAGAGAGAGAGAGAGAGAGAGAGAGAGAGAGAGAGAGAGAGAGAGAAAGAGAGAGATACAGATCGAGGCCTCTCTGAGCTCTTGAGTGTTTGTGACCAAACAGCAGAGACTTGCTTTGCCTTTCAGACTTTTCTGTTCCCAATGGCAGGCTGCCAGTAACGGTGACCTCTTCTTCTCTTAAACTTTTTCCCAACACAACAAAAAACAACAGAATCTGGGGCACATTCGCTTGTCCCACTTTATTACCCGAAATTATATTGACCACACTTGCTCTATAGTTACACATTCCCAAACTGTTGAGAACCTGCCTGATGAAGCTCAATTTATTATCAATGCTCTTAGAATTATGATTAGGACCAGGGTTAGAGCTTGGGTTTTGGATTAGACCAGCATTTAGGTTTACATTTTGGGTTGAGGTTTAGGTTAGGGTATTTTGACACATTGGTTAAACATGTATATATTTATATATTTAGTGTTGAAAAAGGAGTTATAGGACATTAATGGTGGGATCCACCATAACCTTTAAACCCTTAAGGCCTGTATGTAGACAAATGTTACATATTTGCTTCACAGCAGTTACTGAATAATTTATAACAGATACAAAATCATTTATATCAGTTTCTGCATCATTTGTAATAAATACAAAAGCCTTTATCTCAGTAAATGACTCGTTTATAGTAGTTTTTAAATAATTTAAAGCAGTTACTTAATCATTTATAGTACACACTGAATCATTTATAGAAGATAATGAATCATGTACAGTAAATACAAAACAAGTTATAATAGATGAAAATGATAATAGAGACTGAATCATTTATGGCAGTTACTGAATCATTTATAGTAGATGCAGAATCATTTATAATTTACACAGAATCATTTATAGTAGTTAGTGAATCATTTATAGCAGCTATGGAATCATGTATAGTAGATACAATATCATTGATAGCAGATATTGATTCATTATAGCAGTTATTAAGTCATTTATGGTAGAATCAGCTATAGTATTTACTGAATTATAGGTCTTACAATTTAAACTTAAAATGAGCCTCGGGTTTGGGAAAAGTATGATTTCATGTGGCCTTTTGCATTTCAGACTACAAAGCCTTTGTGGTGTTTAATACTGGCCTAATGTCATCAGCTTTAGATTTTTACTACACTATACAGGCTTCTCTGTTGCTTATCTTCACCTTTATATAACTGTAACTATGTCTTTTATGGCCTGTTGAGGCCACAGGATGCTTTAGGGAAAAGCAGCCTGCTGTCTATTAAGGAACAACAGGATTGAACATGAGAGTTTAGTCTCAGAACGCATACCACAGTTTATCAAACACACCCTGTGCTAACTCCATTTAGGAAACCACTGCGCGCAGAAACACACATTTAGACAATTACACGTAAGCATGTGGTTTCTGCTCTCATACACAAATGATACAGAGCTTGTTTTTCTTTCCCACTGCAAAGATTTGTGTGAAGACAGTAATTTACAGATATGTCAGTTCCAACTGTTGCCACTTTCTTTTGATGGTCCACTGTAGGAGCTTGTACAGGCTCACATTGTTTTAAACTGACATTCAGCTCTGAAGTTCCCTCATGAAGAGAAGATAATAGATCACATAAATGATTAATTAGTAAATTAGACAATTAGACATAAACATAAATAACTCACACTTAAATATGAATCCAAGTCATGCATACATGGTCTTTAGGATGAAGATTCCAGCCACCATATCTCTGCATTCAAATGACCTACTGTGGCCATGAGCTCACTTTCAAATGTCCTTTCCCTCCAGTCCTGCTATCCTCACATCGTTTTCATCCTGCAAGGCTCAGGAACAAGACTGCCACCTGCAGGCTCCACATACTACAAACCCCCCAAAATTCTATGCTGCACACCCTCTTTTAGCACATCCACACTGAGCAACCACTTTAATAGAAACCCTTACTCCACCTTCCTGGTGCTCGAGAACAGAATTTAGCCCATGTTTTGCTGTGTAATTTGTGTTAGCCATCCTTTAGCTCTTCATCAGAGGTTGGTACTTGACCACAGCTGCCCTTGGCTGAATATTGTAGGGTGGTCGTAGGGTGTCAGTGAAAGTCCAAATGTTTGTGGACACCCCTTCTAATAAATTAATTTAGCTACTTTAAGTGAGTTGCACCTTTTGCTGGCCATTGCTTGTCTAGTCTCAGTAGAGAAGTACTGCCAATATGATAGTACTTTCTGGAGCAGATAAACATGAACCTTTTGGCACCATGCCTAATGTCAGAAATGGGCTAGAGGGTTATAAAGCTCCCCAGCACTGAGCTGTGGAGCAGTGGAACCGCGTTTTCTGGAATGATGGATGGTGCTCCATCAAGTAGTTTTGGGATGGGCTGGGGAATTGGGGATGAGGTGGGGTGGTGATCATTTAACATCCTCACAGCAGAGCTCCACAATCTAGTAGAAAGCATTCCCTGGATGCAGGAGCAGGTGTCCCAATACTTTTTTCCATATTGTGTAAGTAAAGCCCAGCAACATCACTGTACTGATATCCACATACACCACCATGCTACTGCCATGTCAGTCTCAGTTCTTTGCTGAGAATGGTCCACCAATCTGGTCAGCAGCTGTGATGAATCTGAAAACCTTCTGCATAAGTTCATAAAATGGACAGCTAGTTGAGCTTTTAAGCTTGGAATCTCAGCATGTCTGACCATGGCACATTACCATCACTAAAAAAAACAGTATTAGCACTGCTGTGCTACTGAAGTTCATTTGAAGGTCTAAGAATGGGAAAAGGCCTTGCTGCGGTTCTCAACAGGTGCAAGCATGCAAGCTATCAAGGCAGGGACTGAAAGACATGCTGAAACATCAAAAAGTAGCAGCCAAAGTTTAATTCACACTGCATAGGAAGATGGTTGAAGGCGTAAACATTGTAGGCTAATTAAGGTACACGCTGGGCCTATATTGCTGCCGATGACAGAAACACTCCTCTTCAGAGGGCACGTTCTCCGCTAATTATTATTTGGCACGCACCTCGACACAACAGAAAGGGTCAGGCAAAGTTGATGCAGAGACGATCCAGAATTAGAGCGCTCTTAAATTTGTCAACATTGTTGGTAATTTTCTCCGTGCCAGAAATAAAGAGGTGATAACGTATAATTATGGATTACTGATGGAGAGGGTTTTTTTCCCAGATGCTGTCAGACTACGGATTAATTGTTCTTTCTAACAGTGTGGGAAGGTGCGGCAGACTGTGCTGGGGTCAGCCATGGGTTTTTGCAACCGCATTACAAAACCTGGTGAAATTAAGCCAACTTTTAAGGCCTCTAAATGCGGTGTGTGACTCTTACCCTGGAAAACAGACAAACCAGATCAGACACTGGAGTTTATTCATTGCCAAACTTATCTTAGTTATTGCATTATTTTCTATAGGGCCATTGTGTAGCCATACTATGTGCTGTATCTTAGGTGATACCGTTTCCTTATTTGTCTGACAAAGAGCTTTTTATCCTGTACTAATATCATCTTTATCAGCCTATAATGTATTACTTTCATCTAACTTTACATTTTGAGTGACTGTTGTTTGCAGGCTTAATCACTGAACATACACCCTTAAAACCAGGGAGTTCTTCAAAGGTTCTTCAGTAAAGATCTATATGGAACCATGACCATAAATGAGTTCACTGCATGGTTATAAGCTCTCTTTGACGATGGACAACTGTTGTAGTCTTTTAGAAGACATTTTACAGATCAAAATGTCTACAAATCTATAGTTATTACACCCAAACGACTCCTAGGAAGTTCAGTGGAAGTTCATTTCAACATCTGGGTGCCAGGACAGAGAAGAGACCAGACAGAAAACCTGAAACGTGTGTTCCATGTGTCTTAAAGGATGGCAGCTCAGGCCAAACTGTACTGAAAGCTCAAAAAGCTCTAAGTACTGATCATGCTTTGAACACTGCCATCAGGCTAGGAGAATTCAGTGAAGGAAACACAACAGCAGAGTAATATGGCTAAAGAAGACTAAAGATAAACGGGAGCTTTACTTTACAAGCTCTACTTATAAATATATTTATTTATAACTATTACAAAGGCTAGCTTTAGTAAATTCAACCTCAGCCAACGTTATGGTGACCACTACTGAAGAAAACAACATTGACAGCTCAAGCTGGTCACTGGTAACGCTGGTTAATCAGCAAAATGTATGTTGGTGTTTGAGTGTGATGGTTTAGCTGGTCCACAAGCATGGTTGACAGCATGGTCCACAGCATGACCACTCTGGTCAACCAGTATGACCAAGCTTGTCATACTGGTTGTTTAGCTTGCTCAGGTTTCGGCTGGCTTGTGGACCAGCTAAAAAAGAACTAAGCTGGTCAAGGGCTAAGCTGGTCAGGGGCATAAACCAGCTTGAGCTGGCCATGTTGGGGGTTTTTTCCAGCAGGGATCAGCTTTATCAATAGATACTGTTTAAATACTATATAATAAATACTATATAATACGCAATATTTTCACATGACTGTATAAACATACATAAACATTTATGAAGGCTAATTCCAACTAGCATGAGTTTTTGTAACATTTGTTAAAGTGAATTTATTAAAGCTACAGCTTGAGCTAAAGCCAGAGCTTGCAAAATACACCTTAATTGGCAAGCCTGACCAGCATCAACAACTAGCATGACTTAGTTATCATTTATTTAACAAAAGAATTTAAAAAACAGGTTCCAATATTTAATAACCATCATCATAATAATAATATAATCCCCTATAATAATCTACTGAACATTCCCCCCCCCACCTCCATGCAGAATATTTTCAGCTGTGGATGTCTTGCATGCACATCCCTTTTCAGTATCCCTCCTCAGCATCTCAATATGATTAAGATGCATTTGTTTAATAGGTTACAGAAACAAAGGGTTTCATGGGGTGTTCTGATTTTTTCATATTGCAATACAGGTGTTGTGTAGCCTCATGAATACTGCCTTTCAGTACAGTGTTGCCATATTTTCTTACTCTTATTCACTTTATTTAAATAAATACTTTTACAGCTGCTTGAGTACTTTAACTTTTTTGGCTCCAGAACCACCCTCTGCACATGCTTGATGACCACTTGTTATATACTGTGACCCTAGTGTCTACACTTAAGATCTTTACTTTGGGCTGAAATTGTATATGAGGAAGGAGCAAAATATGAGCATAGTAGTCTGTCATGAGTCACTCAATGAGGTTCGTTTGATTTCTTCAAAGGCCAGAAGTCCACTTTGAAGAGCTCCACTTAGACACATCTACGACGGGTGTCCGCTACACCAAAGCCAAAGATATCAGCCTGTAAAGGGTGTCCAGCACGCACCTGCTTCAGCTGGACACACACCTGTCATCACTCCACTGTCACCTGCCAGCTCTTGGTCTTCACATAAAAACACATACAGCTTCAAGTGGCAACCTAATCTCATACAACAAGAACACTGAATTACTTCAGATATGAAAGAACATGCAGCCTTAAAGAAACAGTTCACAGACAAACACCAACAAGCATAGACTTTCATGTTCATGTTCAGCCCTTTTTCATATTAAATTAGCCGCACAGTTATAGTTTGTGGATTTTTAAAAAAAAATCAACAAACCTGTTTTCAAACTATCGCTAATGCGGCATTGTTGGGCAGCCAGCGCTCAAAGCAAAGTGCCGGGTCCCCAGCTTCGCTGCACCAGCTAACAAGCACATGTGCCGGCCAACATCACTTTAAGAGTGATAAGTGGAGAGAGCACCATCTATTCTCCTGACGTGAGCATGGCCAGTTGTGGTCTCTCTGACTCTGGCTGCTGATGGCAAGGTGGCATGCCTCGGGATTCAATCTCACAATCGCAGAGGCTCAGTGTCATGGCTCTATTTTAGCGACCTTTAGACACACCGCACAGCTTGATTTAGGGTGCGCCAGTGTGTTATTGCTATCGTAACGCAAAAGGCATGTACTTAGTCTCTTAATTATTCATGTGTGTGTTTTGGGCCTGGGTCTGACTTTGGCGGATTGCTATTTCAATAGCACATCGAGCACGGTATGGGAGGGCATGCTGAAGCGTTAGAGTGCCTCGCCTGTAGAATAGTTAATTTATTTGGTATTCTGTTTATTGTTGATGTAAAAGTTTGCATAGCTGCCAACTGGCACGAGCTATGGGTTTGTGCACTGCTGCGTTTAGATGTGTGCATAACAAGCAGGGGTGTACGCGCGTTGGACACCTCAGTGGCGCACCTGTGTTTTGTGTTGCCAAGATAGCAATACCCCAGAAATGTACCTGATCATTTTGAGACCACCACCCCCATTAGTGTAGATGTATAATAATAATAAATAAATATATACCAGGCATGAGCGTACAGTAACAGGAGTTTTACATTTGGTTTTCTTTTCAGCTTAACAACCTTTTATGGATCAATAAGCATACATTCAATGAACAATCGTGTTCAAAGAAAACAAAACTACAATTACACATGGAGTGAAGTGTCTATGAAATAAATGTATGTGTGTACCACCATGGTAGCATGGTAATGAAATACTGTCCCAAAAAACACAAAAAAAAAGAACTCGTCTTTCAAAAGGCCTTCCAAAGAAGAATATTTGCTACCTGCTGTTAAAAAAACACTTGAGGAAAAGAAAAAAGATCACCAACAATGTCCTTTCTTACATTGATCATTCTGAAAAAAAAAAACTAGTTCTGCCTGTATTCCATCCGCAAACAGCCAACATCATAACCACAGAAGAGTAGTCCCATAAACCATGCTCACACCTATCACAAAAAGAAGGTAAACGTGAGCCTACACTGTACACAATAGGCCAACACATTTTTAACACTGAAACAAACATGAAAAAATGGAATGTTGTAATTGCACAATGTAAACTAAACATAATGGTAATGAACATACTTACATAATAGGGACAAAAGTAGCATTCATTGTTTTTTCTGAAATCAAGGGTATCAAAAAAAGAGCTTATCCTGCTTTTGGAGCAACTGTCTCTACTGTCCAGGGAAAGCTTTCTGCTAGATTTTGGAACATTGCTGTGAGAAATACTGATTTCATTCAGCGACCAGAGCGTTAATAAGGTCAGGATGTTGGATGATCACCACTTCATAAGATAAGATAAGATAAGATAATCCTTTATTAGTCCCACAGTGGGGAAATTCCATCTCATCCCCTAACTCCCCAGCTCGTCCCAAAAGTATTGGATGGAGCATCATCATTTCAGAGGCCACAGGTCCACTTCTCCCATCTCAATGCTGGGGGGTTTTATACCCCTCTAGCCCTTGCCTGGCATTAGGCATGGTGCCAATATGTTTGTCATTTGACCAGGGCTTTTCAACTTCCAACTTCCAACTTCTGCACTCATTTGTGTATATTGAAGGACAATTGACACCAAGAACTGTAGCCAAAAAAAGCCTTAACACAATATCTCTGTACTTGTCCAATCTAACCTCAGTCCAGTTGGCTATCAGTTGTCTAAAAGGCAAAAAAAAAATTGATAAGCAGTAACTTAACTTACAACTTAATTAGCTTGGCGACTAACAGACATGATTCTTGTATGTCTCAAAAGCTCAAATGACCAATTTTTTTAATCTATTTTAGCAGCTGTGGGGCACGGATTAGTGGGGATTGGCAGAGAAGCCAAGTAAACATAAATTCAATCTAGAAAACAATGATTAAATTCAGACTGGCCTTTGGTTGTTGCTAGAAGTGTGCCATCCACAGCACTACACAAATAAAAAGGTCCACAGGCTCAGTTACATTAGAAAGATGGTTGCAAAACAGTTCTTTGCAATGCATTTAAAATGCAATGGTGTGAAAAGTATTAATATTCCTTAAAAGTGCAGATACTAGGGTTTAAAAAGACTTGAAGTATCAACTTAAGCTTTTTACTCAAGTAAAAATGTAAAAGTACTGATTTCAAAACTACTAGTATAAAAGGAAAGTAATACAAGGAAAATAAATGCCAAAAGCTTAGGCCGCACCACAGGGGTCTATAGTGCAGTACCCCACCTCATCCCAAAAAAAAAAACATTTTTCTAAAAGCCATAATGACTATAATGTTTTATTAAAATGTAAATGTTGAAAAATGTTGGGATGTACTAGGCTACCTGTTTTAGCTGCATATCTGCCCCTTGCCCCTGAAAATTAATGCATTTTAGTGATATCAAATATATTAAAGGAGCATCTATGTGCACTACTGAGCATTAATGTGTGTTTCATGGAGGGAAAATATGAGGAGTAGTTACCTATAAGTTTTGTAATGGTGCACAAAGTCACACTTCAGAGACATGTGATCAATAACTTTTATTGGAATGTAAATGTGGTGCTTAGTTGGGACATTTTACTCAAGTTCTCTTGAGACTTGGACACGGACATTGTCATACTAGGCTACATACGGGCTAGGTCCTTGCTGGAGTGTGACATGACGTGTGCAGGTGTGATGGATCGCTTACAAACCAATAGGATGTCAGAATAATATATGTTTATACTTCTCATCCAAATACAATCAAAGTCACACTTTCCGGATGACCCGATGTATCTGGATAGGGTTTTATTTGTATAATTATATATATATTTTTTTAACAATGACAAGCCGGAATGAAAACAACCCAAAATAAAACAGGAGTAACGAGGCAATTTTTAAAATGTGAGTAGTAGAAAGTACAAATAATTGTGTGAAAATGTAAGGAGTAGAAGTAAAAATTTGTCTGAAAAATAATTACTCCAGAATTATAACCAACATTTCTGCTTACATAAGGAAACAAAGTATTTGTACTTTGTTACTTGACCCCTCTGTTAAAATGCGAGTGTTATATTAAAACAAACTGGCATTAAAAGGCTTTCCAAACTGTAGTACAGATGTTAAAGGACATGTGAGACTATTCAGTTATAATTATCTCCTGTCTTGGCATAGAGGTTTCTTTATATTCTCATTCATTTTCCCTTGACATCTCCAGTGGCAGAAAAACACTATGACACCCAAGAAAAATGTCAGTGGGGTAGATGTTTAGGCCCTGAACCTCCTCAGCTAAGTTTACAAGGCGAAGCTCCCTCACCTGAGGGCAATTCTTCCTCAGGTATATTGTAGAGCTCTTTGTGAGGAGTGCAGTTAAATGGGAGTCATGGCTAATGTGATATATGTGCAGGCTGTCAGTGGAAACATTCCTGCCTCGTGAACATGTATGTGACTCTGTGTGTTAGTGTTTTCTTCTTATTCGTCACTTTTGGTTATGTCACAACTTTACATAGAAAGCTTCAAAAGTGCAGTGATGAAACTTTCTTACTGTCCTTAGTTTCTTGAATATCATAAAAGTCTTTTACGGTTGAAGAGGTCGGAGGAGCTGTAAGCGTGAACGCAAATCTCTGAAACAGTTGTACCGGACTTTATCCTGCCAGCCCCTTAGTATAAAGCCAGTTAATGTGAAAGTGAGCCCATGTGTCAATACAGCAGGTCATTTTCTAGAGAATTCACCGTGGGCATGTTGATAATATCATTACGGATGAGTTGGTAGTCTCGCTCTGGTTCTTCGATGTGCTGTAAAGCAACACTGCTATTTCCGCAGCTTACTTTTTGCATCCTCCCGTGCCACACAGGCACCGCTCCTTGCCTAAACTATGCACAATGTTTCTTGCGCTGACAGCGCATCTGACACAGAATTTTTCAGAGGCTATATAAATCAAGCACTTCATGCCAAAAAGAGGAGATTTCTGAAAACCAATGCAAAAAAGGTTGTGGACACCTATCCTATTTGTAAGACTCTAGAGTGCCACTAAACTACAATCATACCCAAACTGTCCTAATAGAGAAAGTTTGGAACAGTAGTATCTTGGGATGCCCTCCAAAACTCTTTCCAAGAGCAAGGTGTGAAATCATCTAGGAAGTGTCAAAGAACCCAAGAACAACAGCCAAGAACTGCAGGCCTCTCTTGCCTGAGCCAAGGTCAGTGCTCATGACTCAACCATGGGAAATCCATGACAGAAACACTTCTAATCAAGAAGAATATAAATGCCCATTGCAGCTTTGCCAAGAAACACCTACCTAGATCATCCTCTTGAGTCCTGGAACAATTTGTTACAAGCAGATGAATTTAAAGTGGGGCTAGTTAGTCAACATGGGCCCTGTTATGTCTGGTGGGAAATCCTTTCACTTTCAAAACAACTGTGAAGCATGATGGTGGTGGTGTGATGATGTGCTGCTTCATGACCTGGATGCCTTGCTACCACTGAGAGAACAATGAATTCTGCTCTGTATCAGATAATTCCTCAAGAGAATTGCCTGTCATCTATCTGTGAGTTGGGACATGCAACAAGGCAATGACCCAAATCACACAAGCATGTCTACCTTAAAAAGACATTTAAACTTTTGCAATGGTCTAGTCAAAGTCATAACCTGAACACTACTAAAATGTTGTTGCTGGATGTGAAATGCAGTTCATACTGCAACTGGACCCTGATCTGAAGCAGTTTTGCATGAAGGAGGCCAAGTATATTCATTTACAAGTATAAAAAGGTGTTACCAATGGTTCTTTGAGTAGTGTTATAGAAGAACCATTTTGGTTTCATTCAAAACCATGTTTGTAATAAAGATGTGTCAGTGTGAAGAACCTTAAAAAGTCTAAAGAACCTTCACTTGATGTAAAGGTCCTTATCCACCTAAGTCCAACTAAATACCACCTAGACAATGCCTCAAAACTCAGCATCAGGGCAAGAAGGAGAATGGAAGCCACAAAGAGGTCAACAATCAGAATGTTAGGAGTTCAGTGGCTGAAACTGCAATGAAGGTGCACCAGTTAATGATATCCAGAGCTCCGTATGGGAGGCTGGCAATAGACAGATGGGGACATGGCCTCTTGAGAATTAGAAAAAAAAGATTTACAAAGCTGTAGATGATTGACGTCATGATAAAATAGGCATCCTGAAATCTTGATACGTTGAGTAGAATTCATTCAATTTATTTAACTGTTAAAAGAGTTATTTTTGAATTATTATTGAAATAACAACATTAATGCAATATAATTACAACATTGTAAAAGCAATGTGTGAAAACATAATTAAAAATGTGCATTCTCTGTGTGATCACTGTAACAGAACAGAGTTTTTTCCCTGAATGAATGTCTGAATGCACCTACAAGAGCGCTGTGGCCCTCATTCATGAGCTCTTGATTTATTACCCTGCTTTTCTCCCCGTTAACACTACCCGTCCTGGTGCTAATGGTGGCCAAATGTGTGTTCTTTTCTTTTCTTGTGCATTTCCATTCTTGTCCACTTTTACACATGATGTGTGAGGATGATTGGGCATGCTTTAAAGACTGAAAAAAAAGAACATCACCGACAGGGAAATGTTTGCTAACAGACATGGATACCTTAATTAAGCAGGACAGTCAACACGGGGCATTGCAGAAGTGGCATTCGGCAGGCCGCTCCAAAACCATGCCCCTGACGCTGAAAGACTAATAGTGCTGACTTGAACTTCCCAGCAGGTAAGGTTCGTCCATCAACAGCTGCGGTAAAAGCCTGAGGAAGGGACACCTGAGAAGCCTACCTCCATTCTCGTTAAGAAACTGATGGTGGTTCTGCAGTTACGGTTCGGCTGGGGTGCGAGTAAGGGTGGTCGATACACAAAAAAATTATACTGTGAAACATTTGCATGATATATGATGTACCGTGAAGTATCAGGTTTATGAATCAAATGAAATACATTATCTTTCCAAATGTTTGTGGACACCCCTTCCAATGAATGCATGTAGCTACTTTAAGCTGACACAGATGTGCAAATGCACACACACAGCTTGTATTATCTCTGTAGAGATTACTGCCAATAGATAAGGTCTCTGTGGAACAGATAAACATGGACCTATTGGCACCATGTCTTATGCCATGCATGGGCTAGAGAGGTATAAAGCCCCCCAACATTACGCTGTGGAGCAGTGGAACTGTGTTCTCTGGAATGATGGTTGATGCTCCATCCAATACTTTTGGGATGAGTTGGAGAGTTGGGTATGAGGTAGGGTGGTGATCATCCAATATCCTGACAATTAAACTCCTCAGATCAGGCATACTTCCTCTGAGACACTTGGAGCCAGCCATTCACATGTTTATAAACTGTTGCTAATGCAACTATCGCTAACACAACACCAGTCAATAACTGAGCACTTAGAGGAGAATGCTAACTGCCAATTTAATTACATCAAGCCGAGTGATAGGGGGAAGGGGAAAGCCGTTTATGCTCTTTTAGACTCCCAGCCATGGATGACTGTGGCAAATAAAACTTAAGATTTCTTGATGATAGGTCTAGCACTTAGACAGTTGTGCCACTCATGCCAACATTTAGCTTCAGTGGCAATAATTTGGGTAGCCTACACTCATATGACAAGACAAAAAGCACTTACTTATATAGAAGTACAGTAGCATTAAGTGGAACTTCTTAGTACACTATATGGGGTACTGTGTGTGTGTGGGGGGGGGGGTGGTCAATGCCAATTGGTACATGTTTATCTGCTCCAGAGAGTCCTATTCTATTGGCAGTCATTTATTTCTACTCTATAGGGACTAGGCAAGCTGTGTTTACAAAATGGAACTGCAGAAATGCAACTTAAAGTAAATGAAGACATTCATTCGAAGGTGTCCACAAACATTTGGACATATATCTATATATGTATATCTAGCACCTAGCAACATAGAAGCTGTTCAGTGCAATCCTTCTCTTTCTGACGTAATCTGTATCTAACTGTAGGAGAAATTATAAAGTTGTAAACTTTGCATCCTGCACCCCTGCTCTGTCTAACCCCCATCTCAAAAGGGTTTACAGAATGCCCCAAAGGACGGGGGTTGGGGAGTGGGGGGAACTTGGGGGCGTTTGCAACATGTGGGCACTTTGGATTGGCTGGTTGTGTGAAGATAATAATCTGGTCAAGATAAAATGACAGTATCTCTGAATAAAACTGAAAAAGACTGCCAGGGGGTCGAGATTGCACAAGGCACCTTCTGAACACTCAGACTATCTCTTCCTTGCTCTCTCTCTCCCTCTCTTTCCCTACCTCTCTTTCTCTATTTTGCTATACTCACTCTGATCTTTCATTTTTTACTCTACAGGTAGTTTTGTATATATTAATTAATATTAATATAAAGAAAAATGAAAGAAAAAGGTTAATGAAAGAAAAACCCACAATGGTCACAGAAATAACTTGAATCTGACAGAAGTAATAATAAATTAAAATGCTATGAAAATGAACAAATGAAAATCCGACATTGATTTTGAACCATGCTTTAGCAGAATTATTTAAAAAACTAAACTCATGAAACAGGCCTGGACAAAAATGATGGTACCCCTAAAAATAATGTGACCAAAGGGACATGTTAAATCAAGGTATGTCCACTAATTAGCATCACAGGTGTCTACAATCTGGTAATCAGTCAGTGGACCTATATATAGGGCTACAGGTAGTCACTGTGCTGTTTAGTGACATGGTGTGTACCACACTCAACATGGACCAGAAGAAGTGAAGGAAATAGTTGTCTCGGGAGATTAGGAAGAAAATTATAGACAAGCATGTTAAAGGTAAAGGTTATAAAATCATGTCCAAGCAGCTTGATGTTCCTGTGACTACAGTTGCACATATTATTCAGAAATTTAAGATATATGGGACTGTAGCCAATCTCCCTGGACGTGGCCGCAGGAAGAAAATTGATGACAAATCAAAGAGACGGATAATACGAATGGTAACAAAAGAGCCCAGAAAAAAACTTCTAAAGAGATTAAAGGTGAACTTCAAGCTTAAGGAACATCGGTGTCAGATCGCACCATCCATTGTTGTTTGAGCCAAAGTGGACTTCATGGGAGACGACCAAGGAGGACACCATTGTTGACAAATAAAAAAAAAAGCCAGACTGGAATTTGCCAAACTACATGTTGACAAGCCCCAAAGCTTCTGGGAGAATGTCCTATGGACAGATAAGACAAAAATTAAACTTTTTGCCAAGGCACATCAGCTCTATGTTCACAGATGAAAAATGAAGCATATCATGAACACTGTCCCTACTGTGAAACATGGAGGAGGCTCTGTTATGTTCTGGGGCTGCTTTGCTGCCTCTGGCACAGGCTGTCTTGAATCTGTGCAGGGTACAATAAAATCTTAAGACTACCAAGGGATTCTAGAGAGAAATGTGCTGTCCAGTGTAAAAGCTTGGTTTCAGTCGCAGGTCATGGGTCTTGCAACAGGATAATGACCCAAAACACACAGCTAAAACACCCAAGAATAGCTAAGAGGAAAACATTGGACTATTCTGAAGTGGCCTTCCATGAGCCCTGACCTAAATCCTATTGAGCATCTTTGAAGGGAGCTGAAACATGCCGTCTGGAAAAGGTACTCTTTAAACCTGAGACTGGAGCAGTTTGCTCATGAGGAGTGAGCCAAAATACCTGCTGAGAGGTGCAGAGGTCTCATTGACAGTTACAGGAATTGTCTGATTGCAGTGATTGCCACAAAAGGTTGTGCGACAAAATATTAAGTTAAGGGTACCATCATTTCTGTCCAGGCCAGGTTTCATAAGTTTATTTTTTAAAATAATTCTGCTAAAGCATGGTTGAAAAGCAATGTCGGACTTTCATTGGTTAATTTTCATAGCATTTTTATTTATTATTACTTTTGTCAGATTCAAGTTATTTCTGTGACCATTGTGGGTTTTTCTTTCATTAACCGAGGGGTACCAACAATTTTGTCCACGTGTGTAGGTAGTATTTGCCTCTTTTGTCTGGGTTATTACTTGTCTAATATTGTCTAACTGTATCATGTTATTTTGGTGGTTATACAATTGTGTATCATTAATAAATCAGTCTGTGTGAGCTTAAACCAACATGAAGTTTAGCCTACTTGTTGCATTGTTTATTATTTAAACCTGTAGTTAAGAGCATAATACTAATTCTTGTAGTGTTCTTTGGGTATTAATGTTATTTAAATATTACAAATATGTACACAGTAACAGTAAAATCATTTCTTTTAAAATGCTTTGTGACATATAAGCCCATTTAGCCTATACACAAAACTATTTAAAATGTCTATTCCTATTTAACTTCTCATTTTATACTAGTCACGCCAATTAAGCACATCCATAAGGCAAGGGAAAATTTAATGAAGAATAAGTTCACTGTAAGAACTCATCAGCAACACATATTTCATCATTTAAAAAGATAAATGAAGTAATGGAATGAGTAATTATACGTGCAGATATGGAGTCAGAAAATCCGTGACAGGCAAAACAGGAGGAGAGGTGCTGTTGCGATGTTAGTTTAACACACCTTGAAGAAAAATATTTAGCTATGTATTTTCCACTGGGCTTTGTCAGTGGTTTATTAATAGCTGTGCAATTTCACTTTCCACCCTCATCTCAGTTTAATCATTTCAGAGAATCCCATGCATATACAAGTGCAGTCAAACTGATGATAACAGTATGTTGAATAAAGCATCAGCTTGCAGTGTTAGATAGACTTTTGTGGGACCTAAGCCATTTATTTGAGAATCTTACATACACAAAATGATTTAAAAACTGTATTTATAATCCTGGGGTCTATGGATAGGCAACACATAGAAGAGTGTGTATATTAAAAACAGCATTGTGTGAAAATTGGTATTTTTCCATTTTCATGAGAGGCTTCATACAGCTTCACCAAATTTATATAGTGCAGTAGCAGTGTTCCAGATCTGGAGTGGCAATGACAGAGAAACTATTCTCCTTATTACAGTCAGTGTACCATTAGCTTGATTCTGAAGCTGCCATTTTAAGAAAAAAGGCCAGGCCAGAGTAAATATAGATGAAACAAAAATCCTACCTCCACCTAAACATATTCTACATTTCAATTCTACACATTCTACACACACTGAACTTCAACTGTACTAAGTTAGATGACAAAGCAGAACAAAATGCACACCATTTATTAGGAAATTTTTAGTAAAGCTAGTACTAGATATGCAAAGGATGTCTTTTTAGGCCTGATCACATGCAACCAATGGTCTATAACATGCTGTTACTTTCCATTACAGTGGACTATCTGTACAGTCTGAAGTCTTTGCATGTCTCACAGTGCTGAACATTACATAAACCCTTTGCGGATGGAATTTGATTTGGCAAAAAGCCAAAGCAAAACTGCAAGAGAATTACTCAAAAATAGATTACATTAATAGATTTCCATGTCACCTACACCTCAATACAGCCCCCATTTTCTGCATCTCAGTGCACCCCACAACCATATTGGCATGACTTACTTCAAAAAAGTTTGCCAACAGTTATAAATACAATATTATAGCATAAGTACAAGTACAAATAAAACAACTGTATGGGTAAAGTATGCATTTCCAAATGAATAGTATTATGAACCCCTTGTTTAACTTAATGTATCGTTGTGGACCCAGAGCCTGATTAATTGAGCCTGACTGGTTTTAAATATTTTTTTGCGATGTAGAAGGAAACTGGAGCATCCAAAAGGAAACCCATGTGAACACGGGGAGAACACCATAATTTTTCAACAATTGAACACCAATTTTTTTCTTTCCTTTCCTATTTAATCAATTGTTATCATTGCAATTGACAAAGTCAGCATAAACATTGAGCGGGATAGAAAATTATTCGAATTTTAACATGCATTTCATAATTTCTCTTCAGAATCTACTCATCAAATGCATTAAATGAGACAAAGGCTGTCATTGGCTTTGTTTTG
This sequence comes from Salminus brasiliensis, assembly GCF_030463535.1. Classification (NCBI taxonomy): domain Eukaryota; kingdom Metazoa; phylum Chordata; class Actinopteri; order Characiformes; family Bryconidae; genus Salminus; species Salminus brasiliensis. The sequence goes on along the minus strand of NC_132898.1, from coordinate 13,035,287 downwards.
AAATTTAAAATCCAACTAAAATGGTGCAGCATTACCTACAGGCTACTCTACAAACTACAGAATGAAACAGCTACACTATTTAGGAACTGTAATTTTTAACCTGAGCTTCATTTTAGGTACTTAGCTGAACGTAGTCTGGCATGAGGTCTGGATTATGGATTTTTGCACGCCTTAAAGGTGGCAAAGAATTAATTTACTGAGTATTTTAAGTTTTTTTTGATAAATAATAGGTATGTGACTTTGTTTGTGAAGGAATGTAAATGCTTACATGTGATTGTACAAGTCTATTTACAACCCTGTTATGCCTTGACTGGTGAAAAACAGAAAGATAAACTCTGCTTTTACAGAACTGACAAAGCTCACAGTAGCTACATATTATACCATAGTTTACATACCTTAACAAAAACAATGGTCTTATTTCTGAGACTTACCAGCCTACTGAGCGTAATGTGCTGTTAGAAAGCTCAAGAGATGGAAGCCGGGCTAGCTTTTAGCCATCGCACTTTACCACTTCACCAGCTTTAGTAGGGCTTGAGTAGGGCTTTTGCTCGTAGGCTTGGTGTAGGGTATCTTTAAGACAGCTTTTTTTCACTCAATAGCCATACAATTTATTTAATTTCTACTAAAATAAATTAAAATGTAATTACCACTGTGTTCAACAGTGGAAAGTATACAGAAGCGTGTCAGTAGTGACGTGTTAGTTGAGAGAAGATTGCAGTTACTGCATCTTAGTGGCACCTTACTGGCACGCCTTGCTTCAAATATGTTTGCCAGTTAAGATGGCCAACTTACAAGAGTGCAGTTACTGCTCAGTTGTTCTAGAAGATGAAAGCCCATTGTAATGACATGAAAAATACTTGACTGTTTTAATATGGTTAAAACTGTTATTTGTAATTTGAACTAATTGATATGTACAAAATGCATTTTTTCACAAATTTAAATTTTTTATGTTTATGATCAACATTGTATTTACTTCAATTTATTCCAAATATCTGTTTTTTCACTTTGTTTAGTTACTTTCACATCAACATGCCGCAAAGGGACCACCACACAATTCAATTTTTCACCAAAAATATTCCTTTAAAGATGCAAAAGAATGTAATCTCTTTTCTAGTATCTGTGGAACCTGCACCTGTGCAGAAATTGGGCCATTACTGTTTGGCACAGAAGGAAAATCCCACCCTATCTGCTGATCGTGAACCGCCTGAAGCCAGTTCTACTTTTTTGACGTTTGATCAAAGCGGGCCTGGAATTTGGGGAAATTTCATCAGAAACACAAAAACTTGTCTATAGGTTTGCGCTAACCATAAACACCAGATTCATATTTGAAGGAGGAAAGAAGCGTGAAGTCTTCAAAGCGGCTGTGGTTCCTCAGTGGAAACTGAAACCATCCTGTGCGTGGCTAATTATGTCTTCAGAGGCATGATCTGTCCAGACAAACAGGAAAATGAGTGAGCAGTCAGTTCGAGCCTGGAGGTTAAACTAGCAGCCTGGAGCAAAAGACATTCACTTCCTACTGTCTTTTATTCTTAGAAGCAGTTGTACTAGTTATGAGAAACAGGGAGGGAGAGGTAACATGCTTAGAGCTTAAACAAAATAGATAGACAGACCGCTGAATAAATTGATAGATAGATAGATAAATAGATAGATACATAGAAATGTGTAAATGAACTACAAAAACCTATATAGCAGTAAGAATAAAGTTACAATTTAAATTAAATTAATATCCACATGTCATTGTAATTCAAAAGTGGAGATCAAATTTATAGAGATGTAATTGTATACTTTTTAATATACTTTTGTATAATTGTATATATACATAATGTACTATATACAATTACATCTAAATCATAAGGACACAATTACAGTACAGTATTTTTAGATCAGGACACTTCTGAGATATGGTGTTAGTTAGGGAAAACAAACTGCCTGCTTTCTTTCCTGAATGAAGTCTTACAGAATGACTGCTTTTCACTAAGGGAGGCCAGCGGCTACTTCTGTATAATGATAGGGGGGAATGGCAGTGTTTGACAGCTCGGGTTAATATCTATGTTCAGGAAGTTCAACACCTGGTCTACATCGCTCCTTTCCAGCCCATCGATACCTGTGTGTGTATGCGTGTCTCCTCAAATTATCACATCTTCATCACCTGACCTCTTTACGGCAGATCTTATATCCGTATGTCATTATTGCCTCAGTTACCATCTTCACTGAGAGATATTAATTGATTTAATTTTGCTTTAATTACAGATCATAACCTGCTACTAATTACAGGGCAGTTTGGTTCTCTTTGAAGACTCAAGATCTCAATCACCAGACGAATGGGCTTTGATCATGCAAGCTCCTGGCATTCTGATGGAGTCAGAATCTGGTGACCTCGGGGTTACACCACTTGATTCATTTAGACTATGGCCTGCTCTATGTTTGGATGGTCATCATTTACAGAGAATACATCCTGGAGCTAATGGTAGCTCTGTTAGGTGAGTGGCACAAGTGGATGACTTATGACTTGTCTTTAAAGTGATGGTGGAAAAGTTAGTGGTGCTTTTTAGTTTTACACTGGAGCTACTAGTGTAGCAGACAATGATATAAGTCTATTAACTATGTAAAAAAAACAACAACTCAAAAATGGGTTGCATTTCTACACAGCATTCTTTTTTTTTCAAACTATTTTATCCTGGGTATTCCAACATTCCATAATGCTTTGTGTGTTTGTTTACACTTCTGGTGAATAAATACAATGAAATACATGCATCTCCAAAATGGTGACTTCATAGAAGAAGGTCCTTAACTTTGAATGAAAATCAATGTAAAACAAGGGTTTATTCCAAGTAATTATTATTTTTTTATATAATTCTTTTAAGAATTATACACAGTTTACAGAGCTCCAGGGTTCCAGCTCCAGCTCCAGAGAAAGCTCTTTGGATGGGAATAACAATAATTACAATGGTAATAACACTTACTTTACCAATCAAAAACAAACCAAAATTAATGTCTGAGGTTTAAATAAGATAGGCTTTTCAAAAAAACCCTCTAATGATATTTTAATAATCTAAAGCTAATGTGCTGCACCTGATTCTAATTTTAGGCATTTGAAGTAATTAAATAGGAGTTTTTTTTTTAACTCTAGTCTTCGATATTATTATCATGACATATTTTTTAATATTGCAATATAAAAAATAATTTTTACCTTTATGTTAACAACATTAAATTGTGCTCCACTGACATGTAATCAGGATAGTAAGGGAATACATGTAACAGTGTTAGGTCATCAGGATACAAAAACAAAACAAAACACAGCATGTTATTACATTACAGGTACATGTTAAAAATACAGTGATTATAAGCAGGAGTACATCACTTGCTTTACCTGCATGGCTGCAAAACTGCATATACTGCATACACTAATGGAAATTAAGTTTTAAAAGAAAGGAATATCACACTGTAATGTAAATCCTGCCCTCCAGCTGTAAATATTTTCTTAACTTTAAAAGATTCCACTGAAATTTAAAGAAACATTTGAAGGTAAGAAAATGGCCATTAAATCCATGTAGATGAGCTGGACTACTGCATGATTAGTTGAGTGCTGGACCCTGTGTTGTCTAAATCTTTCTTTCAATTAATTTTATTTATGGCATTTAGCTGACACTCTTATCCAGAGCAACTTACAAGGTTACTTGTATTACAGAGGTAGGCCAATATAGTGTTAGGAGTCTTGCCTAAGGACACCACAGTGTAGCACAGCACAGTCACCCAGACCTGGAATTGAACCCCAGTCTCCCACATGGTGTGGTTGTTTTCGGACAGGTAGTGGTTAGTGGGTAGTGTTATCTCTTGCACCACAACAACCACTCGCCACAACAACCAATCTTTCTGCTGCTAATTGAGTGTGCAGGTGTGTTTCTGTGCAATATTTTAATATTAATAGTATTAATCACAATAACCTGTAAGCTAAATCTTATATATCCTTGCTGATGTAATAAAACATTAGCAAATACTCCATTTGTTCTATAGTTAATTTCTTACAGAACCTAAGAAGGCAGTTGCCCTTTACACTGCCCTGCTAGCTAAACCAGCATACACCAGCAAAAGTGGTGCTGGTCTAAGCTGTTTGTGTCAGCCGGATGTTTGAACATTTCATGATAAATGGACCAGTATAAATCTGAATGAACATAAAGAATAATTTTTTTTACATAATCTTTTTACATTCAATTTGAAGATTTATTCAACTCTCATACCAACCAAGAGATACGGTTTTGTTTCAGCAGCAATGATATTTTTTTATTTTTATTTATTTTTTTTTTTGGCTTTAAAGAAACAAGTAATCCCAAAGTAACTGAAAAAAAAACTATTTAGGTCACTTTAATATAATAATATTTTAGATTACGTTATAATTGCATTTATGAACAGGCAGTCAGTAATCTGTAATGAAATACATGTTTAAAGTAACTCTCCCAAGCCTGTAATAAGGAGGATAGATTCTCTATTGTTGCTACTCCAGGCTCAGCACACTGCTAACTGCACTATGCATCCTTGGTAAGGCAGACAGGACAATACTTACAAGAACTGCATAATGCTGTGGAAAAAGAGACATATTAGTATAAAATCCAGCAATATTAATCTACCCAGTAAGTCTAACTTTCAGGAACAGTTCTGCATCTCTCAGCTTGTCCAGAAAAGCATAAGAATAAGCAAGAATGGCCAGTTTTTTTAATGCTGCTCAGCCAATTGGTTGTTTCTTGCGGTATGGTACATTTGGTACCCCAATGTAAGGTGTAACCAAAATCTGCATGGGTATTTAGGAATGGCACGGGTCACTTGGCAGCATAAATGATGCCAAAGTGAGGGATCACGGCTTTGAAAGCGCACAGTGCAATACCACACTGCCAAGTGGAAAAGCACCATTAGGCCGTACCTCACTATCAGCAGCGTTAATGCACTTATGGCTTCAAATAGTGAGTCAAAACTTTCTGAATGAGGAAAAAAAAATACTTTCCCCCCATTTCATTCACGTCCCAGGGACTTTCCTCCTTTCTGCACTGTACACCCCACACCGGCGCTAATGCTCCAGCAGCTCAGACACTGATCTTTAGCTAGCTCAGATTAAGACCCGCTCCTGCTCTAAAACAATGTGGCCTTTATCTTTTCCACAGAGCCGCGGATATCTGAGTGTCTGTCAGCATACCCCTCAATACCCCCCCCCCCACCAAAACCTACCAGCACTCATACAGTCATACAGGCCTACAGGTCACTCTCTCTCTCACTTTCCCTCTTTCTGTCTTTTTCTTTCTCTATATTTCTGTTTCTTTTATATTTTAAAAGAGGGAAAAATAGGCTTTTTATATGTTGTCTCTTCCTCTGTCCTCCTTCTCTCTCATTCCCGTCCTCTTGTCCTCAGTTCTCTCTTCTCCTCTCTCCCTCCATCTCTTTCTTTTCTTTCTCCTCCTCTCTCAGGTGAGTCTAACCTGCTGATGAACTTTCCATTACCTCTCTTTCCTCTCTCTCTCTAACAACCCCCCCATGCTCTATCTCTCTCTCTCTCTCTCTCTCTCTCTCTCTCTCTCTCTCTCTCTCTCTCTCTCCTTCTGCCTCCCTCCCTCCACAAAACAAACGGAGAATTCCAGCTCCGTGCCTCCGGGCCCTCACTCATTCTTCCAATGCACTAATATGTTTCTACATGAAGCTTTTAATCAAAGCCGCTGGATTGTTCTCTCCACAGCCCCAGCTTTAGGCGGTGATTAGATGCCACAGAGATGCATCTGTGTGCCCTCCTGCCATGTTAGGTCACTGGGTTCTGTTGTGGGTTTGAGAATGTGTGGTTTCATCCTCAACTGTCAGCGTTGACGCGGGCCTGGATTAATCTGATGAACCTTTAGTGTTACAGGTTGGAGATGATGAGCAGTTCCCAGACAGTGACAGCAGAACTGGCCTATGTGTCATACTCTGGTCTGGGTTGGGTTTCTGGAAACACATTAAGCATTGTCACTGGAGTAAATGTCAAATGCTGTTATGTCAGTTTCTTTTTACTTTGTCTGTCGACATGATATTTTTCCAAGGGGCATGACCTCAGCCTCATCTGATGGGTGAAAATCTTTACTGGATTCTTCACTGGTATATTTTCTTATTCACATAAGAAGATACTTGAACCAATACAGTGTTTATGAGATAAGCTGATTAACCAGTGTATTTAAAGGGCAGTTTTGGATCTGTTGCAACCACAGATTTCTGAACGTATGCATTAAACCTGCACAGCTTTGCAACACATGAAACATTTATAGACAACCATAAACAGCTGAAAATGAAGTGTGTGTAAACGTTAAGACTTACCCCATAGGCAGGTGGTTGAAACAGTCACTAAAAAGTAGCTAATTATCATTTAATGTTACTGTTAATTACCAAAAACAGCTAATTAACATTAAAATATTTTTTTAATTGTGACACATCTAGTCTGTGTATAAAAATCATCCAAACAATGAGCTTATGTATAATGTAAAATGTATAAGGGGGATATGGAGTTCTGCCATCTCTGGGGAGGCTTAACTGACCACTGACCACTTGCTCACTGGGGGTCTTAGATTTTTCATGTCTTTTTATGTTAGTTATTTTTCTTTTTTTTTCTGTCTTTTGTAATTACTACTAATTACTACTATTGTTTAAAGCCGCTTTGTGAGAACAACAGTTATAAAAAGTGCTATACAAATAAATTTGACCTGACTTGACTTAACTGTAACACTGTGTTTAACTAAACCTGCCACCAGTTGGTTAGATTGTCTAAATATATTATTTTACTGCCACCAAGAGGGAGATTGTGTAATACATACAGTCTTTTATATGAATCCTGAGAAATATGAGATATGATCCTGCTGTGGGAATGTGTGAAGATGACCAAAAGAAAGTCAACATGACATGAAACTCTTATTTCACAAAAGTGAGGAACTTTTATGTGTTTCATTCGCTTTTATTGATTCATTTATGTATGATCAGATCTCTGTCCTGGCAGCTTTCCTCCAGTCTGTCAGTGCTGTTAAGCTGTTGACTGTGCCTTTGACTGATGAACCACAGTATCCGCCCCACGCGTCCTGCTTTGATGTGGATTAATCAGCGGGAAAACTCCCAGTTAAGATGGAAACCGTATACTCATTTTGACTTTTCTATCCAGTCTTGTTCTTTATCCTTAATTTGTAAGTGAAGAAAATGAGTAACATCATTGATGTTCTAGAATGAAAATCTTATTCATCAGATATTTTGATCAGTACTAAGATCACTTAAATATAAACAGCAAAGGCTCCCGGAGAGCATAATGCCATGAATTGTGTCAGCCTTCTATTCTTCCTTCCAATAACTCAAATTTGCATTGTATTTAACATAAATACTGAACTATAAACTCTATTACACAAATCAGTGTTTTCTTCTGAGTTAAGATGTTTTTAATGGCCATTTAAAGGGACTTTATAATATAGATGAGACTTTCGTTCTTGTTGGATACACTGTGTTTTTCTCTGACATAAATTAGTTAATTCAGAGTACAGTTTGGATAAGAAAATTATTGGAAAAAGTGATATATATATTGTCCACATTCCTAGTCCTATATGTGTTTCCCTGTTAATATATATTTATTATATATAATAAATATATACTGTGTAATATGTAAAGATTTTCTGTTTTTACTGTTAATAGAGAACAGGTGAGTAAACAGCAGAAATGACGAACATTTGTAGGTAGAAAGGGTTAAGGGGTTACAGGTTTATGCAGTGTTTATGGCAAATGGAAACTCTGGGATTTATTAAACCTAGAGCTTCTACTTCCCAACTTAAAAATGTTCACACAACTCCATCTGCGTGAGGTCGGAAACAATGGGACACTCAGTAATCTAGCTCCTGTTTGGCTAGAGTGCACATAAAAAGCTCTTAAAAGCTTTTACACTAGCGTTAAAAGAGTTGTTTGGTTAGTGATTCATCAACTTGGATGAATGCTATGCTAGTCTAGGACTTTCATTTTAAATAAAAAGCTAAAAATAGAATAAAAGCATGGCTGATAAAACGTCTTGTGCAGCATGTGGGAATTATGTATTGGCTGGCCATTCCAGAGTATTTTTCCCACCTCAGCTCAGAAACTTCATCACATCAGTTCAGTTCAGTTCACACTTGATCATGAGGGCAGCATTAAACTGGAATTTACCGAACACTGTACTGTAAGTTTAAAGGAAACACAAGACCTGTGCACCTGAACATGTGCAGCTGAACTGCCTTGATTGAAAAGAAGAACGAAAAAAAAACACCATCATCTGATTTTGCTATGCTTCATACCCTCATATTTGCCACTTCAGATCAAACTCAAGTCAGACGCTGGGTAATGATCAAGCGTAGCGCTGCTACCTGGGAGCAAGCCTGACGTGAAGCATGAAAAGCCTTAATAGTTTTAGATATCTGGACACCTTCGCGTTCTCCGTCTGCACAAGATGAAAGAATGCACCTGAGTGCGCTTTCTTTGGTCAGAGGATAGGAATGAAGCCTGAGGATGAGCGAATGCGAAAACAAATTATTTCACCTTACAGTGATTCCAACAACATAACCCAGTCTCTGAATGTGGGAATTTCACTTCCATGTCAGATTTCCGTGGAATCTGCAGGTACAAATGATGGGAAACCCTGATTAGGCCTGTTTGTGGCCTGTTTGCTGACGTTTTTGTGAAGTCTAGTGATCACTTCTAGCTCACAAATGATGCATTTGTGGTACATCAGGACTACAATGCTGCACATTATATCATGAAAACTTTACTGTAAAACTAGGCATCATCAGCACTTATGTGAAGCAGAAAAGAACCATTGCTTCCACTACAAAACTTTGTTTTGCAGTTTTTCATTTTAATTATGTAGTAATTTTACCTAATTTTTTAAAAAGAACAGTGTCTCTATCATTGCCACTAAGGGCCAGAAAACTGCAACAGCACATGTCACTTGATGGACCTGCATAAAACCTCATACAAGAAGTGCAAAGCACTGTAAGACCCAAGTTACATTAGTGTAAAATTATTTATTTAAATTATTTATAAATATTACTCCACAAGAATGCACATGGTTCTTTTACTTCAGACTTTCACATTTCTAGTGCATGAGGTGAAGCTCATCTTTGCTTGTAATAACGCAATTTGCTTAAAATAAAGCATAGCATATAATAGTTGTTCATTAACTGACTTTACAATATTTAAAAACGTATTATTTATTATAAAGTATTATTTATTATTATTTATAAGGGCTCATATTGTGCACATACAACACTGTCAGTTTAATAAGGGTTGTCTAGGTCAGAAAACATGGGATTTAACGTTCCACCCTCAATACATCACAAGCCGTCTCGTTAGAATTCTACTGTCTTAGTAACTTCACCCAACAAACTTTGAGAAGATGGGCACTTTTTCCTGGCAAGCATCAAACCTGCTACAATTATGCCAATGCTAAGATCTAAGGAAGGGAACTGCAAGCAAATGCGACTGGCCTTGGCAAAAACTATAGGTGAGGGGAAAAAATGATCATGCTTCTACATCTGCCTGTAATTTGCAAACGGGCAGGGGTTGCAGTTTGTGGGTATGTATTGTAGCGTGTTTGGAAAATGTTTTGGCATGTTAGCTTCAGGCTGTGTGTTCTTTAGAATTTGATCACTGGGTTCATTTGTGAATGGCCTCAGATTGGAGTATTGGAGTAACTTTGAAGATTCACAAGTAGCAACTCCTAAAATCACTCAGACATAGCTCTACTCTGATTGGCTAGTTTGTGGAGACAAACATTATAGCAATGTATAGCAAAGCATAACTTTCTTTTGCAGTACTTTAACAAGAACACTGTAATTTTTGTTTTTACATTTTACTAAAGTCTTACTAAACACTGTAAAGTATTACCTCAATATCGTATGTTAGCACCAAGCTTACAGTGGTGTATATTTACTTTTATAATTCTTACTTTACTTCAGAAGGACCTATAAACAGCTTACAAATCACTATGATGCTTTACTGACTTGTAATAAGGAGAATCTGTAACTTTGGAAAAGCAGCAGGATAGGGCTCATGAGAACTGTGTAATACTGTGAAACCTGAGCCATATTTGTGTAAACTCCAGTCATATTACTGTACCATGTCTGTCCACATGCTTCTTTTTACTTTCAGTGGCAGTTCTGTATCTCTCAGCTTGTCCAGAAAAACGTGTCCTTTAGTGGCGGCTCAAAGCGCACACTTCCTGTCTGTAGGGGGAGCCCAGGAGCAAGAAATGTTAATTCACTTTAGTATTTCTTTAAAGTTTAATAACTGAAATGACACATTTTATTAAATTATATCCCTGGCATTTGTCTTTTTTCAAAGTAATTAAAATAATAAGCATTCTGAATTGAAAACAATTTTTAAAAGTAGATTTTGTTAATTGTAGTCTTAATATATATGTTGTCTTGTAAAAGTATAGTTCAGTAGGATAGGATCAATCCGTAAGGTAACAATTTAAGGACAATTTAACAGTCTGGAGGAGGATGAGGGTTTTTAACAGTGTAAATAAATCTGGCCATTCACACAATCAACCAAATCTAAATAATTTTGGTAAAAAACATATTTAATTTCTTAATTACATCACATCACTATATATATTCATGAAGTGTGGTATTATGTCCACATGCAATTCTATATAGAAAACCCCTGCCATAGAACACACTTTCCATTGATTGAGTGTAAGATTGCAGTGAGCATTAGTAGGGTCAGGTTTCTAATGTAGAATGATTAGTTCTGAATCACAAACGCCATTCTAACTGATCCCAAAGGGAGATCTGATGGTCCTCCGTCACTCTAGAGAATGCAGTTCCTCTGTTCCAAGGCTCAGTGCTGGGGGCTTTATACCCCTCTAACCGACCTTTGGCCTTAAGCTCATATGTGGCAGCTCTGGAGCATCCTATTCTATTGGCAATGCTTTTCCATGGAGATTACACAAGCTAGGTGTGTGCACTTGAACACATCTGTCAGCAATGGGTGCACCTTAAAGTACTGGATGTCTGATGTCTGGATACTTTTGGACATACAGCATAGTTCAGCATTTCTTACAAAACCTAAAATATCCCAGTGTGACTGTTCAGCCTTAGTCAGGACTAAATAAGTCTTTAGGTTTGATTGTGATTGATAAGCAGGAACGGGTGAGTAAGCTGGAATGCTCAGTGTTGATGTCTTTACTGCCTGAAGGCTGCAGTTCAGGAGGCGGATTCCTGCTTTTTTACCAGTGAGGACAAGACCCAGGTGGAATTCCTGAGCCGCATTGTGCAGGACTGTTAAGTCTTCAGTAAAAACAGAGTGTGAGAGTGTGTGTCCCCGTCGAGGTATCTCTCAGAAGCATGCATGCATACACACACATACACACACACGGCGCAGTGTAAAGTGGTCATGCATCCCGACGGATCTGTCACCAGCTGCTTAGTGAGTCCCTCAGCTGTTGACGGCTACCGCCGCTACGCTTTGTGTTCCCACCTACCGCCAAACACATAGGCCTCATTTCAACTCTCCCTCAGTTCCCCAGCTAAACCAGAAGCACTCTCCCTTCACCTACACATGTCTCCTCCATACCCACCACCAGTGTTGTATGAAAAGCATAATGGTGGTCAGTACAAATCAGTGCAGACATGCGCATAGTCTTCTTTAGGTGGGACAGTTTAAAAACTGTCCATAACCTGAGTATGAAACATTTGTCCGAACCCAACAGGATTAACAAGAAATCATTTCTCAAGCACTTATCAGGGGCATGAGTTTCCTACTTCTATCACCACGAATTTGAAATCAGGACACTGGAGTCAGTCGGGTTGAGGTTCAAAAGATCAGCACAACAACAATGCATAATGTATGCATTTAAATGTATTGATTGATTAATACCTCTATAAAGTGAAATTTTATAAACTAGTTTTTCTGTTTGTTTTTTTTAGGTAAGAAAAGGTTGTAGGTACTATTACAAATGTTGACTTTTTAAATAATCGGCTTGGCTTCAGGACAGTTTAAAAAGGCTTGTTTTGCCAGACTATATAATTAAGTTCAGACCAAACTTTTAGGCCCAGATGTTGAGCATCATTGACTTACAGTCTAATCATTGTTTTATTTATACATTTATATACGCATTGATCGCTTAGTTCACGCTAATCTACCAGGTATCCAGTCCTCAACAACATGCTATTTATCCATTAGTTACCCACAGATGTAACACTAGCTGTCGGCTATTGCTTTACATTACAACTGCCACAGCATACGTGATATGTAACATTGTTAAGTGTTTTTGTACAGCAACCTAATAATATGCAGTCTAGTATACTCTGTAATCTAGTATACTCTCAGACAAGCTAATCTGCTAATGAATTAATGACCAGTGTTGTTAGCATCTGAAGTGGGCGCCAAATAATCTTTTTGTTGTTGTCTTATCCACAGAAAAGTCCGATAGGTTGCCTAAGTTTCCTGACTTACAAATGGAAGCTACAAGGTTAGTTAATTGTTTTAGCCTGAAAAATAAAAAGGTCGGACAATCAACGCATCTCCCCCTTGTGGTCAAAGGTAAGTAATTCCTTATTTTTCTAGACAATAGTCAAAATCTATTTATTTGCATCTGTAGGAGTTGGCTGCATTAGCTACATTTTTACAACAGGGGGGAAACACCAATATAGATCAGGCTAGGTCATTAGCAGTGTCTTTACCAAATAGGCTTGAGGCAATGAGCACGTGAAGGCAGCATAAATCATGCAGAAGAAGCTGCGGGACTCCTCCTGTCACTCGGCTGGTGTTAGACTCATCCGTTTGACGGAACGTGTTGCAGCACAGTCTACAACTTTGAGAAAATCCCACCTAACAGGAGAAAAATGCCTTTTGTAATAACAAATGCTTGCAGTCGATTCTCCAGCCGCATTGTTTCTTTCGAGGGCAAGCCCTGACTCTTCTGCGTCATTATGAAACTGGCACTTCCATTGCTGCAGCGCTAGAGAATTTATTGCCCCCGAATCCATTTTCAGGCCGACAACGTGCATTCCACGGCTGATTTGTGGGCCGGGTTTTTCAGGAATGCTTCTACGGGGCTGAGGAGAGATATGAGGAGAGTGGTGGGAGAGGACAGGGTTGGTGAAGGCAGAAAATCAGAAAGGTTCATCTGTGGCATCATCCCAAAGAGCTTGTTTTGGCCTCTATTGTTTTTATGAGTGCTGTTACATCTATGCATAAGTCCACAAACCTCCATAGATCTACCATGCACCAGGCACAGTCACACAAACAGGCTGTTTATTCAAAAGAGATAAAAAAAGGTTAAAAAGAATTAATGTCTTTTTTAATACATAAAACCACATAAACATCAAAAGTGGAGAATAATGCAGAACATGGACCACTCAACATTTGCTTTGTGAGTTTGAAACATTTCCTTTTTTTACATCCAGTTGTTGTTCTAAGTAGTTTTGGAGACCGTAACCTTTTCCACTAAGTAAAATTTACTGTTCATGTCAATTCAGTCTCAAGCCAAAGAATCTGCTTTGAGATTGACTTCCGCAATCACAGCCGCCCAGCATGTATCCCTTTCCAGAGCACCTCAGACACATCAAACAAACTCTCTGCCACCCAGATCTGCTCTGCGGGCTGAGTCTGATGGGGCTAGAGTAACGCAGCAGTCCACAAACAGTCCGGGTGGACACGCCACACAGAGAGAGCACAGCACCGTCCGTCAGCACCACCATTATCCTTTGTTGTAGCCAGACTCACCTAAGTCAGGTGATGAAAGTTTGGGTTAAAGTGCATTCGCCAGAGCCAGCTCACTCTACTCTCCGATTTCCTTAATCCCTAAATTAATTCCCTTTTATCGAGGCACCGCGAAAGCAAAGGATATTTTTGTATCGATTACAAAGCTGCGTGTTTTAGCTTAAACAATTGCTGCGCCAACGACCTTGAGACGGGATCCACTTTTTTCACAAAGTGAGTCAGCAGAGAGATGGGTTTCAGGCATTGTGGGGTTTTTTTTTTTTGTCTTCCAAAGAATGAGTGCGAAAGAGGGAGAGAGAGAGAGAGAGAGAGAGAGAGAGAGAGATTGGGGCCTGTAGACACATGAGAGGCTTTACACTCTTGACATTTGAAAACAATTAATTAACCCTGTAATCTTGCTTGTCTTTTCGAAACTAGCCAACCACAAAGTGGTATGAATAACTGTAGTGAATGAAAGAACAAAACTCTCCCAGCCACTTTATTGGACCCCATCTTATCTTTCCGGGTACTGTACCTTACAGACGGTACAACATATTAACATGATGATAGCATTACTAGAACAGATATGGTATTTCTGGGCAATGCTGTTAGCTACTATTCGATCATAAACGTGTTTGAACATATGATAATGTTTCTAGTTTTAATTGAGGTTTGAGTTTTGTTGGGTTTTGTACATGAGCGGGTATGCAAAAACCCATTTGGGTTTCCAAACAGGAGGCCACTGGCGACACTCATGTGTCTGCCGTGGTGTGGATGTTGTGCCTGGAGGGATTCAAGAAGGACAGTAAGACAGTGACAATGTATGTGTAGCAAATGCCTCCTGCACACTCTTTCTCCCTTAACGTCAATTTGAATGTTCAGTCAAGACTTTGTCAAGAGTTTGGTGCCCAATGCTTGTCCAGTTTTTTTTTATTGTAGTCATGTCTAATTCCATTGCCAATCCTGGTCTCCCCCTGGGAGGAGAACGCTGACTAGCAATTCTGATATGTCAGCTAACAAACACATGATGGGGTATAAGGTAATGGTGTGAAATGCTAATTAACCCTTATGGTCCCTGAATTAAAACTTATATTTATTTTTCAAAAATTATATAATTTAAACTTACATAATTACATTTTTTATTTCTTATATTTGCCCATCAAACAGATATTCAAACTGAATTTGGGATAATGTTGTTATTTATTTTTCTAGGCAGTTTTACCTTCAAAATGGTGAATGTCTGTCTAGCAAACAAACAGATTCACCCAGTTAAATACAGGTTTTCCAATTGTGTGTGAGAGAGTGTGAGGAGTTAATACCTCTAAAACTCTGAGATTGCCACGAGTGTGGTGCTAATCATTGTCCCCAACTGAAAAGACCGGTCCCCCTGCCATCATAGATGTGTTCTGTTGTCTGAAAATGTCCATGTGGGGACGTACTTTGCTTAAATGTCACAGAAGACATTGAACCAATGATAATTATTTGAAAAGTGTTTTTTTACACACCAATGTGCAGCTATTTTAAATGTCTTAGATAGCATAGGTAGCATTAGCTGCTATTGGCTGCCCAATTGAAAACCAGAAGGATTTGTCCATGGGTTCCATGTTGGCCCCAGATATGGATGCCCACCAGGGTCCCACCGGGGTCAGTGATGGGACCGGGAGAGGTTAAACATGGGCCCCATCTGGCTTGTACACTTCACATGTGGCCTAGATGGGACCCGCATGAGATTAAGGTGGGTTGAAACAATGGGCCCATTCGGGAGGCCTAACTGGGTCCCACTAACAACATATGTACAAACCCACTCAGAGCCAATGCCTACCTGGAACCCACCTGGGCGTTTACATACACTCATCATAGACATAAATGTCATGTCAGTTTTGGGCTGTCAGTGACTGCTTTCAACTGGGAAATAATTTTTATTGAATGACAAAAATGCAAAAAGAATTTAGAGCAAAGGTTTTTTTATTTTTTTAATAAACAGATTCAAACAAACAGGGTCACAAATACACACACATCCATTTGGATTATTAGAAATGCCTTTAACTTGCCAAGGTCAAAGCCTTTTAACTTACGGTAAGTGTTCATGGTCGCCCAATTTTGTTGAATCTACATATTCCAGTGTAACTTTAGGACTCCAACACTTTATATTCAAGTACTTTTTAAAGTGAGTACTTTGTTCTTTAACTCAACAATAAATACAAATAGAGAAGATTTAGTATGTCTTTACTGTACTTCATTTAAGTATAAAAAATGTGTTCATCATTAAATAAACTTTGTTCATAATTGATTCGTCATCTTCTTCTTTTTCTTCTTACTATTATTTAAAACTCTAATATAGACATTTACCCCCCACACCCCCAAAGAATTCTTTGGACTTCAGCAGATTCCATCAGATGACAGTCAGTCAGTCAGTTTCCCTCCCTACACTGCAACAGCTGAGTTTCTGAAAGAGTGTGTTTCCTTGTAAATGGTCACAGTCAACTGAGCAACCATAAAGGCTTAATTTCTCTCCAAGCATATTAACCGCAAGCTCACAGAAAGGCCACCCACAAATACGGCTTTCATAACACAGTTCCCATCTCCGCTGATAAGCCACGAGCCAAGGTAAATACGAACACGCTTCTCTGCCTGGCCCAAACCTCCAGTGTAAATAGTGCAAACGCGTGCAAAGCGGTTGGTCAACATCTCCTTTCTGATGTTTTCTTCTCAGCAAAGCCGGGCACCGCGCTTTCTGGGATTAGTCGCTGTGTGTCCTGACACCACTGACACTGAATGAATGGGATGGTGTCTAGTGACAGGAAAGGTGCACTGTTATACTGAAACCCATCACATGAAGACACTGTAATACACTGATAGTAATGGCTCAGACAAATATCGCATGGACACTCTTTCTTCTTTGACGTCAATGTAAATGTTCAGTCAAGACATGTTTGGTTTGTCATCTAATGGTTGTACAATTTTTTCCAGTTTAGTCATGTCCAATTCCATCGTCAATGCGTCGGCATTTTTTTTTCATGCTGCTTTACCTTTAAAGTGGCAATTTTCTGTCTTCAACTCAAGTTGAAGCCCTGATCTGCCATAGAGTGGCACTGCAACTGACAGACTCACCCAGGCAAATTCCCAATTGTAGCTAAAACGTCTCACCGAGCACATCACCTATTAACAATCCAAAATATGTGACTAACTAAAGTAAGTTAACTAACTAAGCAAACAGCTAGCAAAATATTTGTCTAACAGGCTAATTACTGCTAACTATTTAATTTTACAAACACTGAAAGCATATCTCAGAGTGGCATGAACACTCAAAATGTCATCCTTAAAATACACATAATCATCCTTTCACCTGCATTTCTCTGGCTCCAGTACAGAAGTAATGCTGCTGTTTATCTTCCCAAGTTATCTGACTTGTGTATCTGACTGTGCTTTTGTGCTGTAGATCTGTTACTGACGTTTTAGCGCTGTTCTAGTGGTTCAACAGTTGTCAGTCAGCAGGGATTTCTGTGTGGTAATAAACCATTCACATGCTTTGGTTTCAGCAAACAGGAAAATGAAAAGACAGTTCTCTTCGAGGAAACCTGCACGTTAACCCAGAACTTTTCTGGGCGTTCACCAGAGAAGCTGTGTGTGAACGCAAAAGTCCAGTCTCCAGACAATCAGTACACAAACCATTACCTGGACTTGATCCTGCCAAAGTCCGCGTGTTGACCCAGTGAGCCCATGTGTGAATATGTCATACGTAATTTTTCAGAGAATTCACAGTGGGCGTGCTATTGACATAATTACGGATAATTATGGAGTCGGTAACCT
This sequence comes from Salminus brasiliensis, assembly GCF_030463535.1. Classification (NCBI taxonomy): domain Eukaryota; kingdom Metazoa; phylum Chordata; class Actinopteri; order Characiformes; family Bryconidae; genus Salminus; species Salminus brasiliensis. The sequence goes on along the minus strand of NC_132898.1, from coordinate 13,017,761 downwards.
CGCTGCTATTTCTTTAACATACTTTTTGCATTCTGCTGTGCCTCCTGCATGCGCTACACCTCTGATAATGTATAGACCTAATTACAATGTCCAGAGTTCATATGTGAAAACAGATTTAGAGTAATCATCGGAGGCATTAAATATTTCTAAATAGTGACACAAGTGACAAAAAGAAAGAAAGAAGCCAACTTTGCACAACAAATTTGTCTGTACTGATTGCATCACCTTACAGGCTACATGACAAATCAGTCTTCTCATGCTTTTTTCCTGACTTAATTCAGGATCTTTCCCTCCGTGTTCATCTCATTATTTCTTAAAGCCAGTTATTTATGTTTTCATTTACTATTATGTTTATGTTGTAATATTATTATTACTATTAGTGTTATCACAGTACTATTCAGTGGTGTGGAATGAGTGCTTACACAAGGTTGTATGTAAATGGTCATTGTCAGTCTTAAAGAAAGGCTCACATGTAGGTATCCATACACTGTTGTTAAGCAGTTATGGTAGATGTGTTTAAAGGGGTCTATCTGTTGTGGATTGCTACAATAATGACCTACAACATTGCTTATCAAGTGATGGAGTGGGTTACAGAGTGAGGAAACTCAAGAACAACATGATGTCATGAACAACATCATCATCAGATTTAAACAGCCATGAGAACTTGTGGGAATGTGTTGGGAAATGTGAGGAGAAGAAACTGAAGCCATTGTAGTATCAGTTTAGTGTGCTTTTGTGTGAGTTTTTTGTGTGTATCAAATATCCAGCATTTTAGAAATAGTAGGGATGGCTGAGTAGGTCTAATGCGCTACCACTATGGCAAGCGTGCAGCACAGTAACCTGAATTACAGCGTCAAAAAAGTATTATTGAGCTGAATGCTGCAAACTATTCATGAGGATTTTTCAGACCTGATCAGTGATTTGAGAAGATTGGACCTTAATCACCCAGCCAATGCACATATTTAGCAACAGGTTGGTTAATTGGCAGTACCAAATTGGGAGAAAAATGTGAGAAATGGAGAAAAAAATAAAATAAAATAAAATGTAGGAACAATGAAAAACAAAAAAAAAACTACATTTGAGATGTTTTGTCCAGAACGTTGTTCAGAATGATGAACAAAAATGATCAGTTATAATTAAATATTTAATAACAAATTATTCTACAAAAATGTATTATATAAACTTTTGAACAGCTTATCCTATTTTGTCGATTCTTGACCATATTGTTGGTCCATTATTAACCTATTCCCACACAAAGATACAGCAAATTAACCCATGTTATCTTATAAATAGTTTTTTTTTTTTTTTATGTTATTTTTTTGTTACATATTTAACATTTTCAATGTTATATTTTTATCCATACCGACTTTTCTATTTTGGACAGTTGGCATTTCACTGATATGTGTTCCATGTGTGTGTGACAAAATTAACCTCTGATTTAATTTGATAATGCATTAAAAATGCTTTGTCTGCAAAGAGCTGTACATTTATTCACTTCACTGTTCATTTATTCACTATTTCATATTGCATACATTAACATCTTCCCTACTGGGTTGTGCTTCACTTGTGTGCCATCTCTCTGTATGTTCCTCTGTTTGAGATGACCAGTCCATCCAACTCTAGACAGCGCTGCCACCCCCACCGAAAAAGTGATGATGGCTCTGACATGAAATGCATTCTTTAACGCCTGCTGTGGCTTTATTAAACAGCGGAACAGACGCCTGCCACTCACGCCTTAAAGGGGGAAATCCTCAGGCCTCCCTTTAAAGAGTTTGAGCAGCCGTGGGGCTTCTGTGGCCGTGTCGACAGACGGCCAGTGGAACGGAAGCAGCGTCTGGCTTTGTTGGCTGGTCGGGTGTCAGCCAGTCATTCGATTCGGCATTGACCCCTTCAAAGCAATAACCTTGACACACACTTGGACTTTAGAAGGGTTTTTTGTTGATATTATTTAGGCCTCTTTTAGTGTCAATGATGCCAATGGACATTATATTTAAAAATATTGATATAGATTAAATGGAATGACTTGTACTGAATTAAATACTAAGTTAAACAGATCTGACCTAACTTCATTGTCAGATTCTTAGAAACAGTAACATTAACGTTACAGGATACACATAAACCAATACTAACATTTGATGTATGTGACAAGATTAATTTTGGATGAGGTTATTTTGGATCATTGTTATTGGAATATTTGATGGTGTAAAAGTCTGCTGGTGGTATAAAATTATGGCAAAAAATATTGTAAATGTGTATTATCTTAAATTGTACTGATATAAAAGAAAAGATATTAATAAAGTTACAGGTTAAATGTCAGGTTATATCAGTTCATCTGGTATTTCCAGAGCACACCATTCCATTGCTCGACAGGCAATGTGCAGAGAAGCTTTATACATCTGTAGTGGATCTGGTCTTCTGGCATTGGACATGGTTGACTAAGACTTGTGTGGCTGCTCCAGAGCATCCTATTCTTGTTGGGAATGTTTTTTTATGGAGTTTATAGCCTATCTGCTATGTGAAGACAAATGTAATTGGACACCTGCTTATTTACTTTCTTCTGAAATCTGTCAGAGTTTATCCTGCTTTTGTTGGAGTAACTGTCTCTACTGTCTAGAGAGGGAGCATTGCTGTCAATGACAAGAGCAGTAGTGAAGTCAGAATGTTGGATGATCACCACCCTACCTCACCCTGAACTCCCTAACTCATTCCAAAAGTCCTGGATGAAGCACCAATCATCATTCCAGAGAACACCGTTCCACTGCTCCACAGCTCAATACTGGGGGGCTTTATACCGTTCTAGCCCACACCTGGCATTAGACATGGTGCCAGTAGGTTTATATACTTACCTGCTTCAGCATTTATATGGTTTATATAGTTAGCATATATATTCTTAGAAATAAAAGTGCCATAGAAGAACCACTTTTGGTGCCATAAAGAACCATGTTTTCAGTAGAGATGTGTGAGTGTGAAGAACCACTTTATGTGAAGGTGATTTACCAACTTAATAGTCTACTCACCTCTACAAACACGATTCTTTAAGGAGCCAAAATTAGTTCTTCTATGGCATCACTCAAAGAACAATTTAATCACCTTTATTTTTAAGAGTGTGTTTGCCATGGTAATTAGCAGTTTATTTCTGTTTCATTGCACTCAGCTGAATAGCTGAACTGACTACTTGCTACTGAGGGAGAGACTGTATTTGATATAATCGGATTTCCTCCTGAAGAACTGTCCACAGTGTTTGGGTTTGGGAAAACGGAGGTGTAATGGGCCGAGCTGTAGAAAGAACCCCAAATCCATCCCAGATATTCATCTCCTGCCCATAACCATGGTGACAGTCAGCCAGCCGCTTGGCTGCATTACACACACCCTGTGCAGGAGGTGCATGGAACAGTTCCTACCATGCAGTAAACACTGTGATGAATTCCGGCCAAGTCATCCATCACAATAACACTTCGTTTTGCAACTTCTATGAAAATGTCATACACGTGCCTTTGCTTTTAGATGATTATACAGGAGATTAATGCAGAATATCTGGCAGAACATTTCTTTTGACTTTAATAATCACCTCTTCAACTAAGATAAGGTGCACTGACGTAAGCTGAAATGGAGTAAAATAAATTATTAGCTGCTATCTCACCCATCCCACCCATGTATTCATATATATTTATATACATACTCACAAAAGTATTGGGACACCTGCTCATTCATTGTTTCTTTTAAAATCAATCACTGTCTTTACTGTCTAGGCAAGGCTTTCTACTGGATTGCTGTGTGGATTTGACTGCATTCAGTGACAAGTGGGTTAGTAAGGTTAGGATGTTGAATGATCACCACCCCACCTCATCCCCAACTCCCCAAACCCTCATGGGGATGAAGCACCATCATTCAAGAGAAAAACAATTCCACTGCTCCACAGCTCAATGCTGGGTGGCCTTATACCCCTCTAGCTCATGCCTAGCATTAGGCATGGTGCCAATAGGTTCATGTTTATCTGCCCTATTATGTTCCATATTTCTCTACAAGAACAAAGTGTGTTTGTGTGTGTGTGTGTGTGTGTGGGCAATTGCACATCTGTGTCAACAATGAGTGCAACTTAAAGTAGCTGATATATTGAAGAGGTGTCCAGTAACATTTGGACTGTATAAAGTGTATATATACACTTTTATCAGTCATAACATTATAACCTGCCTAGAACTGTGTTCTCTGGAATGATGGTTGCATTCTGGTCTCAATAAATCTCTTGTCGCTGAATACAATGCAAAAAGCAGGATAAAATCCTTTGAAACAGTGAATGAGCTGGTGTCCTATACCCTTTGTCTATATTGTGTAAATGCAGCTCAAAGTGCTTAATACTGAGTAGGTCCTCCTTGTGCCACCACAACAGTTCTGACAATTTGAGGGATGGACGCCACTACTCCCTGAAGATGTCCTGTGGTACCGGGCATCAAAATGTTAGAAGCAGATCCTTTAAGTGCTGTAAGTTGTGAGGTGAGGCCTCCATGGATCACATTAATGACCCTTAGGTCACATGACCCTGTCGCCAGTTCAACGGTTGTACTTTCTCTGAGTACTTTTAGTTGGTATTGATCACTGCATACCGGGAACAATTCACTGGACCTGTCTGATGTTTTGGAGATGTTCTGACCCAGTCGTCCAGCCATCACACTTTGACCCTTGTCAAAATGTCTCAAATTCTTATGCTTGTCCTTAACATCTTCACCTTCAAGAACTGACTGTTCACATGCTGCCTAATATATCACACCCAATGACAGATGCCACTGTAGATAAAGGTAATCAATGTATCTCTCTTCACCTGTCAGTGGTGCTAATGTTGTGGCTGGGCACTTGTGCTTGGCATGTGTTTATTTTGGGTGTATGTTTATAAATGGTCAACTATCAAAAGTATAAATGGTCAGCCTAGTAGTGACCCATACTAGCACAATACTACCGTACCACTACCCATGTCCGCTGCGCTAGAAACTGCCCACCATTCAAATTAGCAGTGGTCCTGTTGGCCAGAAACTGGCCTTTGGTTGAAGGAGATAGAAGGCTCAAGCAGCAGATTACATACAGCCAGTAATTGTACCCTTATATAGTAGACCTCTAAGGTATGTGGATCCCAAAAAGTGGCCAGTGAGTCAAAGGCCAAGGCAGTGGATAGGGCCTGCATGTCAATGAAATGTTACAAGTGTTAACATTAGATCATTCTGTGCAAACATGTCTGCAGGTTTTGGCCTGGGCTTAACTTGCTCTGACTCATCCATGCAAATGAAGCCACCCGAATGCTAAGAGCGCTAAACATATCATTAACTGCGTTCAGTAATCAGTTCAGGTAGGTTCACCGCTGCTTTGTCAGGCTCCATGTCACTGTGGTAGAGCTTAGCCGCACAATGTGTGCTTTCAGCCTCAGCCAAGTCGGTAATTTGGAGGTGAGCAGCTACTGAGCAGTTTTGGGTTTAAACCACTCCTTCCATTAGTGCCGTCTTGGACCTGTGTGTGCATTGGAAAAGCAGGAAACTCAATCTTCGCCGTTAGCCTCCCTTGTGTCTGTGCAGGAGCCTTTCAAGCTAATTCCAATCTGCGCACTGATGACTGTGGAATAGCAAAACACAACCACTTCTGTGGCGATTCATTAAGAAGCTCTGTGTTATTGGAGCTTGAAGACGCGATAAGTCGGAATCAATGGCTTGTGAATAAAGCGCAATGAAAAAAGGCACTCTAGTGTGATGCTGTTCAGCAAAATCATGTACCGGCTTGATAACACACAGAACCTGAATGAGTGTAAAGCCACGCTGCGTTTGAGGAGCGCTTTAGCTCGCTAAGCCGCACACACAGGGAGATGGCCTAATGAAATTAGTAAAGTTCCATTATCTCTGTCAAATAATCAGCCACTGGAAGCTTTCACGCTGAGTTTCCCTCACTGTGTCGGAGGAACTCATTCATAAAGTGTGAAGATTCTGTTACATAAAAAGCAATAACAGGGCAAAAGTTTTGCATAATCTCAGAAGTGGGCCTATTGTATTGGGCCTTGTCTTCACATTTAACGAGCAGATTTACTACAACTCAGAACCAGCATGAATTATTAAGCAAAGGCATGTGTCCTAGACAATGGTGATATGTTAAGGGCTAAGAACCTGATGAGAAGTTCATCAATCTCCATCCAAAAGTGCGCCAAAAGCGCTACAAATGAAGGGAAGGACATGGATGACTGAACGCAATTTATTTATATTAGTACTGGCTGTTTTTATAGCAATTTTCATACATATGTTATATGTTTTTTAATGAACGCACTAATACTTTTGGAATAAGTTGAGAAGTTCAAGATGAGGTGTGGTGTTGATCATCTAACATCCAACACAACCTCTCTAAACTCTTGTCGCTGAAGGCAATTGTATCCTCACAGCAATGCTCCAAAATCTGGTACAAAGTTATCCCTGGCATCACAGAAAGTACCCACAAATATAATTATGCATATAAGAAACTTGCAATATAAAACACAATTTAGAGAAGCTAAAAGTTAAGAATGAAAGTAAGAATGATAAAAAACACAATTATTTGGTGATAAAATAATACAATATCCAATAAATGATTAAAGCAACATGTAAAAACAATAATATTAACAATAAAAGACAAATCTGAGAAATCTTGAAATATAGTTTATTATAACTGTAAAATTAAAATGAAAGGTAAAATGAAAAAAGTATATTTATATATATATATATATATATATATATATATAACAATTTTATAAATGCTTATAGTAACATGAAAATGTGATAATTTAATGCAAGAAATATGGTAGAAACCATCCAAATAAATTATGCACACATCCCTCATATTACTCCACTATTATCAGTTAGGTGAACTTTCTAATGAATTAGCATTTAAATTGGATGTTTAAGTTGAATCAGTGGATTCCATTTTAGTCTCTGTTGCTATTATCAGCTGGAGAGAGATTGGCCCACATGAGTCTGAAAATGGCAACAAAAAACATCCATTTCTCTTTAGTTGGTATTCTTAAAGAAATGTATGTAACAAAGAGAAAATGAGTAAGTAGTGTTTTTAGTGTAATATAGTATACTTATTGATATTTGGATGCTCAACCACACTACAACATACTCTTTCTTACATGTAGGTCTAGTGCCTAGAACCTTAAGTGTACCCAACTCATGCATTTATTCAAGGAACCTTAGAATTGGCATTTTAACAAATACAACTAGTAATAAAACAAGGTGCCTTCAATTTTATATGTAAAGTTACCTGTAATGTCTTTTATGTAGAAGAGTATGTAGAAGATTAGTTGTTCTGCTGCTATGAATAAGTAACCCTGCTAATATGTCCATGTGGGGCCTGTATGGGTAGGATAACTGGGAGCCAGGAAGTTTTGTCCTTGGGTTCCACGTTGGCCTCACATTAGGCTAGGTTAAACACGTGCCCCATCTGGGTTGTACTGGGTTGCCTAGATGGAACCCCTGTGAGAATAAGGTGAGCTTTAACAATGGGGCCCATTTGGGAAGTCCAACTGGGTGCTGGTAAAAACACATGTACAAGCTTTCTCCAGGTAAGCCCATGCCCACCTGGAACCCAACTAGCCCACATTCCACCCATGTGAGCCCTACCTGGGAAGTGTGTAATATCTGTGTTTGGAAACATTATTAATCAGCAGGATGGAATTAAGGTATAAACTAATATTGGGAATTTGAATGAAAACAATATGCTTTTGTTTTAGGCCGACGGTTTGCCCAGTGATGGGGATAGGTCAGTATGTGAAGAGCCCTGTGGATAAACACACCACCTAAAGCCTAATTCTCCAGCGCTAAGCCTAGTGCCAGTGTGCACTCAGTTCAAAGTTAAACATTTCCCACTTTTTTTCCACAGTACATAACACGCCTTGGGCGAGAAGTTAGACAACACACGAGACATGCTTGATCAGACAGAAGCAAATACGTACAACCATGAGCGAATCATTCGAGTGGAAATTCCCTCTGTGGTTTCTGCTGAACTCTCATTATTGCCTGCAAATGAAGGTGCACTAATTAGAGTATTAAGAGATGAAAGTGTGTGAGGGGTTTTCACACCTCGCTAAATGAGCCAATCAGCCTGAACAGCTCTAATCAATCATCATTAAGAAACATGCAGGTGTTGCTTATGTGATCTGAAGGTGCAGTTTATGGGACTTTCACTAATGGGGGCTGAAATGTTCATAAAATGCTCTTTAGAACCATAAAGAATGGGCATGTGATTAAGTTCTGTTTAAAAATGTGTTCAGTGAGTTTTTCACTTTTCACAGCTAGCTTTTGTTACAGCTTTTAGGAAAGCTCACTTTTCATGCACACAAGACTACTGCACACTGTGTTAGTGAGGCTCAAATGTTGACCTAAAGGTTAGTTTAGCTAGTGTAACTCTCTAATCCAAGGCTTTACAATTGCTGCAAATTTTTCTTTCACCTCATGAAAAATAAATAAAAATAATGAATAAGAACAAGTCTAAAGAGGAAACATTCATTTCAACATTTTAAGGAAGATTAGTGTATTATTTTAGTTTTGTACAATTTTACAGTGAAAAAAAAGCAAATAGCTCATATATTTCATATTTTGTATATATATTTAAACTTTTGTTGTTGTTTTTTTCCTGTTGATTTCAACACATTGGTCATCTGATTCATGATAAGTCAGCCACCAACCCTTTTCAAACTGCCGTCGATGCAGCATCACCAGGCAGCCGACATGCTCGACACGCACGCTCCATGCTGGTCAACATTGCTTGTTGGCCATAGTTGACGACTGAGCCATTCAGAGCTCTAGATAACATTTCAAAAGGCCTCAGAACCTGGTTATGCCATGTACACAGTTCACAGCTTTCAGAGTCATTAGATCGTTGTACTCTTCACACTACACACTTTGTCTTGTTTGTCTTTTGGTGGTTGTGGTGTACACGACTGATCAGCGGTATTAGTGTCCCTGCCATTGGTGCTCCAATCAAATCAAATGTGGACTTTTCTTGTTTTTTTCTTGTAGCCATGCTTGTTGATGTTATATGACTTCACCCTCGGCCCTCACAATCCCCCAACCTCAACATCATCAAAAATTGTGGATAGACCACAAAAGAAGCTGTCAATGCAAGATGGCCCAATAATCTCTCTGAACTAGAAGCCTTTTCACAGAAGAATGAGGGAAATCCCCCAAACAAGAATTGCCCTCAGCTCTCAGAATCTTAGCTGGCTACAACAAGCATTTACAAGCTGCGATACCTGCCAGGTGCCCAAACTTTTGATTTGAGCTCTTTTACTTTTTTTTCAAATAGTTTGATTTATAAAAAAAAAAAAAGAAAATAAACAATTTAGCTCAAAAGGCACTATATGGACAAAAGTATTGGGACATCTGCTCAATCATTGTTCAATCAAGGCTACTTAAAGGTTTACACTGATTTTGTTGTAGTCACAGAGGAGCATTTCTGTGAAAATTTGATTGCATTCAGCGACAAGGGCGTTAGTGAGGTCAGGATGTTGGATGATTTTCACCCCCTCATTCTCAACTCCCTGACTCATCCCAAAAATATTGGATAAAGAACCAACCATCATTCCAGATAACACAGTTCCACTGCTCAATAGCTCAATGCTGAGGGTCTTTATACCCCTCTTGCCCACAACTGGCATCGGGCATGGTGACAAAAGGTTCTTATTTTTCTGCTCCAGAGAGTGCTGCTTTATTGGCTGTACTTTAATACAGTGACTAGTTGTGTGTGTGTTCATTTGTACATCTGTGGTAGCAATGGGTGCAACTTAACATAGCTGAATGCAGTCATTACAAGAGGTGTCCACAAGCATTTGAACATATTGTGTAGGTATAATTACAGAAAATAAAACATGCATTCTCATTCATGAGAATTAATCTTTTTTAGGGTCTGGACTTCAGTTGGGCTTCTTGTGTAGAAATACACTCATACATACAGTGTTAAGGGATAATGATCCGTAGCATCTACTGCGTGTAATGCGGTAATGCTGCTGCTTTGCACCTTAAAAACTGAGCGTTCTACACACCTGCCAAACAAACATCTTTCCCTTTTATCTAAAACCGTCTTAAATTTCAGGCCCTCATCATCTTCAAAAACACAGAATTTATGAAATAATAGTTATTAGAGTGCGCTTCTCCAGCAGGAAAGAATGCCATATTTTGTATGTTATCAGTCAACAGCGTGTAACACAATCCTACTTGATCTCCCATGGCTGGTGTTTGTAAATGTGTTTTTCTTTTGATGATCTGTTCCCAACACCTTACACACACAGACACATACACAGTGACACACATACATACACATATACACGCGCACGTCAGGACTTGAAGCTCATTGCTTTGGGAAACGCATCAGTGAAACTTTGCCATCTTTCACACAGAAGCCCATGAGAAAAGTGTGTGTGCGGCTGACAAAAGCACCTCCATGATGAGACACTGTTTTTCCCCACTGCTGGACAGGATGGATGAGCTTGTGGACTGACGGGCTGCAAAAGCCTGAAGGCCACCTTACTGAGCCACAGTGGGCTTTCTGACAGCATCAGATAAGATGATGGGAAAGGACTGAACAAATGCATAGCACTTGAGTCAAAGCAGAGGTACAATATTGCTGTAAAAGCAGAGGTCCTAGTTCACCATTTAAAACCTGAGTGGCCACAATGGCCCAGGGGTTGCAAATTTGAATCCTAAACCATGCTGCTTTACCATCAGCAGCCGGAGTCTCTCCACTCTCTCTCTCCCCTCATCACTCTTAAGCGATGTTGGCCGGCACAAACATCTGTGTGACCAGGGGACTTGGCGCTTTCCTCCGAGTGTGTCCGCTGCCCGGAAATGCCACATTGGTGGTGGCTGGCTTTGTTTGTATGGAGGTAACTGTTCTTGTTCTTCTTCTCATCCACGGTTGGATTTGTCAGCAGGAACTTGCACCACACTAGCAGAGTAGTCAATTTGCTAAAACAATAAATATCGGGGTTCTACAGCAAGTTCAACTAATGGGCCGATAAAAATAAAGAACTAAGAACCATCCAATACGGATTCATGACTTTTCCACCTTGATAAAAGATGGACACCTTGACTCAGGAACTCATTCGACTCATTTCCTATTAAAAATTAGGACTTGAGGGGGAGTTCATGTGCAGCTTCCAAGTCGGGAACTCATATTAACCATAATTCTGATAGCACCTTTAACGGTATAGCAGTACAGCTATCACTAGCTTTATAGCTTTCATATGTGAGCAGTAAATTAGCCAATTACAATAAGCCAGTTAACCGCTTTGTTAAACTATGATTAAGTTGCCCTTAGTTTGAAAGTCGTACTGCATCGTATTCTTTCAGATATTTAAAAAGTTCTACTTTAGTGTAATTACCAAAAATGCAGCTGTTTAAGGCCATTGTTGACTGGGGGCATACAGTTTTGCACACACTGTATAATTTTGTTTTGTCAGAATACAAGGGTATTAATAGAGCTTTTGTCCTTCTTTCACTGCAGTAACTGCCACTACTTTTTACATTAAATGAACCTAAGCCTGAGGCACTGAGAATTACATTTAAATAGCTAGTAATCTGGGCAGTAGGCATGTACTTGGTTCAAACACTAATAAACACTAATAAATGTATGAAGAAAAAAATGCTTTATTTTAGAAATGTATTAAAAAGGTTTTTTTTTTTTACATTTTACATGTGTCAGTGTGTTTGGTTACCCATTTCCAATCCATTCCAGTTTTCCATTATGTGCATCTGCTCACAGTGTGTAAACAATTTCAATTACAAACCATAACAAGCAAAGAAACACAATTACGGTCTGTAGTGTTTATAACAAAACAATGCAACACGATATAACAAGATGTCACACAGAACCCTGATATCCTACATAATCTCTTCAGACACTGAACTCAGTGCCACTCCTCAGGAGACTATCTGAGGGCCTAGAATGTGTCTGCACCAGTCTACACCATTATATACCCTCACCATGTTACTCTTTCAATCATATATCATATAGAGAGATATCTCTAACTCTATTTACCTTATTTTCCATTAAACAATAAGGGGGTTGGGGGGCGGACGGTAATCTTTGTCTACTTTTGTGTTAGAACTTCCGGTGCAACAGCAGATCCGTCATCCACCTCAGTGATAAACATAAACATACAGGGAGTAGTATTAATACGCTCTGTTAGAGGGTGTCATAATAATTGGAAAAAGAGGAGAATTTCTCAGTGTTATGAACACAACACAAAAAAGTTCTTTCAGTTCTTTCATAGCTCCACTCATGTTATTAGCTCTTATGGCTTCTGAGTGAACTAGCATGCTTATGGTTAAGTCGCTTGTGTGTAAATGACAAAGGGCTTGACTTTCCGAATAATTACGCAAGTATGCTTATAACTCCGCAATATCCAGTAACTGTTACAGATATGGATGGCATTAGGGTAAATACAGGATATGACCAATTAGTAATTTTTACTAATTGCCCTTTGAAAAAGCTGTGCAATGGAATCTCCCTTTTTTCCTGTACATGACAGTGAACACAGACCCACAACATTGCCTAGGGCTGTGAGAATACACAGCTGGAGCTGTGAGCAGTCATTTTAGCACCCAGGGGGCAATTTGGGGTTAGGTGGCGTGCTCAAGGGCACCTAACGTGAATGTTAAGGGGGAGAAAGCACTGGTCCTTCACTCCTTCAAATCCAAGCATCCTTCTTCAACCATTAGGCCTTGGGGTGGACTGGAGCAGTACTATTACTGAGCGAGAGGGCAGAGTCTTAATACATTAAAATCACTGATAAACTTGGCAATCTTTTGAACTCCACTCATGGAACAAGACCTCTGTGTTTCTGTGTTGTAACTGCCATCTTTATTGCACATGACATTTCTTATAATTAGAAATGATTAAACTCCAACCCCCCAAAAAGTGGCTTGAACCAATCTCGAGATTTTTTACAGTATGTCCACTAAGCACAGCACCTCTCCTGTTAAAAATAATCCAGCTCCAACATGGGCAGTGTCAGAGTGTGTAGGAAACTGAGTAAGAGTATGTGCGCCAGTGACAGCTCCAGAGTCACTCAACCCTGCCGCTTATCACTGCCTTCCGCTCTCGCTGCTACAGCAGATCAGGCTGATAGAGCACACAGGTAACCCACAGCACAGGCTCAGATATGTCACAGATTGCGCAAGACCGAAAAAAAAGCAAAAGCTGCAGCCTGAGCTTAATACTAGAGGAGCAGTGTCATGTAGCCGCATTCCCTGTGTTTTCTGAGGTGAGACAGTCTACGCTGCCTGAACAATGCATCTCTAGTCAGAGGTGCTGCAACTCTTCTGTGTTTATTGAGCTTAAGCTATGTACAATAAACAGAATTCCATAGAGGTGAACCAGATCTGCAATGTACACATGCAATCACCAATCTCATAGGGGCCTTAAAGTGGCCCTACATAGACTATAAGTCGACAAAATAATGTCAGTCTCCCTGACATTTGACATTTGAGACCCCATACTGATGATCACATACATCAGCTAAACATTCTGTTCTAATGCACCAACAACTCCTCCATGGAATAATCATAATATACCATTATATTACTAGGCAGTGTACAGTACTGTTAACAAAGAGCTGTTCATTGCCATTATTAATACTAAATAATTGATCAATATGCTTAATCATGGTATAATCACTGAGTTTCACAGTCTTAAGTGGCATATCGCTTTAATAGGGCACAAATTGGAATATCAGTAGTGCATAAAAGACCACTATTAGCCACACTTCCTCTGCAGGGAGGCAATTTGAAGGCCTAGAAGAGAGGGAGAGTCCAGTTAAGGTTGCATCTCAAATCCTCCCTATGTAGTCTTTACATACCCTTATAACTGACTTCCTGTCTATTTACTACCTATATATTTTATCTTGTAACTTTCATTAACCTTTTGAACTTTGTGTTATTGGTCAGTTCTTGTCCATATGTGGAACATTTTACACTGTATAAGTAGGTATGTAAATTAGGTAAATAAAAAAAAAGTTTTACTGCAACTAGACAAGGCAACAAGAGCTCATTCTGTATAACAGAATAATAATACTGTTAATGTTAGTCCCTTCATATGCTAACATTTTACAGATTTACACAGTGACAGGGTCACATTCTTTTGTAAGTGTATACCAGCCAAGCTAAATCTAATAGAAATATGGAGATTCCAAAAAGTAGCCAAATGAAATTCCTCTTCCTGTGACTTTATCATTTTCTTCAGTGACTGTATTTTAAACAAACACAAACTGGAAACCTGACAACTCTGGCTGTACAGCAAAAACACATACACACACTAAAACTAGCTTATGAGACCTAAGGGTTTCCCAAATGTTTTAAACCAGCACCCAAATTTAGAGGAAGTGTTTGTTCCCTCACCAAACATTTTGTTTGTAAAAAAAATAAGTAAACTTTTTTTCTCTTTTCTCTTCCTCTTTTCCACTGCAAGGCCAAATGGTTACTAAGGCCACACCATACCGCTCCGTGCCAGTGTGGAACCATTAGACCAATTCTAGTTTCGTTTTGCATTTGCAGGAAGTGCACCACATCTCATAATAATTATGTGGCAGTTTTGTTCTTTAGTCTTGCTCTACAACTACAAAGCTTACTTTTTAAAACTCTGTAATTCATCTGTTAGCGTTGTGTAATGTGCATTCATAAATTGCACTTGCCTCAAACCACAGCAATGAGGCCCTTTTATTGATGAAGTATGCCAATAATGTTGGAATTCACAGTCTGTGTGTGTTAGTGCTATACCAACAGAACAGATAGCTTCAGCTGTAACCCTGTAATTAATTTTTAATTGTTTGCATCGCCAAGGTTATGCTAGTTCCCTAAAAGCGAGCTGGCTTGTGCTTTCGCCACGCTAGCAATGATGGGCCATGCTAAAGGCACACTACTGGTGTTTCACGAACCCTGTTGAACAAGGCTTGTAGCTAAGAAAAGGGTTCAGCCTGGTTTCTAAGCGTTTTGTGCTGAACTATGTCCGCGTGGAAAGGCCGCAAGAATGGTTATCCATCATGCTCAGTACCGTTTGGCCCTAAGCTGTCGGCCTACCTTGCTTTAATACCACATCTTTGACAATTCAAGTAAATAAATATGGTATTTTTAGGTTCCCTAAAGGCCCAGAAGACCCTCCGAGTTCTCCACTGTTACTCCGCTGGACTGGACTGCACTGCTCACCAGAATAATCTTTCCTCCAGCTATTGCAGTCACTGTGTTATCGGCAACACTACCACACTTCATAATTGCTCATGTTACTTCTCATCTAGCTTCTGAAAACAGCAATTTGTACTAGTTCATGTTCTCACACCTTCTCCTTGTATTAAGAAATGTGTGCCTGAGTGGAGGAATATGTAGCCTGATGTCAGTGTGACAGTGTGTACACATGACACAATATATATTTTGTGCAGAACACAAAATCATGGATGACAAATTCCTTAAATGTGCAAAAATATATGTGCTTTCAAAAGCTTTGCCTGTGGCAGTGGCACTGCCCAGAAACGCTCTGGCAGTGTGTGGGCAGGCCTCCCTGCAGGTGGTGAGTTTTCCATGGCCTGCTTTGGAACAGCCTGGGAATAGCCCAGTTTATGGAAAACAGGCCCCACACACATCGCCCCCGGGGACGCCCTACAGCCTCCAACCCTTTTCCAGAACTTGAAAAACTACATGAAGACCATCCCTACAGCTACAACACAGAAAAGAGCCTCCATCAGAATTTGCGTGGCATGCCATAGGTTGGAAAAATTATGCCGGGCAATATACAATATTCTTTATATATAAATATAGACTGATAGACTAATATCAGTGTCAGATCAAAAATTGGCATTTAGAGAAATCAGGACAATACATGACCATTTCTTGGTCATTTTTCTAATTTTAGATATAAATGTTGTCACATATTTTTCTAGGAAACTGTAGGTTTTTGTTGTTTGTTTTAAAGTATAGTTGTGATCTGATGTATCTGTCGATGTGTGTAATAGCTCATGACAAACAAAGCAGACGCAGATTCATTCTTTCTGTATCTGACATCTCATTTCCAGCCATATATCCATATATCCATCTCATATCTCCTTTAAAGCTGAACCCAAGTCTTAAAAACAAAGGCCTGTCTTCCTGTCAGCATCTGAAGGACAACATTAGGAGAACAACAATATCGGTGTTCCTCTGGTATGTCGACTCCTCTTTTGACTTGACAGCTAGTGCTAACTGTTAGCTGTAGGAGAATACCGTGCAGATGTTCTTCCACAGCCTTTCTTTTTACACACAGAAAGTGTTTTCTTTTTCATAAGAACTGGATCAAATGCAGCAGAAATGCAGCGTAACAAATTAGCAGCCTTTAGTCTGAATACTGTCTGTGTGTGTGTTTTATGAAAGGTGTGGTTTATGAAAGGCAACAATGTACGATGCTATCAGCAGCCTGCTGCTGAAGAGCGTGATAAGCATCGTGGGAGAAGGGGTTCAATGGTGCTGCTCGTCCGACAGCATCAGTGGAGCACCCTCTGCTGTTCCAGAGGAACTGGTGCGGATCAGAAGATGTGTGTTAGTACACAGACTGTCCACAATGTTTTCAGATAAAAAAAATTGAATAAATTATTATTTTCTTCCACAGCACCTCTTTATTCATTTAACATATATCTACACTTTTAATAAATAATGAAATAGAAATATTTTTTGTGGGGAAAAGTATTATCATTTATAATACATTTATAAAACATACATAATTTACAACCCTTTTATCTACATAAAATCAGTGTAGAAACTGTGTTATAGCACTCTGCACCACAGTATTTCGAGGTCAGTGCACATTCCTATTATAATGTCTCGAAGAACACACTTAGCATACATATATACACATACAGTATATATATATATATACCCATAAAACTGCCCATGCATAAAAACCTACACTATAGTTCAAAGATCTGTTGTTTTATTCTGTACCAACTTATAGTTAATTTAAGTGTGAATTGAAATATTAAAAAATAATTCATGCAAGAATAGGTCATTAATTCATTCATCATCTTTTCTGATTCTTCCTGGTCAGGGTCCGGAGCTGACCTGGAATCACAGAACACATGGCAGGGATACATCTGAACAGAGCACCAGTTTGTTGCAGGCTACCACACACACACACACACACACACACACACACCAAGAGAACAATAAGAAGGTGACAAATAATTAGCTGAAAAATAAAGTAAAATTCCTAATTCCTAATTCCTAATTGTTGTTCTTGATGACAGCTTTCTTAGACACCTTAAACTCACATGCAGCTCCAAAAATCACTCTAGATATTTCCTGAATCCTTTAGGTTCCTAACAGTTATTTGAAGCCTATAAATTGTAGTGTTAGCATCACATTAGAACTATTTAAAGCAGCATTATGTAAGAACTAGTATTTCTTGCTTTTGGGCTCCCGCTACTGTCAGAAAGTGGAATTCCCGATTTGAGCCAACTCTACACATGCATTTCTGGGCATGCTGAGAGATACAGAATTGTCACTGAATGTGAAAGAAGCATGTGGACTGAGCCGGTAGAGTAATATTACTCAGGTTGTGCAGTGTTATGTAGTTACATAGTTGTAGTATGTATGTAGTATGTGAAATTGATTTGCCAGTTTACTAGGTACACCAGTAAGGTGAAAATAAGATTCAAGTGTTAATAGAGTGTTCAGCCAGTCAGAATGGTTGTGCCAATACTTCTGTTCAGGCATTGTATGCAAATAGTGTGGATTACTGCACTGTGGATTGAGTCTGCTAAACATGTTTGGGAGCTAAATGTGTGGGCTACTAGGTGACACATCACTCACATCCCGTTTAAAGGATGAAAAAGTAAGGCTATTACATTCACTTCCACTGCCTGAAGTAGAGCTGCAGGTAAAAGCTGAGCTATGGCTGACATTAGGTCACAAATCAGCAGGCCACAGGTTTGAGTCACTGTAGGAAAACATTGCAGAGAGATGCCTCCCAAGGGAGTTTAGTAAAAAGCCACACTGTCTGTGTGGTCACCTCTGAATGATGCAATTACAACACGCCTGTTGTTTCATGCCATTTTGAAAGATTCCTCATATTCATTCTATAAACCATCCCTGTGTTCCATTACGGAATGGGAATTTTAATTCTGCTTAAACACGAGCACTCAGCGCAGCGCACTGATGGAGTTCTGACTCTGAAAAGGGAGCTTAACGCTGACATAATAATCATAGGACATGCACTGTCGCTGTCAAAAGTACCTTCATAAAAGAAGGAAAACTATGATTAAATGTAATATACTTTACACTATTAAAAATAATAATAACTGGCAACTTCAGTAACTGTTAGTTCAACATAAAACATCTAACCAAGGTTTGGTAGCTAGTCAACCACATTTCTTAGCTAGTCCTGGTAGTAAGTAGTCAAGTTTACATTTACACAAGTTTACAATTTACATGTTACACTAGTTAGCAACTTGTTTAGTAGAAATATTCAATAGTATCGAAATGTGGAGCCGCAGTACCACACTTTTAGACCCTCACTGTCAGACCCACACCATCAGCTCCTTACAAGTACACCTCTAGTACTCTTCTTAGTTTTTTAATGTCATAAATAAAGGAACAATAAGAACGTTCTAATTAATATTGGACCAGAACACATACACATCTGATCAGAGGTCCAGTCTCCTATTCCAGAAATCCTGGAATTAGTCAAGGTTGGCCCAAGCTGATTTTACACTTTAAAATTAAAATATTAATTATTGGCATTGGTATCATTACTAGATAACTTACTAGACAGTTAATATAGTTGCAAAGTGAAGCATACAGTAAACAGTAACAAAATTAATAAAGCTAATTAATTAATAAAGCTAAGTTGGTCAAAGTAGGCAGATTTAGCAGTCTCCACTTACTTCAGCTCGCCTCCCCTTATTCCACAAGTGACTAACAGCACTCAACACACTTTTTGCTTTTTGAATAGAATTCATATCAATTCTTGCAATTCAAGATGTGCTGAAGACTTTGTGGAATGAGGATCAAAGTGAGATTACCTGTGTTTGCATCACTAACCCTGTGCCTAAAGCCCTTCTAACCCATGCCCAGCAGTATGTCTTTGCTGACCTCAGGCCTACTGCTAACTCACAAATGTAACCGTGCAGAAGAAAGTGGACCAGTGAAGAAGCACAATTAAAGCTAGATCAGAATGACCAAAGGCATATTAAGTCGAGTCTGTTAGCTCAGATGAAAGAACTGGATTTGTGCTGAGCATTGCACCTGAGCATTCGGCTGCCTGCTATTTCATCTTTTGCCTTCGATGTATAGTATATGCCTACAAGTGTCTTGCTTAAGCCAGAGAAAGAAAGAAGAACAAAGAGTTGATATGGGTTTGGGGTAAAGAGGTTTCAGACGTAGAATCAAAATAGCCTGTTATTCAGAGGAATCATTGCAGAGAAGAAAAACATCATTAGCCGTCATGGAAAAGCCGGTGATTACAATTTGGAAAAAAGATTTTGTGACACATTCTTTTATCGGTGCGTGACTTGTGTCATGCATAGTGGATGTATTTGTGTTTCCGAGGTTGTTGTTATTCTTTCCGTCTCTTGGGGAGTCCAGTCTTTCATTTCCAAACGGAACAGCAACACACTCACCTACTGACACTTACCGGAGGGAATCATTTAGTCACTGCACTCTTCTCTTTTCGCTTGTGTGATTCTGTTGCTATCTCTGAACACAGGCTGTGTCTGGCATTAAACTGGTAAATTGACAAGAACATTTAATTGACATAATTTTTATAATTTGCACAATTTGTGCACTGAATGCAAACAGTGTCCATCATTCACTTTGCACTTCTCTCCACTTGTCAAAAATGCATACGCTAAAGAGGGTTCTTTAAAGCTAGAAAGAAGGTAGAAGAACCATTATTCGTTCACTAAAGAACCACCCAGAATCCAACCATGACTGAATTTACAAATGCAAGCCCCTGCGAGCATGAATCTAAGTTTTCTCTCTAAAGTAAATGTACAAAGTATGTCTAATGAATATCTTCTCAAAGTGTAATAAATGTCTGCTGTATTTCACCAGTACCGCTCTCCTCTCTATGCGGAATGGGTGGTCCATCTGACCAATCGCATGGCTAACATGGCGCTGCCCTCTTATTGGGTCTGAGCAATCTGGCGAGAGAAAGCCAAAGCTAAACCTGGTAAGCTAAAGCTTCAGCTGCCCCGCATTACTAGTCGTTCCTCATGTTCGGCCCCTGGCGCTTCTCTGTTTCACTATGGAATGTTGCGGCTGGGTCCAAACACAGCACTGAAGCCAGGAAGAACCGTGGCCCGCTACCCACCTGTACCCAATCCTACCAAAACGGGGTGTAGATGGGAGAGACTTTTGGGGAGATTTTATCTATATATGGGCTGGTACTCAGTTACAGATCTTAGAACCTCAGTAAACCCTAAAGATCTGTGAAATCACAACCGTAAAGTAAGGGCTGAAAAACACAACTCAAGGCTGTGTGTTGCCATGGTAACACAAACAAAACTTTATTCTCCAGTGATGAAGGGCTGTCACTCACGCCCAGACAGTTCTTAGAGAGGTCTAAGGAGTTCATTTTGGGGAATTGCATTTGAGGAGTGTTTTATCATATTTGTGCTTTGTGTTTTCTATTCATTAAATCTTTCACTAAACACCCAAGTGTAGCATTATACAAAAAAAAGCCAGAATAGCAAAATGAGCTTTCAGGACCTTTAAATAAATGTATCTGAATTATTATTTAAATTTATTGTCTTTTCAATAGTCCAACATGATTACATTACAACATTACAGAGCAACAGACATGGTTTACACTTAAATTTGTGAAAACAATATAATATAAACAACGTATTTAGATGTGACTGTGAATATAATATCATGCATTTGTCCTGTTTGATGAATTATGCAAAATATGTCAACATAATATTTTTCCCATATGGGTTGACACTTAAAAAAGGAAAACTGAGATTTTCAACTATCATGGTAAATGAACATCATACTGTGATGGATCAAGTCTGGTATTTCCCATCCTCGTGCCCCAGGAAGGCAAATCAAAGGATGGAGAGAAGAAATAGCGTGTACAGATGTTGTTTGATCTCAGAGAGCACAAGGCACTTCTACTGCTTGATTAAGTGAGGAAAGTCCAGTGCATCAGGAGAATGCTAAGCTCCAGCTAAGCTCGTCTCCAAACCCCCCAAAACGCTGACCTCTGGGCCTCTGCTCAGGTGAGGCCTGGTTGGAGACCACCAGGAGTGCTCTCCCACTGTTAATGTTTGGCAGGGATGCAGATAATTGGATTCAAAGCTGGGATGATAACTCAGTAGAGTTTAAAAATAAATTCCACTGGATCTGGACTAAGCAGCCTGAGGCCGATTATCTTTTGGACTGAATAGTTACTATGTTTTGATCTGTTTCAGATTGACAGTCAGAGAAAAATAGAATAAAATAATTTTCCCCTTTATTGGAAATGCTGCTAATAAGCTCAGCCTGGTGTGAAATGTTTGCTTGTTTTTAGGGCAGTGATTCAATAAGTTGCTTCTCATTTTGGGAATCATGAGTTGACTCCAAAGCTCTAGACCCAATTCTATATGGTGGCCTTTGTCATGCTGGCTAGGCAAGACAAGGGAACACTCGCAGGGACAGAGCAATGCAAGGAAATAGAGCAATGCAAGGAAATAGTCTTTAATGACCACTATTTATGTTGACCGCGGTGCCGCTTCCTGGGGTCTTTTAAGTTGATGTTGGGTTGATTTCTATGTTCAGGTACTTTCTTTTTCACCACCCGTTGTCTACCAAGGACTTTTATGTTGACAGCGGTTTTATGTTGCCTTCCAGACAATGACTTTTCATACAGTGATGCGCCATGTAGTGTGAGGTATTCTGCAGTCACTCTCTAGACTGTATTTTCTTTTGTATTTTTACTTGTAAGATCTACTGTAGACAAAGCCACGAAACGCCATGAAAAATTTGTAACTGGTGCTGACAGAAAAGAATCATGCACAATAAGCTAAGTTAAATTAGCTAGGATTATGTCCTCTAATTGTATTGCTAAGGTCAAATAGGTCATAATTAAACTCACATAAACCAGTAGCTTATTCATACCATAAACTAGCACAGGTAAACCAGACCTTATTCATACCATACATCAAAACAGTGTATTGCGCACTTTATTTGCCAGTGATCCTTTACCATGTCTTGATTTATGTTTGTAGCTTGTTTGTATTTTTGTTTGGTTTGTATGTTTGTTTTAATTTATATTTTTGATTTGATGTGGAATTTCTGGAAATCAAATAATCCTATGTTTACACTTGGGCTATGAGACTAAAAAAAGCTCAGATTTAATTCTGGCTCAGTAGTGCTACACTCTTTTACAGACTTGCAACTTTACAGATTTTGTTCAAAATAACTGACATAACTGAGTTAGGGTGACTATAATTTTTTTTTCCTGAGCATGCCCTTTTTCTTTAATGCGAAAAATGTGTCCGGACAGAACTTCTCAATTGTGTGAAATGTCCAGGATTTTGCATTGATTTTATGTCAGCAATTGCTTCTACCACATGTTTTAATGTGCAGAGAAGTCCTGCCTTCTCATTGCCACTATTGGTCTACATTTACCTGCTTCTACATCAACCACTGGAATAACTGCTTACTGCTTACCCTAGTCGTGGTCAAAAAACAAGCAAAGGTCAATTCCAAAAAGGTAGAGCAGAATAAACATCACCAGCGAACACATCCAAAGGGTAGAGGGAAAAAAAATATGGTCAAGATACAAGCGATAGGTCGAAATCCAGTGATACTAAGACAATAAGTCCAAAGGGCAAGGCAAAAAGGCAGAATCGAAAAACAAAAGCAAACGTCAAACACGGTAAATACAAACATAGAAAAGTCGCTCAGTAGATCGCCAAAAGGGATACAATACTTTGAGTACTAAAGTACGAAAGCTAAATCCTGGGCTTATATACTACATTAATTAGACACGGCACAGGTGAAAAACTTCAATACTCAGGTGACTGAGAGCTTGGATGGAAGTTAGGAGTCATATGATCACTCTGGCGATATTGAGTCTGGATATTGAGTCACATTCACCTAAATATGCAGTTTGCTCAATGCCCTTTTCCCTTTGTGCAGCTTGCTAAATGGTAGCTTTGCAACTAAAAAAGCAAACATCAGTCACCCAACTTATCTTGGCTGATGAACTGCATTGGAGATAAAAAAAAGAAGTTGATAAACTACCTCATAACTTTCATTCATTCTTCTCTTTCCTAATCCCATATTAAACATGGCCAATGCTGGGGAAATCAATCTCCAGTCTACAGTGTAGCGCCACACCAACCCCAGTACAGTTTTGGACTCCCTTTCTGCCTCCAGGGTCTCATGACTGAATATTATGTAGGGTCAGCTAGGTCTGGCATAAAGCTCAGGCAATGAACCGGTCAGAGAGAGAGAGAGACTGAGCTGTCTGAGGACACTGACCATATTAGACACCTTTTATCTACTCTGCACTTTTCTGCTGCTAACATTCTGTATAAAGCAATACATGGTAGCCTCTAGTGTTTTAGTGAAGTAGTCAGCTTTTAATCTTGCTTATTAAGATCCCAGTTTGGTTGTGACACTACAAATGAGTAATGCAGTAAATTGATTGGATCCATGTTTGTTGTGGCTGTTCATTGCAGAATATCTCCTATTACAGAATCTGAGTGTTTATTGACCTTGGGCTGAAGTTCTGGGTGCCTTGCTGATGGATGCATGGAGCCCACCATACTGAGGGGAGGATTAATAAGAAGAAGGGATGAAGTGGGGTGGTGGTGGGTGCAATGTTCTTTGATATGAAGGTAAAGTAAAATCTCTTGTTCTAAAGTGTATGGATACTTACCGAAATTTGCTTTTGGACTGATGTCTCTTATCCTTGTCTATAATAGACTGAAATATTATAATAAATATAATAATTCTCTCTGTATTTTATTTTCATTTTTATTTTTATTTTCATTTTTATTTTCATTTTTTATTTTCATTTTTACATATATTTTTATATATTTATGTATATTTTATTTATTTAAGTACTGCTGTCTGGGTAAAACTGGGTCCTTGGGTACCACAATTTCGTTCCACCCCATGTACCACATGTGATGCGAATGACAATAAAGTCTCCTTGAATCCTTGAATCCTTGAATCCTTGAATCCTTGAAATAGCCAAAATGTCCTGTAGGATGGGTCCCCCTTGTGAGTCTTGGTTCCTCCTAAGGTTTCTTCCTCCAGCTCTGAGGGAGTTTTTTCCCACTGTCACTATTGGCTTGCTCACTGGGGGGGGCTTGGATCCTTCGTGTCTTCTTATGCTATTTCTTTTTTTTGTCTTTTACTTATTACTATTTATGTAAAGTTGCTTTGTGACGACAACAGTTGTAAAAAGCGCTATACAAATACATTTGACTTGACTTGGCCTATTTTCAAAATGTGCAAGTCTTCATCATTCAGAGAAATTTCCCCACATGCAAAACTGTCCTATCATGTCAACGTTTCATTCCATGCACTTCTCTGGTCATCTTGCCCAACTTTATACATTTGTATCTTTGTTCAATCCCATTGCATACTGTCAGTTCTCTTCAATGTTTTCATAGCATAATCATTATTATTATTATTATTATTATTATTAGTAGTAGTAGTAGTAGTAGTAGTAGTAGTAGTATCAGTATTATTATTATTATTATTATTATTATTATTATTATTATTATTATTATTATTAATCAAATCTGTTTTCAAATCTGTCTACCTAAACATTTACATTTCCAGTGTGAAATTGGGATGCATGCCTAGATGGGGGATTTTCACTCCTGTGAAGATCCAATTCAAGAATAATACATTGTTCCATTTAAATCAGTGCAATTATAGCTGTTACAAAGAGATATTATTCATATGGGAGACATCGTTAGTACAAGCATACCCTAACAATGCGGTTGCTGCGTTTGAAAATATCATTACAGAGTATTGCTAAATACACAATGGAATGCTTTTTCTGGAAGTGAAAGACAAGAAAGTCAAATGATGAAGATAAGAAAGATTATTTAATTAAAACCACATCAACAAACAAATGGAGAAGAGTCACGCATAAGGAGTTTATCATTATGGCTATCATTAGTGAAGAAATCTTTTGCTGTTATCATTACTGAAGAATTCCAACAGACCAACCTGGCTGTTAACTCTTCACAGCACAGCCACCTCCAGGAATCTTTCCCTGGTTGTTGTCTTTTAACTGTATGTCCAAAGTCCAAACATATCCAGACACCCCTATTAATTACTGAACTACTTTGAGCTGCATCCATTGCTGATGCTCAGCTGCATACATAGCGCCTGTTAATAGAAGGGGATTCTCTGAAGCGGCCACAGATGGGTCTAAGGTCATCGATGCCAATGCGAAGCATCGAAAGCCCCCCCATAATTCTGCTGTATAGCAGTGGAACTGTGTTCAATGGAGCAATGGAGCTCCATCCAGAACCTTCAGGATGAGTTGGAGTGGCTTTTGTGATCCAGAACTAACCAACATATTCAAGAGCATAAGATGAACTATATGTCCAAATGTGTGTGGACACCAATTCTAATAAACTCATTCAGCTGCCTTTAGTGGCTTCCATTGCTGACACAGATGTGCAAATGTACACACACAGTTTGTCTAGTCCTTGTAGAGAAATTTTGCCAAGAACCAAGAACCTATTGGCGCGGGCTAAAGGGGTATACAGTCCTTAGTCTTTAGCTTTGGAGCTGTGCAACTGTGTTCTCTGAAATGATGGTACTTTTGGGATGTGTTGGGGAGTTGGGAATGTGTTGGGATGGTGATCAGGCAACATCCTAACCACACTAAAGCTCTTGCTGCTAAATGCTATCAAAGGGGAAAAAAGATTGAGCAAGACTGGACTTCTGTGGTCTTATTTTACACTGGACAACTGCGTGCAATACAATTCTGCATCTGTTAATGATAGAGATAAGAAGGCCGCAGGCAGCCCTAAGAAGGCAGCTTGTCATCATGCAGAAGCATGGCTCGTGGCTCACAGCTGCTGGCATTGCAGAAAATCTCTATGGACTTCCCTAGATCAAAGAACTGGTGGATGTGACCGCAAATCCTTGAGCTTCTGCTGCTGTGCTGGCTGCCATGCAAACTCTACATCATTCCTGAGGAGCTGCCACAGTGGAGCCCTGACCTCACTGAGATTTGAAATGGAGTTGGACAAGAAAGTCACAAACCCCCAAAAAGCTGACGACTTTATCTTTATAAGCTGGCAGCAGCATACAAGTCCAGTGTCAGAACATCAGCTGTTAGATGATCCACATACAGCGCTGCTGAGCGAGGAAAGCTCTCATATTAAACACCACTGTACATCATCAGCCTAAGATCTGTCACAATCCTGAATCTCACTACAAATTTAGTCCTTATTCAACCTCTATCTGAGCTATTAGGGTTGCCACCAGTTCCATGTGTGGCTTACAGAAAAAAGAGAAATGCTCTGTCCCTTAGTGAATCAGAGATGTGATTATTGAACACACAGCTGTTGGGTGGTGTCTCTCTCTCATGCCTATGTGCACATCTAGTAGACAATCAAAAATGATATAAAAATTATTGCCAGAGAAGGTTCAGTACTTGCTGAATATTAGTGGGGACCTGCCAACCCTATTCAATTCCAAGCGCGTAGTTATCTATAATCACCATAGCTCTGTCAATACCTTCTAACCTTCTCATTTTTGGTAGACATTTAAGGCCCATAGGTTACTTCCTTTACCTGCTTGCGTTATACGCACCAACTGGAGGAGAGAATTCCATCAGAACTGGAACTGGCTGAAGTTCACAGAGATGCAACCAGACAGTTGCAGATTATTGTATGTACAAGACAAGACCAACATATCTGTGACAGACACAGATGAAATTTGGCTTCTGTTTTTATCCCATCATGCAGTGAATACACATATACACACCAGTAAAACACACACGGTGGACAGTGAGCACACATGCCTGGAGCTGTGGGCAGCCATTGCTGCGGTGCCCGAGGGCAAAGAGGGTAAAGGGCCTTGCTCAAGTGGCAGCTTGCCGAGCTCACAACCCTGTCATCAATAGCCCAGAGCTCTAACCACTGAGCCACCACTGGCCCTACAATATGTACATGTGACATTAATGGCCGATATTTCATAGAGCACTGCTAAATGAATTAGTATTTAATTTTTGTCACCTGAAAAAATAAGATTTCATTAAAAATATTGCATCTATATGTAAAGGTATGTACAATTTGACAGCCATTGCATTAAAACTACTTACATCTACTTACAATAACACCTATCATTATTTTATATATATATATATATACATTATCCTGTCAAGCAATAGTAAAAAACATATTTGTCAACAAGTGAACAGAAAGGTAATGGGTGGAAGCAGGAAGAAGGATCTGAGACACTTTGACAACTGTGCTTGCTGACTGGGTTAGAGCATCTCCAAAACCAACCAAAAGTGCTCCAAAGAAGGAGAACAAGTGACGTGGTGACAGGATCATAGCCACCCAAGACTAACTGATGCTCTATGGAAATCCCACCTCGCAATTTATGGGACTTCTTGGTGCCAGATACCATAGAACATACTGTGTCCATGTGTCAATGGTTCCGAGCAGTTTTAATGCTGTGAAAGGTGAAATGTAGGCTCCTCAGTAAAAGCAAGGCAAGTCATCAGAAATGGCGAACACATAAAAAGGGTCCCGTTTTAGGGACTCCAGATGCATTGTGTTAGATAAATGGGAATCAGGGTTTTAACTAGATGAGCTTTGAGTCAAAATGTTCCATACTTTAAAACAGCTTTCATAATAACACAGGCACGGGTCTGTGCTGCCAATAATAAGAATGGGCTGTTGACAGTGTGGTTAGTAAAGCTTTACCCAGCACCTACATGATCAGAAGGTCATGTCAATTCGACTCCAAGAACACTGTAAGCATGAAGGTGCTTCTGAGGTTGTTTTGCTGCCAGTGGAACTGGTACATTGCTCAAAGTGAATGAAATATCAAAGGACCACCTCAGAGGTCTTTAACTTAACTTACCTCAAACACTTAGCTAGTTTGAACTTTTTAATCAATTGGGTGATTTACAGTATGGCCTCAACAGGTAATCTGCGTTTACTCTGACAACTATTGAAAACTGAATGGTGCAAAATCGTCCACAATGTTATGAAAAGCCAACAGGCCAACCAATCAACCAACGAACCATCCATCCATTCATCCATTTTTATCCATCAGCTTTTCCTGCACTCGCAAGGGTTGCAGACTTTTCACAAAGTAGTCAAAGCTTTTCCCAAACGCTTAATGCTAATGCTTGAGGAAGAAAACCTTGGTATGAGGAGATATCTACAAACATTTGGACACACAATAAGTCTAGATGAGCATAATGTGTTTAAGTGGTGCAACATGTTCAGTAGCTGGGCTGTAGAGAAGTGTCTGTGCTTTCTGGCGGATGAGCTGATTTTGTTCAGTCGTGTGTGTGTTTGCCCCTGCTGAAATGGAAAATGTGAGCATGCCGTATTCAATGGGCTGATGTTCAGACAGGTTATGCAAGTGGATTGTGCAAGTGAACATTCCTTCAGTCTGCAGCTCAGCTCTTTGGTCCCTGACTTTACAGTAGGGATGTGGTCAACTCTTACTGTATGTCAACACAGTACGAATATGTAGTGTGAGAGTAGCTTTTGCTGGCCTATCAGTGCCTCTTCAGTAGTATAGTAGTCCTACTGTAATCCACCTCACGCTAACGAAACACCAGGACCTGAGCTTAGTAGACTCGGATGCGTGGTGTGTTGTTACTGTTTTTGAGTGAATATCATTGACTGTGTGCACATTTGTGGTTATTGAGATTGTCAGTGGGCCTTATTCTTTGGTATGGATGTGTTTACTGAGAATTTTTATGGAATACTGCCTAGTGTATGAACATATTTATTGAGGTAGTTTATGGATAAATATGCATTAAGCGAGTGTATGTGAGTGTTTATTGGGGTTGTTTATTGATTGAAATCTCACATGAGACTTCTTTAACGTTGGACAGACCAATCAATTTGGTTCTTTATGAGCTAAGCTCTCCTAGTCCATAGATGTGTTTATTGAGGTTGTTTATGGACGTATCTTTTCTATTTTCGTGTAGAGATGTATGTTGAGCAGATTTTTTTTTTTTTGGTTCTACATCACAGTTTGGTCAACAACAAATTTTGAGTTGAGCCTCAAAAACATTAGTAAATGAGCTGCCGCTGAAGTTGCCTAAATATTGTGTACGATGTTTAGTCTGTGCCCCACCCCCAATCTGTTTACTGTTTATTCACATCTACAGGTTACAACTTCTCCTATCACATGACAACCCCAGACTTGGAGGCTTTTGACAATGAAGCTTTTAACCCTTGCTGGGATTTTAACTAATGACCTCATCAAACTTGATCAGCAGTAGTTAGCCTGTAGAGCCACTGTTGAGCTGTGAAGTTACATAAAAACAGTGATCTGTGTAAATGTACCTTTCTATTCCTTCCTGGACACAAAAAGGTACATGGTCTCTCAGCTCTAGAGTGGTGCATCTGTCTAACTGCCTGCTTGTCAAAAGACAGCAGATCATATATTCAAATCCTATCAACACCACAGCCCTCCATGTTCAGGAGTCTGAGATTAGGATGGCCTCGTCCCATGTAATAGGGGAAGTTCTAGCCAACAGATGGGACATAGACTATAAATCTATAAATCTAAGTTCTGCATGTTTCTGAGGCTCAACTCATTACATAAGGTTGACCAAATTGAGAGGCTGAGGCAGTAGTAAAAATTTAAGTTTTTCATTTGCATTATTTTATTTACAGTTTTTTTTTTTACAGTTTACATTACAATAGATAAAAGTAAAATATACATAAAAAGAAAATTATGTCCCCCTGGTTTGAAATGAACTCGGCCTGGGACGTCACACATGCCACATGACAGGGTTTGCCAGACATTGTCTACTTTCTTAAAATGTTGCTACAACAATGTCCAAAGGTTGCACCGTTTACATTTTCTCAACAATGTTGTCATAATATTGTCCCAACCTTCTCATTAGAAAACATTGCATCTTGGTCATAAAACCTTTTGACTACATTTCTAAAATTCCAATCATGTTCCATTATCCATTTTCTGTCATATTTTAGAACACAGTGTATTTCAATGTTGTGAACACCAATATGTTGTCACAGTAAGCATGTAAGAGCCACTGTAATGTAGGGAAAATGTACTTTTTGCATATTGAGTGCCTTTCAATGGCATAATAGTGGTGCCCCACAGCCATTGATATCAGAGGGGAATGATGACTCCGGCAAATGGTACAGAGCAATTGACAGAGCACAGCGGGCCATTTAACCTCTATAATGAACACCTTCAATCACCTAATACAGTCCATGCCACGGTGTCTTCCTAGTGTCATCTGAGCCAAGGATGGTTATTTCCACTATTAGGAATTATATAAACACATACACTAGTGAGCCAAAACATTATGAACATTGAGCTGTAGAGCAGCTGTAGAGCAGCACTTTCATCAGTGTCACTGTAGTCCAGTCTCAGCTCTATGCGATGTGGGCAGGGAGGGGGAAATGTGAGAGAAGTCAGTGCTATAATAAAACACAGATGATTTGTGCTCTGACTTTAATGTTAAGCCATGAAGCATGAGAGGGTTAAAGTTCTGCGGCCTGCGCCCTGCCCCGGAGCGTTAGAAGTGGAACGTCAGTCGATCAATCTAAAAGCACTCTCTCTCTCTCTCTTTCTCCCTCGCTCTATGATGAAAGCCTTGTCGACCTGACCCAATTCACAGAACAGGTAATGATCACCCCCTCCTTCCCAGCCAACATCCACCACCAGCACCTTTTATCTTCAAATTCCCATTCAGGATCAAAGGGGTGGCAGAAGAGTTAAGATGACTACTGCACGGGTGCCATATCTTTTGCATGCTGACACACACAAAGCATCCGGAGCCTTCTGTGTCAGGCAGGCCAACTCAATTCCATTTAATCATTACCTCTTTTTGGGCTTTATTAACCAAACAAGGAGGCTTTGCCAAGTGCCAAGTGCATTGATGGAGAAAGATGACCTTGAAGGGGAAAGCATTAGTGGCAGTTAAACAGCCAGAATGAAGCCTTGCAGATTAAAGTTGACAGTTTTAGGACAACCCGAAAGCAGTCTTGCTTAAGGATACACTAAAATACTTTGAACGGACCAGCGTGATAGATAGTTAAATCTGTTTGGACTTGGCGTTGTTACGTGTCAAGATATTCTGTTTATATTCTGTTAGCTTTGATCTGATTCCAGAAATGATAGCTTTAATATGACAGTCACTGCTGTAGGTGTCATACCTTGAATTAGTCCAGGCCTGTTGTTTTTTTCACAGTGGAGCAATGCAGTGTTGGGAGTGGCTTTAAACTGCAATTACATCTATTTAAATCCACTTCTTTATACTGTGTTATCTGAACCTTGATGTTGTGATGCAGGGAACTGCTAAATAATAGGGTAAGCCAGAGTTTTTTGCTATAGATTTTCTTAAATTTGTTCTTGAGAAAGAAAAAAAGTCATATTCATGATGTGTGTTCATGATGAACTGCAGATTTGATCATAGCTATGCTCTGTCATGGCGTGCTAGGCCAGACGTGAAGGGAGAGATGGAATCCAATGCAAGAGGGTTTATTCAACAAAACGAACATAAAAAACAAGAGTACGAAAAACATGAGGAGCAATGAGAGGGCAAAACCATGAACAAAATCAGAACGTGACAACACAAATGGTGAACATAACAAACCTGAGACTGGGAGGAATTGGGAGCTGAGCGAGCACTAAAGCAGCGCTCAATACATAGACAAGGAGAGCTGGGGAACCAGCCACTAAGCAAAATGGCAGGGCCGACCAAACCTGGAACTGCAGCGTGCTGCTGTGAGCGTGGATTGCCTTGCTGGGACGTGGGTAGCCAATAAATCCTGACAGTGAGCAAGCGAGCCTTGCTGATAGCGTTGTTAGCAGAGTGACCTGTTCCTGAATGCAGATACCAGGCCGAAGCTGAGCTTAACACACCTTAGTCGTTCGGGGAACCTCTCGGGCAACCTCAAGGTTCCAAACGCTACAATTCACAGCATTGAACCATGGGGTTGAGGCTCCTTAAGTACCCCCAGTCCTAGGTGAAACACATGAACCAAACGAACATGACTCGACACCCACATGAACTCAAACGAGGGGTAAGTCCTTATTTGGGCCTGTGGGCGGCGGCTCTAATGATAGTGGATTTCAAAGTCATAAATTGAACAGAAAGAAAACACTTGTGAATGTCATAAAATCTTTATTGCAAAATATGCCTAAATGGAAAATATGTCTACTTGGGAACTATTTCTGAATAAAGCCCTATATATATTTAGTCCAACTAATTTGGAGCATTTCTTTTGTCTGTTTATCCAAAATTAATTCAACTAAAAACAGACAAAAATGGAGATAGCGATATAACTATCTATCTATCAGTCTATCTATCGGTCTATCTATCGGTCTATCTATCTATCTATCTATCTATCTATACACTGTTTTGGTGGGTTTTTAAACTTAATGTAAGTTTCTTATAAAAAAAGATGCTTCATAATAAGTACATGTATATTATCAAGGGAACAATACAATGGATACAATTCTATTCGTTTATACTATTATATACTCAGTTCCCTTTTTTACAGGTTCAATTGAAAGTTATTGAAATATATTTTATAAAAGGTTGCCATTTAGCGTAGTATTTATTGGCTTTCTCTCTCAGTAAAAAATATGTTTTTCCAGTTGAACATGTTCCACAATCTCTTTCATCTAAATGGCAAATGTAAGCCTGAGGTTTAGTTTGTTTCCAGAGCAGTAATATCAGTCTGCGTGCTAGCAGTGTAACAAATGTGATTACATTATGTTTATTATTTGACAGTACTGGATTAGTGCTCTTAATACCTGACAAAGCTGTAGCTGGATCTGGAAAGGCCCAATATTTGTAATGTGTCCCAAACCTGAAGAACCATGGATGTGAAACCTAGAAGGTGTGACAAAAGTCAGTGGGCATATGCTCAAGTACTAGGGATGAGGTGGTGGTAGGTGGTTTTTATGGGTTTGCTTGGTGGCAGTGGTATCCTATTTGCTTACATCTTGAACAGTAGGATAGTATGCATAAAATAAGTCTGCATTAAAACAAAGTTTTGTGTTTTATGTATTCATTAATTTATTTTTACAAAGTTATTTTATTTAAGTTTAAAAATCACTGTGTTACAGACCACTGATATCCTAAAGTCTTCTGTTGTTTAAGTATTTAAGTTGTATTTAATTTCGAGTCAACAGGTTTTTGGTTCTCTTCTAAGTCCAGGGGAACTTGTTGAAATGATTGTCGGGGGCAATCGAATGTACAATACGGATAAGCGACACAGAGATTAGGTTGAAAAACACTGAAGGATTCCTTTAACCATTAAAATGTCTTGGGCCTCCAAAAACACACTGTAATAGCCATTTAAAGACAAACTCTGCACTTATCTGGAGATTCATAACTTCCTGCAAGCATCTTTATCAGCAGAATGGCCGCAGTGCTTGGGCTGAGCACTTGATTTCCTGGAACATGGGGACGTATATTTAGCTCTTTAGTGATAAAGAGTGCACAGGGGAAGAGAATAATCAATCAAAGGCTGCACACTCCTACAAGTGTGTGGGACGCCACCTGAATGGCCGGAAGTGTTTGAGGCTCATTTCTGTCCACAAGTAGGAAAAGGACCACCTCCACGGCACAGCCTAATGGAACATGCTGCATCTAATCTGTAGCACACTTACCTCACACAATGAGAAGTGCTGAGACTGCTGTTAGGGTTAATGCTCCAAAACATTGGGCAAATCAAACATATCAAGCATGTAATGTTTACTGTTTAAAATCATCTTAGAAAGCAGTTTGAAATGTCATATCTTAGCATTTCTCAGTTTTGTTTTTGCATCATCATTTGGCATTCAGTTACATACATTGATGTTGTTCTACTGCAAATCTTTGTATTAGCACTTTTTATTTTATTATAGTATAATTTGTTCCGTTTTTGTTGCCAATATCTAAGCCTACTTTTTAGGTGAAAAAATAATTATATAATAATAATGTTTGTTGTATGAAAGGAACTATAGCAATGAAGTTATTAATAATACAATAATTAATCTAAAATATGACATGATGTAATATATATATAATGATAATTGTTATTAATGTTATTAAAATGTTTATATTTAGATTTTGTTCTGTCTAACCATAAGCTTAAAAGCAATAACATATTTATTGAAAATAATATGTTGATATTGATTATAGTATGAATAATATATTTAGTTATATATAATTTATGATAAATATGAATATTTTAATGAACGCAGGATCATCATCTATACGCATTTTCCCTAATGATTTCTTATATTCTGTGATAAGAAAAGTATTTAAAGCTGTTACTGTTATTGTTTATACTGATGATCTCCTCACACTTGATGAGCAGTAGTTAGAATGTAGAGTCGTGTGAAAAACAAAGTACATTCCTCTTTGAATTCTTTGATTTCACATATCAGGACATTATAATAAAAAAACATCTGATCATAAGCAGCTCTCAAAATAAGGTAAATACAACTTCTTTAGCTTGTAGAACCTCCTTTAGCAGCCATAACATGAAGTAATGGTATTCTATATGACTTTATTGATCTTTCAAGTTGTTCTGGAGTAATTTTACCACACTCTTCTTTACAACTTTGCTTTAGTACATTGAGGTAAGTAGACATTTGTTTATGCACAGCTCTCTATAAGGGCCTACTACTATTTCAATTAGATGAGGTTTAAACTTGCCTCACCTTGATTCTTTTCTTTTTCAGCCACTCTGTTGTGGATTTGCCAATGTGCTTGGGATAATTGTCTTGTTGCATGGCCCAGTTTAAGCCAAGCTTTAGCTTTGGGATAAATGGTCTCACATTTGACTCTAGAATACTTTGGTATACAGAGTTCATTGTCAACTCAATGGCTGCAAGGTGCCCAAGTAATTTGGCTGCAAAAAAAAAGCCTAAAAAATCACAATCACAATTGGTGAGTTTGCTGTGTTTGGTTTTTGCCAAATGTGGTGCTGTGCATTGTGGCCAAACATCTACATTATGGTTTCGTCTACCCAAAGGACATTCTTCCTGAAGTCTTGTGGTTTGGTCAGATGCAACTTTGCAAACTTAAGGTGTGTTGCCATGTTTTTTCTAATTGTTTTTTCTAATTGTACCTTCTAATGAACCTGAACATTTAACATGCTAACTGAGGTCTGTAGAGTCTGAGATGTTGCTCTTGGGTTATTTATTTATTTTTTTTTTCTGAGCATCGGACGCTCTAACCTTGGGGTAAATTGCTGAGATGTGCACTTCTAAGAACTGCCTGGAATGTTTTACACTTGTGAATAATCTTTCTCACTGTACCATACTGTACTGTACTCTCACTGTACTGTAATAATGGGCTTCAAATTGTTTAGAAAAGGCATTATAACCTTTCTCTATGATATCTGCAGTCTTGTCTTTCCTCCTTGGCATTGTGGTAACACACCTGAATGTCTCAGACCAGCAAACTGTCAAAACCTCTGATTTTACAGAGGTGGTTAAACTTGCTGATGCTCATTTAATCGAGGGCATTTGATTCAAATATATTTACCCTCTTATACCTATAGAAGCAGTAAAGATCATTTTTCACACACTGCTGCTGCATTTTGGCTACACTTGTTAAATAAATAATGACACAGTGGAAGCTGTTGTATGTTGTTCATACCTTTTAAAACCTGTTAAGAGTCATATTTTTCAATATGTCCTGATACGTAAAACCATAGAATTCGAATAGGGTGTACTTTGTTTGACTGTTGCTGGATATTTGTTTTGTGAAAACCACTAATAATTGCATGTTTAGTTGTAATACTACAAATAACTACTACAAACAGCAACTTAGTCTGTAACTCTGAATTAGAATCTTCACATTCATAGATGTTTTTTCAATGTCTTATTACACTGTGGAACAGCTATGCATTTAATATGCATCTTTCCTTCTGAACCTCTAAGGTCAGAGAAGCGTTTTAAACAGGCCTGTGATTTAAGTATGATTTAGTACAGTGCTATTAGGCTGACATATCATACTATCCCTCATTCCATTTAGTAAAGCCTCAGTCGGAGGTTATCTGCAGCACGGTGTGTAACCCACACAGCTTTGAATGCTGCACGCCCTTTTCCGATACCCACACAATGGGAGGGAGTGATGAGTGGCCTTTAGGGTGGACCAAAGTGTGATAGCACAGGGTCCGATCAGGACTTCAGTGGGAGGCAGGAGAAGGGGGACTACTTTGTTTTTAAAAGCAGATCCAGATGCTGTTCCACTGCAGCTGTGATAAGATAAACCTGAGCATCAGGCTCAACAAGGGTCAGCAGCTAAGGTGCCACTGAATTAGAAATTTAATATAAAATAGAAAAATTGTAATTATTATATATATATATATATATATATATATATTTTTTTTTTTATTAGAAGACATTAAGTCGTACCAGATAGTGGTGCTATCATCTAGGTGTCCTTTTGGCATGGTGTTTTGTTTGCTAGCTCTTGTTAGCTCCTATTGTGTGGCGCATTACCACGTCGTACCATTAACTATGACTAGCAGGGCTTTCGCTTTAAGCTGAAGTAACAGACTGTGAACCTCAAACACTTGTCTCCTCTTTCAAAAAATATAATCTGGTATAACCAAAAAACAGGCCAATTCCAAAACCTCCTATAGTGTTTGAGGTTCACAATATGTTACTTTATGTACTGAACTTACAAAGGAAAATACAGTTTTCCATTTCTCAAAGGTTCTTTAGTAAAGCCAAACATAGAACCATGACGACTCAAATAATCATTTGAAAGCTTAAATTGTTGTTTGACTGGTTGAAGGGTTCTTTAGATTGGTGAAAACAATTTGTAGATGGTATAGAACCTAAAATTGTTCTATATAGCACCAAATATTATGCTGTTATGAGACAAGAAGTGTTCCTATATAGTTCTATGTAAAACTCTTTTATTCAACCAAACATTTGTGGAAACTACCATTTCCATAGCATGTAATAGCTTAGCTTGGACAGGCAAATGATGTTTGGACAGTTTGCTGACTTGGGACATGGTGCATAGATTTTTACATCATTACTTGACAAATACCTTATTTATATATAAGTGCAATCCTTTGTGTTCATCAGTGAGGTTAATGGTACTAAAAATATGTAGTTAACTATTTTACTCAATAATTCATAACCTTAATTGCAGAGCAAAGATGCAGTTGTACATTAGCCATAACACATATTTATTTGTTTAGATATTAGATATTGAGTTATTTAACAGATGTTGGGCATGAGCTAATGAATTACATATGTATAAGAGGTTTTAGAATTAGCAAAGATACTGAAGCTAAAATCAACAGTTCTGCTCAACACCACCAGATGGAGCTATGTGCTCATTTCAGAGAAACAAGCCTTCCAATCGCTGTAATAAGAGTGTCCTTAACATTCCCCCCAAAAAGTCACTCCAGCACTCGTCTCAGTTTTGGTCTTTGTTTTATTGATTCAATGGTGATTTGGGTTATTAGTCTGATCCTTCTGGATCAGATCACTCTGTTTTGTTCTTTTAAAAAGTTCCAATGAAGTCTGTCTCTTTTCCAGACTGATGTTTTAAGGCTGAAGAGATGAGTTAATAAGTTTCCCCCTGAGAGATATAGATAACATACATTAACAGGCCTAAGAAGAGAAAATAATATATACGTACAAAAACCCTTTAAAACGATCAAACCTCCTCAGCACTGTACTGAAGCTCACACATACTTACAGTGTGAATGTCAAAGGCATTCCATATACCAGCGGAGAATGCGAGGCTACAAATGTGACACAAAAATATCATACATCCGTTTGACTGCAAAAGATATACCACATTGATTACTGAAGATGCCTTGGCTGCAAATTTACCTTTTATGTGCTGTCAATGATGCTCATTAGAAGTGAATATAACGATGCAATTCTAGATATTTTTTTTTTGCATCCAGTAAGTAATTGATTTCAAATGAGCTGGAAAACTCAGACTCTGGAGTGAAGGGATACAGCGCCATGAGAGGACTGGGAAGCATTGCTTTCATGAAAAATTAATGAGGTGTTATAAAAAGCAAGAGATAAACTGGCACAGTATAAATAATATCTGGCAGAGGGTATTTTTAATACTTTAAAGAAGAAACATAGCTCAAAAGCTAACACTCTCTGCAGTCCCGGATCCCCTGTTTGTCCCCTGTTCTGACAGAACACAAGCTGTTAGATCCCCCCGTTGATGGCAGAAAAAAAGTCCTTGGTGAGATTCTTTCGAGAACATTTTTTTAAAAAAGCTTAGCACCTATGAACTGACAGCTAGCGAGTGACTCCCACTCTCCAGCATAGCACCATTAATCAGTGGTTTACAGCTCCATTCCAGAAGACACACTGCCCTGCACTGTTTCAAAACACACCTAACCCAGCCCAGAAAGAGACATGAGATCTACAGTCAAGCAGAGTTTTGGTAATCAAACAAATCTGACCCAGCTAATTAAGGCCTTTAGGAGCATCTACAGGCCAGATTCTGAAGCCACATATGAAACTATATGCATACTGGGATGCTGCCTGGAACTGGTAGGGAGCAAAACAGTAAGCAAACAATCTTCGCTTTACTTTTTATCCCAGTCTTTTGCTATGCCTACCTTAGGAAGTCCTGTCCTTCCTCTGAGAATGACTCACTGGAAAGATACTTATGGGTCAATACTAATAAGCATTTTAGCCATCCTTTTTTGGAACCAAAAGTGGTTCTTCTATGGCATTGCTCAAAGAACCATTTGCAGATCTTTTATTTTTACAAAAATCAACCATAACATTAGTACCACTGACAGATGACTTGAAATATATTGATTATATTCATCT
Source organism: Salminus brasiliensis (assembly GCF_030463535.1). Taxonomy (NCBI): domain Eukaryota; kingdom Metazoa; phylum Chordata; class Actinopteri; order Characiformes; family Bryconidae; genus Salminus; species Salminus brasiliensis. The sequence continues at coordinate 12,978,762 of NC_132898.1, read as the reverse complement.
GTCAAGAGGTGGGATATATTAGACAGCAAGTGAGCAGACAGTTCTTAAAGGTGAATGGGCAAGCATAGGAATCTAAACCACTTTCACAAGAGCCACAATGTGATGGCTAGACCAAGTCAGAACATCTCCAAAACATCAGACAGGTCTTGTGGGGTGTTCCAGGTATGCAGTAGTCAGTACCTACCAAAAGTGCTCCAAGAAAGGACGACCGGTGAACAGGGCTATGATAAAATCCCTAAGGCTCCTCATTGATGTGATCTACAGAGGCCCCACCTTACAGTTTATAGGACTTAAAGGATCTGCTGCTAATATTTTGGTGCCAGATACCACATGATACCTTCAGAGGTCTTGTGGAGCCCATGTCTTGAATGGACAGGTCTGTTGTGGCAGCACAAGGGTGACCTACACAATATTAGGCAATATTAGTAATTCTAATGTAATAGCTGATCGGTGTAAGAGTGTATGGCGCATTTAACTTGCTAGCGGCTAACCTATTGAGTCATTCTCAGAAGAAGGTAGCTGTGGTGTAACCCCAAGCTGAAACGTTTTGGGAAGGTGGCATGTGAGCTGATTTGCTCTGTACTGGTGGCAGACAGCATTTCAATATGCACACACCCGGAATCGCTTTTGCATGCTGGTACATGATTGCCCTTGGACTAGCGTAAACCCTGTCGAGAATGTATGTTTATTTTATGATATTGTTCATATTTATATACTGTGCACATGTGAATGCCTGATTGTTGGCTACACTCAAATCTCATTCTCTGTGGGCTGATGTCAGTGCAGTTTGCACTAGGGTTAGCACCTAAACTGACTTTGCAGCTAAACTCAGATAAATAGGGCTGGAGTTGGTCTTCCCAGGGCTTGATACATCCAAAAGTACCCAAATACTCCTTCTAACTAAAGACTTGCTTTACTGTTTTAAAGCAACAGTATGTAACAATTTTACAATTTTACCTTAAAATAACAGCTTGATCATTTTGATGTTGCATCTCTGTCATCTCTGTCTGGTTTGCAAGAACTGCATAGCGCTGTGTGAGTCATATTTGTTTAAAATCCTGTAATATTACTCTACAGTCCACATACTTTGTTCACTTCAGATGCCAGTTTCACTTCAGGTGCTCAAGGAGTGATTTGTATACTGCAGTGGAGTAAAAATGAATTACACTGCCCACCTATGGGGGGGGGGGGGGGCCCAGGAGCAAATACCAGTTTATGAATAATGCTAATGAAGGTGCACTCATTGCTAATCCAGGCATTCAATCATGCACATACAGGTTGTATAATTGTAATGTTAAAGCATTAGCCAAGAAATGGGAAGTTCTAGAACAGACTCAAGTTAGTATGCCCAATGCTGAGCATTGGCTACAGTGGTCCAAAGCCCTCTAGCACTGGCAATAAAGCCCTGTGTTGTCTATAGTGATCAAGTACTAGATCAAGAGTGGTGTTTGTGATCCAGAATTGACTGTCCAGCATTGCTAATGCTCAATCATGTTCTTTGGCTATGGCTGAATGCTATCAAATCTTTACAGCAATGATCTAACATCTAGTGTAAAGACTTGTAATTATCTTTGATTTAGGAAGCAACACAGGTGTCTGCAAACTGATGAGTCTGACGGAATTAAACGTGTTGAGGTAGGGAAGATGTTAAACAGTGAAGGGCAGTGGGTACCCAGGACCAGAGTTAAGAACCACAGCCATAATTCATGTAGCATGACTCGGAGTGGTCTTCACATGGAGTGTGCAGTGATGAAGACGTAGATGCGTGCAAGGAAGCTAGTGAAGGTGCCCTGGCGCAGGAGCTTCATCTCCACATCGATGAGGAAGTCCCGCGGGCCGTGGATCTGACGCTGCAGGTACACAGCTCCAGTGAAGCTGTTGAGGCGGCGGGTGCTGAAGTAGCCTTCCTCATTCCCACGAGGGATACTGAGGATGATGTTGTCACCCGAGTAGGCCGGAGACGGGCCGATCCGGAAGATCTGAGCTGGAATGACGATGTTGGTTTGGAAGCTCAGCTGATAGTAGGTGATTCGCAGAGGCATGTTCTGGCAATCCTGGAAACTGGGACAGCTTGCACGCTCACAGCGTCTAAAACACACACATATAGACACACACAAATAGTTAATGATGTGAAGGTAACCTAGCTTACCCAGAGCGTGCAAGTGTTACTACCAGGGGCCTAAATACCTGGCAAATAACAGGCAAGTTGAACCAGGTCCTCTTGTGCAGAAAAACACAAAACCGCAGGAACCCAGTCCACCAGGACCCTCTTCTAGCCCCCCATCAATGGTCAGGAATATAAGAGCTTTTACTAGAAGAATGGTTGTATGTATATTTTGGAGTCATGAATAAAGTGGGCCAAGACTGTCTTGGAGATTTGAAAACAACATGTTTTAAAGTTCTGCTTTGTTGATATTGGATTTTCTTGAGGAAAAAGGAATACATCATATTCCCTTTAAAACCAAAATTTTAATGACACAAAATTTTGATTACATCAACATTCATTAGTTAATTAAAGACAAAGTTAATGGAGATAAATATTCTACTTTTGAATGGTTAAACACACACCGGACCAATTTGACCCAGGAACATTAGGTTTAAATGGGAATTTTGAATGGAACACAATCATGTCAGTGTCACTGCTCTGGAACTGGGAATGATCCACCCCCCAAATAATATCTGCTGAACAGTCCTGTAGTCAGAAACTGACCAATGACGGAGGTAGAAGGTGGGGGACTAATCAAGCATTTACAGATATCAGCAGTCATTGTAGTTACTGTACAACTAAGTAGTGCTTTTTATTAAGTTGATGCCTAATAAAGGCAATCTACAATAATAGAGTGTCATGAAAAAGTATTTGCTTCCTCTTTTTATCCTTCCCTTTTTATATCCATTACACTTATTTCAGACCCCCATATATACAAAACGTAATATGAGACAAGGGGAACAAAAGGAAAGCCCATGTAACACCCATATAAAGTAATTTCACCCACGCTTTACTGGATGTGCCACCTTTAGCATTTATAACTGAAGATCAGCCTTTTATTTCTCTCATGGAGGAATTCTGGCCCACTGTTCAGATCTCATTTTCAGCCACTCTCAATTCAGCCACATTTGAGGGCTTTTAAAAAAGAACTGCTTCTTTAAGGTCCTGCCGCAGCACATCAATGGGGCTCACATTAGGACACTGGGCACTCCAAAACCTTACGTTTCTTTTGAGCCTGGGAGAGGAGGACATGCTCTAGGGCTTTGGATCATTGTCTTGCTGCATAACCTAATTGGGATTGACTTTCAGAGAGCAGACTGATGATCGGGCATTCTCTAATGAGCAAAAGCTGTACACCATTAGAATACCACAATGTTTGATTGTTGGTATGATGTTCTTATAGTGGAATGCTGGGTTTAGAGCTTTAGGTCAGATGTTACCACTTATTTTCCACTAAGTTCCACTTTAGTGTCATCGGTCCACAGAACATCATTCCAGAAGAGTTGGGGTGATTAAGGTGTTTTTGGAAAATCTGAAGGATGTCTTTTTGTTTATATCAGCAATGGTTGACAGTGATTTTCATCTCTCCCTTAACCATTTTTCCACTTTTCATTCATTTGTCACTTATCCTGCAATGGCATAAATGCTGCCTCTTTCTGAGATGAACAAGGTCTGGTGTGAGTTCTTTTGTGACTGCAGTGAATAAGTTGTTACCGCACTCTGGCAGAAATACAGGTAGGTTACATTTATAGATAATAGCTAATGGACCCAGAGTTGACCCAATAGTCCCAGAGCCTCAAAACTAACTTATATAGGAATATTGGATATTTCTATAAACATTTTTCTCATCTGATATTTCTTATATTATTCTTGACTGATGTTTAGTTTAACCGATCCCAATAGCAGTTACCTTTTACACAGAGCCAGTTGGTGTTAAATACTTTTGTTTTTCAATGATAACTGAAATGTAAAAATTTTTGTCTTTCTGAAAAATATTGTAACAATTAAGTGTGACAAATATGTAAAAATAGAACAATAAGTATGGTTTTATAGCAATGTATATTAGAAGTAGAATATTTTTTTATTGTATTTGGCATTATTGATGTCCCTTGTGCAGATGTTCCACACTCAAGTGGAAAAGATAAGATAAACACAATTTTACCAAAACATGTAAATCTACTTGTCTCCACAATGTGGACAAAAGTATTGGGACACTGCTCATTCTTTCTTTTTTTCTTAAAATCGAGGATATTAAGAAAGTTTATCCTGTTTTTGTTGGAGTAACTGTCTCTACTATCCAGGAAAGGCTTTCTGCTAGATTGTGGAGCAAAGCAATAAGAGCATTAGTGAGGTCAGGATGTTGGATGATTACCATCCCACCTCATCCCCTACTTCTCAACTCATCACAAGAGTACTGAGAGAATGAATGGCACAATGAAAAGGCACACAAAAAGTAATGTGACTGTTGAACAGCTGATTATTTGCGCCACAAATGCTTGTAATCTGACACCGTATCAGACAGTAAAGCACTTTTAAAATGACTCTGTTGAAGCTCTTGTTACATTTTCAATTTCATTTCAGCAGTTATCTCTTTTTGGTATTTTTAGCTCATTAAAACTGGCCCTGGTATTGTGACAAAATATTGGGCCCCAGTAGACCTCTATCTACAGTAGGTGCATCTGAATGGCGTGTGCTGTAGAAGAGTGTTTGTGTGTCCTCCAGAGATTGCATAGGCGTGTGTGGCGGAAGCCCCATTTGATCAGAAACAGTTGCCTTCATCTCTCAGTCTAATGAAAGTCGTGCTCCTGAAGGACTGAGCTCAATAAACTTGCCACAGGCATGGATTTCCTTACTTTAGATGGCAATTGCTGGCTCACACGAGACCAGAAGGGCATAACACATAACAAGTCCATCAAAAGTATGGGGACATTTAGCTTTTCAAAATATTATGTGCAAAATAGCTTTGTCAGTATATAAGCAGGTTTGCCTAGAGGAAAGCAATGTCCCACATGTCAATATCGATCTTTGTGTTGGTGCTATCTCGGGAACTATGCTAAAACCCGCACATTTTAGCCCCTTGTAATGTTGCTCATCAGCACTCTCACCTTTCAGGAGATTAGGCCACATTTGCGCCAAAGGATATTATGTGCTTTTAACAGTAGTAGCTGTGCAGCGCACACACACTATTTGCAGTGCCTCCTGTTAGCATATTATCCCAAAATATTACCAAGTTAGATCCCAAAGATCATTGGTTGTTCACAGAAGTTCACTGGCTGGTTGGCATTACAGAACTTCTTTAGTAAGGCCAAAGGTGCTATACAGCATTGTGTCAAAGAACCATGCCAATGCTTAAAGTGTCCTTTTGATTAAGGAAGAACATTTTGTAGATGGTTCTATTTAGGAACCTTAAAAACATGGTTGTTTATAGCACCAAAAAAATGTTCCACTATTGTTAAAAGTCAAAAAACACTTAATCAGCACTTTAGTTTTTGTTTAGGGTACAGGAGAGGAGGTTGGATGTGGGTTTTGCACTTGACAATCAAATGTTATATGTTATTGATTTGTTAAAAACACACTCTGACATGGTTTTCAATCATTTAATAATTTCAAATGAAAATTTATTTGAGTTTCTCAGACCTCATTAGTGTGATAATTTTAAATATGACCTTAAATAAGAATAAAATAAAAAAATTAAAACAACATATTACAAAAACTAAAATTATATAAAATAAATAATAATTCATCATGAATAAGAAAATAAAATAAAAAACATAGTACTTTCTGCTTCTAGGTGTAATAGTCTTTGCACTGCATTCACCAGAAAGATACATACAGATTACTCATTTGAATGTACTTGAATTAATCTTTAAAGCTCATTTAAGGGGGTTACACAATTTTGTGTTATATATTTTTCGTTTAGTTTGAAAAACTTCTCTGAGCAATACATTTTGCATGTATCAAATGTGATTCAAAATGTATATCCTATATGCAAAGTCTATTTTTTAACAACTATTTAGATTAATTTATTATATATTACTTATTATATACATTTTGATGGTTTAAGGTCTAAAATATTTTTTTTTAGATTTTCTATTCTGAAAAGCCTAGATATTAAATTGATGCAATATACAAAATATGTGGTTCAATGTGTATACAGAATCAGTCAATCAGGACAATCAGGTTGAAATTTTCTCTTTTTTTTCACACACACACACACACACACACACACACACACACACACACACACACACACATACACACATACACACTTAATATATTTTGTAAAAGCCAGTGCAAGCCATTGCTCAGAGGTTTAAATTGTAAATTGGTGTGGTAGAGCAAGCTAGCATTTTAATTTAGAAAATTCAAACTGTTAAAAATTTATTTCATATTTTCATATTTTGGATTCTCATACATAAGGCTTCTGTGTGTGAAGATAACTGAGCGAAAAAATAAATGGCTCACTCACGTGTCCGTCACTTTCCGGTAGTTTTCAGGGCATGTAAAAGACAGGCAGCGGAAACTGCCCTGGACGTTGTAGCATGTTTGGGAGGCTGAACAGTTGTGTGCTCCAGTGGCACACTCATCAATATCTGAAAGAGCATACAAAAGACATTCAGATGTAAAACTTACAAAACACAAATTAGATGTGATGTAAAACATTTGCAAAAAAAAAAAAAAAAAAAAGTCTTGAGTCACATTTCTAGTTTCTGTACTAGATCCGTAGTGGAACTGAACAAACAGAACTGAGGTTTATTAGGATCTATTACCTTTTTGGGATCACATCACAAAATATAATGGCACCTTATTATTACAGCTAAACATAAAGTACAAATTCTAGGATTTGAAAACACTCACGAGTACAATTCCATAACATTTCTTTATGAATGTCTATATAAATTGCATCCATTATACTGGTAATGAAAAAGTAGTAAAACAGTACGTTTTTTATTCTTTTTACTTTGCTCTGAATGTTTAGCCTGAACCCAAGTTCTTGAAACAAGGCACAAAACAAAGCAGCCAATCAGAACAGAGGTCATTTGCATTCAGTGTCTTAGTCTTAACAGCACAACATCAACAGTCTGTTTAGTTCTAAAGTCAAAAAAGCCCAGAGGTTGTAAAATAGTCATGTGAATGAATTATGAATTATGGCTACTTTAGATACATAAAACCACACAAACATGAGGAGGAAACATCCAAAAAAATAAAAGAAAAATGTAGAAGTGGATCAAGAAAACGCTGTTAATAAAGAGTCATAGTAAAGCCTAGCAGTATTAAACCTAAACACTGTGGTCAGTGCTGGTCATTAGCTGGGCTTTGTCCTACAGAAGTCAATAGCATTGCCTGTAGCCGCAATTAATTATGCACCTCACCCACAGATGAGGTTTTCGATACGGCTCGCCGTCTTCAATCCACACGCTAATTCGCTCAGAGTATGCTCGAGCTAACCTCTGGGAATGGGTAGAGCTTCTTTCTACTGCACTCTTACTCTATATCTCTTACTCTCTCTCTCCCTCATAAGGAACTAAAGGGAGATGTGCCACTTTGTGATCTTTCTTGACAGGAGATTGAGCACTGCTTCACTTGACCTGAGGTCAAGGTCTTGTAAGACAAGTTACCTGTCCTCTCAAATTACAGAAAGAAAGGAGGGGACATGCTCAGGTGCTTTTTATTAGTCAGTGCTGATGCTGAGTTTGGGATATGGTAGTTTAATAACGCTACACTTTTTATATAATAAAGGTGCTAAAAACGGATCTATTATTCCATAATGGTTCAATAAATAAGCATGTTTGTAATAGAGATGGGTGTGAAGAACCTTTTTATGAAACCAAAAGTTGTTTTTCTATGCCAATGCTAAAATAATCATTTGCCACACTTTTATTTTTAAGAGTGAAGAAAAGAATCTGCCCGTAGTTGTTAGGACTCGCTATTATGAAACTTCATGCTCAGTCACTAGTCAGATTAGTTAAACATGGGAAGATGGGTAGTGTAGTTTTACCACAGGACATCTGTTATGATCAATGTGAAATTTCGATGAGGAGATGGGAGTGGCTACACTTATGCATTACAGTAAAAATATTTAGTGTAGAAATGACCACTGCTCTGATTGCCTGTCTCAGTTGAGGTGGAAGGATATTTGGCCAACTTTGCCCAGTGTTGCAGATATTATTCTACAATAATGCATAATAAATAAGGGACTAGATCTTTGTTGCTTGAAGGCAGCAGTGCATGAGACCCTGCTATTAAAATGTCATTGCACTGCAAGTCTCAAAGTGCCTCATTTCTGTGCTTGTGCAATGCCAATCATAAGATTAAATGAACTACCTACCTTTCAAGTTTTATTATTTTACTCAACACTATTTTCATTGTTTTATTTGTACAACCTGAGAACACTAATATATTACATCATGTGATCTATAAACTGTTAAGAGGCCCCGTAGCCATTATTTTCCCATGTACTGTACACATACAATGTTAGTGTGGTTCTATGAACCAGATCCTGTTTGTAATTTATTTCATAACCTTTGTGTCTCCTAGAATTGAAATCGTCTGTTTTGGACCTGGGGTAAATTGCTGAAAATGTTTTAAAATGAAAATATTCCACCTTTTATACTATGAGTTTAAAGCTCACTTCTGGATTGCCATTACCTCGACAGGTGCGTCCATTGGGGGACATAGAGTATCCCTGAGGGGGACAGGCGCACTGGTAGCTGCCTGGGATGTTCACACACTGGAAAGCACAGAGGTTTCCAATGCTCTGGGAACATTCGTCGATATCTACAAAGGCAAACAAGAGAATGACATTTTGTCAGCCCCGCAGGGAAAGGAGACGATAAAAGCTAACAGCATAGCGACACAATCCTGCGAGTACTTACCAGCTAGAGAGACAGGCTGGACAAAGAGAGTATGTGTATATGTTTGAATATATATATATGTATATATATGTATGTATATATAGCGAGAGAGAGAGAGAGAAGTAGTCTAAACAGCCTCTGTAGCCTCTGTAGCAAATCCACAATCCATAAAAACGTCTGGTGTAACCCATGGATTGCTGAAGTTAAAGTTGGGTTAGTGGAACTTTATAAACACTCATGCACTCATATGATGTTGATTTCTTGTCTTTTTACCAATTACTGATTCTGTAAAGCGTGTTAAAAGCGCTATACAAATACATTTGATTTGATTTGTTACCTGACATGCTCATATTTACACCCCATTTGAATGGGAAAACAGAACGGTATAGCATGTGCGTTTGTGTGTGTGCGTGTATTTGGTCACTAATAAACTATGCTGCACTCAGTATCCGTCATTACAGACAAGACATAATCAATCCTGTCATGAATCTATTGATCTTATTCGTCTCCATGCTAGGAAACACAGAATCATTGCTTTAATCGATACATAACAAATTGCTGTTACTTTTCAAACATTGTATAGACTGTTGTCTTGGAAACAGGATGCATTGTATTTCAAGGCAATTAAAACTGTAATATGTCACTGACATTGATTTATTAATGCACATTCTCAGTGTCTCAGTATACTCCTTTCCTTCAGTGATGCATTTGTGTCTGTGTGTGTAATCATGGGCAAAATATTACACATATATAAAGGACATAATGAGATGGCATCTAATCAGCTGGCAGGTGCTATACAATGGTTGATATATGGTCATTTGTAGGTTGTGTATGACCGGTCCAAATCGTTTTTATGATACAACAGCTGTTGAGTGTACCAATAAGAAATACCTAGATATACTCAGAAGAAGAACTAATAAAAAATTCACCTTCACAGGTGTGTCCATCCTCTTTAAGGTAATAACCCAGGCGGCAGTAGCACTGGTAGGAGCCGTAAACGTTGGCACATTCTTGACTGCAGGGGTTATTGTCACATTCATTAAGATCTATAAGAGGTAGAACAGAGAATACATATATACTTTACTAAATTATTACTACTGGAAATATACAATTACAATTGAAAAAAGTCCATAAATTTGATATAACTACATTAATGTTCGCTTAACAAAATAACATTACAGCAACCCTAAAGCTGAAGTTGAAAATATGCACTACATGGAACTTGTTAAGCAGTACGTAATGCAAATTGCCAGTTTAATGGGGGATAAGGTAAGGTAAGGTTTAAAAAGGGATTGAAAGGAGCAGTTCAATAAGAAGTAATGGAAGGTACCAGTTTAATAAAGGGTAATAGAAGGTACCAATTTAATAAAGGGTAATAGAAGGTACCAATTCAAAAAGTAAAGTAATGTAAGGTACCAGTTAACAATAAGTAATAGAAGGTACCAGTTTAATAATAAAAGTAACAGAAGGTACCAGTTTAAATAAAAGTAATGGAAGGTACTAGTTTATTAAGAAGTAATACACTTTACCTGTTTAATAAGAAGTAATAGAAGTTACCAGTTTAATAAGAACAGTAACAGAAAGTACCCGTTTAATAAGAACAGTAATTTAAGGGATCAGTTTAATAAGAACAGTACTAGAAAGTACCAGTTTAATAAGAACAGTAATAGAAGGTACCAGTTTACAGAAACACATAATGAAAGTTGCCAGTTTGATGAGGGATAATAGAATGTACCAGTTTAAAGAAAAGTAATCAAAGGTACTAGATTATGTAATAGAAGAAGTAATAGACTTTACCTCTTTAATAAGAAGAAGGTACCAGTTCAATAAGACGTAATGGAAGGTTCCAGTTTAATGAGGGGTAATAGAAGGTACACAGTAAATTTGCCAGTGTTAAATCAACACTGATATTTTTAAATTAATAAGAAGTAATAGTAATAGTAAGGTACCAATTTAAAGTAAAGTAACAGAAAGTTACCGGAAGATAGCGCTGGGTACTGCAAGGTAGACGTTTAATGAGATGTGCTAGGAACCACTGGTTTAATCAAAGGTTATACCAGGTACAACTTTACTGAGAGGTAGTAGAAGGAAGCACTTTAATGGAAGGTAATGGAAGGTACCTTCACAGTTCTTTCCGTCAAATGCGAGGGAGAAGCCGGTGGTGCAGGAGCACTGATAGGATCCTGGAGTGTTCTCACATGACTGAGCACACAAACGACCTGGAAAACGCCAGCACTCATTCACATCTACAGAAAGATAGAAAAAGAGAGAGGAGGGTTACAGGCCAACCGCACCATTTGTGTTTCTCCTTAAGTACCCTGCCACTGCACATTTTGGTGTTTTCTTATATGACTCTGCATAATATCATTCATTATGAAAAGATCAAAAAGTGCATTATGCTGTTTTTTTTTTTAATTAAATGGGGGGCAGGAGGCAGTTCTCAGTTTGGCCAGCAGGTGACACACATCTAAAACTAACTACACTTTTTTCTCTACCTCTCTCTCTCCCTCTTCTGGGTGCATCTGATATAATAAATTAACTTCTCATTTATAATTTATGTATTGTGTGCCTTTGTTTTCTTTCTTTCTTTTTTTTTGCATTTAGCAGTCCCATCATATTACCTGACTACGTTTTATGGCAGAGGTGAAGAATTTGTACCACATGCTTATCTATTTCTTGAACTATAATTAAGCATTGGATCAGTGGAGGAACTTGGCTTTAATGGTCCCCAATTGCCCAAAACATTAAAGGTCCCCTGTGCCAAGTAACAATGAGGGCCGTTAGGATCTTTGTGAGGCTGGTGCCCAAATCCCCTAATGTCGGGGAGAGCAGCATAAGCCTGGTGACCAACTCACAAGTGTCGTCAAGATCAGCTCGAGCTTGGTGCCACATCCACAAGTGCTAACAAGTGCTACAGTGAATGGCAAGTACTATGCTCAGCACTATGCCCACAAGCCCTGCTGAGAGCCGTGGTAAGTAGTGAAAGCTCAACACTCAAACTACAAGCCAGCACCGCAACCTTCAGCACCATCCTCAAGCACCACCTCCTGAGCCTCACCTCCTGTTCCTTAGCTTAGCCAATAAAATACGTCTGTTGGTCAGGCCTGGCAGTAATGCTGCAGTGTGATGTTCTCCCTCTCTTTTTTCCTTTTTTTCTTCCTGCCCAGGTGCTCATGTTACTCCTTATAATGATCTACAGCTGACACCAATTGGCCGGGGAAGCATGAGCCGCAAACAGCAAAAGAAGCTAAAGAGTTTGTTGACCTAAACTAAGTTAAGGACTGAAAAGTCTGACTTAGTGTTGTTTAGGCTGCAGAAAAGCCGTGGCTTGGTTTGAGCTTTAGTTGTTTGGAAAAGAAATAACTGCTACAGCTGTTACCCTGATTACTGCACCTATCTTGAGCTGTAACTGGCCTTGAACTGCTTCAATACTAATAAAAAAAATACAGAAATATTAATAAATATGGGCATTCTATAACTTTAGACCAGCAGTGTAAATTTGTAGAAATTGATTTCAGTTGGCAGTAAATAATTAATAGTTGTCAGTAATAAAGAAAATAGTACAAAGAGCACAGTTGGTTTTGTGTGTGAAAGACATACCCAAGCAGGTCCTGCGGGTGGAGTCATATTGGTATCCAGTCTGGCAGTCACAGTGGAAGCTGCCCGGTGTGTTGTGACACACCTGTCCTTCCCCACAGTGGTGTGTTCCCATCGCACACTCATCTATGTCTACAGACACAGCAGGACAGACTCAAACACAGCCAAACAGCTGCACAGGGCACTTACTTTTCGCCTTAACTTCCCATAAACCCAATCCTAGTCTAACTGTTAGAAGTCTGGCTATTATGGCTGATTAGATTGTTATAATATATTTTTAAGCATGTGCTCTTTCTTTTGTCAAAATATTTTTGGACATCAAATATAAATATTATATGAATTATATGAATAAATATTAAATGAATTTAATTAAGTTTTAAAGGCAATCAACCATTGAAGAGTACTCGGCTTCTGCAACATTTCCGGCTCCTGCACTGGACAATAAGGAAAGACTCCTGGTAGGAGTAGTTGCGTGTGTGAGTGGTTTGTTCTTACCCACGCAACGTGCTCCATCGTGGCTGGAGTGAAATCCTCGGCTGCATGTCATGACCTTGCGTTGGCATGTGTACGAGCCAACTGTGTTTATACAGTTAAAACCTGAAGTGCACGGCTCTGATAAAACACTGCACTCATCAATATCTGAGAGAAAGAGAAAGAGAAGGGACGGAGAAGGGTTGGACGCCATATGACATGTAGATGGTTTAGAGTTATGTGGAAAAAATTAGACACAGCTTGAAAACATCTTTGAAAACATATTTAAACATGTGAACATTTGATGGACATATGAGAAGAAATGTTTAATGTAATTAACAGAAATGCAACTTTCGCCCACATTTATTACTACTTCAAATGGCTAAATTTATAATCAGTGTAGATGAACAGAACATAGTTTTTGCTGACAGTGGAACGGCTGATTTCAAAGTGTTCTGAGATCTTTTAAAATCCCTTTCCAGACTCTTCTACAACCTTGTTTCTCAAGGCCTCAGAGAGCTCTTTGGATCTAGCCACTCACTTCAGCAATCAAGAGCTAACCAAACTACATGTCTGAGCTTTAAATAAGACAGGCCTCTCCAAAATCCTCTCTAATGATGTTCTAATCACCTGCAGCTGATGCGCTGCACCTGATTCTAATTTTAGGCATTAAGTAGTAATACATTTGGTCTTTTTTTAATACTTTTTTCTCACAGGAGAATTCTATTAATTATATTTACAAATGATTTTCTTCTATTCTATTATTTTATTGATTTTAATATATTACCTCCATCTTCCAATATTGTTCAGAAGAAGATCAAATCTCCAGATGTTTAAATATGTTAAAAAAGACAAAGGTTTTCAGTGGGTGTCTAATTTTGCTTGGTCTGTCCACGAATGCCTTCTTATGCAGCAACTGCAGTGAGGTTGGACAAACAGCTTTTGGTCAAAGTTAAATGACTCTTCTCAGAACACTACAACATTAGTTTAGAGCCACTACACAGTGCTGAACTTCCAGCTTTCTGTGCCATTGAGGCTGACTGAAACGATGTGGGTTGGAAATGACTACAGCGCTAATGTAAGCTTGCTCATACAACATAATCATGTGATTTTAGAAAATAAAACCTTTTAAAATGAACAAATCGTTCTCTAACAGACAACAAAACATCTTGCCAATGTTTTGTAATGCTTGTCCGACCTAGATGCATTTGTGGGCAGCGTATGAATAGGTCAGTTACACTGCCTCTGATTCAGCTCTATTCAGTAAATATGAGGCAAGAATAATAAACAGCGGCTCTTCTTTCCATTTCAAATTAAACAGCAGATTTAAAAGATGTTTCAAACATGACAGCACAAACAGCAGGTGTGTTTATTCCGATCAAATCACATGTTGTGTATTCCTGCTAGTGTCAGTTAGGCGGCAGAGTTATTAGAGCTTGAGATAAATACCCAAACCTGATGTGACCTGATTATTCACTGGGTTTAAATAGCATTTATGAAATACTTTGGGTTGGATTCAGATTTATCCATCAGTTTTTTATGTGTTTACACATAGCTTAGGGTCTTTACCATTTTTTCTTTTTTAAAAAATTGACAAAATGTTAATCTGGCAGTTGCGCTTAGTATTGTTTCAAAATGTCAAGATGAATGGACTAATAGAAATGCTTCACAATGACCTGGAATATTTTTACATTGACATCCACTGGAAGTGAAGTTTTTTTCTTCTCCTTGCAAGTTACCATTGTGGAGATGAGCTTCCCGAATAACAAAATTAGTCACCTTGCATGTTTAAGGCATGTTGCAGGTTCCTGCAGACTGGGCTATCAATACCTGCGAGGTGTGTGGCAGGATAAATAAATTGAGAAGAGGTGGTACAGTGAAGTAAATCTCTGTGGAAAAAAGGTCGCAAAGCAGGTGATTGGCCAAAAGATGAAACTGATGGACAGAGATTGCCAATGTGTTTCATGGCATGTGAATGAAAATGCAGTTCCCTGCAGAGTGTGCGTTCAGAAACCGGTTGTGAAGGACCTGCGTTGGCTTCTAGAAGCAATTCTTACCCAGAAGCGAAGTGATTTTATTAAAAAAAGCTTTTCTACTGGTCCATTCATCATTAATTTGACAGCATAAAGAAGAACTGCCAGATTCTAATTATGTCAATAAAAGAAAAAGAGGTGAAACAGTGGGAACACTACATCATTAAGTATTTAAGTCTTGTGCTTTGTTCAATAAAGCCTTATTTATTATATTTATTCACTATGCATGAAGTTGAACATGAAGTATTTATTATAAACCCAAACTGACATAATTGAGATTTCTTTTTAGTAACCAAAAATCTTTTAGATTTTTAACTAAATACATTTAAAAGATTTATTTTATTTGGCTACTTCTCTAATAAGTAAAGAATATAGAACATTTCTTGATGTTTTAGAGATGATTGAACTCTCATTAACACAAACCAGCTCTAATAAACTCCGGCACTATCTAGAACCCACACCAGTCATGTTCTGCCAATTTACATAATTCACAATCACATAACAGATCTCCAATTATGTACTCATCCTCTCTCACTTCTTTACTCCAACTCCCTTACTCATCCTCTCTTTCCCTTACTCATCCTCTCTCTCTCTTACTCATCCCCTCTCCAACTCCCTTACTCATCCTCTCTTTCCCTTACTCATCCTCTCTCTCTCTCTTACTCACCCCCTCTCCAACTCCCTTACTCATCCTCTCTTTCCCTTACTCATCCTCTCTCTCTCTCTTACTCACCCCCTCTCCAACTCCCTTACTCATCCTCTCTTTCCCTTACTGATCCTCTCTCTCTCTTACTCACCCCCTCTCCAACTCCCTTACTCATCCTCTCTTTCCCTTACTCATCCTCTCTCTCTCTCTTACTCACCCCCTCTCCAACTTCCTTACTCATCCTCTCTCTCTCCCTTACTCATCCTCTCCCTCTCCTTTATTTATCTCCTCTCTTCAACTCCCTTACTCATCTCCTCTCTCTCTCCAACTCCTTTATTCATCCTTTCTCACCAACTCCCTTACTCATCCTCTTTCTAACTCCTTCACTCATCCTCTCTCTCTCCCTTTCTCATCCTCTATCTCCCTCACTCATCCTCTCTCTCACTCCCTCACTCATCCACTCTCTAACTCCCTTACTCATCCTCTCCCTCTCCAATTCCCTTACACATCCTCTCTCACTCCCTCACTCATCCACTCTCTAACTCCCTATACTCATCCTCTCCATCTCCAATTCCCTTACACATCCTCTCTCTCACTCCCTCACTCATCCACTCTCTAACTCCCTTACTCATCCTCTCCCTCTCCAATTCCCTTACACATCCTCTCTCTCACTCCCTCACTCATCCACTCTCTAACTCCCTTATTCATCCTCTCCATCTCCAATTCCCTTACACATCCTCTCTCACTCCCTCACTCATCCACTCTCTAACTCCCTTACTCATCCTCTCCATCTCCAATTCCCTTACACATCCTCTCTCTCACTCCCTCACTCATCCACTCTCTAACTCCTTTACTCATCCTTTCCCTCTCCCTTACTCATCCCCTCTCTCCAACTCCCTTATTCATCCTCTCTCTTTCTCCAACTCCCTTACTCATCCCCTCTGTTACTCCCTTACTTATTCTATTTTGTCTCTCATTCATTCTCTCTCTCTCTCTCTCTCTCTCTCTCTCTCTCTCTCTCTCTCTTTCTCTGTCTCTCTTCTGTATTATCTCTCATTCAATCTCTCTTGTAGTTTCATTTATTCTCTTTTACACACACACACACACACACACACACACACACACTGCCTCTAAATTTCACAATATCTATCCCTTATTCTCTCTCATTCATTCATTCATTCATTCATTCATTCAGTCACTCAGTCTCTCTCTCTCTCTCTCGCTCTCTCACCAATGCAGTTGCCGTGTGTGTCTTGTGTGAATCCTGTGAGACAGCGCTGCTGTTTGGGGTTGCAGTGGAAGGAGCCGAGTGTGTTCTGGCACTGGAGTCCTGGACCGCAGTTATGGCTTCTCAGCACACACTCATCAATATCTGCAGGACAGAGCAGGCCAGGTGTTAGAGCAGACCTCACAGCCAGGTGCGCCATTAAGGGTAAATAATTGGTCTGGATAGTGAAGTTCACTGCTGAAGAGATGACTGTATGACTGATGGCTGTTTTTTGAAGCAGACACACTTGAACGTTGAGTAATGAACTGAAGAACTGATGGAGATTGATTAGTTTTAAAAGAGTAGACCAAATTCAGGACAAAGTACCTGTGTAATTTTCCTCAAATTCCCACAGCCTGCACTGAAAGCTTATGGCCCGGATATATACACTCAATAGCACACATCAAATGGCCTGTCTGTTAGCAGACAAGGAAGTTCAGCCAGTTGCAGAAAGCTAATCACTATTCCAGACTGAAAAATACATAAATCACAGAAACACTTAAATGATAGCGTTAAAACCGGTCCATCTCTGAAAGACAGTGAGGATAAATCCATGAATGCTGAAGGTAAAGACACTAGCACTGGCCAGTAGGTGGCACTGTGGCACAATGGCAGAGCCCAGCTGTTTTGAATGAGAGAATTCATGGCAGGATCACTGACACCTTCACCAAAATCACGTCCAACATTTTCCTCCTCTTGCCAGCTCCCCTTCCTGCTGCATATTTCCCTTTTCAGAGAAAGAAAACTCTATGATTTTCATTCTGTTGATAGCAAATTAATATACACTTATTGGCACCTTGCCTAATGCCAGATGTGAGCTAGGGGGTAGTATTGCAGTATTGAAATGGAGCAGTGGAACTGTGTTCTCTGGAATGCAGGAATGCAGTACTTTTGGAATGTGTTGGGGATGAGATGGGGTGGTGATCATTCAACATCCTGACCTTACTAACACACTAACACTCTTGTTGCTGAATACAACAAAATCCTCACAGCAATGCTCCATAATCTATTTGTCCTTCCCTGGACAGTAGAGACTAGTTACTCCAACAAAAGCAGGATAAACTCTTATTAATACTGTGATATATATATACCATATTGAAGTGCTGTGCAGAAGATTTACTTATTTTCACATTTAGAAAATCAATAAAGTCATTAACAAAGCCTTCAAGTCATTGGTTTAAAACTTACAGATACAGATAGCAATGGAAGCCAATTAGGCTTTGAAAACTGATGCAAACAATTTGGGTGTCCTACTTTTTCTGATTACTTACAAACCCTCTGCCTGCATTAAAGCACAGAGTGCTGGAACAGATTATGTTACCATGCCCTCTTGGTATATACTGCATGTCAGGATTGCTCTTGTAATGGCTAGAGAAAATAGGCAATTAGTAAAGGATGACGGAGATTATTATAACACTTGAAAGTTTAAGTTTTTCTTTTGGAGAAATTGAAAAAAGAAGCCAGGGTGTCACTAAGTACAGTTTCCTAAACCATCAAAGTGCACTGGGAAACTAGAGGACAGGAAGCTGTCTTGCATACTCAAATCCAGCACAGCATCAGATGAAAAACAGCATTTTAATCACTCACAGATGAAGTGCAGTGACTCATGTCAAGGTTTGGGATATATGAGACAGTAAGCAAACAGTCGGTTCTCATAGATGACGTATTGGACGTGGGAGAAAGGGGCTGGAATGAAGACCTGAACAACTCTGACAAGCACGGCCAGACATTGTCAGATTGCCACCTACTGAAACATTGTGTTGACCAGGTAAACCCATTCATGGCAATGGTATTCCACAATGGTAATGGCCTCTTTCAGCAGAAAAATGTGTCCTGCCACACTGCACACATTGTTCAGGAATGGTTTGAGGAACATGACAAATAGTTCAAGATGTTTCACTGGTCTCCAATTTCCCTAGATCTCAATCCACTTAAGCATTTGTGGGATCTGCTGGAACAAGTCTGATCCACTGTGGCTTCAACTCACAATAGGACATGCTACTATCTTAGGTAGCACAGGACAGGTCTTAGAGTCAATGCTTCACCCCAAACCAACACTAGTCAGTTTGTCATAATGTTGTACTTCAAAGATGTATGTATACATCTTGACGCTGGCCTACGAAGCCAAGAACGGACCAGCCCCTCTGTACTTGATGGCAGTGGTCAAAAGCCAATCCGCACCTAGAGCCCTTCAAGTTTCAAGTGCGGCTCTGCTTGACCCGCCATCCCTCAAAATCCACGGAAGACAAGCATTCAGGCTTTTTTCGGTCCTGGCACCAAAGTGGTGGAACGAGCTTCCCCTGGGTGTCTGAACGGCAGAGTCGCTCGCTGTCTTCAAATGCAAACTGAAGTCCCACCTCTTCCGAGAGGACTTGGGTGAATAGCAGAGTGGTCACCTTACTGACTTGTGTTTAGTAGTGTCTAAACCCAGAGGTATCTTTGAATTATTAGTCTATTCAAACTAGCTGAGGTTTTTCTTGGGTAAATAGCAAAGCAATTTTGTAAGTCGCTCTGGATAAGAGCATCTGCTAAATGCCTTAAATGTAAATGTAAATGTAAATATACACCAATGATCCACATCATGATGACCACTCACAGATTAATTGGATAACAACAGCACAACAGCAGAGATGGGCAGGCATGAAGAAACATTGAATAGAGCCTAAACAATATGGACAGATGAATAAGTTGGAGCATTCTTAAAAATGGCAAGACTTGTGCTCCTGGTCAACAATGGTGATTATGGTCTGAGGAGGGACAAATCATGAACCGACAACAGAGTGTTGGGTGCTTAAGACAACAAAGGTTTTCCTGTCTGGTCTGAACCATCACACCCTACAGCAAATGGGGTCATGTAGCCAGACCTCAGTGAAGAGTGACCATGCTAAATCTCTGCCCACCATCAAATGCACCTACAATGGGCACGTGAGCATGAAAAACGGATTTTGGAGGAATGGAGGAAGGTCGCCTTGTCCTGCTTCCTGTTAGATCCCATGGGTGGCCGGGTACGTGTGTCCTGTTTACCTGTGGAATGTGCTGAAATAATAAGCCTGACATACAGAGGTCTCCACCTTCCAGGCCTAAAGGATCTGCTGCTAACGTCTTGTTGCCAAATACTACACGGTTCTTCAGAAGTCATTTAGAGTGAGTTGTTCTGGTGGCACATGTTTTGTCTTACAGCTAGTGATTACTGGCTTGAAGGAATTGGTCTTCTCCTTTGTTTACTACTTATTGAGCGACTGTTGGTAAAAGCATGAGGTTAATGAAGTTTTATCTCATATCTTCTGTGTGAGCCTTTAGCTGTAAATGGATTTGATATCTCTTCCAAATGATGTGCAAAACACATCCGGCTCGATCTCTCTGATGTGCCATAAACGAGGCCCGAAGGCAATCAGCTGTTAGCCGACTGTTACGCTGCAGCTAATCTTCAGCGGTGCAGCTTGATTAGGTGCACTGGGCTCTACTCTACTAACGTCTAGATGAAAGGAGATAAAAGAGGCCCTGTGCTGGATCCATGATGGGGTCAAGGGAAACAAAAAAACCCAGGCGTCTGAGTCTGTTCATTTACACTGCCTGGTTAGCTTTGATAGTGGCTGCTTCTCAGGATTGTAAGCTGGAAAGCTGCCTGCCAGTGATAACTTGGAAGAGGCTATTTAAAAGCAGAGCTCCTTTAAAGAGTAGTATTTGTAGGTCTCCGGTGTGTCTGTGATGGTTAGCTGGTCCTAGATCAGGACAGAACTGTCAAATGTAGGCCTACAGACAAAATTCAAGCTTGAGGATGTCTGCTGGTAATGCTTTTAACTATGCTACACACTTCTTGTCCATTTCTATATAACAGTACATCATACAGTGTTCGAAACCACATAAGGCAATTTCTTTTCAGAGATTACCTTACTCAATTTGGAGGCAGGTATGGGATGATATGGGCATGCACTTTACTCTGACTCGAGCCTCAAGACTTTACTCAGATGATGTTGCAAATATTACCTATATATGATTATATAAGCTGCTCGAGTTGCTCAGTTGGCTTGGTGTTTGTGTTCTCCTCCATGTTGCTTCCAAGTTGCAAAGGTATGCATGGTGCAAACACACAAAGTGCATTACACAATAATCCCCTCATACGTAAATTATTTTTCTCATATAACACACTCATAACAGCACTTTTGGTCCCTTGGTCTCTGGATCATCAAAAAGGCTCAAAAAGACAAAAAAAGGGCAAGAAAATGGAACTCTGGAAGAATGTTGGGAGGTTGGTGCATGTAGCTGTATTGGTTACAACGTGACTACACACATAGAGAATTAATACAGAGTATTAATAGAGCATTTGACCTTAATTACTTTGTTCACACACGCATATATACACACACACACACACACATATATATATATATATATATATATATATATATATATATATATATATATATATATATATATTCATCCACAATGATACATGTGTGAGCATAACATGACTACAGCTAGAAGTATATATTTTTTTATGTTAAGCATTCTTGTCAATAAAGCATACTGCACTACGCTGAACTGGAAGGTGAAAGAGAGAGAGAGAGAGAGAGAGAGAGAGAGAGAGAGAGAGCAAGAAAGAGAGACCCACCTTCACACACTCCATTCCTCAGCTGGTAGCCACTTGGACAAGAAATCTGCCTCTCACACACATACGCCCCCACCGTGTTCACGCAGCGCTCGTTCGCCAGACAGGTGTGTGCGTTCGTCACACACTCGTTCAAATCTGGAGAGGGAGAAGGAAGCACGTGTGACTGAAATTACTCAGTGTTACTGTGGCTCAAAACATCCAGCCTCAGAAACACGCTGAGACAGAGCCAGACACACAGCTGGAGAAGATATGGCAAAGGCCAAGGCCTGCAAAAGCTCTGTTTGGCAGCTCAGCCAGCTACATCGTCATAATCATGACAAAGCACATGGAGCCGGAAGCAGAAGGAGCAAACACACACCTAAGGAAAGGAAAGTGCAATAGTATGTAAAGCAACAAATTAACATGCCTTATTACAAGAGTTCAGCACTTTTTGTCAGTCATTAAAGGTGAGCTTTCCACAACAGTATGTCCTCCCTACTTTTCAAAATTCCCTGCCTCCTAGAGTAGTTTTTCCTAGTGATTCGTTAACTCTAGCAAACATTAGCTACTTAACATCTGTGGTATCATAAATGTACTTCCAAACACATAAAACAGCTCTGCCACTATGAAATACACTCTCCAAATGTTTATGGACACCCACTCCTTGCACCCATTGCTGAAACACATGTGCAAATGCACACACACACACACACAACTTCTAGACCCTGTAAAGACATACTGCCAATAGAATAGGACTCTCTGGAGCTTATAAACATGAACCTTTTGGCAACGTGCTTAATGCCAGGTGTTGGCTAGAGGAGTATAAAGATATGGCAAATATGGCAAAGGCCAAGGCCTGCAAAAGCTCAGTGGTATGGTGTTCTCTGGAATGATAGTGGTGCTTAGCTACTTATGTTTAAATGTTTTACTGCTTTTATTGTCATTTTATTTTAACAAGCAATGCAGCTCTTTATAACCTTGTATATACCAGTTACTCAGTTAGTTGATTAACCATTTCTATTTTAACAGACATGTAAAATGTGACTGTTTTAATTGCACATGCAAGTAAGTGGACATTTATTGTTGCAAGTATGAAGTAATTAACTTTACAACTACAAAATATGAGCGAGTGGGACAACAGAACAGATTTGCATTCCTGCATGTGATTTCCCAGCGTAAAAGGGAAATTTCCCAGGCAATAGGAAACAATCATAGGCGGGATATGATTTTATCAAGTTTTGTAAAACTGGGCATTCCCATGAACATGAAATGAACAGAAATACTTATCCCAGATGCAGTTGGTCAGCCAAGACATGTTTGATATCAGACGTGTGCTTTTAATGGGGATGTTAGGCCAAGACTGCTAACAAACACTGGACTTGGACTGTCACCAATCTCATTCGGTCAATACATGCCAAAGTTCAGTTTAAAAAAGATTTGTGATGTTTCCTTTATTGTTGGATGCGCTGTGAGTATGCATGCTAAATCAGAGCACAGTTAAGGTTGGTGAGCACTTATAGTTAATAAAATCTGGCAACAAATTATCAACAAATTATGCTGAGCATCACACTGAAGTGAAGAGTTGAAACAGTAGAACAGACACAAATGTATATTTAATCTGTTCTACTTAGCTTGCTAAAATATCCAGTGTAAACTAACAGTTAAAGTGGGGTAATAGATGGCTTATGTAGTTGATAGCTAAAAGTATTACTTGAATTACTTTTCTTAGAAACACTTCTGTTCAAGAAAATTGTCCTTACTCTTTGCTGCACTGTATCTACCACCTCCACCTGACAAACACAACGGTCTGGGTGGCTGGGTGGTGACTTGGGTGATGTTTCGCCTTAGCTTGGCAGATATTCGTTAATGCGAATGGGTTTAGTTTATGTTACTGCCATTCTAGCATGGGCCAAGATCAACAGATGTGGGGGGAGGGATTTACTGCGGACAATAACTCTAGACAAGGCTGCAAATAAATGGCTGAGAAATAACGAAAGAGTGGAGTGAGACGAGAAGGTAATTACTTCGAGCTTGGACAATGACTACATGGCAAGCCAAGAGGATTCACAGTGTCATATTATTGCCAATGAAAATAATTTTGGTGTGTGTGTGTGTGTGTGTGTGTGTGGGTGTGGAGGTGTTTGCACCATCTCTTAGCTTTCAGCGTTGGAGGAAAAGAGCATGAGGTGCCTTATCAGCATGGCACAACAACAAGTAAACAGCAGCCCGAGAAAAACATCGATTTACAACATCAGGATTTATCTGGCAGTGTTGAGTCACAGTGGAAAGTGACAGCATTGTGGTGGAGCTTAAATCTCCTGCCATGGGGTCACGGTCACTGCTGGGGTGACACACCCTCCCTTATGTTTGTGTGTGTGAGTTTTGTGGGGGATTTGAGCATCTGTGGCTGTCGTCCAATGCTAAAGTTCATCCTGAATGTGGCACTGTCCTGTGAGACATGGCTAAAATCAAGCAGGCACCTTTCTGCAAAGCACAACTGCTCATTAGAGAACAACTGTGGGGACAAAATGGTGAGAACTACAGCATGTGTCCTTATATACTTCTCAGGTCAGGACAACTGCAATTGTTTTGGTCACAGCCCGGTGAAAACTACCTCTAGCAGCTGCACAAGTCATGTCCTATTTTAAACATCACCAATTTACTGTGATGGTACGAGCAAATAGTGGAGTTATGTAATGTCATGTGCTTTTATTGTCATTTATACTTGCACAGTACAGTAAAATAAGCATGTCCTAGCTTAGAAGCCATGGTCCGAGTGCAGGGTCAGTAATGCAAAGGCACCTGTGGAGCAGAGAGGTTAAGGACAGCTCCAGAGCCCAGCAGTGGCAGGTCAGTGAACTTGGGTATCGAACCCAAAACCCTGTAAACAATAACACAGCACCCCAAGTGCACTCATTAAGGAGAATTATTTGCCTGTTTTACTGTTTAAGTGATGCCTTGCTACCTATTTCTGTTTAAGTGGCCCTGCTACCTATTTCCCTCATTTGCAAGCGGCCTGAGTGATTTACACACAGTCACACAAAAAATATCACCTAGATGAACTGTCTAACTGTCTTAGTATGAAGCTAATGTGGATTTATTAAACCTTTATAGAAAGTTTTTCAAATATGTTTGCCTCTACCCCCCTCTCTAGGCACTGCCCTCCTCCTCCCTCTTCTCTGACCTGCTTCTCTCCTCTTTCCACAGATGACCTCCTACATCTTCTCACCTCCAATAATCCTACCACCTGTCCACTAGACCCTGTTCCATCCCCTCTGTTCCAAACAATCGCTCCAAACCTCCTTCCTTTCATCTCCTTCGTCATAAACAGCTCTTTGTTGTCAGGTCATGTATCATCAGCCTTCAAGTCTGCCAGAGTTGTGCCTATCCTAAAGAAACCAACTCTGGACAACTTGGACATAGGCAACTACAGACCTATCTCTCTTCTCTCTTTCCTCTCAAAGATTCTCAAACGTTCTGTCTACAACCAACTGTCTCTTTCTCACTCTGAACAGGACTTCAGGACTCTAACCAGTCTGGCTTCAAAGCAGCAGACTCTGAAACTGCTCTCATTGCAGTTACAGAGAAGCTCCATGCAGCTAAAGCTGCCAGACTGTCCTCGGTTCTGATCCTTCTTGACCTCTCCGCAGCTTTTGACACAGTGGACCACAAGATCCTCCTGTCTATCCTTGCCGGCCTTGGAATTACCGGCTCTGTGTGGCAATGGTTTGCGTCATACCTGCAGGGACACTCATACCAGGTAACATGGCAGGGCGACATGTCCGCTCCTTGTAGTCTCTCCACTGGCGTTCCACAAGGCTTGGTCCTCTTCTTTTCTCACTTTACACTAGCTCTCTTGGTAAAGTGATATCCTCTCATGGATTCTCTTACCACTGTTACGCCGATGACACTCAACTCATGCTCTCTTTCCCACCGTCTGACACACAGGTTTCTGCCCGCATCTCAGCATGCCTCGCCGACGTCTCTTCTTGGATGACGGCTCACCGCCTCAAATTCAACCCCAGCTAGACGGAGCTGCTGTACATCCCAGGAACTGCTGGACCAAAAAACGATCTTGCCATCACCTTTGAGAACTCACTGGTCACTCCTTCTACAGAAGCTCGAAGCCTTGGTGTAGTCATGGATGATCAGTTATCGTTCTCAAGTCATGTTGCAAACGTAACTCGGTCCTGCAGATTTCTCCTGTACAACATCCGGAGAATTCGACCCTTCCTCTCTAGAGAGGCCACCCAGGTGCTTGTTCAGTCTCTCGTCACTTCCAGACTTGACTACTGCAACTCTCTTCTGGCTGGTCTCCCTCTGCGCACCATCAAGCCCCTGCAACTCATCCAGAATGCAGCGGCACGGGTCGTCTTCAATGTCCCTAAATTCAGCCATGTCACTCCACTGCTGCGTTCTCTTCAATGGCTTCCTGTAGCTGCCTGCATCAGATTCAAAACCCTGACGCTGGCCTACAAAGCCAAGAAAGGACCAGCCCCTCCGTACCTGATGGCAGTGGTCAAAAGCCGATCCGCACCAAGAGCCCTTCGAGCTTCAAGTACGGCTCGGCTCGACCCGCCATCCCTCAAAATCTGCGGAAGACAAGCGTCCAGGCGTTTTTCTGTGCTGGCACCAAAGTGGTGGAACGAGCTTCCCCTGGGTGTCCGAACGGCAGAGTCGCTCGCTGTCTTCAAACGCAGACTGAAGACCCACCTCATCCGAGAGTACTTGGACAAATAGAGTACTATGGTCACCTTACTGACTTGTGTTTAGTAGTGTCTAAACTTAGAGATATCTTTTGAATTATTAGTCTATTCAAACTAGCTGAGGTCTTTCTTGGGTAAATAGCAAATCACTTTGTAAGTTGCTCTGGATAAGAGCGTCTGCTAAATGCCATAAATGTAAATGTAATGTAAATAAAGGCAAGTCGTGATGCATGTGGGAACACACAGCTAATTAAGCATCATCATATCGAAAAAATAGGATAGCCCATAAAAATGTGTAACTTTTAATATTTTAATAAAAAATATAATTTGATCCTCCTTTGAACAGTATTGAGAGATAGAGGTAATATAACTAGACACATACAACTGAGGAAACTTCTTTTGCAAGAGCTATCTGTAGGTCCCTTGATGAAATTTTTAAGATTTTTTATTTTTAAGATTGTTTAAGACGTCTTTAGTGGTCTGCTCTTGGGCAGAACATGCTAGAACAGCCTGACCTGTCCATGTTGGCAGTTGCATCACTTCTAAATTATTTTGCAGACAGTGGAAAGGCTGATTTTTTCACGTGTTCTGAGACTTTTTTAAATCCCTTTACACAGAGAGCTCTTTGGATCTAGCCATGGTGATTCCACTCACTTCAACAATCAAGAGCAAACCAACCTAGGTTAACCTAGGTTAATCAGTAATACTATCTAGCTGTTGAGTATGTAGGATGTAATCATCCAGCTAAAAAAAGTAATGGTTAAGTACACCATGGCCCAGGTTCAAATTGTTCAGGTTCAAATCCCGAGCCATGCCACTTTGCCATCAGCCGGAGTCCGAGAGAGCACAACTGGCCTTGCTTTCACCGGGTGGATAGATGGCGCTGTGTTCTCTCAGCAGTGTTAACCGGTGTGGTGGAGCTAGGTACCCGGCACTTTGCTTCAAGGCAATGCCTCATCGGCAGTTTGAAAAGAGACAGTGGCTAGCTTTACATGTATTGGCAGAGATTTGTTAAGTCCTTACCCTCCTAATGTGGGAAGCATTGCTAGCGCTAGGGGGAGCTACAAATAAGTGGGCTAATTGGCAGTTCCAAATTGGGAGAAAAAACAGGAAGCATTCAGTAAACAAAAAATAATACATAAAGAGGGCATTAATACAGATTTGAATATTGAAATGCTGGACATATCAGGCAACCAGAATAAAGAAGAAAAAAGACTGAGGAGAAATACCACTTTGCTTTGTCATGATTTAAAAAAGTTCAAGAGTGCATGACGTACATCCATGCGGTTTGCGTCAAGCACTAAATTTGCCTGTGATATCTGGATACTTAGGAAATTCTGAACACATGGACATTGTGTCCACATGTACATATGGGGACGGTCTGTCTCTACTACATGTTTACAAGTGTTCGCTGACGCAGACACATTTTGCACGAAAAACAAAAGGTCAATGGAACAAAAGACATAGGACTGGAAACAGGACCTCAGGAATTCTTAATACTCTAAACACATGCCAAGACTTGCTTTGGGACTCAGGGCCACAGAAGGCCAATGAAATATGACGTGTGCTGCAGAATCTTCCCTATGTGAGTAGTTGTCTGAAAGACAGAGAAATCTGCTGAGAGATACAAAACCAGCATGAGAGAAACTGAGCTGCTAGCATTCAATCTTCCTTTCTCTCTTCCAGCACAGACAGTTTTCCCCCACGGCACTTATGAATCCGTGTTCCTTAAGTTTAAGGACCAACTGCTTCTTGTGTTTCAGGGAGTGAAGCAAAATTCACATCACACAGCTCTCTGTTTCATGAAGTCTGTTTCAAGAAGATGGACATGCTTGTTTTCTTGGTTTGATGATTTGCTGGGATTTGGGGACACACGTTTTTTCCAGTGAGTCACAAAAGTGGGAAGCATGCCAAGCTGTCTTGCATGGCCTAGGTTTCCACCCATGTATGTTTATGCGAATTCTGACATGAAGGCTAAATTGAATAAAACTGCAATAATTTGCATACATGCACTCTCTTGAGATTCAATTGTGATGCAAACACATGTTGAGTGTAAATATAAACAGAATACAGTCATATGACTAATCAGGTGGTTCTGTTTTTTATACATTTGGATTTTACTTAAGGAAAACAAAGCATAACTGTGATGAACAGCAATGTATGTTCAGTGCTGGCCATCTTATATGCAGAATTATTCACTTAAAGTAACACAATGTAACATTTTTATCTTAAAATAACAGCTTCAAGAGTATGTTGAAGCGCCAATGACTTGGAGAATACAGTTTCCATGCTATTTTGGGCTTAGCATGCTGCTACCTGAGTAATGCTGTGTAATCTGAATCATATTCATCTAGAATCCTGTAATTCCTCTACTGCAACAATCCACATAATTCTTTTACTTTTAGTAATGGTTCTGCATCTCTCAGCTTGTACAGAAATGCATGTGTAAAGCATGTCCTTCTTGAGAGGTGACTCAAAGTGCAAATTCCAGTAGGGGGAGCCCAGGAGTAAGAAATACCATCTCTCGCATAGCACTGCTTTAAAGGAGCATTAGTTGATTTTCTCTCTCTTTTCTTACTTCTTCAAATCTGTGAGAAACTAATAATAATTATATATATATATATATATATATATATATATATATATATATATATATATATATACAGTGCTCCTGATCAGCTCAACTCAAAACCCATCTGTTCGGCTTCTAACACATGGAGAAAGCCGGTCACTGCTCAAATGGCAGGTCAAGAAACGTCCTAAAGCAAGAGCTAAGATTGGGAGTGCTTTTCCAAAATGGACATTCTTGGGGATGTAATAAGCTGGACTCAGAATCCAGATCCAGCAGCGCTCCACCCAGATAGAGATGTAAACACTGTAAATCTGAATTGTGCATTGAACTGTTAAACTGTGACCTGCAACAGATTTAACATAACGGATAGAGTAGACCAATATTTATACCTTAGAGAGCTAAGTAATGTTTTGGGTAGACTTCCAATTACAAATGCACTATATAGACAAAAGTATTGGGACATCTGCTCACTGTTCACTGTTTCTTCTGAAATCAAGGGTATTAAAAAATATCCTGCTCTAGTTGGAGTAACTGTCTCTATTTTCCAGGAAAGGATTGGAGCATTGCTGTTAGGATCTGATTAATGATTTAGTACAAAATGGGTTAATGAGGCAGCATGTTGGATGATCACCACCCTACTGCATCCCCAACTCCCCAACTCATCCCAGAAGTACTGGATGGAGCACCATCTTTCCAGAACACACAGTTCCACTGCTCTACAGCTCAATGCTAGGGTACAGCCCTCTAGTCCATGCCTGACATTAGGCATGATGCCAAAAGGTTCATGTTTATCTGCTCCAGAGTGTTCTAGTTTATAGGCAGTACTTCTCTACTGAGACTACACAAGCTGCGTGTGTGCATTTGCACAACTGTGTCAGCATGGGTGCACCTTAAAGTAGCTGAATGCATTTATTAGAAGGGGCGTCCACAAAATATTTGGACATATAGTGTATATGTAATACTAGTAAACTAGCTGACACACATTGCAAAGAACTATCAGTAATTACCTCTTGCTGAATGTTTGAGAAAGCATATTTTCAGACTGGATTAAAAGACCTGCTTGATGTGCTTTCAAATGTTTTCATCTCCGATTTCAGTGTGTGTAGCCTGACTATGGCCGAGACACCTGGCAAAAAAAATGCTTACTGCGACACATTCAATAACCTGACTGGCATTCAATAACCTGACTGCTGCACATTTGCATAAATCCATATCAAAACCTGTATCTGCGTTTTAATTGGCTTGTGTTATGTTAACTCCCTGACATTTTCATAGGACGTGTGCTGAGTGAAACTCAAAAAACAGTGTAAAGCCCAACCTAATTTAAATCTATGCCGATAGAGGGCTTGCCAGGGCCCTTGAGCATGAGCTGTCCTATAGTTGCTATGTCACCCATACCTTTCCCCCCATTCAACAGCTAGTAGAAAACTTTATTCTGCAGTGTCACAATCAATTAAAATGTTTTCTTTTATAGCAAGTTGTCATTTAATCCAATAGGAAAATGTAGCATGTACACATTTTTGCCAAATTATGCACATTTACAGCACATTAGTCATTTCAAATGGTCTGTGGCTAAGACTCATCCAGGCCAAGTCCTCCAAACTGGTGATCAGTGTCTTCCTGCAGGCAGTCAGACTGCTGAATAGATCTGCCAGATGGACTTGAAATGACACATTTGACACATTCAGACTGAACTCCTACCTTAGCTCCAGCCACTCACAGAGCAGCATACACTGGGCCAGATTCAGAAACCTGCTTATTTGATATGCAATGAACATGATCTATCAAACCCCAAAATTGATTTTCATTTTGTTGTGTCAGAAAGTCATACTCATTTTGAACAAGAAAACACATTAATAGAAATATACAATGAAATCACAAATTCTTTTCATAAACTGCAAATTTCTTTTTGTATCAATAAAGTACTTCTATTCTACTCTATCAAGTAACATATTACTCATATTTTATTGTTACTCAGGTGGAACAAAAAAAATGCTTAAGGATCAAAACTGTGTTCTGAATGAGCTCACATGCTCATGATAAAACCTAGATATCACATATTTTATACAGCAATTAAAGACATGGTAGCTCATCAAAGAAACTTAAATGTGTAAGCTGCCCAAGACTTTCTGTAATTAGGTTTTCTGTTAAAAACATTAATTCACACTCCCTGTCAAGAGTAGCACCAAGTAGCCCCTTTCAAAGTGCAGTGTGTCCCCCTGGTCACCATACCAACTACATAAAACCTCTCTCATGCCATTTAGCTTCAGCAGGACACTGTCCTTTCAAAACGCGCCACTCTGAAATGCATTGGAGGCCATGCGTGTTATGAATAATGTGTTGGCGTGGCTAGGCGAGCACTCCTGAGAGTGTGTGACTGAAGAGCAAGTGGTAAGAATTACAGCATTATGAGCATTATTTTCTCCCTCAAACACAACACAGCCCGAAATGAAAACACAGTGCTAGTAGTGTGGTGAATACGCGAGTTTGACCAATTAATTGGGTAGCTACCTCCAGTTTGCCAGTCAGTTTACTAGCCTGTAAACTGTATGTATTTGCAGAATATTCAGAGCATGTTTTTCCAGGTTATTAGAGCCAAAGTCTGTCAGTGGATTTGCTCTAGAGTTACACATTACTGGCATTTAAATTTTGCATTAGTAGACAACTGATTGCCTAAACCTATTACAGTTCAATACATAATAAACTGCAACTGAAAAAATGGCAAAAAGCTAATGTTTATGAAATTCAAATAATAAAACGCCTATTCACAAATAATATCTTGTCTATTCACAAACACAAATGACTGAAAAGAATCAAATAAATTGATAAACCGCTGCTGCACAGTAATGCTGCTTTCATTACTGTGAATTCTAAGGGTTAACTTTGCAATTGCTCTTGTCAAATCACATTATCCTGTCTATGAAAACTGAAAATTAACAATTGCCAAGGGTGGGGAAAAAAATCACACAGAAGCTTACACACATGCTTCTCTGCGGAGGATCTCTCCAGATCGATATGCAGTTTGGTTTAAGAACCAATCCTACCTCAGGCATGGAATTTTTAATAGCCTGTGACATTTGTGTGTATGCTTTAAGCCCTGATGGCTCGTGTTCCTGTTATGATGGGAGTAATGCAAAACAAATCCGCACAGGCCTCAGAGCTTTTGATGAGAATTCTATGCGAATTTGATCCTCATAATGCGACCGCATGCATGAGAGCTTGGGGAAAGGGAGAATACCAATGGGTCTCGATGTGTGTATGTGTGTGTGTTTTTGTACACTTCCAGGACAAAATGATTGTCTTTGGAGGACAATGTACTATATGTGTACTATAGTATAATATACAGTATTTATTTTCAGCACCATGCAAAAGTTTGAGCACCCCCCAAACACACATATACACACACACACACACACACACACACACACACACACACACACACATATATATATATATATATATATATATATATACACTATACACACATATACATTATAACTAAAGAAAATCAATACCAAAAAGCAGGAAAGACTACAAGAAGAATAGAAATAGCATAGGATTATTATAAATTAAAGTCATCTGACCCCCATCTGACTGCAAAAGGCTTTCAGAACGATATCTCAGACGCTGGAGTGGTGGCGCACAGAACACCGTTTCCTGCGTCCTAACCACAGAATTCAGCATCAGCATCTCTAAATGTTAAGCATGGGGGTGGATCAATCATGCTTTGGGCTTGTGTTGCAGCCAGTGGCATAGGAAACATTTTACTGCTAGAGAGGACATGGATTATATTAAATACTAGCAAATTCCTTAAGGAAACATCACACCATCTGTAAAAAGTGAGATAAGAGGATGGCTACACACCTCACAATCCACAATGGACTGCCTGAAGAGGTGCAGGCTGAAGATTTTGCCACAGGCCCAAGGAGCTCACAGAAGCAGAAGCCCTTTGAGAGTAAGAATATGTGAAGATCTCCCAAATAAGAACAGAAAGATTTATAGCTAGCTAAAAAAAAAAAAAGCATTTACAAGCTGTGATACTTGCCAAAGGAGGTGATGCTGAGGACTGACCCTGCAGGGTGTTCAAACCTTTGCTGGTGCCCAAGCTTTTGCATGCTACTATAAAATATATATAAATAAACATGTGTGTGGAGCATACTATACCTGGCAAACCAGAGACTACCCTTATTAGGACACAGTGTAGTGATGGTGGCTAAGACCTTAAAACCTTCTTACCCACACACACTCTATTGTGGTTGTGAATAAAGCCCACGCCGCATCTTTCATTTAGAGGGACACACTTGTGAGAACCCTCTGTGTTTACACACACCTCCTCCCTGGAGCAAGTGTGTGTGGCCTTCCTGCACTCATCCACATCTATGGTCCATAAACATGGATGAAGGAACACATACATACAAACACATACACAAATTCCATGTTTACCACTTCATAACACATTATACATTAAACAGGGTAAATGCATGGTGGAATCACAGTGTAAAATTTTTTTTTTGCCCATCTTAATACTTGATTGCTTCATATGATAAGTATCTGGACTGTATCCTGATAAGATTTTAGCCACACGCGTTTACACTGGGTAGTCAAATGCGTCTCCGGTTAGTCAAGCTCGTTGCGTGGCAATTAGTACAGGTGTTTTAGTTGTACTGGGAGCGGTTTTGGGTGCCAGTGCATCTTGGAGAGATGCTGTTGTTTACACTGCTAAAACATGGCTTGGTTTTAATGAGTCTTGGGTGTGTTATACTTGTATTTTTATGTGGCCTGGCCCAAATAGAATCCTGATACTTAAGATGCATGAAGTGACCAAGTGTAAACGGGGTCATTGATAGTAGGTAATTCACCTTGTTTTGAATTCACTGAGCATTATCCAGTAAATTAACAGAACAACAATCTGCTCTTTACAAGTTTACTTCTTAATTTAGGTTTTCAGATCTTGGCTGTAAGCTACTCAAGGTTGCTTACGTTACATAAAAATCCACACAACACACTGGAGTAGTTGGAAAGTGTTGGTTTTTGTGAATTTTAGCCTAAATCACTTCAAAGTTTTGCAGCAACAACATCTAGTTTTATGTATATCAACACTGACACAAATCTATGTGTTATTAGCTGAGTTAGCTTATATGCTAGTCACATTCCATCCTTTATATTATCAGACACCAATGTTATTGCTTTGTTGAAACCACTTGCTGGAACTGCAAGTTAGTGGAAAGCTTAAAAATCTTAATTTTGCTTTGTTAATAAACATCAGCTGTTATGATGTATTTTGACCAAATAACAACCAATGCATTATTTACCATAATGCACAAATCTAACATGGAAGTTTGATTGCTTTAAAGGATCTTTTTACAATGGATTTAAAGGATTTATTTTACCAATGTATGTTAGAATTTATTTTCACATACTGTTTTCCTACCCCTTATTATGTACTAAAATTAAGCAGGCTTTTTTCATGCTTTTAAGAGTCTAAATATTTGACCTAGGGTAGATATGCACATGTCCCGTGATATGCAGCCTTTAATCCGAGCTTGTGGTTCAGCACCCCTGTAATGTTCTTTTCGTAGGTTAGAGGGTGGGATATAATTAAGTTTAAATGGTAAGGAGTTGCATGCAGTCAATTAACAAATTGTTTCCTTGTAGTTAGACTGCGTGAATCTTTAATTTTATGGATCTATTACACATAATTTGTACCATGTGAATATGTTTTTTAAGGAGATCCAGATGCTTGATATGGGGGGGGGGGTGTTACAGTACACTGTGCTGTAGACCATCCAGCGCAGATCTAGAGCACCAGCTTTTTCAAATTTCTACCGTGAATTGAACGAAACCTGATATCAGTGTGTTACAGAAAAACGTTCTTATTTCCTGTTTCGTCTAGAGCACTGCCGAAGTATTTGGCTTTTCATCCAGGCTTCATCTAAACGTGCTGTTTGTTTTGGTACAGAACAAATCAAGCTCTCGGCCCACCCAATTCTCAAACATATGGGAACACTTCAGAAGCAGACAGAGAGAGGGAGAGAGAGTAAGGAACAAAGGAAAGAGAGAAAGGGCCTCATCAAAAACACCTGATAGTTAAATTACCACTCCCTTTTGAGCAAAATCCATCCAGATACAGTGCCTGTCAAAGGGTTTGGGACACGGATGAGCATGTTTCCTTTGTCACTTTACAAAAGTTTATTTTAGGAAAAACAATAATACAGATAAATGTTTGTAACAATAACCCAATTATGTTCTTAAAAAGGTATAGAAACTGGATTACAAGAGGTCTAAAATACTGGCCTGTTTAAAGTCTGGGCACCAGTATGCACTGACTCTATTCTAAACACTGACTAAACTCCCCCTATAAGACGTAACTACATTTTTTCCATGTACGAGTTTCTAGCTGTTTAAAAACTCTGCATTTGATTTTCTCCCTCCATTCAGCTTTTGCGACAAATGCTTGCTTTGAATACATAAATACAGCTCAATTATCTGGTGCAAGAGAACTAAATGCAGTTTTCAATAAAAGAACCCGAATGCATACGCTAAAAGATGGCTTAATACAGTGGCTAGCTTTCATTGGCTACACTTTTCAAAAGGCTTTTTTCCAAGGGTTCTTTAGTAAAGGCAATTCGAGCAATACAAAACAATGACAACTCACAGAACCACTGGATACTTTGAGGAGAGTTTTATATAAAAGCTTTCAAAATGGATCTACATAAAATATTGTTCCATTGTTCCATTATTATTACTGAGTTATTGAGTCAAAGAACGCTGTTTGCCTTAAATACCAGAGCAATTTCAGGATGTAGTCTACTAACTAATGTGTAGAGTTTGTGGTTATTGTGTAATTGTGAATTTTAACTGTATATTTAGCAGAGAAATGCTGTATCAGATATCTGAACGCTGCGAGAGCTGTCGGCTCGATAGCTGCCAACACTGAGTGCAATCTGCTTCCACCGCCTGACAAGGAGAGGCACTGTTCATTAATTTTAACACTCTCCAAAAATATTAGGGATCGCCTGGATTGGCATTAGAGCTGATTCAGGCATTTTTAATAGACTAACGGTTAGGCCGTTGCATAGTACATTACCCACAATGTACAACAACCTAAAGCTATGTTTTATATATAAAACTTTTACTTAATTGCATTTGCAAAAGCCTAAAGATTTTTTTTTACTTGAGGTAAATACACTCACTAGCATTTATTGTAACACCTGAACACCTACTGATTCATGCCGTTATCTACTCACCCAATTGTTTGGCAGCAGTGTAATGCATAAAATAATGTTGATATGGGCCAGCAGCTTCAGATAATGTTCACATCAACCATCAGAATGATGAATGAGATCTCAGTTATTTTGAATGTGCCATGCTTGACGGTGCCAGAGGGGCTGATTTGAGTATTTGTAGAACTGCTGAGTCAGTTATACTCAGAATAGCGGAATAATGAAAAACTCAGTTCTGCAGAGAAAAACGCCTTGTTGATGAGAGAGGTTAACAGAGAATGGCAAGAATGGTTGGAACTGACAGCAAGGCTACAGTACCTCAGATAACCACTCTGAGCGCCGCCGGTGAGCAGAAAAGCATCCCAGAATGCATGACACGTCAAACCCTGTGGTTATCCACTTTGTTTCTACACTTTGTTTCAGCCAAGAACAGAAAACTATGGCTGCAGTGGGAAAAACGGGACTAATGTAGCCTGGTCTGATAACTTGAATTCTGCTGAGGCACACAGATGGTAGGGTCAATATTCTGTGCCAACAGTATAAATCCATGGACCCAACCTGCTTCTGTTAACAGTGCAGGCTGGTGAACGTGGTGTAATGGTGTGAGGAGTGTTTTCTTGGCATACTTTTGGTCTGCTAATACCAATACATCATCGCTTGAATGCCATAGCCTATATGAGCATTGCTGCTGACCATGTGCGTCCCTTTACGGCCACAATTCAGCCATCTTCTAATGGCTACTTGCAGCAGGATAATGCAACATGTCACAAAGCAAGTCATCTGTCCAACACCAACCAACGTAAGTAAAAGTTGAAGCAAAATGAGGCCTTGCCCATTAACAAACATTAGTGTTTTTAATAAGTGGTGAGTTTAATAAACTTGGTGAGTGTATTTCTGCCATTCAATTTACTCTTCTACGTGATTCCAGGGATTTCACTGTGCTGTTGTTGCATATATACAATGTATAATAAACAGAATTTAACAGATTAAGTTAATAGATATTTCCTTTGCTTCATGCAAACACATGAACAGGAATATGCTCCAGAACTCACATTAAATGACTGCAAACTTTTGACAGGCAGTGGTTGTGTTTACAGCTCTCCTCACTTGTTCACATTTCTCCTCGTAGCTATTTATGTCACATTCACACAAAAAGCCTGCGGTGTTTAAAGCCTATTTTATCTGACTGAATAGCTGGAGCTATTTGAACACACCCACGCTGGAGGGTTTTACTATACATGTGACACATAACATTCACTTAGCATTTCTGAATGAAAACGCAGGTTGCATTGTAATTAACCCTACTATTAAACTGTATATTACAGCACAGCATGAGCCTGGAACAAAGAGCTAAGTGTAAGGCAGCTGGAGCCATTACAGATGGTAAAGTGCTATAAAATTGAGCTGCTGCACTACCAGCAGGAAAAACAGCATATGACTAGATCCATTTACAGTCCAAACCAACTGTAGGTAGCACATTTTTAGCACCTCGCTTTCTTATTGTAAAAAAGGGCATGCTGAAAACTTCACCCTAGAAGCCTAGTGTAAGTACAGTCATGTAGCTACACTAATGAAATGAAAGTAATTATTGTCATTATGTTGTCAATTTAAATGATACCTTTTTATAATTTACATTTAAATTACATTTGCATTATGTAAATGCTCAAATGTAATTACATCATTAAATAACTGATAATGTAATTAAGCATATTAAGTACTTAAGTACATTAAATACAAGTACAAATGCATTCATTCTGTGCACATAATTCTGCTTCACTTTGTTTTACTCTCAAATACACTTAAATACAAATGTAATACACTGTGTATCAGCCATAACATTAACACCACAACCTTGTTTCTACATTTACTGACCATTAAATCAGCTCCACCTAAAATATAGGAGCACTTTGTAGTTCTATAATTACAGACTGTAATCCATATTTTAATAATACCCTCCTTTCACCCTGTTCTTCAATGGTAACCCTGTTCTACAAGGTGGACCAACTAGTTAGGTATGTGCACTCCTAACACGCCTCCACCATGTCAGTGTAACTGCTTTGCTGAGAATGACCCACCACCCAAATAATACCTGGTTGGTCCTGACCATTGAAGAAAAGGGTGAAAGGAGGGTAAATAAAAAGTTCTCCTATTTGGGAAGTGGTGCTGATAAAATGGACAATGAGTGCAGAAACGTGTTCGGTGGATGTTATGTGAATATCTGCGCTGATGTACAAAAACCTTCATCTTCTTTTTTGCTGCTTTTCACTTATTGACAGAATTAGAATTTGACCAATTCCTTGTCATATATTTTTTTACACTGACTTCAACTGCAAGTTAAGTTTTAATTCCGAGATACACTCTTTTTGTGACTATTTGTAACCTATATAACTCACCTTGTTTGTTTAAGATGTAGTAACTTTAGGTTCCTGCAGATGGCGTTGTATGAGGATGATTGGGCTATGAATACCTGCAGGGTGTGTGACAGGATTCATAGATTGTATGGAAATGGATTGTATGGATTGTATGAGTGAAAAATAAGTAAAGCAGATGTTAATGATTGGCAAAAAGGAATGATTGCATTTGGGGCGTGCCAAAGGCCATATTGTAAAGAAGGTAAATGAATTTGAAGGTGCATTGAAGCATACAGTCATCAGAAAATTCTCATTATTCTTGAGCAGAAGTGAGCTAAGGCATGCCACTCTGCTCCATATGGTCATGGTATGCAGTTCCTTGCAGAGTGTTCTTTCAGAAATTGGTCGTGAAGGACGTCTAGAAGCAATTATTGCCTGGAAGCGAAGCAACAACGTTCCCTGAATGTCAGTTTTGTCTTTAGACCAAAATTATGTATTAAAGGACTTCCTGTAGACTGGATATCTTTCCACTGCTGGTAGCCTTAAACACCTTAACATGCAAGGTGACAATGCTTTTGTCCTGGGAGCATATAAACTTAGCACAAAAAGTAAGGAAATTTGTGTTTGGTAGGAAATTTCTTTGTTGTAACAATGCAATAAATATTATACTGATGGAAAGCCTGTTAATTTGTAAGGAACATGCATTTGTGGGATAAGCAGCAGAGCTAAGTATGTGGGTGTGCCCATGAAAAAATTCCCAAATCCTCTCTGCCAGTGCCTAACAGCTTATTCTGCCATTGACTCATTTGAATAATTGAAGTTTAGAGAAACAAGACATATTGACAATTTAACAATTTATTTATTTAACAAAGCCCCAGTAGTGTGTGGAAGAACCATACACAGCCACAACAGCCTGGCACCTCCTCATCATGCTGGTTACCAGCCTGGTCACACACTGCTGTGGGATGGCTTCTTCAACCAGCATTTGTTGCAAGTCAGCCAATGTGGTTGTGTTGGTTACTCTGTCACGAACAGCACGCCTAGTGTTCATATCCCGTTATATGGAACTTGGCCTTCAATTTGAAGATGGTACTAGGTCTCACTCCAAATAATGCTGCTAACTTGGTTTTGTGGAACACCATCTTATAATTGCCCTATCGCACAGACCATATCCAAATCAGACGTCAAACATGGCATGATATGCTGATTCTTGGAGCAGACACTTACTGACCACTACTACTGACCACACAGACACTACTGACTACTTGTTAGGCAATGGCAGAGAAGATTTGGCAACTTTTTCATGGGCACAACCCACATACTCAGTTCTGCTGCTAATCTCACAAATGCATTGTACTAATGTTATTATGTAAACGTCTGTGTCTGTGTTCATCTGTAAAGACGAAAAATAAAATCTGTGATTATATAATAAAATCATTTAACAAATACAAGTGAACATAAATCTAGTAGTCAGATGTAAAATCATTAATATGTTGTTTAAAACAAATATACATGAACACAGGTTTGGCTGCAGACGTCCCAGTGAACTCCAGCCACTGTATGGATGTGTTCAACTCCACCAGTTTCTCATCTGATTTACTTTAATGTAGGACTGAATACATACACTAGTTGGATGAGAACTTTAAATACTGGCTTTCCTAAAAGAGAGCTTTAGACAAGGTTAATCTAACACACTCACACTTGTCCTTCAAATCTGAACTTACTTGCCAAGGTATATAGCTTTACATACACTATATAAATAAATATATTGGGAGACCTGTTCATCCATGGTTCCTTCCAAAATTAAGGGTATTAAAAAAGAAACTGCTTCCTGCTATCCTGCATTTGTTGGAGTAACTTTCCATTGTCCATGGAAGGTTTTCAAAAGTTTTTAGAGCATTGCTCAGCAACAAGAGCATTACTGAGGTCAGGATGTTGGATGATCACCACCCCACCTCATTCCCAACTCCCCAACTCATCCCAAAAGTATTGGATGAAACACCATCATTACAGAAATACAGTTCCACTGCTCCACAGCTCAATGCTGGGGGGCTTTATACCCTTGTGGCCAATGCCTGCCTAGGCATGGTGCCCATAGGTTCATGTCTATCTGCTCCAGCGTCCTATCCTTTTTGGCAATAACTCTATACAAGCTGTGTATGTACATCTCTGATAGCAGTGAGTGCACATTTCAGTAGCCGAATGCATTCAATAAAAGTGGTGTCCCCAAACATTTGGACATATAGTGTATCACGATGCCTTTTGAACAGCACTTTTATCAGTATCTTTCAGTATCTTTTTTAGCTAAAAAGAGTCATTTAGCAAAGACAATACTGGAAACGGAACAAGTGGAAGTTAAGTACAGTTGTATTGAAAGTGTTTAACCATGCAAAGAGGTGGACTTGAGAGAGGAGTTTAGGTCACTGCTTTATTGCTGGAGCCGGGGCTGAAGTGGAGTTAATTGGCTCCGCATCAGCGAAGCTGCTGAAGTCAGTGTGGTTTTTCAGGTAAGCGGTGAAAATTTGTAATGCAATACCTGCACACACTTCATAAGTGACTGCCTCCGGCTAGAAAATAACCCAAGATATATGACTAATCCATGGACTAATGGGACATATTTATCAGTGTTTAGGCTATTTTAGGTTATGTTTCACAGAGCATGTCTATATATACAGAGCCTTGCAAAAGTGGATTTCAAACAGCACTTACAAAGATTGTTCCAGACAGCAATTTAATTGCAAACCAATGTGCTCTATAAGCCAACATTTATTATTGCTTAGCAGACAAAAAACTGAGACATGATGCTTGCAGTTTGCAATTTAGCTTTAAAATCATGTTGATGATCCACTGACTGTAATAGGGAGAATGGCATCTCTGTCATTGCCACTCGGGGCTGGAAGGCTGCTTCTGAAATGTTCCTAGAAAATGCTGTCTAGGAAGGCATCCAGTCATGTCTGAATCCAAGATTAGTAATCTAGCCTTCTATTTTATTGGGCAAAAATGCTAATAGCTAATGAAAACGATCAATACAATGCCACGGATATATGGTTGCCTTCATGGTTCGGTTACAGAGACCTTGATCCCTTTCAGTTTCAGATGCAGTCTTTGTAACTTTGGCGGAGCATGAACGAGACCTCTTGTGAGAACTGAGTAACGCTGCCTAACAAGTAATATTTGTGAAAACGTTCTGTTTTGGAAGTTTAACCACCCTGTCACGTCGCCTCAGTATAACATTTTGGCCATCAAATTCAGAGTGTGCAGATTTATGATACAGCTGCACCAACAATCAGTTATTCACATCTTCTTACTGAGTTTTCTGTTTTACCTTAAATGGTAAAGAAGTTACAGGCAGCAAAATGTAATTCCAACTCACTCTGGGCAGACCAGAACTCACTTGCGAAAGGGTTATGCACATCAACAAATGCATGTGAAGCTCAAAACAGGATTTGTATTTACAAAGATGAAATGCACTTTGCAACTATAGGGGGAGCCCAATAACCAAAAATACATTATGCTCTTTTAACTCCTCTACACTAGTATTTGGTAGAACAAACTTTTGCTACAACAAACACTGTCTGTTGAGGTGGGGCTCTGAGTGATCCAGCGGACTAAAGAGCTGCTACTGTGACCCGAGGAACACTGGCTCATGCTGGTCATGCTGACTGGCCTTGCTCTCTTCAGGTGAGTACATGGCTCTGTCTGTCAATTCAATGTGATGCTGGCTGGCAAGGGCGTTTGCTAGCCTATTAGCTAGGTACCCAACGTTTTCCTCTGTGCATTCTCTGTGCATCGGTTGCTCAGTGGCCGGACGTTGCATTTGCTGTAGTTCATAAAGAGGCAGTGGCTGATTGCCAATGTGTCAGAGGAGGCATGTGTCAGTCCTTGCAATGCTGGAAGCATTAAATTTGATGGGGGTGCCAACGGGTTGTTCCTAATGTTACAGATGTTTGTGCTGGTCTGTGTTTCACTGTGTTGCTGTAATACCTGACTTTCCCTCTGGTATTAATAAAGTTATCTAATGTATATCTATCTATATCTAAAACTGACTATTTAAAACCGTTTGCTCCAGGTTGGTTGGATGACACTTTTCAAATAATACCACAGATTCAGGACATTGGCCATTGTAGAACATTCAGTTTATTTCACTTAATTTATTTCTTGCTTTGGTCTTGGGCTCAGGATCAGTCTTGCTGAAAGTTTCTTCCAAGCTTTAGTTTTTTAGCAGATCGAAACATGATGTTTTGCAGTATCTCTCTGTATTTTGCATCATCCATCCGTCCATCAGTTTTAACAAGATGCCGACTCCCTGCTGAGGAAAAGCATCCCCACAATATGATGCTTCACTGTCAGTATGGTGTTTGCTGAACAATGAGCAGTGTTAAATTCCACATTTTAGCTGGGTCAGTGATGCTTTCTGCCAAACTCCAGATGTGTTTTGATAGCTAACTGGTGCACCATAATTCCAGTCTCAGTCACTGAACTATGCAGCTCCTTCAAAGCCATTCTTTGCTTTTTTGTGGCTTCTGAAAAGTCCATTCTGGCTCTAATGTTGAGTTTAGAGGGGCGGCCTTGCCTAGGAAGTGCCTGGGTAGTGTGATGAAGCTTCCATTTGCTCACAATTAGGGCAATCTCTTTCATCTGTGTAAACTTGGAACTTCCACAGAACGGGGTTCAATAATTATGTAATCAGCATTTTTCAGTCATTTTTGTCACAGAATGTCTTACATAAAACCAATTTCACTTTTTTCATTATCTTTTGCAATGCACTGTATATCACCAGGTGTTCATTCCTCAAGCGGTGTTCACCATTGTTGAGTTGCATAGTTAGGCTATAAAACATTGTATTATTCCATAATAGGTGAAAAGGTACTTTACATTACATTACAGGTGCAAATAAAATAGGGTGATCTCTTGCAGGATTACATTACAGCAGGGATCACTGTCATGGAGTGAACGTTTAACATGTCAGATGCACCAGCAATAGCATCCAATCTACAATGAGCATAGTTTTGTGTGTGTGTGTCTTTATCTGCTGACCGGAAACAGATGTGCATGTTTAGTAATGTACTTTGTGTTTAGTAATGTCTAAGCTTAGAGGTATCCTTTGATTTATGGGTCTATTCTAACTAGCTAAGGCTTTTCTTGGGTAAATAGCAAAGCACTTTGTAAATCGCTCTGGATAAGAGCGTCTGCTAAATGCCATAAATGTAAATGTAAATGTAAATGTGCATTTGTGAGATGTTGCTGATGTGGTTTGTTGTGACTTCAGTGGCAAAAGTGTAAGAATTTCACCACTGAATCCATGTAGTTGAGCTGGTAACTGATGACTGTATGATTAGCTGACAGCTGGACTCTGTGTTGTCTACAGCTTGCCTTTCTTTGCACTACTAAACAAGATTGCAGGTGTGTTTCTGTGTAATATTTTAGTACTAATAGTATATTAATCAGAAATATTCTAAATCTAAATATTGTATATCTTCACCGACGTTACAAAACATAACAAAACAGATTTAGATGCAGGACGGTTTCATGTGACTTCACATGTTAAGTTTCTCTTTTGTCTTTATTTGAATATATGGCTTTTAAAAGAGAGATTAGTTATCCAAAAATATTGGAAAGTAATCAGTTTACGTTACTTTAATATAGCAGTAACCCTTTGTATTAGGTTACAATTACAGGTAATCAGTAATCTGGAATTCTTTTTTATATCAATTTTTCTTTTTTTCTTCTTCCAGTCTGGTACTGCCAATTAGCCCAGACAATTAGCTTCCCTTAGCACTAGCAAAGCTCCCAACACTAGGAAGGTAAGGACCTAAAACATGTCTCCTCCAATACATGCAAAGCCAGACAACACCTCTTTTGAAACTGCCCCTGAAGCATCATCGCCGGTTAGCCAACACGCTCAGAATAAAGCATCCACAGCTCCACAGCTTTAGATATCATTTAAGAGTGATGAGGGAAGAGAGCGTCATCTATCCACCCTCAAGAAAGCACTGCCGACGGCAAAGCAGCATGGCTCGAATTTATGACCCCCAGGCCATAGTGGTAGCGCATTAGACAACTGAGCCACTTAGAGTGCTAACAAAAAAATAACCCTCCCAGCCCATAACACAGGAAGTGACATGTGTTTTTTTAATTCAATAAAAAAGGTACAAGGTTTTACAACAAATTAAATAAAATAAATAAATAAAAGTAGGGTATTGAAAGCTAGAGGATCACTATATTGTAAAACAAAACAACTTACCTTCACAGCTCTGCCCATCAACTTTCAGAGAAAATCCTGGGAAACAGGAGCATCGGGCCTTTCCTCTAACCACAGAGCACTGCTGAGAGCACAGGCTATTGCCTACAAACACACAAGGACACACACACATTTACATTTCAGACAAATGAATCACAAAATCTGCCCACTGCTTTTAACTAACTGTATGC
Organism: Salminus brasiliensis; assembly: GCF_030463535.1. NCBI lineage: Eukaryota > Metazoa > Chordata > Actinopteri > Characiformes > Bryconidae > Salminus > Salminus brasiliensis. Next base: position 12,934,032 of record NC_132898.1, on the reverse strand, counting down.
AACGTTTGAAGGTGTGGTCATTTGGGAAAATTATGTATATTGGATTTTTTGGGGCCAAACTATTGCTTGAAATACAATCTCGTCTATATTGTCGAGGCTGCATATCCTTCAGTTCCAGACATAGCCTAGCATAGAGGAGCTGAGGCAGGTCTCAAGAGATGATGGGTTGGCCAGATGCATCCGGTGCAGTCAGAGAGGCAGGGAACGAGAAAGTGAGAGAGAAATAAAGAGAGAGAGACAGCCGGGCCACCGGAGACTCCGCTCAGGCTCAGACGTGACACACTTTCCCATTAAACGCTTCGGCCTTTGAACAGCTATGATTACTCTATTGCTCTTTTAACCACATGTACATTAAACCTTACGGCACCTGGGCTAGCCTGAAGGAAATTATACGTCTTGTGGAAGGAGCGTGAGCTGAGGACACAAAAGTAAATGCTGATTTGCTGTTTGCACTCGTTCACTCTGCTGTGCGTAACTGTAACACGGCACAGTGCTGTAGCTTATGGGAGCTTGTAAATTTGAATAACTTGCCTGAGTGGAGAAACATTCACACGGAAGCAATGACCATTCCAGAGTACAATCAAATTAAATGTGAGCTTAATATTTTAAACTACATTTTTAAAAAAAGGCTAAATACAACAAATGGGACAAACACTTTACTGAACAGTCTACACAAACCATTCATAACAACTGACACAAACTTACATAAACATTTATTAACAGTTGTCATAAATGCTGCATCTGTGAAATCTGATGTCATTTCACCTCAGCAAAATAATGCTGGACCAGGTCATTATAAAGGTTTATGTCAATGTACCTGAAAGGTCTATGTAGGGTAGGCCCAGATAACATGTTAATGTGCAGCCTGTATGGTTAGTCCAATTGGGAAACAGATTTTTTTTTTTTTTTAATTCTATGGGTTCCATGTTGGCCCCACATATGGATGCCCACCAGGGTAAGTGATGGGACCAGGAGGGGTTAAACATCAGCCCCATCTGGTTTGTACACTGCACATTGGGCCTAGATGGGACCCATGCAGGATTAGGATGAGTAGGTACATACAAACCCACTCAGAGTCTATGCCCACCTAGAACGCACCTAGCCAACATTCCAACCAAGCCCCATGTGAGCATGTTGGTTGGGGGTGTCTTGCAGCCTTATGAACACTGCCCTTCAGTAAAATGTCAAACACTCATTCTAAAAAATGTCAGTGTGGGTTTTTAGAGTTCATATGTCATATCCTTAAACACAAGTATTCCTGTTCCTGGAGAGCTGCCTTCCTGCAGACTTTGAATCCAACCCTAATTCGCCCCACCTGATCCAACTAATTAGTAATTACTGCCTTCTGAAGTCCATGATTGGCTGAATGGGGTGTGCTTGATGTTAGTTAGACTTGAATCATGCATGAAGGTAGCTCTGCGGGAGACCACTGCACTACAAAGTATATCTGGTCCTCAAGGTCATTCTGACAGAACACTACAGAAAGCAAATGATTGGGGTTGATATGACTTCTATTGTTTTTAACCAGCGGCAGTAAAAGGCAAACTGAGGAAGGCGTAATGGCTTGAGTAGTCATTACACAGCCCCTTTCCAGCCCCTTTCCATTGTTCTTGCATGAATTGTTTTCTCCAGAGGTCGATTTATGATGTACCAAAACCATTTTACAACTAGTATCTCTTAGAATGAAACAAATGAGCTGTGTCTGAAAATGTGCCCTATTGACTATACAGGGTACTACTTTGGGGTTCTGCCGTTTTGTAGCGGTGGCCAAAAGATGGACACTAAACGGATGTTAAGTACCCATAATCCATTTCGTTGACTGATTTGAAGATTTGCATGTAGCTACTCTAAGGAAGACAGATCGTCATATTGTTTATGCAACGCCATCTGGTGGTACAAAGCAACAATCCAACACACGCCACAACAATGGGTAAGAAATCGCTCACTACCTCGCAAATTCTGTTCCCAATAATAGAAGACAATTAATAGGGCACAGTTTCAGACACAGCTGTTGTTTGGCCTAAGTTCTGATTGGCTGTCCACAATGCTTCAGTGTGGGGCGGGGCTAAATTGCTACTAAATTGCACTACTAAAGGGAATCAATGCTATAGTTATAGAAATAACTATTAGTTGTAGCTGTTGATTTATCTTTTACACTACACTATTAAATATCCTACTATATGTATATTATATGATATAGCGTGATATAGTGCGAACAAATATAGTGTCCAAAACCCACTGCCTTGATTGGTTTAGAGATGAGTCTAGAAGTGTAATTTAAATCGCACCTGCTGAGATTATACTTCAAGCCACCCTCCCCTACAGGCCAATTGTATAGAACAAATGCGAGTCTATGTGAGCTTCCATTACTGGTTAGCTTAATTAGCCATTTTGCATCACTAAAGAAGCAAACTTCACCAATCATATATTGGTACACTGACTACATCTGGGTTTAAAAGAAAGTTGGGGCATGTAATTTTATTCCTTTAACAGTTTAAATAGACCGCTGGCCTCCTTTGGGGTAGATATGGAATTGGATGCTTAGCAAGTGCTTTGAATTTGGAAGCTCAGTACCAATAAAGCTGTATGAATGAGTGGGGTTACTCAGGATGCAGTGGTTACAGATGGCTTGAGGTTAGGGTTAAGACACTGCAGAGATGCTTACTTATAACAGGGGTTTAGGAGAGTTCAGGAACGTGCTCTGATTTTGGAAGAGGAAAACCACTGTGGAACTCTCATCCTTCACCACGCACTTACGCTTAGTGGCTACTCAATGAGGTCCACCTACCTCACAGGATCACAGGACCACTGTTATGACTTATGACAAGATATTATTCAGGTGGCTGACCATTCTCTGCCTAGCAGTGGCACTGACAAGGTAGCATTAGGGTGGTGAGTATGCTGCTTGGAAAAAGTCAGTACAGACGTTGCTGTGGTTTTTCAATACATAAGCATGACTGCTACATTTACCTCCCAAAAACAACCAGCCAAGAGCGACTCTGGTCGCCGATGAACGGCTAGAGAATGACTTATGTACGTTGTGCATCAACAGATGGGCTATAGCCTCTAAAAGGGTTGTGTATGGCAAAAACCTGGTGATACGATACGTATCACGATTCAGAGGATACAATTCAATATATTGCGATATGTTGTGATAAGGTAATACATTTTGTTAGAGTTAATGAAAAGTTTACTTTTTATGCAATCAGAACAGTGGGACCTGAGGACAGAAGGGATGCTAACAAAGTGGCCAATGTACCATGTCTGTTTTGTTAGCATGTATCTGCTATGTGGCAACACAGTGCTAAAGAAATATGGCAAAATATTTATATTTATTTATATATATACATGATATTGTGAACTAACTAAAGTAAATGTTTATATATATATATATATATATATATATATATATATATATATATATATATATATATAGTTCATGTATATTGTTTATCTATATTAGAAACATTTAGAAAAACAGTGTTACCAAACTTTGTCCAAAGTGTGTCCAAACTTTTGACAGGAGATCAAATGACATACCTGAGCATGGGTTCAAGGGTGGGATTTGTGCGGTGGTTTCTTGTAGAGGTGTGGCCAGGGTAAACGGCCTGTCCTCCTCTTTTACTCTGTTGTCTTCTTCTGCATTCTCTGGGAGATGGAGGAATGAATGTGAGAAATATCATAATAAAGCTGTTTGTTATCATTTGGGGAATGAGTCATCAGTCTGGCAGAGACCTAAATTCATGAGCTGTGCAGCCTGGCAGCGGTTCATCTCATTCTTATACCGAGCTATTATTGAAAACCAGCAGTTCTGACCCCCCCCCCCCCCCCCACTCACACACACACACACACACACACACACACACAAAAAAAAAAAAACATTTATCTGTTGTTGGAATTCCTGTCATTTCTGGGTGTTTGAGAAGCGCCTGTCCATGTAATAAGCTCATTACAAGCATGAGATCATTAATTGTGGGACAATGCAACTCTGTATGCTAACATGTCACCAAGGATACAAAGCCAACACTGATGTATTATTACAATTCCATCATGCATGGGGCTAGATTCATTTTCATCCATACTGCCGGGGGAACAACGTAAATAAAGACAAAGTTAAGTCAGCGGACAAAGCTGAACAATCGGCCCTTATCGGCCAGCAGACTTCTTATCATGTACTTGTTTTGCTGTTTGTGTGTTTCCTAATAAGGGAGAGGTCAACAGTTTAATCTACTAGCAAACAGTATGGCAAGCTAATCCATGCGTTTAGCCGCAAAGCGATTATACTGAGCATTATAAAAACACTGACACAATCACATCGCATCTCAAATCAACCCAAAAGCTCATCCGGCGCCTGAGTATTGAGAAACATTCCCAGCATGCTGTTCATGTAGCGGCCGGAGTCAATTATCCTTCTTGAAAAGTGCTTGGCACAGTCCGTCTTATCAATGTGTAGGCACGTACGTGCAACAGATCCCTCAGGAATTCGGAGAATTACACGAGGTGAGCTGAACCCCAAAAAATTTTCTATGGGTGAGACTGATCCTTCCAGGCAGGATATAAAACTAAAAAGGCAGTGCATTCTTCTCTCTCAATGCAAGGCAGTTACGGTGTATAATGCTCTGACTGTGCATGGCACTCGGACCATGAATACAAATGGCAGCTGTACCACCTGAATTGGACGCTAAGGCGGCCAGCCTCTGGGTATGTGTATGAATGAGGGGGACCCTATTGTAACTCAATAGAAGTGTCACAGCATTTTGGAAGAAGGCGCCACAGAAACTGAAAACGACCTGCCCATGACCTCTGGAACAAGGCCGCTATCGTCTGGTTGCAGTGCGAATGGTGCAAAATAGCATAAACCACAGGAAGAGCCTAAATTTAAAAAGAAGAGTTTGGCTAATAATCAGATTTACACCGTGTTCTTTAATTTACTCCAAATTAAATCATGTGGTCGTTAGTCTGAAGCTTGGTTCTACAGGTTTCAAGAGGAACTGCAAAGCTAATATAGCTCATTCAAGTAAATGTAGCCACTATAGCCACCAACACAACAATGAAACCAATGAATTTTATTCATCCATAAAAAAGGATAAAAAAAATACAGATAACATTCACAACTCTATATGGCTTTTACTGATGTTTTTAGGTAAATTACATTATTTGTCAATTTTAATTCAATTATATTTCTGTGTCGAACTGTCAGAAACCACATAAGCAAATCTATTTGAGATTTTTGAAGAAAGATTAGCCTAAGGCAAGTGTGTAATAGCTAAAGATTACTTGCCATTTTGTTTTTCTAGGTAGTTTACGCTTCAGGCCCTTTCATATCGATGCATGTCAAGCTTTGAAAACGGATTCATGTGTATTACTGTGTGACATGCAACACTGCATACATTCTTCAATTAGAGCCTGCTCTACTTCCTGCTTTGTATGGATGCGTTTAAATTAGGCTGACCAATCAAAGTTCCGCTGTCATGGTTACAGACCAAACAAACGGACATCAACATGGCAGGTGAACAGGTGAATAGTACAACACGAAAACAACATGTGACTATAACAACGTGGAAGTTAAAGAAAATATATGGTGGAGCAGAGCTGAAAGGTCTGGGGAATGACGGTCAGTACTTAAGAGGTTTTTTGTAGTCGTTTTTTTAAGTGTGTCTAGGTGCATCCTAGTCTGTTCATGTCCAGAAAGAAGTGCAAACTATAGCTTCCCTTGCTAATGAACAATGGAGGAGGGAAATGAAAGAGAGCAGAAGAAGAAAGGGAGCAGAGGAGAAAAAAGAATATAAATTAATGAACGCTATGGAGTTCCTAGGGTTATTTACAGAGCACAGAAGGTTCCACTACATAATATTTTTTTGGTCTAAAGACATTGTACGTGGTGTGAAAAGGCCTTAAAGGTAGGCAAAATGACTATTTATTTTTACTGTGACAAATTACATTAGGTCACAGTGCTCTTTTCAGAGCATATTGTGGGTATTATTAGCCCATCTAGAACACTGGCCAACTGCATGTTTTATTAAAAGAAATCTTAATTAGCCTTGTTTAATTTATGATGGGATTTTTACAATGTGGCACTCCTTTTTTTAAATGTCTCAAACTTTAGATATGTGAAATATGGTGCTGCATATAATATATTGTGTTCAAAAATTCTCTTTCAGATTTATGTACCGGGGACCGAGAGAGTTTTGATGCAAAGAAGAGGGGGGATCAGAACAAAAGATTATTTCAGAGGGAGGCCGTTTGAATTTGTGAACTTTTATCTTTGTTCCCTAAAGGTATGAATGAGGATCTTAATCTCAATTATTTCTATAAAAGGGCCAAACTTTGATCAATATATTATATTTATGGGGTTTCTTATGAATTAGATCTCTTTCTTTGTAACTGAGTATATCCTCTTGCTCTTGTACTGTCATATTAAGAAGTCTCTACTGTCAGGTCAGCGTCGCCGTGCCCGCCCCGGGGGCGGTCCCGAGCTGCGGTTCACAGGCTTCAAATTCAAGGACTTTTGTGTTGACATTCTGTTCATGTAACACGCCATGTTTTAAGTTGAAATTCAGTTTATGTCAAGTTTCATGGACTTTCAGTTCACGTTCACGTCTTGCGTCATGTTTCTGTTTAGTTGGATTCACGCGTGTATTTGATTTGTGTGTTCATTGTTTCATTGATTTGGTTCACCTGAGGCTGGGGTATTTAGGGAGCGAACGCTGACATTCCCATTGCCGAGAATTCACTGTTGTGAGCCAACTTGATGAGTTGGCGTCTTAGTTTGGTCAATCGTCTCGTTAGAGATTCACAAGGCCGTCCGTAGGAGTCCTTCACGCTTTCTGTGTTCAATTCGGCTGTTGCCGTTCTGAGCCAACCTGGTGGGTTGGCGTCTGTATCAGGTCCACGTAGTCAAGTGTCTAGTCCTTTCTTCATGAGGACGTCTGCGAGAGTCCGTCACGTTTCCAAGGGTCCTGCTGGGCTATCATCGTTCATGAGAGCCCTTCGAGCTTCAAGTACGGCTCGGCTCGACCCACCATCCCTCAAAATCCGCGGAAGACAAGCGTCCAGGCTTTTTTCTGTCCTGGCACCAAAGTGGTGGAACGAGCTGCCCCTGGATGTCCGAACGGCCGAGTCGCTCGCTGTCTTCAAACGCAGACTGAAGACCCACCTCTTCAGAGAGTACTTGGACGAATAGTTCTATGGTCGCCTTATTGTATTGTGTTTGGTAATGTCTAAGCTTGGAGGTATCTTTTGTATTATTAGTCTATTCTAACTAGCTAAGGCTTTTCTTGGGTAAATAGCAAAGCACTTTGTAAGTCGCTCTGAATAAGAGCGTCTGCTAAATGCCGTAAATGTAAATGTAAATGTAAATGAGAGTACTCCTGCTCTGGTTTGTTTTGAGTCGCCTCTGGAGCACGGCGACTGATCCCTAAGCTTCGTGTCCACGTCTTGTAAGTTCTGTTGCGCCTGACGAGCGCTGTTTACGTTCTCCCTTTGCATTTACACTGACACAGCCAGTGATCTTAGTTCTAGTTATATCTCCACACTATCTGTAGTATTTTTCCACACTTTTTTATATACATTTATGTGATGTTATTTTTACCATATTGCCCACCTGTAGTTTATACAATGCTAACTAGTAAGATATTAGATGTGTTACCTATTTTAAAGCTAAACAAGCCAAACTTTAACACCAAAAATATCTTGGCTGATGTAGGACACATGGGGTAAAGAAAACTATCGATTCAGTTTTGTAACCGAACTAGTCCTTGTGTGGTGTGTAGTATAGGAAACAAAATCTGAGTAAGACTATCTTCGGATTGTGGCGAAGTGGCGTAGCTGTCTAAGCGTTGGCTACATCATAAGGAGATCTCCAGCTTGATCCCAGTGTTGCCACAGCCATCCGTGATCAAGAGTCCTGGAGAGCACAATGACCATCCCTCTCCCCTAATCACTCAGCATGATGTTAGCCAGTGCGCGTGGCTGGAGGCTAAATTGGCCGTTAGCACCCTCCAAGTGTCTTCATCCGTCCCATGACGTCACAAGTTTGGGAGAAAAAAAAAAGCCGTAGCTGGATTCATGTTTTGCATCAGGTAATTGTGGCGTTCGAGCTATTGGGCAGGAACTAGGAATTACTAAACTAAAAATGGAAAAAGTTCCAAAGAAAGATATTATTTTCAGACTCATAATGGCTACGCCCACATACCAGGTGAACATGTGTGTCCATCCTGCAGCAGAGAGTATCCGGGGTTGCAGGCACATCTGTATGAGCCTGGGGTGTTGATGCAGATGTGATGGCAAAATTGACCCTCATGTCTCTGACATTCGTCCACGTCCTCCAGCTTTTCCACAGAATTAGCTGCATGCTCAGGGTCTTCAATAAAAAAAGGCTGCTTCGGGAACTGGCTCTCGGCCACTGGAAGGAGACAGAGAGAGAGGGTTTAAAGGAGTAACACTGAAACAAAGTTTAACCCTATTGTCTTTGACTTTGGCCATGTCTAATTTGGCAGTAAAGTGGATCAGCATGTGAAACGGTTGTCTTCTTTGTGCTGCTGTTTTCACTGTTTACTGATTTGTTTCATTAACAAATCCAGACCATTGGGAAGAACTTTAGCAATGCTAAGAGCGTAGTTTTGGTTCTCAGCCCCATCCCCACCCCTGGACAGCTGTAAACATGCATTTGTGGACAAGATGACAACATCTGAGGTTTTTTTTTTTAAAAGCAGGTTGACTGGCAAGGTAGAGTTATGTTACAGGATTTACAGGATTCAGGTCTAGTCTAGTTCTACCAGATTGCCACAGTGCAGTAACAGCGTTTTGCCCATGGAGTGACATTGATAAAGGAACTATTCTCCATATCACAAGTCAGCAGAGCATCAAAATGATTCTGAAGCAATTTCACTTTAAGGTAAAACTGCTTCATAATGTTACTTTAAGCAGAACTGCAGTATTGGAAAGGGATTAGTTTTACATAGGGAGGTATATTGGTGGTAATGTCATTTTACTACAGGACATTTTATTTATGATCGGTTTGCACAGGATTTCCATTCATAACAAAACTAAATGACTCCTCCTTCTCCACTCCTGAAATGTTCCACAGGATATGACATAATATTTACCCACATGTCGATTCACATGGGATTAATACTAACAGTCAGTTAAACTAACATGGTGCATTCGGACGAGACTAAAATCATTGAGAATATACATATACGTTACCCCAGCTCCCCATGTAAAAGTTATTTCTTCCGAATATGGCTTTATACAGTATGTACTTGTGTTTGACTGTAAAAATTTATCTGGATTGCATTAGAAAGCAATGATTCTAAATATGGTTGGAATTTTAATGTAATTGAATCAGATTGTCTTGGTGCTCACTATGATTACAAAAATAATGACCTGGATTTTGGAGTTGTGTGTGTACCTCACTCTTATTTAGCTAATAATTAGTTCCTAAAAGACTAAAACACAACTGATAGTAAAGCATCCCACTCAATATCTTGCCAGAACCTGTTATAAACACTGCCTACTTCCAATCCATAGACTGCCTGTTTTGTGACTTGATGGTCGGTTAGACCTGTTTATACATTCGCTGACATCTCACCTGCCAGATTAGCTTCAAAACAGTCACACTAATGAACGCTTTCACCATTTTCTCAAGGACGCACTGCCACCCTTCAGACAGAATCAGGCTGTGCTAATGATGGCTCTAACATGTGCCAGACACACATTACGCCAAACCCGCCACTCAACATCTGCAACCCCGTCTCCACCAGCTGCTCAGGCCACACCCCTCCGTGCCCGCCTGCCAATCACGACCACTCGGCACTCACGCGGCCCTAATGGAAACACGGCCGGCACTAATGAACACCCGTCTGAAGCCACATGCCAATTTGGCAAGGCTCTACTCCATTCCCCATTCTATCGCTGCATTTAGCAATTAGCGCCTGGCTAGGCATAATAAACAAGTCCAGGGCTCGCATTGCATGGCACAGCGGTTTAAAGTAAATATTCCTCACAGTCGTCATTACCTGAATGTAAATGCATCGTGGTGAGAGGGATTAAACATTTCCGCTATAATTAATCACTTTTTGCTCGGTGCAATGCAGCAGGGGAGATGACAAAGCATCCCTCATGGAAATAATTACCTCTCGGTGCTTTTCCGAGACCTTAACCCCTTAAGGAGAAATGCGAATGTCACTGCAGATAGTGCTGCGCTCCTGCTAGGAACTGAGGATGACAAAAGCACAGGGCTGTTTGCCCCTGCCACCATTTTAGCAGGCCATCATCAAGACCTAAAATCCACAGGCCGAGGGGATGAGACCAGCCTCGACATACTGTATGTTTCACACTTCACTGTTTGTCCCCTGCGGTGTGTCCCCTTCACCAAACGTACACTCTAAGAAAAAAGAGGTCTTTGTAATACTGTAAAAAGGGTTCTTTGACTCAAACATTTTTAATACTATATTAAACCATTTTAGAAGATATTATATCGATCAATCTACAAAAGGTTTTCCATCTATGTGACTTGTGTAACCAGACAAATAACTATATTGACAAAAGTATTGGGACACCTGCTCATTCATTATTGCTTCAGAATAATTATTAACTGATCATGGGTAATGCCTTTTTACTGATTACTGATTCTGTAAAGCTGCTTTTTGACAACATCAGCTGTAAAAAGTGCTACACAAATAAATTTGATATCCCGCTCTTGTTGGACTAACTGTTTATTCTGTAATTCTGTTTATTTTATTGTTTTCTGGCCAGGGATGACTTTTTACTAGATTTTGGAGCATTGCTGTGAGGATTTGATTGCTTTCAACGGCAATAGTGTTAGTGATGTTAGGATGTCATCTCAAATGTATTGGATAAAGCACCATCATGCCAGAGAACACAGTTCCACTGCTCCTCAGCTCGATGTTGGGGGGTTATACCCCTCTAACCCACCTGGCTTTAGGAATGGTGCTAACAGGTTCATGTTCATCTGCTCCAGAGAGCGCAGTAGAACAGAAAATTATCAAGGCATGACACTTCTTAGCCTACTAATAAACAATTACATATCAACACTTATTAGCCAATAGTCTAGATTGATTGGCAAGAACATGTCAATGTTGAATGCTTTGATTCTACAGGATTTACTGGTCTATGCTCTAGTAGTTAAGACTGAGAATAGCTCAACATTTAAATAATTCAATTCAAAATCAAGTAACTCAATTAATAGACAATAATTACATGAAACAGAAAATTTCTGAAAATACCGTACTTTATTTGGCGCTGTTTCCGAAGAACAACTGTTGATATTTGAACTCAACAGCAAAGCAAGCACACCCCTCCTCTTAGTGCTCCTTTAGAATTCCAGAATTCATGCATGTTGTGGGTTGGCAAACTGTGACTACAACTGCTGCCGCTTAGGAAACCAGTTGTGATTATTTATCACAAACATTTGCAAAAGGGGGCAAAACAATACTGACATATTTCAGTGAAATAGGTCAATAGTACCCACCTATCTAGCGGTTAAGCAGTTTAAGATAATATAAGATAAGATAAGATAAGATAACACTTTATTGATCAACTTTTGATCCAACTTTTGTTTAGATCCAAAGGAAATTGATACCAACAAAAAACAAATAATTTGCATAGAAATATACATAAGTGGTATTTTTTGCCATTCAGTCCAGTTCATGACTAAACAAACATTAACATATATTACTATGATCTAAATTCAGTAAATTTCACAGTGTGGTAACATGAACTGTGACCAAAAATATAAATCAGCTTAGCAAGCTGCAACTTTAAAAGTCTCTTTTAACATGAAAAGACACAGATTCAGTGTTTGGCCACTGTCCCACCCCAAAGCTGATATGGAGATGGTAGGGTGGGGGCATTGTACCAGCACACTGAAGAGCAGTAGAAAAAAGGAGGCTGCTTTTCGCTGTTTTTGTGGATTAGTATCTTTATCATGTTGATCCTGGCCTGAGGATCATCATTTCAACACTCCTGACTTTCAGTGTAAATAACTGCATGTGAGTTTGCCACATTTTTCAATGTGACGTTATCAACCCCCCTAAAGCAAACCTGCCAGTTGAGAACTGATGCACTGAAGATGCCTCTTTGCTGTGAGACTTGCATCAAGGCAATGTATCAGTTGTCTATGCAATAGTCAGCGCTACAACCATACCTTACTAATGTCAGTAGCCTGCATTAACACCCATATATATATATATATATATATATATATATATATATATATATATATATATATTATTTATCTATCTAGTTTGTTTATTCTAAATTGAATAGTGTATTTGTGGTCACTGCTGTCCAATGAAAAATATTACATTTTCAGTTTTCTCTATCATTTGAATTCTGCAGCCGCTCTGTGCTATGTACATAATTCTGGATGAATAGGCCAGGAGAAATGCTCTAAAACATTTATAAAATAAATATTTATATATATATATATATATATATATATATATATATATAAAGTTACTTTCAGTATTTTTAGTCTTGGGTGGTGGAGATTTGTGCTCTGGTGGCAATCTGTGGATCACTGCTGCTGAGGAGATTTTGCTACACCTGGTCCAGCTAGCAAAAGGATGATTACTCAACCTAAATGTCCAATCAGTGATATTACTGTTGCCAATGGGGTGGGGACTTCTGTGTATGCTTTGGTTGTTTATTTGACGTAAAATGTACATGGATTAATAAATGTTCTTCTGTCTTACTACATTATTGTTTGGTTTCCCCTTGAGTATCTCTGTTGGTGTAATAAATGTATTTTTGTGTGTGTTACAAACTATTAGCTATAGCTATTGGCTGTATTTGGTATAGTTCAGAAGTGAGTCTTCTCTTGTCATGGGCCCATAAAAGATATTACTGTTGGCAACTAATGCACAACTAATTACTCTGTCAAAAGACTGCCTAGTACTTTTGGGCAAGTACTTTGGGCAAATCAGAAGGTAAATGGTCATTAAAGACATCCCCTCCATATTTTAACACAAAACTTTTACACTGCAAGCAGACTCCTACAATATGCATCATAAGGAAACACAAACACAAAACCTGAAATGTTAACCCTTGTCTTATTAACTGGTAATTCCTAAATGTGGCCATTGTTATTGTCACATTCACTGATGGCATGCCACCACAATTTGTTTGGACAGAAACGAACTAAAATATGGGAAAGGGAGCACATTTAAGAGCTCTTTCTATGCCGGTGGTCATGCAGATGGGCCGTCAGTCAGGTGGAACGGACACACTTTGTAACCTGATCTGAAACACTGAAAGACAGGGTCAAAGCAATACAGCACCTTGCATAGTGGATGTCAATCAAGACGAAATCCAAGATACACTACCTGACAAAAATATATCACAGCTATGTCACTTCCACAAGTCTAAAGAACCTTCACTTAATGTAAAGTTTCTTCAACAATTTAAAGGTTCTTTACATTTACTCATTCACACAAACATGTTTTTATGGAATCAAAAAGGGTTTCTCTATGGCATCACTTAAAGAACCATTTAAAGCCCCCTCTTAGGTTTTGAATATTCTGGTAAACACCGGTTTAAAGCCAGAACCGGAAAAGCAAAGTGCTTCTGTGATGTCTCTTTTTAACCAGCACCACCCCCCTCCATCTTTTTCAATATAATAGTAAGGTAATAACCCAACAGTTGTTAAGAGGCCATCTGGCGGCTGTGGGGCCCTACAGAGCATACTGCATACTGTATTTCACTTTTTAGGTAGCGTCCACAGTGGTGTAATTAGAGTGCATTAAGGAAACTTAACATAGCCTATACAAATTCATTTTAATGAATAAAATACCACATAAGCACTGAAGAAAGGAACAGGGCAAGCCTGTCCTATCTCCCAAGCTCTCTTTTTGCTTTCAGAACCTTTGGCTCAAGCACTTAGACAGTGCCCTCTGATCTCATCTATACACATTAAGACTTGAATCCATCACATCTCATTGTATGCTAATGACATTATTCTCTTATTAGTTAAAAATAAACAACTACATAACACAGGGCTTATCCCGATTCAACAGATTTGGTGTATGGTCAAACTTTAAAATAAATGGGGCGAAGTTCATTGTAATGCATTTTTATCTTTAGTTAAACTCCACCTTCTGGACTCTTCACTGATACAGGTGGTCCTTGTTTTTGTTCTTATTTGGGAGTTAACAATTACACTACTCTCAGTTCCCTGTGAAAATATAAGAAAGAAAACCCTAGGCAGGTGGTCCTACTTACAGAATTAACTCTGTGGAAGGATTTCATGATTATGAACTGATTAACTCCATTCTCAAGGGCCTCAATTACCTCTCTCCTCTACTAACCTTCTTTAAAGACATTGAAAACCTCTGACAGATATTCTTTTACATATGTAGGATATCTGGTACATTGTATATATTGACAGTTCAACAGTTACCATGACCTGTAGGTCAAAGTGGGCTACAGGACTGCTTTATGAGGGGGCTCAAGAATCAACTATACAACATCTTTGTAGAAACCTCTTGTGGAGTTTCCCAAATCTCTACAATCCCAACATCTCTACAATGTACTAAATAATCTGCTCACCTTTTGAGTTTGAGTTTTATGGAGGGCTTTTGAATTAGGTGAATATTCATGTATATCCCTGTTTACTTTTATCAGGCTATGTAAGTCCAATGTAACTCTCAGTCTGCAGTAAGAAAGGGTTTAATTGCAGCCTTAGTAGCTTGTCAGAAATTCACTGGTTGGAGCTAGGTACTTAGCCGTCCTCTGGTTTTCTAAGATCTATTTGTTTTGGAACGGATCATGGCTAGACATCACAACGCTAATGGCTGCAATCATTTTGAACTGGTCAAAGTTTCTAACAGCTCATTACCTAAACAGGTGAGCTGAACGTTGAAGCGAAATACTTCCAAAATGTCAGCACGTAACTAATATGACTAAGTAATGTTTTAGGACAGGCAGTCCATGCATACTGACCAGAACACACAGGCCAAGTTCAGGCCGTCTTGGGAGAAATCCATCAGTTTAAACAGAAGAACAATGCAGTCATGCAAATCCTGCGAAATGTCACTGGAATTAGCTGGCTGCAGGCGGAGTAGCATGGGGAAGTTTTTCTGGCACGGGTGAAAGGCAGGCAGGCTGCTGTGCCATCTGCCGCTGATTCAGCTCGGCCGGCTGGCATCCTTACGCACTCTTTTGAATGGTAACTTGACATCTGACCAATGAGCTCTGACTGTCTGTCCGTCTGACATCCATCAAAATCAACTCCTCCATCGCAAAAACTTGTGAAAGCAATATGGTGGCCATTATTCTAAATGTGATCCCTCCTCGAGATGTAAAATAAACAACAAATCCAGCTCTATTCAAAACAAATAAGCATAAAGAAGATTCTGACTTGCTAATAAATGATAAACTCGGATCTGTAGCTTGAATAGTGTATATATTTATTTTGTGAATAAACCTCACAGCTATGTGTTATATCGCTACACCAAACCTTTCAAAGGGCTGCCAATGCTATTCAAAATAACCTGTATTTCATATTTCATACGGCCATGCCTCGAAAAAGCTTTGGTGTCAAATTCACAGCACGCAATTCTTAAAGGTCATGAAATGTTGCCAGGCAGAACATGCAGCATGTGTGAGCTTGTGTATGTGTTCTCATATGTTTTATAGGTAATTTAGTAGGTCTAGCAGGTTGCACTTGGTGGAATAAAATGAAACTGCTCATTTATTGTTTATTCTGAAATCAAGGGTATTAAAAAAGACTTCTGCTTTTGTCGGAGTACCTGTCTACACTGTCCAGGGAAGGCTTCCTACAAGATTTTGGAGCAACACGAGTGTTAGTGAGGTCACCTCATCCCCAACCCATCCTAAAAATATTGTCTGGAGCACCATCATATTCCAGAGAATACAGTTCCACTGCTCCACGGCTCAATGCTGGGGGGCTTTATACCCCTCTAGTGCTTAGCATTAGGCATGGTGCCAATTGATTCATGTTTATCTGCTCTAGAGAGTCCCATTATATTGGCGGTACTTCTCAACAGGGACTAGACAAGCAGTGTGGGTGTGTTTGTGCATTTGCACATCTGTGTCAGCAATGGGTGCAACTTACTCAAAGTAGCTATATCTAGTCATTAGAAGGAGTGTTCATAAACATTTGGACATAAAGTATACATCATAATCCAAATTTCAGATGTAATTACCATGCCCTTTTCAAGCTGTCAGGAGTCAGAGCACAGGGTCAGCCATGCATTTGTGACCCTGGTTAAGAGAGATGGTTAAGTGTCCTGCTCATGGGCCCAACAGCGGAAGCTTAGTGATCCCTGGTATTGAACCTATCTGTGTGTGTGTGTGTGTATGCGTGTCTGTTATCATACCTCTCTTAGGCAGTGCGGTAGGTTTGGGTTTCTCCTTCCTCCTGAGCACAGGTGTGCTAACCCCCGCCTCCTCATCCTCTTCCTCACAGCAGGTGAGGAAGATGTGTCCACAGGGATAGCTCAGGTGCGTATGAACATCACAGCCCTTTCCCTCCCGCCGCAGACGCAGGCCCAAAGCACAGCAGCTGCAGCACTCCTGCCAAAAACACAAACACACCCACGCACGCACCATGAGACATGAGGGCCGTGAAAAAAATGTCACCTTGCTTTTCAAAATGTTTTTAATGCAAATGAGGACGAGTTCCTAGTCCTATTATTATTATTAGTCAGTTATTAATGTTATGCTTATGCAGTTTCATGGAGTTTAAAAAGTTTAACATGTATGTAAATACTACTTACATGTTAAAGCTGCTAGCACCTAGCAGCTTTATTGTGACAATAGTAGTAGCAGTGCTATACTGTGTGTGAGAGAGTTTTGAATGTTGCCTGAAGGATCTCTCATACATCTTTCAGGTGTTTACACCACCTCTGAGCCAAAAGAGTTTAACATGTGTGTAACCCATCAGCTGACTTAAGGGCAGGATGCAAATACACTTGGGTTTTATCTGAATCCATAAACAACAGAACACTCAGCCAAACATCAGAGTCCAGAAACAAGCGATTAGAGGCTAGGCAAAGGCAAAATTAGCAACTGACACAGGAGTCAACAAGGAGGAAACATAGAGGCATATGTTCTGCAGGCAAATCAGATCTGGTGAGATGACTGTCCACACTGTTATTGGCAAGTGATCAGATCGGATTTCTCTGTGTCTGGACATCACAAACATACCTGAATGAGACGCTGAGGTGGCGACACAGGCGCGAACAAGCTGCTTTCATAAGCAGAAGTAGAATTGCTGTGGATGTTGTGTGTTGTGTTGTAAGTGACGCAAAAGCAATTTCCAATTTCGATTTAAGCAATCAGATCGCCCAGAATTAGACACACCTGTACAAACCATACTTTAATAGCCTTTTAATCCACTTTTTAAATGTGGTTTGAATCTGATTTCATGTGGTTTTTGGCTGTCAAAAATCAATCTGTATTTAATCTAGATATGCCATAAATCAGATCTGGGCTGACCGTCTAAACATAGCCAGATACACCTAGGAAGAACAAGGAACACCTGAGGATAATGAGGGTGGGGTTACAAAAGGGTTACAAAGGAGACACATGTGGAAACACTTATGAACAGGCATAGCAAAGGCAGAGACAGGATGTAAACAAACAGAGCACATGGATTAGTAGCGTAGTTCTACAATTGGGAGGTCCATGTGGAGTTACGTTGATATACTGTGGGTGTGTAGAGTCCACATGGAACTGGTGGCACTGAGCATGCATCAACTGTGCCAGTGGGGCTAGATACAGACTTAGTCACCAGGGAGGCCAGAGTGGTTGTACCGTTAAGAAGTTGGTAAATGATAGTTGTGTGAAGTGAGCTTGGAGGGTACTGGGTTGGGAATATTTTTGGGATGAGTTACAGGAGGTGGGGTGGTGATCATCCAACGTCCTGACCTAACTAATGCTCTTGTCAGAGCAGATCTTTTTTAATACTCTTAATTTTAGAATAAACAACGAATGAGCAGGAGTCCCAGTAATTTTGTCCATATAGTGTATAATAATGGCTCCCACTGTCCTTGTAAATAGACCAAGTCCCAAACAAAAAGAAAGACAGAAAACACTGGTAAATGACAGAGTAGGCCTAAATGATTATATACTGACAGCAGCCTATGTCAAGGTCTGGAATATACAGTATATCAGATGGTATTGAAAGGGACAGAACTGTCTGATTCGTAATCAACATGTTGGAATGCAGTAGAAATGGTCAGGCTTTGACAAGAGCCAAATTGTTAGAGCCAGAGGACTGGACAACTGGATTGAAGCATTTCAAGTACCTACCAACAGTGATCCAAAGAGGACAAACCACAAATCGTGCCAGGGTTCATGAATGCATGAGGGAAACAAAGGCTCGCTCATCTGGTTTAACCCAAAGGAAGGGCTACTGTGGCACAAGTCACAGAATTTTCCTACGATTATTATGCTGCCTGCTGCTGATACAAGTCCATTTATTGGATCTTATCATGCTATCTAACCCCCCAACCCCCTATGACATTTTCCTGCTCTCCTCCTAACTCCTTGTGTTTTTCTCTCCTTTCTGTTTATTCTCTTTCTCTTTCACATGTTTTGAGAAGCCTGGTTCTAACTGTTTCATCCTGGTTCTGCCTGACCTGGCTCTCCCTGGCACTACACTGCTGCCTGCTGCCCTGCTCTGGGGCCTCGCATTGATTCATCCTCACCTCACTGCATGATTATGCTTCTGATTGTTTATCTGCATGGACTTTACCTTCTCACTCACATTTTCATCTTGTATGGCTTGAAGCCAAATGTACCATTTTTTTATTATTGTTGTTTTTATTCCTGTTTTAATTTGAATTATTATACGGTATCGACCAGAGGAGGATGAGTTCCCCTTTTTGAGTCTTGGTTTCTCTCAAGGTTTCTTCCTCTCGACCCGAATGGAGATCTTGCCACTGTTGCCACTAGCTTGCTCAAAAGAGTCTCGGACCTGGATCTCTGTAAAGCTGCTTGGTGACAACATTTGTTGAAAAAAGCAGTATTTAATTAAAATTGAATTGAATGGGAGGAATGTGTAACAGCACACAGTACACCTTATCCTTCTGTGTATGAAGTCATTTCAACACATGCCAACTATTTAAACATCAGTGTCAACCAGGTCATGGTAATCCCCAATAGAAGTGACCTCTTTTTTCAGCAACATCATGCACCCTGACACACTGCACACCTCGTTCAGGAATGGTTTGAGTAACATGACAAAGCACTTGGGGTCTTGCCCTGACCTGCTAAATCCCCACAATCTCAATGCGATTAAGCATCTGAGGAATGTGCTGGAACTATAAATTCAACCCATGATGTCTCCACCTTGCAACTTGCTAGACTTAAAGCTAGATTAATTAGTACTATATACGTCAGGGCACTTGCAGAGGTCTTACAGAGTCCATGCCTCAGCAAGAGCTGTGGTCGTGCCACGTAGAAGACCCAAAGCAATCAGAATGTTTAGGCTTGTCTGTGTATAATATTTTCGCAGTATTTATGTAACAAAATAATCTTGATATGATTGTATAATCATAAAATGTATTTTCCACCCTATCTTTATCCCTTACAATTATCAGGGAGGCTGTGTTCCTCCGGCACTGCTCTGATTGGCTACTCCAAATTGTGTACCATGATGAAATCAAAACTTTGAGATTTTGGTTCCATATAGAACATTTATAAAGACTTGAGAGTGTGAAGAACCTTTAAACTGGTAAAGAACCCTCACACATCTCTATTACAAACATGGTTCTATATGGAATCAAAAGTGGTTCTTCTATGGACTCAAATTAACTGGTAAGCATTTAAATCATAATGCTTTTTTATGCATTAGGGCTAATAACTGAATGGCAAACTGAGGGTTCCATGTTTTAACCTGTTTACCACATGTTCCTATGAGTTGTATCACACCCTGTCCAAAAACATACACTCAGCCTGGCCACGGAATCAAGACATAGAAAGAAAGAGGAGTGCCTTGGAGCGTGACAAACCATTACAGTGGCATTACAGTTGCTTTATTTAGATGGGTTTAGAGGAGGTTCAGCGAGCAGACAGGTCACTATCAAGAACAAATGGGTTATTATGACCACAAAAGCGGTGTTGTGCTCTATAGGCCTGACCCATGGGAAACTCTACATTGAGGATTGAGGGTGGCTTGTGGGTTATTGCACTGGCAGCATGCGGTAGCATTCAACTATTCAGTAACCCACTGGAGCATATAGTACTCATCCGTCTAGTGAAGAAAAGGCCTTGGTCTAACCTTCACTGTGTAGCTTTATGCACTACTCCCCACAGAGCGATGACGAAGGTCAATGCAATATGTTCCCCTTTGAAAACTGCATTTTTATTATCAACAATTCTCAAACAATAATGTTGTATTTCAGGATTGACTTGCTTACAACATCAGAGTACACCCGATGCACAAGCTCAGCTTTTGTTTCCTTTATTCCCGGCCAATAAAAAAAGGCCTTGTGCAAGCGTGCACTGTTCCATAAAGTAAAACAAATCCACATGCGCCTTCATGCTGTGCCAGTTTTCATGAGAAACTATGAAATCATATTGCTGGTTTAAAACTAGGCTTATTTATGGTGCTAACGAAAGCAACACAACCAAGCTGTGATTTTTATTTATTGAGCCTCTAGTTTTTGATTCACTTCCTTAAATAATGGAAACAAACTACTGTATTTAAGCAAATGACACAAATTAAAAGTATGATGATAAATATAGCAAAAAGTATGTATATGCAAAAAGCACATTTTTAAGAAAAAAAACGGAAAAAAAGAAAAAAAGGGTAACAATCTCTTCTGCTGCTGAATATGATCAAGATTTCGATTATTCTTTACGTTTATTTAATTGAAACAATACAGTATAAACAGCATAATACTAATATGTATGACATTATAATATTTAATATAGAATCAATTATAATTATTATCATTTGTGAATAGGATTACTTCATACACATCAAACATTTTAAATATAGATATTTTATCACATACAGTACATAAATGGGACAAATTGCTCATATATCGCATTTAACCTTGCATTTCATTAAATTCTTTAACCCTACTGAATGCAAAATCTTACTGGTGACCCATTCTCAGAAATTGCTGATGGCCCCTTTAACTCAGCAGAGTTTATTTATTTCGATTCAATTTCATTCGATTTCTTTTGAATTTTTTTACAATAAATGTTGTCACAAAGCAGCTTTACAGAGATCTGGGTCCAAACCTCTTTTGAGCAAGTCAAAGGCAACAGCATGAAGCAAAAACATGACAGCAGAGAGCACAACAAATATCTGGACAGAAGTTAAAGAAGAGTGAGGTAATGAAGAGCTATTGCTAATGTAACAGAAAGCCATAAGTTATGAGAATGTGAGTGAGTGTAAGACACATGCTCAGTGTTAATGTGCAGCTTAAACAGTCCTATGCACAGCTATGCAGTATCTAGTGTGGAGTTAGGCAGGGCGCATGTTCATGTTAGCAGTTAGCAACAGTTAAACATAGCAGTGTAGACTTTGAGCTTTCTGTGTGCTACCATTTTAATATCACTACATAAAAGGACCATGAGGCTGTCCTTATTGTTGGATGGACTGTATTTTTTCCAGAGTTAGTGTGCAAACTCATACAGTTATTACTGATTTGTTTAATCCGGTGGAGCAATAAAACATGGCCTATGATGGATTAATGACATATTGCTATAAATGCATTTGCTTGTTTTACAAAAAAGTTTGTGACCATGTTTTTTACACAAAAGTGGAGATTAAAGGGAAGAAATGTGTGTGTCTGTGGGTGGGTGCATGTGTCTGTGTACAGTATCTTGCCTTTTGGGTGTCCTCTCCACAAAGTGGGCTGTTGCTCTCCTCACACACTTCTCCAGCTTTAGCCGCATTCACCCCAGTTAAACACCTGCTCTCTCTCAGAGCACCAGCGCAGCACTGCTCCTGAACAACTCTAACACACACACACACAAACAATTCAACCAAAGTCACTGGATACCAATATTCCTTTAGCATACCTCATAACTCATCTCTGAAAACTCTACAGGAGAATCCGCTGTTGAGTGGTTAACTATAAAAGGACACAAATATGGATTATGCATTATTACTGAGGCTGAATAATTTTATTTGTAAAGCAACACCACCTTCTCTATGGCAGACTAGGATTCGATACCCAGGCTGGTCAAGCACACCTCTCTGCACCACACCACCCCCCATAATCAGTGCCCTTGCCATAGCCAAGAAAATCCTTAAGCACTAGAAAACAAGGAACGCTATAAATAAGAACGCACAGGAAAAACCTACTCTTCATGCACTCATTGCTGGAAATATCAGTTGCTATAGCAATGAATTAAATGACAATATTCAATACTTTATGGGAACCTTTTATCAAAAAATATTGACCCTCTATGATTTTAACTGACCCAAATATGCATGCTCACTGTCTGTCTGTCTTTTTTATTTGTCTACGTTACACTTGCCTGGTTGATCAATGGTACAGAGTAGTAGCTATATCCAGTTTGGAGTGCCAACTGGTGTTCTCATGGCGCCATTAAAGAAGATTATACCCAGTCGGCAGCTGTAAGGGCATTCTCAGAAGGTTCATGTTTACAGTATAACCAGGTGTAATGCTTTAATCGGAGCAGTCGTGACAGCAGCCTACTGATTAAGGTAAAGTTTTTATGTAAATAAAAAGGGCTAATAGTATTCAGTGACAAACTATTGTACAGTGGAACATTTAAATGTACAATAATATCAGAAAATATATAAAACTATCGCTCTGTTTTGCCAGCAGGAAAACCGTGCCCCTTTCTTTGTGAACATGCTCACCAGAGGCTGGCAGGGGAAGGCTAACGCTAATGCTAATACACACATCCTACCACATTGACCTCACTATAAAACAGTTATTTTACATTAGTCATCAACAAACAACACCATGTATAAGTCCAAAGTGTGTACCACTACACACACACGCAGTAACTTCACTGCGATATTTTAAAGGAAATGGGAGCTGGTCAGGGAGGTGAGTCAGACTGGATTATAAGATATTAACACAGTATAAAACAGTCATTTAAAGAAAAATCTCTACTAAACCAAATCAAGAATGTCTTGATTACAGAAACTGTTAATACATATAAAGTGATTTATACTTAGTATAAATCAGCAGCTCATCTTATCTAAACTGTGTGACTGCATTATTTATACAAACACAAAGATTGGATCAGTATCGGCTGATCCTTGGCAGAGGGACACGTCCGCTCCTTGTAGTCTCTACAACCAGAGTTGCAGTCCTGGCACCAAAGTGGAACGAACGAGTAGAGTCATTCGCTGTCTTCAAATGCAGGCTGAAGACCTCTACTTGGGCGAAGAGTAGAGTGGTCTCCTTACTGACTTGTGTTTAGTAGTGTTTAAACTTAGAGGTATCTTTGAATTTTTAGCCTATTCAAACTAGCTGAGGTTTTTCTTGGGTAAATAGCAAAGCATTTTGTAGGTCGCTCTGGATAAGAGCGTCTGCTAAATG
Source organism: Salminus brasiliensis (assembly GCF_030463535.1). NCBI lineage: Eukaryota > Metazoa > Chordata > Actinopteri > Characiformes > Bryconidae > Salminus > Salminus brasiliensis. The sequence goes on along the minus strand of NC_132898.1, from coordinate 12,910,501 downwards.
CCTTAAATGTTAAATGTAAATGTAAATATTTCAACCTCTACATTTGCCCACATGTTTAACCTGATTCAAATATAAATCCCTCTAGATAAGACTGACATATTAATTATTTTTGTTGTTGTTTTTTGTCATTAAAAAGCTTCAAGAAATTTTCACACATTGTAAGGGACAGCTGGAAAAAGAGAAGTACTATCCAACCTAAGTGGAGTCAAGTTTCTTATGGCAGCAACTCAGCAAAAAAGTTGGCAAGTTTATGCAAGCCTTACCCACAGACAGAGTTGTGGTGTGTTACAGTGGGGAGGTGGTTGCAGTGCTGGTTTTCGGACGCCCAGTTCTGCCCAGATTCACAACAGCTCTTGAACTGTGCTGGATCAGACGGTCCTGTAAGAAACACACACCACTTGGTTAAACCTCACACACAGCTCATCTGTATTCAGACATATTTTTTCAGTAACTACAAAAAAAAAAAAAAGTTTGTTATTGCGAAACCACATGAAACACACATGTCAGTTTATTAGGTACTCCTTTCACAAAGGTGCACTCTTTAGGTTTACAATTACTATTTGTGGCCAATTTGTCGTACAATTTATCAACGTCGTCCATCAATGGAATAGGACCGCCTCAGGATCACCACTTACCAGTTATTATTGGAGTAAGCCCAAAAATTTGCCAACGACTCACGTCCATTTTCATATCAAATTGAATAATAAAAAAATCTCTTTGTCCGAGTGAGCCGAAGTCTAATTACACTATCTGGACGCTTTATTAGAACCCCTGTCTTGTAGCTCCATCTTGCTGGTGTATAGATTGTGACTGTAGCCCATCTGATAGAGCACAGTTTGTGTTAGCCGTCCTTTATCTCTTCATCAGTGGTCAGTTCCTAACCTCAGAACTGCTCTTGGCTGGACATTTTTTGTGAGGCGGATCACTGCTGTGCTGACTCCAATCATATTTTGTGGTCCTGTGGTCAGAAACTGACCAATGATTAATATAGTAGAGAGTGCCTGACAAATTGTGCATGACAACCACATTTTTTTTACTTTAAGGTGGTTAAAATTTTTTCACTTAATCATGGGATTTGATACCATTTCAATATTAAAGCTGTTTCAAAAATAATAGTGTTGGTTTAAATATGTGGTTCATTGTTCCACAGTTACATGACTGGATGCAGACTGAAATTTAAGATTCAACCACAGTTTCCACATCACCGCTGATGACAACTGCTTAAATACGGCCTGTCAGTGAATACCTACGTGGTGTAGGTCGGCCAGAGAATGGAAGCAGGAGGCAGGGGTTTCTGATTAAGTGGACAGTGAGTGAATAAAAGCACTCTGAAATGAAGATATCAGAAAAATATCTTCATTATCTTCATCTCCTGCTGCATTCTTTTCACTGGCTTCCTGTAGCCTCCTGCATCAGATTCGAAACCCTGACGCTGGCCTACAAAGCCAAGGATGGACCAGTCCCTCCATACTTGATGGCAATGGTCACTAGCTGTACCAAGAGCTCTTCGAGCTTTAAGTACAGCTTGCCATCCCTTAAGAACCACTTAATATTTTTGGAAGTTGGAGTGTTTTTTTTTTTTTAGGTTTGGCTATCTTAGGAGGATATCTGTTTGTGCAGGTAACTATTACTGTGCAGAATTATTAGGCAACTTAATAAAAAACAAATATATACCCATCTCACTTGTTTATTTTCACCAGGTAAACCAATATAACAACACAAAATTTAGAAATAAACATTTCTGACATTCAAAAACAAAACCAAAAACAAATCAGTGATCAATATAGCCACCTTTCTTTACGATGACACTCAAAAGCCTTCCATCCATAGATTCTGTCAGTTGCTTGATCTATTTATGATCAACATTGCGTGCAGCAGACACCACAGCCTCCCAGACACTGTTCAGAGAGGTGTACTGTTTTCCCTCCCTGTAGATCTCACATTTCATGAGGGACCACAGGTTCTCTATGGGGTTCAGATCAGGTGAACAAGGGGGCCGTGTCATCATTTTTTCTTCTTTTAGACCCTTACTGGTCAGCCACGCTGTGGAGTATTTGGATGCATGTGATGGAGCATTGTCCTGCATGAAAATCATGTTTTTCTTGAACGATACCGACTTCTTTCTGTACCACTGCTTGAAGAAGGTGTCTTCCAGAAACTGGCAGTAGGTCTGGGAGTTGAGCTTCACTCCATCCTCAACCTGAAAAGGTCCCACAAGTTCATCTTTAATGATACCAGCCTATACCTGTACCCCACCTCCACCTTGCTGGCGTCTGAGTCGGAGTGGAGCTCTCTGCCCTTTACTGATCCAGCCTCGGGCCCATCCATCTGGCCCATCAAGAGTCACTCGCATTTCATCAGTCCATAAAACCTCCGAAAAATCAGTCTTAAGATATTTCTTGGCCCAGTCTTGACGTTTTATCTTATGTTTCTTGTTCAAAGGTGGTCATTTTTCAGCCTTCCTTACCTTGGCCATGTCCCTGAGTTTCGCACACCTTGTGCTTTTTGATACTCCAGTAACGTTGCAGCTCTGAAATATGACAAAACTGGTGGCAAATGGCATCTTGGCAGCTTCACGCTTGATTTTCCTCAATTCATGGGCAGTTATTTTGCGCCTTTTTTTCCAACACGTTTCTTGCGACCCTGTTGACTATTTGCCATGAAACGCTTGATTGTTCGGTGATCACGCTTTAAAAGTTTGGCAATTTCAAGACTGCTGCATCCCTCTGCAAGACATCTCACAATTTTTTACTTTTCAGAGTCTGTCAAATCTCTCTTCTGACCCATTTTGCCAAAGGAAAGGAAGTTGCCTAATAATTAAGCACACCTTATATAGGGTGTTGATGTCATTAGACCACACCCCTTCTCATTACAGAGATGCACATCACCTGATTTACTTGATTGGTAGTTGGCTTTCAAGCCTATAGAGCTTGGAGTAGGACAACATATATAAAAAAGATGATGTGATCAAAATACTCATTTGCCTAATAATTCTGAACACAGTGTATTGTGGCTTAGAGGTATCTTTTGGATCCTTGTCTTTACAAGTAAACAGTGAAGCACATTTGTAGGTCGGATAAAAGCATCTGCTAAGTGCCTTAAATGTAAATGTAAATATAAAAATGCAAGTTAAATTGAAAAATGCTTGAGATATAATATAATAGTGTGCTGGGGTTCATGCATCATCAGCCTCAACTTCTCTACTGAATAGTTAATAGTATTGCGGTGATGCATTAAGCTGCCAGGATATATAAGCTAAAAGAAACCAAATTAAACCTTTAAACGGTTCTTTACACGAGATGACTGGGTCAGAAAATCTCCAAATTTTTCTGGTATGCAGTGGTCAAAACCTACCAAACGTGGTCCAAGAAAGGACAAGGTGAACCGGAGACAGGGTCAGGTCCATCACAACTTACGGTCTTAAAGGATCTGCTGCTGACATCTTGGTCCCAGATACCACAGGACACCTTCAAAGGTCTTGTGGAGTAGATCTACTGTAGCGGCACATGAGGGGCCTACTCAATATTAAGCAGGGTGTTTTAATGTTATGGCTGATTGATGAATGTGGATGAATGTGTGTTTCAGGCTTGATGTTTTCTCATGAAGCTGCTTGGGAGAATACTGAAAAACTGCAACAAAGCAAATAAGGCTACAATAACTAAGAGACCTAAAAGTGTTTTAGAATTATGGTTTCTTTTCTTGAAAGTGACCAATGGCTAATGTGAAAGAGAGTGACCAACAAATTGCACATGACAACGAGTGATGTAGTGGAGGATAAACACACAGCAACAAAAAAAAAAATCTTAAAAAATGTTATTACCAAAGAATAGCCCCACCAGTTTGTACAGAAGTCCTTGTAGTTACTGAATAACACACCTTAGTATGTAACAAGGCTTGGAGTGTTAAGGGGTTAAAGCAGTTTATGTATTCTTTTAAGTTTCTTAAAAGTGGACAGTGAGCATGCTAAGTCAATCTGCAACAAAGATATCAAAGAAAAACATCAAGTTCAAGTAAAAAACTTGAGATATGAGAGCGTGCTGTGGTTCGTGCGTCATCAGCCTCGACTTTTCCGCTGAATAGTTAATAGCGTTAATAGTATTGCAGTGATGCCTTAAGCCGCCACAGCTATAAAAAGCTAAAGAGACTGAATTGGTTTTAATTTCCAGTCTGAGTCCCCACCTTCCAAACCCCGATCTTTTCAACAAACCAAGTGACATCCGTACAAAAAAAAGCAACAAGGATTCAGTAATGGCTCACATCCATTCTCATACCAATTTGAATAATTCATCTCTCTGCGCGAGCGATAGGGACTGAATCTAATTACTGCGACAAAATCAACTTGCTGGAAAGAAGCGTGAAAAAAGCCTATCAATAAAAAATTCAAAAACTTGGCTTTTGTGAGCGAGTGACATGCTGTAAATCAGCTAAATGATTTTATGTGATTAGGCGTAATTACTGTTTAGAAGTGTGAACTGCAGTGTGTGGAAGTATCAACGCATGGAAAGTCTGAGTCAGGTCACCATTGGCCGCTTTATTTCTCCTTTATGTTGGGTTATATGAGGGCAAGAACGCACCACTTCACTGTGCTGATTTCCTCTGGTCTTTTCTGGCTATATATATATATATATATATATATATATATATATATATATATATATGTATGTATATATATATATATATATATATATATATATATCAGAATCCAGTTTAAGTAGGTCCAGATACTATCCAGATACAAAAAAGCATGTTAATGCCAGGTGTAAACAGGCCCTAAGTCTGGAAAGGGTAAAGACTTTAGATATTTCTGAGGTTTTGACTGCATTCAACTCCAAGAACCTTAGTGTTGGAACATACTGATTCTGATTCAGCTCCAGAGAACACAATTTCACTGCTTCACAGCCCAATTTTGGGAGGCATTATACCCCTCAAGTCAACGCTTAACATTATAGAAACCTAAAGCTTTTGTGGGGCTGCTGCGGCGTACTATTCTATTGGCAACGCTTTTCTCTGGAGATTATACAAGCTGTGTGTGCATTTTTGAACATCTGTGTCAGCAATGGCTGTATCCTAATGTACTAACCTTACTTGATTAATTAACCTCTTTCTATAGGCCCATTCAGCATAGTTTGGGTCAGTAAGAGTTTATTGTTTTTTCCCATCAGACGTGTGACTTGTGTTCATGCATTTGGTTGCAGATTAAATAGAGTACATTATACGACACAAATAGTCCCGTTACTGCATCACCCCTAAATGGCCAAACACAAAATTCTGAAATGTTAAGAAGACAGTAACAACCCGAAGAGGCAGTGACATTAGCCGAGGCGTGTGTGTGTTGTGTTTAACAACTGAAAGTCATAATGGATTTTCTGAAGCCTGACCTACAAATTGCAGTGGAAACATTCATCAGCTAAGTGTCTCCAGAGACCGAAATAGAGAGACAGAGGGAGGCTGAAATGAGTGCAAGTGTAGCATTAGGACCACAAAAAACGACTTGAGGGCAATGAATAAACAAACAAACAAATAAATAAATAAAGAAATAAATAAATGAGCTCTCCTAGCTTTCCTGCTTAGCTTTCACAGCCGCACAGCATGATTGATGCTTTTATTCCAGTATCGCTGGTGTTTTGATTTGTTTATTTGTTCAAGGGTGCATATGAATGAGTTGGGTTGCAAATATATATTCAATGGGAGTCATTTTTATAAGCCTGTAAACACAGGGGGGGCTTAAGTAATGATTTAAACAATACAAGGATGGCTTCTCTTCCGGCACACAGAGGACATTTTCCCTTCACAACAGATACCACTGTTTGTCATTGCTACTGTGTTATAAATAAATGCCGCATTATATGAGCAGATTTCTCAAAACTGCAGAACGCAGCACGGAAATGGTTAGTGGTTCGATGCCTTATTTTACTGTCAAACACAATTCTACTGCATACTAGCTGGTGCTGTCCAATGAGACTTGCTGCTATGAAAGTAGAACTTAACTTAGTAGAACTTAAGCCGATTGTTGAGTCAAGTTCGAAGCTGAGCATACTTGTGAATGAGTTCACTAATATATATAAAAATTCTGTTTAAAAATCTGAAGTAAAAGTATGACTCAGTGGCTAGGCTAGCAGTCAGGGCTGGTGGTTGAGCACTGCAGGCATTCCCTATGACTGTACGATGTAATTGGGTAATACTGGGTATGGTAATGAGAGAACAATGATGGATAGAAATAATAAGATGTTATAAAATTGTGATTTCTGTGAAACTGATGAGGCTATTCCACCGCCAGAACGCCTTTAATTTAATGAAGTAACAGACTACATATTGGCAAAGGGGCTTTGACACGGTTAAAGCAACACACTGACTGGAATACAATGCATTGTTTATTTTAATTTATTCAAGCATTTTGAACAAATGAATGACTACTGCCCACATAAACATAAAATCAGGATCAGCTGTGGGATCAAAACAAATGAGACAAAATATATATGTGTTTGTGTGTGTTTGTAAATTACCCAATGCATTACTGATTTCTATGCAGCACTGCAAATTGTCCTTGAAATTCAAACTGAAAAAGAAAAGCAGACTAAAGATTTGTTGTGTTTTTTTTTCCTCTTTACTTTTAGATGCAGATACAAAATAAAGGAAATACAAAGAAAAGCACTTTCATGGCAACCGACATAAACCTACATAAACTTCTATGAGGACTTCATCAGTTGTCATAAAGGGTGTTTTGTCAATTCTAACAAGTAAGTCTCTATAGATGTTGATGTAGGTTTGTCAATTGCAATGAAAGGTGTGGGTGTCATGCACCCCCAATGGGTTTTCTTAAATTTTTAAATCTCACCCCACTAAATGTACTTTCAGTTTCAGCAAATTTGCCTTGGTTTTACACACTAGCACTGAACCAATAAACATTTTTTTTCCTCTTCTGAAGCTCATCTGCCAAGCAGATGGTTATGAAACACAGCGCTTATAAAAACAATTGAGCTTTCAATGAGGCAGATTTCACCTTGTCCCTCACATACGGGCATGCAGCAGCTGTGGGATCAAAACAAGTAAGAGTAAATGTGTGTGCATGTGTGTGTTTGTGAATTCACCATGCACTACAAGTATGATTTCTATACAATGCACTACATTCCATGTGTTTGAAATACAAACTGAAATGAAAAGCTGACTTGAGGTATATATTCCCTGCTTCTGATACAGACATAAATAAAGAAAACGGGGAAAAAACATATATATGAAACAAAATATGTTTTTAATATATTACTTTCTATGTGGGCAGGATGTTATTATTTCATCTGTTTTATTGTTAATAATTCAAAAATAGCTATGAAGATTAATGCACAGCTAACTGTATTAAAGCAGGACATTAATGATGAAAATGATGTCTTTAGACATTAATGATCTGATGTCTTTAGACATTCAACAATGATCACCAACACTAACAGACTTCCTTCCTTTATGACCAGTCCCTGTAAAAAGCTCTTATTTTGACTGCTTACTCCTGAGGTTTTGTCCTGAGGCAGAAACAAGAGGCTCATTAAGGCACAAACCGTTCTTCACTCAGCAACAGATGTTTAAAGCACAAAGCATTTATTCAGAGTTTAACTCTCAGCAACGGAAAAACATAATTTTGGGGCCTTTGCAAATTAACACTTCAGCACTGACTATGATTCAATAATCTACTAATGAGACGAGAACTGAAACATAGGAATGCATGACATTATTCTGTTGGAGTGAGGTGCTGATTTGTGCTGGTGGTTTGCAAACTTTGGTGTTCAAACAATGCAGTGTGGGAGTTTCAACCCGCTGAGTTAAACTTGGAGGGAACTCTAGAGAGGTCCAGGATGATGGACAATACTAAAGATTCAGTGGAATCTGGCGAGAAACATAGATTACGTTCTATCCAGTGGTTAGGGTGACATGACAGGTACTGTGCAAAACATTTGACCACCCAGTGCAGGGTAAGGAGGCAGCTGCCCACCCGTGCCATCTTTAGAAGTGCAGTCATAGCAAGACAGACTATACCACTGAGGCAGAGAGTGGTTTGAACGCTAAAGCACTTATGGCTGCTTAACAGCAAGTTCTTACTAGTCAAATCAAGTATGTGCTTGCCAAGCTCTTCACCCAAGTGGTTGCTAGGCCTTTTGTGCTCCCAGAACAGTCCACACAAATAAGCCACTCTAGCACTCCCTCAGAAGTGGGAGTGCTGCATGAAAAAGAGGGGGAGACGACGCTGTTTCCATCACCTCCAAAATATTTATTACGTTTACGTATATTTGTGACTATTTCCTGGACCTCAGGGAAGTACTTCTATTATAAAAACACACCCTATCAGAGCCTTCATAGACACCAGAGTAACAGACAAACTTGTGCCCTCACAGAGGTTCTCCCTTGTCCCTCCTGAATATCCCCTTTCTGTGTTGGCCACTGATGGCTGGACACTTGTTTTAGGTTTAGTTACTCACCACACCTGCCTTGTCACCCTTACCATTGGGTAGCACTTGATCTATGTTTATGAACTGCAGTGTTGGGATTCCCCTGGCTTCAATGACACAACCCCAAGTGATCAGCCAACTCGCACAGTGATATTGGGGGTTGAGTGCCAGAGAATCTCCAAATCCCACTGCTCCTTTATTTTTGCCCATCATCCTGGAACCTCTCTTGAGTTCCCTTCAAATACCACAGCCACCAAGAAGAAGACAAAAACTCTCTCGCACCATCAACCAAATTATCCTATTGCTTAGAATGCGAATCCTTACTTCTTACTTACATTTACATTTACATTTACGGCATTTAGCAGACGCTCTTATCCAGAGCGACTTACAAAGTGCTTTGCTATTTACCCAAGAAAAAGCCTTAGCTAGTTAGAATAGACTAATAATACAAAAGATACCTCCAAGCTTAGACATTACTAAACACAATACAATAAGGCGACCATAGAACTATTCGTCCAAGTACTCTCTCCAGATCTTCTTTGTGGGGAACAAATACAGGTGTCTTCAGCCCACATTAATTTTCAGGAAAACACCATTAAGGATCACTACCCCTTGTCTCTCATGAACTCATGATCACTGCAGGAGGCTTCCATCTTTACTAAACTGGACCTTCACTGTGCTTAGGACCTTATTGGAGGGCAACAAAGGAATGAGTGGAAGACCGCTTTTATCACACCCTCTGGGCATTAAGAGTATTGGGTCACGTCATTTGGACTCATGAATGCTCCAAAGGTCTTCCAGTGGCTCATTAATGAGGTCCTGAGGGAGTCCCTGAACCACTACGCTTGCACATATCTCAATATACTTATTTTTAGTAGGACCCTGGAGGAACCACCTTGAAATTTGAGAGAAGCTTGTGCTAGGTGTAAACCAATTTGAGTCAATTCATACTTTTCTCAAGCTCCCTATGATGTAATATTTTAAATGTTTATTTTGCAGGAATGTGGAATGTCACACTGATTGGACAAATTTGTCATCTTAACAAAAATGAGGCTGATCAGGGCTTTTTTGCTGACCTATTTAGTAGATGCTATGAAAGAAAGAATGCTTATGTGGAGCATGGATAGGCCAGTTCATCCATTACAACATATCTGTTTCAACAGTATAAAACATATCTGTTCTTAATACAGTATAAAAACCAGTATTTATGTGTCTAAAGATGTCTAAGGATACATGATGCGCCATGTCCAAAAACAAATGTGTTCTTATGCAGCAATCCAAAAGAATTAAAAAGCTCAGCATGCTCTGAGGATGATGGCAAATGCCACCTCACACGGGACTGCAGAGTGTGTGAACGGCGACAGAAATGGCATCATCCCAGCCTTAGCTTAAACAGTGACAAATGGACATCCGCACACTAACATTGAGTCAATTACAGCAAACCAACTTTCCACCGCCTACATCACTCTGACTAGAAGTCCCAGAGTAGTTTAATGGTTTGTTTTATTTCACAATGCAATTTAGCAAAGGGAGCCCTTAACATGTGCTTTTGCATGCTCCCTTTTCACAAACACTTGAATCCCTCATTTGATAAACAATACCTATCAGTCTGGTGCTTTGAACAAGAGCCTGGAGCGTTTTCATTTCAAATGAGCAAGCCAAATCGTCCTCTGCTTAAAGAATGAAAATCAATTTTTACAAATTAGCAGGCTCACATCCCAATTACCTCTTTGGTTCTTGCTTGTTTCACAAACCCAGCTGAGAAAAAGAATGGCAGCAGAATGGCTTTCCCCAGCACAGCTGTAAAATATTAAAAGAATGAATATAAAAATGAAAATTTGATGGTTAAGATGGGGAGTAAAGGTGATTTTTAGGTTGGTGTTATATTAGTTTGACTTATGAATAAAAGATAAAGCCTCAATCATGACAACAAACAGACAAAATGGCATGTATAAGACCTTCTGTACTTGTAAAGAGCATGCTTATTATTCAGTTATCAATCTTAAAGGGTTCTACATATTCCCCTGTTTCTCCCTTAGACTTAAACAAGCTGTTTTTGTAACAGTGTCTTTAGGAATGATAGATATAAATGTAAATGTAAATATAAAAACTTCAGTTCTGGTTGCTGCCCTTTGTGGGATCTCACCTAAAAACAGTCCTTATAAAAACTCCTTATAACTTCAGCATAAATGTGAATGGGTGGAGCTAAACTGCTGTAGGCTGAACAGCCAGATAACTTTGAATATGTTGGTTTTCATGACAAAAGTGAGTAATTTGGTCTACTATACATTTTTGATATCATCCATGAAAGACCACCTTGTCAATTTATTAGGTATATAGTACCTACACTTCCAGTTGCAGTTCAGAAATACCTTCCATATAACTGCACTGTGTAATGTTTACCTTTACTGACTGTAGCACATCTGTACCTGTACAAAGCATCAGCTCACATCTACAATGCTGATCAATGGAAAGAGACCACCAAAGCACTATGACAGACTAGATAACCAAAGTACTGACAGCTAAGCTATCAAGACTTGACTACTGCAACCCCCTTCTGGCTGATCTCCCGTTGCACACCATCAGGCCCCCGCACTTCATCCAGAATGCAGCAGCACAGAATGTCTTCAGTGTTTGTAAGTTCAGCCATGACAGTCCTCTGCTGCATTCTCTTCACTGGCTTCCTGTAGCTGCCAGCATCAGATACAAAGCCAAGAACGGACCAGCCCCTCCGTACTTGATGGCAGTGATCAAAAGCCGATCAGTTCTGGGTTTCATAACTAACACACTTATGTAACTGCGCACAGCTAGCTAACGGAATGCAATTAAATGAAGATGTCTGATTTTATTTTATGCACCCTCAAGGATGTTGGGCATACCCTTGGGCCACATAAAGGCCCTTTTATAGGATTAAGCTTAAGAGGTTAAGAACTCACAGACCAATGCAGGTCACATCGCTGGTTCTTCTCAGAACATAGTGTTTCTGGCTGACTTTGACTCTATTTTCTCTTTCTCCAGTTAGCACCTTGTTCTGAACTTCACACTAAGAAAGAAATCATTGAACACCTCATTTTTCTCTCTGAACGTTTCCAATTATTACTGTATTGCTGAACAATTTATTGTGTTTTTATCACTGACATGAGTTTCTGAGATAGATTAATCATTAAGGGCTTCAATGTCAGAAGAGATTAAATTACATCACAGACACCAAGCATTACAGTTATTGATGGGATTGATGGGAATGTAGAACTAAAACCTGCATCTAATATTACAGCTGCCTTCTAGACTGTAAACAGTGATTTCAGAAAGGTTAAAAAAGACTAAATTTTAGTGATGTACTGTTCAGCTCTTGATTGCACAATCGACTGCACATCAACAGCCACCAACTTTTGATTTAGGTGACAAATTTATATTTTATGATATACAAATGGAAGGACAGCATATCCTTCATGACCAATCAAAAAGGTTTAATCATGTTCTGCTTCATTGCTTGGGAATGACCATCGTCTGCCACATCACTCAATCTGTCATTAGCTGGGTCTCCTAAATAGTCAGGGAAATATAATATGACATAAATAACATTTAATCAATATTACCTTTGCATTCCATGAGAATGCAGATAAACACGTTTAATTAGGGATGCACCAGTTCGACTTTTTCTGTTCTTATATGATTCATTAACGAAGCACATCGGCCGATACTGATCCAGTATCATTGTTGAATAAATAAACCATATACCTCATCGTGTAGAAAAGACCCAAAGGATTGATTTACTTTGTTAAACAAAATATATAAAATGAACACAGATATAAATTACCCAAATTTCTATTTATTTGTCACTAAAATTAATAACTGTGCTGGATCATGGCACAGTATTGTCTGGGCTCAGAAATTTTATTCAAAGATTCAAAGTCCTAGCAGCTCCACCCTTCTCGGTTCTCTTTATATGGAAGACCAGCAGTGGAAGTGACATCATTACCCCTCCCTTTTGGGATGAAGTTGCTAGGATGGCCTGACCTGGAGATGTTGGCTGATGTTTCACATGTAAAACATTCTCTGGACATTGGATTGATCGTCTTTTTAAATCTCTTCCCAGACTCATTTACATCTACAGCCTTCTGTCTAAAGGCCTCAGAGAGCTCTTTGGATCTGGGCATAGTGATAAAACTCACTTTACTAATCAAGAGAAAACTAAATGTCTGAGGTTTAAATAAGACAGGCTCCTTCTAACTATGTTATAGTCATCTGCAGGTGATATGGTTTTATTATTATTATTATTATTATTATTATTATGTCCAAATACAATACATTTTTACAAATGACTTTTAGCAGACATTTATTCAGATTTATATTTTAAGTTAAAGGATATTAGGTACACAGCATGAATAAACATTTCTGCACACCCACTAAGTAAAACCTCCAAAAAAGCTAGCATATCACTTCTCATGTCATCATGGAAACTGCCGTGCTTTGATGTTGATGTATTTTACATCCGCATCATTCAGTTCTAGTTTTTACTGTCCTCATATAAACCAGAAAAACACAAAGGATTAATTACTGGTTTCAAATCCATGTTCACTTTAGTAGATCCTTCCGGTTGACCTCCAAATGACAGCCTTCAACTGAATTCCCATTGATGTAAATTCTCACCATACTAGTTTAGACTACACTCCACTGCATGTGAACAAGTTTCCACTTCCTGCAATTTACCCCATCCTGCCATTCTCCTTTGAATGACAAACAACACACAAACCACACCAAAAGCTATTTTGTGTTATTTTCCCTTCTCTGAGTCTATATAATCCGTTCTCCCAAGACAATGAACTCCCTAGCTTTGTTGTTTCAACACTATATGAAGTCTCTTTGTTTAGCATGTCTAATCTCATGCTGACCTGAGTTTCCATCCAGTCGCCGGCTGCCATCAGGCCAGACACGTCTGCTAATCTATCACTTGCAGACGCGTCAGCACAGTCCTCTGCTTACAAAGACCCTCCAAAAGCAAGCCTTTGGCTTCATTCAGTGAGAAACTGCCTTGCTAATTAGCAAAAGTACTGCATCACTGTAATGACTCATCGATGCTAGTCATGTTTTCCATGATTACTATGTCAATCACCTACAATCATCAGGTTTCCTCAGTTAGCTCTTAAAAGTTTCAGTTTTTACTGGCACTAAAATCGGCTTATTTCTAGGGATGTTCATTATGATATTCAGTCAACTACAGGAAGAAACTAACAGCTAAAGAGCTTTTTGCCCTTAATGTACTTGTAGTTTGAAAAACATGTGCATGGTGAACTGTTGCAAGTGGATTACTGTGGATGAGCAAGTGAGGTCATCCCTTCAGATGAGCTAATGAGTTCATTCCAACACTAAAGCTAACCAGTAGAGCAGTAGACGGCGATGACTTGTGGGCTTTCTAAAGTGAACGTTCTAACATGCTGAGGATGAGTTTTCTGAGGATATGTTTTTTATTGGTTTGATGCTAGCTAAAGTAGTAGTAGCCTATAGCCACACTGCCAAGCGTCCTTAACAACACATCCTTAGGAACACATCCTTTACAATGTGTTGCAAAGAAGTAAAGTATTTGTGTTCATCAGTAAGATAAGCCACATTACAGCCATTACAACCCTACGAATTATGTGTCATCAATTTCTACTATTAATTTCTCCCTTATATTTATTTGTAAGCTTTCTGACCACACTTCATTTGTGTTTGCAAGTCTAGACTCAAATATGTCATCACAGAATACAGTTAATAATGTAGTAATAATTACTAATGTCAATAACTCATTCAGACTTAAATAGTCTATTAATTTCAGACACATCCAAAAGGCAGCCTATTATTGCAGTAATGTGCTGGTCAGCTCACAATAACATCTGTCTACACAAATAATATTAACAGCCAACCATTTTACTTTGCAGACAGATTTATCTTTTATAATAAGTTGTGGAAGGACACCATACACTCCATGACAAATGATCAAGAATTTTCAATCATTCGTCTCCTGCTTCATTTCTTGGGAATGACCACCGCCTGCCAAATCAGTCAATCTGTCGCCAACACATCAGATGAAGCCATTGGCTGGGCCTCTTGGATGGTCACCAACGAAAACCTTGTGGGCTGTTCTACAAAGCAGACAGAGCTTCAGAAAGACAGAGACCGAACACAATTAATAACAAGCCACAGGCTCCTGTCAAGAATGTGCTGTACTGAATCAATGATATTATTTGTGGGTGGTTATTCTGATAGATTACGTCACTCTTCTTACGAATACTCTTCTACTTTTTTGAGTAAATTGCGAGTATCGCCAGTACTTTTAGAACACAGAGCCTGTACAATAAAAAAAAAATTAAAAGGACCAGTGACCAATTACAAAGATCTTGTATACAACAACAACCTATGTGTACAGTAACTGCATAAACAGCATAACAAGTACTGATTGGCTGTCTGCACATTATGCCATTATCATATTTACTTTTACCAGTTGATTGATTAATCCTCCTGTTCCTTGCAAAAAAATCATACTTTCCAAACGTCAAATTAAAAATAAATATTTTGCACTTAGTTGGACGTGTCCCATGAATTTAAAAACTCCTTTACCTCCAGTTTAAAAAAGCGTTTCATTTTTCAAACTATAGCACAGCTAAAACACTGCTGAAGCACAATAACAACAGCACTTGCATTGGATTGTCATCGTCAAAGAAGAGGTGTGGCAGGCCTATCCATTTTCGTAGCCTTCTTAAAACGTTTGCTGTTTACCAACTAAAAAAAGGAGAATTACTAGCCCATAGTCATTTTCTGAGAGGAAATCTGCTATTATAAGCGAGCTTTCCCACTGGATGCACAATATATTAATGTTGCACTGATCACAATTTATATCTCTATATAATTATCTATCCTGTATTTAAGTCTGTGTTGGTATTGGTATTGGTTCTCAATATTGGAAAGGAAAAAATGGTATCAGTGCATCAATTTTCTCAGGCAGTAATAGCAGCTCATCCTTGCAGATCTAACGAAGCAGGATTAACCCTTTAAAGCTGGTAGTATGCTTTTGAGCTGAAATAACATTCTAAATCAAACAAGACAAGATGATAACATTCTAAATGCAGTACTGAGGGACCACCACTTCAAAGACTTTGGTCTGATCTTGTCTATGTCCTTAGAGTCATCTGTATTGCCCACCTATTAGACCCAGTGTGCACAGATCAATGTTCAGAGGCCTTTGTTTGGTCATCGTAGTCAGAGAAGGAAAGAATACACCAGCCAGATCCAATGAAATGAGATTTAACTTCCCATATCCAGCTCAACTTTTAAAAGACATCTTCAGACTTTTACAAAACAAGATTTTCAACAAGATGGGGACTGAAGAGCTACAAAAAGCAACGGCCCAAAATGTGTACAAAAACACACAGTAGAGACGTAAGTGACTTTTCTATGTTTGTACTGATGTTTATTTTTGGGTATTATTTATTCAAATTGTTTTCTTCTGTAGATCTTATTGTTCTTGTTCTTTTGCAGTAAATATCTGGAGATGAAAAATCGTTTCAACGATTAAAAAGTGTGTACTGCTGGAAAGCTGAGCTTGTGCTGAATGAGATGAAACACAACACTTGCAGATAGTGTGCTGTATCACTGTTTAACAGTTATAACAAGATATGTCCAAGCATAGCCTTTAGAGCTTAGGCCTTAGAGTGATGTGTTTCTACCCTTTTGGAGCCTGATCTACGGTGCAGCTCTGAAGGGGGGCTGTGTTTTTCTGCTTTTTTTCTGCTTATGCCCTTGAACTTCGGAAGAGTCTTCACCTTGATATTAGACTGTCAAATAGCCCCAGCTGCTTTTTAAGGGATGGCTTAAAATTAGTTTTATGAGTTGCTGAGATCATATGTAGAATGTTTTAATGCAAGTCACGGTCAATTTGTTGGTTTAAGATACTTTTAATATACTTCAGTGTTATTTTATTTTTATTTTGATATTTTATTGTAATGACTTTGTTATGTGGTTTAGTGCTATTTATATATCTTCTATATATGTTATATATTTCTGTTTACCTACTTACCTACTAGATTTACCTATTAGATTTTCAGACAATCAAGAAACGAAAACTGATAAACATGAAAGTTTCCTTACATTATTTAGAATAATTCTATAAGCACGCTCTGCTGCACATAAACACTGAGGAAACTCTTTTTAATTATACGAATTACTTACTATTCATTTTTTTTTCTTTTTTCTACTTTTACTACCTAATTCTTTGGTGTTGTATGAGATGAACTCTCCAGATGCACTCCTTAGACCTCTCTAAGAACAGCCTGGTCTTAATATTCTAATAAACCTGCGTAACTGACAGCCCTCTATCACTGATTGCCATAGACCACGGGCAATCTTGAGAGAGAGAGAAGTTGCATTTTTTGGGGTTGTGATTTCATTGATCTTTAGGGTTTACCGAGGGTTTATTTGATTACAGATATCAAAACCTCAGTATCGCTCTCCTCTCGATACTGGTGAAATACAGCAGACACTTATTAGACTTAGGGTAGATTTTAATTCATTAGACATGAGACATACTTTTTCTTAACTAGTGGCACTAAGGAGCCAGACTAACTTAATTAGAAAGAAAACCCAGATTTAGGTTCCAAGGGCTTTAACCAAAAAAAGGCAACAGTTGTTTTTACTGCAGCGTATTTGTTGGAGTGGAACTTCAGCACAACAAGAAGCTCACAAACACTGTAGTACATCAGAATGAGACATTTGAATGGATCTTTATGGAGCTGGTGCAGGACTCCTGAGTAAAATGGAGGCATGTCTGTTCCATCAGACTAAAGAAAAGTTTAGAAATGCAGTTCAGTGTGAAATGGCCTTGAAGCTGCGAGTTGAGTTCCCAGTCTGGTGTCCACACCTATGTAAACATCCACACGCACATATGGGACGTAAATCAGTTCACTGGGGGTTCCTAGAAATGCATATCTAGCATTAGTGAAAGTAAATCAAGTCGCCTCTGTCTCCAACCCTCTACTAAAAGGCTCACATGACCAGTTTGTGGACAGATTTGAGACTTGGGTGGACCATATTAGCATTTTGAATAGGAGAACAATGAATATATAGTTTATTCATTTAAAAGCAACTGTTAATTCCAAGTCAACCGTCCCAGGCGGAATTCTCTCTCTTGCGCTCTCTCTGGAGTAATTATAGTTGATAGATCTCCCCTAAGAGGGCCATTGTTTTGCATGTTTGACAAAGATTGCTATCTTAATTACTTTCAAAAAGAGCGACATAGTGTCTGCAATCAGCTGGCTTGTGAGGGAAAAGTGCACTTCTAGTGGCAGCTAATCGTTTTGTAGCCATGTTTTTCCCAAACACAGTTTTGCGTCCAGCTTTGTCCCGCCACAAGAACTTATCATCGCTGAGCGGGTTTCCCTGCTCAACTGTAAAGCAGCTTTAGCCTGGTGTAAAAAAGGAAAGCAAAAAGTAAACAAGCAACATAACACAGGGCAACCATGGCTGGTAATGGAGCTTGAACAAAAGGAGGAAAGTCTATGGCATGTCTATTCATCATACTGTACTTAAAGATAAGCTGACAGAACAGGCACCAAACCTACAAACAGGCACGTAGAGTTATGGAAACAGATTATTTCGACAGATGTGACTGAGTTTATTAATTGTGATTAGCAAAATGTCTTCAGGGTCTTCAGGAATTTATGTGAGAAATGTGAGTCATCAAGTCATCTGCTTTGAAAATGTCCAACCGCCAATGAAAATATATGTGAGTCATTAGACAGATTTGGGAAGATTTAACTAGGAATTACGTGTAATTAGATTCAACAAGAAATAAGATACATTTGGCTGTAATGTGAAATTGAACGCATCACTGTTTGTCAGCTCATGTAAGAACAAATAATAATTGAAAAATGGGGAAAAAGACTTGCTTAACAAAGAATAGACACAGTATATCACAGTATAAACAATGTGTAAAATAAACACAAAATAAGACTTATAATGTCTAGAAGGAAGCAGCTATCAATTAGCATTGTGTCCTTAGCATAGTTGGTTGCTGTACAATTTCATTCATTGTTGGCAACATTAGCACTGGACTTCGGAAAAAGTGGAGCTAGTCATGCCATTTTTGATGTCATGCCTTGCTAATGGTTTCAGATACACTTACAATAGTAAGGGTCAGAGTCAGTAGTGTTTATGTGTAAGTCTTAACCTGTACAGATTGGAAGCTCAATTTTGACATCTGTACACCATGAGTTTGGTGAATAGCCTTATATGCCTGTTTCAAAAAAATCCAGACGTCATTATGGGGCTTAGTGACTTTCAACAGTATTGGAACACATTGGGCCACTCGGTTTGTTCTATTACTGTGTTAAATTAAACCCAAAACGAGACCACAGTGAAAGTCAGCCACTCTAAATCTTACTCGTATGTTAGCTCAGATAACTTTACTATACAAGGCTTTTTCGGCTTGAATCTCTCATCTCAAAAACAGAGTATGTGAAGAGTTAGCCAAGTGGAGTGTAATTGACCTTGAGCTTGATTTCCCTGAATACTGTAGGGTCTGTGATTGTGACGCATACACTATATAGACAAAAGTATTGGGACACCTGCTCATACATTGCTTCTTCCAAAAGCAAGAGTTTTTCCTTGTTCTGTCCAGGGATTTCAACAAAATTTTAGAGCATTGTAGTGAGCATTTGATTAATATAGTGACAAGAGTGTTAGCGAGGTCAGGATGTTGGATAATCACCACTCCACCTCATCTCCAACTTCTCCAAAAGTACTAGATGGAGCACCATCGTTCCAGAGAACACAGTTTTTACCCCCCTAGCCCCCACCTAACATTAGACATGGTGCCAATAGGTTCATGTTTATCTGCTCCAGAGGTCAATCATGCGGGGCTTTTTACCCCCCTAGCCCCCACCTAACATTAGACATGGTGCCAATAGGTTCATGTTTATCTGCTCCAGAGGTCAATCATGCAGGGTTTTTTTACCCCCCTAGCCCCCACCTAACATTAGACATGGTGCCAATAGGTTCATGTTTATCTGCTCCAGAGAGTCCTATTGTATTGGCAGTACTTCTCTAGACAAGGACTGACTAGACAGGCTGTAGGTGTGTATTTGCACATCTGTGTCATAATGGGTGCAACTTAAAGTAGCTGAATGTATTAATATGAAGGGGTGTCCACAAACATTTGGATATGTAGTGAAACTTCGAAAAGCTGAGATAATGAAAGAATAACTAACTAAATAACTACATATCTACGAAGGTCAAACAAACAGAGCCTCAAAGCAGGGGACAAAAATGGTGTGGTGATGTTCTTCAGCTATTTGTCAAGGACGGTAAAGTGCTAACCCACATTGGCATGTGCCCAGAATCGCTGTTAGAGGATCGATATTTCCCTTGGCTTTGTCTCAAGCGTTGATGTGAGAGATTTCGTAACGTGTTCATGAGCAGAGAGCACGATTGGTCAATTTTCCACTGCTGACGGATCAGTGTCCAGTCTTGGAATGCGCCATTGTTTCTGAGACGGAGACCTTGAGACAGGCAGGAAATAGGAGATTCCATTGTAAACTTCGAGTTTATCCCTTCCCAATTTTAAGAGTGAGCTAGACATGGTGGAAATCTCAAAATAGTCCACTTAAAAGTCTGTTTTCGCAGCCTGGCTGTTATTATCCAGACAGTAGAAACAAAACTATAACCTGGACCATGATTTCAGTACCCTGATTTAATGATGGGTTATGCTATACTGATTTTTCTTTGATTATGCTAAACCTATTTGTATGGTTACGTGGGACGAATTTCCGTGGAGCTCGGATGTGGCTAGCAATGAGTGAAGTTCATATTGCTGACTAGGGGTTGAATGAGCAACTGCAGTGTTTTGAGACCTTACGCAGAGGTGCAGCAAAATATGGACCATATGATCTGGCCAGCTCTCAGGATTGGCTAAATTATTGATTACCGACTGCATATGTTAGTAGAAAAACAGCCAATATCGATACACAGCCGGTCAATCCTTTCATCTTCTTTCATCTCCTCATCTCTATGCTATGGTTGCTTTTATGGTTTTGCTGCATCTGTTTCTATGGTTACACTACAGGCATTTCCATGGTTATGCAACACCATCTTCCATTAACTATGTAAAACCTATTTCCATGGTTACGTTACATTCATTTCCAAAGCCATGCTAAACTCATTTTCAGAGTTACTCTAAATCCATCCAACGTAACACCCATTTTCCATTTTTAATTATGCTTAATATACTTCCATTAGTATCAAGATCTATAAAGGCTATTACTGACCTATGTTTTACACATGCCTGAGTGCTACTACTGTGATAAAAAGGAAAAATGTAAAATATTTAAAATTACTGAGCAGAATGAGAAGACCTAATGATGCAAATGACCTAATCAGTGCATAGAGTGGCTGGTGTAGCGCAGTGGGTAACAACACTGCCTTCAGTGGAGCCAGTTATGGTTCAATTCCCTGGCTGGGTGAGCACTACACCAATAAGCAATTTTTGGGCAAATATCATTTCTACGTTCACCTACTTGTGTAGCGCACAGATGTAGGCAGCTCTAGATAAGTGTGTCAGCCAAAAACCTTCCAGCTTTGCATTCACATAAACAGCAAAAAAAAGGTTCTGACTTGGCTAGCTAATGTTAGCTCTAACTTCATAACGTCCTTCTCAGCTTTCAAACCAAAACTACGTCCTTGAGTGTGCTGCTGGTATTTTTAATTAGAGTCAAGGGTTTTTCAGGAACCACGAGTCTATGGAGATGGAAGAATTGCTACGTCTCAAAGGAGAGGATACGGGGGCACCCAGACGCCTCGAAAAGGCAATAATCCCATCCTCTCATCCATCATCTGAAATGTTGTTTTCACACTGTGACTTCAAATGAAATGGTGAAGCCTCTGAAAATCCTCCTTCTCTGCCCGTCTTTGCTTTTCTTTGGCAGAGCGCAAGAAGCTGGCCTTGTTTAAGGACCCATGTGGCTATGAACTTTTAAACTCACCTTTTGAACTTACAACAGTCATTCATGTTAGTTGTGATAGCGTAACATGTAAGTATGACTAGGGTAACAACTTCATGCTGTGAGCTGGACAGACAACTCCTGTCCAGCTGCAAGCTTTCATGGTAACGTGGGAGCTTTTTAGAGCTTTGGGGGCAGCTTCCCTTTTGACATTTCATGACTGTTGAAAAGTGATGTTTGCTGTTAGTTTCTTATTAAGTAAGAACAAATACCTGTAAAAGGTTTAGTTGGTGTAAACCAGCTCCTGACTAGCACTCAGCTCTATGTTGTTCAAGGTGTCTTACTCTGAAAAGTGGAGGCTTTGCCTAGTAGCTGTATCTGAGACTGTAAACAATTTCTGATGCCTCGTTTTGTGTGAGCTCACCGATGCGACAACAGATTGCAAGCAATCTGAACAACAGCCTTTCTCAGAAAAGCTGCGCATTACTTTTTATACCAAACCACATGTTGAATTATGTGTATTTTGCCAACTTCTGTTAAACTCAGCTCGGCATTATTAGAGAATTGGCATTTTCTGCTCCTGGGCTCCCCACTACAGTCCCAACAGGGAACTGTAATTCATGCTTTGATCCATTTCTGGACAGGCTGAGGCACTAAAAGTGAAAGACAAGACAAGACATCATATATTTATCATTAGTGTTGGACACCGATGGAATTTGGCCTCTGCCTTTAACCCTTCCGTGCAGTGAACACACCAGTGAGCAAAAACACACAGTGACAGTGAGCACAAGTGCCCAGAGCGAAAGAAGTATATGGACTGGCATGATAAAGTGGTATGACAGGATTTTACACAAATATGATTCAGGTTACACAGTGTCCTGCCCACTTCACCAAAGGTACATACTGCAGAAACCGATGTGCCAAGCCCGGAGAGGCATTGATAGAAATGCTATTCTCCCTTGTATATGTCAATGTAGAATCGCAATGATTTTGAAGCTGTAATTTTAAGGTAAGAATGCTACATAATGTTGCTTTAAACACACAGTACACACTGAAGCCTTTTTGCCTAATGGTAGTTTAAACACCTGAAAGGTTTAAGTGATGATGACTACTGACATCATAACAAGATGATAGATATTCAAATCTTTGCCATTATTTCTAAGCCAGCACTATCACAGTACTGGCACAAACCGCTGAGCCTTTAATATATTCAGTTATTGCAAAGCGACAAAGAGAGATTAGCATTCACTAATCCCACAAGTCACAAATGAATCATGAGGCATTTCTGTTCTATGATGCAATGGATCGTAGCATCAGGGGAGATGATGAAGCCTCAGCTAAATTCCCTTTCCCACCCTTTTCAACAGTGAGGTGAGGTCAGCACGGAGCAGCCCATCCAGGCCTGTCCAATATCAACACTCAATGGTGTAAATCCAACACTACAACAGTCTTGACCTCCGCATGGCCAAAATAACAAATGCAGAGATAAATATACTCCAGGATAAACTGTGACATTACTGCAGTATTTATCACAAGCAAGGAACTGCACTGACACTGTGAATTATGTTTACTAGACTCAGTGCATACTCATGCTCCAATCCTTGATCTAGTGTTTCTTCTAGAGGATCTTTTCCTTTTTCTTCTCTCTCGGAGAGGCAGCACTATTTTGTGGGGTGCTGATGGACATAACAGATGGGGCTGAGGCCTGTGTTTCCTCTCTGGAGGTTTGTACTTTTTCATTGGGCTGAGGAGAGATGTTCTACTATCATACACAAACTCAAAAGCATACCTATATACAGCATGATAATATGCTTGATAGCTCATGTATTTCCCAATTTACCAGCTACACTTGCCATATAGGTGCACTTTGTAGGAATGCCGCTTTTAGAAACCATTTATCCATCTATAGAAAGGACCATCAAATGACCATTGCTGACCAGATGTATAGTCAAAAAGTAAAAAAAAAAAAAGCATGATATTTAAACAAATGGACATCTTCATTTTATCAATATGAGAGATGGATGCAACATAAAACTGAAGAAATGAAATGATTAATGACAATTATTTGTAGCACGTGTGATATTACAAATATGATCATTGTTTATAGCTTGTATAAAATAGTTTAGAATATATATATAATTATGTTATTAATTACATTATATACACATTAGTAATGTTTATATTACAGATGTTCACCTGATAAACTAATTCAATCCGAATAGGGCTGAAGCTGTATTTGGATTTCTGTACATTCAAATAATTAGACTCATCCCTGTGAAAGTTTTCCTTAGACTTGTACATGCAAATCCAGGATAGTGTGAAGCTCCTGTGCTGTTTGAAGGTTACTGAAAAGCAGGAAACAGGTGAAGTCTTAATTTCTGAAAGGGTTTTTATGAGCTTGATGAGTTTGTGTCACAAAATATAAACAAACACTACTTGTACATTTACTTTTCTGGCATGAAAAACTCTGCAGAACAACCCCTGTACTAAAGTAAATCAATTACCTAGTATTGCCAAAGGACATGCTAAATGTTTTCAGGGTCATAAATATGACAGTGAAAGAAATTATGATTACTATTGATGTGTACAGAGAGCTGCATTTCTTGCTCTGACATAAAACTGAAAGACAAATGGCTACACGCAGGTCAGAGACGTCTCAGAGGTCAGAGAAGCATGTCAACTACAAAGTTCATTTCATCTAAACTCTGTCATTCATCACTGTTGTAGATTAGTGGTTACAGTGCACAATGGTCTGCAGTTCACAATCTTATGTAGAATGCAATTTACTCAGCTTGTTGCTGTGCATGTTCTACAAGGTCAATTCTCCAACGCTAAACAAGTATTTCCAGGGATGCTGAAAACACCAATCTGTTCCTACAGCTTCAATATTGTTTAAATGCCAAATTCTAAATGTTATTCATCAAGGAAACGAATGTACAAACAGTGTACATTGTCAGCCTGAGTAAATCCTGTTTGGCTTTAGGTCTAATAAAAAACAATTTATTTTCCTTCTATTTTGTCAGTGGTTTGGAAGTTGAAAATCTCTTGCCAACAATGTTTTTCATGCATTATTAATACAAGCCTGTGAGTGCATCTCTAAAAATACTGTCAGGATCTACTTTTTGGCATAGATCAAAGTGTGGGACAACAAAATTTATCAAAGAAAATGGAGCGCAGAAATCCTCTCTGCATGAGCCTTTTAATCAAATGGCCAGTGAATCGTGAATTAGCGATAGCTACACATCCTCACACTCATCCACCCCCCACCCCCAAGCAAAGAAATATTGCGAATTATCAGATACCTCCAAAAGGTTCACCTGCTGAAATCTGCTTCCTATAGTATACTAAATCATGGAAAAATAATCTCTTCTTAATAGCCCCTCTCATCATTATCTGTGCATGCCAGGCCCGCTATTCACTCTTTTTAGCTGCGGCGTGTGAGTGGACCTCTTATAAATCACATTATCTGTCTGTGGAAGGCGCAGCGGCATTGCAAAATCACAGATAAAAGAACAAGGAGGTGAAAACTACAGAATTTGTACATTTTGATAGAGTTGTGTTGGGTGGTATGAATTGTTTTAAATATATAAATGGTTTGATTTAATTGGACTGTTTTGTAAGACAAGACAAGACAACCACATTCACTGTTTGTGTTGGGCAGGGATGGAATTTGGCCTCTGCCTTTAACCCATCTGTGCAGCTAACACAGACATATCAGCGCAACACACAGAGTGACTGTGAGCACACATGCCTGGAGCGGTGGGCAGCCATTGCTGTGGCACCTGGGGAACAGGGAGAGTAACGGGCTCGGAGGCCCAACAGTGGTAGCTTGCAGAGCCCGGGTACTGAACCCACAACCTTGTCATTGATAGCCCGGTGCTCTGAGCCACCATGTTTACAGGAACTGTCTGAGGTCTTCTGAGAGTTGTCTGTATGAAGGCAAGGTTCACACTTACCAGAAGAACACAATTTGTCAGTAACCAGACTTTTTGTGTCTGTACTTAATAATCAAAGCAGCAAAGAACCCCTCTCACATTTCCAATGTTATCTACTTAATCAAAGTCACTGTAAGTTGTGAAAGTAGTGCAAATAGTTGTACATTTAGCTAGTGCTTATGTGGCAAAAGTGCTCAATAAGTGTTAAATCGTCAGTCTGAAAACAACTGTAATGGTAAACTACTCTGAATCAGGAGGGAGAAGCTGGTTAGCATTAGCTCAGTTAGCATTAGCTCAGTTAGCATTAGCTCAGTTAGCAGGTCAACAGTCTCACTGTCTCTACAGAGCAAATTCGAGTCTGTCTGACAGAAAGCCTCTTATAAACGTCTAGACGAGAATGACTCAGATGGAGCGACTGCTGTTAAAAGGACAGAGAGCTGAAATGAAAGGTTTGTCTTCATGGTTTTGGATCTGTAGCTCACTCGCTAAGCTAGCCTTTGCTGAGCTAGCTCAGCTGCAGCTCCACCGAGGCTCAGACAGCTCAGCCCAGCTGCTGTTGACTAGCTGCTGAGCTCCGGACACAAGTGCTGAGAATAGAAACTCCTGTCTGAGAGAGAAGACGAGCGGCTGGTGTTGGGAGGAACAGGAGGGTAGACTGAGAGTCAGGTTCTGCTGTGTTTGGACTTAGCTAGAACTACCTATCTGTGTTTAGGTAAGTTAGCAGCACACTAAACACCACAGCACAGTCCGTGCTCCAGCTACCTGAGGCTTTGATATCCAGGTTTGTTTGATTCTCACTTTCAAACGAATTTCGCATGTCGTTAACTCACAACTACAGTGGGCTTGGTTTGTTGCCCATCTGTTTTTTGAGCATGACATAAGCAATCAGTAAGCTCCCACGGCGCCCCTATTCTGTGGCTCTTTTAAATGCACAAGTGGGAATAAGCTTATTGGGCCTTTAACAAAAAACGGTCACATCAGACATGTGAAATACCATACAGTATTACTGTCATATCACCCATCCCTGCTGTGGATGTTTACTCAGTGGGCGCCAGGCAATTCCAAAAGGCTTGCCTGCAACTGTATCTGTAATAGCTAGGCCGTAATACAGTTGCCATCGCCATAACTGACTCATAAGAGCTTTATCCCGACCAGAATTGTCTGCTACCTGGGTACTTACTAATGATCAGTGTTGTATAACACTAATACTAGTGTACTGCAGAGTAAAAAAGTTGCTCCTCATGTTCTCAACCCAGTTAGAGCTGATATGTTCAAACTGTTTGAGCAGCAGTAGATAAAGAGTGGGACAAGATTGGCCATGTAGACCAACTGCATTTTTACTTTAAGTCAAACAGTAGTTTCATGCTGAGCTTTAAAGCTCCAACTGAAACACAGAACCCAGCAAAACAACAGACATTGAAAGTCCTTCAAGAACTGTGTTACATTTTGTAGTGTTCAGTTCAGTTGTTCTGTTAAAAGTATATTTTATGAATAAAAAAGCATATTTGGCATCGCTAACTCACCGAATCTCAGACGAGCAGAAAATTTAAGACTGTATTTTGTTAATTATACTGCATTTTTAACTTTACAGACATGTTCAATATCTCTGTAGTGGTGATCCAAAAGAAGTCATAATTTCTACACGTATCAGCATCAGCATATATGAATATGACGAATACTGGATATTAGATGCATCAGCCCACAATTCCCATATCAGCACAAGCCAACAATTGTTCTGCTTACAGAGAGAACAATAAATACATCCAACATATATATACATATATAAAGAACAATAAATACATCCAATATTCATAAAATACATATTTCAAAAAGCAATTATCTGCCAATACTGATATGATTCTGATATGGTTGTGCATCCCACAATCATAATTGTTGTACAACACTGATACTGCTAAACTGCTACAGATGATGTTTCACCCAGCACCACTGTAGGAACAGATACAAAACACTTCTTGCTGTTTGTGACAGAGAAAGCATCACACCCTTTACATCAAAAGCTTTTCATCTGGGAATACAGCCAATACTCCCAGAGCCGTCCCAAACTGCAGGTTTGTCTGTCAGCGCTGGCTAAATCTGAACAGCCTCGGAATATGACGAAAACTACTTCAAGGTCTTTTTCTCCCGAATTAACTTGGCTCAAGGAATCCATCTGTCATACCATCAAAGTTACAGTTATGACATGTCTGTAAAATACATCAAAGCAAGAGACTGTGAGCGGGACATGAGCTCTCACATATGTTCTATCATTTCATCATGTGCTATTAATTTGAAATTGCTTCCTCAGGTTTGGCTCTCGGGCCTTTTCTGAGGCAGTGATGGACTTTCCATCACATCCAAACTCCAATATCTCCAGTATTGTGCTGTGTGGCTCCATATGACAAGCTACCCTTTTTTTTTAACATAGCAGACATCCATGATTCATAAGGTGCGCTGATAAACCTGGACATATCAGCATTTACATTTACATTTACGGCATTTAGCTGACGCTCTTATCCAGAGCGACTTACAAGGTTACTGGTATTACAGAGGTGGGTCAGTGTAGTGTTAGAAGTCTTGCCCAAGGACTCTTATTGGTGTAGCACAGCATAGTCACCCAGACCAGGAATCGAACCCCAGTCTCCCACATGGTGTGGTAGCTCACTGGCAGGTAGTGGTGTAATCTGTTGCGCCACACCAACCACCAGCAGAAGTTGTTCACCTCCGAATATGAAACAAAGTACCTGAAGATAACTTCACATTCAGGACATGCTTCTACTGACCCTGTATGTGTGTAATGATAAATGTCTGGCCTAAGCTAAGAAAAACGTGCGTTATCAGCATGAAGAAGCCTTCCCTTCCCCCTGGTATCTGACATATACGAGGCGGAGAAGTTACCTGTCAAAGCCTCAAGTGTTCCTATTCTAAGAGAGCTGTTTGTGTTGAGTACTTGCCAGCTGGCACATGGCTAGATAGCTAATTCCTCTGCTTATCTTGCTACACATGGGCTATCTGAGAAGAATACACCCCTCGACGCTGACTTGCACCTAGATTTACAAATCTTTAACTTTTAAGGTTTTTTTTGTGAAGGAATTGGTTCCTCTTGCTTTGGAACCAATAGCTTTAACATTTTTTCTATGTGATAGTTACACTATATTCCACTATGTGGCACCTATTTTAAGAAGGGGGGGGGGTTAAAAAGGAGGTTCTTAAATGCAAATGCAGCAGTTCCATATAGAACGATGGCAAATATTACTTCAATAGTAAGTCAAATAATACTTCTTTATGATAGGAAAACACATCTGGCATTAACTGGTGCTATGTAACACCAAAGGGTTCCACTATAGTTAAGAGCTTTTTGTGTATTTGGTTTATTTACAGTGTCACAAACCAACATTTCAGGCAAGCCAACACATACATAGAAATATTGATTATTAGATGCATCTCGATGTGGACATGGACAGTTTTTACACTGTAACCTATTGTTGGCGGAACGCCAACCTGTCCAACCTGGACAGTTAGTGCTGTGCACATACCAGAAACTCAAGATGGTCGAGCAAGAACCCACTCCTTCTGTAAAATATTTTGGAAACAAACCTGAGAAGCCATATTAAACATTTCCACTGAATATGGACACAAATCCTTGGCAATAAAAGTTGCGATAGTGTTTGTAAATCATTTCGCCCTTTCCAAGTTGGGGGGAAGCTCGGTAGACAACGGGCCATTTTTCTTTGCTGCCAACCAGAGTACCATTGAGCAAGCAATGTCAAAACTTCTGCCCAACTGTATTCAGTTGTTAAGAACCAGGGCTTTCGTGCTATGACACAATGATCTGCACACTCTACAACAAGGCCAAATCTGGAATCACTGAAGAAAACAGGCAGGATCCCTGTAACATGTGATGCATGGATATCCATGTCCCCGTAACTGCACATTTTATCACAGATGAGTGGCAGCTAGCATCTCATGCGCCAAACAAGATCAGTGTGTTATTACAACCTTCTATTACCAAAGAATAGCCCCACCAGTTTGTACAGAAGTCCTTGTAGTTACTGAATAACACACTTTGTGTCAAAAACTAAACTTTTAAGCTAGCCAACACATACATAGGAATATATAGAACCTCACAGTTCAGTGGCCTCTGATGAAACCATAGGTAGAAACAACAGGGATGATATAATTGGTGATTCCACAGCGATGTAAATTGCATTCTGTGAGTGTGTACATGATTGCTCAGAAACTATCATGAGTCATCCAACAATAACATCAGCATGATGCTTCTTACATATGGCAGCAGAAAACAGGCAGCTCTGAATCCACAAGCTTATCCATTTTCTCCAGTGTGGACATACATGAGGCTCAACTACTAATGAGGCAAAGACGAAGTCTCTGAATGCAGAATGGTCAATGAGAGAAGATTGCGGGATACAAATACAACCTCTTAACATGATGACTATAGAGTGGAATGTTCTGCCCTTGAATAAAACCAGCCAATCAACTTGTTATTAAGCTCAAGGTTGAGTAAAAGTCAGAGTCAGGACACCCATACTCTTATTAAAAAATGAATAAGAGGGTGATGAAAAAAAAGGTTTAGGCAGTCTTAACAGCAACAAGACACAGTTAAGATGGGCAAACCTTTATGGTGTTCAAAGCAACATTATATAACAATTTCCTCTCAAAATAACTTCATGTTAAAGGTACACTGACTTGTAATAGGGAGAATGGCATCTGTGCCACTGTCACTCTGGGCCAGGGACGCCATACTGCAGTACTTTGGTGAAGCCGTATAAGAACACTGTGTACCTCCAGTCATATTTATGTAAAACCCTAATTTATTTGCATATGTCCCTTAACAAGAGCTCGAGGCACAATTTGCATTTACAGCTGGCATCATAAAAGCATATTGTGTACCACGATAACAAAATTTATCACGATACGATAAAAAGGTCACAGGTAAGATACAGGGGTTACAATGCAATGTGTTGTGATACTGTAATTAAAGGAGATTTTTTTATAATCAAATTTTAAGAAAACTGTCATAGTGTAAAACATAGAATCATATATTTATAAAATTTGAGTAAAATCATTTTCACTTTTTATGTCCAACACTGTTATCTAGCAGTCTGGATTTAATTACAACAAAAAAATTATACCATTGTTACTGCCACCAATCTTTACATGTAAAGTATTAAAAAAAGAAAATTGAGAATCAATACAATATTGCACAACAAAATATCACAATACTATCAATATTTTCTTACACTCCTAGGTATATGTGTTCTACTGGATTCAGATCTGGTGAAAAAAGACCTCTGAAGAACACAGTGAAAAACTTTAAACCACCTCCACCAGCCTGAACTGTTGGAACAAGGCAGGTTGGCTACATGGATTCATGTTGTTGGCAGCAAATTCTGACCCTACTATCTTCATGTCTCAGCAGAAACTGTGATTCATCAGGCAAGTCTAATTTTTTTCCATGCTTCAACAGTCCAGTTTTGGTGAACCTGTGCCCAGACTGCATCTGTACAGACTCGCCTGAGTTCCTGTAACCTTTCTGTCAGCTCAAACAAGTCTGGCCATTCTCTGTTGACCCCTTTTTAATCAACAGGGCGTTTCCATTGGCTGCCGAGTCTTGTCTCTAGAACTCTAGAAACTGTTGAGCTAAAAATCCCAGGAGTTTAGCAGATACAAATCCTAAAATCAGCGCTTCTTCCACCTAATCATGCCATAATGCCACGCTAAAAATCACTGATATCAGTGTGTCCCCGCAATTTTGACAGCTAACGTAAATGTCACCTGGAGTTTCTAGAGTTTTCTACACACTGCACTGCTGCCACACGATTGGCCAATTAGATAATCTGTGACTGTATATATTAATACTGTATGCACATATTTGACCATTAGAGGATTTAGAACTTAGACTACTGCAATAGTGTTCCTAGTTATATGTGGAGCAGCTAAGACTCCCAAGGCCAGATAAGCAGGGAGGAAGGAATAATGTTTGGCTGGTTACTCTAGGATCTCAGCACACAATTAGCTGACCTTTTCATCCAAAGGAGATAGATGACTGCACAGCGATAATGCTTAAATAATGAAAGAGCTGTGTCTGAGTTGGGGGAAATGCCAAACAGTAATTAAAATGTGGCAAACAAAGGACGGATCGAAGGCTGAGATTGATGCATTTTTGAAAACAACGTCAATGCTGTGTAGTGCTGTTTTAGAAAGGACTAAACATGGAAATGGTGTGAAAACTTTGATTTGATTTGATATAAATGCTTTACACCCTTAATTAATCCATGGTATTTTCCACCGTTGCCAGGTGCGAACATCTGGGTTTCTACAACCTCCGGATTTATCCAACAACGCACATATGCCTACTCTTGGGCATTTCATGTGGACCAAATCAGAATTAATTACACGGACTGAATCTATAAACACCTTTTGGCTTAAAGTTGCAAGTTACTTTCCAGCCAGTGGCATGTTCAGAGTCCTCAGCGTCCTGTACTAACAGATGCTTTGAGCTCTCTAAATGACAAGAGGGCGTTTTGTTGTGTGTGTGAAGGATTGTGTTAACTCGTGTGAGGCCGGGTAGAAAGGATGTACACAGCAGGAGGGGTGTTTGGCTTTGGCAATCCAACCCGACCCCCTGCGCTCGATATCTGCGTTCACTGGCTCTCACATTTCCAGCAACTAAAAAGAGCCAGCACTGCTGAAATCAACCATGGAGGCAAATGTAAGCTGTGAAGTGAGCTGTGAGCTATGCAGGCACCAGGAGAGAGACCCTTTTGTGTAGCTTTGTCATACAACAGTGTTCCAACCGTGTTCAGTGTCTATGCATCACCATTGTCTCTGAGCAGCTGCAGGCGTCAGTTGTTCTGAGCTAATTTGCTAATTAAGCTGAATAGCAGTGTGTAATACCTGGTCAATGTCAGCTCTCAATCAAAAGGGGTATTAATTAAATTCTCAACACACGCCCCAACACATTTGCACAACCACTTGTGCATTCTGAACAGTGATTAAAATGAAAACAAAGCACTTGTTTACTCACCCTCGTGGGCCTTTGGGAAGGGACTGAGGGTGTTTTCTCTTTCTTCCCTCTTTTCCTCTCCCGCCTCCTCCACAAAATCAAACAGGCTTTGGGACTGTGTGATTCCTGGTTGTCCATCATCTGCCTTCACTTTCAAGGGTGGCTGGCTGGTTGGGCTAAAACTCACAGAAGGAATTGTGTAGGTCTCCAGTTCGATTCTGTGCAGTTCGGAAGATTTTTCAGATGTCACTGAAGACGCTGAGGTGCTGTCTTGAATGTTTGAGTCGATAACAGTGTTTTCTTCTTGTTTGCCATCCATGCTCTCAGTCCCATGATTTGTGTTACTATCCGTGACATTACTTAACATGACAGTTCCCTCACTTCTGTTCTCTCTTGGGATGTCCTCTTCTACTTGGGTGCTGTAATGCTCCCTAGCTTCTGGTGTGGGTGATTGATTCTGACCCGTGCTGGTAGGTTGCAACGTTGTTGTGGTCTTAGTTTCCTGTAATTGAGGTGTAGTGTGATCTACGACTATTGGAGTGTCCGTTACTGCTTCACTGTAAGTAGTATCCTCGTAGAGGTCAAACATCTCAGCAACCATGGTTCCTGTTGGAGCAGCAAGTCCTTCACTGTCTGTATTGCTTTCCTCGAGTGGCTCTTCACTGGTATTGTCTTTATAAAGGCCAAAACTCTGTCTTTCTGAGGTGTCCCTGTCAATAGAGAACTGTTCTTCATAGGTGGTTTCTCTGTAGATGGGAAAATTCTCCTCGTTTGGACTATCTTCAGGGGTATTCAATTTAGCTTCTCTAGAGTCATCTTTAGAAATGATCAACATGTCTTTCTCGGGGTTGCCTTTGTGAAGAGCTACTTCGTGCGTTCTATCTTTATGTAAGGGAAACCATGGTCTGTCAGTGGTCGCTTCATGAAAACCAAGTCTCTCCCTAAGCTCCTGCTTGGTCCCCCTGTGGATGGCCTGATGAGGTGTAACATTTTCTGGATAAGAAACTGAGATATTGGATGGCTCTGTAGGAGAGGCAAGCTCATGCAAAGATGGCTCCAAGGAGTCTGTTGTAGAGTAGTCATAGTCTTCCTCTTCCTCCTCCTCGTCTTCCTCTTCTTCTTCTATTTGGCTTTCTTGAGGGTTCAGCTTAAAAGGAGGCAGATTGTCTCTGTGAGATACTGGAAAGGGTTTGGAGAAGGAAGCCCTCGAGCCTTGAGGGTTGAAGATATGCCGGACGGGGTCATTCTGATGCCTCCCAGTTGGATTTGCCTCAGTTGTAGTCGCCAGCATTGGTTTCTGAACTTTCCTCGGGTCACAGTCTGGGATCGGGTAACACATTAAGTTCCCGCCATCGTTGGGGCAGTGGCAGACCTGGCAAGGGTCCATGTGGAAAGAATGCCCAGCTTCATACTTCTGCTCCTTATACACACAGCCAATCCGCTCACACTGGCTGCATCCATCTGCAGGCTCTGAAACGTCAATGCAATTTGCTGGAAGTTCAGGACAAGGGATGAAATGGCAACTGATCCTTCCACCACCCTTTGGGCAAGAGCATTCTGTACTTCCAAAATCCACAAAGTAAGACTCTCCCTCAGGCACCCGGCCCTTTCTGAAGCCAGCGTTTACACAGTCATAGAACTGGTAGCCTTCACACGTGCAGCCAGTTTGGACACAAGTGGCACAACAGGCACCGTTTTCTAAAACCTCCTCAATGCAGTTCTTAAGAACAGGGCAATCCACTCCAGTGCAGTCTTTCTGGCAGAGACAGCCGCTCACGCAAAGCAAAAGCAGCAACTTGAACAGCCCCATTCCGACAAGTAGGCTGCCAGCTGTTTCAGTGCAAATGTTTACTGGATTCAGTGCGCCACTTTCCGCAGCCTTCCACAATCTGACAGAAGGTCTCCTTTCGTCTCATGAACTGGCAGCAGTCAGCTGAATCTAGAAAGAAAGCGAGAGTGAGTCAGGGAGAAAGAAAAGAAGGAGAGAAGCAAGTTTGGGAGTGCACTGAAGATTTCCTGTGGAGCTCTTTCAGGCAGCCCAATGTTATGGATTGAAAGCCAACATCTGGCTTCATAGTCTAACTCAGCCTCTTAAGTCCATCCCATATTCTAAAACCACAGGGCTGTTCAATCCCGATGTTATTTCCCCATAATCATTAAGCTCCATGCACAGCGTGGGAGTGAATTCATCGTCATTATCTGACAGTCAATAAGGGCGGTGTATGTTTTTGTTACACTAAACTTTTCACTAACAAGCTGCACAGGGGGATCTCAGCATTTGTGCTACATTGAATTATTCATGTATTGCATTTGATTGCTTTAGCAATTTTGGCAATTCATAATGCAACTGCGATGTTCCCTACGGCACAGGGCAGTCAATGAAACTCTCTAATAAAAAAAGTCTCTGGAGACCAAGTCCCTCATTTGCAGACTTTACAAACAGATGTTTTTACTGACCGAGTGAACATGAGTTGCTTTCTCCAGTCAAGCAATTTGCTAAAGACGTGTCAAGTGGGCTTAAGGTAATTCAGGACTTACATTTGAGACTTGCAAAGTCATTCAACAATTTGGTTGTTTTTTTTTTTCTTCCCAAAAGCTACAGTACCTGTTACTATGCGCCACTATTGCAACTAAACATTGTTTGATAAATTGCCGTTGTATTGAAGACTCTGCCTTGGGAACCAGCTGGGATACAGGTCCTGTTTGCTTTGGAGAGTTTTCAAGACCTAAGCATCTGAACCTTCAGATTTCACAGCAGATAAAGGAAAACACTTTGAGAGTTTCCAAAGTACACATTAGCCCTAATGTCTCAAAGTCTGGGCAGTGAAACAGCTTACCCAAAGAGATTAGGCCTAAAAAATTGCAGAAGGACAGCTGTGTTCGTTTGTGTAACGTGTGTGTTTTCAGTGAGAACAGTTTACCTGGCCTAGTCATGTTCTAACATCAATCATGACCTCTAACCTCTTTTCCAGTATCAGGGAAGCACAAGGTCATGGCGTTAAGCCAAGTCAATAACAATGAAAACCATGTATCTCCAGTTTTGTCCATTTTTAAAGTTTGCACCATGGTTTAAACCCTGTGGCTGCTCTATACACTGTGTAAATATTTCCAAATGAATGGACCAATAGAAATGCTCTAAATGACTTGGAATAAACTCTTCCATTCAAAGCTAGGTACAGTTTTGCCATCCTCCTATAAAGTCAACATTTTGGAGATACATGTTTTTATTGGACAGCGACAACATGTAATATATGACTGAATAACATTTGGTCATTCTGATACCTGGTTCCTATCACCATTACTGTGGACTCTGGATACTGTGTTTACATCTTAACTATTTTTTTATACAAATACAGATTTGGGAGGATTTAAGGTCCTAATGTTGCCACAGAAAAAAAATAAAAATTGTGTTTTTGCATATAAAACACTTTATAACATGAGAATAGATACAAATAAATATATCAGTAATTCTGAGGGGTAATCAAACCATAGCTAACAACATTTCAGAGCCAGAAATAAAAAATAAAAAATAGAAAAAAGAAATAAAACAATCCTAAATATTATTATTGCTATGTAGGAATGTGTTCATGCTGAAGGCTAGAGCTGAATGGACCACATCCAATAACCCAACAAACAAGTGTGTCATTGTTTTGCTGTGTTTCTATTCCACTGCCTCAGCAAACGTGCATGAGTGCAGGGCACGCTTTATTTAGTGGACAAAAGTTTTTGGACGAACTGATTTCCGCTCTCACTGCTGAAAGTCTTGGGTTTGTCACACACAAACGCTGCCTCTAAAGGTGGGTCCTGACGTGGAAAATGTTTGGGAACCCCTGGTCTACATCCTTCTCCGTTTAAACTCCACTCATTGCACTCCTGCAGTCAGCTTGAACTTCCACAAGGACATGGCTAGACGCTAGAAAGCCTACAGAAACACAGCCCACCTCCAAACACAGCCTCACGAAACCCCTCAAAAGGTTTAGTCAGCTGTACATGCAGCGCGCGCCACCAGAAAGCGCGCGAAAAAGTTGCTCTCCTACCTCCTGATGCTCCTCCATCCAGCAGAGAAAGTTCCCCTGTAGCCTGCAGCCTCTACTGAGCCACACAGCCGCGACCCTGGTGTGTACATAAGAGGGGAGGGACCCGAGCTGCAGACTTTCCCCACTGTTCTTTAAAACCACACCAGTGTAAAACGGTGGGAAATGGACGACTTTCAGTCAGCGTCTCTGACACCCAACAGCACCACCCGTCAGCTTCGCCTGTGACTGCGCTGTGGGTGCTGTTATTCAGCACACGTGGCTTCACTTTCACAGTTTATGCTGCGGTGGAAATAATGGTCTTATTAAAAAAGTATGTTTTTGCATACGAAACACTAGAATGAGAATATATATACAACGGGAGGAAAAAATAAATATATGTATATATCTATATACAACATAAGAATATATAATGTGAGAATATATTAATATATGTATAAAAGTAATGTATGCGGTAAAAGTAAAAAGAATATTATACTTGCTTTACTCAGTTTAGCTAAACATCAATCCCTTTGTTAAATGAAATTCGTCGACAGTAGTTTTTATGTATTTTAATGTTATGTAGCATTTCTACACAATAATGGTATAACAGAAATACTGTTACAACAAGAAAACATAAAATGTGTTTTTGCATATAAAACACTATATAATGTGAGAAGAAAATATATATATGGTAAAAGTAAAAAGAATGGTATACCTTTTTTTTCTTAGTTTAGCTAAACATCAATATTTTTGTTTCATTAAATTAGTCTACAGTATGTCTGGATGTTTGTATGTGTTTTAAAGTTATGTAGCGTTATTACAGACAAAAACACAGTAAATAGAGACATTTGCACAATCCTACACATGCTTGGGCTGCAACAATTAGTCAAAGTAACGGCAGTGTCATGATTGTTGGCGCCAGGCGGGCATGTGTATCTCAACAGACAGAAACACCTTGCTGACGAGAGATGTCAACGGTGAATGGGCAGACTGGTTAGAGCTTGAATGCCACAGCCTCTGAGCATTGTTGCTGACCATGTGCATCCCTTCATATGGCTACAATTTACTCAATTTAAGGGGTAATTCATGCATGATAATGCTCAATGTCACAAATGCTCAATGTCACAAAGCAAAAGTCATCTCAAACTGGTTTTATGTGTTTTTCAGTGGCCTTTCCAGTCACCGGATCTGAATCTTATGGAACACCTCTTTGGGGTATTGGGGGATCGGGAGATTGGCAGCATGAGAGTGCACCTGGAAATCAGCAGGAAATGGAATTGTGTGAGGCAGTCATGTCAACATGGACCAGGATCTCAAAGGAATGTTTTCCACAACTTGCAGAATCCATACCACAAAGAACCAAGGCTACTCTGAGAGCAAATAAAAGTACTACCCAGTATTAGTATAGTGTTCCAAGTAAAGTGCTGAATGAGTATATATATACAGCACAGAGCACATAGTTATTAAGCATATGCATCATATACTGCTTTTACAGTGGCAAGTTATTTTTCCTTCAGTACATATTAATAACCTGACCTTTATCACAAGGAAAAAGATTAAAAGTGCAGTATTTTTCTGTGTTAAAAATACCTTGCATAGCTCACTATCCTACTATTGCTGATAAGTGTGTATTAAACCTCAGGCCCGTGAAATTCCTAACACTAAGAAAAAAGTTCTTCACAACACCACAGGTGCCAGCAAAATTGTACAAATTGTAAGCCATTACCTTCAAAGCATGTCACCTCCAGGGCCTTGGAAACTGACACCAGGGTCAACTTCACTTTTGTTCACTATATTGTTTTTTTCTCAGACCTTTCTAGTAGACGACCACTTAAGAGCAAAGGTTACAACCTTGGCTAAACAAATGGCTTTTGTGCCTGCAGTACTATTCAAGCCGATGTTATAGTCAAGCCTGCATGCTTGCTCAAAACTGCAGGAAGCATACAAAGGGATTTTCAATGAACGCAGAGAATTTTAGCCCTGGTCACTTCTAAATGGTGTTCTTTGACTTCTTGGCACTTGTGTGTTCAAAAATGACAGCTTGTGGTAGCCTCAGAAGCCCAAGAAACAATGTTGGCTTTAAAGTAGAATTAATTTGACCTTGATGTATCTAAGGACGGCATGTGATTATTTGGCCTGTCTGTTTAAAAACCTTTGAGAACCGCCTCAGGATACTGGTGTGTGTGTGTGTGTGTGTGTGTGTGTGTTTCTTTAGTAATTCGCAGAAGTTCACATTCAATAGTCAGTTTTGCCATGACCTAAGAAATTTGGCACAGGGAAAATAAAGAAACAGTGTTTCCAAAGAAAAGAAGCACATAAGGCTCAGCTGAAAGTGCCGTCCAGCCCTGGTAGGTACAAGCTAACACACAATACACAATAGCACAAATACATCAGGCATCCCGGATGCTCTTGACTTGAATACAGCGTAATCTCCTGCTGCATCCACTTCGCATTATTGTGCTCCTCTATGGTTTACATTAGGCAGATTCGAGATTCACTTCTCTCATACAAAGTTTACAGCAGATTCACATCTGGTCTTACACTCTCACTAGAGTACACAATCAATGTGGCTGTGTATAAAAACAGTGCAATAGAATGGAGAGTGAAGGGTAGGTAATGTCTGTTGGAAAGATGATTATTTCCTTCACTTGCTACCATCCCATAACTCTCAACACTGTATACATCAATGCTTGCCTGTTTAACTGGAGCTGAAAATCATAAATGAATCACTGCACATGAAGGAATAGTGCTGTGAAAAAGCATTTGCCCCTCTTGATTTCTTCCGTTTTTGCATATCTGTCAGTTATTTGTGTCAGATCTTCAAACCAAATCAAAAGTAAGTTAAAGTCAACATAAAATACAGATTTATATTAATTTTTTAATTGAAGGGATAAAAGTCAGGGCTGTTAGTTACTTAATCACCCAATTAATCTAATTTAATTGATCATTGAGATCCATTAAACCAGACAGACATAAGTGCATTAATAAGCCAGGAAACAGGCCAGGGCAGGATCTTTCAGGGACCTCATCTGTCAAACAGGTCTCTAGGGCAGGAGATAGGGTAGATCATTAGCACCCAGTGAAACTGCAGAAGGACTCTCGTCATCATCTCTTGCTTTTCCATCATCATTGCTTTTTCTGCCCATTCTTTTCAATGGCCGGCAGATCTCAATTTTACTGGAAATGGAGGCTTTCAGCTCAGAGCTAATGACCAAAGCTGACCAAAGTTGGACATTCACTGCTAAGAACATCACTTAAACAGAACCATTCCAGCAGGTCACTATGCCTACCCTGCCCAGCACGTTATAGTTACCACAATATTTTGTTCTGGAAAGGGTTACAAAGCTGTGTTTTGTGTTACTTTGCCTCTATATTTTATATAACATTTGGTATGTAACGTTTTGTGAAGCTGTGAATCTATTTAGTGTGGTAAATGTGCAAAAACGCAGGATCATATACCTTCATCGCAATTTACTAGTAGCGCCTTTCCGATACATCACGCAATATATTCAAAAAACTGCACAAATGTATGTGATTAAATATTGGACTGCATCAGTTTACTAATAAATGGGACTGTGATTCTGGGACTGCCTCATTCAGCAAGATCTAAGAATTTTATTAAATTAATTCATAAAAAGTCTATGTCAGATTCAGGATGTGATTTTAAAGCACAGAATTGTTCACAACTCTGCTGAAATAATGATGGATCCCATTGTCCTCGTAAAAAATCCAAATAAGAACACTGGTGAATGTGAATCTACATAAGAACTGCATTAGTGGGCTTTAAGAAGGAATTGCTTGGTGAATAAGGCCCATTATACTGTTTTTTGGACCGTCGTTCTAAAAGTTTGGAAAGGATCCATGATGTATAGCCAAGGGTGCGCAGTTTTTTCTGAGTCTATGTAAACGTGCCTGGTTGTTCCAAGTGGTTCCAAGTAAGCATTTTTTCAGTATTCAGGTTGTAGTACCTAGGTTGTTGCTGTGGGCTTGCTAGGTGGTTGGTGGTTTGGTATTCCACATGGTTGCAATAGTGTTGCAAGTGTGCAAGCATCAAGGTGATCCAAGAGAAGTCTACACATTTGTTCCCACAAAGTTCCATCATTCATTCCTATTGGAGAAAATAATAACAAATAAAGAAAGAAGCCAAAGGACACCATTTCAAAATATTTTCATTTTTATTACCCCTTGCTTAGAGGACTTATTTGCATATTTTAGTGAAAGCCAGTCTCAAAGATTGGTATTGCGATAAAGTTTAATCTAACATACAATGTATTGTGCAGCCCTACCCCAAATGCTGTGAACACAGGCTTGCCATCCTCTATGGCTGAAATTTGGTTAACCGCACTTCCTGGACAAGTGTCCTGATCTCAGTTCTGGCCCTTGTCTCAGACAAGGCCCTTCTAATAAGGCAGTTTCACGAGTCCAGAAACTGTCTGGCTGCTAGGAAGACAAACGAGCCTTGCTGTGATCCTTGTAATTGATACTTCTCTGCCAGGTTTGAGCCATCTCTCTCCAGCCGAGCACACAGCCAGCAGATGAGATGGAGAAATGAGAGCTCTCCTGAATGCATTTAGATGCCCTGTTTTGATTTGCTCAACTGAAGCAAGGAGATGTTCCCTGTTGAAGTGGGCGCGATAATGGGGAATTCATGAGGCCGCGCTAAAGCTGTTGACGAACTTGTGAAAATACTATTCATTGAGGACTTTTAGTACGATGCTGCTAACAAACAATGTGGGCGGTAGCGCAAGGCACTAAAAACAATTCTACAGCTAAGAATACTGATTTTCTGTAAGTGTTATGGATATACTGCAAAACCTTAGTTAACCCAGTTATGTATTAGAAATAAATGTTGTATTATATGAAAGAATACCACAGAATGTGAACTTCAAACATCAAAATGATTTACATGCCACCAAAATTCTCATTTTAACAGCTCATTTTCAGCTATTTTATTTGATTGATTTGAAAATGTATGTAAAATTTGTGCTCATGCAAGCTCAGAGGACATGTAATAAGGGAAATGACAAATATCACTAATGGACATTAGTGGACAAACTGCAACATTCGTCAGTGGCTGAGTGCCTAAGATTGTTTTGAAATAACAGTTAAAAAAAACAGTAAGTTTCCGTCCTGGAAATGTGGCTTCTGTCCAGTTAACATTTACAATGCTGTATAAGGTTCCTTTTAGTGTAATTTTAACAGAGCAAAACAATCCAAACAAAACAATGTACAGGAAGTCCATGACTAGGCCATGGATTGAGCTGGAGCTTAAGTCACAAGGACTGCTCTCCCGGCAAGTGTTTCATTAGGAACAGTGACTAAAGTGACTTCTGCATTTAGATCAATGGAAAAGACATCAGTAAAGGGGGCTGGAAATTGTGGTCCAATGATTTTTCATTGTTCAATGTCTAAAACTATAACTAATCTCTGGCAAAAAGGGATTAAATGCATAAAAAATGAAGATTCAAGCGAATAACCTTCTACCAACCAAGCTGAATTTTATGGCAGTCTAAGTCTTTATTAAGTAAAAACCACTCCGTTCTGTAGTAACATTATGTAGCCCTATATGTAGAGCACTATTGCAGAGAATGAAGGTAGCAAATGATGTCAGACATGTCGTTATGTGTGTGAGCTCACTGCTGTGCAACAGCAGATTGCACCGGATAAACAGTCTGAACATCGGTCTCAGAGATGCCACATGCCTCAGAAATGCCACATGCCTCAGAGATGCATATCCTCAAACCAGACAACGCGATGGATTATGGGCATTTCATGTCCGTTTAGTGTACATGGTTTGGTGCATTGTGGAATTGTTATAGAGCACTGAAAATTCAGCACTACATTTTCAGATATCAGTACAAAATGGCAGAACCCCAAACTGGTGCCCTATATAGTGAATAAGGCACAGTTTTGGACACAGCTCTGCATTTTTTTCTTTACATCAAGTTCATATATTAGAAATACTTTGAAATTATCTTTTTACATTGGAGTTAAAGGTAAGGAGATTTTTTAAACCTTATATTATACCAATTTTTACATTTTTACAGTATCTTAAAATGAGGACAGTATTTCATAATAACAACAGGGCTGATGTCTCAAATGTCTATGTAGTTCATGGCCAAATTACCTCTTTCCGCCATGGTCATTTTAGGGAGCCACAGGGTAATGGCACACCTTAAAAACAGGTTGAGAAAAGAAAAAAACTAGGAAAAAAAGGATAATTGTGAGGATAGAGACATGTTTAAATTTTTAAAAATAAAGTTTGAATAAACGAGAAAGCAAGCAAACCTGGATGGTCTACTAAATGTGCCTAAAACAGTCGAAAACACTTGAGCTAAGACCATTCACTGTCAGATATGAGGCTTTATCCTTTAAACTTGTGTGATTTGCACCTCAATTTATTGGAATACAATCTGTGCTGTGCTTTGTAACCTGCTAGCTAACTTGTCTAAGTCGAGATTTTCAACTAGCTAACTAGTAAACAGCAGCTAAACTGGGTTGTCTGGTATTCTGTGTATTGGTATACTAGCTAAG
Organism: Salminus brasiliensis; assembly: GCF_030463535.1. NCBI lineage: Eukaryota > Metazoa > Chordata > Actinopteri > Characiformes > Bryconidae > Salminus > Salminus brasiliensis. The sequence goes on along the minus strand of NC_132898.1, from coordinate 12,867,592 downwards.
CAAAGACCCCCCTCCCCCCAATACCATATATCACAGTAATATTTTGAGACAGTATGAGAGTAGGGAAAAAAAAGCTCCCTGGTCTGCTCTCTTTAGTCAGGGTCTGATGAATGAACTAATATTAAGATCAGATAGAATATTTTGTTCACTATTATACAATATGTCATGTATATATATTTTTTTATCTTAATCTGGTCTTGGCCAGCTTAACTACTCCAGAGACTTGGTATTGACTCCTTTTTTATTCTGTCTTGATTATGACACTGCTGGGCACACCGCCAAAGTATAGCTTATGTGTGGGAAACACTGGGGTTGCAGGACATCAACCCCTCATTACAAATGAGGTGTTAAAATGGTCTGAGGAAATGTGCTCTGGTCAAATGAGTTAGTTTGTGAGAGCATGCAATGGCATGCAAAAGTTAAGTAAGTAGAAGATAAACTAATTTCCCAAAGGCATAGTCTCTTAGAGATTTTGTTTTGTATATTTTTATTTTGTCTTTTTAAAGCTTTATAATTACTTTGACTCAAACCTTGTCCCAACAAATCAGCAGCCATGGGCTCCTCCAAGCATCTGCTTAGTACTTTGCCTAGCCCTCCCAATAGAGCAGTTGAAGGCTATAACAAGATAACAAAGCATTTCAGGTAGCAGTTTTTGTTTTTTTTTTAGCTCATAATGTATTTAAGAAATGTCAGTTAACAGGAACAGTGTAGGGTAAAATTAGGGTGAGGAAGACCAAAATACTTTCAGAGCAAACGACTCACAGGATTGCTAGAAAGACAAATCCCAACCCCTTTTTAATTGCAAACTGCAAATTCAAAACTAAACTTTGATTTAGCAGACTCTGGAGGTTTGGTGCACTGTTCTACTGTGCAGCAGCATTTGCACAAATACAACCTTCGTAGAAGAGTCATCAGCACAAAATTCTCCACCAGATGTTTTCAAAGGAACATCTAAACAAGCCTGATGCTATAATGGAAACAAGTCCTGTGGACTGGCTTTTTGGCAGCAATAAGCAAAGGCATGTTTGGAGAAAAAACATGCATGGAACAGAGTGGAGGTGTCATGTTTTGAGCTTGTGTTGCAGCAAGTAGCACAGTAAACATTTGATGAGGAAATAATGGTTCAAATAAATACGATTCTATCAAAAATCTGTAAATAGACGTCAAAAGAGCAGGAAATGCAAACTTTAGCTTCAGGTGTTGTTTTATGTTATTTTGATGTACGAGATGGGGAAAAGTAATATTGCTTAAATTTTACTTGATGGGTACATTTTGTTTACAGCTATTCACAGCTATCACAGTAACCTTTTGACTGTATGGGGTATACAGAAAGCTGGAGACTGAATGCTTGACCCCTATTGTCAGGTCAGGTCTGATGGCTCTAAAATGCTTGGGGAGGGGGGTGTTGTGCTGGCATAGTTTGAACCCACTTGTCCTCTCAGAGGGAACAGTCACTGCAAATCATAACAAAGTATTTCTGACTGATCACCTTTATCCTATGATGACACATTTCTGTTCTGATTGGTGTTGGCTTAAGGGTTCTCTGCACAGCTGAGGTGAAGGCTGATGTGGCTGAGAGTGTGCAGTGCACACTGGGGCCTTTGCCTCTGTCAAGCGTGCTGACTGGCGCAAGGGTGAGATTTGTGGAATCCCTGTGTGATCTTAGGGAGGGGAGTTATCGTGCACAGACTGTCCTTTGAAAAAGCCGGGAGATAGCCTTATCTGAAAGGAGTCACATGTCATTATGTAGTGAGTATGATTGAATAATATTCATTTTTTAAATTGCAGACATTCATCAACCCTTAAAAATGGAATTTACTTCCTGTTCATCTACCCGTCTCTTTTGATAACAATCCCCTCGAATGTCTGACAACGTCCTGTTGCACCATTACCTTTAGCGTGCAAGATTCAACAAAGCTGATTTTTATTGCTTAGAAATTATAGCAGTGCATCCAACAGTAAAGGCAGCATGCTGGGTTTTTTTCTAGTTTTTTTTTTTTTTTTGGTGATAATGTGCAGAATAGGGCTGGAGTGACTCACCATAAATTACAAAAATAGGCCGATTTTCATAACAAGCATGGTCCACCACACTAAATAGTGTGTTAAAAACAGTTCACCAACATTAGACGTGCATTTATTAATGTAGTAGTGAAAGTATAGAAGTGTGTGGTTTGGGACACAGGCATGGATTTCTCTGGAGAGCAAGCAGTGGCAATAGAACTGTGTGTAAGCTTTGCAAAGTGGAGATGGATTATACAAGTCAAATTTCGTCTTAAGACAGCAGCATAACAGCAATGTAAATGTGTTAATCACCCCATGTTAAAAGTCTTCCAGAGCAGAGGATTTTCCATGGTTGAAGGCACTACATTTAAAACATCCACCCAAATGTTCATACGTCTGCTCTTATTGTGGAGGGAAAACCAACACCAGAACACCAGACGGTTCTGACGCTCTGGTGATGCAGAGGTTTTGGGTGCTTGTGAGGCTCTTAGGTTAGCCCTTACACTAACTTCTTAACTGATTGCTTCACAAGCACCCACGTGCCCACTTCATAACAGAATCTCCCCTCCACAAAATGCTAAGAGCAGACGTGTGGATGTTTGGGGGTGATGTTATATGGTGCCACACAGCACGTCTGACCTTTTGTGTTGTGTTGGAAAGCTAGTTAGCTCTAAATAATGGTAAATAGCTTGCTGGTGTGTTGGGTTAGCATAGCTAGCTACTTTATGATTAATGTCCACAGCAGTAGCTTACTCCAGACTGCCTGTACTTTGAGGCATAATTCATCATGGAATTTTATAATATAATTTTTTGTCTGCTATTCTATAAACAGTCAAAATGATTGCCACACCCTTTGTAGTAGTAGCAGAATTATGACCTTTCTGGTGTTAAAATGGTATAAATTGACCACACAGCAGTGTTAAATAGTTGTAGAGTGCACAGATTGCCATCTTGCGTACAACAATCTGAACTCTTTTTGTATTTTTTACTATTTTGGATTTTCAAGGATTCAAGGACTTGCAATTTCATATATTTTTCATATTTTGCCTTTTTTTTTTACACATTGATTTACATGAAAGTAGGAATTAAATACTGAAATAACAACATTTCTGTGCTTTTTTATTTAAGCAGATTTTTTATAATAATAAAAAATATAATTTACAATAGTTTACTAGTTTTTGACATTTTTTCAAACCCACACCCACCCAAGCCCAACGGGGCCCAACAAAATACTGGGTTTCAGGCTGATTTTCATGTAAAACACCAGGCTCTGGATCGACTCTTTTTCAAAGAATGTCTTTCATGTGCCTGTGCTTGTGCTGTCTCTCTCTTTTATGGGCTACCTCTGTCTCTTGAGTTTGGGTTGGGCTTGGGTTTTTAATAGACTAGTACCAGTCAGGCCTGATCAGGTCAGTTCTCAAGTTTATGGGTACCGTTTGTCTTTTGGTGTCACAATCATAATTATGACAAATCGCCCAAGCCTAGTAAGTAAGCAGAGTGTGTCTATAATTTAAGTAATGTGCATGTCCATTAGAGAAACCTGTTTGAGCACAGATTAAGTCATAGCAGGTATATAAAAAGTCCATTGACTTAATTCAACTCTATATGATCTCTGAAAAGATTTATAATCTCAAGATACACTCCTTTCTCACCTGATCCTGCTCATGGCCAGGCTGATCATTTCCTCGTTTGCATGTGCAGATGCCAATTATTTTTCATTTTGGGTTTTACAAGCAGAGCACTTTGCTCTGCCATTAAGACTGATGTAAAGTGCTACTGCTGAGCCTGAGTAATCCACTTATAAAATTATTTTAGAGACCATAAAGCCTTGGCTAAAAGGGAAGTTGAAAGTAATTGCATTTGACAGAGCAATATGAGATGTAATTGTACCGTGAATTAGAATCGACTCGATTTATGAAGAACGCTTTTGACAATTGCCTAAAAGGCTCAATACGTCAGCCGTGTTGAAGTCATCGCGAGGGCTCCATCTGGCTAAGGGACAGGCAAACTTCATTTGGTTTTCTGGCCTGGTCCCAAACATATGATTCTAATCAGCAAGGAAATCTTACTGTGGGTCATGTGATACACCCACAAAGCCCAGTGACACTGAATTATGGGGTTCTGCGTGGGGTTCTTTGCAAATTCATGTGCTGTGAGGTCTGTAACTTGCTTTCATTAGATAAATGCTGTGGTTCTGTCCTTGGCTAGTGGCTAATCATCAGTTTAGTCTTCTAATGTTCACATCCAAACACAAACATACCAGGAAAATGGTAAAAGAATCTTTTTAAATAGGCCATGTCTTTTTGTCACATTCAATATGGCTTGGTTAGTCAAATATTAGTGTCTCTGTGCTCAGGTCTTCACAAAAGAACTGTACGTTCATAAAGTCAGTCAGTCAGAAGGAACAGAATCACTCTCTTCTTCTATCCTGTTATTTGCTTTGGGCTCATTTTTCTGAGCTGGGAGATTAAATAGTGTAAAATGAATTTCCCTCACTTCTATCTTTGCTTCAAAAAGAAATCAGTCAATTCCAGTTCATCCCTGTATCTTTTCAGATGAAAACATAGGGGGAAATGAGCATGGTATCACAGAGAAACTCCTAGGCAGAAGCACCTTTTCTAGGCACTATCAAGAAAGACCACCTATGGAGAATTTCCATGACCTGTCTCACTAATAAGCTCAAGTTATCTGTATCACACCACAGTGCGACAGTGCTGTTAAATTGTGGGAAAACGCTGGAATGTCCACAGAGAGAGGAAGTGGGTGTAGCAGGAAAGTCTGGAATCTGCATTAGGCTTTGTGTTCAGGCTAATCTAAGCAATGTAACATCATGACAGGTACTCACAGACAGCAGCTACAGTAGATTAAAAAGTAGCTTCAGTACTTCAGTAGTTTCGAAAGAAGGTTGATCTGCCAGCAGCATTGAGAAAATCAGTAACTATTTCACTATATCTTTGCAGTTTGCTATGCAATTTCCATAATTAATATATAATAGAATAAATATATTTACATAACTCATTTAAAGTCTATTTTGACAGTTGCAGATTAATGTCATCTGAAATCAAAGCCTAAAAGTAAAAACTACACTGGTCAATAGCTTGACTGATATAGTGACCAAAAGGGAGAAAAAGTATCATTACCAATGATTAGTTATTAAAATGTTATATTTACTTTATTTTATAGTCTAAGCAAAACAGTTGGACTGGAACTTAAAAGCCCTGGTCAACACCATAACATTAATACCACCTAATATCGAGTAGGCCCCTAATATATGCCTAATATTGAGGAGGCCCCACCTGTGATATGGACTCCACTGACTCCTCTGAAGGTGGTCTGTGATATCTGGCACCAAGATGTTAGCAGCAGATCCTTCAGGTCTGTGTATGTTTTCGCTATATAGGTCAGTTACAACATCAGTGCTAGACTGTATGCAATGCAATTAGCAATGTATTGCAATGTAATGCAATGTATTAGCAAATTGAAATCATATAAAAACTTATATGCTAAGAAAGGATTGTTTGGATTGTGCATATATGGAACTCACCCCTTATATTAAATAGCTCAGCTTGTTTCAATAAGTGGCAGATAATTAATAGAATGTTATTTAAATGCCAGCCATAAGTGCAAAATCTAAGAATTAACAGCACAGGCTTAACAAACAGGAAATGGTTAACATACTTTCACTGATAGAGGTGGTCACTATGGAAGACAAAGTTGAGCTCAGTTTGCACACTCTTTATCAGAGACCTGTCAACTGAGAGAGAGGGAGAGATAGAAAGCTCCACAGAATTTCCTTTTCAACAATCATTTCTTAAATTTGTGTTTTTGTTGTGATTAAAATACTCTTAATTAATCTTCTAACAAATCTAGAATTGTTAGATTTTCCCATCTTTAATGTATTTTAGTTGATATACACCTCTACCTCAATTTCATTCTTCCTTTTCTTGCCTTTCTGTAGGTCTAATTGTGTCCTGGAAATCCACTGCTTAAATCTTTTTATTGCTAGAGCACAGATGGCACTTGCACTTGCACTTGCATCTCCATTTGTGAATGTATTTATCATGGTGTAGAATCAGAGCTTACTCTCTGCTACCATGTTTCTATCAGTATATGAATGAAATATGATACGAGGCTTCCTATGTTGCTGGATGTTCTTATTTTTCTGGGTTTTTTCAGATTAACGATAAAACACAAGTTATGACATTCCTATTAAGTATCTGTAGCTAATCAAACATAAAACATAATATTTTTTGTTTAGTTTGATAAGTCACCAACTGTAATTAAGAACTGTCATCTAAATCAAATTTCCAAGTTTTATACATTATCTCACTTTTCAAACCATATATTATCACTCATCAAACGTTGATTAATCTAAGAAACTGTCTACAGACCTGGAAATGATAGGAATTGATTGCCACAAGGAAGGGAAAGGCTATAAAAGGCTGTGTCAGTTAGACATGGCTGTTCAGCTGTGTGGAGGTTACAATGAGAAAGAATCTGAAAGACCAAGAAAACATAATATTGGTAAGACAGGCAAATCAAACCTCTATAAGAACCTGAATAAAAGTTAGGCAAGGGTGTTTCACTGTTATATGGTGCATTGCTTGTAAAATTGTAAAAAAAAAAAAATCTTCAGTGAAGAGTAATAAGAAGGAAATCTTACCTGTGGCTTATATATATATAAGTTCAAACAGAACAGAACATCTGCTACAGTTGGGTTCAGACAGAATTTGGTTGTTCAACAGTCAGACAGATGTATGTGAGTCTGCAGTTTGGACAGAATTATATGGAGCTACAGCTGGAATCCTAAACTTGGTGCCATGGGTATGGTGGGGCAGATAATGTTTTTTGTCTGTTTAAAGGGTTTGGATGTAGAATTGCAGAGTTCAGGCTCATTAAAGATATTGATTTCAGCTTGACCACCTTCTGCTGCTTCCAGTCCACTAACAATAATGATTAGGAAAAGAAGAAGCTGTTCACCTGCTGCAGCCACATGCACTTGCCAGGAAACTCAATTGGTCTTGGTCATTTAAATATCTTTAACAAACAGTTGACAAATAAGATCAGTTTCAGAGGAAACCACTGGACTGATGGACATTGTTATGCCTGCAAAGTGCAAAGGTTATGGTCATATGATTGTTTAGCTTTTTTCCTATTTCCACTTCATGCTTAAAATTCTGTTTTAAACATGACATATTGGGACTTTTCAAAAAGCAGATATCTTAGGACTTTTGTATATGTAGCCTACTTCTTAGACTCAAAGCAGCGTATTAGAAATAGCAAGGGTAAAGCTTCTAAGAGCACAAGGAAGAAACACTGAGAGGATCCAGAATTGAAAGTGAAAGCCATTCTCCTCCAAGCTCCACAGGATAATGCAGTTAAATTCATAGATGAAATTTACATAAGTGGAACTCATATATTTAGCTCACATACTTTTGTTTGCACATCTGTACAGTTAATCTAATTCATGTCTGTGAATCAACGAGATGGCCACCAGAAACTAGCCTACATTCACTTGCAATGAGTTTTTTTCTCTCTCTTTTTCTTTCTTTGTGCCTCTCCTTAATGGTTTGTCTGTGTCTAGGGCTCACACCAATCAGTGAGTGTTCCAGTGTTAATGATGTGTGCAGCTGGTTTCATATTTCTTTGCCTAAGTTCACAATTTCTGCTAATTAGCTCGCCACATTCTTACCAGCTCATTTGTGCAAAATTAGTGGAACTATGGGCACATAGTTAGCACATTTAAAGTTAGTTTCACAACAAATTCAACTAATAACTGTTAGCTCTTTTTTCAATTCTGGAACATAAATGCCGTTATCAGGACAATGATTTTTCCACAGATGCTTGTTTATATTATGCTAGCACATATTTTACAGAAGGCCCCAAAGTTAAGATCAGCTCTAGTGTTTTTTGTCATGTAATCTAGAAAAGAGGCTAACATTACCATAGTGGTTCATTTGTCATTGACCTTTCCAACCCGACTACTTTTCATTAGCTTTTCATTAGACTACTTTACATTAGCCAAAACAACATGGTTTCGCATTGCATTGTAGTATTTAGCACTGAAGACTAGATTTTTGTGGGTGCAGCCTGGATGTCGGGCTCGTTTTTTTTTTTTGTTTTTTTTTTTGCAGTGATTAAATAAGACAAGGAAAACCAATGTCTGCTCTGAAACAAAAAAAAACCCACAAAAAAGTGTGGGAAGAACACCGTATGTTCCTTACCAAACCCACTGTGACCTTCAAAGAACACCTTATCAGGTAGATTAGCCGATCTGCTTCCAGAAGCTAAATACTGAATACAAATGGTACATGACACAGATAATTACATTAATAACTGATCTATGTGATTTCCCTGCAGAGGTTTATGCAAAGAAAGGCTCTTATTAGATCAAAAGTAATTAAAGAGTTGAGCTGTTGAGCACTTCACGACAAAAAAGCAGCTACATTGATCTGAGCTATTGATACGGTAAGAGTCTGAGAAGATTTGGTGGATTTCCACGCTCGTTAGTTATTAAGCACTGGTGACAGTTCGTTAATTTCCGTCTAATTATCCCTGAGCTTAAGTCCCTTATCGCAGCAGCCCATTATTATACGCACTTCCAGTAGGAGATTTAGTGAGTAACTATAAATCAAGATTCTGAAAGAAGTCATGAAGATAAAGGGAAGAACTCTAGTCTTTCCTCAAACGTGTGGACAGTTTCCTGATAATGGAGATCAAGGGCTACAATACTATAACAGTGCTATAAAGTTCTTTTTATGATGGCATGTAAGAACCATTTTTTTGATCCATAAAGAAAGAAAAAGAAGAGAGTGCTCTTCAGTGCTGTTCATGATTAGACAGTTTAGGACTTCTTTTAAGCCCCTCGGTTTTGGGTATTGTTGGTTAAGTTACTGTTATTTTACCAATCTTTGACCTGGATTCTAAATTCATATGTTTTGTAACTGCCTGTCTGTTTCTCGACCTCTGCCTGTCCTGATCTCTGCACATGCAGCCTGCACTGACTTTGTATAGGATAGGATCATTGTCAAAATTGTAACTTCACAGGAGATCACAGAATGTTCAGTAGAGCATTTCTGTTGGTCTATTCATCCAGAGTTATTTACAGTTGACTGGGCAGTTACAGGGTTCAAATAATAAAATTAAAAAAGGGACAAGAACGGAGATGCATGTTTTTCAGCAATATGCTTTAATACTGTCAGTTCCTTCTGCCAAAAAGTAGTTCCACAACAAATAAGTAATTGCTATTCAACAGTAATAATTTCAATACACCGGGACCGCCTAAGCAGAGGTTGGGTAAGGTTTCTGTTGAGTCCTGTACGCAGTTACAAATGTTGTAAATGAGGACACTGGCCACTGGTTAAAAATATGAATGGGAGTTCTCATGACGCTCAACATGGAGTCTGTTTACAAATAATGTCCTGCCCTTGGGATGACGTGCTAGGGGGAAAGCGCCCCTTGATGTGGACATCTGTGCAAGGGTAGTAGGCAGAACAAGCACAAAAAGCATGGTTTTGTGCATTATTGAGTCGAAGGCTAAAAACGAGTGATGAGGTTTTAGTCAGATTTCATCAGTGATTTAAAATATGTGTTTGAAATGTGATTTGACCTTTAGTATAGAGCATAGAGATGGGAGCCTAGTCTTTTGTGACTAGTGGAATTGCTGCGATGGCTCCCAGGTGAACAGACTTGTCAAGTGTCAAGAGTGTCAGCAGAGTGATACTGTTTTAGCACATGGCGATTCACAAATATCAGCCCAGTTGGAACGATACTTACCGTAACTAATGTGTAATTTGTGTTAGTACTATACTGCTATGTTAGAAGCAGTGTAAATGGCCAATATTCACAACCTCCAGCAGTGAGGTGCATCTTCTGAAGGTAACTGTTTATACAGTGACTTAAAAAACACCTGTTGATCTAGTGTTTTCACCATGTTTGATAAAGTCATCACATAGAAACTCAAACGTGAAACAAGAGAGAACGGCTGTTACACGACTTGTCTATCATGTGGGCAGTGGTGGCTCAGCAGTTAAAGCACCGGACTATCGATAACAAGGTTGTGGGTTCGATTCTCAGGCTTGGCAAGCTGTTGGGCCCTTGAGCAAGGCCCTTTACCCTCATCTCTGCTCCCCGGGCGCTGGAGTTACATTTACGGCATTTAGCAGACGCTCTTATCCAGAGTGACTTACAAAGTGCTTCACTGTTTACCCAAAGAAAACCTTAGCTAGTTAGAATAGACTAATAGTTCAAAGATACCTCTAAACTTAGACTCTACTAAACACAAGACAATAAGGTGACCATAGTACTCTATTCGTCCAAGTATTCTCTGAAGAGGTGGGTCTTCAGTCTGCGTTTGAAGACAGCGAGCGACTCGGCCGTTCGGACACCCAGGGGAATTTCGTTCTACCACTTTGGACAGAAAAAAGCCTGGACGCTTGTCTTCCGTGGATTTTGAGGGATGGCGGGTCGAGCCGAGCCATACTTGAAGCGCGAAGGGCTCTAGGTGCGGATCGGCTTTTGACCATTGCCATCAAGTATGGAGGGGCTGGTCCGTTCTTAGCTTTGTAGGCCAGCGTCAGGGTTTTGAATCTGATGCGGGCAGCTACAGGAAGCCAGTGAAGAGAACAGTTGAGAGTTGGCTGCCCACCGCTCTGGTTTTGTGTGTTCTTACTGCCCCTAGTTCACTAGTGTGTGTGTGTTCACTACCACAGATGGGTTAAATGTGGAGGACACATTTTGCTGTACAGTGACAAATATGTGCACCTTTACTTTTTTACCAAAACTATGTAGAAAATATACTACTTTGTCTATATGTCTGTTTATCTATATATATTTCAGTCATTAATTATGGCTAGTCAACTGGCAATCAAATGATCAGTAATACTGTAATATAACATAATAAACACACAGTAAAAGTGATTGTAAGATTGTAGGCCAGAGTGTCACATTATATACATAGTCAAGTAAAGAGTGATTTTACTGTAAGATTAGCAGTATATTGTATCTGGCTAAATTAGGTAGAAAAACACACAAAATTAGAGTGGTATCAGCTAACACTCAGCATAAAGGTGCTCAGAAAGGCAGGATCAAGCCAAAAAATAAAATGGCATTGGACATTCCTAGATATTGTACTGTAAAAACAAAAAAAGGAATTACTTAATAAATTGCATAATCACACAAAAAGCTGTGTGAAAAATGTATCTGAAATATTATAGGATGGCAAAATCCTGCACTTACCAAGACAAGACAACCATGACATTTTTGTGACACAGATGGAATTTAGCTTCCGCCTTTAACTTATGTGTGCAGTGAACACATACACACACGTGCCCCAAGAGGTGGGCAGCCATTGCTGGGAAGCAGAGAGGCCGGTGAGCAGCCATTGTCGGGAAGAAGAGAGGGTTAAGGGCTTTGCTCAAGGACCCAATAGCAGCAGCTTGCCATGCCCGGTATCAAACCCACAGCCCTGTCATTAATAGCCCAGAGTTCTAACCGCTGAGCCACCACTGCCCAACTGGGGTTACACATAGGGCCAACCCCTGCTTTATACTCTAACCACCCACTACATCTCAAGCTCAGGTAGGCACGTTTATGATCAGATCAGTAACACTTCCACTGGGACTGATAAGATCCTACGCCATACACCAATCATCTACTACATTCACAAGCTCTTCACAGAGGTCATCAGGCAGACAACTCCCTTTGTCAGCGTTTCACTAAATTAAGCCCATGACACTTCCAGAAGGCTCAATAGTGATTTCTGGCACCCCAGACCCACTCCTGTCCAAGCTCACTTCTCAGGAATGCACATTTTTGCAAGGTTCAAGTCAGCATTTTCTTTTCATTGTTTCCATGTCATAAAATGCCAAAACAATGCCAAAAAAGTGATGGATACTTTTTCCCCTGTAAAACAAAGATGACACACTTTCATTCAAATATAAATATATAACTAATTTCTACTTACACACTCAAATGTGGAATGGATTAAAAGTGTAGGCTCTGCACATTTTTACAGAAATTCTCTACTTGTTTCAAGAAGCTATAATAAGAAATGAATATGCAAGGACAACAAGCTTGTGTTCAAGCCAATAACTGTGTCTTAAAGGGTTAAAGATGTTTGGAAACTGCCTCAGGCTTCATGTATCTCCTCCCTGGGTGTTTTTTGACTAATGTCTGAGGAGTGTATCCCTTTCTGTGGGTGAGGAATGGATTCTTGACTAGAGCTGTCGTGGCCTGCTCACTTAATCAGCTCCTGATTTCATGAAATATTCATTTCTTACCTGCAGGCGCTCAGCATGGCTCTTTGTATTGAAAGAGTGTGCATGTATGTGTGTGTGTATTGAAGATGCACAGTGCATCCAAATCATGCAGCTCTTCTAACATTGCCTCATTGACATTCCTGCAGGTGAACCTCATGTCTTGGACTGAGAGCCAGAATGACTGCTTTTCTTCAAAGTGATAGTTTGGTGAATAATCTAATTTGCCCAATTTACCCCATACTCCAGATGTAGTCGATCAGCCAGGAGATTTTTATCAGCTGGAACTACAAAGTTAATGTAGCTACAAGCAATGGGAGAACATTCAGGACCTATTTGCATTGTGCAAATTTCTAAATCATCAGCTTTTATATGCAGTTTCTCACACAGTACACTATATACTCAAATGTTAGTGGACAACCCTTCTAATAAATGCATTCAGCTACTTTAGGTTGCACACATTGCTGACATAGATGTGAAAATGCACACACACACAGACACAACTTGTCTAGTCCCTGTAGAAAGGTTTGGCCAATATAAAAGGATTCTTAGGAACAGATATACATGAACATATTGGCACCATGCCTAATGGCAGACATGGGCTAGATGGGCCTAAAGCCATCCAGCATTGAGGTGTGGAGCAGTGGCATTGTGTTCTCTTCAATACTTTTGGATTAGTTGGGGATGAAGTTGGGATGGTGATCATCCAACATCTTGATTTTTAGTGGATCCAGTGATCTTGGAAAGCCTTCCCTGTATAGTAGAGACAGTTATTTCAACAAAAGCAGGATCAACTCCAAATAAGAACCTGGATTTTGGAAGAAATAATACATGACCAGATGCCCCAATACTGTTGTAGCATCCACCTGGAAGCGTGAATTTATTCTGTAGGTTTGTCCATGTTTGTAGAAAACAGTATGTCTAGTATCTGCAAAACCAAAAAAGCAAACATGTGGACTGAGGGGGAAATTCTGTAAACTAAATTTTCAATGAACTTTAACACCTACCCACGTCTTTTGTGTCTATTATTGTGTGGATACAGCACTGTTGAATCCTTATTAAGACTTTCTAATGCATGCTGAAAATGAAGAGAGGCCGTAATCGATGAGGGCTCTCTTTGGTTTATGTGCTGTACAGGTGGGAACTGTTGGAGACAGATAGCAAAGCACACCGTGTTTGGTTGTGTTCTTTGGACAATGTCAGGCTCTGTAGTGTTCAGACAGTATTTTGAGTAAGTAATCCCAGTGGGGTAATGTAATGTGCAGGATCTGATTTTCCAGATGGTTCAGGATTAAACATATTCCTTCATTTCCACTTGAACGGTCATAGGCCAAATGTCCAGAACGATACCACAGAACACAGTCAGTAACAACAAATACATGTCTAGGATTTATAAGAGCATGCAAACGTTTAGTTTTGCACAATTTTAGAGTGAATGACGGTATGGAACACCATGCAAAAATTTGAGCACCCCAAGAGATTTGAGCTTTCAAATAACAAGGCCTCAAACCTTGAATAGCTTAGTTAGGGCTATGGGTTGTTCAGTCATTGCTAGGAAATGCCAGTTTAGTTATTGATCTTTATAAATATTCTGATTTCTCAAACCTTTTGTTTGACTGCCCACCTGTTCAGCCCGACTCTGATGCTGGTGGAGGACTGACCATCGGGGTCTCCACTGCTTCTTCCGATGCAGTTTTCCACTTTTTACTCATCAAGACTAAGCTGAAGCTGTAATTTACACAATCTCTAACTATTAATAATATAATTGTTGTTGTTATTATTAATATTAACCATAATCAGTACTACTGTTAATATTGCTGTTACTACCACTAAGCATATCAATGATTATTCCAATACACCTGTGCATAACAATGGACCTAGGTTTTTTTTTAATGTGACTTCATACCATTTATTAGTCATTTGTAAGTGGTTTGTAAGAGGAAGATGAGTCTTAGTTTTTCCCATGGTTTGTTATTGGCTTGCTTACTGGGGGTTACATGTTTTATTTGTTTCATTTCTTTATGTCTTATTTCTGGAAACTGCTTTGCAACAACATCAGGTTGTAAAAAAACACTACACAAATACATTTGACTTGATGTATTTGTGATTTAGTAAACTGTGAAGTTTAATAAAGCATTACAAAAAGCAGGATATGTGAACCAAATCTCTTACAATAAATGGTTGGTGGCCCACCATAAGCTCCTGGGAGTACATTTTGATATATTGCCTTTTTTTGTAAAATACTAAACTTGGGTGTCATGTGAAGCGTTTAGCAAAGTTTAAATAGAAAACACAAAGCAGAAAAATTATAAAACACTCCTCAAAAAACCCTAAGAACCTCTCTGAGAATGGGAACCATGGCAATGCACACAGCCTTGACAAAGTGAAGTTGCGTTGTTTAGCTTTTTACTTTGAATTGCGGTTGTGATTCCACAGATCTATAGGAATTACAATTTACAATAGTGTTTCAATATCTGTAACTGAGTTACCAGCCCATAAATAAATACAAGCTCGATCTGTGACTCAGAGGCTTTGGCCCTTTCCATCCAGTGCCTGCCGCCTCACTGCTACTCTGCTTTGGTGGACAGCTATACGCTGTGCTGATAGGGCGAGGTACGGATGGGTGGCAAGCAGCAGATCTCCCTGGCTACTGTGCTATGTCTGGACCTCCTGTCCTTCCCACCCAGACCCTAGATTTCATGGTGAAATGGAGAGACGGCAGGCGCTGTACACCTGAGAGACAACGGGGCATGCGGGGCAGCTCAAGCTTTAGCTCGCCAGATTTAGCTTTAGCTTTATCTTTGCGGGTATCTCAGACTCAGAGAGAGGGTAGAGTCATGTTAGCCTTGTGATCGGTGTAAACCTGACCCACCCGGTGTACATGGACAGGAAGGCAGTACTGGTGAAATACAGCAGAAATGGATTAGACTTTGTGAATAAATTCATAAGACATACCTTGTACATTTACACTGGGGGGCCCTGAGAACCCAGAGTAAATTACAAAACAGTTTAGGTTCCTAGGGGCTTTAAATCAGTGACTAGCAGCAACCAAGACACCCTATAAGAGCAATAATACTTATTTATTCCTTTCATCGATGCACAGAATATATGCGGAGGCTTCGACAATGCACAGGCTCTAGACAGCTGTCTATTCAGTCTATAGCTGAAGTGGGCCCTGATCATAACCTTTAGCTTAATCTCCAGGACAAGTGCAGTAGCTTGCCTTGGCTTTTTATACTGGATTCTTGAGGGGAAAAAAGATCCCTTCACAAACAAGCTGAATCCAGGTTTTGACACTAATATAAGTGTGGGATGCATTGTTGAAGTTCGCTTTGACTCCCGAGGACCTTTAAATGTCAGATTTATCCAAGAACTTAGAAAGAGAAGGGGAGAAAGAAAAGCTTAGCAGGAGACAGTGCATGGCCCATGTTGGAAATTAAATGATTGGATCCCACATTGACCAAGAATGAACTTTCCAAAGTTATATATCAAAATGTCAGTAAAAGTCAAACCCAATGGTCAGCAGCATCTCCTGTAACTGATGCTATTGAATCATGAGAGGCATCACAATGTGCCACGGCAGTGCTGTGAGTAACATCCTTTGCATGTTTTTTATCTGCCATATTATGTTGTAGTATTAACTATTCATATTTGATTTAATCACATTTAAAGGTGATGCTGCTGAAGTCTTACTGCCATGGCTATGACCTTGAATGACCATGACTCAGACATTCATTAATGTTTCAGAGTTACCATCACCAAAGATCAAAAATGTTCAGCTGTTAACAAAGCTGAGTGGGTTCACTCTGCACCACCCTGTCATTCTGCTCCTTTGAAACCCAGGGAAAAGATCTGTTGCTAAGAGAGAAATAAGATCTCTCGCCATATGGACAGCAGAGAGAGAATGGACATAGCTTGAGGCAGTTGCGCTACCTCCCTCATATTTTTTGTTCTTTCTTATTTTCTCTCTCTTTCTTTCTTTGTGATACCATAGTTCCCTGATACCACTCTACTGGGATGAATAGGATGGACAAGCAGACAGTGTTCATATACTGTTGGGGCTGAAGCTGTGGCTGCTAGGCAATTAAAGGAATGTTTCAGTGGGTTTATAAAAAACTTTTTTAAACTGAAGATCTGTTGACTCAAAATGTACTTCCAAGCATTTAGACAGTTGCTGAAGTCCAGGAATAAATGTGTAAAGTACACAACTCCAAAAAATATAATAAATATATATAGGAGTCCCACAAGGATCAATTTTAGGGCCTTTGCTTTTCTCTTTGTATATTACCACTAGGCCATATCATCAGGCAATTTGAGATCAGTTTTCATAGCTATGCTGCTTATATGCAGTTATATATTTCCATTCAGATATATGTCAGAGGGTGCCTCAACTTAGGTCAAGAAACAAAATTAAATATGGATTTCTGATCTTACAATTTAGAGAAAATTAAAACCGGGCCCTTTTGCGTTGTCTTCTAACTGACAAGTGAAACCAGGATACAGTCTTTGATTTTGAGCTCAGGTGTCTGATGCATGTAAATACTATCACTAAAGTCACTTTTCTCTGTATTACCACAAATACTTCTATGTGGAAAACTAGACCCTTCCCTAAAAAATTAAAAAGAAGTTTTCATATTATACAAAGATACATGCCACAATTATTATATGTGGTATTCAGTCATAGACTACAGATGTGGAAGATTATGAATAGACTGAACAGTGGAGAAGTATTGCTTTAAGGATTCTTGTGTCCTGCTTTGCTGAGACTCCACTTTCAGAGAGACAGGGACGGTAATGAAATCAAGGCGTAGGATGAGCTCCAGAGAGCTTCAATTTGGGGTTCAAAGATGAATTGCTCCATTGTGCACCATAAAGTAAATCTATTTTGCTTGTAGTTGGAAGACGCAGATGCTGTTCTAAGAATCAAAGTTGTGATCTTACACCACTGGGATTTTTACTGCCCTTTGTGTGAGCTTCATGACACTCTTCAGCTGAGACAATACAAGGGTACATCTACATCTGTAATGATGTCACCCACTACATTAAACACTTTTACGGGCCGCTTTCCCAGGTATGTCAGCAATAGCAGTAGGAGGCTAATGGCTAATGTCCTGGTCCATTAGCATGGCTTTGCTGTGGTGTGTTTGGGGCAAAAATCAAAAACAGCTTCACATGAAAAGGAGCTAGAGCATGGTGTGATCAGACTACTCAAGTGACATGCATCACATGCATCACTGAATTATTCATGGCGAAGTGGCTTTTTTGCTTTCATATTTGCAGGCTAGAACGTTTGTCTGTAGGCCTACAGCAAGAAAAGAATTTTGATCATAAGCTGTGATCTTCTTCATCTCGCATTCCAGCTGTTGGAGTCAGTATGTAACACTTCATAGCTTCTTTGGGGTTTGAAGGCTAGTTTGTCATTATCATTGCTCCGTAATATATAACGGATACTATGGGTAATACTTAAAATCCATACAGTAAAATATAAAGATATTTGGTATTTATGTGTGGAAGGCCATGAACAGATATACTTTGCATATGTGACAATAAATCATGTTGCAATTCTTAAAATGTCAAGTTTTTAATATTTAAAAGTTAAAATTGTCCCACCTTGGGTCCCACCTTTAATTGATACTACCTGTTTTGAACTTTAACGTCAAAAAATTTAAGTTTTTACTGATATTAGTTGTCAGATGTAATTCGTCAGTGTCATATAAAAACACTGTGTCTCCATTTTTGCTGTTTTTGACTTTTATGATATAATGCAATTATGCAATATGCATATGCAGTAACAATAATAACTTCCATTCGGTATTAATAGGGTCAAGTCTTTATTGGCAGGTCTGTCAATACGTATGTGCTTTGGTGGTTCTTTGGTGGTGAATGTGTACTTTTGACACTGTATGTATCATTGTGGTTCTGTATTGATTTAAAAAATCACATAAACTTAAATCCTGTAATTCTGTTTGTAGACTTTTTTAACAGATAGATTGTACATTCAGAAAAAGAGAAAACAACAGGGCAAAGAAATCATTAAAAGCTCAATATTGCCATGACATGTGTGTATGTCAATATCGGACCACAGCTATAATTTCTTATTATTGAAATAATTTACAAATTTACAAATGTAGTTTAGTAGTTTAGTTTAGTTTGACTTTTTCTGAAAAAGAAGTGTATGCATTGCTTTTAGAGCTCATTCAAAAGCTTTCCTCAAGCTCTTCTCTGATCTCACCACAAGTTCAAGATACAGTTTGTGTTTAAAACACTTCTTGTACATTTGCAGGTGATGACATGCATGACATGCAGAGTTCTCTGCACGTCTGGTGTGGGGCCAGTTTGGCACTTCGAGCTACCTTGTCCTTCAGACATACTGGGGAATGTAACAAGACTGCTTACAGTCTCAATTGGAACCATTTGGAAATCCTTATAGTATGCAGTACTGTGTATTATGCTATGCCTGAAAGTGGTGATTGCACTGCAGTGGGGTTTCAGTCAGTGCACAAAGCACTTTGATATTGCTCTGACCTAAAAGAGTCTCATGTTCAAAGAGGCTCTTGTAAAAGTAAAGCGCAATTAGGTTTGATCTTGTGAAACAGTCAAAAATACCCACAGTGTGCGTGAGGTAGGTAGACATTTGTTTTGCATTAAGTTAACCACTGAAAGAGTGCCTCAGTGAACATACAGCACTGTGCATCTCCTGTTTGAATAACAAGAAAGTAGCACATGTGCAGTAATAGAAGGCATTGGCAATATACAATGGGCCACAAGTCTGTATGTATACATGGTATAGGTAAGGAGACAATCAAGCTAGTTTAAACTATAGTTGGTCCAATAGTTTGTTTAACTGTAGCTAGCAGTTAAACTTCTATAGACTAGTTTTAACATATTACCAATTTCACCATTGATGGTTTAGTAAAACCTCTTAAAATCTTTTCTAGTACTAAAGAATAACCCCACCAGTCTGTACAGAAGTCCCTGGAGTTACTGAATAATGTGCCTTATGAAATGATGTCCCTTTACAAATTATGTCACATCATAGATCCCATCATAGATCCCAGCTCACAGGTAATTGTTACTACCTGTATCATTGTGGTTCTGTATTGATTTTAAAATCCCCAAAATCCCAAACTTGAATGTGCACAAAGAAATCATTGAAAGCTCAATATTACCATGCCATTCATGTCTATGATGTGTGTATGTCAATGTAATTTCATATTGTTATAATAATTTACAAATGTATTTAGTTTGACTTTGACCTTTTCTGAAAAAGAAATAGGTAAGCATTGCTTTTGGAGCTCATTCAAAAGCTCTCCTCAAGCTCTTCTCTACTCAATAATTTCACCACAAGTTCATGATACAGTTTGTAATGACATGCATGACATGCAGAGCTCTTTCCACGCTTTAGTGTGTAATAAGCCTACCTGCGTTAAGGGGATAAGTAGATTTTCAGACATAGCTAAATTGCAGCACAAACAGAATGGTTCAGTGCTTTTTACAAAAGTTCCATACTTTGCTTTTCATGCTTTCTGCACCGGTCCTCTGATTTTATCAGATTTCATGATGAATGGACAAATAGAAAGGAATCAAATATCATTAACTAAACTTTCAATTATAGTTGAGGTGATGATGTTTTCTGTAAAGTGACCACTTTAAGGAAAAAAGGTTTTGTTCCAACAACCTATAAAACATATGTAGCACATTGCATAAAGTTGCTGACACATTTATGTAAAACTCACCTGTGTGTATTGGGGTGGGTGTTCAGTGAGCAAGGATGGTGGATGGACTGCATGTGTGTGCAATTGTGAAACCTTTTTCTCTGCAGGTGTCTCTATCTGTCCTACCATCTAATCAGCAGTCGGCACAACATACTCAAACACACAAATGCAGAAAGCATAAATATGTTAATAGCCCCAGATAAACCTCTTTGCCTTGCACATGGTGATTGCACCAGCAGGGTTTCTTGCACTTGGTCTTTCATGTCAGTAAAACTGGTGAGAAATGTCTCTAAGCTCCTGCCTTCTCATGATTTCAAGCAGGAATGCAAGAGAATCAGCAATGAAGTTGACAATCAGTATGTTTTTCAAGCAGACAATTTTATTTTCCTTTTCTTTTTCTGCTTCAAAGTACATTTTATACAACGCACATCTCGAAATAGGGCAGTGAACAAAAGACAGCTTTGAGAAATGGGGCATGAATTCCATTGACAGAGCATATAGTAAATATCTAAAAAATATATCTGACATCTCTCAAAAACAATGAGGAATCTCCAGCCTTACATACATTTTTGCTCTACCTTGCATAATATGTCATTGGGGATACAAAGCATTCAGAGCATTTGTTCCTTTTAACTCATTCTAATTTGCCTCCAAAGTAGTTAGACAGTACATGTCAATGGTGTATTGCCAGAATTGAACTGTCCAGAACTCTGACTTTAACACTAGCTCCTGACCTCACAACCATAGTTCCTAAACCTAACGCCACACAAACTGTAACTCTAACGTCTAACTTTATAATAACCCTAGCCCCTATGCATATCCATATACTAATCTCAACTCTGGCTCCTAACCCCACACTAACCGTAACTGTAGCTCCTAACCATACCCCTAAACATATCCCTATACTAACCCTTACTCTAGCTTCTAACCCTACACTTAACTTTACCCTAACTACTATCCCTATACTAACCCTAACCCCTAATTATTACCCTATACTATCCATAATTCCATATATCCCTATCATTAAACCTAGCTCCTAACCATAACCCTATGGGGATACATTAAGGAGCTGGAATTACCCTAACCCTTACTTCTAACTTTTTACTTGCCCTAACTCTAACTCCCAGCCCCACACTAACCCTAAACCTAACTCCTAAACATATATCCCTATCCTTAACCCTAACTCCTAACCCTATCTCTAAAAAGGTGCAAGTATTTTTCACTGTACAGTGTACACCGTACAGCGAAATGTGTCCTCTGCATTTAACCCATCTGTGGTTGTGAACACACACACACACTAGTGAACTAGGGGCAATGAGTACACACACACCCAGAGCGGTGGGCAGCCAACTCCAGCGCCTGGGGAGCAGAGAGGGTAAAGGGCCTTGCTCAAGGGCCCAACAGTGGCAGCTTGCTGAGCCCAGGAATCGAACCCACAACCCTGTTATCGATAGCCCAGCGCTCTAACAGCTGAGCCACCACTGCTCTAGCTCCTTAAAGTATCCATAAACTAACCCTAACTCCTAATCATAACCCTGTGCTAACCATAACTCTAGCTCCTAACCCCACACTGACCCTAACCCTAATTCCTATCCCTATACTAACTCCAACCCTAACCCTGTCTCTTAACCATATCCCTATACTGTCCCTAACTCTAGCTCCTAACCATAACCTTATACTAACCCTAAACCTATCTCCTAACCATATCCCTATACTAACCCTAACTCCAGCTCCTTACCCCACGCTGACCCTAACCCTAATTCCTATCCCTATACTAACCCCAACCCTAACCCTATCTACTAACCATATCCCTAACTCTAGCTCCTAACCCTATACTAGCCCTAGCTTCTACATATAACCCTATACTAACCCACATCCCTGTATCTTACATAATCGAATCAAATCAAATGTATTTAAATAGGGCTTTTTATAACTGGTGTTGTCATAAAGCAGTGTTACACAATCAGTAATCAGTAAAAGACAAGAAATCAACAACATAAAAAGACATGAATTAGAGATGGGAAAAGAACACACCACTGCTGACTTCATCCTTAACTGAATAAAATAACAGTTGACAATGCATCACAGTGATTAAACTATCATTAGTGTCACAAGTGGGGAGGCCCAGGTGCTTCTGTAGCTATTGTGCCCTGCTGCATGTTCCCATTGGCCATAGTAAAATGGATCAGCAGGTAGAGGTTCTGACTGAGTTTTTTAGCCACTACATAAAATTGTTATTGTTGGATGCATTGTGGTAGTTTCCCCAACAAGTATTCACAGAATTGTAAGCTATGCCTACAACCCATTTTATTACACAACCCACATTATTAACAGCAAAGAGCATATTATAAGCAAACAGCTTCTTTCCTGCTACAGCATTAAAAGGTTAAAACATGTATTTGCCAACTGGCCACAGATGGTTGGCACCTAGGCGTATTTTTGTAATTGCTGAGATCCTTAAATCACTCTATGCGCACAATCCCTCTCCATTTCATTTATAAATTTTGACATACTGTACCTTCAGTTTATCTAGTTGGGGGTTTCATTTTCTTGTCTTGTTTTGCCAAGAATTCTTCACTGGAATTCCAGACAGACTAGAAGCCTTGGCCTAGCCTGTCTTCAGATTTGGGAATCAACCTAGGACTAGAAAGCATCTGGATTCATTTGTCGTCCCCTTTATATTCTGCCCTCACCTTGGTAATATTGTGGTATGTGTGCCCAAGTGTGCCTCATATTATTGATACCTTATACATTGTCTTTCCTGCTTCCAGACGGGAGACTTCGGTTACAGATACAGTCCAGACACGATGCAAGTGTAGAGAATGTCATGAAGTCCACCTACACGGGGATTTTTTTTTGCGATGTGATAGTAAAACCACTTTTAGTTCCATAAATAACCGTGTTTTTAATAGTGAGGTGTGAATATAAAGATCTCTTACAGGTCTAAAGAACAATCGCTTGATATAGAGCTTCTTCACTAATTTAAAGGTTAAAACACACACACAACTCTTTTGTGGTTCACACATTACTACTCTGTGGAATCAATTCAATTGAAGATTCTTTATGAGTGTAATTCTTAACATTCTCTGTTATTTATCTGTTATAAAATGCACTGACAAAGATAACATAGGCCTGGGAAGACTGTATGTTTTGTAAAATACATACCAGTCATTGCAGGTCTTACCAATTATTTATTTTTCTCTTTGTCTCCTGACACAACTTGTCCACTTTAGCTTTAGAAACTTTTGGTGACCTTCAGTATATCTCAGGCTTACTGTACATCCTGAATAAAAGCTCAAAGGAAAAAAAAAAACCTTTCCAAGGGCTAAATGTTCTCAATTCAAAATTCATATTTCATTGCCAAAGGATTCTTTGTTGCTGCGGTTTAGACGACAAGCCTAACTTCCTCTGGCTGACTGAGGCCGTTCAGCTCTCGCACGGTGGTTTTGCAAGCTGGGGGTTTGCTCTGGGGTGAAATAAATAAACGCTCGCGGATCCTGGCCCGTGCTGTAACACAGCACAACCTAAAACATGGCCTCTCTGTTGTCTAGACGTCTGCAGCTGGACGTTTCTTGATGGGTCAAGTAACTGACCTCACTATAGTTCTCCAAACTACCCCCTTTCCATAATATTGTCTGCTCAGCCAGGCTCACAGTCCTGTGTCCTCTTTCACCTCCTCATTAACCTTGGGGTTAGAGAAGACGTCCTTTTTTTGCAGAGCCCACAGGAGTTAAGTGAACAGACAAAAACAAAACCTCAGTCCAAAAACCTCAGACACCAACCATGTCTTGGCTGATCGACTACATTTGTGCTAAGGTGACAATTTGATTTTCCACCACATTACTCTTTTAAGCAAGGTGTTGAAGCCTCAATACTGAGTCCTTCCAGGTGGAGGGGGAGAAAATCACCTGCAATTTATTTTCTCCTTCCCTGTTTCGTGTGGAAATATGTTTTTGTTTTTACTTAATATCTGGAAATAATTATTTTCTCAAATGTTTAACCATTAAATGATATATTTTCTCGAAATACTGAAAGGTATACTACTCTCATTTTCCCAGGACAAAAATACCTTACATATAAGACAGATGCGCAGGATGTGCAGGAGGTGCAAAAGCCTCAGTTGGAAACATGAAAAACATATAATACCTTAAATGGTCATCATACAAGTTTTTAATGTGTTAATGTTTTCCATTTACACTGTAAATGGAAAACATTAAGGCCACACCGACATCCATGCCAAATACAGCTACACACTTTTAAGCACGAAACAGATACGTGTAATGACACATGTAACACTTTAATCATGTGGTAAGAAGTAGTTTAACTGTAGTAAATATAAATGAAAACCTAAATGAACAAGTAATTAATTCAGAGCTTTGGAGCAGGAATCGAGTGGGGCGGGTGGAACATGTCCCACCGAATATTGAAAACAGCTGCATTTGCCCCACACAAAAAATTGAGGTTTTTGTCCGATTTTATCAGTGATTTAAAATAGGATTTGTTTGGTTCAAATGCATATTTGCATTTATTCTTTTTATTGTTATTATTGTCATTATTGTATTGTATTACAGTGCTGTATTGTGTACTTGCTACAGGCTACTAAATTTCCTTTGGGGTCAATAAAGTATCTATCTATCTACCTTTCTATCTATCTATCCCTCAGTTTTGAGTATTTTGGTCTCTTCTCATTCATAGAGATAGGAGCCTGGTCTTGTGTGAGTGGACATAACTGCCCAGTGCCGTTGCGAAAATGGCTGCCGAGTGATAGGACTTTGACCAGACATCCTTTGCATTTCATGCTCTGTCTTGTGTTGGGTGGCGCTGGGTCTTCTTTTAGTCTCTGTTGAGGCTTGTGTTGAAGTGCCTGTTCAGAAATATCCTCCAATCACCAGCTTTATCGGCCTCAGCCTTTGCCTTGTTGGAGCGTAGGGTTTGTGAAGATTTGAACCTGAGGTCAGTGACGAGAGCACAATGGATAGCAGCAGCAGTTCATTATAGCTATGTAAATGACTTGTTATGGTAATGTACTAGGAGGGTTTGGGTTAGCTAACATTGACTCAAGTTACCAGAAAGCACTCAGATAACATTAGTCTCTGGCTATGTCTGAAACTGCATGCTGCTACACTAAATGGTCTGTAACAAATTGTGGACCACCATTAAAAGGGCTTTCAGTAGTTTAGTATGTAAAGTTCCCAAGTGTGTTAGTCTTGTATCAGTCTGGTAAAGCTCAAACCTTAACATAAATTGTGCTGTCATCCCATTTCTGCATAAAGCCACCAAAAAAAAAAATAATTATAAATTTTATAAATAAAATTCATTCATTCATTCAATAAACCATCACAGGACACATCATTGCTGAGAGTTTCCACATCACATAACTATACATAGGCTACAGTACTTTGCTGCTACAGTGGAATCAGCTTATAGTTAGATAATATTTTAGGGGATGGGATGTGCTTTGATTCATAGTAGCAAACTCACACGTACGCCCATGTCCTTCATTAATAGTGATGACTGGAGAGGCAAATCTACACAATTGCTTTTTGTTTGAGTTGATAAAACCTAGTTATATTTATTCAAATTACCTTTTTTAAAATAAAGTTTACAGTTATGTTTCTTAACTAAAGGCAGTAAACTAGAACATTCCACTGAGTACAGTGTACAGTTCCTTATTTTTTCTGGAAGTGTGGACGGAAGGCATAAAAAAAAACCTTGATTCACTAGAGCCATTTCCGTGGAAAGTGTCTACTGGATTTAAGCGTCTCTGAGCAACGAGAGCCACAGAACTTGGGCATGGGCTCTTCATTTGAGTGGAAAAAAGGGGGTCTCTGTTTCACACTGTGTATGTCTGAGTATGTCATGGCTGGTCAGTAGTGTGATTGTGAGTGTGAGTATGATTTGGGTTTGGTCCAATGATATGGCCATCTGCTTAGCTCTGATGGGCCTGTGGAAATGAAAGGCCCCCCACTGGATTTTCCCATTGCTGCTCTTTCCCTGTGGGCCATACCTTTATTACTCTGTGTATCATTTTTATGTTATGGCAGAGTTGCTGGAAATGGCCTCCACCCATCTGAGCAGACTGCAACCAAAACATAGTGTGTGCAAACCGTCATCCCGGTTAAAACCCAGTACGACGCAACATGTTCATTAGAAAAGCTTGTCCTTCATTAATAGTAATCACTGGAGAGGTAAATTTATTTGTGTTGTGTTTTTATCGGCCTAATTTGCATTCTTGGAGAAGGCCTGCTCTACTGTTGCGAGCCAACCATCACAACAAAGGATTGTGGAATGTTTCATTCCTTGCTCTCTCTCTCTCGCTCTCTCTCTCTCTCTTTCCCCCACTGAAATCTGCAGTATGATCACACAAATCCAATAGTAGCAACCTCCGCCCATGAGGCAGCTGCAAAGTACAACGCCCAAGTGACGTGTACTGGAGATGTAACCCAACACAAATAAAGGATGTTATTTAGAATTGTTTAACTGTAGACTGTCTATTTAAAGTTTAATCTGTAGATTTAAAAAAATCTGAGAAGGTTGATAAAGATGGACCAGCTCTGCCCACCTTACCAATGATAGATATTATTTTTATTTAACATAACAATGAGAATTGTATCATATTGATGTAAAGCTGGGGAATGTGACAAGGTGGAATATTTCCTCCTGAACTGGCCACCACACACTGCCTGTTAAGCTCAAACCTTCATATTTGATTTTAATTATAACTCTGAAAAAAAAACGTGAATGTTGCCAAAAACAATTTGTGAGCCACAGTTAAGAGTGGAAATCTCTTTTCTTTTATTAATAAAACTTTTTTAAAAAACTGAAGCGATGGGAAAGTCAGCTGGAAGGTTTAGAAGGCGGGCTTTGGTAGAAAAACTCAGTAATACATCTTACCCTCCCTAGTAGCCTTGACACAGTGGGAAACATGAGCGCTGGCTGAGTGAAAAGGATTAGCCCGTGTGCTTAGCATTTCACATGCCGGAGTTCACCCAGTTCAGCAGCAACAGCCATTTAGGAGCGTCATCAGTAACTACAGCTAGATCTTTCCTAGTGATCTGCTGTTCCTCTGCTACAGTCTTTGCTACAGCTCAGCCAGATCTGCGTCCGTGTGGCTCTCAATCACTGCTCTTGTTTGGAGCATGAGACGGTAGCTGCCACTCATTTGTGCAGTTATGTTCTGTGGCAGTGATTCACGCATCACGTTACATCTATCCTACCAGTTTTCACTGAGACTTTGATCTCAGTGTAGACTGTGGGGATTATGGCGCTCAGTAAAATATGTTTGTTACGAGACGTTGCTGTATCTTGGCTCCAAAGCGTGCAACATAGCATTGAAATCCTTGATTCTTAACGACTGAATATGGACGCAAATCCTTGGCAATAAAAGTTGCAACAGAGTTTGTAATTCGCTTGGCCCTTTCCAAGGTGGGTAGAAGCTCTGCCATCCCTCGCTTGATGGTCCTCTGGTTGGCAGTAATGAAAACCCCCGGCTGTAGTTGTTGCCAAACAGAGCCAAAGTGCTTCCACACTTTTGCAGAGGACGCCGGTCGGAAATCCATCTCGTGTCTCTGTTATGTGAACACCACAGACTCTTGAATTTGCCATTCTGTCTTTTGTTTACGTTGTGGACCGTCACTCCTAGCCTCGGTGGACATGCTTGACGAACCAAGTCAAAGATGGATAAAACAACAAATGTTGAATAATAGTGTCATTTATCAGCTTCTAAACTTCATAATGTTCCCATATGTGATAACATAAAACATTATGACCAGTGACGTTCCCATGGCAACAGCCTCTTTAAAATAAAAAATAACGCACCCTCACACACAAGACACATTCTTCTGTAATGGCTTGAACAGAATGATCAAGAGTGCAAGAGTTGCTTTGGCCTTGGCCTCCATATTCACCAGATCTCATTCCGATGAGCATCTGTGGGTTGCGCTGGAAAAAAAAGTGTGATCCACCTTACAACTTGCAGGATTTAAAGCAGCATTATGTGAGTACTGGTATTTCTTGCTCTTGGGCTTCCTCTAAAGTCAGTACAGTACAGTAATTTACAATTTGGCCCACCACTACAGGACACGTTTCTGGACGAGCTGAGATATAAAGAACTGGCGTATGAAGTGACAGAAGCATGTGGACTGAGACGGTTGAGTAATATTACAGGATTTTACACAAATATGACACACAGCGTCGCCCAGCGATTTGCAGATCTTGCAAGCATTACAATGGTTGAGAAGCTGTTAATTTGAAGTAAGAATGCTACATACTGATGCTTTAAAAGATCTGTTGCTAATGTCTTGCTGCCGAATACCACAGGGCAACTTTAGAGGTCATGTAGAGTCGAAATAGGGAGTTGGAGCTGCTTTGGTGACACACAGAGAATCAACAGCATATTAGGCAGTTGTTTACAATGTTTTGGCTGATTGGTGTATGTGTTCTTAAAACATATGTACTAAAAAACAGAGATCTGTCTCTATTTCTGACCTAAATACAGACCCTGATACAGTTATCACACTCAAGAAATACAAAGTATGAGTGGGAAATGTCTGGAAAGGTAAGGGGTTAGTTAATTGACCAGAACAATGTGTCTCAGACATTGGAGTTGGAGATGTAGGTCATGACAGGTTTTGAAAACATTTCTCTTTGCCAATGAAACATTGCCTATGATGCAAATAAAACTGGCTAATTACTGACAACTGTGGACCAGAACCTCAGACAGGGAGATTAGAATTTTGTCCTTGTTCCACGGCTGTTATTTTATGCAGACATCTTAGTCTGGGGTCGCAAATCTACCACAGCAAAAATATGATCAAGAATGCCACATAATGTTGGTGTAATGCTAGAAAATCTTCACTACAGAGTACAGTGATCCTATATGTGCACATATGGCCAACTTCTGCTGTCCCACCAGCATGTGTTATAGTCCAAAACGCATGCTCTCCTCCTGCAGCCACCTGCTGGTCCACTGCACATATTGCAGCATTTATGAATAATGCATGGCCATCTGGAGATAATTGGCCATAATAAGGAAACAAGCGAAACAAGAAATGTATTAAGTATACACTGTCGTTTACAGCTAGTCTATCAAGAGTTTATCTCTCACATTCCTATCATCGCAAACCCGCTCAGGTCCATAACCAAGTGGATGCTTTGGGTGGATGCTTTGAACTTTGGAATGAGGTTCTAGAGAAGCCTTCGGTGCAGGCTTTTTAAGATCAGCATAAGGAAAATGTAAACCAACCATGCCTCTTGACATATTTCAGCCGCTACGAAATTTCTCTGCAATTTCTTTTTCCAAAAAAGCAGCAAATGCCTTGTGAATACAAAGTATGGAAGCCTCAGATGCAGTACTGCCAGGCTACAAAACCCTGCAAAGGAAGATTGCATGATAATCAGATGCACAAAAAAGTTTTTCTCTTCTGTTTTGAAGCACAGGATCAGTTCTCTGGATTGCTTACAGTAGTCAGATTAGTGTGTAATGAGACTCACTGATTTGTGAGTAATGGTGCAGGTGACTGGTGGAAAGCTATGACTATGAGTTCATGATCATGTGAATTGAAATCTTGGGCCAAGGCTTCTCTCATCTGGGTGTTCCTCTTGTTCCTTTCTCCCTTTCTTGGGGTCTCTTTGTCCTTCAAAATGGGAGGAGGCTGTAAGATGGAGCTTTCAAGCTGAGTTGAGGTGGCTTCTGCTTTTGAGCTAGAAGGCTGGAGCCCCATCTAATGTGTGGAGTTAAAGAGAGGTGATACTTTGTCATGAGACATGGAAGGGACAGTGGACATCTAGGATGCTAGATTGAGAAAAGAAGGGGCTTTAAGCATGTTCCTCCCCTCAAAATTCAGTTCTTTTGTAACTCCACTTTGTAAATTAGGACCATGCCATTGGGATATGATAGTGTAGAAGGAAACTGTAGGAGGGAGTTACCTCTGAGCTCAGAGTTCAGATGGCTTCTGCGTTTTAGCTGGAAAAACTCTTAGGTGACTAAGGAACTGTTCTGAAGTTGTTGATAATGTTTGGCTATGTGCAGAGTGTACCTAAGAACACCAACAGTAGCGGCTTAGACTGAGATGATTGGAAGTCCTTGATGGTGTTTCTTATGGAGCACAGCTGCTAGGTAGAACTTGTTCAGCCAGTGTGGGCCCGGAGGGTTAGTGTAAGACAATTGTGTTTGGCCAGTGTGGGCCAGGAGTGAGAGACTTTGAATTAAAGAGAAGGGGTGTTGGCCTTGACAGGGTTGGATATAGCACTTGGTGGACTGCTTGAAATAACTCTCTATAGGTTAGAGGTAAGGTTTGCAAGGTGGAGCAAGAGTAAATCAATGTTAAAAGCTAGGAATCCGGGTCTGACCCCCTAATGAGCAAGCCAAGGATGATAGTGGCAAAGAAAACTTCCTAAGGTTGAGACAGAAACCTATATCCAGATGCTTGAATAGAGGTTGGTCAGAGATTCCGTGAGAACAGAACTTGCAAGTGGAAGAGCTCAGGATCTCAGAGTGGAAGCATCCGAGACAGTAGCGCAAGCTTGCCATGTGGGAAGAGCAAGGTCTAGGCAGTCTGGGGAAAATGGCCGACTGGATCTGATGGGGACAGCAGTAGCTGGGGTGGGATTGGGTAGAACAAACCTTGTTTCAATGTCACGAGGAATAAGTCCACAGACAGAGCTGGGAGACAGCTGATAAGAGTTCGGCATTCCATGTGGAAAGGGGGATGAAGAAGAGGGCAACTGGGTGGGCAGATTGGAGTGAGGCATTTAGAGAATGGACCTCAGTCTGGATTACAGGTGGAATAATTCTAATGGTAATGCAGACAGACGTCCGTAAGACATATAGTGAGGTGAGGTGGCGGTAGACAGCAAGTGAGCTCAGATGCACATAATATAGGTAAAAATGGGAAGTTAGACTGATGAAAGGAGGGGCTTCAGGCATGTTCCTCCCTCAAAAAGGCAGCAATTTCATAAGTACACTTATAGTATATATTAGATATTATAGTAGATATTAAAAGTGGAATTATGAAATTTCTGGATTTTGAGAGGAGGAAACAATAGAGACAAACACTGACATTTTTAAAATTCCCTTGTGGGGAATGCCTATTACAATAAAAAGTATTGGTTAAGCAGGATTAAAGGCTGCCACCGCCCAGTTGTTTAAGCACTTTGTGCTATCTGCAACACAAATAATGACTGACTTCATGCCAGTAAGTGCAGCCCAAAACTCCCCCAGCTCATAGACAAAAGGGTAATGTCACTGATGAGCATATAAAAGCACTTGCAGCCTTGCGGCGGGTCTCTAGTGCTTTATGATGTAGATTTTTGTAATAAAAAGAAACCCACCGTCTGAGAGCTCTCCAGATTGTTAGGATCCATCCATCCATTTTTTTTTCTCCAACAGAGGAGCGCAAATAAGATAAGAAGAAGCAAAGGAATGCTCTCAGATTCTCACTAGTCATGTTGGAGGCCACCTCAGGGGGTATGCACATCACACACACACACACAAGCTGCAACCACATAACCACATCCAGTGAAAGCCATCAGCAGTGTTTACTCCCGCTATGATGAGAAAGTGCTCAATGCAAGTGTGATGTCCTGCAGCGCAGATATCAATTCACACACCTTTCAATTAGGCCGAGAGAGGAGAAGGGACTTTTAGCTCAGGCTGTTTGATTACAGCAATAAGCGTATGGAGGGGAAAAAGCCCCTCTAAACCAAAGGAGGGAAAACAAAGGTGTAAAATCAGTAAATGTCTCTCCAGTTTTCGTGTGGGATAATGAGTGCTGTCATTATATTAGAAGTGGAAGGAGCTTGGGCAGAGCACGTGGCTGAAGAACAGAGTTAGCGGCCCGCTCCATTGATTTCATATGATATGATTTCTTCACATTCATGCAGAGAACAATGGGAGAGAAGCTGGTGTTTGGATTGACAGTCTTACCAGTCCTGCCTGCTGGCTTAAAGACTGTATTCAGTCAGAGTATGTCTTTTGTTATGCGTTGCTTTGTAATGGTTTGTAGTGAAGACTAGAAAAACCACAGCAATTCTTTACATGCAGTAGTAATGGCAGGGTGTAGTCTCAATACAAACCCACAGGGCACCACAAAAAGTAGTGTACAAATGATGTGCCACAAGCCGGGTTTCCATTAAAATGGTTTGCGAATGTTATGCACAATTCCGAACTTTCGGCGGAAAAGAATGTGCTATAAGTCATGCTTGCATCCACTGCAGTTATGCGAGTTATTTGACATGCCGGTGGGGTTTCAGTAAAAGCAGCAGTAACTCCTGTCCATGCTGAGGTGTAAAAAACAGAGAAACAGTCTTAGACCCTCCACAGTTTCAGTACAGGAACTGCAGGTGCCCTCGTGGTTCCCCCGCTGGCGATCCTCTGCAGAGCAGAGAGCCAGCCAATGCCAGTGATGTGTCACGCTGTGAGTTGTTGTCTTCCTGCAGTAAATTCCCTCTGACAGGATTTTAATAACAGCTCCTGCAGTCTTGCTCCCTGCACAGCACAGGTGCCACTTATCTTTGGCGATTCGCTGTCTTGCGAAAGCTGATGGATCTGGCTTCCGGCCTGCTTAAAGACAGCCCAGCTGCTCCAGTCAAATCTGGGCAGAATCACAGCTCGGATTAAACCATCAGAATTACACAGAGTTAGTGACAAAGCCCATTCGGAAGCGTCTGTAACAGTTTAAGCATTGCTAAATGGCACCAGGATATTCCTTACTATCCGGTTATTAATCGTAATTATGTAAAGCTGGTTTGTGACAACAACAGTTGTAAACAAATATATACAAATAAATTTGACTTAGTCCAAAATCCAAAATTTAAGTGAAGAGACTATCTAACTGCTACTATCTAACAACAGCTTACTAGCGTTACTGCATGTGAAGACTGTAGCCTTAGGGTTAATTCACTGCATAGGCACAATCTGGGAAAGACACAGTAAGGATAAATGGTATCTATAGAGAGCTTTTCTCTGTGTTTTTCATGCTGAGCCAAAATGAAACCTGTTCTATGGTGTTGGAACTAATGGTAGCTTAGCTATCTTGCTATAGATGTAATCAGCATCACACACTAGAGTACATGCTTCATTCGTTCATGCATTAGCAGTGAGACTAACTCATTTAGGTTTAATCTCACATCACACTTGCCATGTCTCATGCATTTTTAATGACCCCTCGGTTCTCCTTCAAACTGCTTACCATTGAATTTGAATACTGATACAGTTCCCCAGTACAGCAGCCACTCCAGATTTCACTAATTAAAAACACTCTGGACTGGCAATGGAGTGAAGGAGAGCACTCTGGCTAGCTATTCATGCTGTTCATGTGTAAGTTAGATCAGTGCAAGTGGACCGGTACCCATAGCAACAGTGAACCAATGAACAACAGCATAACAACCTGAAAACTGAATGCACGCACTAAACGAGACGGCGAGAACTGAGAGAAAATGAGAAGTCAGTAACAAGACTTATAAAATATAAAATAAAATGAAAGTAAGATATAATATCATATGATACAAATAGGCAAGAACATCATTAATGACTACAAATTGTGGCATAGCTTATGCTGTTAAATGCATGTGGTTCTGTTACTCTTTGACATGTAAAACTAGTGAAACCAATTGTACTTTATGTATATATTTTAGTTTTACTACTACAGACTACTTAAAGCAGCCTTATGTCGAATTTTTACCTCAAAATAACTGCTTCAAAATGATGTAGTAGCACTGTTATTGTTGCCACTCCAGGTTCCGGCGCGTAATTGTGAATTATGTAGTGCTGTGTAAGCCGAGTCACATTTGCGTAAAATCCTGTTATATTACTCTACATTATCAGCATCAGCCCACATGCTTCTTTCACCTCAGAAGCCGGTTATATATCTCTGAGTTTGTAAAATGCAAGTGAAAAGCATGTCCTTTAGGGGTGGCTCAAAGTGCAAATTTATTTCCAACTGTAGGGGGAGCCCAAGATTAAGAAATGCCAGTTCTCGCATAATGTTGCTTTAACCAATGCAAACAGTAAGCCGTGTTTACCCATTCCTGCTGAGCATTCATTAGCTTGGAAATCTGTGTCCATGACACATAACCAAGAATGTGAGAGCACTGCTGGATGCTGTTAACCTCTCTTTGACAAGTCTATTTTCTTTATTCTCTGTAACTGGACTGTAGTCTGGCCTCATTAGAGTAGAGCTAACATCAGGCATCAGTGCTGAATGTGAACAGAATTTACCACCTTTTAAACTACATTATTTTTATGAGCAAGTTAAGCAAAACCAAACAGACAATTATTTATAATGATTTTTAAAGCATTCATATTAATAAATCACATACATTATATTAATCAAATTGTACATAAAAATGTAACATTAAAAAAATCATACGTTAAGTATGGGTTCCATCAAAGGTGAATTTGTACCACCTGGGTTTGATGCACATACATGGTACAGACTAAATGAGTAAATAGAGTAATTTCAAGCGAGCACACCCCCCCCCCTCCCAAACCCCTCACTCCCTCCTACTTGTCTTTCCTTTTTTTATTGCCGCAGGTAGAGAGTGTGACTCATATACATTCAGTCTTTACTTTCTTTGTTCTTCATCCACTGAAAATCCACTGAATTATTATATAGATAATAACAATAATAAAAGTATTCTGACCTTTTTCATCTTATTTCATAATAATTATAATAAGTATACTCATAAAATCATGGAGGATCTGATGAGGACAGTGTGTCGGTGGTGTTGGACAGCAATTTTATTTGCTTAACTCCCTTAAACAGCCTATGGCTCACCGGTGAGATGAAAGTGTTTATATTATATTATAATGTATTATTTAATATTACAAACATATTATATTACTTATTATATCTATTATAAAAGAATAACCCCATCAATTTCTGAGAGGGCAAAGATGACTGATTTGTGTTGGAATGACAGAAATCTGTGGTGCTGTGCTGCTGGAGCTATGTCTGTCTAGCTAAGCTTAGTTTAACTTAGTCAGCTGGCCACACACTACAGTTACAGGCTCGGTTCTAGCTACTTACACATGATTAGAGGATAAAGACTCAAAAATGGAGAACGCAAAAGCTAAAAGACATCGGAAAACGAAGGTATTTGGGTATATCGCTGGATTTCACAAGTTCATTGTACTTCTGCACAGGCGTTGTTTAATACATCAACTTTTGACAGCATGTTTTATTTTTATTATTCTCTAAACAGTAAACTGGACAAGCTTAGTAAATCTCAAAACTGCAAAAAGATGCTGCATAAAGCTCTGAAACACTCAATGAGGTACTTTACATATTATTGTTCATGGTATCATCGTTTATCACAATAATTCTGCACATGACAATAGTTTCTGTAAATTTACATCATCATCTAAGTTAATATGCTACACATGTGGCAGACAAAGATTAATAAATGTATTACTTTAAAATGCAGGATTATTAATCTGGTTTGGTTACTAATCTCTAATAATTAAACAACGCTAACGTTAGCAAAAGTGGTGATGCAGTGTTCCATTGTGCAACAGTGCTTATTAGATAGTAACTACTATTAATGAATATTTATGTAGCTGTAAAATTGGGGAATTAAAGGGGGGGGGCAAATACTTATGGTTTAAAGTTAATCAGATAACCAAATGATTCTTGTAGCTGAGTTTGATAAAGAACTACTGCACCTCCACAAAACAGCTTAGCATACCCTCAGAGTAAACCACTTTTGGTTGTGCACAATTTTATTTGCCATTGCAGAAATTTGAATCAAGAAAGTCTTGAAAAATGTCTCCTAAAATAAGCGACAGAGCTTTGATGAATGTGCCCTATTTCAAAATGGATGAGAGCAATCACAAACGTATTCAGTTTCAAAAATATTCCTCCACGAAAGTGTTTACCTGTAACAAGAGACTGAATACAAACAATAAATTATGCACCTGCTGCCTTCCAGAAACCCCTCCCGAAACAGATTAATAAGAAGCAACAGAGTGCCCACTGGCTTACCTTGAACTGAAGATCTAATAAAACAGTCTAATCTCATTTCCATCTATATTGCATTGCCATTACAATATTCCAAACTCCCCAGGGTGTTCCCCACTACACTAGAGCAGAAGGGTTGCCTTTTTATTGAAGCCAGTTCAAGCTGTGAGGGAATTGGTCACCAATGAATGCTTCTGCTAATGGTTAAATGATTAAATGGATGGATAGATGCATAAATGGCAGTGCTAACACTCAGCAACCATGGGCTCATCCAAGCAACTGTTTAAAGATCTAAAAACAAAAGTACCTGTTGCCAACAAGGCAGTAAGAAGACAAGAAGCTTTTTTGAGCCTGTGGTCTAAACAGAGCGATATGTGATTAGGAAATTAGTAGTTCATGAGAACCGTGGAAATCAAAATAAGGTCTGGGAAACAAACAAAACCTATCTAAGAGAACTGCTTGTATGCTGGTAAGAAAGGCAAATCAAAACCTCATAAGAATACCAATGACCTGCAAAGTGGTTTAGCTAAGCCAAGAGTGGCTGTGCACTTTTCCACTGTGGAGTGTTGCTTGCACAAGCATTATTTTCATAGAAAAGTGAGTAGCAGGAGACCTTACCTGCAACCTTACCGCACAACTCAACGTTTAAAGTATGCTACAGAATCTGGACAAGGCAGATGGGTTTTGGAAAGCGTTGTGAACTGATGGGTCAAAAATAGAACTTTTTGGCCACAGTCTGTAAAGGTAAATTTGGAGAAAACTAGGAACCGCATTGCCAACTGTGAAGCATAGGGGTGACCATATCACACTTTGGGGATGTGTTGCCACGGTCAGCATTTGTAAGACCACGTATTTGTTAACCTTCTGTTAAAAGGATTTAACTGAAAAATGGATGTCTCCAAAACAAAATCCAAAACATGCCTAAAACCATAGCCCCCCTGACCAATCAGTAGGTTACTCTAATTTTGAATAGTGACTGCCTTAGTTCTCTTAAACAGATACGCCCGTATGTAAGATCTAATCTTCCGCAAAAGCAGCCCTTGTGTTTGTGCTCTTGAAAATGTTATCTGCCGTGAATAAGATTATGAAAGCTTTGGAGCTGGAAGTCAAACAGTGGGTGTTTGGTATCAAAGCATTATTTACCAACACCTGAAATATGATTCAAACACCCACAGATTTACCGAGATCAAACATCTCTCCCTGCTGGCTGCATTGTCGGAGAATAAACCACATTCCTCACATTTACAAGGTTAAATAATTCCAATTCTAAAGCAGACTGTCTTCTGGGAAATTTACAGGAATTTGTTTAAAGCTTTATGTTTGATTACCAGCAATTCCAATGAAAACGCAATTCCATCTGCGAGATTATAAAGCTTGTCGGCAAGGATAAAGGGGTGGATGAAGGTATTCAGTGCAGAACAAGCTCAAAACACTCACACTGAAGCGGTTATGCAGAAACCAAATCTTAACTCCTATGCTCTCAGATTTAATATTCAATATGCAACGTCAAACACAATTTACATGTTCTGCATTATGTAACAAATTGCATAACCCTCGTTTTTGCCTTCCTAATGATCTAGGTTAACCAAGTATATATTGCACTCCCCCCCCCCCATTCTTACTTTAGTACTGAGGTTTTATAATTAACACACCTGATTAAGTTTAAACCAGTTAATTAGACCTTAGCAAGACCTTATGCTGTGTTGACAGCGTGACGGCCAATGGACGCTGATGTCCGAAAGACACAAATAGAAAGACAAAGCCTAAGTTATCAACTTAGACACAACACACACAAGCCCAACAGCCACCCACTTAGAAACATCAGCATTAGCAGTGTTTGCAATATGTTTAGTTTAAAAGAGTGGGGAACATCTTTATCTCACACATGGCAAGACCATACCACAGCTACTACAGTAATGCCACCCTCAGTTGCATTCTGCTATTAAGCTAGGAACACATGCATGGTGTGTCAGATATCTGTAGATTTTGTCTTTTGACCATGAAACTTAAACAAACTACACCAAATAAACTAACAGTAGCGAACAGTTGAATCCGTGGGTTCTGGTTAAAAATAGTGTTAATTATTAAACTGTATACTTACCTAACGCAGTGTCATTTAAATTCACAAGAACATTAGCCTGCTATTAGCACTATTAGCAATTTTTTGGCTCCTTAATGACCAGAGGATCCAAAGACATTCAGGGGAACGAAGAGAAACTTCGACAAGGCAAAATGTATCCAGTTCAGAACCTCTTTTTTGACTACAGGCCAAGATAGTGGCAATTTTGTCAAGAGCGAAATCCAGCTTAGGCCCAGAGTTCGTAACATAGCATTAGAGATCTATAGTAAATCACATCATGGCTTCTTTAGTTTTATTTGAAGCATTAAGTAGCTGTCGAGCGAAAAAGCCATGACCCCGTTTACACTTGGTCACTACATGCGTTTTGAGTATCAGGGGCCAAGCCACATTAAAATGCAAGTGTAAACGCACCCTAAACACATTTAAACCAGATTCAAATCCCATCACTCAAACCACTTCAGGTTGTCTAAGAGGTGGTCTAAGACGCATTTGGGTCACATTATAGCAGTGGAAACACATCCATCCCTCCTAGACACATTCTACAATTAAAACTCTATGCAGTACATTCAAAACACCAGTAATAACGAAAAGATTTACACACTCAGACCCACACAGGATTTCATTCTGTCTAACCAGAGACACATTTGACTAAACAGTATAAATGCATGTGGCTTAAATCTTATCAGGATACAACCCAGATACTAGTTACATAAAGTGACCAGGTCTAGGGTTTGCCAACGCTAATGATGGGACTCCAAAATAGATATTAAGGTTGCAATAAATATGAATAAAGTATGTGGGTAAATTATGTGGGTAAATAATGTGGATAAAATGTGTGCGCTCAATAGTGTGTGTGTCAGGGTTCCTATGCATTCTAGAAAAACAGGAAAACAGATGACCGATTTTCAAGTCATAAAAAATGAGAGAAAATGTCAGATTTCCTGGAAAACATAAAGGCCATCTTTAAGCTTGAAATGTGATGAAATCTTACATTACATGAGGCACTGCATCGCATTCCTAATCAAATCAAATAGTGTGGTCACATTCCTGCACTCCTAGACACTCTGCTCTAGTCAAAACTACTAAAAAAGCCCATTGTCCTCTCCAGGCCAAAGACACCCTGCCACCTGGTAAAGGAGCTCCAGAGTAAAGCCTTATTGAGGCCAGGCTGTGTGTGAGGTGAAAAGCTGGTGGACACACTCATTGCCTCAGCCTCTATAAACACTGCCAGGTTCAGCACCAGTAATGAGGGCCTATAAATGCGGGCCAGCAGGGTGCCCGTGAAAAAAAAGGGTGTTTGAGCGACTCCGTAACCTTCTGACGGATGGCGGGTGTGACGTAAATGACCTGAGATACTTGTTTGCTGACTCATAAAGACCTTCTTGAAATAACCTATGACATCGTCCTGGAATGGGCCTTTAGTGTAGATGTTCTTGGCACACCTAGTCGGCTACGTCAGAGCTGCTCTATGGACTGTTTTATAGAGCTGTGTGAAACACTTTGGAGAAGTGTATGAGGTGAAATAGAAAAAGACCCTTCCAACATGCTGTAACACAGCACAGCAATACAGCCCCCTGATTACAGTGATAGCCTCACACGCTTGGGGTTGGCCCTCGACCAGACTTTACCTAAAACCATTCATTCATAGACCTTCTACCCCAGTTTCACGCTACGCTACAGAGATTGTCATCGGTTCCTACTAACATGTCCACACTGCAATCATGGATTGATAACTAGGGGGGGTTCACCCAGAAGAGAGTGCCAATTCATATCTGCACATACAGACATACACACATAAAGCAAAAAAATCAAGCATAAGAATCTGAGCCACTTTTACAAGAACCAAATTGTAATGGCAAGACAACTGGATCAGAACATCTCCAAATTATCAGGCAGTTTTTGTAGGGTGTTCCCAGGATGCAGTGATTAGAAACTAGCAAAAGTGCTCCAAGGAAGGATAACCGGTGAACCGGCAACAGGGTCATGGGGGTTAAAGGCTCAGGTAGGCCCAACCTCACAACGTACAGGACTTTAAGGATCTGCTGCTAACATCCTGGTGTCGGATCCCACAGGACATCTTCAGAAGTTTTGTGGAGGCCATGCCTCGACGGTTCTGAGATGTTTCTGGAGTCTGACTGGATGTGCTGATGTACACATAAGGCACATTGTCTGAAAACTTGGCTTCTCTAGATTAATGCTTCTGTATGTCCAACTATTTGTGGACAAACCTTCTAATTAAAGAATTCAGCTACCTTAGGTTGCACCTATTGCTGAGACAGTAATGCAAATAGAATAGGACACTCTGCAGCAAATAAACATGAACCTGTTGGCACCATGCCTAATGCCCGACATGGACTAGAGGTGTATAAAGCCCACCAGCACTGAGCTGTGGAATGAT
The DNA here is from genome assembly GCF_030463535.1 of Salminus brasiliensis. Lineage (NCBI taxonomy): Eukaryota > Metazoa > Chordata > Actinopteri > Characiformes > Bryconidae > Salminus > Salminus brasiliensis. Next base: position 12,827,183 of record NC_132898.1, on the reverse strand, counting down.
GGTGTTACATCCTAAACTTTTGGAATAAGGTTGATCATGCCACATCCTGACCTCACTAATGCTCTTGTTGCTGAATGCAATCAAATCCTCACTGCTCCAAAATCTAGCAGAAAGCCTTCCCAGGACAGTAGAGACTCCAGGAAAAGCAAGTGAAACTTTTTAATACCCTTGATTTCAGGAGAAACAATAAATAGGTTGATGTCCCAATACTCTTGTCTGTATAGTGTATGATGATACAAAGTTATATAATGCAATTAGCAGTGTTCGGAGCATGGAACAGCAACGATAGAGCCACTATTCTCAATATTACGCAAGTCATTATTAAGTCATTGGAGCATCACAATGATTTTAATCTTAAGGTAAAAATGCTGCATAATTTTGCTTTAAATCTATATATTTGAAACAAGCTTCAGGGCTTCTTTGTCAAATTGCATGACATCAATAACACCCTCTAGGTCATGTTGCATCACTAATCAGACCATTGTAGAACAGTAATAGCACACTTGAGGTCATATTTTTTCTCGAATAACATCATGGCTGTGATCTGGCTTCAGGCAAGAGCTGAAGGCGTGTTCTGGTGCTTAGCTACAACATCGCCCAGAGTTCTCCCACCAGTTATTCTCTCGTGTGAGGTAGACATCTGCTGAGATGAGCATCTCCAAGTTTCACTCCACATCACTTCCGTCGGCATCTCATCGATTAATCCTCATCAGTTTAAATGCATGATATGTGCTTTTGCACTTGAACGCAAAACAGGCTAACAAAGAGACCGCGAGGAGAAATGATGATAAATAGCACAGTCCATTTTCTCTGCCCGCTTAGGAGGCGAGCGCTCTCGTCGTTAATCAAATTCTCCAGAAGTGGAGAGGCTTTCAAACAATAAAAGCGGACGTGTTTGTTGGTGGCATGCTAATAGAGAAAGAGCTAGCATAAATCATTGCTAACAGCTAACACAAGCTCACACAATGTCAACCATAATCGTATAATTAGATTTGATTTATTTGTCCCATTCTCACATAGAGGTGCTTTAAAAGTTAATGCCACGTATGAAAAAAGTCATGAATGTATAAATAAAGTATCATGTTTGGCACTTTTGTTAATTGGTGCCACAACGTGTAGTGCATGAAAACAGTACAGTAATGAAGTACATGAGCATTTAAATACATTAAACTTGTTATAACACACTCAAACGTACTGGATTAGGCTCCCCTGAGAGGAGAATAAGTGCAGGAACTATATTCATGTTGATAAAAAAAAAAACAGAAAAAACCCACATCACCCACAAAGAAAGAAAAAAAACAAGCCTGTTTCAAGGCCTTAGAGTTCATGAAGATCATGTGAATTAGCATTGTTACACACTGCTAATGACACTACTATTGACTTGTCCGACCATCTCGTACCTTTACTCACTCCTCATCAAAGAGCTAACTAATCATCTTACCAATCTTGCTGCAGAAATCCATTACAAATCTATCAGGCTGAAGGCTAGCCTAAAGGCTTTGCATCTTTCATCTTGGCCACATACACACCCTTTTGAGTCATATCACACTCATTAGTGGCTATTACCAAGCACCCTCCATAAACTGAGCTTTAAACCGAAAAGACAGAAGCTGCAAAAAGACCTTGTTAAAAAAAAACATTTAGAAACTTTAACGTCTACAAAAAAGGAAGTGTCTTACCCAGTCGAGTGTTTTCTGTCTTGTTAAACTCTTAGGCTTTGTGATATTCTGTTGTCGGCTTCCCTCAGGCTAACGCGAGCGGTAAACTCGTATGAACTCTTCCTAGCTGTAAACAGCTGCATCTGGTCAGGAGAGGCCATGGGCAGCTTTTTAAGGGGATAAAAGCATGACCTATGAGGAATGCACACCTGTAATTCATATTCCCTCACTGCTGGACATCTCTGAACAGATATGAGCTGAGGTGAATGGATGGGGCATAGGCTTGCTTAAGGCTTATTTAGGGGTGTGGAGTAGGATAGGAGTTTAGGAGTTTAAAGCTGGAATGGTCCAGAACTGTTGCCCAAACCAAATTGCAAGCCAGGATGCTGGCTTTCTATGAAACCGCACTGACTGTTCAATATAGTGTCAAATTAGTCTAAATCTTAAAGGAATACTCTGTTGCTTTTTAATCTAACCTCAACCTGCAGCATCAAATACCCTATCATTTCTATGCTCTTAAAAAAGAACAAAAAAAATCTGACTCAAAATACTCGAGTCAAAAAACTGTGGCAAAGCATCTTCCTACAGGCTTTTAGAGACCTCGCATCCACCTGAATTTCACTATAACAGGAATGGACTGTTATAGTCACAGAATGCTCTAAATTACGAGATCAATAACAAGTCTAAAAGTAAATTTGCTACAGTAATGGTAAGACATTTACATACACTCATCATGAACAAGAATGTCTTGGCCATACTGGGCTTTTTCAAACAGTTTTAAAAAAATAGATTTGACTAGAACTGAACAGATCTGCCTACCTAGTACACAGGCTCCTTCTTCCCCCCATGTGTATTTAACATGGCCATAAGGTGGGGGCGCTCTAGAAGCTCACTGACAGGTGATGTCACCCCCTGAAAACAGGTGTGAAAACAAACAACTCAGAAAAAAAGCTAGCTAGCTGGAACATGACCTGTACCTGTACTGACCTGTGTTTAACTTACTAGCTACCTTATGTAATCCTAGCTGGCAGACTATGAGTCCAAACACAATATAACCTACAATATGACTTTCTGTCACTCCAGAGGTCCATCAAAAGTGTTTTTGACTTTTAGGTACACCTGGAGATTACTGTCTGTAGTAGCTGGCCATGAGATGCTGATGTGGCAGTCAGATAGGTTGGAATAAGACAGAGTATTCCTTTAATAAAATATTTGACAGGCTGATGATAAGCATGTTGTTTACAATACATAAACTACAACTTTGATTAGGGGTTAAATCTGTCTGCTTGGTTTAGAAGAACATTGTAAACCTCCAACACTAATAAACCTGATGATTTATGTCTGTAGCCCCTTTATACCTAAATATCACCTAATGATACCACCTAGCCTAATCGCTGCAAAAAAACTTTTCTCAAAGGGCCTAGTTGTCTAATTGGATGGGCACGGCCCCCTGAAGCCAGCCCACAACGACTCATTAAAGGAGGACACCTTTTAAACTAAAACTGATAAAAAGGCTGAATGTCTGAGAAGTCATCCATGCACTTCAATTAAACAGCACATTCAAGCTGTATCGTATCCTTGTCTGGTTCATCACACCGGTCTGTGGGAGTGCAATATGGAGACTTTTGACGACCAGAAGACTTTGGGTTCATCAGCCAGGTCGTTAAGCATGCATTTCCAACTAATTAAGTGCAAATCATTTCCCTTCTCGAAGGTTTTACTAGGTTAGACCCATAAAGCCAAAGCAATAAGGTGCTTATTAACTCACAGATAAAAATCTGACTGCTGAATTGAGCTAGCGTTGTGGAACAGAGTATTGATATTTTTCCTGCTGTTCCTTGATAAGTTAAATCAAAATAAAAACTTGTTTGCAAAACACAAAGATCATGTTATGTACAGCAATATTACATAGTCATATCACCAATCCCTAATCTCAAGAGAACATTTACCCTGGAAGTAGTCCTTAACATACAGTGTTGCAAAATACTATTATTTCCTAAAATAGTCCCTACAAAGTTCCTATAGAAAACACCATGGAATAATTTAAGGTTGATGCTAGCACTGATTCTGAAGGCTAAGACTAATTATATGTGGTACAGATTCAGACTAAACTCTTGTATTTCTAAGTATTAGAGATTTAGTTAAGACCTAGAGATATGAGTCGTATGTAAATGATATGACCATCAGTATATTTAGTACCATCTTGTTTGGATACATCCTACAGTAAAGTATGGTATTACACTGAATTTGTAATTAATTCTGGGCTTTTTAATAGATTTCCCTTAAAACTGCTGTACCTTTTGTCCTGGTCAGTAAAAGTGGAATTTCAAAGATGTGCAAATAAGCATTGCATAAAGTACCAAAGAAAAGTGTCATCTAAAAACACCCAATCCATATTTAAAGTACTATACAGTAATGCACCGTAGCCTGAAGTGGTTAAAGAGTATACGCCAGCCATCACTGTCCACATGTCCCACATGTCCCGTCTATAGCATCTCAGGCCTAAATGTTTCTGTTAATGAATGAAAATGACCGTGCTAGTGTTAACCCATTAAACTCCAGTTAATGATTTCTCATTCTTATATAGTAGTTTCATAGTAGTAACCAGGTAATTTCTAGTAGTTACTGGAAAAAGTCTGTGTTTTGTAGTTTGACAAAATACCTAATTTAGACAACATACATAATTGCCCTGCAACTCAAATCTAGTCAGTCTATTAAGATGCATTTCATTGTTTAGTTTCTCACTGAATCTACAAGGCTAATGTATCTAACAAGTAATGGAAATCCACACCCCAATTATCACCATCTTATTGGTGGCCATCCATTACTTGTTGAATACATGAGCCTTGTAGCTTCAGTGCAAAACTAAAAATGCACAACAAACAACGCGTCTTGGCAGATTGACCTCTTTTGGGGTGTAACAGGGAAAACTGTTGAATTAATTTGTTTGCCAAACTATTACCAAGACTGGAGTTTAAGGGGTTAAATAAACCGACCAATTAGAAATCATCAGATGTCTGTGTCAGATGGCATTCAGAGTTGCCCCTGATGACACAGACTTGCTCATCATGACTGGCACCATGGAAGGCCCTGCCCCTTCTAGCACCTCTCCACTAATCAGATGCTGTCTGTGTAGGTTCAGGATGGAGTCAGCAATGATGCGAGCCGTCTTCTTCTGGTAGCCCCCTGATGTCAGCATGAGGATGGGGATCCCTCTTCTCCGTGCTGCTCTGAAGACGATTTCATCTCTTTTTACAATTCCCTGTGAAAGTAGAGGAAACAACTGGTTCAAATCATGAGAAATCTCTCTTCTACCCACAAATGTGGAATGGATTTATTTTCATAAGAATCTGCAATAGCCACAGATTTTCTTTTTGCTGTAAAATGTTGGAGGGCAGCTGTAGCCCAAAGGTTAGAGAAGCAGGTTTGGGTCCAGAAGGTCATCGGATCGATCCCCTGGACTGGTGAAATAGGGGTCGGGAAGCTGCACTTTCTCCTCCCACAACATCTATGGCCGAGGTGCACTTGTACAAGGCATCTAATCCCAGGCATCCAGCGGGTGTATGTTCGCACCTAATCAGTAATAATGTATAAGTGTGTGTGTTAACTGGCACAGATGGGTTAAATGCAGAGGCGGAAATTCAGTGTACTGCTGTGCAATGGCTGTAAAGTGTGTTTCTAATTCTAATAAATAACCCTTAAGTGTGGTGGTTATCCCTAGTTATAATAAAATCACTCTCTAATTATTTCTTACTCATAACTCATAAGTCTGTACCACATTTTTAAATGTTTTGGGCATTTTCGGCATCTTGAAATCAGACCTAAAAAGAAAAACAGAAGTTCAAACTTGAACTTGTTGAAACAAGTTATTAATTACATAACTGTGTATTTCATTAAGAATTTATTTTGAAAGGCTCAAAAAAAAAAAACATTTGTGGGCGGAGCATGGACAGTAAAATTACCTTTTTAATTCTTAGATCAGATCTGTGTATTTCAGGCTACATATTTTCTGGAGTCATCTCAACAGCTATAGTAATGGAATAGGTAAGAACAAATTGTATTTTGGAGGCTTCAATGACAGCCCGATACACTTGGCTCATCTCCCAGAATGCTGTTCAGTTGCTCATAAAACAGACGCAGGGTTCGAACCGTCCACTGCTACTGTTTGTATCTCTGATGTCCTTGTATGTTCCTTGTGTTTCAGTTTTTGTTAACAATACAGCCTGACCTCCTGAATCCCCTTACTGCCTTCCATGTGCCATTTCAGTGTGTTTCAAGCTTCACAGGTGGTTTTGTAGCTTTATTTTATTGCACTATTGGACCAGAGTAATATAGTGGTTTTACATTATTAATTATACCTCTGTCTTAGGGGAAAGTCTTAAAGTCTTCTTAAAGTGTTCTAATGAATCTATGTTCCCATATTTGTTTCCTTAATTGCCAGATTTAGTAGGTATTTTTGACTAGGGGGGAATTAGTAGGCACTAGGCCCTCTAGTTCCGGAGTTGAACAGCCCTGATTTAGGTTAACCGTAGATGTTTTTTGGTTGTGTTTCATAACTAGCTGAATGAGCAGTTGTTTCCTGACAGTTTTTGGCACCTGTCCTTGTATCACAAAAGACCACATTTGGTGTGGTGCAGCAGATAAAACCACTAGCTGCCAGTGAGCTATTACACCATGTTGGAGACCAGGGTTCGATTCCCAGTCTTTGGGCAGGACTCCTAACACTGCATTGGCCTACCTTGGTAATACGAGTAACCAAGTAAGTTGCTCTGGATAAGAGTGTAAATGCCGTAAATGTAAATTTACAGTTTTTTTTTTTTTTTTTTAAATGGTGTGTGTCAGTGATGTTCCCAAAAACCCATTATTTCACACATGAAAACATGTTCACATATAATAATACATATAAGACTTTTTTTTTTTTAACATGAAATGTGTTAAACTCTATTTCTTAAGAAAAGAACAGTGCGGCAGTGAGTACACCTTCCTCAGCACTGCCCATAAAGGAGTAAACTGACAGGTAAACTCACACATGGTTAGAGGATTAGAAACATTTTTTATTAACTTGTAAAAGGTGGACAGTCCAAAGTTAACACTGTTTGTTGTTTCCCTCACACGCTAAAATTCAGTTAGATTAGGTCAGAATTAAGTCGCAAGTCAATTGACATGCAGCTTGAGTGCGACTCGCATCCGAGTCGCTGGCTCCCGTCCCTTTCTCATTTACAAATGTAGAAAATACACTCCCACCACATCTTTTACTGAGTCAGTGGATGTGATGGATGAAGGTTTAGATTCACAGCTACTTGTAAACTGTAGTGCATTTGACTGTTAGTGTTCATCCAACATGCTTAGTATGGGAGGAACTAAATCCACCACAAGCTCCAACAGGATATCATGCTGTTGTAAACTAACTTTACTCCTTCAGGCTCCTGAAAACGCTCCAAATACAGCTGCCCATATCATGGTACTGCACTCTGTGCAGCAGGCCTGAATATGAGATTACTGGCTGGGCTACTGGAGCCCACAAGGCAAGAGCAAAAGATCCAGAATCGCAAAAGGCGAAATAACAGTCATTTCAATCATCGATTCAAATATCATCATGAGGGTTTTGTATCGCAGACTTCGATCAGCAATTAAATTACTAATTTAAATCTTCCTAGCAAAGGCTAGTCCTAATATTTTATATTTGTATTTTAAAATATGGAATGCATACCATTGTTTTTACAACTAGGAAAGGATGAGCCCTTGTTAATTTACTGAAGGTCATTATAAATTATAACTAACAAAAAGACAATTGTCCCTTTAACAAGGCATAGACTTGCAAACTGGCCAACTGAGTGCAGCAGAGGCATAATCTGTGACTTTTCAGCACACTGTAACAATAACGATTGTGGACTATATTAAATGTTAATTTAGATTAGAACAACTTTGATGATCAATAATCAGTCAGTTAATGTAATGGGTCAACAAACCTCTCAAAACAAAAAGGGTATTTGGTGACCACATTTGATTAGGTTTTGGTGTCTATAAACCACCACACTGGACCCAGGTGCATATTGGAACCCAGCAATGCAAGAATTGGATAAAAATGAAAGTGATTAATTTATTTATCCTCAAGCAAGGATTGAATCAGGAAAGTGAGTCCATAGAAGAGGCAGATTGAAAAACAAGCAGAAAGAGAGAAGATAATACATAGGCCAGGGAACCCGCAATAATGCATACAGGAGGGGTTTCCTTGGACAACATTTTGGGATTACACATAAAGGGTTTCAGAAGAGGATATTCGACCCACCTAAAATCATCTGCTATTGTTTACGGGTTAGCAGAGGCATTGCAGGAGAGCATTAAGCTGAAGGTGGAAACCAGATGACAGGCTAACAGAGGCCAAGTCAGAGGGAATACCATTGGACCGGACTACATGTTGCAACAGGAGTTGGCCAGTTCCTTAAGCTGAAGAGTTTTAGGAAGTGTTGGGCAAGTTTTTGAGAATCTGCCCACTATGACCAATTTTACAGAGTTGCCCCGAGACCTGGGAAATCCCATAATGAAGTAGAGACAGACACGACAGGGAGCAATGAGGAACAGGCAAGGAATGTAGTATCCCTGTGCCAAAACCTTCTTGATGTGCTCCTCCATAGATATTTTCTCTGAATGAGAAAGAGAGAGAGAACAGATGACCTCAGGGAGGACTGGTGCCCAGGAGGAGGTTACAGGGCCAGTTGTATGATCTGTGACCGTGAATCTCCGCCTTGCATTTGTTGAAAAATTCCCTAAGACCACAATAGTCTGGACGCACTCCTCATGGTAGGCTCTAAAACTATGCTGTCCTGGTTGAGGTTCTGGTAGTGTAACCCTCATTGGAGGACTGTCTTCATAAGACAGTCGCTGGGGGCGATGGCATCTCTGCAGCAACTCCAAATTTACAGTGAGGTCAGGGACATTAGTGAGGAAAGAAAATTCCAGCTTTCTTCTCCATGACTGTAAAAGAAAGGATGAGTTTGCCTCTCTATGGCACCTGGTGCTTATAAGTACCCATCAATTGCTGATACTGGCAGTGGATTCTGGAGAAACACAATGGATAATCTGTGACTTTCTGCCAAGGTGGCATCATGAAATTCCCAGCCCCTTCTGAATTTACAAAGGCAATGAGCCATTTGTCTCTGGGTGAGATTCCCAAGAGACGGTAACTAAGAGATACAGTTTACATGCCTTATGAGGAAGGACTAGGCCCACCCTCATTAAAGGGGTAGCTCAGCTCCCCACAATACAAGCACCAGCCTTATTCCCTACATTGTTTTTATTGGTGCACGGTTAACCATGTGTGGCCAACCTGCATGGGTTTGATAGAACCGGGAGCCAAAGATAGTTTGCATCTCTCGCAGTGTCTATGTTGGATGACTTAAGTGTCAGGAAATGTGGCTTTCTGTGGCATTAAAATTAAAAAATGATAAGTGTATGTGTCTCATAATGTGTGTGTTCTTTTGAATGGATGGATAGATGGATGGACTGATGTGCGAACTGATTCTTTATTGATCCTGAAAGAAATGTAGCAGCCAGTAGCAGATGCACAATGCATCACGCATTGTGCATTTATTGCATGACGCAGACAGATGGCAATACTGAATAAATATATATTTAGTGCATATATTGTTTTTAAAGTAAAGCAAAGTAAAATAAAGTGTTAATGTGTAATTCATTAGGCTGTGAGATCAGCAGCCATACCTGTGGAGAAATGGCCAGTCCTCCAAGTGGATCTCCATCCAAAACATCTGTCCCTGCATTGTAGACAATTATGTCTGGTCTGATTTCGTTCAGTGCTCCCTCACAGTGCAGCTCCACTTTTTGCAGGTATTCTGTATCCTCCGTACCCCAGTCCAGCTCCACTTTCCTCTTAATGGCCCCTCAAAATAGCCAAAAAAGCTCAATTAGTTTCTCATAAACTGTAACTGGACAAGTGTATTAACAGTACAGGTTGCTGAAGTGGCAATGCTCCCTATTCTAAATGCAGCTAATCAGTCAAGACATGTTTCTAAATAATGATTTGTTTTACATTAAAAAGGCCAAAACTATAGAGGAAAATCATGCTTCAAGATGGCCGACAGTATTCATTTTAGCTGTGAAACGTACACAGTTTCGAGATGTACCTGGGACTTTTATTTGTCTATTTACCTCAGTATTACTGAGCTCTTCTAAAGCCTGAGTAGACTGATAAATTACTGTGCTGCTCAGTTATTTATCTCAGTGTTACTGAACTTTACTAAAGCCCGAGTAGACTGATAAATCACTGTGCTGATCAGTTATCTTCAAATATCTGCAGTCTGGAGAGGGGTCACAAAAGACCAAAATTCACCGCAGCTAGTGCCATGCTCATGTACTAGCTAAATCTGTATTACCAGGCTACGAGAAATGAACATGATCTGTGTAGGGCTAACACATAAATGCTACTTTAAAAGTAAGTAACAAGGTTTCTATGTTATTAAACACTGTATAAGTACATTATTTAGTCATTGCATCTGGTCTCTTAGGATAAACAAGCTTAAAAAGTTATATATCTTTACTCTGCTCTGCACCAGCCATTGTTGAGGTATCCATTTCACAAATTCACATCCCCTACGTCACCCCTCTACTGAGACAGCTAATAAAAGAAAGTGGATTTTAATATACAAAATAAACACTCCAAAATGAGCTTTTCTTCACTGAGGAATAATTTAATAGATGAATATAACAAAACCATAGAGACTGAATTAAGGTGTATTTGGTTTTATACTGTTCAAATCTTTCAGAAAGCATAGGGGGTTTACACTATGAGTCCAAATGTTTGTGGACACCCCTTCTAATAAATGCATTTAGCTACTTTAAGGTGCACACATTACCGATGCAAATGCACACATACAGCTTGTTTGCCATTGCCAACAGAATCTAACTCAATGGAGCACATACAAATTAAGCTATTGGCACCATGCGTAATGCCAGTCGTGGGCTAGAGGGGTATAAAGCTCCCCAGCATTGAGGTGTAAAGCAGTGGAACTCTGTTCTCAGGAATGATGGTGTTCCATCCAATACTTTTGGGATGAGGTGGGAATGAGGTGGGCTAGTGATTGTCCAACATCCTGACCTCACTAACATTCTTGCCCCTGAATGCAATTAAATCATAACAGCAATGCTCCTAATAGAAATATAATAAAAAATGTCCTTCCCTGGACAGTTCTCCAACAAAAGCAGGAGAAACATTTTTTAATACCATTGATTTTGGAAAAAAACAATAAATGACCAGGTTTCCTAATACTTTTGTACAATAAATATACTGTACAATAAATTGGAAAATAATGTTGTTAGGTGTAAGAGTGTGGTGATTTTGGCATGCAGTTTGCTAGCGAGTACAGTTCAAAAAGACCAAATCTGTAGTGGTTGAAATGAGATTTTTTTTTTCTGAACTATGGTCGCCATATGATTTTATGAGTGCCTCTCATTTGCCATGGGTTGGAAATTAGTAGTAGTAAAAAAAAAAAAAAAGCTAGCCTCTCTGTGGCTTTCCGCACACCCCCTACATTTGCCCAAGCTTGGTATAAAGGAAAGGAAACTATGAGGAACAATGCCTTGCTCTTTTAGACACTTTTAGGACCTAATTAGTCCCTTGTGCTTTTAACTGCAGATGAAGACACCAGAGAAAAAACACAGTAGGCCTGAAAAAGCAAGGCACTTTGTCTTTGAACACAGTGAAATGTCACTGAGGGAAAATGTCTTGGAGAGAAAGTAAAGAAAAACAAAGAGAAACGGGGCCGAGCACACCTTATCTTGGGAAGCCAGGCTGTACCTTCAAATGAATATGTAGGATTGACGTACAAATTCATATAATAGAGCTTTTGTTTAGGAACTTAAAAAGTGGATAGGTTGAAAGGAAAGGCGCACCTTTCCTCCATTTTGACAGCCTGACTGAATTTGTCAAGGAGAATATGTATAATAGCGGATAAACTACATGCTGCTGCTGCAAGCCCCAGAGGAGAGATGCTAAAGTAGTGCCATAAGGCCATATTACTGAAAGACAGCACATACGAGAATGTACTGGGCCAGTCAAACATTTGGACATTTTCTCATTTTCTGGCAATTTTACATTTTAGAGTCATAAATTGTTTTTTTCAGGTTTTAATTTTTTCCTTTTACAATTTTCTGTGACAAAAATGTAATTATGTAATTGAGGTAGGTGAATGTAGTATTATGGCTGGTATAGCGTGGTGTATTTTACATTCTTTACAGTACTTTGTCTGGAAAGCAGCTTTGCACATTATTTGGCATGCAGCTTCATAAAGAGCCAACTGGGACACATTTTGTGTCTCTATACACCAATCAGCCATAAAATTAGCACATAAGCAAGCAAATGAACAGTCAGTTCTTAAAGGTTGGTGTGTGTTAAAAGCAGGAAAAATGGGCAAGCATAAGAATCTGAGCCACTTTGACAAGAACCAAATTGTGGCGGCTAGAAGACTGTCTTAGAACATTGCTAAAATATATGACAGGTCTTGCCTTGCTCCTGGTATGCAGTGGTCAGTACCAACCAAAGGTGGTCCAAGAACGGACTACTAGTGAACCGGCAACAGGGTCATAGTCACTAAAAGCTCATTAATGCGATACATGGAGAACCCACCTCTTCAACCTACAGGACTTAAAGGATCTGCTGTAATGTCATGGTGCCATATACCCCAGGATGCGGTTAGAGGTCATGTGGAGTTCATGCCTCACGGTTCTAATGTTATGGCTGTTGCAATTTGTAGACACCTTCTCAACGAACATTGCTTTTAGATAACAATCAGATAACAGCATTCAGTAACAAAAGGAAAAGTGAGGTCAGGTCATGATGCAGCCAGGTCATGATTACCTCTGCATGACAAATCACACTCCAACTCACCCCAAAGGAACTGGATGGAGCACTACCATTCCAGATAATGCAGTTCCACTGCTCCACAACTCAATGCTGGGGTTCTTTGAATCCCTCTAGCTGACACTGACTCATCAGACCTTTTGACCTTAGGCCAGGGGTGAAGTTCAGACCAAATACTAATAAATAATCTGGCTCTTGGTCTCTGAAGGTCTTTATTACTAAAGCTTGCAGGGTGGTAGGTCACCAGGATCTGGAAAGGGCACCACTTTCTAAGTAGCCTTAAGTTGAAGTGTGGAGTGGGCCCCCTGGTGGGGGGCAAGATACTTCTAATTCTGCAGCATTGGCTTATTTTATGTTAATAATAAATGGATGAGCTGTCACGTCAGTTAATGGCCTTTTCAAACTGGGCTGCTTCACTTGCAAAAGAACCTTCTTCATAAGGATATACTGTATTTCGAATCTGGCTTAGGCTCACGTGCAGGCTCAGAGTGCTCCATTCTATTGTCAGAGCTTTTCTATGGGGATTATACAAGCTGTGTGATTGCATGCATCAGCAATTGGTGCACCTTTACAAAGCTGAATCAAAAAATTGGACGGGGTTGTCTGGATAATTTTGGATATTTAGATTATGCATGCTTACTACCTTAAGTGGTAAAATGACTTAATCTAATTGTGTAACTATTAAAAACATACATTCAAACATATCTGCCTGGTAGTCTATGTCTGGTGTGTAGTATTGCAGTTGTTGCATATAAATTAAAGGGATAAAGAGATATCCTCTTTGAGTGTTCTTTACATTTCCTCAAGCCTGGCATGCAGGCATGGAAACAAACCGTTTTAAAGGCAATACACAAATGAGGGCATGCTGATGCTGCATAACACTGCCCCCTGTAGGGGAGCAAATGATTTGCCTCATAATTTTTTATTATAAACACAAAGTTTTTTGTTTCCTCTGTATCTCCCTCCCTCTCTCTCTCCCTGTTTGTGACCTAGTAATTGTGTGTAAATGCAGATCATGACCATTCAGGATGAATCTTAATAATCACTGCTACTTTTTCATATCGCAGCAGTACAGCCATCTTCTCGTAATTGCTTTGTGTAATATGATTGGAGATTGAGGTTCTGCATACTCCTCGACTTACTCTTGGCATATCCATCCCCCGGATAGATGTAGCGATTATACACATCCATTATGTAAACGCGTCTGTCATCCAGGAAATCCCTCTCATGTCCATTTCCCTGGAAAATTACAGAAGAGAGCAGAGAGCATAAAATGTGTTCAGATACACAAACATCTGATATACTAGTAAAATTATAAACCAAGGGTGGAGTCCTGAAGACTGAGGCCCAGCACAGTTTGGTGATTTACCTGCTCACTGAACCTGACAATTAAGTGATGAGTTCAATCAGGTGTGTTTCAGCAGGAAAAATTACCAAATTGTGCTGAACATCATCTTTCCACTGTTGCTATAAGCTATGGGCCACGTTCACATGGATATTACAAAAGTATTGGGACACCTGCTCATTCATTGTTTCTTCCGAAGTCAAGAGTATTAAACAAAACAAAACAAAAAAAAACAAGTTTCTCCTGCTGTTGTTGGAGTTTTTGTTTCCACTAGATTCTGGAGCATTGTTGTAAGGATTTGATTGCATTCAGTGACAAGTGTGTTAGTGAGGTCAGGATGTTGGATTACCACCCTACCTCATCCCCAACTCCCATCCAAAAAGTAATGCGTGGCTTGCAATCATTCCAGAGAACATAATTCCATTCCATAATTCCTTTATACCTACAGGGCTTTTTATATAAAGCCCTCCAGCCTGGCATTAGACATGATGCCAAAACGTTCATGTTTATCTGCTGCAGTATTATTCTATTGGCAATACTTCTCTACAGGGACTGGACTAGCTGTGTGTGTGTATTTGTGCATTTGCACATCTATGTCAGCAACTTCATTTAGCGAAATGTATTCATTAGAGGGGGTGTCCACAAATATGTGGACATATAGTGTCTATACAGTAAATAAGCACACTGTTATGTGGTGCTGGTTTACTGTACTGCAGCGTTATGTTGGCTTGCCTGCAAAGGTTCATTTTTTAATAATAAGTGAACAGTTGTAACCTGTTACAGATCCTTGTACAGAGTTGAATTGTACGTCTTTAGACTTGCTGCTGGAGATCTTCAGAGATCTTTAGATTTGGATTGTTCACCTCTGGGTGATCTGGCTCTACTTTGATGTGAGTGAAGATCTTCAGACCTTCTCCTATTGTCTAAAACATGGCTATATCATTCCCAGCAAAACTTCACCTTTAACAAAGGACAATGGGTATACAGATTTCATACAGTACAATATCAACACATTGGACCTTATTCACTGTTCTTAAGAAGGAACCTAATCTTAAAACCCACAGTTTTCTCACAGATTCTGACTCCTAAAGATTCATTGATGGTTTGTTGTTTGGGATTTGTTCAATTTACACTGGGATCCATCATTATAAAATCTGACATAGACTTGGTAGAACTTTCCTCAGGAAGAAAAATAAGAAAAATTGTAGAAGATATCGGTGAATGAGGCCCATTCCTCTCATTAAAATAAATGACAAAATACCAAAATGACAGATACCAAAATTGTGAATGCGACTATACAGTGAAGATTTTCCTAAGCCGTAGCTTTAAGCGCACACACCGCAACACGTTCCTGCACTACCCGTCATGAAATAAAATCCTATTTATCCTTACTCATTATAAAACCTTGCCTTGTGAACCTTGGCCTAACTAAGCCTGTATAATCTGAAGCTATGATAAATGGCTATATGAGCGGAGGTAGCGGCCATACGGCCACTTTGTTGCAGCAGCTTTATAGAGCTCAGACAGATTTTAATTACTTTTTGCTCTTTGGTGTACTGTATGAACTCTGCCACTAGCAGAGAAAAAGCACATTCATTATAACACAACGGCAGGCTGTGGTGTAGTTTGGCCTTCACTGTACCACTGTTTAGTGTAAAACCTAAAATAATCAGAATCTATATAAGCTGACAAGTATGATATGGACACCGAAAAACCAACTGCACTGCGGATTAAGCCAAACAAACTCAATACACAAACAGACTGAAATACATACTTAGTTAATTTGTGTATTTTTATTAAGTTAAGGTGACTGATTGACTGAGGTTTAACAAAATATGGTGCGGTGAATGTTTAAGCAGTGCAACATTGATGAGTAAAACTCACACCTTTCCCATAGGCTCCTGGCACCATTTATTTGCATACTGCCATATATTCGCTCCCCCTCACTCACCATCAATGTGTAGTCATTTCCCATAGGCTACATTTCCCTGTATGTTCACTTGTGATCTACATTGTACTTGCCTGGCCTCAGTGTTGTGGGCTGTAAGAGCAAGTTACCACTTTTCTTTATGTTGGCTAATTGCAAAAAAAACCAAAAAAACAAACACTCATACACTAATGTAATTTAGTTGTAAGCATTTCTGAAGATTGCAATTGTTAATGTTAGTTCTTAAAAGTCAGAGACAAAGACAAAAGACAAAGGTATTCAAATCTGGACTTTCAATCCATTTCCAGGACTTTGTCATTTTTGGTTGGTATCACACTAGGAGGGCAGTCAATTACATTAATTGCTGCCTTGACTTCCGGCGAGAACAAAACCCAGGACTGAAAACACTAGATGCTTCCTCTTAGGACAATGAATTCACTTTTAAGTTGTGAGTATTTTGAGCAATGCCCTTTTTTGCGTTTTGTTTTTTTGACATATAACTATATACTTATTAAAGAATTTAAGTTACTAAAACTATTATAAGCTTTAAACCTTAAATGGTTTAAGGCAATCATTTTTCCAAAACCAGTTCACTTAACCCAAACCAAGTTTTACAGTGTACAGTTTACAAGACTTGCTCATGCATAAATATATGCTGCCACAACAGATCTGATCATTCCAATCACGGACACCACAAGACCTCTGAAGGCGTCCTGTGGTATCTGGCACCATGACCTTAGCAGCAGATCTTTTTAAGTTGTGAAGTGGATCCATGGATCAAACCAATAAGCCTTTGGTGCCTGTGACCCTGTTGCTGGTTCACCGGTTGTCCTTTCTTGGACCACTTTTGATATTTACTGGCCTCTGCATACCTGGAACACCCACAGGAGATGCTATGAACCAGTCGTCTATAGTCGTCTACCAAATTATAATTTGGTTCTCGTCAAAGTGGCTCAGTTTGTTTTCATGCTTTTAACACATCACCTTCAGGAACTGACCATTCACTTGCTGCCTAATATAGCCGACCCCTTGACAGAGGTCACTACAGATTAAGATAATCAATGTTTTTCACTTTACCTGTCAGTGGTGCTAATGTTATGGCTGATCAGTGTATACAGAACTGAAAAGGGTTCCTCTGACTACAGTGGGACCCTTTTTGGTGCTATGTACAGTTGAACGATTTAAAGGCTCTTTAAGGAACCATCAACAACAACTTTTATTTGTATTTGAAGGCCATTTAATCAAGCAAAGATCCACTTATGCATTTAAATGGTTCTTCGTTGTCATGGTTCTATATAGAACCAATGTCTTAAAGAATCCCTGAAGAACCCCCTTTTCAGACATTTCAAGTTGTTGCGCATCTTTCCTTTAAACGCCAAATTCACTGCATGTAGCACGTATCTCTGTACATCACACTGAAGGTTTTCCTCTAATGAAAGGCTCATTATTTGAAGTAGTATTGAACCTGGCGCTCTGGTGAACTGTGGGAGACTAGCACTGCAGTAATGACTGCTCATGACCATAACAAAACTGACAGGCCAAATTGCGCAAGTCAGGTAGGAAATTAAAGGCTTTTTTAATTTACTGACCGAAGAGCCCAACTTAATCAATTTTGTTTATGTTTTACCTCAGGATGAAATTTCATGAGTCAGTCAGTGGCAAGGCTCAGTCGAGTCTGACTTGGGTCCCCATCTCTGATAAAAAGAAGCTGATTAGATTGCAATTTTACCCCCTTCCTGCATCATTTGGTGTCTTCCTGTTCTAATACACGGAATCTGATTAATTAGCTTCCTGGGTTTCTAGCTTCCTGGGTACCAGAAAAATAGGCAAGCATATAAATCTGAGCCACTTTGACAAGGGTCATCTTGTAATATTTAGACGACTGGGTCAGCACATCTCCAAAGCATCAGGCAGGTCTTGTGGGGTGTTCTCGGAAGCTAATTAGTTAAATTCAAAGGTCATGACTGCTAATGTTATGGCTGATCAGTATAGATTCATTCTTTGCTTAGATGGTATGCTAGCTAGCACTACATTCAGATTAGCTGAAGTTGTTAGCAAATCTAGCTGAAAGCAGGAGATTTCTTGAGAACCATTTGAATGGAGTACATTTTTAGAGTAATGGCAGCAGGGCCAATCTCTGTTGTCCACTTCTCCTTGCATGATGGATGGAAAAAAGCAGTGGCTTGTTTTTTATATAAACTATGAGTGACAGAGCTAGATGAAAGATGACCGTTTCCTGTCTGTTAGTGGACGTTAAGCGGCAAAGTCTATGTGCCAAAGTCCCCCAAACCTCCATCACTTTTCATTATCTTTGCTCGCTCTGTGGCATCTGGACACTGTCACTTTCCTATCAGCAGCAGCATTCATACCTCTAATGGACTGCTGCTGCAACTGCTGCCGCTAGAGCTTTCACTCTCTAGCCTTAAAAGGCCTATATCCCACAATTTCTCTGTGTTTTATTTCTCTTCTCTAAAGTCTACAGCTATAATGTTTTTGGTGTCCATTTTCCAAACTCCTGACCTTAGAGTGGTTTCTGAATGATTTTTTTGTGCCAATAAGACAAATGTATATAAAATACCTCAGTTTTGATTGGCTGCCTTTTGTAATGCCTCATCACATAACAGTACATGATTACAGAATATGCAGATGGTTAGATTCTGAGTGATGTCCTCAGGGACACGGGAAAACATAAACATCACTCACTTTTTCTGAATTGTGGATAATTTGGAAGGCTACACTGATCCATTTGCTTCCAGAATAATGTTTTACCTATTTATGCTATTATTTAGATTTTTTTTTCTTAGAGCAGTTTTTAGAGCACAAATTTCAAAAATGAAATTAACACTGGTCAAATGGTTGAATAAAAAAATGGCTTAGAACAGGTCAGATTACAAGAAAAATATGTATGACTATAAATGTTTTGTATTTTAGTTTTGTATTTTCCAACTTAAATGAGATAAAATGTCCACGTCATGCAAAATTGAATCAAGTTCACTTCTCGTAAATCGCATAGTTAATATGGTGCATAAGGAGTATTTTAGTCTCAATAGCTTCTTGAAAAAAGCACATTAAAGACCAATCACTAGCAGAATTCATTCACATATATAACTGTCTTGAAGACACAATATCATACAAACTGTATGATTTTAAGGGATAAACAGCTGAACATGCCCAGGAAAAAATAGCTCTGACTATTTTGTGCTACATAAACCAGCAATAACCTATAATTCATTCCTCATTTTCCCCATGTCTACAGACTCTTTGCCGTAACAAAACTTCAATGTGAAGTGTTGAGTGCATTATGTCAATGTGAATGGGAGAAGCTGCTAAAAGCTGAATGGGTGGTGATATGTAAATGACATCATAACCATGGTACAGTTTTGCAACTACACTTTGATTTATGAGCAGTATTGACTGAAATGTATTTTTTTTATTTAAAATGTCAATCAAGTAGAAATTATATAGTGCATGATGAAAGATGATTGTCTAATTAGCAACAAATTAACAGCAAATTCTCAATTCTCTACACCACACCATTGGCCCAGTGAAGCAGTAAAATGTGTTCAGCCTCAAACAGAGAAGCATCGCTAACACCAGTGTGACTGCCTGCATCAATATTGGGATGCTATGGTCATTAAAAATGAATCTCTGCATAGGAAAATAAAGTCGGCATCCTGAAAGCAGCCATCTCATAAAATGAAACAGCTGATCTAGGATTTTGTTTTAGCTGTTCATGTCCTGATGAATATAAATACGGAATATGGAAAGTATCCAGGCACCTCTTTTACACAATTGGTATATATACAGAACTTGCTTACACATTGCCTGTGACATCTCCATTAAAACGCACTGAGATACTATGTAGAACTGCTCATGGGGCTGAATACAATCAGATCCTTACAGCAATGTTCCAATGTAGAGGCAGCAAACTCCAAACAAGCACCCATAAACAACATCCCCATTAACAAATGATTTGTAAATGTCACACTCCAATTTTCAAGTATTTTCATTTCGATATTAAGACAAAAAAAGTTTTCAGCAATGGCTGCTAGGTGGATTTTGTTGTTGAGCAAGAGATGCCAGAGCTTATGTAGTTATATAGCGTTACAGTGCAATCAAATCCTCACAGCAATGCTCCAAAATCTAAAAGAAAGCCTACCCTGGACAGTAGAGACAGTTACTCAAACAAAAGCAGCATAAACCATTTTTTAAATACCCTCAATGAGCAGGTGTCCCAATACTTTTGTCCATATGGTGTCCCTTTAATCTCCAAGATAAAAAAAACCCTTCTTAACTTTTAACTGGAGAAAATTGACAAGGCTTTATTCCAAGTAATTCTGGAGCATTTCTATTGGTCAATTTATCATCAGATTCAAATCATGCATAAAAAATACAAGCGACACTATGAATAAGCATTAGCAAACAGCAGTTTTATGCTAATGAGAGGTTCTGCAGACAGTTTCTCTCAACTTAAATTAAAAGTAACAGCAAGAAGATTCAAGTTTCAAAAGAATGTAAGGTGTCCCTTCTGCACTGCTAGACAATGCCCTCGGTCTCCGATGTTGCACCTATAATTGTCTGGGGACAGTGCTGGGAAGAAAAGGTCACATTTGCAGCTCAGTCATATGCAGAAAGTGAACACTTCCTTTCAGAATTGTTGGCATGTTCATACTGACGGTTTTTGAACTCCCGTACTGAAAGCAGGGCATGGAGTGCATGTGTCTCTGATCAACCTGAAGACACACTCGTTCTTTAGGTTATTGCGACCTAACAAGGAAAACATGTTAAAAGAAAAACATTTAATAGTCCCCATACTTTTGACGGACAGCGTATTTCTGTGGATGTTATGAACCGAATGCAACAGCACTATTTATAGGACATGATCAAACTGTCAGATGGACCAGTGTTGTTGTTTTTTTGTCTCTTACTGTTCTTGGCCTCTTTTCATTGTCCTGAATTTCCCTTCAGGCTAAGCAGCAACCATCAGGGGAGTTGTACGATGGGGCTGTGACGGCACAAGTTGCCAAAACAACTATAAAGCGTCCACTGTAAAGAGACCAGAGAGCTACCAGATAGGAAAAACAAGGGTTTTAAACCACAGTTTCCTCTCTGAATGACAAACGACACAAAAATACCACTTTTAGACATCAAGAAGCAACACTGTATGTTTTACAGCATCAGTCACAACTCCTTAAATTTTATATGAGGCTCCATCAGTCACTCCAGGACTGATCCTTTTACCCAACAGACCATGCAGGGTCAGTTCTGCAGTCAAACATGTCAAACATGAGTCCAGTGTTGGGCCAAATTAATGATGCTTCCCCACTGAAAATCTTGAACAATCCACAAGGCTGTCCTTCCAGCTAATCGTCATTTTCATGTGTTTTTATGGATTTAAATGCGTGACTGATGTGAACTGATGTCCACCCTTCAAGCTAAAAGCCTTCACCACAAGACTGATATATTAAATCTGTGCATTAGTGTCCTGAAGAGCCCACACAGAACTGTGAATTCAGTGCAGTATGTGACTCGATCCATACAACCTCCGCAGAGGTGGGAAACACTTGAGTGATTCTTTCATTGTGAAAGTACTTTTATGAATGATATTGATATTAAACAGTTACATTTTCACTCAATTTATAAAAGTAGTCAAAACTGATCATATGAATTGGTGGCAGAAAAGCATAATATACTTGTTTGCAAGATATATAATATCTTGTGCTTCATGAAAGCTTCATATAATTATGAACTGAGACTGTGAATAAACACATACGCAAGCACACAAAATTATATTAATTATAGTCACAGATTTATGTAAATACCGGTTGGTATTATAATAAAAATAATATCTATAGTGCTAGAAATATATATATATTTTTCTATACTATAAAAAAGGCTGTTAAAAGTGTATTTATTATTTGAGACTTTAAAGATATATAAGATATAATTTCCTTATCTACACATGATTTAATAGTTAATAATAATATTTAATTTAATATATAATAATATAAAGAATGTCTTCTGTAAGCCTTGCGAAGCATCATCACATCTTGACGAACCGCTGGACAGCTCAACATGCCTGGAGCAGAACGCCAACTGCCAATACTGTTACATCAGCTAAGCCCTAGCAATGTGCTAAATGATGGCATGGAAAGGGAGAAAGGTCGTTTATGCTCTCTCGGACTCCTGACCATCGAAGGCTATGCCCCCCCAGGGACCAAATTCATGATCTTATGATGATAGAATTTTTAGACCTATTTTTGGAGGTGGCAAATATTCTTATGAGTTCGTGTGTCCATCAGACTCTACATCTTAATGCAAGACAGAGCAGTAGAAGAATGCAAAATATGCATTACCATCATTCTACCTGTCAACTAATCATTGCAGATTCACTGGGAGGTTAAATTTTAACCAGTCCTTATTCAAACAACTAGTCAAACAAGTTATCGTAACAATAATATCGATAGAACCTGTAAGCCTCCTATCCCTAGGCCTTTATGTGATTCTAAATCACAGCTCCTTTCTGCCAACCAGAGATTTCGACTAATGAACTTATTCCTTCTATTCATCACTAGCAATTTGTTGTCTCATCTTGCAAATAATGCAGCTCATTAGCACTTATGAATTCATATATGCAGACAAACTCTGCCCACCAGAGAGCATTGGCTGCCAGGACATGTCATAATTCACAGTGTGTAATTAGGGTTTTAACTCCAGCTTTGTGCCGCTCTCCATTTTCCTGCAGCCTGTACGCCAAAGCTGAGACAGCGCTTTCGGGCCTCTGTACGGGCCTGCATGCAGATTTGACTCTCCTTCTCTGCACGGCCGCTCATGAATTATTCACCCCACATCTGCATTGATCTGATCCGGCCACTGTCTTAGTCGATAAGCAAAAGACCATAATTATAATCAAGCTATGATTCAAACTGCTTACGGCACTTTAGTGGGCAGAAGCCAAAACTGAGAGAGTACACTCCACCCATGGTCCACACCAAACTCAATTAAATGGCTGGATTCATTAGAGTAGGATGTGGCTCATTACCATGGAGAACAATAAAATAAGTCAGATTCCAATAGGCTGCTTAACAGCTATAAAGGAAAATAGCACAGAAAAATCTCTCATATTTACTAAAAACAAGCCAATCTAGAAATGGCTTGTTTTGAGTAAATCAGTTTCTCTTCAGGCTCTTATAAAATCTTCTAATTCTGATAATTATTTACACATTGCAGCCCTTTACCATTAGCATGCCATTATTACAAGTATTGAGATTGTGCCTGCATGGCAATTTACCCCTTCATTAAAGAGATTATGTGTAATTACTGACGCTGTGTTCCGTAATACACATCGTATATATTTTTCATAAACAAGAACTTCCACTGGCCGAAGCAATTCACGATTACCTTAACCTGTTATGTGATATCGTGCTATAAAATCCAGCTTACTTATAGTGTAAGGGCCTATTACAAAGACCAAGTATTACAAGACATAGGACAAAGGAGCATTATGCATTTTCCTCCTAAAATGCCTTTGCAATGTGTCACGTGGCCTATAAGCCTGTATAATTGCTGACAAGTGGGTACAGTTATGTTTATAATGTGTTATGAAATACATAGTTCCATAATTCTAAATAATTTAAATATAATATGTTAAATATTATAAAAGGTAAAATAATAAAACTACATCAATCAAAAATGGGCTTCTTTAAAATCTGGAATAGAAAATATATTTGTTTATTTTATCTTTTTTAAGTCGCTGCATATTTCTAAATGTGTGTAGTTTTTTTTTTTTTTTGGGGGGGGGGGGGGGGGGGGTTGGATGTAATTTTATCTTATCTATACCATTTTCTACCCAATTTGGAAGGCCAATTACCCAATCCCGGTTCACCATCCATGTGACCTCCCCCTATCACTTGCAATGCCCCCAACACTAGGAAGGTGAAGACACACATCTCCTCTGATACTTGTGATCCCATGCCACCGCCTCTTTTCGAACTGCAGCAACATCACTAGGTAGCCTGCAAACTCGAAGGAAAGCGAGTCTCCCTGGCTCTGACAACATCATCACACCAGGAGTGATGTTGGAGGGGAGGGGTTCCATCAACCCACCCCCAAGAGAGCAAGGACAAATATGTAATAAATAAATAACTAAATAAATAAATAATAATAACCTTTTGTTGTGTGATGGGCACAATGCCATGGCTACACCACTGCCAATCAAAAGGCAGTCTAACATGCCCACACTATCCTGATCAGGCAGGAATCCCTAAAAAAACATCACAGGCCAGCAACCAACGTTGGGACCAGATCAGCATAAACTATAAACGTGGAATTCAGTACACAACTGGGACACATGGTCTACAATTGTGGCACATTTTAGGGTAATAGAGAGTGTGTGTGTGTGTGTGTGCGTGTGTGTGTGTGTTTCAGGCCTGTGCAGCTGATTGCCTGTTTAAGAGTAGTCTGCTCACTTCAGTGCCACAAGGAATGGAATGGAAACGAGACTTTCATCTCTCTCTCTCTCTCTCTCTCTCTCTCTCTCTCTCTCTCTCTCTCTCCCCCTTCTCCATGTTACTCACTCTCTCTATCTATCTCTCTCTCTCCCCCCATCAATCTCTCTCTCTCTTTCTATCCTGCTCTCCTTCACTTGTCCTGAACTTTGGAACAGAGACAGAGTCCTCTCCTTTCATCTCTCTCTCGCTCTCTCTCGCTCTCTCCTCGTCCTCTATGTTGCCCTCTCTCTCTCTCTCGCACACGCACACTCTTGCTCTTTTTCATTCCATCAATCCCTCTCTTTCTCCTTCTCAATCTCTCCCTATCTCTCCCTATGCTCACCTTCACTCGCCCTGGACTCCAGTGTAAAGCTCTAAAGCCCCTCAGGTGAGTCTCATAAGGGCTTAATCACTCCTGGGTGACTTCAGGTGAGACGCTGGACTATAAATGAACAGCAGACGCTGGAGGCAGTTAGGTGGGAACTGGTATTTAAAGGATAATGTAATGATGTATGAGTGGAATCAAGCTGCGCTTCCAGTCTAGTTTGGAAGGACAACCTGTGTGACATTAAAGCCCAGCAGGCGAAACGCACAGATTGTCATGTTCCATTACGAAGCAATACGACTGACTCAGACTTTACTGCTACTGTAAGAAGTGCTTGCAAGATCATATCTCCAGCCGATTTTCCTTCTCAGCTTTGAGTGAGTCAGCAGGTACAGCAGATTGCGAACAGGCACATATACATACACACTAACAGACTGTTTATGAGGCGCTAAATAGAAAGGGCATGGTGATAGACAGAAGGAAGTATGTTGGGAATTAGCCATTGGCTTCACTGTAAAATATCTAATCTTTTTATCCAATTTTTGGGGGGCTCTGAATGGCTAAGCGGTCACGAATGGCTTCCACTATATTCGCAAGTTTGAACCCTGAGCCATGCCCTGAGCCATGATCCCAAAAGAGCACACTTGGATGAGTGGGTAGATTACGCTCTCTCCCCAATCAATTATAGCAAAGTTTGTTAGCTGGCGCGGTGGAGTAGGGACCCAACACTTTCATCGGAGGCAGTTTGAAAAGAGGCGTTGCATGCATCGGAATAGACAAGTGCAAAGTCCTTACCTTCCTAGTGTCTGGGGCACTGCTTGTGCTTGTGGGAGCTACAAACAGATGGGTTAATTGGAAGTACCATACTGGGAGATTTTTTTGTTTGTTTTTTAATTCCAAAAAATATAACATTTGTGGCCATTAAAATGTACAAATATACAGTTAGGTCTATAAGTATTTGCACAGTAAAGCATTTTTGGTTTCATCTATCCAAAGAATCTTGTTCCAGAACGCGATAGGCTGTCTTTGCATATTTCCTACCGGTATAATTTAAACTTTCTGTTCTTATGTGTTATCACTGCTATTTACTTTCATTAAGGGCATTTTAACACATGTGCTGAACCATGGTTCATGGTTTTGTTACATTGTTTACATTTGCTCTGGTTACTTTATGTTTTACACGGCAGTTTAACGAGCGCACTAAAGAACCGTCGCCCTATCGCCATCACCTATATGGGCTACCGTCTCTCTATACTTGACTTCGGTTTGTGTGTTTTTGACATGGTCGTGTTGTAAATTCCTACCAGAATCGGATTCCCTTCGAGTACAAAAGAATTTCCCCACTGCGGGACTAATAAAGGACTATCTTATCTTACATGCGTGTCAAACAGCAGGCGAGGTAACAGATTATAAATAATAAAGGACTATCTTATCTTATCTTATCTTATCTTATCCTCATATTTCTTTAATTAATCGGAAATCGCATTAATTTTTTGATCAGACCAAAACCATGGTCCAGGTACTTTGGTACTTTGGTCTGCACCATGGTTTAGACTCAACAAGGTAGATGAGAAAGCACCCTAAGGCATCTGACAATAATATGCCTGTCTCCTTAAAGGTGATCCTGACCTAAATGAATGTTGGGAAAGGGTTTTTCTTCACCAAGGAGAGAATTCTATGATTTTTAGCTTCAGTTGTGTTCCAGTTATATTTGGTTTGCTGAGCTCACCAGAGCTTTTTTCTTTTATATATAACTAAATGGACTAAATGTTGACGTGCTTGAAAATTCCATCTCCCCATGGGCTCCACCCATTGACTGCAGTAAAGCTCATTAGCTTTACTAGTTATAAAACTCTTATAAAAAGGCCTGGTTACTATGCGTGTCTATGCATGTTAATCACTCGACTCCATTTGACCTGTGTCAAGGTTGGATTTCCTGAGGATTGAATTTTCTGATCCTTGTTTAGTATTCTGTTTGGATTTGCCTGAATTTATTTCTAATAACAATCAGCAGAATGATGTCATATATACACTACATTCCCATGACATTCTGCACTAATGTTCACTTTCAATCTGTGCTCTAAAGCTTTGTTCCATTACAGCAGAATCATCATGCTTCTGAACAACAGCTCCACTGGGAAGCAGTACCCAGAATGGGCACGGAGTCTCTTTCCTGCTCGTCAGGCCACGGTGACGCATAAATTCAGCAGTCTCAGCACTAAGGATGGTGACTGTACCATACTGTCATTGCAGCTGTTTGTACAACTATCCCCAGGTTCCTGAGATCAGCGGTGAACCTTAGGCTGTAATTTGGGTTCAGAGGAGATGAAATAAGTGTGGCCTCAGTAACAGAGGCAGATCTCACTGTAGAAACGGTGTGTTGTAATTTTCCTTCCTTAAACCATATTTTTTACACTCTTACACTCAAAATTAGAGGCACACCTTTGAAAGTTGGATTACGTCTAACCCTGGTTAGCTAGTTTTCCTGCTTTAATATACATACTTCAACCACCCAATACATTATGGATAAAATTATTGGGACACCAGTTTATTCATGGTTATATTTATTCTAAAATCAAGGGTATTAAAAAAAGAGTTTATCCTGTCTCTTCTCTAAGTCTAGGGAAGACTTTCTACTAGATTTTGGAGTTTTGCTGTGAGGATGTTTTATTTGTCATCAGCGACAAGAGCGTTAGTGAGCATTACTGACTCATCCCACAAGTATTGGATGAAGCACCATTATTCCAGAGCTCACAGTTCCTGCTGGGGGGCTTTACACCACTCTAGCCTACAACTTGCATTAGGCATGGAGGCAATAGCTTCATGTTTATCTGCTCCAATAGAGTATTCTATTGGCATTGACCAGACAAGATCTCTGTGTGTGCGCTTTTGCACATGTGTCAGCAATGGGGGCAACTTAAACAAGCTGAATGCATTCAATAAAAGGGGTGTCCACAAACACACGTTAAACACAACAGTGTTTTTGTTTTTTGCATATTAAAAGGTATCTGTTCATGAATTCATCTGTCATCCATTTCTTTTTTTTTCAGTGTCTTGTACACAATCTTGAGAGTTATCATCATCATCATTACACAATAATCTGCAATTATCATAATGGCCCACTGAAAACATCACAATTAGAAAAATAATAACCATCCTTTAATGAGATATGAAGAGAAGAGTGGATGTGGAACACTGGGTCTGGTGTACAGTGTAGTAAGGTGCTAAATGGGCAGTGGGCAGCGTGATTGATTACAGTGCTAAACTGGAGGTATTATCTTGTCCACAGTGCAGGTTCCTCTGCAGCGGCATTGATTGACAGTGTGGGTTTGGAAAATGACCGCTGCTCACCTGATGAGCATCCAGATCGATGATGGTGGCCCTGCAGACTCCCTCCACTCTCTCGAACAGAAACTGCAGAGAGAAACACATTGGGGGTGTTTGGGATTGTGCAGTTTGACGTTAAATAACAGAGGAGTGTGTGAGTAGAGTAACATGCTGACATGCACAGATGACAGGAACAAGATAATTGTCTAACATATTGGACACTTTGCAGAAAGCAAGATGCACAGATGTTCCTAAAAGACTTCCTAATTGGTCCACTTCATCCACTAGGCCTCTAGGGAGGCTAAGAGGCATCACTCTGAAGCTATTTATGGCAGTTAGTGGTGGGCAATTCAGCATCACAGTACCTGAAGTATCATGATATATTGTTGTTTTGAAGTTTGTGATCAAGTTAAAATGAACAAAATTATAGGAGAGCAGTACTTGTACATGTATCAAAGCCTGACAAACTGAGTACCCATGTCTTTTTATTAATGTTCCTTAAGAAAATAGACTACAAATAAAAATAGATAAAGATAATGGCAAAACAGACAAAACTAACTAACTGTAGTTGCTTAATGACTTAAGATGAAAATTAGCTCCTCTCTAACATTATGATGAAGAATCATAACTCTTATGAACACTTTGCTCCACCAGAGGGCAGTGTAAACACTGCGTCTTATGTTGTGGTCAGAGTGTTTCTGTTTAAATTTAAAGAAAAGCAAAATAACATTAATGCAGATAGCTAAAGGCGTCAGCCCATCGGAAAAGAAGCTCCTCGCCATGCCACTAGAGGATCTCTGATACACCATAATACAAAGAGTACATAGGAAGAATCACAAAAAAGCGTCAATATTATTACGAAGTGCCCGTTTATCACAAATTTAGCTTTTTATCTAAATAATCATTATTATTACAGATTAACCGGTGTCCAGTGTACAATATCCTATAGTAATCAAAGCAATATACTTTTAGTTTTGGACTGGAAGGAGTGGGAACATTCATTCAGAAAACCCAGTTTAATGTAATTAATGAACATTTCATTTATAAAGTTTACATATCAGGTCACACTGTCCACCCTTACTGCTATATAAATCTAAATGTACACATTCTGCAAGATCTTTAATATAGCCATGGCGTTGTCGTACCTTTATAGCCAGAGTGATGTCTGCATATGCGCAGAAGCCCCCTCCTTTGTCGCTGGAACAGTGGTGGAAGCCCCCTCCTGAGATAGAAACACTGATCCATTAACCGATACATTTAATTTATACAGCATATATATATATATATATATATATATACACACACACACATATATGAAATTGCTCCTCCCACTCTGTTATGCAAGTACTGCTAAAAAGTAATGGGATCATCTACTTCAGAACAGACTATGATGGCCAAATGTGACCAGTGGTGGCTCAGCGGTTAGAGCTCTGGGTTATTAATGACAGGGTTCTGGCCCACCGCTCCGGGTGTGTGTATGCTCACTGCCCCTAGTTCAGTAGTGTGTGTGTGTGTGTGTGTGTGTGTGTGCAGTACATAGTACAGTGACAAATACTTGTGATTTAAATATGCTCTCGGTTGGAATGCTAAATTGCGTAACATTTCTGTGAATTTGCATTGATTTTATGCCAGTGTTCACTTCCACAATAGCCTCAGTGTACAGATTGTTACAGTGTTAAACACTTTATCTTCTCTTTAAATCCCACCTGCTCTCCATAATAGCTGCTTAATATGTACCTGCATCTACACACTGGTCAAACTGAGATGACTGGAGCCATGATTGACAATTATGCAAAAACCTTGTATTTCCAAATTTGCAATTTTAAAGGAGAAAGAAAAAACTTTTAACTTTCAATGGAAGTCAATGTAAAAATATTTTTTTCCAAGTAATTTCAGTATTTCTATTGGAATATTCATTATTAACTTCCAGCACCACATGAAGAACAACTTCCAGATTCAAATGATGTCATGCACAAATCAGCCATAAAACCAAGTGGACCAAATATGAAATGTCCAAATCAATAATCAGATCAAGGTCACACTCAGTTATAGCCTGTCCCACAGACCAGGATGTCTAAAAAGTGTCCAATGAAATAGGTAGCTGACTATTTTACTTACGTTTTTTATATCGTCATGAAAATAATTTGGGCATATAGGTTTTTAAGGTTATTTATATGTGTATATGTTAATGTAGTTGTATGTTTACAGTGGTATTTAAATCCCTCACGCACACACACACACACACACACACACACGCATACATACATACATACATATGTATATATATGTATATATATATATTTATACATATGTATACATATGTATATATATATATATATATATATACATATGTATACATATGTATATATATATATATATATATATATATATATATATATATATATATATATATATTTATACATATGTGTATATATATATATATATATATATATATATATATATATATATATATATATTATTTTTTTTATTATTTTTTTTTTATATATGGTCCTACAACTTGCCACATGCCTGAACCAAGTAGGGGGCAATACAGGATTTCTGACTTTGTAAGTCAATAGGACTTAGATGTACTACACTGTATTGTAGGGGGCACTACATAATTTTTAATCCTAATTATTAATTACTAATACAACTACTTTATTTCAAGCGATTCTGGATCATTTCTGTTTACACATGTTTTTCAAGTTACCAGGTTTTAATACAGATGTGATGATATGCATATAAACTGTGCAGTATGGGGAAAGAACATCTATTTTCCGATACAGCAACGATTGCAGATTTCTAGCACCTGCGTGAGTACTCAATAGCTAAATGTCTTTGAGAGTTCCAAGTAATAGAGAGCCTCCCTTTTTTTAATTAGCTGCATATTTATCCATTCAGGGGACGGATCCAATCTGTCCTTTCCTGACCTGCCATATTTAGCCTCATTATATGGTCGTGTGCACCACTGTCTCCTCTATGAAGGCGGGCTGAGGTTTCATTAGTATTTATTGCTTGTCTGCCCAACCCCGCTCGGCCATTTGCGCTTTTCAATTACCACTGAACGTCCTGCGAGGCGAGAGGAAAGGAAATCTATGGACACCCGAAGCATGGAAATGAAGGTCCTTCCATTGACTATTTTAAATAATGTTTATTAATGCAGATGCAGCGACCTCCATCTGATCCATTAGCAGCAGTGTGGGGAAGTGGCTGAGTTAGCAGGAGCCATTGTGATACAGCGTTTCACTTTCCACAGTCAGAATTGAGGACAAGTGTGGATTAGTGATGTGTAACACACACATGCATACACACACACACATACATACATACATACATACATACAGCCACTGGGGAGAGACAATAGTAACAGGCAGCAGCTTTCCACTTCCATTTTACTGAATTAAGTCATCAACTCTGTGTGTACCTGTGTGTTTGTGTTTACACTACACAAAGAAGAAGAATCTGCTCATCAGGGTCGGCATTAAGGGCTAGTGCTAAGGGAAAGCTAGGGTGGACACTGCCCGCCGGATCTTCCCCGTTACCTTTTGCAATGTCTCAGAATGAATTTTTGAATTGGTTCATTGGGAGATACACAACAACACAACAAGCAACTCCAGCTTCCAGGAAAACAGGCCAATAGAATAGGACTCTCTGTAGCAAATAAACATAAAGCCCCCTAGCATTAAGCTGTAGTACAGTGGTGAGAACTGTTGTTCTCTAGAATGATGACGCTCTATCCAATACTCATGGGATGAGTTAGAAAGTTAGGGATTGGGTGGGGTGGTGATCATCCAACATTCTGACCTCACTCATGCTCTTGTCACTAAAGGCAATCAAATCCTCACAGCAATCTAGTAGAAAGCCTTTACTGGACAGTAGAGACAGTTAGTCTTTTTAATACCCTTGATTTTGGAAGAAACAATAAATGAGCAGGTGTTCCAATACTTTTGCTCATATAGTGTAACTCCACTGCTCCACAGCCCAATGTTAGGGGGTTATATACTCCTCTAACCAATCGCCTGAGGCTGATTCAGAGCATCCCTTTCTCTTGGCCATGCTTTTTTATGGAGATTTGCACAGTTTAACACTGGTAACATCAATGAGCGCACTTAAAGAGAGCTAATCTCACTGTTTAGCGGGGTGTCTGAAGACTTATGGATATATGCAGCCAGATTCATAACACAACTGAATGCGCAGAGGAGTGGATAAGTCCTATATTCACATAAGTCACAATGGCAGTGACCGGCACGCAGCGTTCTCCTTACTGTTGTCATATTTCTACATGTCCTTTTTCTGCTTGGCTCAACCACAGCATGCTAAAACACTGGATACTGACTTTATGAATATAAATGCTTTCTGAAATCCTTTTCAAGCATGTCAGAGTCTTCTCAACCGCAGCAGCAATGTTTGCCATAATGCTTAATCCAAATAGATCAAAATAAAGCTTTAAAATATTTAATTGTTTGCTGTTTGTGTTTAATTTGAGGACTCGCCTGTGTGGCTAGAACATTTGAAAACATTATTGAAATGTTAATTAAATCCACGCTGGACTCTTACTGGAGAACTGACGAGTTCAGGCGAGTTCAGGTGGTATATTTTGCAGGATAAGGTGGCATTACGAATGACAAACAGCATATGCAAAAAAATAAAAAAGTGGCAGCTTCACACTTCAGGCAACTGGTAAAACATGCAGATAAAACACTGGAAAAGGTGCTACTATGAGATTATTTGCTTTAAATGCCAGTTACTTTGACGGTCAGTCCACCAATACATGTAAAAAAAATCTGGCTCAACTCTGTGCAGTAAGAGTTTATTTAGTCAGTAAAATAAATAGAAATAACATCACACAAAAAGAAGTGCTTTTCCATCACTGTGTTCATTAAAATGCCTCCAAAGCTCTCCTCATGGGAGTCTGGTATTATTTATAGTCAAAATCCAACACCTGGGCCCGTGTGATCTAGCGTACTAAGGCACAGCGCCTTAGCCCACTAGATCACTCAGGGCCCACTATGATCAGAGGATAGCGGGTTCGAATCCCGGTCATCGGCAGCCGAGGCCCCAAGAGAGCACAATTGGCCTTGCTCTCTGTATGTTGGGTAGATGCTGCGGTGCTGGCCGTCACTGGCATCTGCTTCCCTTCAGGTGTGTTGGTTGGCCAATGTAAAGAGCGATTTCATACAACAATGCAGAAAACTAAAAATGAAAGGTATCTCTGAGGTACAACGATAGAAAAATAAACAATTGTGTTCTTTGAGCAACAAATAAAACACTGGCTATAGGAGTACAGCTGGTTAGCATCCAGGTTAGAGTCCAGTAGATATGTAAAGTCTCCACTCAGTCAGATATCCATTTAGGTGGTTGTATAGGTTGTGCTTACAAGACTGTATGAATAGCTTGACATTTTCTGAGTATAGTGACTAGCTTTTCAAACAGGCAAAAAAACTGCATTAGCAAGCTAACTGACTAAGTTGCTATGCAGGTAATACAACTGTACTACACTGTAACACAGGTACACACAAAATCCACAGCTGCCATAGTCTGACTGATTTAATAGCATAAGAAAATTATATATTTCGGGCTCAGCAAGAAAAAGCCAACTCAGCATCACTTAAAGGAGAGCTCTCGCCTCCTTTAAAAAGCCTAGCCAGTGTTTATTCTGTCTTGACAAAGACAGTGTTGAGCTCTCTTCAGTTCTAATTCTACGATTCTTTGGTCCGACAACGACTAAATGAGCAGATGAAGACTGAGTTTGCCGTTCTGATATTTCCATGTTCGAAGTAGCCGTACTATGTTTGTATCAGCATCATTAGCAGCGGCACGGTTGCTCATGTATCCAGCAAACGGTCCGGGATCCTCTTTCCGAGGTTGTGTATATAATATAAGTACCTAAAGACGCGTGACATGGCCAGCAACACTCCTGTGACAAACCTCTCAAACCACTCTGTTTTTAGAACGAATATATCATTATATATATACCATTTATTAGAATTTTTTGTCCCCTCCTCACTCAGGAATACTACTGATTTCAATTTAAACAACAAATCTTAAGGATTGCCCTGGTAATGGAACTGAACAAATCCATGCATTCATGGCTGCTCTACTAGCTCACAAGATATCAACTACTTTTCTCTAAATTAAATGAGAAATCATTTTTACCCGATTTGTGTTTACCCATATCTATTCTGACATGATCCAGCATTTTTACAAGCAAATACACACTTTTTGCTGAGATAAATAGTTTTACACAATACGCGCCTAAAACGTCTGCACAGTACTGTATATATATTAGGCACAAACACACTTCCATGTGATTTGTACACGTGCGTGTACATTTGCATAAAAATATTCAGAACTTACCCACATTTATTGCCCATCCTCGGTCCATGGCAAGCTTACCAGCCTACAAAACAAGAAATATACTGTTTAAAAAAAACCACACACATTTCAACCCTAAGGTGTTTTGAAAGACTTATTTTTGACTCAATGATGATGCAATCTCACCACAGGGTTTGAAATATGTTATGTTGTTATACCTGAACCCAGAGTTAGACATTGAGGGAACCAAACCCTGAAATGTGTTTTTCTGCAAGCCAAGTTGTTCAAATCCTCCAGTGACAAAATAAACAGCAAAACACTTCTCAGGTTTTAAATAAAAGGGCACAGGTTCCTTCTGCTTTTCTGTAACAAGCCTACTTATTGAAATAGTCTAGTCATAAATAGCCTACATTTACAAAATTAGGCCTTAGTAAAAATATATATAATAATAATAAAAATCACATATTATTGCTGTCATAAGAAAATCATTTAACCAAAATAATGTAAAACCTTTATTTGTATTTCTAATGGTTATTTTATTTCATGACATGTTATGACAAAGGTGTGTTATAAATAAATAAATACCCCTGGAGAACCTCTTTAATCACTGGCACCTCTGATAAGGCCTTAAACCTTGAGCACATATAATCATATTTAATACAGACAAAGAGAAACACCCAGGAACGTCTGACTAATAATCAGGCCCAAATCCAATGTAAGACATTTTTTTAACCCAACAGAAAGGTTTATTACACACTAAGGTGTATTACTCAGTAACTACAGGGACGTCTGGTGGAGCTGGTGGAGCTATTCTATGGTAAAAGAAGTTTGTGGTAACACTTTTGGCCTGTCAGTGCCCCATAACCTTTTTATGGGGTCAATTTGACCTATATCCAGGGTTGGGAGAGTTACCTTAAAACTCTATTCTGTTAAAGATTACTGATTACCTGTTCAAAAATTTAATTAAAAAGTAATCTAAAGGATTATTTAAGAATTACAAGAGAAAAACTTTACATAGAAATTCACATGAAACCGTCCCAAGCGTCTCCACCAATTACCAAACCATCTCATTGTTCTTAGAAAACAAATTCCCTGTCTACTAAAATAAACGCACCACTGTTGCTGGATGTTCTCAAAATGGGAACAGTCTAAAACAAATTTTAAAAAAAAATTTTAATGTTAGTCTAAAAAAATTGATTTTAAGTATTTTGGATCATTTATTTGGTCCATTCATCACGAAGTGTTCAAACATCTGTCCAAAAAACGAACGGCTTAGACCAGCATGAATTCCATTCCTAAACTGGTTTATGCAGGTCTGGTTTGCTGGTGTAGGCTGGTGAGCATGATTAATACAATTAATACTAAAATATTACACAGAAACACACCCACATACTCGTTTAGCAACAGACAGAAAGAGAAGTGTGTGAACACGTTTCAGAAAATTCAAGTGTTGAGTCTTTTAAAAATATTTACAGCTGGAAGGCAGAATTTACATCAGACAGTGATATTCTTTTCCTTTTTGCTTTTAAACATGAAGTTCTGCTATTTTATATTGCTCATTTGTAACTGCTTACAGTACCGTCGTGACATGTATTCTGTTACCACCCAATCCTACCTATATCAGACACTAGTCTGATCTCAGTTTTGGGTTTTCTTTTACTTGTGGTGTGATTGTAGCCTAAGGCTCTGTGTTGTGTGTGGAAGTTATGCTCTTATATGATCAATCAATGCACACTCAGCAGTGCAAGGGCTGGACAACACAAAATGAGAATCCAATCCCAGTTGGATGCTTTTTAATGAAAAGAACACCTCTCCAACTGTTAAGCACAGGGAGAACTGATCATGCTTTAGGCTTGTGTTGCAGCCAGTGGCACAGATTCAATTAAATGCAGCAAACTCTGAAAACAAACATGACACCTGAGACGTTGGAGGAGATGGGCCGTACGGCCACTTGAGGCAGAGAGAAGGTGAATTTTCTGTGCTTGTCTGGCCACAAGAGACAGATGCAGGTAGATTTGATGCTCTGGTTCATCATCTGCCACCATCTATGTCAGTGTACTCATAATGTTTGTCCAAAGAAATCTAAAAGTGGTGGCAAAGAAGAAATGATGAGGCTACCAAGCAGACCAAGCACAGTTGATGTTGTCTGCGTAGCTGAGACACGTACGGTGAAGGATATGGTGTATTGGATTTGATGCATAAGAATAAATTGGCCCTAAGGCAAACTGTTGTCTGTGTAAATTGGAAATTATACAACTGTATGATCAATCAACACACACTCAACAGCGACATCCAATCCCAGCTGGATGCATTTTAATGTGGGACTAATTGATTTAGTCTCTTTTTACTTGTGTATATCAAACTGCTTATTTAAGCAGGTCAAAGACATGCCCACATTACTCTGCACTGTCTTGGAGCAAACAACAGTCTTGTAGCTGTGGACTCAGAAGAGACTGGCAGGAAATTGCTTTCACTGGAAACTTGTGTGGTTTATAAAAATCAATAAATAACTGTCGCATAAAAACCTCCATCTCTGACACTGAAGAAATTACATCAGAGATGATATAGCGGAGACTGAATTAGTGTAACCAAACGCATCCCTCTAGCATTTACAGGGCCAGGCAGAGGCTTAGACACGCATGCACATTAAAGGGGTTTTCTTCATTTGTAAAAACTATAAAATAACACATATAGAACTAGTCTAATCAAAAATATTAGTCTTTAACCAATTAGGACTTTTCAGACCCACACACCTGACAAGACTGAATGCATTAGGTGTAGAATGTTACTGTTGAATATTACATTTGTTAACATGTGTGTAAATGTACTATGATCTGACTGTGAATTTCTCTGCACTTAAATACATTTATACAACATTACAAATATTATAGGACTGCTCAACTTATTATTATAATATTTTTATAATTCCACTGTTCCACTGCATTTTCTGACCAAATCTGGATTAGCTATTATTGCTTAATTTGGTTAAATGGTCTGCCAAAGAAATTAGATCATTTTAGGAGATAAACAAGTATAAATAAGTTAGAAATTAGTTAATTCATCTTTTTCTATAATAAACTCAAAATGAGAAATAGTACATACAGTATATGGACAAACGTATTGAGACACCCACACATTATACATACAGGAGCTTTTATCACATCCCATTCTTAACTCATAGGCATTAATTTGGAGTTAATCCCCTTTGCAGCTCTAACAGGTTTGGATTTTCGTTATTGAGTCAACAGAGCATTGGAGACTTTTATGCACTATTCTCCTCAGCACGGGGCGACCCCGCTCTGTAACTTTATGTGGTCTGCCACTTGGTGGCTGAGATGATGTGGTTCCTGACCACTTCCACTTTTCAATAATACCACTCACAGTTGATGATGGAATATCTAGGAGGGAAGAAATTTCACTAACTGACTCTTTGCAAAGGTGGCATCCTATTACAGTACCACACAGGAGTACCACACAGTGTGTCTGTAAAGGCATGCACTGCATGGCTAGGTGCTTGACTTTATACACCTGTGGTAATAGGACTGAATGAAATACCTGAATTCAATGATTAAGAGGTGTATCCCAATACTTTTGTCTTCCTAGTATATTTAGACTAACGACTACAGATCTAGATGGTGTTCAACCTTCCTTTAGTTGTCACATGTCTTTAACAGGTCACTGGAGCTGTGTGGAGTACCACTTCAGACTTCACACCTCTGACAGTCCACAAAACTACCCACCCTCCAAAAAACACCTGTCCCGGCCTATTGCTGTGCTTTAGATTTTTTCTCAGAAACATTGTTCTGAGTCCTCTTGCCACTATCAATGTTTATATACAGCACGTGTAAGCAAACTAAATAGCCAGGTTATAGCTGCTAGTAAAGGTTAGCTGACCTGTCAGTATAGAGGAGTTTAGAAAGGCTCAAAGAAAACCATTTTTTCTGTGTATGCTGTGTGAAAGACACAGCAGTATGCTTATGAGAGACTGTCAAATAAGCTTTTTAGTCAAAATTTTAGTTCCACCTTAAATGGAGTAGCAGACATATTGCTCATTGTTGAATGGAAAAATCCATATGTCCACATATGTCAAAGTAATGCCGCTTGTGTTTTCACTCCTCTGTTTATACGCTCCATGTGCGTATGTGTGTAAAACATATGCTTGAGTGGAGTTGCCCATTTACCTAAGGCCCTGTTCACATGTATCAGGATATTTAAAAAACTTTATTAGATTAGAATTCCCATTCACACAGAGACAAAAACACTTGCATCAGCATGCTAGCCCTGTATGGGGCAATATTACCTAAATAAGGCCCCATCCACATGTATCTAAATCCTATTGAGCATCTTTGGAAGGAGCTGAAATATGCCGTCTCGAAAGGTACCCTTCAAACCTGAGACAACTGGAGCAATTTGCTCATAAGGAGTGGGCCAAAATACCTGCTGAGAGGTGCAGAAGTCTCATCGACAGTTACAAGAATCGTTGCAGTGATTGCCTCAAAAGGTTGTGCAACAAAATATTAAGTTAAGGGTACCATCATTTTTGTCCAGGCCTGTTTCATGAGTTTATTTTTTTTAATAATTCTGTTGAAGCATGATTCAAAATCAGAGTTGGATTTTCATTTGTTCATTTTCATAGAATTTTTATTTATTATTACTTTTGTCAGATTCAAATTATTTCTGTGACCATTGTGGGTTTATCTTTCATTAACCGAGGGGTACCAACAATTTTGTTCATGTGTGTATCTGTAATAGAACACAATGTACATTAAGGCAAGATTTGACATTCAGTCAGAAACATGAATGTGTCGTGTTTTCACAAAGCTCAGTTTTTCACATCCACACATCACAAGTTTTTAACCCCCCCACCCTTGGAGAGACAGTTTTCAGTGACCAAAAATGGCATTTTCATGTGGACATGAGGTCAAAACGCAGACAAAAACCCACAGTTTAAAAAATATATATCTGGATACGTGTGGACACAATGTTCGCTTTATGGACCTCCTACAGTTGCTTTGGCCACCCCGTGGTCCCCCCATTTATACAATCCTAGAATCTTCTCTGGAACGTCTGCCACAAGCAACAGATGATCAGAACCAGGTTCATGTTTTCGCTTGTAGCAGAGATGTTAGGCTTGTCGTGCAAAGCTGTTATTTATTTTGTTTAAACAAACGCATCCGGGTTAGGTTTACACTGTAATCCTCCACACATTTTCTGTGAATCTGTATGTTAGCATTTCTGCTATTAAATGTAGCCAGCTGAAGTCATTTACAAGTCAAGTCATAGTAAAACAGTCACAGAACTACATTTAGGTTCTGCGTTTTAGCAAACGCTCGCTTCTTAGTAAACACGGCCTCTATTATACATTCAGCCAGAGGGGTGCTAGTGAGATATTTCAGATTTAGAGGCGCTCCGGTCTGAGAGCAGCTCACCAACCAGAGGCGTCCAGGTCCATCTAATCCATAAACAGCACATTAACACCATAGCAGGAGAGAGGGAGAAGTGCTCTCTCTCTCTCACTCACTCACTCACTCACTCACACACACTTCACACAGCGACCAAACAGACAAACACACACACATGCATAGATGGTGCCTTATTGAGTGTTCTCCCCTGGGTCCTGGCGCATGGCTTTGCATGAAGAAAAGGTTATCTAGTGGTCCCTGGGAGGCACATCTCTCCCTCTCTATCTCTAATTTCGGTCTGTCCACGCTCTCTCATTCTCTCATCCCTTCTATTCCCAGCTCTGTTTTACTTCTCTCTTCCTCCATTCTCTCTCTCTCTCCTTATCCCTTTCTCCAATCAGTCTCTTTCAATGGGCTTCTCTATGGTATTTCTCTTTCCACTTACCTTTTTTCTATCTTTCTCTTACTGATCACTGCCTGTTTCTCTTTCTCTTCTCTCTCCAATGCCTGTACCTCTCCTTCTCTCTTTCTCTTCTCTTCCTCTCTCCACTCTTCCTTCTCTTTCCGTCTCTATTTCTGGTTTGATCTCTCTCTTACTCACTTACTCTCTCTTTTCTCTCCTTCTCTTCTCAATCTCTCTTCTCTCTCTCAAGGACAAAGACAATCATGCCATTCGTGTTGGACACAGCATTTAACTTATCTGTGCAGTGAACACATGCATACACACTAGTAAACACACACTGTGTTACATAGAACACATCTGCTTGGAGCAGAGGGCAGCCATCGTTGCAGCGCCTGGGGAGCAGAGCAGGGCCTAAAAGTGGCAGCTTAGTGAACCCAGGTACCAAACCCACAACCCAGTCATCAATAACCCAGCGCTCTGCCCCAAGGGACTGCTTCATCATTTCTCTCTGTGTAATTTTTTTGTATCTCTGCTCTCTTTACTCTGTCCATCTCTCTCACTCCTCACCTTTTCTTTTCTGTCTCTCCACCATCTTTCTTCTATCCGTGTTTCTCGACCTTTCTTCCCCCTTCATCTCTCTCTTTCCCCCTTTCTACCCCCTCTTCACTGTTTCTTTCTCTCCATCCTCTTCTCTGCTTTTCTCTCTCACCCAACCATCTCTCTTCACTCTGTCCCTTTCTGTCCATTTATTCGCTCTCTTCTCAATTACTCTCCTCTTTCTTTTCTTTTCATCTTTTTTCTTCGCTGCCCCTCCCCCTCTCTCCCTCACACACACACACACACTGTCTCTCTTTTTTTATTTCTCCTTTACACCCCTCCCCCCCCCCAATTTCTCTATTCCTTTTTTTATTCAATCTCTGTCCTTGGTTTTTCTTGCCCTTGCTCTCTTTTTCCTTTGCTTTTCTCTCTTTCCTCTCTCTTTTCTGCTTTACTTTCTCTCTCCACTCTCCCCCTTTCATCCCCTCTCTCTCTCTCTCTATACACTCATTTTTTCTCAATGTTTGCATAACTACTTATATTCTCTTGCAAATAACTTGATAAACTACATATATAAACATCAAAATGTTCAGAGCAATCTCTGTAATGAGCCCCCATGTGATCTAGAGCACTGTGTTAGGAGATACTCTAATCCTAAACCTAAAAAAAGTCAGATTTTAGAACTTAAGTTATTAAGTTAATACTTCATGTACCTTTACTTGTGTAGACGAATTGTTTTGTTTGTTGTGCTTGAAACTTCAAAGTTCATCAGAGTCTTAATTTCACACAAGTGGTGGATGAATAAATAAAATATATTTTTTATATAAATGGCTTTTGACTGTCCATTGGTTTGTTTAACACAAAACATAGATGGGTGCATGACTTCACGAATTACAGATGAGAGGCAGATGACGGACACACTCATCCTCCAGATGTGAGTCACATACAATCTGGCAATGCAATGGAAAAAGAGATCTACAGTAGAGATGCATGTTATTGCAAAGTTATTAACAGAAACACTGAGAAACAATTAACTCCTGAGCAGTGGGTTATGGATAACCCCAGGACAACACATTGTTTTAAACTTCAATCATCACTGTGCAACATGAGTACAGGTGCTGAGTTCGTTTTTAAGCGAGCTGGAGCAAGCATAAGCATGTTCATCTCTCCCAAACCAAGCAAACATCTTGTAAACCTCTATCAAACCTGATGTAGACACAGGAAGCTGGGCTTAAACAGCAGGAACTGTTGTCTTTTCTCTGAGAGATGGATCTAAGATTTGGTTTATTTCTGATATAGAAGCTGTGGGTGTGTTTTTCCTGCAGAGAAACTAAGAAGAATGACAAAGCTCTAACAGACCTGGAGCTCCCTAAAAGCTCCCCAAAAGCACTTTCCACCTGCAGTATAAATCCACCCCAAGTCATAATCACCTCAGCAGAGTCACATAATGAGGAGATTCTCCCAGAGTAAACAGATACAGAACTCTACTCAGAGCAAGCAGAGGATCACATTCACACTTAACTATGGCTTAGGCCTTCTCTTTGCAGACCCTAATCACACACAGACTTCTAGTCAGATGTGTTTGTATTTATGTGACCTATACGGTGCTACAAAGGAGTTTTTGAGTGATGCCACAAAAGAACCACTTTTGGTTCCATAAACACCATGGATATATGTGTGAGGAACATTTGAAAGGATTAAAGAATATTTACTTAAATTGGTGAAAAAGCATCTTTATTACAACTCAATGGAAGTCAAGGGAAGGTTTTAGAACAAGCAAAGTGGTGGTTAAGACTTCTTACTGTGGTAAGAAGGAGTTCTCAGAACCAACAAGGTGGCAATTAGGACTAATCACAGTTAGGGGGAAGGCTTAGCACAAACAATGCAGTGATTAGGACCAATCACAGTCAGGAGGAGGTCTCAGAACAAACAAGGTGGTGATTACAACCAATAGCAGTCAAGTGTAGGTCTCAGAACAAACAAGGTAGTGATTAGGTCTAATTGCAGTCAGGAGAAGGTCTCAGGACAAACAAGGTAGTGGTTAGGACCAACTGCAGTTAAAAGGAGGGATTCTCAATACAAAGTATGTCAAGTTTAGACTGGAGTACTTGGTAGTACTGGCATGGCAAAGTCAACTCGTGAGTACAAACTCCAGAAAGTCGTTGTATAGTCATTTTTTACAGGAATAGCAGCATGGTGCATAATGCATTCTGGGATATTTGGCTTTGTAAGGTCCACACAAGTCAAGCCCTAAAGTATCCTCTATAACACAGGCGGAACAAGAACACATGCAGACACTGAACTCTACTTGGCTAGATGTGAATTTTTGAATGGAAAAGTACATGGGCTACAACTGATGACGTTTCACAAATCCACAGTAGCAAATGTTCAGACAAGAACGCAGATTGAGAATCATCTAAGGAGGTCTCAGAACCAACAAGGTGGTGATCATGACCAATCACAGTCAGGGAGGAGGTCTTTGAGCAAACAAGGTGGTGATCATGACCAGTCACAGTCAGGGGTGCGGTCTCTAAATAAACAAGGTGATGATCAACACCAATCACAGTCAGGGGGGAGGTATCTTAACAACTATGTTGTTGATTAGGACCTACTGTAGTCAGGGGAAGGTCTCAGAACAAACAAGGTGGTGGTTAAGATCAACTTCAGTGAGAATTATATCGCAGAACCAACAAAGCAGCCATTAGGACCAATCACAGGTGGAGGTCTCAAAATGTTAAGAACCAAACAATAGGCTGATTATGACAAATTGCAGACAGGGTGAGGTTTCACAAACAAACAAAATGGTTTTAGGACCAATAGCATTCAATAACTTTTCTTCTCTTCTGATACTCAGTGGCACAGGCAGTGTGTTTGCCCTCTAAGCATAGCATAGCCTCATGAATTACTTTTTGCCAGGCATTTCAGTTCAAGGCCATGTGTTCCCAAGTCTGAAGGTGTACCTGTATTGCTTTAGGTAGACTTTCAGGTTTTCCTTCAAGCTTTTTTTTCCCTCCAGTACCGTATATTCTCTTGCCTACTGTCAGTGATCCATGCAGAAGCTGCTTCAGCAGTCTAGTATCTAAGCTGAAAAACTTATATGTTTAGTTTAGCTTTTGGTAATTAATGTTTCTTAGATAAGGGCTGCAGGTCCAGGGGTTCGCGGACCCAGGGAATTGTAGTACACTGAGATGCTGGAGCTGTCGTCTCGCTGCTTACACGCGATCACTCAGGTTTGTTGACGGTGGAGCAGATAGATGCTGGTGTTCTCAGGGTACGCCCGTGTCCGTGTTACCTTCTGGCTCTCTCCTTTTAATTATGCTGTGATAATCAGACTTGCCATAGTCGTCAGACATACCCAGATGCTGATTCTCAACATTCTCTGCACTCCATAAAATTCCTCTTAGAACTAACTTCTCTCTCTTTACCTTCCCTGAGTAAATGGCCACCCAGCCCGATCTGCAGGAAGATTGCCCGCTGAGGTCCCCTCTACCTGCATCTAACCAGCTGCCACCTACCAGTCTGGCCAACGGGTCCCCCCCCAACCCGCCACCACCCATGGCTCACCCGCCAGCTGCTGCTGCCTGTTTGGTGGCCGTGCTGAAACCTAGATGGACTCGTGCCTGTCTGACACTATTAATATTGCCACTATTAACTTTCTGTTGTATCTGCTTTGGTAATTTTTATCATTAATGTTTAAAACAGTCTGGCCAGAGGAGGATGGGTCCCCCTTGTGAGCCTTGGTTCCTCCCAAGGTTTCTTCCTCCAGCTCTGAGGGAGTTTTTCCTTGCCACTGTCGCCGTTGGCTTGCTCACGGGGGTCTTTGACGCTTCATGTTATTCCTTCTTTCTTCTCTGTCTCTGTTCTTTATTAAGTACTAATTATGTAAAGCTTCTTTGTGACGACAACAGTTGTAAAAAGCGCTATACAAATAAATTTGACTTGACTTGACTTGACTAGTATTTGGGCAATAGCTGCAACATCCTGCCCATCTGAGCTGATGGTGCATGAATTGAGCTTCCACGCTTTCAGATTGCATACTGATAGTGGTTTATCAATTTTACCATGGGATGTTGTGGATCTTTCAAAGAAAACATTGCTGCTGCTGTTCCAGCTTCATCATATGCTCCATCTTGCAACTGTAAAGCAGGGATTGAAGGACCATGCCTTTGTTGACAAGGAGCTTGGCGGTGATCTGAGGATAATGATTACAGGACACAGATTCCCAGAACATTGAGTTCTATATTGAATTTCTTTGTCCAGTGTTGTCCTTTGTGCAAGCTGGCTGCCAAGGTAGGCAAAGTGCTTAGCATTCTCCATGGTGAAAGTCTCAAGGCTTGGTGGTTGGA
The DNA here is from genome assembly GCF_030463535.1 of Salminus brasiliensis. Lineage (NCBI taxonomy): Eukaryota > Metazoa > Chordata > Actinopteri > Characiformes > Bryconidae > Salminus > Salminus brasiliensis. Next base: position 12,782,236 of record NC_132898.1, on the reverse strand, counting down.
CTTGAGCATACTGATGGAGTCCTTTAGTCTTTACAATGTCCAGGCTTTGCTCAAAGCGTTTGTAAGCCTTCGGACAGTGCAAAAATCATCATCAGCTTTGTAGGCACTCCTTAACAAGAATCTATTTGCAAGAAATTGACTAAATCAGTGCTTTTGGGGCTGATTCCCTTTGCTGATACCAGTTGGGGCATGGCTAGATTTTTACATTAAAACCTTTCCAGGCAGAATTGGTAATGCATCATTGTGCAGAGCTCCTGTGTTGCTCCCTGTCTCCCAGGATGAAATGTACTTTACCTTTTGGAATCAAACACATTTAAACTACTACGGTTTAACTCCAAGCTCCAGCTCAGAGAGCCGGTATACTCCCATACAGAACTGCATTGTGGAGCTCAGAGTAAAAACACAACTGAAATAGGGCAGCTTGTCTAGCGCTACAACTCCATCACTTCATATGTAATTCCTCTAGCTTTCTGAAGGTTGCTGCTTTTGGTGGTGGTTAAATGTGGCCTGCTGGATTTGCTGTTTTGCGTGGTTAGCGGTGTTTGTTAGCTCTGCTGTGTTCTGATAATCACTATACTGAGCTGAGTGAGGTACTCTCGAGATGTATTCAGTTAGTGGTCTTTACTCTGCTTCCCCCACGAGACATAGTTTTACACATTCTACAATTAAGAGTTTGAGTCAGATACAGTAAAAACTGCCAGGTTGGCAAATACAGCACACAGAGTGGAGTACAACACTGGCTGTAATACAGTTCTGCAGATGTGCACAAACTCCATAGTTCCATCTAGCGTTTGAAGAAGGAACTGTGACAGAGAACCTTGAGCTTGCAAATATGATCTGACAATTTACAAAAAAAAAATAATAATCTGCCGATAGTTAATATTATATTTAGACTTAAAATCGTCCGGTACACAGCTGACCGATTTTTCCATCTCCATTTTTTACATCCCCAGTCACTTTTTACAACTGCAATTGTAAAAATGTACAAACTGCAATGGTTGTAATGAGCATTATCATATTTTACGCTGAGGTATGTTGGGAATTGTTTACCCTTACCCTTGCAGGTGAAAAGTCAGGAGAATGAGAAGGTTGTGCAGGAAAAAGATGTGGTTTATTGATGTTGTCCTCTCAGCTATAAGACTTAGTTCTTCACAGTTCTTTTCAGTTATTCACAGTTTGTCTCACTACTTCTTAGTTCACAGCTTACAGAATTTTAAATTAAATACCAGGGGTCGGGGTGAAGCAAGGCCCTTTGGTGTGTGGTTCTTTGAATAGCAATTGCAATATTGCTGGCAGTATGATGGTACACAGTACATATCGTGTTTCTTACATACGTAATACTGTGGTTTACAACAAAGAGCGCAGAAAGATTTTTAGCACTGTGTTTGCATCACAGTCAGCCTGAAAGCTTAGCACTAACATTCACGTCAGTCTGTTTCAAAATAAACCCATTGCTACTATCGGCTAGCTCACCATTACGAGACCAGAGGAGAGATCGTTAACCAGTGGCTTTCTGACCATGCTGCAGTGATGTTGAAAACAACAGATATACTTTAAATATACTTCAGTTGTTAAATGTGTGTATTTCCAGTAGATAAGCCAATGTTAGAAGTTAGAAGTCGTGTTTTCGCTATGATGCCGTTTGCACAATAAACACTGCTTAAATTCTTTCAGACAGATTGATTCCTTCATATATTGTGCAATTTTGCGAGGCCCATCAAACCATTTAATACTCATCATGTACATAATAAAGGCTTAATATTTAAGCCTTTATTATGTACATGATACCGTTATTTATTTTGTTATATATTTTATGCACTTATGCCACAAAAATAGCAAAATAGCAAATAAAAAAAATTATAAATAAAATACATACTGTGATTAACATTTTTGGCCATACTGCCCCACCCCCTTACAAAAAAAAAAAAAAAAAAAAAAAAAGAAAATCAAAAAAGGAATTTTCAGTAGAGGTCAATGATACAAACAGTGCTGAAATTAATAATGCACTCCGTGTCTCTAAGATTTGATATAATCGGTCACAGAAAATAAGAACAGTGCAAATTTTCCATTTTTATGAAGCAGCAAAAAGCACAATGTGTTTGAATGAATTTGCCTTAAGTGCACTTCCTACAATGTGACTACTGTGCATGCACACATTGCGATGACAGTGCTGAAATGATGTACTAAGTATTCTTAATTCATAGCATGGCAGTATCTGGACAAAACTTTGCTTTTAGTAGGAGAGTCATATTCAAAGCTACTCTTAAACAATTCTAAATACATTCCAAATGACACCCCTTCTCATAAATGCATTCAGCTACTTTATTTTGCACCCATTGCAGACATAGATGTGCAAATGCACACACAAAGCTTGTCCAGTCCCTGAAGAGACATACTGGCAATAGAACAGGAGACAGAATTACATGACCCTATTTGCAACATGCCTAATGCCAGGCGTAGGCTTAAGGGGTATGAAGCCGCCTAAGCATTAAGCTAGGGAGCAATGGAACTGTGTTCTCTGGAATGATGGTTCTCTATCCAATACTTTTGGTATAAGGTGGGGTGGTGATCATCCAACATCCCGACCTCATGAACACATGTCGCTGAATGCAATCAAATCATTACAACAATGCTCCAAAATCTAGTTGAAAGCTTGTCCCAGACAGGAGAGACAGTTAGTCCAACAAAAGCAGTATAAACTCTAATCCAATGATTTCATTAATTTCTGAAGAAACAATGAATGAACAGGTGTCCCAATACCTTTGTCCACAGAGTGTACTAATCAGTAGCAGGGCAGCTGCTTCTGCTTGCATCTACAAATGGTTCAAAGTGTCAAACTGGGATAATACGTTAAAGGCTTTATACATTAAGTGATACTAATAATTTGTGTTAAAGCTTTAATAAGTTACCTTTTGTATTTCAAACTAAAATAGGTACATTTCAATGTCAATTGCCCACACACATACACATCCTCAGTACTGACTCCCACCCTCATACTGACTTCTTCCATCACAGTTGAGCGAGAGCAGTGTGTTTAGAGTAGCCTCTTTCTCTCTCTCCCTCCCAAAAGGCCGCTGTGTAGTTGAAACTAACCACTGCACGCACTGCCTCTGCAATCAGAACGCTGCCAGACGGTTCTCTGCAGGCGGACTAGGCTGGCAGTCAATTAGCAGCGCGGGAGGCTAGCGAGAGCAGCCTGACGGGTGGGTAATTACACACTCCGCCTGAGAGACAGAGAGAAACTTCTCACAATCTCTAAAAACTGTCCTGAAGAGTCTCAAAGGATGCAAGTATACCATCAGAAGCATCTGTGTATTGCTGCATAAAGTATCTAAAGGTCAGTATGGCAAACAACTCAATACACTAACTTTCAAATTGAGGAACATGACATAAAAAAATGTAGCCTAAACTACAAGAAATGTTCCCAGTAAAAGCTTCTAAAGTGAAAAATGTCTTCTAAATGTTAGAATGCATCATAAATTCATGCCAGGCATCCACATTCCCATAAGGGTCAATAAGAAAAACGCTCAGAGCAAAATGTGAGGTAAGATGGTGCAATACCACAGAGCCATAGCACGCTTGATGAAGTATCTTAAATTAGGAAATTCTGTGTTCTGCACTACACCACAGCTCATTTCAGTTCATTTGCACCATCACTGGTAAACATAAACATAGAGACAGACATTTCAAAAGAGATTTAGTATCTTTATTACTGTCAAAAATGATAACGGATAACTCTGGTGCTACAGAGAGAAAACGCCAGTGTTATGGATGCTCATAATTCTCAAATGGTTGAGCAAGCATCACATTGCACACTATCTCTACCAGTTATGATCGTCTTAACACTAAGATGTTTTGGGGGGATTTTTTGCTTTTTTGATTCAAAAAAATTTCTACTGTCTAAGAGTATGAGGCAGCTAGCATCTTAGTAGTTCACAGTTTGGACCTTACGGTCATTGTATTTCATGTAGAGTGGGAACTTAAAATGCAACAAAATTTAAATAGCTGGTTAAATAGCTTGTTATTCAGGCATGAGCTAGATACTTGGCTTCCTATGTATGTGAAAGCTTTTTTTAACCGTTAAAACCCCAACATACAACGCCCTGTGGATCCATTACAATTTTAAACAAAACCTTTCAAACAACGATGGCAGCTACTGGCAGTTATTGGTGCCGTGAACACATACATACACACTAGCAAACACACACACACAGAGATACAGTGAGCACAAGTGCCCAGAGCAATGTGCAGCCTTCGCTGTGGTGCCCGGGGAGAAGGGCCTTGCTCAAGGGCCCAACAGAGGCTGCTTAGCACACCTGGGAATTTAAACCCTCAACCCTGTCATCAATAACCCAGTGCTAACCATTGAGCCATTGCCCCACAGCCACACTCACCCTACAACTTAGCAAATTATTCTTTTTTTCTTTGAAAGATAGAAGAAGGATAGGCTAAGGAAGGATATTACAATGAAGATAAATAGCCAAGCCCACATTCACCTGCCTCTAGTGTTGACTGTTGAATGCAGAGCGCAGATCCAATAGACTCAGGCAGTGATTGCAGGCTAGCTAGGGGTTTCAGTGGTTTTTAAATCAATGGCTGTAAATCATATGAATAAAACACTCAATAACTTATTGACTCTTTCTGTCTACTAAAGTTAATTCACTCGCGATGGAGTTTGAAGTTGGAGCACCAAGTTAACAAAGGAATGCAAACTCTCCATTCAGTAAACAAGCTAAAAAGCACTAATACATTTGTTAGCAAAGATTTTAGACTTGTTTGACTTGGCTCTTGAACTTAATGCTGTGTCATCGCTACAGTCTACTTTACTTACTTACTTTTTACTTACTTTATTTTACAGCATTGTTGTGTTTGCTCCTGGACTCCCTCTATAGCCAGGTAGTGTAATTCGTGCTTTAAGCCTGTCCTAAAGGACGAGTTTTACACATGCTTTTACGGACAATTTGAGAGGTAAAGGCCCAATACTGTCAGTGAAAGAAGCATATGGAGTAATACAGCGCTACGCCATTCTTGCCCGAGTGCAGTTACATTTGGGCAGAGTGTAGAGCTAGCAAACTGTGAGACATTCAACATTCACTGAATTTCATACAAACGTGTATTGGATTGAAATCATATACAGCACCTTAAATTATTGCTTATCTTTCACAGCCCAGAAATTTCATATTGGTGCAATTTTGCTTTATATACTCTCAGGGCAGATAAACAAATTGTGACAGAAGGTGCTCACATTTATCAAAGCAATTTACAGCAGTTTCAATTAATAAAATAAGAGGGTAATTTGGTTAAAACTGGAAAGGCAAAGAACCCAAACAAAACTAAAACCTTGAGAGACATCCCACCGCTAACATGTTTATCTATCTGCCTTCCTCTGACATTCACGCAAACACACTCTTCACCAGTCTTCAACTTAGCAAACTCATTCACAATTCAACCAACTCCCTCCCTCTCTCTCAGGTCTGTGTTTTGGTGGTGGAGCATTAATGCTGGCTTTTTTCCTGCTTAAAAAACGTACCCAAGTCTGTTTCTGTGTTTATTTTTTTAAGGCTGCTAATCCTACCTTGCTATTGCTAATATGCCTATTAATTAGCATGGTGCCGTTTGCACAATGCACACAGGTTCCAGCTCGTTTATTTTCATTCACTGTTATCACCGTTAGCTTTTTCTGACTGAACTCTTTCTGTAACGGAGCTGTGCTACCTGGTGAATCCCCTCTGAGCCTTCGCTATCACAGATGTTCAGAAACTTTCAAACCGTCTGTTTTTCCCCAGGTTCCCTTTCGCTTCTGTCAGCGAGGGGCCCAAAACGGCACTTCACTCACACTTCCCTGCAACCCAAATGCTCACTTTCACAAACACTTTCATAAAACACTGAAAAATGCCCCACAGAGCTTTTTTCCCTCCAAAAAATGGCCCACAGAGCTTTTCTTACATCATGTAAAAACCGAGATGGTAAAAAGCAAAAGTTGGAGGATGATGAATGTTCTTGAATAAACTAGCAGCTATCTTCTAGATGGGAATGTGAAGATTTGCTTATAATTTGCAACATGATCACAAGTGATGATATCCTAAGGACAAAAATATCCTGGCTATGGAACATAAAGCAAGAAGCTGAGTGGAACAGGCCGGCAAATTAAGCAGGTTTTAAGCTCCTGTTGGGTACTTTAAGCTCCTGCAGGGTACTTATATAGAACAAGAGAAGATTCATCCCAATTTGAATACAGATCAAGGATCAGATTTCTCTGTCAATTTCTCTGAGTATGTTTATATGAATATAGAAATCAAATGCTCTTCCTAATGAATGGCAGTGTACTGTACTACTCTTATACACTTTGTAGTTTTATAATTACAGACTGTAGTCCATCTGTTTCTCTTCATATTTTCACCCTCTTCAATGGTTAGGAAACCCACAAGACCCCCCAGAGCAATTATTTGGGTGGGTGGGTCACACTAACACACCACCACATTGGTGCCACTGCAGTGTTGAGAATGATCCACCACCCAGATAATATCTGCTCTGTGGTGGGGCGGTCTTGTGGGGTCCTACCCATTGAAGAACAGGGTGAAAGGAGGGTACTACAGAGAAACAGATGGACAAGAGTCATTTAATATAATGTAATATAGAACTACAAAGTGCTCCAACATGGTGGGAGGATCAGTCTAGGCTACATATATACACATTCCCATCAACATACATTTTTGTATATTATAACGTACAAACCGGATTCCAAAAAAGTTGGGACACTAAACAAATTGTGAATAAAAACTGAATGCAATGATGTGGAGATGGCAAATGTCAATATTTTATTCGTAATAGAACATAGATGACAGATCAAAAGTTTAATCTGAGTAAATGTAACATTTTAAAGGAGAAATATGTTGATTCAAAATTTCATGGCGTCAACAAATCCCAAAAATCCCAAAAAAGTTGGGACAAGTAGCAATAAGTGGCGGGAAAAAGTAAATTGAGCATATAACGAACAGCTGGAAGACCAATTAACACCAATTAGGTCAACTGACAACATGATTGGGAATAAAAAGAGCTTTTTTATCATCGTCAGTGAACACAATCCACCGTGCCATCCGCCGTTGCCAGCTGAAACTCTACAGTGCAAAGAGGAAGCCATTTCTAAGCAGGCTCCACAAGCTCAGACGTTTGCACTGGGCCAGGGGTCTTTTAAAATGGAGTGTGGCAAAATGGAAGACTGTTCTGTGGTCAGATGAGTCACGATTTGAAGTTCTTTATGGAACACTGGGACGCCATGTCATCCGGACCAGAGAGGACAAGGATAACCCAAGTTGTTATCAACGCTCCGTTCAGAAGCCTGCATCACTTATGGTATGGGGTTGCATGAGTGCTTGTGGCATGGGCAGCTTGCATGTCTGGAAAGGCACCATTAATGCAGAGAACTATGTTCAGGTTCTAGAACAACATATGCTCCCATCTAGACGTCATCTCTTTCAGGGAAGACCCTGCATTTTTCAACAAGATAATGCCAGACCACATTCTGCAGCAATCACAACATCATGGCTACGTAGGAGAAGGATCCGGGTACTGAAATGGCCAGCCTGCAGTCCAGATCTTTCATCTATAGAGAACATTTGGCGCGTCATAAAGAGGAAGGTGCGACAAAGAAGGCCCAAGACGATTGAACAGTTAGAGGCCTGTATTAGACATGAATGGGAGAGCATTCCTATTTCTAAACTTGAGAAACTGGTCTCCTCTGTACCCAGACGTCTGTTGAGTGTTGTAAGAAGAAGGGGGGATGCCACACAGTGGTAAAAAATGGCCTTGTCCCAACTTTTTTGGGATTTGTTGACGCAATGAAATTTTGAATCAACATATTTCTCCTTTAAAATGTTACATTTACTCTTTAAACTTTTGATCTGTCATCTATGTTCTATTACGAATAAAATATTGACATTTGCCATCTACACATCATTGCATTCAGTTTTTATTCACAATTTGTTTAGTGTCCCAACTTTTTTGGAATCCAGTTTGTACATATACATAATGATAAAATACATTCTCTTTAAATTAATTTAAAGGAAAACAACAATAACAACCAATAATATAGTTAAAAAACACTCTACAAACATCTCAAACATCTACAACATTTTCTGTTTTATATATATTTCATAATATTATTCTTATATTATTGACCTTAATAGTACAGATCATTAATAATATTACTGCAGGCTAGTTTAGAATATTAGTATTACAGAATAGAAAAGTAATATAATATGAAAACTACATTATAAAATTGAAACGAACCACTGTTATTCTGTGGCTTATAGAAAGCTTTTGGGGCATGTGTCAGTGCGAGTTAGTTTACAAGTGGTAATTGATATGCATGAGATGGTTATGGTAGAGTGGTCAGACTAATCTTAACTGTTTGAACATTCCCAATATTATTTTGATTGACCAAAGAACAGGAAGTGTGATAATCATGGAAGTTGGATGTTCTTTTAAATTATATATGGAGCTTTGATATACTTCTAAAAATGTAAAGAACCAGTCTGATGGACATCTTAAATGTGAAGGACATCTTAAATGTGATGGACATAGTTGGTTATGTAAACATGAACATGTCTTGGTGTTTGAGAGCCTACAAAATGGGCACATTATGTGAATGTTGTCTACAGATTATAGATTTGAGAAAAAGGAAGGCTAAGCAGTTTGTCTCAGTATTGCTCTGGCTCAGCTATTATAGGTAGGCTGTATATTTAGAGAAGCCGCTGTTCCCTGTGTCTGTGAGAAATGTGTATTGTGAATGTTATCATGACTTGTGTAATGACTGTGAATTATAATTTGGGTTGTCTATGATATCTGATTCTATATGTTTATTCCAAATAAAGTATTAAAATGTGTGAGGGACTCTAAATGACGTACCATGATGGTGCCTCCTGTCTGGATGCGTAATGGCCTCAGCACTTTCCGCTGCACCAGAAAGTTGGGCAGAAATATGAGAGGAGGGATTTCTGTGATGGTGGCAACCACCAAAGACCACTGCAGATGGATACAAACACACATATATTTCAAGCTTAAAAAGCAAGTTTCATTTTACCAGTGCATTCCATCACAAACTGCTCTCTTCAGTCTAGCAAGAAAATACAGTAAGCAACAACAAAGAGGGGACAAAAAAGCACCAGTGAGACAAAAATCAAAGCAGAACACAAATGCTATCTTAACGTGAACATCCTGGGCCCAGTTCCCCAAAAGCATTGCAGTATTATGACCATATTAACCCTTAGAAGCAGTTTTTTCCATTTATATTAATTTATTAAATAAGCACTTTTTTGGGGGGGGGGGGGTTGGAACAAGGTTGATAGCTGTGAGTATTGTAGGTGGAGGTGACACATCAAGTGTTTATATGGGCTTAAGATGGATCTTAATTGGAAATGGAAGCATAAGCACTTGCAATTAGCACTGTGCAAACGAATATCCAAGTTTGCTTGCCTCGAGCTGTGTCAAGTTCTTAGGCCCAATTTAGGCCTATTTAGGCCTCCAGCTTCAATAGGCCCAATTTAGCATCTCAAAGAAGATCAGAATGTTGGTTGCAAAATACACTACATGTAAGAAAAGTATTGGGACACCTGCACATTCACTGTCTCTTCTGAAAGCAAGGGTCTATCCTGCTTTTGTTGGAGCAACTGTCACTATTCTCCAAGGAAGGACAGCTTTCTACTAGATTTAAGAGCACTGCTGTGAGAATTGAATTTCGCACTCAGCGACAAAAGCTTTAGTGAGATCAGGATGTTGGATGTTCATCACCCCACTTTAGCGCCAACTCCCCCAACTCATCCAAAAGTACTGGATGCCAGAGAACAATGCTCAATTCTGGGGATCTTCAAACCCCTCCAGAACAAGCCAGGCATTAGGCAATGTCCTAATAGGTTCACATTTATCTGCTCTAGAGAGTCCTATTCTATTGGCAGTACTTCTCTACAGTAACTAGACAAGCTGTGTGTGTGCATTTGCACATCTGTGTCAGCAATGAGTGCAACTTAATGTAGCAACTTAAAAAACTTTAAGTTTTTTTTTTATTTTTGGAAGTGAAGGGGTGAGTGGAGGATTTATAGGGCTTAGAAAATAGTTGGAAGGTAGGAGAGGCATGCACAGTTGTTTTAATGCCAGTAAGTGACAAAATCATGGCAAAATTGTAAAGGTATACAGGCATTTCCCTGCCTGTTTCAATGAGCTACGAGTGAGAAATAATACTGATGGCAATGATGATTTCAAAGGGTTAATTTTAAGAGTTTGCTCTGTCAGCTTATGACCACATCTACAACACTTCTGGGCAACTCACCACAAACTGGTAAATCAGGTAAACTGGGCTCCTAATTCCAATTACTATTTGTCTGCCATTGGCAGTTACTCAGTCTCAATATAAATGGGTGGCAAAATGTTAAACCATGGTAACAAACCACTACTAGACTATTTTACACAGTAAAAAAAAATAAATAAATAAGAGTGAAGCAAATATATTCTGTCACAGTGGAACTGATATACCTCTCTTGAGCCTTCCAAGATATCGTTCTGCATGCAGAAAGAGAATAAATACACATTTTTAAGGGTGATGAACTACCTCCAACTGACAGAACTGATACTTCCTAGAACATGGGTGGGGGACTGAGGATAGAGTCTAGCACAGTTTGCTGATTTCCCTGCTTTAACACACCTACTGAACCCGGTTACTTGTCGGCAAATCAAATTAGGTGTGCCTGAGAAGGAAATGCAGAAAAGCAGGCTCTCCAAGTCCGGAGTTTCACCACCTCTGTCCTAGAACTGAAATATAGCTGATCATCTGTTTGCATCTTTAATTTTTGCACTTGAGCTACAGGGCTAATGCTAAGACGAAATGGAAGCCTGACACTAGTAAATAACACTCAGCAAATGCACGCTTAAATTACACTGAAAACAGAAAAATAAATCAGGCTCCAAGAAGCTCATTTGAGTGGCACAATTGTCTAACTGCTGGCCCAATCATTGGGAGACTGCAAGGTTAATCTCTGGTGTTGCCACAGCCATCCGTGGGCAGGAGTCCAAAAAAGCATAACTAGCCTCGCTCTCTCTAGGTGAGTAGGATGGTCTTCCCTCCATCCATGACACAGTGAGATTTAAGCCTATGTAGGTGGCAGTTAGTTAGCACCAAGGAAATCTAGCTGTCTAGATGGAAAAGACATCACCCTCCCAGCTTAGCAGCATCAAGAAATTTGGCCTAGCTGGTGGATGGTACTACCCATAACTAAACTGGAGGGGAAATGAATGTCTTTTCCACTCTGTGTTTTAATTGGAGAACAACAGTTAATGAGAAGGTACTAAGAAAACCTGATTAAAGTTAATTAAAGTTAAATTAAGTTTTGTTAGGTTGGAATTTGAATAAAGCGGTTGGCGTACAACACTGTTAATTCTCAGCTGAGCAAACCCAGCAATATACAACAGTAAGAGCACCTGGAAAGAATTCTAAGCTACATTCGCCAATACATGAAAACATGACTAAAACGATAACCTGAAAGTGATGGCTGAGTGAAATATGTCTCATTTTGTAAACATGTTCGGTGCCGTTTCCTGAACCCTCATATCTTATATCTTACTCACGCCCTTAAGGACGCAAGACAACAGAATGACGTACAATTATCAGTGATCCACCCATTCTGGCCCAGGATGGCATCACTAATCTAACTTGCAATCTCCCAATGATTTTTGAGATTTGTAAAAATAATAAAATAAAAACCCATTTTTTTAAAAATTGATTATTTGAGTATCCTTTTAAATCTTGGCGTAAGATGTGTTCCCCAATGTGCAGCTTTCACTGCTAAAAAAGCAAAGACAAGAAGAAACACACTGAATGAGGTGAGGTCACCACATACACGGCTGTGAAAAATGACAGGCCGAATGCTGACCCTGGGCATGCACATTCGGGTTCGGTCGTTAGCCGCAGAGCCATTAAAAACTCTCTAAACTTAGCCTTCTTGCAGAGATGCCGCAGAAGGGCAGTTGACTCATGGTAGAGGAAAAAAAAGCAACTTGGCACAGGTCTATCTGCAGGGGGACTGTGACCTGATTGATTTGGATGGAAATCAGTGCCTCCTCAGGGTAACCCAGTGCATTTTAATTGCACACGCTTTCTGCCCGTCATTGTTCAGCCGCTCATGAGGGAAAAATGACGCACACCGAAAGAAAGGAGTATTTACAAGCAATGGAGATTGCCTCAGTAGTAACATTACACAGGAAATGTAACAATTTGTTCACTTAATTTACTATTAAACTGCTAACACATTAAAGTGTGCCTCAGGATCACTTTGCAAGTCACACATTCAGTTCTGAAAAGCAGTCCTGAGTTCTTGTTTTGCAACTCTTGCCTAGTTTTAAAGGAATTCTTCATCATATTCTGGTGTTTTCAACCTCTGCCGCATCTGTATTGTACGGTGGATTGCTGTAGACAACACTTCTGACCTGCTTTTCTGTACTTAGTGAAGAACTGGAAGCCTTCTGACTCAATATGTAAAGAAGTCAATGGGCAGCTGCTGAATTCAGTAAAGGATAATGCAAGAAAGGGTATAACGATACACTCAGCCCAGGGCTCAATGCGATTCACACTGGTTTCACAATTCTACACTTTCATGATATTGTGAACAAAATGTGAGTAAAGGTAGCTTATGGTTGTTACTGCATATCCCTACCAATGAGGCTATATCTGGGAATCAGGAATTCAACGTAATTCAACTTTATTGGAAAGTTGGATAAAAATTCCTAGAAACAACTTTGGTTAGACATTCTATCAGCCTACCTCATCTACCACCACTTATGCTCACATGCTGTGAACAGGTAGGAAAACAAAAGGACTGGCAATAGCTAACCGTTTTTGTTACAGAGCAGTTTAAAATTTGCAGTTGTTGCGAGACTGACGGTTTAATATTAATAAATGATTGATTTAAAATTGTACACCATTAATAACACTACTACCTGTCAGTGAGCTGTAGTGTGCTGCACTACACCAATAAAAGTCTGTGGGCAAGACCCCCACCACTACACTGGTCCACCTGTTATCTGAGTAAGTGACCAAATACCAACTGTGAGAAAAGGGAACATTTTTCGCTTTGGAAATAAAGCAGATGACATGAGCAGACACAAAACCAGTAAACATAGGGCCACCCACAAGTAACTATCCTCACCCCATTTGGAGATGGTATGAAAAATGTGGATACTGCTAAACTGATTATACAGAGTAAATTAAAACTGAGTAAGACAACGAGGCATTAATGGATATGGTGAATTGATTAATTCAGCAACGACGCATTTTCTACTCTTACAGGTCAGGTTCAAGTCACCGAGTTTTCTGTTCTTGTCTAGGTACAGAAATGGTGACGTGTGGTAATCAACCGTACAGAACAGAGGCAGCAAACAAAGACTGAGTTGATCAGCTGTACCTTCAGTCTGTTCAGGTAGCGTTTGGTGTGAACCACCAAAAGATCCTCCTCACTGGCCTCCCGGGCTGGCACTATCATTTCATCCGTGATAAACTGCTCCTCTGTGGAGAAAGCAGAGAGAGATTTCTGCCTCTGGATCTGGAAGCACAACACAATTATGTAATTATATAAATATTTGCATAGTTGGTTATTTAAAAAATCCTCTTATACACAACATATTGAAAGATTCAAAATACTTTATATAAAATTTGAGCATGGTTTAGTTATCACCAGTGACAACTGCAACCTCCAAAGGTAAGGCTGATATAAACTGTCATAAAATACAAGATTATTGCTTCCATAAAGTATTGCTACAACTACAATATACAAAGCTTAACAAGCTGTTTCCGCGCTCGCTTAAAAGAGCGGTGATGGTGTGGTGCTCTGCTGATAAACACAGCCATGAGGAGAAGAGGTTTTATTGCTGACGGGTTTATCTGAAGCGCTGCCAGAGTTGCACTCTTCCTCTGACCTTGTGCTCAAAGCCAGAGGATTTTACCTGCTCCTTCTGCTGCTCCCGCCGGGGTTCAGCTTTCCTCATTATCTCTGCCTACCTCCTCTTGCTCCCGTCCATCCCTTCATCTCGCCATTTTTCCTTAACTCCATAACCCTCTGCCCCACAAACTCCCAACTTAACTTTGAAATCACAAATGCTGTCATGCGCTATATGTGGAGTCGGGCTGAAAGCATTCAGTGACATCAATTGTGGAAAAGACAATCAAGGGGTTTTCTTGGTCTGTACTATCAAATATATACGATCAATTTGTAAAGATGCAGATGGACTGAAAGCAGATAATTACAGCCTAGTTGAGGCACTTACGGTTCAGTTATGGCAATGGCAGGTGTACAGTGAGCCCAATGGCAGATTTAGGTATAAGCAGCTACCCACTGAGACATTTAGCTAATAAAAGTGTGAGGAAAAGATTGATATAATAAGTATTGTGATATTATGTTTTGCAACACCGTACTGATTTTTAATCATTAAACGCAAAGTTTTAAGGCAAAAAAAAAAAATCTTTTAGGTATATGCTGCTGTATTTTTATACTGATTATACTGAAAATTTGATTAAAAAAATGCAATATTACCTATAATAATAATTACCTTCCTTAAAGAATTGCAATATATCAAAGTGTAATTTCAGTATTGTGATATATATCATATTGGCAAGTTCTTGCCAATACACAGCCCTAATAGCCACAAGTCTGTTTACTTCTTTAAACAGCCCTGTGGCACTATTTTAGACATCATGACAGTGATTACTTAAAACTCTCCCCAAAAAAAAACAAACTAGAATGTCTCTTAGAATACAAATGACCAGAAAATACCAATGCATAGCAAAACGTCTACAAAAAGTCCTTTCTCAATGGCATCCTGAAGCATTATAGCTGCACTCACATGCCACAATATCATCAGGTCACCATGTAGGTCAATTAACCTTGTTAGAGTGGGTGCCCTGATTCTAGTACGTGAGCGAGGCCGGCTTCTACCTGGGAATGTCTGAGAAGTATGAGATGGAGAGGGGTGGCAGGGTAAGTCATCTCCGCATGGAAGCCAAAGGTAAACCGTATTCTTCTTAATGGTGGAAAACCAGTCTACAAATGAAACCAGTTCCCCTCTGCGGTGAAGAGTTGACTTGACTGTTGGGGGATGTTGTACTGTTGTACTTGTTGATCAGGTGTCAAATAAAATCACAAATGGATAACTAAGCTATCAGGTGCTGTCAAGAAAAAGAAAAGAAGGGAAACGCACTAATGATGCTTTGACGTGTCTTTATGAGTATAACACACTATACGTTCAAATGTTTGTGGACACCACTTCTAATGAATGCAATCAGCTACTTTAAGTTGCACCCACAGATGAAGCACACACACAGCTTGTCTAGTCCCTTTAAAACACAGACAATAGAATAGGACTCTCTAGAGCAGAAAAACATGAACCTATTGGCACCATGCCTAATGCCCTAATGGTGAGGGCTAGAGGGGTTGAAGCTACCAAACACAACTGTGGAGCAGAGGAACTGTGTTCTCTGAAATGCCTGCACTCCATCCAAAATCTTTGGGATGAGGTGGGGTGGGGATCATCAAACATCCTGACTTACTAACTGTCTTCTCATTGAATGCAATTAAATCCTCACAGCAATGCATAATACCATAATCTAATAGAAAGTCTTTCCTGGACAGAAGAGACAGTTGTAATGCTACTAGTAAAAAAAGTAGTATATTTAATTTAATATTCTGTTTTTCAATAACTACCTCACACAACCCAAGGCGGTAAGCAAACTAGAACTACCACTGTGAGGGCCAAAACGTACCCTGCTGTAGAAGCCACATTTAAGGCTTGTCATAGCATCTGAACTCTTGACCACATGTGGTCCAGATGCAACCTAACATGTGAAATACAGCATTTCTGTTTTCTTATGCTAAGCAATAAGGGGGTCATATCGGTCAGGTACAGGCAGAAAATTCAATTGTTACTACTAACTAGAAGACATAGTGCTGCTAGCAAAAGCAAGCCCATGATTTGTCCCGATTTCATGATTTCTGTGTAGAACTGCAACCACTGAACGCCCAGAGCGCTTATTGAAAACGACTGGCGGACATCTCTGTTTTGCCCTGTGTGTAGGATACCTCCTACTCTGCTTATAAGCAATGATGTGGGATAGATATTGGTCATTTTAAGGAACTATGTCAAGTAATATCAAGTACTGCTAACAAAAACTGCAACTTCTCAGCTTAAAAAAAGTGCTCATGCTATATAATGTTGGCATGATGTGACAGTCCTAGGTCTGAGGTCAAAAGGTCCAAAAGCAGGGTTACCTTTTAAAAAGTGAATGACCTTGCCCCATTTGCCAGCGTCAAAGGGATGGAGTTTCTCCAGACCCATGAAGGTGATGTTATACTCCGGGGAGTAGACAATTGGCAGACATGTTGAAGGAACTTGCACATACAGCTCCGTTTGGTGTGAACTGGAGAACCAAAATGGCATAAACAGAGAGACATGATGTTTATTACAGTTTAACAGATTTACAGATTGTATTGTGCTACTGTATTTTGTTAATACTTCTCAGATTGCTGTGATTACTTAGTATTTTATTAAATAATTATTGAAACAAAGTATTCTTTATAAATTACATTTCCAAGTGAAAACACAGAGTTATTTTTAATCTACATTTAACTTAAAAGTGATGCATTTATTTAACTTATTATTGGTATAAATTACATTTTTCTTTTTAGAGAATGCCACAACTTTATTTTTATATTTACTGTAAGCTATAAAACTAAACTACCCACAGCTACGCTAATTCCTCTTTGTGCCAGAAACAGTACCACCTCTTAATATAACTTATTAATACCACCTGAAATGGTTACAGTTTATAAACACAAGTAACATACATCATTATCAGTTACAAAGTGTTGCGCATGAGGAGAGACAGTACTTTAAAACTGGGCGCTGGCAGTTAGTTTTGAGTGTAATACTCACCCCTTATTTCCTTCTGAAGTTTCTTTACTGGACATTTTGACCTTCCAACATCCCAACATTCAACTTGAAGAGATAAAAAAAAAAAAAAACCATTAATAATGCGAATTTAAAGTGGCACGTTAGCACAATGCATTTCTACCTAAACCTTATCACCTTTAGATGTTTAGAGGCATGTGGTTACACTTGTTTTCAAAGAAACGACCCTAGCTATAAGAACGCTGTTATCTGATGTTCACGTTTCAAACTACATTTCCCACAATCCTCCACTACTCCTGCGCATGCGAGCCAGCAATTTATGAGACGCAACACTTCGTGTTCTGGAGAAAATATTATCCTTTTATCACTTGGTTTAGGTATCTCACACAGTCTCCGTGGATTTAATGCACGCAGCGTTCTTCAATGCATTTATGTCTTTAAGGGCTCGAAAGCACAAAGAACCGATTTAAGACGGACTTTGACGGAAAATCGCGCCCAAAATGTACGAGACTCACCTGCTAGCCATCTTATAGCCCTCTTATATGTACGGTGAGATTACTTTTCGTCCTTCTAGTCGTTTATTGCACAAAAGAGACATGCTGCCATCTTCTACAGTGTATGATATGTGTGTTAAACACCCAAATGTTTGCAGACTGTCAGAAAGGCTGGAGCTGCAATTCCGAGTGTCTCGTTTCCGCTGTTCGCGTCATTACGTCATACGTTGTTGACAGTTCACAGCTGTCAACATCTCAACAAATTCATTAAAGTCCCCTATCATTTCATCCGTGCTGGTGTTTTACACAGTGTTGACTACAATTATTTAATGTTCAATCGATTGTCTGAATCCTTTAACTGTGGAAAAGAAATCTGACTGATTTGATATTCTTGGTCTTATGAGAATATTTGTATAATAATTAACACACGGTACCACTACAGCATGAGAAATATGTTTCCTATATATGTCTAAATGGCATAATAATAATAATAATAATAATAATAATAATAATAATAATAATAATAATAAATAATAATTGGTAATGCTTAGTGACAGTGACTGAAGCTTAACAGATAGCATTTAGCCTCTAGATCTTTTTAAAAGTGTATTTTTTAATGTGCCAGGATATCTTGGCAAAAATGGAGATAACGGTGGTAAGATAAGGTGGTGATAACAATCAGAAGCCTCAAGATGTTTAATGCCTCTAAAGTTTGTTACACTAAATGATTTTAAAATATAAAGCATTCAGATAGCTTTTTTTTAAAATGATTTTGCCCTAAAATGTATTTTTTTTAAATACATGTATGGCATTTTAAGTCCCCAAATGGGAGTCACCAAATGCTAGTTTTTCAGATTTATCTCTATTTTACCATAATTAGAACACACACCTATAAAAAAGACACACAAAGGTTCACTGTTTGTTCTGGGTTGAAATGAAAATGGCAATATTTATGTTGTACCACAAAAAAGAAATGCACCATTTCATGTTAACATATTCAAAATGACTTTTTTTACATCTCAGTCATTGAATTATACAGGATTTGAAAAAAAGAAAAGGTCTTTAAGGCATGCTGATATGGTTTATATATGGCTACAATCTCTGTTACCACAAGATATGGTCTCTATATTTTTCTTTTCCCAATTTTCAGTACAGTTGCAACAGTACGGCCAGCATGTGTCTTAGCAATTCAGGAGGAATGTGGCCTGTTATTTGCTTTTACTTTGCTTTGTGATCCAGTCGCACGCCTGCTGCCTCCAGCGGTGTGGTTGCTATAAATAGCAGTGTATGTGTGTAGCACTTGCGTAATGATGATGTCGCTGCAGAGGCATAGCGATGATGTAAGGCTGGATCTGCTCTCTGATTGGCTGCCAGTGTTCAGGTCAGTGAGTAGCCCGAGAGCGAAAGCCATCCGCTGACCATCAGATCAGGAAACATAACATTTCCACACTCCTCAAGGAGAAGACGTGTTCAGAGCTCAGTGGCTCATATATTCAGCCTTCATTTTTATCAATAACCCTTAATGCTCTAAAAGACTCAGAAGTAAGTTGGAGGAACTCAGTGGCACCATGTAATGTGAAGCGTCTCTGCACTCCCACAAAGCATATCCTCTCTGCGGGTCCATTCTTTGAAGCGAGAGCAGCCCATAGCGTGGCCTGGGTAGCTCCTCTGTATAATGGAATATATTTGCATAAATTGAGGTCAACGCTGTCGATTTTCATTTGTAGAAATACAGTCTTCTCCTTCTCTTTCTCAGCAGGAATAATCGACCCTGTCCCTAGGTGAACTTAATTAATGCCTTGACATTCAGGATTTTCACTGTTTAATCAGCACGGAGTCGCCTTTAAGATGCTTGTCCAGCGCTATGATAGACTTCATAGATTCTTTTACTGAAAACCCAGCATTTTTCTCTGACATGTCAACCATAGAAGTCACTCCTATTGCTGACCATAACAAAAGCTTGTTAGTATGTTATGCTAATTATCTTTCACTCATTTTTGAAAATACGCTAGAATGGAAAACCAGGTGTTGCTGGTAGCTGGTTTTGGATGGTGTAAGCTGTTTTTATTGATCAAGGTGGTTGAAGCAGGTTATCTATGTGCAGACATACCCTATGTTGGAAAGCCAGCTGGTTAACCAGCTCTAGACCGGTATAGTGTATATTGCATTTGATTTTAGTTATCTTTGGTCACACTGGTCATGCTGGTCGACCAGTGTGGTGATACTGGTCATGCTGGTCAACGAGCTTGGTCATGCTTGTCAACCAGCATGGTCAAGCTTGGTAATACTGGTTGTCTAGCTTGGTCAGGTTGATTATGCCTGTAGACCTGTTAAACTATTAAACTCAAACATAAACATACCCTATGCTGGTCAAATGCTAAGCTTGAACAGCTGGCTGGGTTTTTGTTTGTTTGTTTGTTTGTTTTGACAGGGTAGCTTGGCATAGTACATGGAAGTGGCATATCGTGACCTCAAACACTGATGTCTCATCTTTCAAAAGACAATCCTGCAGAACCAAAACAGAGCTGTAAAATGGGCCCATTCCTAACCCCTAAAAGTCTTAACTCACTGTATTTGCACCTCCAAAGTCTGGGCCACAATACACTTGCTGTTGCCATAACTGACGCTTATATGTTTTAAAGACCCATATTTGTCCCCACATCTGCAATGTATGACAAAAAGTCTGAGGAGCCTGGAAGATCCAAATAAATTAATGAATATCCAACAAAAACCAGCGAAGGTGATCTCTGGTAGGGAAAACGCTACTATAAAGAAACAAGGAGAAACATCAAGGCACTATTTTATTCAGAAAGTCTTAAAGTGCTTTATTTACAATTAAAGAAAATCTACAGATTAGAACAAGTGTCAGATGTGGTGACGGGCATTAAGATTACAGCCTATTCAAAGTGGCAGTGGGTCCTTTCTCAGGGCTCCTCCAGTTGGACGGAATAAAGGATTCTGCCGTTATTCTTGCAGCTTAAAAAGATTTTGTTGAGTCATGTAATTATTACCATATTTTTCTCTTCCATCAACACTTGCACCCTAGAGGGTTCTTAGTCCTTCAGACAGGATAGCTCAGCAACATTGTCAGAATATTCCTATTATATTCCTCACCTTAAGCCTTCAATTAAGAACAGCTGTAAACTTGTGGATAGAGTTTTAGTGCTACAACAACAAAGGGCTTTTCATAATAGAGAAACTCTCATGCTAGTTATACAATTGTGTTGAGGCATGCTGATTGAGTAAGGCCACTACCACAGTGGAAGATATTAAACATACAGTGCGGTGCATCACACTCTACTACATATGTGGGTGCATGGCCACAGACCAGTGAGTGCTCATTTTAACATCTGTCCACCATCGAAAGTGTCCATAGTAGGCACATGGACCTAGATCTAATAGAAAAAAAGCCACATGGTCTATTTTAATCCCTTTTATATTCTGTACGGCCGGGTGTGTGTACGCCATTTGTCTGTGGCAGTGATGCTATCAGGATCCTCTGGGGGAAGAAGACAAGCTGGTGGAGGGAGTGTGATGCTCTGGGCAATGTTCTGCAGAACAATGCTTCTCTGCTGGCCATTCATGTGGATGTGGATTTGATACACGCCATCAACTGAAAGATCATTGCAGGCCACGTCATGGCAATAATGTTTAACTCACCAAATTTTGTTGTCAATCAGCTTCCATGACATGTGATCAATACACCAGTATGTTTTAAAACACAGCATATGCTTGCTGTCTTGCTATTATTCTGTTTGTTTGTTTGTTTGTTTGTTTAACCAGGTGTTAAACAAACAAACTATATTTCAACAGAAAAAAAAATCACAATTTTGGAACTTGGTATTGTACACTTCCCACCCACATATTATCTTCTTTGTACATTAGCTTAATCTACCTGGTAGGTCCACTATATATAGTTGTGGTGGTGGGTTACACACACTTGTGTGTCTTGTCTGGAGCAGAATGAGTGACACACATTTTTAAAATATGTAAATGGGGGGTGGTGGTTTTGAAATCAGCACAATATCAAAAATGATACATTCATTAACTTATTAACTTACATTCATTAATTATTATTAATTAAGTGATGCTGAAAAGTAAAGTGCTGAAAGTGTATTTTAACTTGCCAATGTCAAGGATAGTGATCATGATTGGCTACAGATTAGCTTCTCTGTGCCCACATCTAAATGGTTGGATTAGACTGAACAAGGAGGTCAGTGCAGATCTGAGAAGCTCTCTTGAACACCACTGTTACTGTCTACAGTCAATCAGGTTTGCCTAGACTTTGTATTGATAATTTGTACTTGTGTTAATGGAAAAAACAATAAAACATTTTTTCTGTGAAAGAAATACATTGTACAGTTATTGTACCCCAAAGAAAGAACTGTTCAAAAATCAATTAAAATTAATATTTAAAATAGTGTATATAAACATCTCAAGACAAGAAAAGACAAGCTTATTTACCATTTGTAATGGACACCGATAGAATTTGGCTTCTACCACAGCTGTAGGTTCAGCTCATCTGCTGCTGTATGCTGATGCACAATTTTACATCCTCTAACCTTTTCAACATCGGCCAGTTTCTAGGTAGAAGAGGCTGGCCTTGTTGACAAGGAGTGTCTGTAAAAATACATTTCTGAAATGTTGGGCTATTATGCTAAAATAGTGTTATTACATAAAGTGGAAAAAAAGAAAGAAAAAGGTGTCACTTTGTGAAAGAGAGAGAAAACATGGGGATGAAAAAGTGGTTCATTACTGTGAGACAATGCTCCAATCACTGGTCCAATGTGAAATCAGCATGGCTATGTAGCATGTAATCGAATGCGATGCTCACTGCAATCAGCAGAAACACACAATAATCACTAACCATCACACCAATCACTCACCAATCGCTTCACTTCACCACTTCACCATATCACCCCATATGCTGTAGGTGATACACACAGCGCTGGTGGTCATTACAGGGAGGTCCACTCTGCCACTTGTTGCAGTAGTTCACAGGAGGACTATGCAAGCTAATGTTCATTGCGATATCTGAAATGCCTCCATACTCCCTAAACAGGTCTACTTCTATATGACTTCTATACACCACAAATAATGCACTTAATGCTGGGGGCTGATGGTGTTAGAATATAACCTTCACAATTACCAAAAGGGTGAACACAGGAGCAGCATTTAATGAAAAGAATTCCTTGCCAACTGTTACGCATGGAGGTAGATCTATTACACCTTCAGGTTGTGTGGCAGCCAGTGGCAGCAAAAACTGCATGTGTAGATGGGAGAATGGATTCAGCAAACATCAGCAAATTCTGGAAACAAATGTCTGCCAAGTCAGCCAAGAACTTGTTCAAGTAAGAAGAACTACTGGGTTTAAATGCTTCACACCAAATCATTGTGGCAGACATGACATTGACATGTAATAGCAACAAACTGTGCAGCAACAGATGAGCCACGGTAATTGTGGTTGGTGTGGCGCAACAGATAACACCACAACCTGCCAGTGAGCTACCACACCACAATAAGAATCCTTGGGCAAGACTCCTAACACTCCTAGCTCACCTATGTAATACGAGTTACCTTGTAAGTCGCTCTGGATAAGAGTGTCAGCTAAATGCCATAAATGTAAAATGTAAACCTATAAATTACGTAAATGTAATTGTAAACCTACAGGGCCCTTATATGGTAGGTGTACCTACGAAAATGATTGTAGCTGCCTAAAAAAATACAAAGTAAGGCAGGCCTTCGTGTAATTTCCCTTCTGAAACCCCGTTTGATTATGCACCTCTGACGTTTCTAAGGACATAATTAGATTTTCCATCACTTCCCAAAAGAGCTGATTGAAATCCACCTGGACATCTAAAATTAACCAGCACTTAGATACACTGTGCGTGTAGTTTAGGAAATCTGCGTCACGCCTATTTAAATGCAAATCTGAAAGAAAAAACATGAATGCAGCAAAGTAAGTGAACGCCTAGAAGAAATCCTGAATGTCTGAGCGCAGAAAGCATGAAGACAGCTGGTTTCCTGCCAATCAAATGATGAAAAACACTTTAATAAAAAGATCTAGGCTCTGACTAGGTCCAAACACTTCTGCTTTGATTGCTTTATTTCGTTGTTTGTCTCTCCCTATATATATGTAGACCGTTCAGCTTTCTCTAAAAGGTCTTTTAGCTTACCTCTCAGAGTGTTGGAACAGTGGTGTTTAGACCCAACAGGGGTGACAGTAATCAAACCTGGGTGTGAGTGATCCCTAATTTGAGTGATCCCAGTTATTTAGTGAGTAACTAAGGGGGCAGCTACTTTTTCACACAGGGCCCATTGGTATTGAATACGTTTTTTTTTTTTCAATAAATAAAAAGGTCTTTATGTTGTGTCTAAACTCATCTCATGTTCTATATAAGATCTGTGGGGGTACAGTGCATATTCAGAAAATATTTGCAATCTATAATAATAATAATAATAATAATAATAATAATGTCTTTTTCCTCTTAGAACTGGTTAGCGGATGATAAATGCTTTAGCAGTTTGAGGAACAGCTGTTGCTTTCTGCTCATGCTTTGTCATGTTTCAGAGAGGCATCACTGCTCACTGGAGAGTCACACACCTGCTCTTAGATACCCGGGTTGATCAGTTTCCATGACGACAGGCCAGCACTGTTGACAGCAGTGATGTGTGTTATCAGGAGACGATGCAGAGTGACCCGGACTCGCATGTTGACAGCACAGGACATGTAGTTCAGCTCAGATATGACCATTCAAAACTTGACATAAAGTCAGTCAAGATGTGTTTGCTAGATGTGTTAACTTCTTTAGTTTTGAGATGGAGATAAGAGGTTAATGTAGCTAACGAGTAATAGCTCCTAATTAGCACTGTGTAAACTGCACGCCTGATTTATCATACACTTGCCTCAAATCATGTTAGGTGTTAAATCATTTCAAATTGACTGGCTTGTCAGTTCAATTTAATTCAAATTTCCTTAGCGCTTTTTACAACAACTGCGGCGTCACAGAAATCCAGGGCCGAGCCTCTTATAAACAAGCAAGAAAAAGATAGATCAGGAGGAAGAAACCTTGAGAGGAACCAAGACTCATCCTCTTCAGGTCAACACTAGATAGTACAACAAATAACAGAAGAACGAGAACAACTGGACAGAAAGAGTGAGCTGATGAAGAGCTATGGCTAATGTGGCAGCAGGCCGTGAGTTCTGAGAATGTGAGGGAGTGTAGGACACATGCTCAGTGTTAATGTGAAAGCCCATGCAGCTTAAACAGTCTTATGCACAGCTATGCAGCTAGTGTGGTGGGAATGAATTAATGCAAGGATCCAGAGCAAGACAGCATCTCAGCAGGCAGGAGGGTAGTGGAGAGCCGGATTTGTGTGGTTTCTGACACCTTAAAATGGACTATTATTTATTCAAATTGATAAATCACTAAAAACGGTAACAGATTTCTTGATCCATGTTTTTTTTTTTTCATTTGTATAGATAAAAGTATGTATTACACAGTCTAGCACATCCTACCCACTGCTCCACATCCTTAAAAAGGTCCTTCAAGGGTTCTTAAAAAATCGACAACATAGAGAAGCATTTTGCGAGAATTGTTTTTTCTTGCTCCTGGACTCCCTCTACAGTTGGAAAATGTAATTTGGGCTACAATTCAATGTTATTGTCATCATACTAATACAGGATTGTAGATTGTTAGGCTAAATCTGCAGTGCAGCAATGGCTAAACAGTACTGCAATGGGACGGTAGTGCAAAACATGAAACAGGGTACATAGACAATAAGTACAATAGACAATAAACACAGTTCAATAAATACAAATATGTAAGGTGTGATTTAAGGTGCAAACTGTTATTATACTAATAAGTAAGCTGCATGAATATGGACTCCAGCAATTACAGCTGGGTGTTTGTGTGTATTAATAGAGGAGGACAGTTCAGGTGTAGTATGTTATATATGTTATAA
This sequence comes from Salminus brasiliensis, assembly GCF_030463535.1. Taxonomy (NCBI): domain Eukaryota; kingdom Metazoa; phylum Chordata; class Actinopteri; order Characiformes; family Bryconidae; genus Salminus; species Salminus brasiliensis. Next base: position 12,756,833 of record NC_132898.1, on the reverse strand, counting down.
ACCAGGTCTGGTGTTTGTAAACAGCATCACATCATGTCATGTAAATAAAGTGTACTGTAGTATTGAGTATAGCAGCTTAGTGGTCAGGCAGAGAATGAATACATTACACAGCTTAAGTACAATACAGGGAGTTCCAGTTGAAGTGTGAAGCTAGTTGAGCTCAGTGCGGATGTGGGCCAAAGGACACACTTGCCTTTCTGAACAAGCTCGTAGATACAGAGTAGTAACGATAGAGGCGTTATTCTCCCTATTACCAGTCAGTGGAGCATATTGAACTTTTTTTAAGTACTATATAGAACCCTTTTCTTATTAAATTCCATTAAATTGAACATCTTTTACTTTGTTTTAATTTTTTATGTGTTGCGATTTTGTCTGAATGTTACCTGCAGCCAGAATTATTCATATTCTTCAGTTATTCATATTCTTGGCCAATAAAATCAATTGGGATTATGATTCTCAGAGGAGGTGTAAACTCATGAAACATGCATTGTGCAGTTTATCTTTAGGTCGACAGATATAAAGAATTAGCAATGTGCTGAAATGGCCATGAATTATGTGTTCGATTGGAGGAGGCTACATTTACTGGCCCTTAATTGTTCATTAATTATTCTGGTTGACAATGTATTGAACAGACAATATAAGAGCAGTGAGCAGAGAGAGAAAGAAGGAACACAATACTGGCCTGTGGTAAAATTATATGGGCTCTACAAAGTGTACAATATCCATATTATAGCCTCATAACCACGGTGTGAATGCTCAGAGGGAAGTGGCGGGTTTTTATAGCCACAAATGTGTTCTAAGAGTTCAGGTGGCCTTCACTTTGTAGAACAAAGACACTGGAACATATTCAGTCTGTAAGGTCAAAACTCAAGTCCACAATTACCCCTTAATTCCAGTTGTCAGCAGTCAGCCATGGTATTCAAATGTACAGAAAATAACAGGCTTCTTGTTGGCTGCTATTATTGTTTTTTTATCTATGTGATAAATGTGACTTTTGACCACTTTCTTGGTTAACATTATATCAAATATCAGTCAGAACCTACCTAAGCAAATCTATTCGTGATCACTACGTTTACTGGATAACATTACATTTTGAATCCAGATATTTCTTTAAGAAAACTGTGTCATGTGTAAATGTGTTAGCATTTCAGTTTTAGCATTACTCATGAAATGCTCCATATTTATCCTGTAAAGATGCCCACACTGAAATGTAATGGCAAAAAAAAAAAATCCACACATTTCTGAACCCTCATCTGCTAAAAGGTTTTGTACCAGATTTAGCTGTTTTTAGGAACTGTGGTCAGTGTAGTTTGGGGTTTTAAGGCTCTCTGAAGCACCTGGCCATTAACAAAGCCCTGGAGAGTAATTAACTTCTTGTTTACAATCCCTGCATCAGGCAGATCCCACACTAATGTCTACCCAACAAGTCATAGCAGGAGGCCCTTTGTGGGAAAAGAAACTAATTACCTGCCGTCAATATTATACATCAGTGTCCATTATTTTACACCTGTTCATTAGACTGCTTCCACTGCATCTTTCTTAATGCTTCTTTCCTGCATTTGACCTAGTAAACTTTCAAGCAAAGTAATTTTTACAGTAGATATTTTGTTTATTACATATCATTGCTGTAATCAGAATTACATTGTTCAGGGTCCAGACGGCTTATGTCCCAGAGACATGACTATAGTGAAGTGAACAACAAACTAGGCATCTATCCTATCATCTTATCATAACCAGAGAGAAAATGTAATCACAGACCTTTAATTGAACTGCCTGGTAAATAAGTTGAGTTCTATCCATGACCACACATGCACACTCCTTTTCAGAACTGTCGCCAAAGCAACGCCACCAATGCACTCGGAGTAAAGAACTGTGTACTCAGTTCTGATGCATCAGCCAGCAGACACCAGTGCCAGCACCAGTGATGTGGGGTAAGTGCCCACATCACTGGCCCACATCTACCCACCCTGGAGAGAGCAAGGCCAATTGTGCTCTCTGGGGGCCTGGCTGTCGATGGCTAGACCACTTGGGGCCTTATTCTGCTGGACCACTTGGGGCCCTATTGTCTTCAGAAAACTTCATTTATTATTAACATTACAAATAAAAATATGAAAATAAAGTAGGTTCACCAGTGGTTTTGGATAGTATACAATGCCCATATTTGCAATATAGACATCAGGACTCTTGGTTCCTATTACCATCACTGTGATGTGAGAAACTCGAGTTGGTTAGTTTCTGGTCCTCATGTTGACAAACAGCAAAAGCAGACTTCCAAGATAACCAAAAGCGTAAAATTAAGACTAGTAGCTGAATGAAATGAGATGAGATGAAACAATTAAAACACCTCAGTAATCATGTGTCAAACATTGTGGTGCCTTGACATGGGTGGTGAACACTAGGTAGGCAACTGTAAATGCTTTGCATGTATACCCTCTTGTATGAACATTTCTTCAAACATTAAATCTAACAGCTTTATGTTGTCACTGTCCAATGAAAACCATGTATCTCCAAAATGGTGGCTTTACAGAAGATGGCAAATTCTGAACTTTGAATGGAAGTCAATAAAATAAGAGTTTATTCCAAGTAATTTATAGTATTTCTAATTTTCTATTCATCCAGAATTATTTAGTCAGTGTACAGAGCAGCTACAGGTGGAAAAAACTAAAAACAGACAAAAAAATATTTTCATTTAATTGTGCATGTAACACAACATGCATATAAACAGAAGATGGACATTGGCCTCTTGTTCTAAATCACTAAGAGTTCTGTTGATGCAGAATTTGTTATTATTGAAAACGGTTTCTGACAAAGAATAAATCAGTATAAGTCAGAAATAAATGAATACAATATGTGACAGCACAATCGCAATATCAGCGCACACAACAAAAGAAACCAATAACCACCCACCCAGTGTGGGATAGTTTATTAATAGTGTAAAGCAATACATCTAGTATGGACAAACCATTTCTATGCAAACCCCCCACAGGATTATCTCCAGAAAATAAGCTGACCAGAGTCTGTTAGGGGGAAAAAATGCCAATATGCGATATGTAGACGGCCTTTTCTTCTGAACTGTGGGAAGATACAATGGGCTCAGAGGTCCTGACCTCATGATTAAGCACAAACAAGTCTCTTAAGGCCCTGGGAAAAATCTATAATTCATGAAGAGAGCTTCTTAAAGGAGTAGTTCAGAGAATAATCATATTTGCACAATGTACCTCCTACACAAAATTTTGTAAACTGGCCTAGATATTTTTGGTCTCTGAAGTTTGCTTTTTATGTTTTGAACAGTTTGACAGTTACTAGACTAATTTAGACATGCTAATCAGCACATATCAGCATTGTGTTAACTAAATTCACATAATTCACATGAATTCAAGTTGGTAATTGTTCTCGAAATAGACAAGATTATGTGGTTTTTGATACTGTATGACACTGTAATATACAGACATAGAAAAACTATATATATATATATATATATATATATATATATTAAATGCAGGGTCAAATTATTACTTCAGTTGTGTTGAAAGTGATTAGCGGCTGAGTGGCTACAGATGGTAGCCCATAAAAAAAAGGTTGGATTGGACTGACCAACAAGCTTAGTGCAGATATATAGAAGGATGACTGTACATTTACACAGGTCATTTCTAAACAGCTGCGGATTCCAAATAGTTTTATGATCAGAGACAATGATGTTTGGAGAAGGGGAGGCTGTCAACTGTTAAGCATGGTAATGGAAGCATCATGCTCTGGGCCTGTTTTGCTGCCAATAGGACAGGTACATTGCAAAAAGTGGTTTGAATAATAAAGAAGGAGGACTACCTCAGAATTCTTCATCATAACCTCAAGCCATTAGCTAGGTGGCTGTAAGCTGTAAACAACTGGGTGTTCCAGCAGGACAATGATATAACTGATATATTATAAGGTTAAGGACCATGTTAGCAGGCCATGCTTTCTGTGAACATTCAGGCTCTTCTGAATGCTTTAACTTTAGTGCATCTGTTAGACCTATGCACAAAATGTGAGCTTTGAGTAAATGATTAAAAAGAAGGAGCCAATTTGACTGAAGCACAGGACCAATGTACTCTTAGTCCTAGTCATTACAATTTTCGAACAATTTCGTTTTATGCACTGTATTTTATTTTACTGACAATTCACCGAGGTCTCTTTCTCAGTGGCTAGATGAGACTCCGCACTCACCATGTTCTTATAAGGACAAACAGTGCTTACATAAATCATAGAGAGAGACCAATAGAGAATTAATATTTGGAGCACAGGATATTCACATCTCATATGCAAAAATCATAAGATTATCCTACTAAATCATGAATATGTATATGCAGTATGAATTATATATGGATTGATTAATCAGTGAAAGAATAGATGAATTATAAAACAAGACCAAAGTTTCTGTAAAAGTATGACACGCAGGTTATTTAAGGTACTTATTAGTCAATATTTAAGAAACACAATCACGGTTAAGTAGGTAAATATAGCAACACACAGTGACAGTGAGCACATGTGCCACCATTGCCCAAATCTATATCATGCTCTCCACATATTCTACTTGGTAAAGGCATTAGTGCTTCCCTCTACTACATTTAGCTTCTTAATAGTGAATTTATAAACTTCTAAACATTTAGAATTCACTTCATAGCAATTAGCTGCTGCAAGAATAGTTGAGTATTAGTCACTGTTTGGGGTGGATTAGGGTGTGGATTAATGGGCAGTTGAGAAAAAGGGGGTGGACTAATGGAGTGCTAAGGACATGGGGTGGAGTACTGGGGCATTGAGAAGATGGGGTAGAGTACTGGGACATTAAGAAGATGGGGTGGAGTAATTGGGTGCTGAGGAGATGGGGTGGAGTAATTAGGTGCTGAGGAGATGCGGTGGTGTAATGGACCACTGAGGAGATGGGGTGGAAGAAATTGGGTGCTGAGGAGATGGGGTAGAGTAATGGGTGCTGAGGAGATGTGGTGGTGTAATGGACCACTGAGGAGATGGGGTGGAGTAATTGGGTGTTGAGGAGATGGGGTAGAGTAATGGGTGCTGAGGAGATGTGGTGGTGTAATGGACCACTGAGGAGATGGGGTGGAATAATTGGGTGCTGAGGAGATGGGGTAGAGTAATGGGTGCTGAGGAGATGTGGTGGTGTAATGGACCACTGAGGAGATGGGGTGGAATAATTGGGTGCTGAGGAGATGGGGTAGAGTAATGGGTGCTGAGGAGATGTGGTGGTGTAATGGACTGGGGAGATGGGTGCAGTAATGGGGTGTTGAGGAGATGGGGCGGAGTAATGGGGCATTGAGGAGATGGGGTGGAGAAATAGGGTGTTAGGGAGATGGGGCGGAGTAATGGGGCATTGAGGAGATGGGGTGGAGAAACAGGGTGTTAGGGAGATGGGGTGGAGTAGTTTAAGGCCACAGGAAACTCAGAGATTATTAAAGGATCCGAAGTGAAAGCTCAGCTATTTGCAATCAAACTCTCTTTTGGTTTGCAGTTCTTATCCCTAAATAAGCAGAATGTTCTTTATACCAGTCTCCCATTGTCTCTGATTCACTGTTATTGTGTTCATGAGGAGTTTATAAATTAGTCGCTCCTTAAACTGTCTATTTGAAAGAACATAAACGTAGTAAATTTTCAGTAGTAAATTTAAAAAAAATGATTTGACATCTTTCATTACCTTCATTAACTCACTGCTGGCACAAAAGAAGTTGTTCTAATGCCATATGGACATGGGTGTTTGGACATAAATTACAGCTAGCAATGGGCTAAGCTGTGTGAAGCTAACAACTGTGATCCTTTAAGCTGCACTTTTACTGTAGGTTTGGCGTCAATTCAGAATTGGATTTCTATGTGAAGTATGAACTCATTTATTAGTAATAAGATCTTATATTGTGTTTTTTCAGGGGTCTTATAGTTATGATGTTTCTGTGTGTTTCTGTACCAAAAATAGCCATACATAATTTTACTCATATTACAGAGGAGGGCCAATGTAGAGTTAGAAGTCTTGCTCAAGGGCTCTTGTTGGTGTAGCGCTGCATAGTCACCCAGACAAGGAATCGAACACTGGTCTCCCACATGGTGAGGTAGCTCACTGGCAGGTAGTGGTGTTATCTGTTGCGCCACACCAACCACCATACAGTGACAGCCATACATATACCATACAGTATATAGTCTACAAAATGTGCGATATTCATATTACAGCATATCATAACCACTTTGAACCATTCAGTCAGTGTGAATTAGAGAAAAGTATAAAGGGGGATTTATAGACTTTTTAATATTGATATTTTTTAATGATCTGAGCTTTAGCAAGGATTATATTACTGAAACATATGCATGATTTATTAAAGAACCCACATCCTACATTGAGAAAATCATATTAACATGACCATTTTTCAACCTCTCTTCATCCCTTAGAATCAATCTGCCAACCAAATGTATTTAATATTTATTTAGGATTTAAATTATGAGTTTATAAAAGTTACGTATTTTCTATTGCAATTCCCTCAAAATGCAGTTCAGGCTGAAACATGTATTATAAATTCACTGTGAATGGGCCTACTGCTATCAGGTAAATAGGTGTCCAGATAAACAGGGCATTTCCCACAATCCTTTGTAACTAACTTTGTGACTTCAGAGTAAATTAAGAGTATTTTGACACATTCCTAACTCACTAAATATTTTCTTGCCTTCACATCGACCATCATTTTGACTGTTTTGAAATGCTGAGATGTAATAGCTTTAACAGAATAAGCCACTTATGTCCATTGATCTGTGACTTTTATTATTTTAGAGCATTCTAGTCTGACAGTGTTATGAAAGTAATACTGCAAAGCACAAAATGTTCCAAACATTTAAACCTCAAATGACTATAAAACTCATTTTGATCTGCTCTTTGTACTGCATTCCAGCATGTTGGTAGTTAGCTAGCTACACTGACAACGCAACTGATGCCTCGAATACAGTCCAAAAACGTGATGATTCAGGTTTAGAGGACAGCGTTGCCCTGTGATAAAATAATGGGTCTAGAAGCTGTTCAACTTTTATTTCTACTGGTCTGATGGACAGAAGTTTGGAAAGGTATATCTGATGTCAGGGGCACTATAAATGGGAGGAAAGTTAAAGCAATTCTCAGGGCCTGTGACCGAAATGTATTAATTGAGTACTTTGGAGGAATGTTTAGAGTTGTGGGGCTCAAAAAAACCCAACACAAGTGCTCAAGATCTGTGAGGGTCTATACATTTTTAAATAAAACAATCCTACACAATCCTATACAGCTCTACACTTAGCTTACTAGTGAGCTATTGAGCTCTCAGAGTAAACTAAGCTAACACTACAATTAACATTAGCTAGTACTGATTTTAGTTTAAAGAACAGTTTACTAAAATGAAATCAATGGACTTCAGAGATAACAATAACATGAAAACATTTAACTGTCTTGTACACTTAGCTGTGAGGACAGTTCCTCAATAGATGGTTGTGATGAAAAAATGTAATGCCTCTCTGGACGTGGCCCTGGCTGAAGTCTGTAGTTTTGTAGACTCACCCCCTCGAGTCAAGTAGAGGATTTAAGAGGCTATCTATAGAAACTTCTCTCCTTAGAGAATCAGGATGCCCTTCAACATGCCAGCAGAAATTTCCCCAAGGCTAAGTGCAGGGGAAAGATCTGTGAGTGCCTTTCCTTTTAGAAATCCGACTGCTGAGCTAACTTGTGTCCAGAGATATAGAGGCCTATCCAAAGTCCCAACAAAACAAGAGCCTGCAGTTTGGAGTCTAGCTGGAAAAAAACAAAGCCTCTGTCCCTCTGCTGTCCGTACCAATACCCAAACTCCCCCACCTTCTGCTGCTGCAGGATGACATACACAACCCACAGCCGGCTCAAACAAAGCACAAAGCGTCCACACACACAGAGATGTGGTCACCCTCACAGAGTTGACCGACTGCCACAGAGAAACTACACCGCGTCCACAATTTCTTGATGTGGTTTAAGTTCAAGACAATCATTGTTGTGGTTAAAAACATCTTATTTGAAACCGCCCTGGTGTCGGAAAATGCTGAAAATGTTTGGACTGACCAAGCAGTGCAGATAAAAATGAGACACTGGTCCAAAAAATGGTAATTACGAACTCATGTTCAGACAGACAGACATAGTTTTAATAAAGTTGTGAAATAAATATACAAGCAGAAGAATGCAGGTTCAGTTCTTGACATCTTTTACATGATGTAAATCAACCCAACTCAGTAACTGTCTACACTGTCTTCTTTCAGCCAAAAAAATCTGTCTATGGCCAGCTAGTAATCTAATAAAACTGCAGAAAGCTTAGCTATCTTAAAAATGACATAACTATGAGTGTTAATGTGCTACAGGCTAAATGCTAGTTAGAGGTAAATCCCTGTCAGTAGGCCTCATTGCCCACCTGCTCGGATATGTCCAATATTTTAGACTATTTCACTCAATCCTCCTCAAGCAGCTTTCTCATTCCTTTTTCCACTTTTGTCCACCAGCACATAAACTATGAAATAATAAATAAAACATAAATACATATGAAAAATGATACATCAGTGACACGAAAGAAGATAAGATTGACATCACCATTAATCCTGAGCCTAATGCTTGCTTCATTTTTGCTATGCCTAACCTCATAAAAACAAGCACACACTTGGGTGTAACAGTTAGTCAGTCTGAGCATTTATGTGTTTATATTTGTGATTTTATATATTAGCTCACAGTAAATACTACTGGCCCACAAAGAATTCTGTCCCAAACAACTACTCTGCCAACCACTGCATGGATTTGTTCAATTTCACCAGCGGCAACTCTAATTTCATTTAAAGCAACATTTTGTAGCACTTTTACTTTAAAATAGCAGCTTCAGAATTGTTGTGATGCTTTACTGACTCGCAAAAGGGAAAACAGCTTCTCTATCATTGCTACTCCAGGCTCAGTGCGCTGCTAACTGCACAGAAGCTGTTAGGACAAGACTTACAAGAAGAGCGAAACCTCGCATGCTTCTGTCACTTTAAATGCTGGATCTGTGTCTCTCAGCTCATCCCAAAATGCATGTGTACAGCGTGTCCTGTAGGGGTGGCTCAATGATATTGTATTTTACACAAATATGACTCGAGTTACTTAGTGTTATGAAGTGAAACCTTCCTCCAAACAGTTTCATGGAGCTCCACCAGAGTTACATAGGGCTTTTAGCAGCTTTCAGGACCCAGAGTTGCAATGACACAACACCATTCTCCCTATTACAAGTCAGTGTACCAGCACAATGATTTTGAAGTTGTTATTTTAAGATAAAAATGTAACATAATGTTGCTTTAATGAAGGATTTATTACATACATTAGGCATTGGTCTTTCTTTAAGGAGAAGTTTGGAAATGGTTATGCTAACACACCTATTCACAAATCATAATATACAATTCAGTTGTTTATTTTCATATTACTGTGAATTACATTTCCATATCATTTCTACTTATTTGTCTAACGACTTCTGCACAGTGCTAAAAACAGACTTAACCTGCGTTCTTCTAACTGTGATTTTCAAACCAAAATATATCATATATACATGTATTTACGACTCCTCAAAGGCTCAGTGATTCTTCACTTTCTGTGATTATTACCGCAGCCTTTTTTAGTGTATGGATTGCTGAAATATTTAGAAGTATGATGGATTGTTTTAATTTTTTCCTCATAACATTGACTGTACAATACCAGTGTAAAGTGCAATCTCCAGGGTCTTCCTCCTCGCTACAAAGAAACTGAGCCCATATTACATTCAAAAGATGAAAACAGGAGGAAAAAAAGCCTGCCATAGCAACTGAAATCCTTTTTCCCCTATGATACAAACACATCATACAATGGGGGAAAACAAGCAGCATGTCAACAGCATGGCATAAAAAAAGGGTTAAAAGGGTTGGGATGGAAAACAGACTGATGAAAAATATTGACCTCAGAAATTCCATAAAAACTAGTTTCGTATCTAAAGTTGCATCTTTAGTTCTGAACTTGAGCTGCAAGATTATATGAAATATATTATATTGCATTCACTTTACAACATAGGCCTAGGTTTTTGTGGGGACATGTGTCCCCACCAGGAAGTAATATGTAGTAAAATGTCCCCCACCAATAATTTCAGTTCACAGCATCCTTATAATGTTGTTTTTGTTTTTTTTTTAGAATTATTTTTAACATCATGCTATTGCCATTACAGTTCGGTCCTGTGGTGGAAGGAGGGCGGAGTCGCCAATTGTCCCTCCCTCTCCCCCTTCTTTTACTGTAAATTAGTATAAACAATCTATGTGAGGAAAGTGTCTATGGTCTATGGTGTTGCGTTATTCCATGACTGCTGGTGCACCGTGTGTTCCACAGGTGTGTCCCAGTGTGCAGTCATACAGTAGCATCATTGGTCTCTGCAATTATACACTGTAAAACTTTACAGCAAACTACAGCCAAAAAGTTTTTTTTAAGTTTCCTTTAATATTTGGTACTAATTTACAGTTTTTTTCCTGTAAATGTATTGCATTTATACTGTACCTATTCATTGTACAATCCAGCATTTAACTTTAATACATATATACAGTAATATACTGGCAATTAGAGTTGCCAAATAAAATGTTATGCACAATAAAATGACAGTATTTTGTTGTTAACTAGTGCTCTCAGTCCACGATGGAGGACAAACCACAAACCATCAAGAAAGTGTTGGGTGCCCGCCTCAGGGCAACGAAAGCTACCCTTTCTGTCTGCCACAACTCAAAGAAATTGTTTTGTGAGGACTGTATCATAACACACAGTGCTACAAGGTATGTCATGAGCATCTGAACTAGACCTTTCACATCATTAGTCCCTGCAGTCATACAGTGACAGCACTGGTATTTGTAGCTATACAGTGACATCACTATTCTCCACAGCCATACTTGGCATTATTGGTCCCCGCAGTCAAACAGTGACATCACTATTCTCCATAGACATCTCTGCTGTTATATAATAGACATTATTGGGCTATGCAGTCATTCAAGGATTCAAGGATTCAAGGAGACTTTATTGTCATTCGCATCACATGTGGTACATGGGGTGGAACGAAATTGTGGTACCCAAGGACCCAGTTTTACCCAGACAGCAGTACTTAAATAAATAAAATATACATAAATATATAAAAATATATGTAAAAATGAAAAAAAATAAATAAATAAAAAAATAAAAAAATAAAAAAAAATACAGAGAGAAATATATGTAAAAATGAAAATAAAATACAGTATATATAGAGTGGCATCACAATTCTCCACAGTCATACAGTGGTATCATTGGTCTTTGCTGTCATATAACGGCATCACTGGTCTATGCAGTCATACAGTGGCATTGTTGGTCTCTTCAGTCACGCACAGTATCCACACAAAGTCCAAATGGACTTGGAATAAAATATTTTTATGTTGACTTTCATTGAAAGTTAAGAAGATTTTTCTTTCTCTTATAAAGTTAGTATTTTACCATTTTATCAAATGTCAACTTATCTGCCCATCATAGTGGCTATCAATCTTATTTTTCCTGTTTTAAATAACAGCCCATACAGGTGAAAGCTTTTATGGGTAGATTCTGCTCCACTGTATCTGCTTCTGGCTGCCAGACTTTTTACTTTTGCCGGTTTGCATTGTGCATAATTTACTGTGTGTTGTGTATCACAAATCACAGCTTGCTGCTTATTTCATCAGTCCGCTGCTCTGATTGATTCTGTTTATTTGAGGTTCTAGCCTGCGTTTGAGTGATGGACAGAGTGTGTGGTGTGTGTGTGTGTGTGTGTACACTGTGGGAGTAATAAAGTTCAGCTTCAGCGCTCTTCCATACAGCAGGACTTGAGCTGTTTGGTGTTGTGAAATTTCTGAAGAATAACATCTGGCATCCAGCATACACAAATTATGGAAATATTAACAACAACAACAACAACAAATGAGAAACTCTAGATGACCTACAGCAAACTAGTTCACTGCTATTATACTTCACAAACAGAATGGAGCACTGGATGAGTAGGTGTCTACAAACTATTGGACACACAATGTATTAGGACTTGAACATTTCCCCCCAAGTTACAAAACAAAAAGTTTTAATGTTTGTCTGTGTTGCAGTGTGCAGTCTTGTGATTGGTTACCTGGTGAGCTCTGACTAAGCCTGAAAATAGCCTGACCCAGAGAGATATGTTTAGGGCTCCTTCTCTTAAATGACTTGGACAAAAATCATGTTCAGACCAACCCGACACTCTCCACTTCTACTTTACCAAACACATACATCCTTGGGGAAAAGTAGGGGGTGAGTGGCTTTAGTTATGTTCTTAACGTTTTCTCCAGTTTTTAATAGGACGTTAGGTACATACTAGTTCATTCAGTTATACAGTGTCTGGTGTTTGGACTGTTCTTCAATGGCCAGGACCCTGCAGTCCCATCATAGAGCAGGAAGTTTTTTTTTTGGTGGTGGGTTATTCTCAGCACTGCAGGGACACTGACATGGTGGTGGTGTGTTAGTGTGTGTTGCGCTGGTACAAGTGGACCAGACACAGCATTGCTGCTGTAGTGTTTAAATGTCATGTCCACTCACTGTCCACTCTATCAGACACCCTTACCTAGTTGGTCCAACTTGTAGATGTAGAGACAGAAGCTCATCTGTTGCTGCACAGTTTGTGTTCGTCATCCTCTAGTCCTTCCTCAGTGATCACAGGACGCTGATCACAGGAGGCTGATCACAGGACGCTGTTTGCTGGATATTTCTACTTGGTGGACTATTCTCAGTTCACTCCACTCATGCCAGCACAACACACACCAACACCAACTTCCTAATGGCAGACAGTGTCACTGCAGTGCAGAGAATGACCCACCACCCAAATAATACCTGCTCTGTGGTGGGCCTGAGGGGTCATCACCATTAAAGAATAGGGTAAAAGGAGGGCAAAAAAGTATGCAAATAAATAGATGGGCTACAAGCTGTAATTATATAACTATAGAAGTGCTCCTAAATGGTAAATGGAGCTGATGAAATCAAACTCCATTCCAGGAGTGGTCATTATATTCTGATATGACCATGTATTCTTAGTATATAAAAAGAATATACAGTAATATTTTTTCAGTATATTGGATTATTTCCCAAATTTTCCCTCTCCCTCTACCACACAAGTCTACCAGGGCTGGGATAGGAAAGGCTAGCATAGTAACGGTGGTGGGGGAGAGGAAGGGCCATACACAAAGAGTGAGACCAATTATGCTCTCTGATACTCCAGGCAGTCATTGTGAAATTGAGGCTGCTGCACACGCAATATATAGCATCTTTTTGTAGGGTAGTGTAAGATAAGCTATGAATTCATTTTGTTACTATTATCTTTTTATGGCATCCATTTCAGTACTGTTATCAATGACAAAACATCACACACACTACATGATTATAAGGGACGAACATTTTGAGCAATGCAAAAGTGATCTTATATGAGCTGGAAAGCCAACAATGAGAGCCTGTTACATCTGGTAATAGAATAGAATAAATAAAACAAAGCGTTTAAAAGCAGTTTAGTATTAATATAAGTAAAACAGGAACAGAAAACAAAAAAAAAACATCTTATTTGACTTCCTGAGTGCCTGCCTGCTGCTCTGCGTAACCGGCTGCATGAATCATTTTGCATTTTATCCCGCCTGTTTGTAAGAATCTGAAATTATCCTTGGCTGTCTTTGTGATTGATCACATGAACGCAGGGAGCATTGTGCTCCCCATTACTGATGTAGGAGAGCCATTAAAATGATAATTTATCAAAATAAAACTTACAAAACTTTCCCCTTACTCAAAATGTAAATGATCTGCCAAGACATGGTTGGTGTCCAAAGCTTCTTTATGATGAGAGTGAGGCAGACTGCAATTGTGAATTGCATTTATTTGGGACATTTTGGGACTTCCTAATGGCAGACAGTGTCAAGGAACAGGTGTGTATTTTAATGAGTAACAGAACTAAAAAGCAAAGAAAAGCTTGAAACCAAGCTTGGAACACAGAGACTGTAGCTGCGTTCCAGAGCTTAGGCTGCAGTCAAGGTTGGGTAGGAGGATGGTAAGACTGGCCTATGAAAACTCCTTCTTAGTAGCCTGTTGGTCACACAAATGGAACAAGCGTCACCAAAAAGGTCCTGCCTCTAGCAATTGCGGCGCAATTACTGGTGTGTTATTTATTTATTTATTTAAGAAATCATATATATTTATATAAGAAATTGTACATTAAAGCTCTGGAGGCTTTGTTTTCCACTATGGTGCTCTTTTTTGTAGTGCCGTCATATGAGAAATGTGGGTAACCAAGTGCAGAGGAGGATACATCAGTAGCATCCTCCGAACATAAGCTGCATTTCTGAGCTTTATAAGAAGGACGTTCACTATAAAAACAGCCTTCTATGACATGGCGGCTGACAAATGCAGCCTACCTCGACTGCAGCCTAGGCTTTGGAACGCAGCTTGTGTCTTTATACCTGAAGCTGATGATCAAGTCAAGTCAAGTCAAGTGGGTTTTATTGTCATTTCAACTACATACAGAGTACACAGTGAAACGAAACAACGTTCCTCCAGGACCATGGTGCAACATAGACACAGTGCATACAGAACACAAGTGCAGACAGACAATACAACACAATATAGACAAAGAATAATAAATAATTAGTGGTAGTGTACAAATTATGAAGTGCAATAAATATTGAGTCCAGTGAGGTAGTATAGTTATTAGTGCAAAATGGTTGGTGAATGAGAGCAAGAGAGTGTGTGTGTGTGTGTGTGTGCATGGAACAGAAAAAACATCAGTTCAGTCTCTGGAGTTGAGAAGTCTGATGGCTTGGGGAAGAAGCTATTGCAGAGTCTGGTCGCAGAGTCTGTGTGAAGGGTGGGTGGAGTCATCCACAATGCTGGTTGCTTTGCGGATGCAGCGGGCAGTGTAAATGTCCATGACGGAGGGGAGAGAGACTCCGATGATCCTCTCAGCTGTCCTCACAATACGTTGGAGGGTCTTGCGGTCAGAGGCTGTGCAGGTCCCAAACCAGGCAGTGATGCAGCTGCTCAAGATGCTCTCTATGGTCCCTCTATAGAAGAGGGTGAGGATTGGTGGAGGGAGACGGGCCTTTCTCAGCTCCCGGAGGAAGTAAAGACGCTGCTGGGCTTTCTTGGCTTTCTTTACTTGTGTCAGGTGTGCCTCCAAATCCGGATCAGGAGAGGGGGGGTGGAGCTTAGAGGGCTTTGGCAGAAGGGAAGAAAAATGTCCAAAAGATAAAACACAAGTCCAATACTACAATGAGCCAGGAGGAGGGATCTGTGAGAGAGGGGAAAACAAATGTAGACTGGGAAAGGGCAAAACAGAAGTCTTAAGTCTTAAGTCTTAACAAAGTAGGAACACGTCTTTTCAGAGGTTAAGGACAGAACCCAAGATGGAGGTCGAGCCAGGACAGGGGTTAGGAGTGAAGGAGGAGCCTCGGAACTGGAGACCACAGCCTGGTGAACAGTCCTGATAGCAGGTACTGTAATGACCCAGGGAACAGGAATTTGACCCACCCTGTGACCAGAAGCTTAAACAGACAAAACTGGAATGACCAAACAACAGGAACTGAAGCCATCGGGAAAACAGGAAGTGAAGGCAGCTTGGGGAACACCACAGATATAACGGCTAAGGTGAGGGCTTGAGGTCTCTCTAGAGCACTATGAGGTGCCTTAAGGGCAGGCATTGGTGCTCTCTCTGTAGCACTAGGAGGCACATTGGAACCCACTGCTGGCTCGCTAAACTCCTTGGGACTGCTAGCTCAATGGCTGCCTACAGTGCACAAGGTACAACGACAACAGAGGAGTAGAGCCACCTATCCCCCAAAATCCCTCCTCCTTACCCAGCAGTTAGACCTGGACTTAATAAGATTCACTTGAGTCAGGTGTATCTTCCGATGTGGCCCAGGTGAAGGGCTGAGCTTGGAGGGGTTTGGCAGAGAGAGAACAAATGTTGGTCTTGCTTATATGGTTTCTGACACTAACATACATTATATTAATAAAATCGATTGCATTTCATTACTTATCAGCTAAATTACATTAAGACCTCCTACCTCAGTACATATAACCTGTACACACACCTACACACACCTAGACAAAACTACAGATCTCTCATGCCCACCTTAACATCTGTCTGCAACACTCCAGGACGAATTCTTTACTCTCTCCAATGATCATCAGGGCAGCTTTCCTTTATTAGTTAGGTGCTGTGAAGTCACAGGTCCTCACCTGCTAGCGAGCAGGAAGGCTAAACAACCAAACTGTAGCTGGTTGTGTTGGACTGAGGAGCTCCTACTACTGTGGAGAAAAACCGGATGCCAGGCGACACAGTTGGCCTTGAACACACTCTCTTTCACACATTACAGCCATTAAAAGTCACTTTCTCATTCTCCTCTGTATTTCAGTACCTTTCTCTTTTTAGTTTTTTATCTCGCGTCTCTGTCACTATGTAACGTAGTAATGCTGGTTAGCGCTTCTCATTGGCCGTGAGAATTGTTTAAAGGTTGGCAACCTTATCCTAAAGATAGGATTGGCCAAATATCCCTTCAGTACAATCAACTCTATCCTTCTCAATCTGCCCATTGATTTCTGCAGCTGGAGCTGAATGTACGCCCAACTCTCCTTGCCAGTGCTTTATTAGAACAAACTAATCTTTCGCTGGATAGATTGTTGTCTCTCAAGTGCTACAAGAGTAATTTATCAACCCCACACACACATCTGTTGCCAGGGCTGCATCCAGATTGGACCTGCACCGAGTCCGGCACACACTCTTACAAAGAAGAATTTCGGCCAGGATCAAAGCAGCAGCTGCTCATTTCAGGCTCCGGCACATGAAGTTAGCCTCAGGCATTAAAAAAATAAATAAATATCAGCATAGATTTGTATTGATTTTTGGACCATTTCATGCTGCACTATAGGCAACATAACCTGTTCTTCATTGGAACCTTATAGGAATGATACACTGCCCATCAAAAGTTTGAGGACATTTCACCATTAAGTAAAAAAAAGAAACTGTGAATGTTTGTTAATCATTTTGGTAATTACAGCTTTAAAACCCAGCTTCATGTTTAGGTTAAGTGTCTGTTATAAAGAGTCAAGTCAAGTCAAGTCAAGTCAAATTTATTTGTATAGCGCTTTTTACAACTGTTGTCGTCACAAAGCAGCTTTACATAATTAGTACTTAATAAAGGACAGAGACAGAGAAGAAAGAAGGAATAACATGAAGGGTCAAAGACCCCTGTGAGCAAGCCAACGGCGACAGTGGCAAGGAAAAACTCCCTCAGAGCTGGAGGAAGAAACCTTGGGAGGAACCAAGACTCACAAGGGGGACCCATCCTCCTCTGGCCAGACTGTTTTAAACATTTAATGATAAAAATTACCAAAGCAGATACAACAGAAATTTGATAGTGGTGATGTTAATAGTGTCAGACAGGCACGAGTCCATCTAGGTTTCAGCACCAAACAGGCAGCAGCGGCAGGCGGGTGAGCCATGGGTGGTGGCGGGTTGGGGGGGACCCGCTGGCTGGACTGGTAGGTGGCAGCTGGTTAGATGCAGGTAGAGGGGACCTCAGCGGGCAATCTTCCTGCAGGTCGGGCTGGGTGGCCATTTACTCGAAGAAGGTAAAGAGAGAAAAGTTAGTTCTAAGAGGAATTTTATGGAGTGCAGAGAATGTTGAGAATCAGCATCTGGGTATGTCTGACGACTCCGGCAGGTGTGATTATCACAGCATAAATAAAAGGAGAGAGCCAGAAGGTAACACAGACACGGGCGTACCCTGAGAACACCAGCATCTATCTGCTCCACCGTCAACAAACCTGAGTGATCGTGTGTAAGCAGCGAGACGACAGCTCCAGCATCTCAGTGTACTACAATTCCCTGGGTCCGCGAACCCCTGGACCTGCAGCCCTTATCTAAGAAACATTAATTACCAAAAGCTAAACTAAACATATAAGTTTTCAGCTTAGATTTAAAGATTGAGACTGTGTCTGAGTCCCGAACATTATCTGGAAGGTTATTCCAGAGCTGGGGGGCTTTATAAGAAAAGGCTCTTCCCCCTGCTGAGGTTTTCTGAATTTTGGGAACGAGTAAGAGGCCAGCACCCTGAGATCTAAGTAGTCTTGATGGTTCGTAATATACTATAAGATCCTGCAGGTACTCAGGAGCGAGGCCATGTAGGGCCTTATATGTTAATAGAAGAATTTTGTAATCAACACGGGATTTAACTGGGAGTCAATGAAGTGCTGATAGAACTGGACTGATATGGTCAAATTTTCTAATTTTAGTAAGGACCCTGGCTGCAGCATTTTGCACCAGCTGAAGTTTATTGATGTTCCTGCTGGAACAACCTGACAGTAGTGCGTTACAATAATCTAGCCTTGAGGTAATAAAAGCGTGTACTAGCTTTTCTGCGTCTTGTAGTGATAAGGAGTTTCTTAGTTTGGAGATGTTCCTAAGCTGCATAAAGGCTGTTCTACTAATATTAGCTATATGTTGCTCAAATGATAAATCTGAGTCGAATGTGACGCCAAGATTTTTAGCTGCTAAACCAGGAATGATGGAAGAATCAGCCAAGTCTAACATTAAGTCTGATAGTTTATTTCTAGAGTCTTTTGGACCTAAAAGGAGAACTTCGGTTTTGTCACTGTTGAGGAGAAGGAAGTTATGTGACATCCAGAGTTTTATATCCTTTACACAGTCCTCCATTTTCTGTAGTCTAAATTTATCGTCAGGTTTGGCTGATATATAGAGCTGTGTGTCATCTGCATAGAAATGGAAATTAATGCCATGTCTGCTTATAACTGAGCCCAGTGGTAACATGTATAATGTAAATAATAGCGGTCCTAGAATAGAGCCTTGCGGAACTCCATATCTTACTTCTGCGTAGTTTGAAGATAAATCTTTTATCTTTACAAATTGAAAGCGTCCCGTTACATATGATTGGAACCATGATAGGGCTGTCCCTGTGATTCCAACCATTTTCTCTAATCTTTCTAGTAATATAGAATGATCTATTGTATCAAAGGCTGCACTAAGGTCTAGTAGGACTAATAAAGATACGTAGCCTTGATCAGAGGCAAGAAGGAGATCATTCGTAATCTTCACTAGGGCTGTCTCTGTGCTGTGATTGAGTCTAAATCCAGACTAGAATTTCTCATACATGTAATGTTTACTCAGGTATAAGCAGAGTTGTTGGGCCACAGCTTTTTCTAATATCTTAGATACGAATGTTAAGTTTGAGATGGGTCTATAATTAGATAATATGCTAGGATCAAGATTTGGTTTCTTGATTAAAGGTTTTATGACTGCTAATTTAAGGGTTTGGGGTACATGCCCAAGGCTAAGGGATGAATTTACAATTGTTAAAAGAGGTCCGATTATAATTGGGAGAATTTCTTTTAGCAATTTAGAGGGAATCGGGTCGAGTGTACATGTTGTACAATTAGCTGAAGCCATTGTTGTATGTTTATCTTCACTGGTGAAAGGTCCTCTGAGAGCGGTAAATGCAGCAGTATATCCTGCTGGTCCAATTGTACCTAATCCGGCAACTATTGGGGTGCAATGTCAGCTGTTTCTAGCCACCTGATCTGAGAATGATTCCCAGCAATGTCAGGAAAAACAGTAGTGCTTCAGATGGTTTCCACAAGAGCACAGCAGAAGTGTAAGAAAAATGAAGATGTGTACGATGTGGATATTTCAGACTTGACACCTGACATATCTTCATCAAATGATGGAATTGTTTAGCAGCAGTCCGATGATCAGATATTAATATTGTCTGATACTCAAGTACTCGCTAGAGGAACCTTCACTAGTTTATGGTCTTTATTAATATCAGCTGTGTTCTTTATCTGAGACAGTTGTTGTGATGCTTGTGCTCTCTGCTCCCTGTGTTACTGTACAGTACTCTGTCTCACTGACCCTCGTTTGTGTTTCTGTCT
Organism: Salminus brasiliensis; assembly: GCF_030463535.1. NCBI lineage: Eukaryota > Metazoa > Chordata > Actinopteri > Characiformes > Bryconidae > Salminus > Salminus brasiliensis. The sequence goes on along the minus strand of NC_132898.1, from coordinate 12,736,852 downwards.
GTGTTTACTTTGGAGAAAAGAGCAGGTTTGCAGATTTTTAATAGCAATCTAACAAATAAATGTTTTAAAAAGAGCTATTTTTTGCTTTCCTCTTGCCATCTCTCTGCCAACTTCATCTTAGTCGTATCTCACAAGACAATTTCCAAGAACTCTGCAGGGTTTCTTAAGTACTTTTTAGTATATTGCAATCAAACAACCCAAACTAGTGGTTAGCATCTTCAGTGGTGTCTTTGTGTTTCTGTTATTCGGCAGAAAATACACACTTGTCTTCTGAAGGGTGTTCCTGACCTGTCGGAGAAGTGTATGGGGATTCATTATCTATTCATTATGGAGAAAATCCTGCCATCAGCTGTGGAGGCCTACCATCACTTTTTAATAAGCTCACTACAATTGCAATCGAAATTCTTCAACCTTATTGCTGGTTAAGGGGGCCACACCACTTGTTGTCAAATGTATGGTCAAACTTATGCAAAAATACAAATTGCAAGTTGTAAAGGGTTCCTAGACTTTCTAGCAGTACAGTAAATGACTGAGGGGTAGCATACATAGTATGCAAAGGAGGAGGGCAAGAACACCTAATTGAGGAACCCACTGGGCAGATCTGACAGTTTTCTGTTCTGAGCTACTGTTAAAAGCACATACTGAAACTGTTTTTGGCCCAAAGTGGCTTTGAGAGCCGGTGAGTGCTGACACAAAAAAAGTGGATGAAATGTGTGGGTTTGGCATTTTTCCATAAGTAGAGCTTTTGTCGGTTGTTCCTTCAGTTTTGCAGTTATTAAAAAGAAAATGTTGACTTAATGTTTTAATTGTTTACTTAATGTTGAATTTATTAATGTTTTTAAAATTTGAGAAAGCTAAGTGTCTTTAAACCTTTAGGTAATGGCTTAAATCCTGCAGGCAACATTACTCCCACTCCAACAAGCTTAGATATAAGTCTGCTCTGTTCCCAGTTGGCTTATGCTGGCTTTTCCTCTACATGCCTCCCATGTATTTCAGCCTGGTTACTTATAGTGTGGTCAGAGAGCTGCTGTAAAAAAATAAAATAAAAAAAGAAGAAGCCTAGGTCTACTAGTGTTATGCAGTATATTTTAAATATTCTGCTTTATTTATGGGGTCTTTGATCATCTTTAACTTCAAAAATGTACTTATTTAGTGTAGTTAGATTCAGAATCCTTAACTGACAAGTGACGGTGCTAAATAAAAGTTTATATAAATGTTATGTATAAATAAAAGCCATTTCTATTTTGCATTATTCTTTTCTCTAGTTCAGATAAATACTAATAATGAACAAGACAACTAAAGTGCTATGTTTAACATTTAAATCTAAAAAGAAAAGATCATACTGTTGGAAGATGCATAAATATTTGGACACATTGCATAAATAGTTCATATTTGGGATAAAGACACAAATTTGCATACATTTGAGTTTCACCATGTTGAAATCACATCACTTTCTTACACAGTCCCCCTCCTTTCAGGGCACCATAGTGAGAGCCATAGCAATGATATGTACATTAAAGCAGTTGTGGAAAGTACTTGGTTTGCAGGCAATGACTGCAATTCATAGACAGCACCAGGTGCAGAGTATCTTCTCTGCTAATGCTTTGGCAAGCCTCTAATGCAGCCATCTTCAACTCTTGCTAAATCGGTTAAACGGGCAATGACTTTCCATTTTACATAAAATAAACAGGATGTTGCCTTAGCAGTATGTTCGGGATCATTATCTTGCTGTAGATATTCCTATACACCTCAGAACTCACTTTCTTCAGCAGTCACATCATCAATGAAGGTAAGTGTGCCTGTACCTGGGACAGTCATACATGCCCAAGCCATGACACCCCAGGTGGTATGCTTGGGATTGTGAGCAGCCCACAATTTGCTTTTGCCATCACTCTGATACAAGGTAATCTTGTTCTCATCTGCCCACAGAATTCAACCTTTTCCAGAATTCTACAGACTCTTTAAGTACTTTTTAAAAACTCTAATCTGGTGATTTCGTTTAGTTGCATTTTGAATTGTAGCCTCAGAATTTCTTTTCATTAAGTTTTCTGTGGATAGTAGTCTCTGACAAACACACTCTCGCCTCCTGAAAGCTGTTTCTGATCTGTTGGACAGACAATTTTAGATTAGACAGATTTTTTCTGAAGATCTGAAGTTGAGATTGTTCTGCCATCAGCTGTGGAGGGGTGGCCAAATCAACTTTTTGGTACAAAAAAAGGATGCACTGGTGAAAGTAGAAACACCAAAAGACACTGAAGATCACAGAGAACAACTCTGGTAAAGGTAAAATCCCATTCACACCAGCTGACCAGAATAAGTACACCCCAATGACACAGTTGTGACACAGTACAGTTGTGGTCAGTGTTTACATACACTCCTCATAAACATGAATGTAATGGCAATATTGGGCTTTCAGTGATTGTTCTACTTCATGGGCAGAATGTACTGGTGGAGTTATCACTGATCTGACAGTCCTGATATTTCCTACAGGCTTGAGGTCAGGACTTTAGGATGACCATCCAAAAGCCAATTGTTTCCATGTTTCAGCCATCTAGCTGATGGTTTGAGGTTATGCAAAATAATCCTAAAGCAGTCCTGCTTTACTATTCTGTCCACTTTTTGCAATGTACCAGTTCTACTGGCAGCAAAACAGCCGCAGAGCATGCTGCTACCACCACTATGCGGAACATTTGATACAGTGCTTTTGGGGTTAAATGCGTCCTTCCATCTCATATCTGCACTGAGTTACTTGGGCATCCTTTTGTGCTGTGTGTTGGTCAATCCAATGAGGGCTGTCAGACTAACCATTTTTATTAGGATGAGGAGAAGTTACTAGCTGTAGTCAATCATGATCATAACCACTGTTGTCTTTAGGTACTAATGTGGGGTAGGCCTTAAAGACGCCTTTTTAATAGACTGTAATAACCATGAAATAGTATTATTGAGAGTAGTAGTAGTAATGTCTTACAGTCATTTACTGATTTCACTGCATTTCTGAAATGAATGCACCCTCTGATACCTGCTACTGATTGTAAAGCTTTTTGCGAGGATACTGTTATTCCGCTTGCGTTATCATCTCATTGAAGTATCAGCACCCTTTCTTAAGGATGGTGTCAGGCTACTCTGTCTACCTCAGTTTAGAAATTCTTTTTTTAAACCATCCGACTGGACTGTAGCTCCAGCACGCATTGCTCAGCTTTTGTCTGGCTTCTGGGCCTGTGCCAGTATGAAAGTTCACTTAATAGTCCCAATGTTACTCAAATTCAATTTTCAGGCCTGACCCTGAGGCTAAGTTGGTTTAAAAAGAGGCTTGCGTGTGGCTTAGTGTGCACACTTGAGCTAATAAAGACCAAAAAAAGGTTGTGTAAACCTACAGTGCCTTCAAAACCAAGGATCCTAAAGGAATACTCCATCATGTAACACATTTTTGGTATTTTCTAATGATATTTGTGTTTTGTTTTGTTTTTTGTTTGTTTGTTTTTTGAGAAAATAATACTCAATAAAATAAAATAAAATAAATAAAATAATACAACATATACTTCTCATATGTTTACAGAGACATTTTGAGACTGCTGGTAAATGGGGGCACAGCCCAACTTACTGTTAACACACTGAACCCTTTATTATGAGTACTAATGCAGAAATGTTTATGAATGGTTTAGAAATTGCTTAGCACATTTTGTGGGGTCCCACAGGGTTCTATTTTAGGGTTTGTAAAACTGTCACTAATTGTGACATTAATGTAGCATTGAGAATGAAGACCTGAAGCATAGGGCAATGCACAGGGGTATAGGGTAGAGTAGGATTAGATAGAGGCGCCTTGTTTGCATTAGATTTACACACTTCATACAATTCTCCTCTTTGCATATCCCAGCCTGGAAAGCCGGGGCCAGAACGCAGGGTCAGCCATGCTACAGCACCCCTGAAGCAGAGAGGGTTAACTGGCTTGCTCAAGGGCCCAACAGTGGCAGCTTATCGGACCAAGGTATTGAACTCACAACCCTGTAATCAATAATCCAGCACTCTAACCCCTGAGCCACTACACGCTCCTGTAATGTAACATAATTTATTAACTTTTTATTAAGTAATTTTTCCAATATGTCAATCTTTTCACCCCTGAACTTTAATTTCCTGTTTTGCCTCAAGCTTCTTTTTTGCTGCTATTTCATTGTGCCCTTTAAACCCTTCACATCATGAGTTAGTTTGTGGGGCTAAACGCAGTTTGTGTGATAAGCCGCAGCCTTAGTAAATTGACAGAATGGCAGCTCATCGCCGTTAACTCAACCCCAGGAATACTGAGCTGCTGTACATTACTGGAACAACTGGACTTCACCATGATCTTGCCATCTCCTTTGAGTACTCACTGGTCACGCCATCTGCAGAAGCACAAAGCCTTGGCGTAGACGTGGATGACCAGATATCATTCTCAACTTGTGTTGCAAATCTGAGATTTCTCCTTTGCAACATCCGGAGAATACAACCTTTCCTCTCTAGCGAGGCCACACAGGTACTCCGTCTCTTGACTACTGCAACTCTCTACTGACTGGTTTTCCTTTGTGCACCATCAAGCCCCTGCAATTGATCTAGAATGCAGCAGCACACGTTGTCTGTGTTCAGCCATGTTACTCTGCTACATTCTCTTCATTGGCTTCCTATAGCTGCCCACATCAGGTTTAAAACCCTGACGCTGGCTTACAAAGCCAAGAACGGACCAGCCCCTCCGTACTTGATGGCAATGGTCAAAAGCTGATCTGTACCATCTCTTTCGAGCTTCAAGTACGGCTCGGCTTGGCCCACCATCCCTTAAGATCCACGGAAGACAAGCATCCAGGCTCTTTTCTGTCCTGCACCAAAGTGGTGTAATTAACGCCCCCATGGGTGTCCGAAACAGCTGAGTTGTACGCTGTCTTCAAACGCAGACTGAAGACCCAGCTCTTCAAAGAGTACTTGGGCAAAGTGTAGTGTCTAGAATGTGTGTTCTCCATACTGACCTTTGTGTTTAGTAGCATCTAAGCTTAGAGGTATCTTTTGGATCCTAGTCTTTACAAACTAGCTAAGGGTATTTTCTAAGTAAACAGTGAAGCTTTTTTGTAAATTGCGCTTGATAAGAGCATCTGCTTAATTCCGTAATGTGTACGGACAGTGTTCCCAGCTGGCAGCTGTGAGGTCATTCTCAGAAAGTAAATAAAAGTCGAGAGTCTGCAGTGTGGGACTATTTTAGAGTGCAACATGAAAACAGACAATAATATCTGAAACTTTATAAAACTCTGCTTTACCAGTGAAACCAAACCACCTTATTTATTAATTTTTCTTTTATAAAATCAGCAATTAAAAGAAGAGCATAATGTGGAGGAGGCTAATGTTACTGCCAATACACACACACTAAAGAGAACCCAATCATAGCACATTCACCCACTATAAACCAGTTATTTTATACCAGTAGTCAACAAACAACAACAGATATCAGTCCATAGTGTATATCACTACACACACACACACACACACACACACACACACACACACACACACACACACACAGTCACACAGTGTTTTAAAGGAACTGGGAACAGAGAGGTGAGTCAGACTGGATGGTAAGATATTAAACACACTATAAAACAGTCATTTTAAGAAAAGTCTGGACTAAACTAAATCAATCAGCCCAGAATGTTTTATTATTGAAACTGACACTAAAATAAAGTGATTTTACTTCAGTATTTATTAGCTAAACTGTTATTTGCTGTGCTATTTCGATCACAAAGATCAGATTGGTATCAGTTATACTCAGCCTTAAACAGCCTATGGTCCGCCAGCAGGCCGAAGGTGTTATTACAAACTTCTGTACAAACTGGTGGGGCTATTCTTTGGTAATAGAAGTCCCTGTAGTTACTGAATAATAAGCCTTAGGGTGTAATACGCCTTGCTGGGTTAAGAGGCTGGGTTAGGGACTTGGATTCAATCAGAGGTAAAATAACATCATAGGGACATCCCTAGGTCCTATCAATGCCATAGGTCCCATACCCTTGTGATGACACCAGTTGTAAAAAGTGCTATACAAAAACTTTGATGATTTGATTTGGACATTGGACACTGTTGTCTACCTGAGTGTGAACAAGGGTTTGAAAAGGGTCTTGGAGAAAACAAAGTGTTTTTGTGTTAAAATAACTGCAAATAACACTGTTATTGTGTTTGGCTAGCTTGACCTTTCCAACCAATTGTAGTTCCACATGCTGCTATGCCAAAATCTGTGAGAGTGCTTCAGTTGAAAAGTCCACTTCTCACTGCCCCGTCCCCCTGTTGCAGCAACTGGCCGTTCATGTAACACATAAGTGCCATGCTTTCAAAGTTGACAATGACATGTTAAAAAATCCTGTATTGAAATGAGACCTTGTCTGCAGCCCTCTTGTTCTTGTGCAGCTTTTAGTATCAAAAGTTCTCTCCGCACCAAGGCACTCTTATACTTTATATTTAAAAATGAATAACTGCCCTTATTTCATGCCAGACCCATTCAGAGATGTTATTTTTACAGCTAATTTTTTTTTTAATAAAATAAAAAAGTAGGGGCAGTGGTGGCTCAGCAGTTAGAGCTCTGGGCTATTGATGACAGGAATGTGGGTTTGATTCCCGGGCTAGGGAATGGCAAGCTGCCATTGTTGAGCCCTTGAGCAAGGCCCTTCACCCTCTCTGCTCCCCAGGCGCCACAGCGATGGATGCCCACCGCTCCGGGCACGTGTGTGTTCACTGCGCAGATAAAAGTCAAATTCCCTCTGTGTCCGTCACAAATGGTCAATTACCCAACAGAGACCAAGGGGGGGGGGGGGGGGGGGGAATGCACCTCTGATGCTTAGAAAACCAGCAATATTATTACAATTAGTACTGTAAGAATGTGTATATAGCCACTGGTTGAATTGTGAAGCGTACATTCACATGATATGAAAATAATGTCTGTATGTTGGAATTACTGAAAATAACACATATTAAGACTGTTTTGTAAAACTAAAAACTTAAAATCAACAAAATATGTGATTAATCAGGATGAAATATGATCTTCATTTTCCAGCTTGAATTTTTAAGACTTTCTAACTTTTGGAAAGCAGATATATTCACACCTGGTTAGCCGACGTTTGCATTTTTTTTTTTTCATATAGATAAAATTAGGATGGCTCAATTCTCTATACTCTATACACCAGCACCAAAACAAACAACAAATAATATTAAACCCAGCAAGTAATACTTAAGAACAGATTTATGTACCAAGAGGTGGCAAAAAGAAGCGTTGTCATAGTCAGATGCTAAAGATACCCTCATTGATGTTCTCCTCTTTATCATGGTTGTTAACATCTGTTCCAAGTCATGTGGATGCCCTTAAATAAAGATTTTCTTATGTTTTTGAAAGTTATTCAGACAGAAACGGGCAAAGAACAATACCAACTCTGTCTGAGTAGGAATCGACCCAGAGGAGTCTTATAGATGTCGCTCTGGGCAAAGTGATCGCTGCAAACATGTACACTGGCTGTGCTACTCTATGGCACAGCTTTATAGGTAAAGCTGCCTTTAGGCTATTCTGGTAGCCTAAAAAGAAACATCAGAAAATACTCCCAGCAGAAGTGTAGACAGGTTATTTATATAGCCTAAGTTACTGTATAAGAGTGTAAGGTTAAGACCATATAGGCAATTAAATCCATTTTCTATTGTATTTTATTTGATAGCCTGGATCCATTGAGGTGTTGTGGCACTGAAGAACACTGCAAAAAGCCTTAAAGCTGGACTGCTCCATCTGCCTGGAAACCAAATTGCCTGCTAAAAACTCTGGATGTGAGAACCCAGAAATGTGAAAAAGGTCCATTAGAACACCAAAGGGGAGACTTTTGGCTAAGTTTGAAAACAAAGCCAACTGTAAAAAACATTTAACATTTGCATTGTATTTCATAAACCATGGGCAACATTTCCCCTAAATTACAAATAGAAATATTGCTATTTAGAGCACTTATTTGCAGAAATGACAACCGCTGAAAAACAACTGCTCAAATAATGCAAATAAATGTAATTATAGTCATTTTATGCAAAAAAGGGTATTATTCAAATTTAAACACAATACTAATATTTGATGTGTGTATTCAGGTGATGTGCATCTCTGTAATGAGAAGGGGTGTGGTCTAATGACATCAACACCCTATATAAGGTGTGCTTAATTAGGCAACTTCCTTTCCTTTGGCAAAATGGGTCAGAAGAGAGGTTTGACGGACTCTGAAAAGTCAAAAATTGTGAGATGTCTTGCAGAGGGATGCAGCAGTCTTGAAATTGCCGAACTTTTGAAGCGTGATCACCGAACAAATCAAGCGTTTCATGGCAAATAGCCAACAGGGTCGCAAGAAACGTGTTGGGGAAAAAAAAGGTGCAAAATACCTGCCCATGAATTGAGGAAAATCAAGCGTGAAGCTGCCAAGATGCCATTTGCCACCAGTTTTGTCATATTTCAGAGCTGCAACGTTACTGGAGTATCAAAAAGCACAAGGTGTCCGATACTCAGGGACATGGCCAAGGTAAGGAAGGCTGAAAAACGACCACCTTTGAACAAGAAACATAAGATAAAACGTCAAGACTGGGCCAAGAAATATCTTAAGACTAAGATTTTTCTGAGGTTTTATGGACTGATGAAATGCGAGTGACTCTTGATGGGCCAGATGGATGGGCCCGAGGCTGGATCAGTAAAGGGCAGAGAGCTCCACTCCGACTCAGACGCCAGCAAGGTGGAAGTGGGGTACAGGTATAGGCTGGTATCATCAAAGATGAACTTGTGGGACCTTTTCGGGTTGAGGATGGAGTGAAGCTCAACTCCCAGACCTACGGCCAGTTTCTGGAAGACACCTTCTTCAAGCAGTGGTACAAAAAGAAGTCGGTATCGTTCAAGAAAAACATGATTGTCATGCAGGACAATGCTCCATCACATGCATCCAAATACTCCACAGCGTGGCTGGCCAGTAAGGGTCTAAAAGAAGAAAAAATGATGACACGGCCCCCTTGTTCACCTGATCTGAACCCCATAGAGAACCTGTGGTCCCTCATAAAATGTGAGATCTACAGGGAGGGAAAACAGTACACCTCTCTGAACAGTGTCTGGGAGGCTGTGGTGTCTGCTGCACGCAATGTTGATTGTAAACAGATCAAGCAACTGACAGAATCTATCAGGACTTTATGCCATTCATAGTCTGCAAATTCAGGTAACTCAGCTTTGTTTGATGAAATGCCTGGAATAAAATGGCTGCCACACACATACAGATGCAAATTCATTTTTTTTGCAGAGATGTGTGTGTGTGTGTGTGTATATATGTGTGTATGTATGTGTGTGTGTGTGTATGTATATATATATATATATATATATATATATATATATATATATATATATATATATATATATATATATAGTGTGTGTGTGTGTATACACACATTAAATGGGCTCATTTAAGCTGCTAGGAAGGGGCATAGGAAGCCTATGAGAAGATATCAGAGCATATCCAGCTTGCTATTCTCACTGTCTAAAACATTAGTTGGGCAGAAATCAAGGCAAGTTATTGAACCAAGGAAACTTTCAGAATGAACTGCTCATATGCTACATAATGCAAACCCCTCATATAACAGTAAAATATCTGCAGCTATTACCCAATGAGCCTAATCTAGACATTAGACGTTCTTGGGCAGTAAAGTAGCACGAGCATAGTTACAATTTGCTGTCATTCATATTAAATGACAGCATGCATCAGAGTTCTCACTTCTACAATATTAGAATATAGACTATATGCCACATAAGCATATAATACAGTATTTGCACAGTGACATTCTTAAAATGTCCTACTTATCTTCATTATGTAAAATACTGGCTCGTTTGGCAGGCCTAGTTCTCAAGACATGCAAATGAACTACTTTTGTGGAGTATTTGAATGCAGTCTAATTCATAACACTGTTTATCGTTTTTGGGGGGCATGAAATAATGAGGCAGGCAGATTGGTGGTTTTGTTTTGATGAGAAATGGAGGGAATGACAGCTGACTACATCAGGCCATAGCACTTTTTCATTGTTCACTATAATGTTTGCATGAGTAGATTTAGATTATTGGCCTTGGGGAGCTGGAGCAAGAAATATTTGTCAAAAGAGCACATTGCAGCGACTTAACTGACCTTACGGATTTGTTTAAGGTTTATGACAAGATGCCACACATTTAGTGGTTAAAATACAATTATGCAAAGAAGACTTTGGGACGAAATGTGCCTCTCCAAACACACTCTCTCTTTCTCCCTCACACACAAGCACACATGCACACTCCCCTTCAAATTCTCACGCTGCTTCGTTCTCACTGATTGAGCCTCACAGCTGGTGCAGGGAGACTTCTTTACAGCAACATTTTGTAACTGAGAGATTTATAGTCAGAAATAGGGTCCAATGACTAGGAAGTTGGGTTAAATGAAAGCTCTAGTGAAAGCTCTACCAAGAGACTCTAAAGCAGCATCACCTTTCTTCAGCCTACCAGCTTCCACCTGTGTTAAAAGACCTCGAAACACATGCTTTTTTGATGCCTTCAGAAGTGACATCACATCTCTCCCTCCTTACTCCCCACCGCCACCAGTTCACTAGGTACCGGCGGCTGCCCGGGGTAGGCTCCGCCCCCTGCCGCTAAGTTCGGTTTTAACTTGCTAACACTGTTCCCATCTCATTATTTGTCAATATTAAATTCACGATTTACTGCCCTCATGTCTCCAGAGTCTTCTGGTAGAACTTCTTAGTTGGGTGTGATGAGACGGTTGGTGTGGTTGGTGTGGTGCAACAGATAACACCACCACCTGCCACTGAGTTACAACACCATGTGGGAGACCAGGGTTTAATTCCCAGTCTGGGTGACTATGCTGCGCTACACCAATAAGAGTCCTCGGGCAAGACTCCTAACACTACATTGGCCTTGTAAGTCGATCTGGATATAAGCGTCTGCTAAATGTAAATGAGACCGGTGAGACAGCTTTGTGAAGGACTGAACTGATACACTGTACTACTTACTGGCTGTTCAGCAGCTTAATGGCTGGTGGGTAGAAGCTGTCTAAGAACCGGCTGATTCTAGTCTTAATGCTTCTGTACCTCCTGCCGCTGGGCAGCTGTGAGAACAGGACTTCCTCAGACAGCGGCTGGTGTACAAATCCAGAAGGTTTGGTAGCTGAACCCTGATGATGTGCTGGACTATGTGAACCACTCGCAAGAGCAGTGCAGTTCCCGTACCAGGTGGTGATACAGCCCGTCAGAATGCTCTCCACAGTGCAGAGAATCTCCACAGAGGATGTGGAGATTCATACCAAACCTCCTCAGCCGTAGGTAGAAGATGAGCTGTAGTGCCTTTATTGCCACCCGTGCATTGTCTTCTGTCCATGTAAGTTCTTCTGTTATGTGAACACCAAGGAACTTTAAGCTGCTGCCCTCTATACCGTGGTCCCATGGATGTATATAGGGGTGTGCACGCTCTCCGTTTTCCTGAAGTCTATCATCATCACCTTGATCTTGCTGACATTTACATACAGGTTAGGATTTGGACATTTGATAAAATGTTGATTAAAAAACACTGCAATACCCTTGACCATTCACCAGTAACATCTGTTCGGCCAAATCCCTCGCTGATTAATTACTTAACTGAAAATAGTGTGCTTCCTAATCTTTTGCATGCAGTCTTAACTCTCTGCTACGACAGGTACAGTATCTAATCACACATATAGGCTTGGCCACAGCTCCCTTTGGCCTTGAAGCTTGACAGGGTGCTCTCCACTCTCTGTCTCCACTTGGCCAAGCTAAATTAATAAGCTGCAGTGTAAAACTGGGGCAGGAGAATCACTGTAAAAGCTGCCAGAGTCTTCGACACAGGCACCCTCTGATACATCCACACTCCAAATTGATTCTATCGGTTTGTTTTCAGGCAGCTAACAGCTCATCTCTGGGCTAATGTGCTTCATGGAGTTGTGGAAAAGGGAGCCAGCCAAGAGAGGGGCCTTAGCCAGTTTAGCTTAGTGAGGCCTGACGAAGAGGCATGTTCTCTCAGAAACATCTTCTTGGCCCTATAAGGAAACCTGTCATGATGAAAACACTGGAATTACCAGCTAACTGGCTTGTTTGTATTGTACGAGGATGATATTCTCAATGGAACTTCCAGTTTTGACTGATTGAGAAAAATGTGGTGTAGTTCATTTTAAAGATGTCATTTTTCATAGCTCAGAAGTCCCCTGATATGCCTTGATGTACCCAAACACACATTCCTTCTAACTAAAGCTCTTGCGGTCGGTCCTTTCAGAGAATTAAACAAGACTGTGTCTTTATCTCTCTATTAGGCTTGGGAGGCAACATCCAATCTGCTCAAAGCTCGTGGAGCACAATTTTTTGGCCTCTGAGGGCTCCTCTCTCTAGGTCCCTACTTTTAATTAGATTACATCTCAAACCCAGACACTCTACTTAATGAAATGCCAGAGGAACATTATTGCAAGTATTAGGCCAATCAATGGTGGTGTGTCTGAAACAGCACGTTTCACACAGGACGAACAATGAAGAACAGGACGTTATAATGAAGAGCTCATCATAGAAAGAGTTGCCAGGGTACTGCATATATGTAGAGGGGTCTTCAAGCCAGTGTAGCTGATAAAGCAAACATAAGCCATGGTTCACTGGAGCTATGAGGTTAATGCACCTACCAAGTTGTGAGTGATTAAATGACCACCATGCAAACTTAACCCCTAAGGTGTATTACTCAGTAACTACAGGGACTTCTGTAGTTAAATCTCTATATACCTATGTTAATTCTGGGTTATTTATAGGAGTGGACAGAATGTGTCCTGATATTACTAATGTTAGCTATCAGTGGTGGCAGAGGTACACCCAAAACCCATACTCAAGTAAAGGTACAAATATTCCAGTATAATATTTAAGTAAAAGTTTTGTATTCAAGTAAAAGTATAAAAGTACACACTGCTAAATCAACAAAGTTAAAAAAAAAAAAAGTATTTCTTAAAAAAGGGCTTTTAATTTTTTAAGTTTTAAATGACAGAACTTTGACAGAGTAAATAATGGTTCATGTTAAAATCATACAAATGACAATCTCATTTTTTTGTACAGAAACACTAAAACTAACAGTTTAAAAAAATTAAATGTAATATACATCATACATATTCAGTTCAGAGATGATAAATGTGGTAATATATACATGTTTATCAGCTGTTACCCTGAACATGTGATTAACACCAATAGCTTGCTTCGGTCTTTTCACTTACATTTAACAGATTTACTGATATACTGCTTTGGTATTTTGTTGACATCATAATCATAAGAAAGCATGGACATGCAAAGTTACAGAAGTCTGTCATTTTCAAATTAATTGGTGAAATAGTTTTATGAGGATATTTATGATAAAAGAATTTTTTAATTTCATACATTTGTAAAAGCCACCTTGAGCTAATTTGGATTCCACCAAATTGTGCTACTTTTCTGTTATTTTAGTATTGACACTACAGCACCAGGGAACTGGTGGTTGTAAACAATGTTGATGTACCTTTTTCAATTGGAAATTGCATAATTGTAGTTCACACACATAACTGCTTTTCACTTACAAGAGAGAGGAAATTAGCTAAGTAGCTAGAGCCAGTAGGAAGGACGTTGGCCTCCCAGCTAGGCAGTGAAAGCCATTAGAGAGGATGTTAGCATCCCAGCCACTGGGAGACTAATACTAGAGACTCAGGTTTAAGGACGTACTGTTGCGTGTGTTTGGTGCACGTATGTGTAAATAAAACACATTTGGGGTGGACTTGCATCATGCTCTGTGTCTGGGCTTAGCACAGTCCTCCAGTCGTATGACTCAGCCCCTCTCTGGGTTGAGATCAGCACTATTGAACACAAACTAACACACCACCACCATGTCAGTATCACTGCGGTGCTGAGAATGACCCAACATCCAAGTAATACCTGCTCTGTGGTGGTCCTCTGGGGTCCTGACCATTGAAGAACAGGGCAAAAGCAGGCTAACAAACTAAGCAGAGAAACAGATGGATCACAGCCTGCAATTAGAGAACTACAGTGTGTTCCTGTATATATATATATATATATATATATATATATATATATATATATACACACACACACACACACACACACACACTGTAGCATCACCATGGGCAGGACCTGAATTAATTATATATACAAAACTGTCAAGAGCAAAGGGATTCTAGGTAACGTGTTTGGGGAGGACTACAAGTTATGCTGTGGGTTTTTATTAGTTTTATTAGTATACATGTGTAATGTTCAATAGTGTTCAGCATGGTTTGTTCTGTAGTGCATAGTTAGCTGGAAACAGACAATTTAGTCCAGTTAGCATTTTCTGGAATCCTGTCATGGTTACACATGGTTGCGTTTCTGAGCATCTCAAAGTTCTTTGAGTCACTTTTCATATGCACCTTTGATTCAGAATCAACTCAGCTGGGGCTACGAATTGGAAGACTTTGGCATAGCCATCTTCAGTGAGAAACAAGAGCTTTTCTGATAATAACTTCATGTATATATACGATGTTTAGATTTAATAAGATTTTACACTGTTAAAACTTCACCGCTACATCCCTGTACAGCATATTTCACCCTCATCTCTGTCTGCCCGCTCCAGTAACAGTTTAATCTTAGAAAAGCCTCAGTCTGCAGAGATTGGTGCGGCTTACGTTTAGTATGCAACGAGTGGATGTTGGAGAAACAACTGTCAGGGCATGTAAAGTACAGGTCTATATTCCCCTGTGCCTCTTACTGTGCTTCTGCTGTCTGAATACTTCAGGCCTGTAGCCATTTTATTAACACGTGTACTGGCTCTGTTGTTTCAAGTTTGGCAATGAGCAGCTCATGAATTGTTAATGGAAACCGCTCTTCATAAATCTGAACAGCTCAGGGAATTGAGGGCTGGGTCTGACAACACGTCTGAATGCGGATTACTCCGGGGTGTAAATAAGTGTGGCCTCACTAATAGAGGTAGAGCACGCTTACTGTAGACACTGTCTGCTGCGATTTCCCATGACATTCTGCACTAATGTTCACTTTCAATCTGTGCTCTAAAGCTTTGTTCCATTACAGCAGAATCATCATGCTTCTGAACAACAGCTCCACTGGGAAGCAGTACCCAGAATGGGCACGGAGTCTCTTTCCTGCTCGTGAGGCCACGGTGACGCATAAGCTCAGCAGTCTCAGCACTAAGGATGGTGACTGTACCATACTGTCATTGCAGCTGTTTGTACAACTATCCCCAGGTTCCTGAGATCAGCGGTGAACCTTAGGCTGTAATTTGGGTTCAGAGGAGATGAAACAAGTGTGGCCTCAGTAATAGAGGCAGATCTCGTAGAAACGGTGTGCTTTAATTGACCTAACTTTTCACGCTTAGCAAAACTAGACATTATGCTTGATGAAAATGCTTTAAGGCAAATTAAGGCTTTTTTTTTTCCAACATACTTCAACCGACTAATATTTGCTTTAACAGCAAACTGTTAACTATTTCTACATGCTAATATTTATAACGTGAATATTACTGTGCCTAAGAAACTACTAAGAGGGCATAGGAGCAGTTCTAGACCCTTACTACAATTTTAAATGTTTAAATTTATGAATTTGGTGGAGTTGATTTTACACAAATTTCTCAATAAAAAAGTGCATAAAAGAGATAAGTAGTTTGGAAATAGATTGAAGTTTACACAGCATCAGGATATGATGATATGCAAGGAGACTCTACGAAATAGAACTATGAAGCAGCTAAGTTGTGGCTTAGCCTTTAACTCCACCACTGGTGGCTATTTTTCTCCGCTGTTATAACTTAGAAAGAACTCGGACAGTTTTGCATTGCTTTGCATGTGGTTACCGATTAACAATGCTTAGGTTGTAATAAAAATGACAGCGCATAAGGGGTTAAAGGAAGGAGACAGGGCGTTGACGGGGTGCAGAAACAGAGGAGAGCCATCCTAAATCCTGTTATTTAATAATTATTTAATATTTAATAACTCCACTAAATTATTAAATACGCATTAAATAATATACTTTTATGATTGATGATATTAATGACAAGGGATGTTGACATTATGTTTGCTCCCAGCTCAGTTAACCTTAAGGGACACAAGATATCAGTTTAATTATATGACCTGTGTATATACACAGATTGCTTTTTACAGAAGTACTGAAAGCCTGTGTTTTCAAAGAGAACTGACACAACTAGCAATCCATATGACCATAATGAGACATTCAAAAGAAACAACCCATTAGAGTGTTTATGAGGGCAGGAGGGGGGGTGTCTTTGAATGTTATTGACTGTGTCGCTGCTTGTTATTTTGTCCTGTATAGCCTCTTGCTTAATGTGCTCCATGATTGTTTTTTCTTCATGGTCATGAGCATGCTATATAAATAAAATAATGACAATGATTTCCCTGATGATTTTCTTCAAGGATTATTCTATGAATCTAGTGCAGCTGCATAGTTTGTGAATGCCAGCACCAATAAACAACCCATCCAGCACAGGCATGTCATGTGCAAACACTCTTCCTGCCTCTCAGCTCATGTGGCATTAGTAGATTGTGCTATAACATGATTGAGAAACAACACAATTATGGAGACATGTTTTTTTTATATTTTCAGTGAAAAAAGTACAGTTCAGCATTGGATCTCCTGTGTGTTTGGCTATCCAAAAGGAAATATAGCTGCCTAGACACATGCAGAGCCAGCAAGGATAGAGGTGTGAACCGGAGGCCGATCAAAAACTGCAAGAATTCTGAATTCGCTGTTTGACATGACAGTGCTGCCAGTCAGAGATAATTTGCATATATCAATCTTAAAGGCACAGTGACAGCCTATTCAAATTCTAATTTTTATGGGGTTGCATTAAAATTAAATATGCCTGCTTTTACATAAAACCACACGTCAGGTTAATAGGTCAGGTTAATAGATAAATACTGTACAAATGTAAGGCATGGGCAATTTAATTGCACGTTAAAACTCAACTGAAAAATAAAAAAAGCAAAAAACCCTACGAGACACAAAGTAATTTATTAATGTGTAGCTCCACCCTCAAATGCATATGTATGATGGAGAAGAATCCATAACCACAGTGTGTGAGCTACATGATTAGGTTTGAACATCAGCTTTATACATAACACACATTGTTTTTGGCACAACAGATTCTTTTTGCCCCAAAAACCTGCTGTGAAAGGCTACACCTGACCTACTTGTGTGTGCTGACCAGTTTCATACCTCCAATCTAAGGAAAGCAGACCAGAGAGACGGCGCATGGACGAATAACAAAATCTTGAAGACATTCTGATGGGTCATGTGACGGCTCATATCCCCTGCTCATTTTTCCATGCATCCCTGCGGAGCTGGCCAGCAAGGTTCTGCAGAGGAACAGCTTGACAATGAGATTAATTAGCTTTGCTTTCTATGAGAGCAGGAGCAGGATGAATTCAATTTGCAGCTCTTTCTGTCAACTGCTGGATTAAAGAGGGTCGTCATGAATTTGGAATGTCGTAGACTTAGATTTGTGGAAATGCATGGTATATTATATTATATAATATATAATATATAATATATATATATAAAGCAAATCAAATTGACTTTGATATTCAAACGAATAACCGATTATTCAGATTATGAATTGCTCATTTATCAAATAACTTAAAAGTAACTTGAGGTTGTTTTTGCTGTATGGTTTTCTGCATTCATTTGTCATAAAATGTGATCTCATCCAAGTAAAGCACATTGACAAATATAATGTGCCTAAAATAATGACAAAAAAATAACAAGAAAATTAAAATTCTGATCATCTTCATTAAGATCAACCATAAATACCTCCTAGTGCTAATGGAAAAAGTATGTAAACCCTTAGGTTAATGATCATAAAAAAGCAAATTGGAGTCAGGTGCTAGCATACCTGAAGTCCTCTTAAGAAAAAGAGTTTGGAGGTTTGGACTAGAGCGACTTTGACTAATATATAAAAAAAAACAAAAAAAAACACAACACTTAAACTTTTTGAGTTTGCTCCTATGTGAGCCATGCCTCGCCAAAAAGAGCTGAAGTGAGGCAAACAGTTTACAAATGGAGACAATTTGGGTCTGTGGATACTCAGTGCACCCAGACAAAATGGGGTACACAGACAAAATGAGGTAAAGGAACAACATATACATACACACACACACACACACACACACACACACACACACACACACACACACACACACACATTACAATAGATATATTGAATGCCAGGTAATTAGAACGTGAGCTACAATAATTGGACATAATTCTTTTCACTTTAACATCAACTCAATTTATAATTTGTCCAGCGGTGCCCACATTTTGCATACCATCATATATACAGACATAAAATGTCTCTATATTGGGAAACCACACATGTTCTATAAGACATAGCAATTGTCAGATTGGAGCACACTGAAGTCAACTGTGGGCATCCTTAGTGAATCCTGGGGGTCCAGCGGTTTAATGAGGACACACCGGCCCCGCTGAAAACACCCAGAAAATCTAGGGATCATAAGCCTGAGCCATGTCTTCTCCTAATATGTGCTCTAATTGGCCCGTTTCGGGTCTAGAGACAGCCACACACTGTCAAACACATATCTGTGTGATGGCAGCTTCCCACAGTCAAGGCTACTGAAGCTGTGGAAACATTTTAGGCCTACAACGTGATCTGCTGCTCTGCTGCTACCTGTTCGGTCACATTTGCCAGCTCAAATGACATCTATTTGCCAATTCAAATTACACCCAACTCAGAAAACTGAGCAAAATAGAGTTTGCTTGAGGAGAAGGACAGGGATATTGTATCTTAATTGCAGTCAGATTCTAGACAAATTCTACCATACTATATATTTACAGTCATATACAACATTGGGCAGCCCTGGTCAATTTACTAATTCCAATTAATCTTGATTAGCAATTACAGGTTTAAATAAACACACATCTACAGAGAACCTTATTAGGAACACTTTACTAATACTGGGTACTTTACTAATACTGGGTAGCCTCATTTTGCGGTCAACACATTACTTCGTCCAATGTTGACATGTTTGTGCCATGCAATTTCTGCAGATTTATAAGGAGCACTCTGATGGTGAATGATGTTCTACGTCACCCCAAATGTGTTCTATTAGATTAAGATCAGCAGTTATAGAAATAAAAAATAAAAACCTTGACTGACACCAACAATCATGAATCACTGATCACATCTGATGCTAATGTGAATATTGTAATCTGCTAGCCTGTATAATTATACAGTATATTGTCACTGTCAAAAACCATACACATATTTTTGGACCATTTCTATTAGTCCATTCGTCATGACATGTTTACACAAGTTAAAAGACACCTGAAAGATTCCAATTATAAAAAAATGGTGATAATTTAGAAAAAAAATATAAACGTGTATCCTAAAATATTGCTTGCCTAATTAGTAAATGAATAAAGTAAATTGGTGTTAGCCAAGTTGAAGTGACTTGAACTTTAAGTCCTTGATTCTGAACAACTTGTACAGTACGTAAAAGAAAGTACAACAGCTAAGGTTCTCTCACCTTGATTCCAGAACTGACTGAACTGGACGACTCTTTGAGGAAACATTTGCTTTTAGTTAATTAAGTTGTAAACCTTCCAAACTCTTTCTGCCCCATTTGGCACTGCCAGCACCATGCTAGAATTTATGTTAAAACCTGAGGCTATTAGTCGCAGCCTAGCAGTCTAGCACCCTGGCAAAACATTACTGTGCACAAAAATCCGAGCTGTTAAAGGTTTAGCCACGAAACTGAGGAATGAAGACAGGATTCTGTATTAAACCTGGCATCTGTAGTTGTGTTAGTAGTGCTAAACAGAACGCACAGACTTGTTGAAACTGATTTAAAAGAGAGATCAATTCTGAGACTTGCTGGATATGTTTGTTTATAATAGAGCTATCAAAGTTAAACTTAATAAACTAATGAAGGATAATTCATGATAATAGAATTGTATTTTCTTACTAAGTAACCAGCAGAACTCTGATTATTAATGCTAAGTCTTCTGTTCAGGCTGTAAATCTCAAAACTATTACACGTCTACTGACTCTATGGGATCTCTGATAGTATGTTAGCATGAAACTAATACAGATGCATGACAATTTTTGGACATTCTATTTTAAACACATTTTAAGTTTGTAAAAGATAGCCCATTTTTTATTTGAAGCTAGCAACACATTGGTTCCACACACTGGACAATTTTGAAAGGAATGAAACCACGACATCCATGTTTTCTGTCCTAACCAATGGCATAGCATGTTTTGCTGTGTCTACCCAAATACCACAGAGAAATCCTGATCGGACAATTTCAGTTAGGTTTTTCAAGATTTTTAATCTTTTGTGTTTAGTGTTTAAATATTACAAGCATGAAGATTCTATGGCTTAAAATAAATATATATTTATTTTGTAGCTCCCAGAAATCAATAGGTCTTTTCTGCCCTTCCCTCACTGGTTGTAGTGCAGGCTGAAACCCATCTATTTACACGCTGTGTGTTTTACAGAGAGTCCAATAAATAAGTCAGCAGCAAACTAAGAAAAGCAGCAGCCTACTGAATCTCCAGTTCCCCTCGAGAGCCTCCACTGTAACAACAATCTATGAACTAGATTGAAGGGTTACAATTGCAGAACAGCTGAACCATTGACTACAATATAGGCTATAAATGAAATAAGACATATACAGTTATTGGTTGGAACATGCGCTGGTGATCTCCCTTGAGGTCGATGATGAAAGCTGGAAACTGCGTTCAATCATAATCAGGTTTATGTGAGCCTCATACAGTTTCCCAAATGCCAGGAATTATTATTATTAAGGAAATAATAATGAACAAGCAGGTTCCCAATACTTTTGTCCATATACTGCTTTTTATTTATTTGAGTGTATATAGTATAAATAGTATATATGTGCTAGATTCATTTTAATAATTATTTACATTGTTGTCATATGCCTCATCATCATTCAAGTCTCTCTCTCTCATGCTGTGCCATGCTGCGGAATTTGACGCCGTCAAACTGGCCATCAGTACACAACACATCATACTGAGTGCTTAATTATCAGTCTAGTAATAAGCATTAAAGCTAAATTCAAAAAATCAATCACTATCCAACCCCTTAGACGGCTTCGTTTCATTGACTGTGTTAATATACTATAATGCTGGAAAGATAAACATGGAGTACTCCATCATTCCTGCTAAACCCAATTTACTTCAGCTGACTTAATTTAATCACATGCCTCATTACATGGACCCATTAAACAAATGGTAAAGTCTAGATGTTATGACTGCAGAAGGACAGCCTGAAAAACATACGGTGTTAGGTTGTTTGACTGGTAAAGGTTAGAGGTAGGCCTAAAAGCTGTTTTCACTTTGCTGAAATAATGGCTTAATTAGAAGGAGATGTATCCTAGCAGAAACACCACAGATTACAAAGCAGTGGCAAACCATAGATACTATAAATAGATCTTCATTTTATGTCATTAATGTCAAAACAAGGTCATAAAGTTGTCATCAAATGTTTGTCGATGCCCTTTCTAATGAATGCATTATGCTACTGCTAAAGTTGCACCTATTGCTGAAACAAATGTGCAAATGCACACCCCAGCTTGTACTAGACGTCCTTGTTGACAAGTACTGCCAGTAAAATGAGACTCTCTGGAGCAGATAAACATCAGCCTATTGATGCAATGTCAAAAGTCAGGTGTGGGCTAGAGGGGGTATAAAGGGGTGGTGATCATCCAACATCCTGACCTCACTCTTGTCACTGAACACAAACAAATTTTCTTAGCATTGCTCCTATGTCTAGTAGAAAGCCTGCGCTAGATAGTAAGTAGAAAGTAGGTGTCCCAATACTTCTGTCCATATAGCTTAAATTTTATATATTAAATATTTTTGTATGTCACAGTTTTACGGTGACTCTTTCAGTAAAGAGTACTGGCACAAACCTGGTTTCCAATTCTAACAATAATCCCATGGGTTTCAATTGGATCAATTGGATGCATTAGGCTAGTCCAAAAGTCAAATCGATCAGAGGGCTCAGTTGGCTATATCTGCCCGGATACCACAGTGTACTGGAACACTTGCATAGTTTAAATACAAGCATGATTCTACTGAATAAAAAAAAATAAACCAAAACTTACACAGAAGTGTTTTGTTCTTAGAAATCAATAAGCCTTCACTGAAGGCCTAGATGGCCCAAGGGCTCCTCTGATCGAACGTATAAAATATGTCTAAGATGTTTGTGGACAGCTGTTTATCCAATATTCCTTTGTCAGAACTGGGCACTGTGACCTTAGCCTCATTTGCATTTGCTCCTGAGTGTCTATTAACAGTGCCTTTCAATGTCAAGCTCTGTGTGTGTGTGTGCAGTTGAACAGCTGTTTGAACAATGAGTGCACATTACTGTAGCTGAAATGACTAATTATAAAAGACTGTCAATAATTTTATGTACAGTGCATCAGATCCAAAACTGCAGTAAAACTTCTTAGTCTACCATATATGAGTAAACTGGTACATGTCCAAATGTTTGTGGCCACCCCATCTAATGAATGCATTCAACTACTTCAATTTCCATCCATCGCTGTCACAGATGTGCGAATGCACAACACACGTTTCTGGTCTCATAGAGAAGTACTGCCAATAGAATAGTCCTCTTTGGAGCAGATAAACATGAACCTTGTGGCACTAAGCCTAATGCCAGGCATGGGCTAGAGTGGTATAAAGCTCCCAGCATTGAGCTGGGGAGCAGTGGAACTGTTCTCTGAAATAATGGAGCTGGGTTCAGTTGAGGTTGGGTAATGACCATCCAACATCCTAACATCCTCAAGTGTATTATAAAGTCTTTTACAATACCCTTCATTTTGGAAGAAAAGAATGAGCAGGTGTCCCAATACTTTTGCCTATGTAGTGTGGTTACCACCCATCACAATATCTATTCCCAACACAACTGATTCCTATCAGTTATTTATGAAGCCCTTAATGAACTGAGCCAGGTGTTGTGTTAGAAGAGATGAAAAGCACAACTACATTTATGGGGTCTGCAGGGCTACGAAACCCACTGATTTAAACCACAGGCAGCTAATGCCATGAAACGAACACTGAAATTTGCAAGCTATTGAATGCTGACCTTTAGCTCCAACATTGGCAGATGTTTATATGTCATGCAAATTCAAAGTGGTTTAATCAGAACACTTTCCAGATGGAAGCTCCACACAAACCTGTGTCAAATTGAAGGGTCACTGTTAAAACAGCTGCCTGTTTCTAGACTGGAGAGAGTAATGAGGCCTCTGTGTGAGCTGCCTGGAGGTGGCTGTTCATTTGCTTGTTTTAAAGCAACACTTTGGCATAAAATCTAATTTGCACAATTTTAATTCACCCAGGCCAGCTCAATGTCTGAAGTTTGCTTGCATCTGTTTATACTGCATCTTTAAGGCTAATGTAGCTAACACGTCAAAAAAATATTTTAACCTCAGCAATTAGCAATCAAATACTCTCAAAAATTGCTTATGTTGTTTTTGAAACTATATGACATCCTATTATCTATGAAATAACCAAATGTACTTAGCTCAGATGAAAACTGTAGTAGCATGGTGAATGTAGAACTTAAGTAATTCGCCCTCATTACTATGGTGTAGCTAGATGGTTGCTATAGTGTTGCAATAGCGTTTCCAGTGGTTCAGCTGTTCTTGGATATGCCTTGGGGTTCCAGGTGGTTGCCATTGTATCAAGGAGGTTGCTGGGGGGTTGTCAAGTAGTTCCTATGGTATCTCTTGTGGCTGCTATGGTGAAAACAAACAGAAAAAAACAGGAGAGGAAGAATTTGGTCCCACATGTAATTTTTTTAACCATATATATGGTAATGGTATATTGTATGTATATGTATATTGTATTATATATTGTATGGTACACAATAGCCTATAGTAGTAAAGTATCTGCAACAGTGCTTACCATTTCATTTCCACAGTTCAGTCAGGTGTGTAACGCTAAATCCCATCTCTTGCCGTTTGCAAACTCCAAGTGTGAACCAAGACTGGAGCTGGATTTGAATTTCCTCTAATTGCCCACTGCTCTGTTGCTCACTTGAAAGCTTCAGGCTTATATCTTGGTCATAGTTTGACCTAATGTTAACAAAAATGATAAATAAATGATAAAGTATGTAATATTTAATATTTAAAAGAAAAATTACAATACAGACACAAATAATAAGGACCTACACAATATAAACTAAGGATTAAATATGGGATTTAAACTATGCTTAAAAGTAGATCATATAAAAAAAACACTCTGCAAATGAACAGAATACATGTCGATTACATATATATAGCAGTAATGAATACTGTAGGGGACAAAAACACAGCAATTCTGCAGCCTTCATTCAGAGTTACGGTCTTGGCTATGGACTGCTGGTGAATTGAGTGAGTGATGTGAAATAGAAAATAAAAACATATAAGATTGGCGTGAAAAACAGAGCTGCAGTGACTGATGACTGCGGGAAATGGAGAAATCTATCTGCAGGCTGTCGCAAAACTCTCAGATAATATCATTCAAAGGCTCAGCTGTATTCCTTACAAACAAATGTTCTTTCTGCTTGGTTTTTGAAGTGTGAAGTGGAACTGAAACTAACAGAGTTTTAAACTAATTCTTGTAGGAGGCAGGTACCAAGGTGAGGAGAGGTGGATTAACTTAGTTTCACTATTGTAATTGTATTTTTATTATTAATAACAATAATAAGTGACTGCATTTAGTTCTCTCATTATCACATTTATCATGTTACATCACCTGCTTCCGTAGGAGTTTATTATTTTTTATCAAAAATAGAGGTGGGGGTTGTGCCCATGCATGGATAACAAAGGTTTCAGTGCCACAAAAAAGCACTGCAGCCTCATTTTACTGATTCCAGCAGCTATTGAAGAACTTTGTGGCTTGTGATGCTTAACCAAGTTGAATCTCTGCAGCATGTAAAACCTGATCCATATCAAGGAGGGAGAGGGCTTAAGGGCACTGTGAGTCTCAGGTGATGCCTTAGGATGTATTTAACACACCATCTGTTTTTCAAGCATTTGTCAATGTTGTTCATGACATGCTGGGTTAGCAGTTTGTTTATGTTAAGGACATCCTTAACATTAACTATTGTGTCACTGTTGTGCAATAACATTGTAGCCACCTCCAAAATGGCAACTTTACACTATAACTTATCACTATAAAAATATTTTCTGTAATACATAATTTTGGAGCAATTATATTAGTCCATTTATTACATAATTTTGACATTGTGAAGCACAACACATTGCCAATGTCAAAGTGAAAACCGCAAAAATGGAGGAACAAGATTTTGCAATGATTTATTTATTTATCTTATATAAAAGTATTATCTCTTGTATTATCTTGTATACAAGAGTCAGTGGTCACTCACAACTGGTTATTTTCAAGTTTCAAGTTAGAATCCTGAGCAGCGGTCAGAGTCGGAGAGAGCACAATCGGTCGTGGTTGATAATGTTTTTTTTTCCCATACCTCTTAAGCTATGTTGGCCACAAAGGCATCTGTTAGCTGGTGTAGTGGAGCTAGGGCCCCGCCGCTTTCCGCAGAGTGTGTTGGCTCTCTAGCATCACAGCATTGTCAGCAGTTTGAAAAGAGGTGGTGGCTGGCTTTGCAAGTGTCCAGAGCAATGCTAGTGCTAAAGGGAGCTATGAACGGGTGGGTTAATTGGCAGTACCAAACGTGGAAAACGAAGAAGAAAGAAAATATTTGATGCGTTTCAAGACAAACACTACTTTTACGTATAGGTCAAGGGAAACCCACAAACATGCTTTAGACCACTATCTCCCTCTATCGGCATTTAAGAATTGCAAAGGTGAATGTTGACCAAATTGCTAAAGCTCAAAACAGTCATAGATGCAAATCAAAATACATATGCAGCTACATGGCATTGTGTTATACACCTGCTGTCTAGGAGGCCCAGGGGTCTGTCCATTTCTTTTTAAGTTCTAAAAGCACAACTTAAGTAGAAATTGACAGATCTCTAGGCCTCTCTTTTTTCTGTCACTAGGTCAGGTAACTGCATAACGACCTTAGCTGAGCTGCTGTCACTTTTATTTCCCACAGAATCTCATGAAGCCTACAGTCTCACTTTGCCTTTGCCACAGAGCTCCAGGCAATGCTAAGGCTGGAGATGGGCCCAGCTCTAATGAGGCAGACGTAGAGCATGAAAGAGCTGCCTCAGAGCACAGCAGGTTCACCAATACCACCAAACACATCACTACACACATGATTTATACACCGTTTTCACGGAATGCGGAGCACATGCTGTCTGCTCTGAGCCATCGTGCTAAATTTAACCCAGCGTGTGTGCTAACAGGCCTGTTGCTGTTCTCCAGCCATTAAACTGTTTGCACACAACAGCAGATGGATGGTGCATAGGAGTTAGCATGCAGTGTGTTAGCTCTTGTTGTGGCAGGGATCAAGGACTACTGTAAGTCTGCTTCAGGATTCATTGGTTCTTAAATTACTCCTCAGCAGAATGGAGTGTGTGTTTCTCTGTGTGAGCTTATGTATGTGACTAGCATAGCAACCCCAGCATGTGTATGAATGTTTAAGGACAACAAGGTGGATGGATATACACCCCTCTCTTGTAACTTCACCTTGCTGGTGTACAGTTAGTGACCATATCTGAGGATGCACTTCTGTTAGCAGTACTCTATATTTTGGTAATAAATACAAATTATGAAAGCAAATCTTTTTCAATGATAAGACAAAGTAGCCATAGGAGTGGTCTGGATGCCACCCCAAGCTTCATTTCATATAACTGAATAGAACACACTCATTCCTATAAGGGAAAGTCTTCTTACCTGACTGAACTTCTGAGCTGCCACCTCCCAAAGAAGTGTTGTAGGTCGATCTACAGGTTTATGAACTGAGAGAACTGAGAGACTGTTTTATGATCAATACTGAGAAATTTTCACTCACATTAAGTCAATAAGCAACACTATGACCACTGGTGGGGTTGTTTCGGAACACTGAACTTGGCATTAACAGCTCCACACTCTCACTACTGCCTACAGCTTGTGCTCCTCTGAGACTGGAATCAGAGAAAGGTCATTCCTCCCTGCGTTCAGAGCAGCCTTCCCGAGTGACCCACACCTACTAGTGCATCTCAAGAAATTGGAATATCTTGGAAAGTTTATTTTTGTTCATTTCGTGAAGTCCCAAAACTAATATGGTGGAATATATTGAGGACACAAATCAAGCTTCTGGTGGCTTTTATATTGTTATATTATTATATTGTATTGTAAACTATATTATAATGTAATAGGCAACAAATTAATATCATGATAATAATATAATGTTTTCATATATTCGCAATATAATATATTTATATGGTAAAATAAAAACAAATTAATATAATATCTTGTAGCTTTAATATAATTAATAAATGCATTGGTGGTGTCAGTATTTCAATATATTATCTCTTCCTATACCATAATATATTAATTTGCGGCCCCAACAAATTAATTTGTGGTGTCAATATATTATCTCTAGGTAAAATATATGGGAAAATATGGGAAAACAAATCCTGCACCTTTTACTCAGGGTTATATAGGTCCCAGTCCATTCCATGAAAGAGCTATATATATAAAATTATACAATACACTATAATAAAAATCCCCATCATCCATGTCCCAACCACCCACTGTATTGCAACATCTTTACAGATATTTACTGTGTAAGGTTTTAGTAGTTTTGTAGCTAGTTCTATCTGTATTGTTTGTAATATTTTCTGATAACCACACTTTTAAAATACAGTATTTACCACAATGTAGGATATACATATTTTATTTTGAGAAAACTGTCTAGCTGGATAGATCTTAAATGTTAGCTGTTTTATGTCATAATTTTGTAATTGTTGTTTAAAAGATGACAGTCAATGTAATGCCTTTCTGCGTTTCTGCTTCTGTTGAGTTAATTGAACAGGGATGTTAAGTGGACAGTGAATGTAGTTTGCTTTTTGATAGAATTAATATACGAGTCTTATAGAATGTTATATGCTGGGCATTTTATCTAATTTTATTGATGATTTCTCTAATATTACTACTAGTAGTTTTTTGCATTCAGATTCATATTGATAATATTTTATCTATGTGATATGGTATTGTATGCAAATGACATATCAATTATATTTATATTGTAGTTCATTTTTTTTCTAGTCTTGTTGTCAGGAGCTTGCAAATAAGATTTGAACGTACCCTTTATAATGTGCAAATCTAATCTAATGTAATCAAATTTAACCTAATCATTTCTACCCGACTGTGACAGCTTTGTCCACCTTCATTGAAACTGCTGTGGCGTCTGCTGCACCCACACACAGACACAAACACACAGAGACTGGAGGGACAGAGAATATACAAAGTTATGCTAATGCGGGTGCTGGACTGACACAGGCTTTGTGCTAGACGAGTGTGACAGGTGTGTGAGACAGGCTATAGCAAACACACAGAGAGTGAGGATTCAATTAAGCCCCTGCTACACCCTGCAGTAACACCCCGGAGCCTCCGGCCTTTCACTGGCTTTGTATCGAAATGTGTAAAACAAATTGCCAGTGTGTGCAGGGTAATCTGTTAGACAAGAACAGGTAGGCTACCACTTCTGTATGTTAGTCCCAGAACACCTGTCTGAAAAGAATAGCTCACACAAGTGTGTTTGTGTGTGTGTGTGTGTGTGTGTGTGTCTGTGTGGTGTAACAGCCTCTACTTTTCTGGGAACACTGCTATGAAGATTTGATTGTGTTCAGCCACAAGAGCATTAGTGAGGTCAGTTACTGAGGTTATGTTGGATGATCAGTAACAGATCACAAATGCCACTCCTGCACAATTACAGCTAATAGCATTTCCACTGCAGCTCAGCCCAATGCTGAGGTTATGCAAACTGTGCAAAATCCAATTCCTTCATTAGAAGGAGCGTCTAGAGACACAGACACAGTACATATCCCTGACAAATGTCCCTATTACATACATAAGGCAACCAACATATATTACATATACTATCACATTTTACAGATTACTAAATGTTCCTTGTATTCTAGAAAAAATAAAAGTTGTATGAGTTCTTTAAAATAAATAGTTTTTGCATTATTTGAGCTCCTGGCTGCATCAGGCTCCTGGCTGTGGAAGGCAGTGGCAGATGTACGGCCGTGGAGGGCTGCATCAGACTTCCTGTGGCAGATTTTTCAAAAATTAAGAGCAATGTCAGACTTCTAACCAAGGAGGGAAATATTAGAGTTCCAACCATGAAAGGTCTCATTAAACTTCCGTTTGTTGAGGGCTGTGTCAGATCTCTGAACAAGGAATGCAATGGCAGATATCCGATCATAAAAGGCCACATCAGTTTTCTGACCCCAAAAGCTGTGCCCTCAGATGTCCGACTGTGGAGGGCTGTGTCAGATTTTGCCAATGGAAAGCAATGTCAAACTTTTAACTAAGGAGGGCTTGGTTCAGATCATGGAGAGCAAGGTCAGACTTCAGACCATGAAATGTCTTATTAAACTTCCAATCGTTGAGGGCTGTGTCAGACCTCCCACCAAGGAATGAAATGCACATCAGATTTCTGACCCCAAAAGTTATGTCAGGAGGGCAATGTAAGACTTCTGACTGGAGGGTTGTGTCAGACAGCTCACAATGGAGTGCATTGGAGAGCATGTCAGACATCCAACCAAGAAGGGCAAATGTCAGACTTCCATCCATAGAGGGCAATATTAGAGTTTCAGCCATGGAGAGCAAGGTCAGATTTCCCACCATGAAAAGCCACATATGACTTCTGACCCCAATGGCTATGCCATGCTTCCGACCATGGAGGACAGTGTCAGACTTCTGGCTGTGAAAATGACTTCTAAAATGTAATTGTTTTGGGTTTCAAGCCAGAAGAAAAAAAACAAGCCTAATTGTTTAAGATCCATCATATTTACAACAAAAAGGCATCAGTCAAAGGCAATGTGTACATTTGTGTGACTATTCTCACCACTTATCAATTATCATAATCATCTATATGACAGATACTAGCTAAAACCTTGAAAGCGGCAGGTCTACATGCACTGCAGCAATGCCTTACGGTAAGAGAGTGGAGGGCCAGTTGAAAAGCCTGTTAAAGCAGACAGCACATTTTCCCACTTCCCTGTAGAAAGCTTCACAAGTTCAGTGCAGTAAACCAAACACAAGTGACGAAGTAACACTTCCCCTGCTGAGGCTATGAAGCTCCTGTAAAGCTTTGTGTCAGCTTCACAGTGAATTTGTTCTTTCTAATTTCAGATCAGTGCACATTCTCTGCTGCTTTAAAGAGCCCATATTCTACATTGTGCTTTTATTTCAGGTTTTCTTTTTTTTTTGCTTTCATGAAGCTCACTTGCTGTGGTTTTATTTACCACAAACAGGGCTAAGTCACTTTTTTACTAGACCAACCTTTCTTAATGCGATTAAACAGATTTGATTGTTACTATGCCATTAAGATTACTTCCACACCTGCCTTGTTTGGTGCAGACCATTTAAACATTGTATGGTTCAACCAGTATGGTTCGCTTGTGAGCCTCCAACCGAACTGTGGTTTAGTTTGCTGCTGCCAGACACATATGGATTGGAATGAATTCCGTCAGACAAGCTAAAATACTCTATACATTAGATGGGAATGTGAGAATCATCTATAGTTCCACCACATTCTAAAACCCCCACCGTTCCTCTAAACTGTTTAAGGGTCCCCCAGAGCTAGCCATAATTAATAATAGTTACCAATATAAGATTAGCTGGTTAGCTGTCTGGCTTTTTCTTAAATAAATTAAAAAAAATCAATGAACAAATAATTCAAAATATATTAATGTAAAGTATGTAAAGTAAACATGGAAGCTGGAAGTTCGTTGCATTTCTCCAGAGTTCAGTGGTCTGCTGTTTTTTGCACATTTGTCGTATTTCCAGAGTACCTTCATTTCATTTTACACTCCTTGCAAACAATTGTTCTCATGTTAAGATCCCTCTTCCCGGGACATTGTAGAATCCAAATTGTGTCCAAACACTGGCTTTTAGCGACGGTGGGGCGGGTTAATTTCACGCTATCCTCCTGCTACATGCTAGCGGATTCCATTCAAAGGGAGTTACTAGCTTGCTGTATGGTGGCCTAGAGGGCCTGGGTTTACGGTTGCCAAGTGGACCAGTATGCAGTACGCTCTGGAGTAGGAGCAGCAAAAAATAAAACTTGAATCGATTCAGAATCGCCAGGACTAGGAATCACGAGGGATACGTAAAACTGGATCTCATCTGGTCACACTGAGGACAAGTGATCACAGAATCTGGCCAAAGAATATCCGCATACTTTCCGGATACAAAAGGCATTTTAATGCCAGGTGTAAACAGGCTCTTAGACTTTAGTCTTACGTAAATGTGTTCATAATCATGACCTCAGGGCTCTTTCTGTAGAGGACGAGGAGCGTACAGTCAGTGAACAGAAACCTTCACACTTCAGCACGGTAAACCAATAACAAGTGACCGGCTGATACAGCTCTGGACATGCTTTAGCAGACTTCTGGAAGGTAATGTCAAACTTCTGACCATGGAAGGCCGCAATGACTTCCAAGAAAGGTTATTGGTATAAAGGTTTTATATGGTTTATAAGGTTTTGGCATGCCAGCATCTTCATGTTTTTTTTTTCTGGTGAAAATGATACAGGCCCTTTCAGTGTAATTGTATGAGGGGGAGATGCCAAATGGTTGCAGCTTTTGAGTGAATTTCTTGTGTCCGATTCTGAACAGACTTCAGCCCGAAAGGAGACTGTTGTCAGTCAGTCAGTCTCTCTCTCCCTCTTCTCCTCCCATCCCTCCCACCTCAATTTCGCTCTTTTCTCATAACCATGCTCCTTCACGTCTGCTGCCTGTGAAAGATTTCAGAAGTGCCTCACCCGCTGCTTTGCTCTGTGCTAAATCGTTCCATTACTTCACCAGCTGTACGCGTGAACGTCAGCCGTGTTATAACTCCTCGTCTTTGTTCATTTGGAATCCCATTACACTTGGGTAGGTTTTCAATCATAGTCTTTTTGCAAAAAAAGTTATTTAAAAGTTGTTTCACTGAGAACGATCAAATTTGTTAGAGACATTTTCTGAGTTGCACCGAATTGAACACTCTGTATTTGCAGTGTTTAATGTAAGTTGCTGCAGTCTAACAGACACTTAACTCAAGATTAATGAGATCAGTAGCTCAGTCTCTTGCTAGCTCAAACACTGGCTTAAAATCGCCTCATAGCAAGGAGCATCTTGTGAAAAGAGCTGGATTTCTACCTAAACCTGAGGTTATAGAACTTGTTGTGCTTGCTATAGAGATTTAAGAGTAGATAGCCAACAAATAAAAGAGGCAAGCGTATGCCTTGCCAACTAGTACCTTGCAAACTGCATCAGAAGATTTGTGAGGTTATTATTGTTTGCGGAAATAATACAATTATTTAAGATGAGTTTGTTTGACTCTAATACATTCATTATTCAATATTGGTCTTATGCACCAATCGTTCTTAAGAAGAAATTTCTTCTTAAAACCCACTTATGCAGTTTTCATAAGGATTCTGACATTTACTAGTGTTGTCTTATTTAGAATTTGCTCAATTCTCAAGGACAATGGAATGCATCATTACAATTCTGGTATTTAAAAAAAGCATCATGAATGTCTCACAGAGACTTTTTATTAGGACATTTAAAAAAAAAATGTTGTTACCACAAGGCACAATATAAAATAATTCTACCCCAATTGTAAGCGAGTAAAACACCTCATATGGACATGACTACATTTCAAATGTCTAAAGATATGTTTCGACTATTTACCCATATTATTGATATTGATAGTATATTATAGGGCAGTGCTTTGCCATGGGAACTGCTTTATATCTTTAAAAATTGTGTTGCATTTTTTTATGCTCCAGAAACAGTATTTTTCAGAAAGATAAAATAGTGCTTTAGTAGTGCCATTTTTACCATTTTATCTTGCTTTTAAGTGTATTACAAAATAAATACATGAATTTAATAACAATAATAATAATAATAATAATAGCTGATGACACAATAAAAAAAAAAACTAAAAAAAAACTGAAAAGGACTGGAAGGGGCCTGCCTCCACCATCAATGGCCCAGGTTACTTCATAAGCTATTCACTATCCATAATCAGGTACTTAACATGCCTTGGAGCAGTTTACGCGTGCAGAATAAGTTACCACGGCTCTGTATCCGGATTAAAAAAGTGATCTGCTATGGTGGGACAGAAAATCCAAGAAATCCTTCTTTTTGGTGCCCTTTCTGAAAGTGCGGGAGGGTACAGAACAAGATAGTTCCTGTTCATTCGGAATTGTTAAAAATACTAAAGGGTCCTGAAATGGCTACAAAAATCAATTACATTATAGAAATATATGCAGAAATGAAATACGTACAATTCAGAGTTTCTGCTCTGGCAGAGGGAACAGTTCAGTGAATGATTTGATTTGAGCCTTTGCGTTTATCTACTGCACAGCTTCTTTTAGGTCCAATTACTAGATAACCTCCCATCTGGAACAGCTCAGTACACACTGTGATTTTCAGCAGAAAGGGCCTTTTCATTTCTTCATCCAATCACTCACTCTCAGGAAGACCATCATAGTTTCATCTGCTTTGATTCTGTCCTTCCTGTAATGATCCAGCCTACTGTATGGATTTACCAAGTACACTGGGCTTATTTTAGCTTTCTAAAGGCAGAGAATACACATTAATAATAAAAAAAAGAAACACTGTAATGCCGTTCAGCTTTAACACCATTCATTTGGGAGAATACATTGCTTGTTTATGTCTATCATATTTATATATAATAAGGCCTTCCATTATTTCATACTTAAGGGGTATTTTAAAAAAGAATGTTGAAATTAAATTGAACTTAATATAATATATAGAAATTAAGCTCCAAACAGTCCATTTTCAATTTAACTTGGTTGTAACTGTATCATGGTTCTGATGTCACAACTATGTTAGCTTTGCCCGTTCGTGTTTGAGCAAGTTTAAGTGCTGTTGCAGTAGAGTCTTTTATGTTGTTTTTCATAATTTAATTGAAAACGGTAAACTGTAATATCTTTTATATTAAAATATTTCATATTTTAAAAACATACTAGTGTTGTCTTATTTAGAATTTGCTCAATTCTCAAGGACAATGGAATGCATCATTACAATTCTGGTATTTAAAAAAAACATCATGAATGTCTCACAGAGACTTTTTATTAGGACATTTAAAAAAAAGTGTTGTTACCACAAGGCACAATATAAAATAATTCTACCCCGATTGTAAGCGAGTAAAACACCTGACATGACTACATTTCAAATGTCTGAAATGAAAACAAACCCCAGTGTTTGGTATTAGTATAAAATTATAACCACACACTGATCACAAAACAAACATCATGGAGCTGGTTGTTGTTGATTAACTAAAAACTAAGACTGACTGACTGACAGACGGAGAAGGCAGCGCTTCACCACATGGACTGCCTGCATTGTTTTCATTTTCAAGTGGTACAGACCCTCGCGCAGCCTCTGCACCCGTTTCATCCATAACCACCGCCTTCAACAACATCTTCAGTAGATGTGGACCAGCCTCTAGCTCCAGAAGGTCATTGCTGAAAAGGCTGGCTGTTCGCGGAGTGCTGTATAAAAGATTACTAATAGCAATTTGTCTGGAATGGGAAAATGAGGTTGGAAAAGG
Source organism: Salminus brasiliensis (assembly GCF_030463535.1). Classification (NCBI taxonomy): domain Eukaryota; kingdom Metazoa; phylum Chordata; class Actinopteri; order Characiformes; family Bryconidae; genus Salminus; species Salminus brasiliensis. Next base: position 12,702,057 of record NC_132898.1, on the reverse strand, counting down.
TGCACACCTTGAGGTCTCAGCCTTGAGAGGATTGTCTAGAAAAGGCAGATTAAACTTGGACTGAAGTTGGGGTCAGAGGATCAAGAGCCACCATGTACAGCCGTCTCCAGGAAAGGAACTACAACTGCTGCATTCCCAACATCAAGCCACTCCTGAACCAGAGACAACATCAGAAGCATCTACCCGGGGCTAAGGAGAAAAATAACTGGACTGTTGCTCAGATTCCAAGGTGTCTGAAGTCCAATATCTGCAGTCTGTGATGGTTTGGGGTGTCATGTGATCCGCTGGAGTTTTATCAAGTCCAAAGTCAACACACACTTTCCACCAGGAGATTTTAGAACACTTCATACTTCCATCTGCTGCAGTATCAACTCAGTGTGTGTGTGTGTGTGTGTGTGTGTGTGTGTGTGGTGGTACACACTCTGGACTGATATTGGGTGTGAAATAACTGGTTTATAGTAAAATATGTAAATGCGCTGTGATTTGGGTTTGTATAGTGGATGTGTATTTTAGCCTTAGCGCTAGCCTCTACTCGATTCTGAATGTGCGCTCTTCAGTGCTGGTTTAAAAACAAAGCCGGTAAAACAGAGCATTTCAGTTATAGTTATATAAAGTTTCAGATATTATGGTCTGTTTTCATGTTCCACTGAAAAATAGTTCCACCATTTACCCTCTGAGAACGCTCACCAGTGCCGTCAGCTGGGTAAAAATATTCGTAATATATGGTGCTTTGAGGACCCCAGATAGCGCTCTGAACACTGTGGTTGACTTAAAACTGGGTTGAGATTAAAACAGCCGATACCCAATCTATAAAATATGCCCTGAACCCGATCCACTGATCACTAATATTTTGATACATTTTAGATTTTATATGTTTTTTTTGTTTGTTTTTTTTTTATCTGTGGTGCCGTTGCTTCACCACACACACACAGCGAGGATGGTCGTGTTATTATTACCCAAAGGATTAGATTTTTTTTTGTCAGTTTGTCATATTTGGTTGGTATACATTTAGAGTTGATTAACAGATTTTCAGAAATTGTCTTTAAAAGGCTACGTCAGTCTGATCTGTTTGAATTAAGCATCATAACTAACATCTGAACTTCACTTTCTTGAGAGGGATTACAAAAAGGCTTTGAATGACGTTCAGCCATGTAGATTAAAAAAGACAAAAAACAGACCAATAATTTTACTGCTCTGTTATAATGTGGTGAACGAATTAAAATCAGAAACTCACAATGATGTCCTAAGTTTACCCAATGTTTGTCTTTTGTCAGTTTTTTCAGTTATAAATTTTTACCAAACTTGTACTTCTCTAATTTTATCTAATTCTATTATTATTACTAATATATATATATATATATATATATATATATATATATATTTTTTTTTTTTTTTTTTTTTTTTTTATTGGTTTTTTTTTTTAGAATCCATGGGTCTGATTCTAAGACCCCATTCATATCTGGTCACTTCATGTGACAAGTAGCTAGACTGTATCCTGATGAGATTTTATGAATTTTATAAATATGGAAATTTGCTCGTTATGTGGCAGTTAGTAGTGTTTTGGTTATCGAATGCATCTTGGAGAGGCAGATGCTGTAATACTGCAATAATGTGTCTCAAACGCGTCTCAGATCACCTCTGAGTGATCGGATTTGTAGGTGTTGTATGAGTCTTGGGTGTGTTTACACTTATCCAGATACAATCCTGATCACCAAGACGCATGAAGTGACCATGTTTAAACGGTGTCTAGGATTTTCACTCCGTTTTCACGGCCGAACAGACACTGAGCGTTGGCCTTTATTATGCATGAAGTTATTAACATTTTGACAGGCTATTACTGAGGTCGCATGTTAAAATACCATGGTAAAGAGAGAGTGGCGTGCTGAGAGCCGTCCCTCCAACTTCATGAATAGGACATAAATAATTTGATGATATGAATCTGACCCAGTGTGTCATCCAATGACTGATACCATATAAGCAAGTCTATTTGAAATTATTTAAGGCAAGAGTGTGAGGACTTATCCATGCACTTTACACTATGCTCATTTGTGGAGTATTAGCTTCAGATCAGCTAAGATCAAATGGTGATCAGTGGCTTTCTTGGTATGCAGATACACAGCCTCCTGCTGAACACTGTGGATTCCAGAGGCATCTTATACATAAAAAGAACAAAGCATCTTTTTAGACTCAGCATTGATGTAGCCCTGTTTGAGACGGTTGGTTTTGAAGTGAAAATAGTTTTTCCGACACTCCAGAAAGGCTGGAAACAAGACTTCATGCATATTCTCAAACAGAAGAACATTCTCTGTGGATCTGCTCTCAGTCAGTATTCTCTCCAAGTCGATATCCCCTCCCTGGCTACTTTATTAGAAACCCTTTCTTTTGTAGCTCCTTGGTGGTGTACTGTTAGAAACTGTAGCTCATCTGTTAAAGCACTGTTTGTATTAGTGGTCTTCAGGGCCTTCATTAGTGGTCAGTTTCTAACACAGGGCTACTCTTGACTGGATATTGTTAGATATGAAACACCTCATGAACATGGTGACTCTCTCCTTTACTTACGTTTAATAAGCTAAATACTTTCCATATTGTGACGCTATTCGCACCCAAATAGCTTGGGGGACTCAATGTCTCTTTGTTGGGTGGTGCATCACTCTTGGCCTAGCAGTGACTCTGAGGTGTGTCAAAACACCTGGGCCAGGGCCCAGATACAGAATGAAAGGTCAACCAGTTCGCTCCAAGCTGAAACTATTATCTTAAACACTCTCAAAAACACAGGCTTGGTTCTGTATGAGGCATACCTTAAATATGTATGGGTTTGTCAGTAAATTGGGAATAATGTGCTGTGCTTGTCAGCCACACCGATTTGGTAGGGGTTACTACAATCTAGGTTTGTTACCAGGCCTTCAGAATTTAATAATACAACTAGAAAACAGAATGCTTGCACAGCTAGCATTATTTCCCACTTTCAGGCAGTTGCTAAACTGTTGCAATTGGGTTGCTATGGTATTCCAGGTGGGTTGTATTGTTTTGCTAGCTGGTTGACATGGTGTTGCTAAGTGGTTGATGGGTGTGGTTGCTATGATGTTGCTATGGTTTCACAAATGATTGCTATGGTATCCCAGGGAGGATGCTATGGTGTCACTTAGTGGTTGCTACATAATCGCCAACAGTGTTGCTTGGTGGTAGCTAGGGTATCTTAGGTGGTATCTATGGTATCTGCGAACCGGCTGTTATGGTATCTTACACAGTTGACTAGGTGTTGCAAAGTGTATGGTTGCTTTGCTTACGCAGGCCATGACGGCTTTTGGGTTGATTTTTTTATCTTTCATAAAGTCTAAACAACTAAAATCTCACCGAAATCGTATACCTTTATTCTCACACAACAGTAGCAGTTTGAAAATAATAACAGCTGTGATTTTCTCCCAGCCATTAGGTTACCACGCTGACATTGACATTCAAGTTACCTCCCGAAACAGCCTGTATAATACGGCCGGCAGGAGAAAGAACACATCTGGGCATTTGGATTGTACTTGAATGGAGGCAGACTTTTGAATGGAACAGTGCTTGGGCTGCAACTGATGATGTCCACACATCCACCAGAACAGAAGTACAGACAAGTATGCAGCTTGAGTACCTGCTTTCATTACCTTTGTGACCACACCCTTTTTTCTTTTTCTTTCATGTTGAGCTTCCATTGAACATTTCTAGATGTGCTGCCACCTGCTGGCTGGAAAAGATCCTATAGGTACTATGCTGGGAAAAAGTTCACAGAAAGTTTAATTAAAAAAAACAAAAAAACAACAACAACAACAACAAACAACTAACGGATAATGTTTGAGTTTAGAAGTAAGACCTACATAAAACACTACTAGGCTACAGAGAAAAGATGTGGAGCCCTGGTAAAAGGTTTTATGCTTTAGTATACAGTACTGGAAAAGAATCAGAGATCACCTTTGATTTTTTGTTTTAATTCACAATAATTTTCACATACATTCTCTCCATATTGTGCTAATACAACTGATTTGTCCAACAATAATTATGATTTTATGATAAATTACGCTAGTGCGCCCATATCTGCATATAATCTTTAATTTCCCGTCTAAACAGCCTTGTTCAAGAGATACAAGAGTTTTTCCCTTATACTCTTTGAAAATAACAGGTCTGCTGTACCTACTGTATTTAATCTGCTGTTTTTCATTGAACACAGTGGTGGTCTGGTCATTTTAGTCTTGTCCGAACAAGAAAAATCTCTCAGATGTCACCTTACATTGGAAATTAATATCTGGACATGTCCTGTTTTCTGGCTGCTGCTGCACATCATATGTGGCCTCATATACATAAATGCATCAAATATCAGATAAATAATTAACTAAATTTAACTTTCAGGTACTTTAGAATGCACTATGATCACCTCGATGACCATACTCAATGCAAAGTGTCAGCTAGTGGGGAGTAAAGCCCTCCAGCATTGGGCTGTGGAACACTAGTACTGCTCCTCTAAAGCTATAGTGCTCCACTGAACACTGTTTGGAATGAGTTGGAGTGGCGTTTGTGATCCAGCCTATCTGCCCTTGGTTTCGTTACGTAGGCTTTGTTTTCCACAATGGAGAAAATGCTAGTAAAATATACTACATGTCCAGAAGACACCACCATTTAGTCAATTTAGCAGCTACCCACTGCTGACACTAGTACTAGGCCTCAATGGAAAGGATCGTCCAGCTGAAGAGAACACTCTGGCGCACCAGCTAATGAGCCTAAGATCACCGTGCCCTGTGCTAAGCATCGTCTAGATTGTATAAAGCCTCTCAGCACTGGGCTTTGGAGCAGTGGAACCATCCTGAACTATGGAGCTCTACCCAATACCTTTGTGATATAGAACTAATTCATCCAACTCTGCTGGATAAATGCAATCAAATCTTTGCAGCAATTTTCTATTGTAAAACCTTCTCACAACATTAGACAGTGTTCCTATAGCAATGATATACCTATGCTTTGAGGAACTTTCAAGAAATGTTGTTGTTTTTTTTTAAGAAAAAGGTTCATTGGAGGTTCCTCAAAGCACCTTAAAAAGCTTCTCCACAGTTTAAATGGAAGAACCTCCAAATTCCCTTATGATTTCAGACACAGGGAGTTCAGGTGTCTGCTAACAAGCTTGTGTGTAAATAATCATGGCTGCATTACTTTCTTGTTTGAGCTCAGCTTGTGTCACCTTGTCTCTTACCTTTTCTAATCGCTTATTTATTAATATTAAAGCCTCGTTTTTTTTGGCTGATGAATAGTTGTGTACAGCAGCACAGTCTAAATAAAGCCACTCTTCACTCTCTGCACTTCTGAAGCTAAAAAAAAAAAGAAAGTCGGAATGAAAGATGAATCAAGGGAATACAAAGGTTTCCAAAAATAGATTTAGGGCTATCCTCTCATCCACCTCAGCCCTGTCACCATCATCTTGCTTGGGCTTTGATGAGCCCGATGTGTTTTAGATCACAGACGCTGCCGTGTGAATTATGCACATTATCTGCTGCCTCTTCCTCATTAGCCGCACAACGCCTGTCTGAAGCCACAGAAGCTTCAGAGGAGCCTCAGCATTGTCACTTGAGAGAAACCAGCTTGAATTTTCTCCTCGGTGATCTCTTCAGGATATGCATGCATATTCTATATTTAGCCCCCATCTATACCTTTATTTCCTACTGACTCCAGTCTTATGCTGCACATTTATTTCTGAGCATTTTTTACAGATCAAAATTGAGGGTTGTTAGGTTTGCTTTATTTTTGCTTCTGTGACAAAGTTAATTTATCACAGCATCATTACAACAGTTTAGATTTAGTTCTCTTTCTATAGCTTTACTTCTTACAGAAGCATTTCACACAATACCATATAGACAGAATTGCTGCTTTTTACCTTTTTTAATTATTCAATATTTAGTATTTTTGTATTGGCAAAATACTCAATTTGACCTTTTTACATCATCATACTATTCTATATTTAACCCTTTATATCATAATATTCTATATTATTATGATATAATAATATAGAGCATTATTATGATATAATAGGTTAAATATAGAATAGTATTCTATATTTAACCCTTTCCATCATTATATGTTAAACCTCTTTGCATCATCAAACAGTTTTATATTCAGCCATTTGCATCAGAATATTCTATATTTTATCTATATTGAAATTCATCAGTCTACAGTGAGGCAAACAATCCACAAATGGAGACAATTTGGGACTGTGGCTACTCTGCCAAGAAACGCCCAGTCCAAATGACTCAAAGGGCACAAAGGAGACTTCATCAATGAGGTAAAGAAACAACCCAGGGTGACAGCCAAAGATTATAAGGAGTCATTGTTAGGCGTACAGGCTTACGTCTGTGTTTATAAGTCAACAGTCCTTAAAACCTTGATCAAGCAGGGTATCTATGGCAACACACCATGAAGAAAGCCGCTGCTTGCTAAAAAGAACATTGCTGCACGCCTGAAGTTTGCAAAAGAGCACACTGACACTCTACAATGGTACTGGTAAAATGTTTTGTGGATGAAACTAAGATGAAACTATTTGAAAACAACATCTGATGTAAAAAAGGCACTGCATTTCCCCATGAAAATATCACCCCAACCGTACAGTATAGTGGTATCATGTTTTGGAACTGCTTTGCTGCATCAGGGCCTGGCCAGCTTACAATCATTGAGGGGAACATGAATTCCCAAGTGTATCAAAAAATTCTACAGGATAATGTGAGGGTATCTGTATGTCAGCTGAAACTCCATAGACATTGGGTAATGCAACAGGACAATGACCCAAAACACCAAAGCAAGTGGACAACAGAATGACTAATGTAAAAACAAAATATGCCTTTTGGAGAGGCCAAGTCAGAGCCCAGATCTCAACCCTATAGACATGCTATGGATGGACTTGAAGAGAGCCGTACACAAAACAGAGCTAAAGCAGACCTAAAGCAGTTCTGCCCGGAAGAATGAATGGGGGGGGGGGGGGGGGGCTTATTAAATTACAAGGGTTTGCTTACTTTTTCCACTGCCACTTTGAATGTTTGAATGATTGTGTTTTATAAAGACCTGAACAGCTAATAATAGATAGATATTATTATAGGGACATTATATTTGCCAATATATATTATACATGACAAATTAATGCAGAAAACCATCAAATTCCAAAGGGTTTACATACTTTTACTTGCCACTGTATATTATATATAATAATATTACATGTTTAGAATGTCTATACTATAATATATACTATGTTTTATACTACACTTTTTATGAGGGATGAAATCAATACCACTTTTTCCTTTCTGATACGGTACCAGATTTTCAAGTATCTACTGATATCGAGTACCAATACCAACTCTGACTTAAATGCTCGATAGATAGCTATACATCTTAAAAAGAACAGCATGTACTGGTTGAGTAACTGCACATTTAAAACGTTTCAGAGATATCAAACAATGAAAATCGCCACAATGCAGTAAGCAAGTAGGGAAGCTTGCTAAGCTCGACCAAACAGCTTTTTATTTGGGGTTTAAAATTCACGTTTCATTACAAGTACACGTCTCTATGTAAAAAGATACCTAACTTCAGTGTATGCTCTCTATTGCTGATACAGATACGGTGTGTAATCCTGATACAGTATTGGTATTGGTGCAACACTTTTTATTATAATATACTATAGCATAACAATACTCTATGGTTAGCCCTTTCTATCAGCAGACCGTGTAATTAGGGGTCCTTAGAGCCTTGAAACTGGTGGTACTCTGGTAGTACTCCCACTACTAAGGCACAAGAAATCGATCAGACCCTATCAGACCCTCTAGTGAATGTAAACCTGATTTGCTTAAGAACTTTTTCTTATTCCCTGATGTTAGCTTAATGAATCGACCATCAACCAATCAGCATTCAGCAGGCATGTGACAGGGTTATCACTGTTTAAAAGGATTTCCCCAGTGGGTGGCACCATTCATGAAAATTGAGCATATCTTGTTCAGATTATGACAGATTAACATAAAAAAAAATTTATCTTATCCAGTACAGTCTTCCAGTACAAATTCTAAATACAAGTATGTAAGAAAATGCTTAGTCGTAATCATTGTTTCCAAAAATTTTCGACCTAGTCTCTGGATCGGAGTCTGATTACCTAAAATTTGGTCTTGTTGCACATTTCAGAGAAGATATATATACACATTCACACACATTTACATAACTCATCAGCAGTTGGTCTGATCATCTTGCAATTTTTAACAATTAACAGTATCCAATAACACATTGAGGTCTGCAAAAGGTCCAGATTGGCCTTAAGGGTGCCTTTACAGCATATCCTATTATGCAGGCTAAAGATAAACTATTGCCGCCAAATGATTCAGCACTTCATTCTGAACAACTTTGCAATTCTGTGTTAAGTCAGTATTATACTCAGTTCTCTTTTTAGCCATCTATTCATAGCTTTACACTGATGCATTTGTGACACAAGTCTGCTTATTCATCACCACATTCATCAGCTCTGTACAGGTGGCTTTGTGAGTTAACAATATAATGATCATCATCATCATCATCATCATCATCGCCATCTCTAGTCACGCTTAAGTGGGCTAAAGCCAAAACACTGTAGCAACCAGAGCGAGGGAGGCAAACAGACTCACTGGATTTGGTTTTGCACCATCTGTTCATCTCAATACCTGCAGCTTTACCACCCCAACACCACAGCTACGGGGATAGCACTCTCTCACATCCAACGTTTTTTTTTTTATTAACAATTAACAACCAAAAAAATACATCACTGAAAAAAAATGAATGAATCAAAACTCTCACTCTAATGAATTTTGTAGCGAGTTGTTTTCTGCTGACTGGACTGAAAAGATGGCGTGGTTTGAGCAGGTTGGATTATCTGTGTGTGTGGTATGTGTTCATAGGTTAAGTGGGTCTATTTTGACGACTTGTTCATAGAATTGGGTGGCCAGGATTTGGGCAAGTCGGACATAAATTAAACAGTTCTTGTTTTGGAGATTGGACATTATTTTGTGGCTTGGAGATGAACTGGTTGCCTCTAATAGAAGTGCCCATAGGTTTTTACAGATTTAACTGACCACATTATTTCATTCTTCATCCAGTTCACTAAGTAAGCACTAGTTAAAACCAGAGTCCTGTAACACTTTGATGCTGTTCGTTTTTGGAAGCTGAGGCCTTTTTGTATTTATGACAGATGTCCGACTGCAATTTAATGCCATCTAGAGCCTTTATCTATAGATATGGTAGCCAACACAATCATGAAGTGATTTCTTCTGTCAGTCCGTTCCTGAGACAATAATCACACCATTGAGATTATATTGGTTGGTGTGGTGCAACAGATAACACCACTACCTGCCACTGAGTTACCACACCATGTGGGAGACTGGGGTTTGATTCCTGGTCTGGGTGACTATGCTGCTCTACACCAATAACCTTGTAAGTCGCTCTGGATAAGAGTGTCTGCTAAATCCTATAAATGTAAATGTAAATAATAACCAACAGCATCACAGTCAGCTTTCTGTATAAACTTCATAATAAAACATCTAAACAAGTAATCATTCATCATTGAAAACACCACTATTCAGGGATTGTCATTTAGACTTTTAGTTTATACTGAATCCAGGAATATGTTACATGCAACTAATGACAGGATTGCTTCTGTCATCTGATGAAATAACACACTGATGCATGCCACATGAACAGTGAGACCACGCATGCTTATTCACAGCTCTCATATTAAACACCTATTGATGAACCAGTGTACATCATCAGTCTAAGATCTGTCACAATGATAAATCTCATTAGCAACATATCACCAACATTATTCAACTAGCTGTGACCCTGCCTCTCCTCTGTCTGAGCTACTACACGGTCAGTACGAGACGCGATTTTTGAGCACACAGCTGTTGGATGGATAGTCTCTCTCTCTCTCTCTCTCTCTCTCTCAGCTTATGTCCACATCTAGTTGACAGAGATTTGTCTCTTCTTGCAACTACAGTCTCTCAAATGTTAGCAAGGACTGGCAAAGTCAATCCTGTTAGTGATGTGGGTTAGGGAGGCGGGACCTATAGTAGAGAACTAGATCTGTTAACTAAATTATTTGAACCAAATAAACTGACTGGACACTGCCAGCTAATCGCATTTGTGAGGTTCACTGCGGTGAAGTCTGCTGTCTTTGCGAAACATGGTTGAATTAACTGCATGTACAATTTGTACTGTGCGTCTACTAGCGACTAGAGTCCCGGCACACGAGGACCTAAAAAGGTCAAATTCACTGCTTTATAAAATAGTACTTTCTAATTGGTAGTCCATAAAACCAACAGATACCAGTTCAGTGTTTAGTGTACTATATGCATGTGAATTATGGAATTAAGGAATTATACTGAACAGCTTTTTTTTTTAATAACATCAGAAATCCTCATAATTGTCATTTTTAAAGATGAGTAAAATTAAATAAATTAGCTAAATAAAACTGTAAATGGTTCTGGATGCAATGTGCTTAAGACCTGTGCTGTAGAATCCCTGTAGAGTTCATTAGTGCACAGTGTGATAAACACTGAACTGATATCTGTGTTTAATTAACTACTTGTTAGAATTTTGGTTTTATAAAGCAGTGAATTTTACTTTGAATTTTACTGTGACTCTTAAACTGCTAAGTCACTATTAGCCTCACACGAACATCTAGCTAACATGCGGCTAGTTTAACGAGGTTTTGGCGAGAGGCGGTGGCTTAACCACAACGTGGCGTTAGGCCGTTTAGCCAGAGCAGCGATCAGACTCCTGTGTCTGAGAGGTTTTGTGATGATGGTATGATTTTACCCTGATATGTGGTGCTTCCCACTACGACTACGACATTTAGCTTCTTTATAGTAAATCTACAAAGCAGTTAACCTATTAACACTCGTAACGATGTTCCTGTGAATTTCCTGTGAATTTCCCCACTGCGGGACTAATAAAGGACTATCTTATCTTATCTTATCTTATCTTATCTTATCTGCTGGGAGAATTGTCGAGCGTATTCGCTGTCTGATGGGCAGCTAGCACTAATGGTAATGAGCTCTTTGAGTTAGCTAGCCAGCTAGCATCGTTAGCTGCAGCTCTTATTGCAGTATTACACAGGCCTATATTTCTCTAAAGGAGGTTCACCTAAAGCTTTACTCTACTCTACTCGTTCTCAAAGTGATATTTATCTACTCCACTTTTAGCTGTGTAAAGTCTGTCACTCTACACAGATTTGCAGTGTTTATATACCTGTCCAGGATGGATGCTAATTCTGCACCCAGCCTCTTCCTCAGCTCATGGATACTCCTGCACTTCCAGCTCCTGCTCAGTCTGTTAGTTGTGGTGAAGCATTAAGGCAGCACAGCTCCTGTTTCCCCCCTACACCCATACACGGGGCTTACCGGCTTTCTCCATGTGCGTTAGCTAAAGGATGGGGGTGGAGTAATTGGGCGTTCAGGAGATGAGGGTGGAGTAATTGGGCGTTCAGGAGATGAGGGTGGAGTAATGGGGCGTTCAGGAGATGAGGGTGGAGTAATGGGGTGCTGAGGAGTGTCTCATAAAGCGTACAGCCGGGCGCTGTTTATCAAACAGGTTTTCTCACAAACCTGATACACCTGGCACAGGTTAATCACCAACTTACTGGTTAAATAACTAAAATAAGCGTTAAGGATGACTCGCACTACTAAATATCATATTTAAAAATCATATAATCATACATGGATCTATCATGGCTGCAGTACAGTAATAATAGGTGCTATGCACCGTCCATGTCATTAAGCTTGGATCGCTTTTAGATCTGTCATAAGTCTTAAGTAGGAACTTCTGAAGAGGGCTTGTAGGAAACACAAGTGTGTGTGTGTGTGTGTGTGTGTGTGTGTGTGTGAGAGAGAGAGTGAGTGAGTGAGCTTCAACATGTAGGTGTGTGTTAAACAGGGCGAATGGACGAGGGGGCGTGGCTGTGACAGGTCGGCTTAAGGTGAGGACGACGTTAGCAGGTTTATTGGGAGGTAGTGGGCGTGGTCTGCAGTGTTTCCCACTAAATTAGCGTGTCATGGAGATACAGCGCTGGTTCTGCTGTGTGTGTCCAAAAGGGAGAGAGAGAGAGAGAGAGAGAGAGAGCGCTTTGACAGGTAGGTGCAAGGTTAACAGGTTAAAAGGACAATTGGGCGTGTTTTGCCAGTTGCGGTGCAGTGGGCGTGGTTGTGACAGGTTGGCTTAAGGTGAGAGTGGCTTTAAGAGGTTTATGGCGGGGGAGTGGGCGGGGCTTGGTAGGCTGCGTGACCTGCAGTGTTTTTTAGAATCACACTAATTTGGATGTTAACACTAATACCGGTGTGTGTGTGTGTGTGTGTGTGTGCCCGCTGCGTTGCGTTGGCATGGCTCTGACAGATTGGTTAAAGGTGAGGGTGGCATTAGCAGGTTTATTGGGGGTTAAGTGGGCGTGGCTTTGTTATGTCGCGTGGCCTGTAGGAATTAATTGCATCACCAGTATGGTGCTTAATGGGGTGTTCAGTTTCTGTGTGTGTGTGTGAGAGAGAGAGAGAGAGAGCGAGAGAGCTTTGACAGGTAGACTAGGTGTACGTTTAACAGGTTTAATGGACAAAGGGGTGTGGCTTTGACAGTACGCTTTAAGGTGAGGGTGTCATTAGCAGGGTTTGGGTAAAGTGGGCGTGGTCTGCATTGTTTGGGTAAAGTGGGCGTGGTCTGCATTGTTTGGGTAAAGTAGGCATTGTGGTCTGCATTGTTTCCGAGTACTTAATTTATAAATCACACCAACATGGCGCTTTACGAACCGTCTCCGGCGTGTGTGTGTATGTGTGTGACCGATAGAGAGGGCGAGGGAGGATGATTGTGTGTGAGCGCTCCTCCCACTGAAGGGTTAACCGGGCTTCCCCTGCGCTCAGGCTGAGCGGCGCGAGCTGAGCGGCGCTGCTGCTGCTGCAGATTCAGTGGAGGAGCGGCGCGCGCTGTAGCCTCGCCAGAAAAACTCGAGGGATGGAGGAGCGCAAAGCGCCGGACCCAGACGGCACCTTGCCGTGAGAAAAGCCCACCCCGTCCACCCCCTGTACACACGCCACGCACACCCTCACGGACCCACCACCGCGGGCAACCTCGGCGATGGAGGGCACGACAGAAAACCCGAGCAGGGCGGCCGAGTACCTGAAGGAGCTGAACAACATCATCGAGACGCAGCAGGAGCTGCTCGAGCGCCAGAAGGGCCGCATTGGAGAGCTAGAGAGGCGCGTGGAGGACCTAAGCGACGAGAACGCCAGGCTAAAAGAGGAGCAGCGCAGGCACCTGGCCACCTGCAGGCACCTGGCCGCGTGCAGACACCTGGTCGCGTGCAGGCAACTGGAGCAAAGCGACGGGCAACACGCGCTGGGCTCCATCTCTGAAAACGCCGGGCAGGAAAAGTAAGTTGGGTTCCTACTTTTTACGCCGCGTGCTGGTTTCTCACACATGCATTAATCTCCGCGTTGACACTAGATTGCAAAGCTAGTTGTGATGCACTGCTCTAATCTTCGTTTTTGGGGCCAAGTTTGGACTTTACTTGGGTGTTTGGGGGAAATGCGCGCGCGCGTGCGTGCGTGCGTGCGTTGCGCGAGGGTACATAGCTAAATATAAAATTTGTGCATTTTGCTCTTGTGTGTTTTGCTGTTCAGCTGTCGTTCAGTGTTGCATGCATCCGAGAAGATAAACTGCACATGCCAAGTGTTGGGGTTCTGGAGTACCAGTAGCCGAGCAAAACAGCTCGTGCACACTGCAACGTGCAAAATAACAAACCGTGCACAACGCAGCGTGCACATCGTGTCGAATCCACTTCTCCCTTATCCCACGCAGCTCTGTGCAAACTCCCCTCACACATCTTTCCTGCTGATCAGTCCCACATGCAGAGCAGGAACACAAACCTCAGTTTGCATTATTTTTTACGACCGTGCCTGCTTTGCTTTCTATCACACCGGCCATCTGTGCCAAGGAAATGCGATGCGTTAAGGCGTGTGTTTGCGTTTGGGAAACCATCACATGTTTTTTAGAGCACAGACTGTTTTCTTGCTTGCTGGATAAGATTGAAGCTGAAACCCTTTACAGACCCTGCTTAAAATAATATTCATATAGACTGTAGTTCACAAATGGCCTGTTCCGTTTAAAGCTGTTTTTGGACATGGGTGCAATTTTGAGTTTAAGAAAAGGAGGCATTGCCCCCCCCCCCTGTTTAATCTGGATTGTAGAAATTATATGAATTATTTAAATCTGGGTCATGAGAGAGCTTTTACATCACTTTCAGCAGATACAGGAGCTATATCTGTAAACAAAAAACAAACAAACAAACACTACTGTACATAGTTACACTACTGTACGCTTGATTTTTCACCCCACTCATTTTCAGGAAAACCCAGCCTCCCAGACTAGCTGGTGGCATTCCCTGTACTCCCCAGGAATTGGCTAATAGTTCAGAGTGACGAGCAATAGCAGACTGCTTATCTATACAATTGACCAACCAAGCAAAGCAGACTGCACCCTCCTAGCCAATAGGCAGACTGCTTGTGAGTGTGAACTACTGTCTCAATGCATGAGTCAGGATACTGCTAGTTATTTTGTGGTTGACTGCTTGTGAGTATTAACCTCTTAAACTCTGTATGTACACCAACACTTCTGTTCTTTACTAAATTTGTCATCATTTAACTTCAGCTCCATAGGCCCGAAAATGGAACCCTGTGGGACTCCACAAGACATGCTAAACCAAGCGGTTATTAAATGATTCTGAATATTGTCTGCATGAGGATTAAAGGTGAATTAAAAAAAAAAAAAAAAATTTTTGATTTGATGCCACTCTGGAAGTTGTCAGGTCAGCTTGTACAGTTGGAAAATGTTATTGTCAACTCGTAAAGTTAGAAAGTTCACATTACCAAATAGTCACTACCATTTCTTGTGTGCTCTGGTGCCCAGTGATAACCATTTTTTTGTCAGGAAGGTCCAATGACGTCACCCATGTGCTTACAGATAAGAGATGTCTACTCACTACAGCTAAACTCTCAGCAAAAAGGATTCTATACATAGTTGGTTTAGCGAGCAGTTCTTTTGGATTTGGCTAGTGGTTAATTGCCAGTGGTTATCTGAACACACTTGTATTCTGTCTTACCTCAAATCCCTTTAGAAATCTACCGCAAAAAGATTTTTGTGAGATTCTGTATATACACTATAGGAACAAAGGTATTTGGACACACCTCAGTCATTCAATTCAGGTGTTTCATTGAGTCTAATTACCACAGATGTATGAAATCAAACACCGAGCCATGCAGTCTGCTTTTGCAAACATTAGTGAAAGAATTTGTGGTTCTAAAGAGCTCACTGAATTCCAGTGTGGTTCTGTAATAGGAGGCCACCATTCGTCCCACCTAGATATTCCACCATCAGCTGTTGTTGAAACGTGGAAGTGTTCAGGAACCACAGCTACTGAGCCACAAAGTGACGGACCATGTAAAGTTACAGAGCGGAGTTGCCAGATACTGATGAGCATACTGCGCAAAAATCTCTAACGCTCTGTTAACTCAATAACTGCAAACCTGCTTTTGGAGCTGCAAAGGGAGGCACCTTCATATTAATGCTATGGATATAGAATAGGGTGTCTCCAAAGCTCCTGTAGGTGTGCGTGTGTGTGTGTTTTTGTTTGTTGATGATGCCCCCAGTCTAGGCCGGCTCTGTGGTTTCCTCCCCCGATGGGTTCTTTTGCCGGCTTGGTGCACCGTGTTAGTCTTTTAAGTGGATTTATAGCAGGGAGGAGTATTAATCCAGGATATTTATGGAATGTTGCGTAAGCTGTGGGATGAGTAAGGAACATTCATTTCTAAGTCGCAGTTTCGTTTAATTGACACAGTAAGTCCATAGGGTCAGGGATTTCAGCAGTTGCTGTTTTTCATCATTGAGATGAACAGACCGTTGGCGGAACTTTATGATGATTTATTTATTTTTTCCTGTTGTTCTCCTGTTTGACAGACAGACTCAGGATTATGCAGTGAGTTTCATAATATTTTATGGCATCATCATCCTCTTGGAACTAGCTCACATTTCCATGGGCTGGTGCTGGGTGATATGTTGCCTGTACCAGTGTTTCTGTCACACAGCAATATTGATTTGTAGTTTTAGCTGTATTGATGGAATTATGTTTTATTGTTTGGAACACAATTCGGTCAATAGGAATTTATTTTTTTCAATAACATGGTGGCATCCCTGTAGCCACACCTTTAACTTTTATTTTTTTTTATTTTATGGACAAAAAGAGGTTGGCTCAGTCTAAACAAGCTCTGACAATCTTTTAGCATATAGTAGTAGCAGTACTCAGAAAGCATGGCTTCATTAACTTCATTAACGTAACCTGAAATATCGGCTCATTCTATGATGAATAAATGGACAGGATCCCGTTTCGTTCAGCCCAGCACTGTGATATGATTTAGATCACATATCATGCTAATGGCTTTGGCCCAAAGTTAGTCTTACACTTCTAAATCCATCAGCCAACACATCTTAAGATGATAAAAGTAAAGCTCTCTCATTTCCAGCCAGTGTGCGGTGTTCAGCAAAAACATCACTTTAGCCAAGGGTTTTTCACTGGAAAGCACAACATGATTTATTTTCTACTCCTCCTGCATTTGCCTCCAGTACTTGGACTGTAGCATTAGCTGGTCACACTAAGTGAGTCTTAGCATCTTCCCCTTGTCTCAGATTTCTCACAATTGACATACAAAGTGGCACTGAGCTGCTGATGGCCTTTCAGTGCCCTTCCTGTAAGCTTTCCTCTACGAGTCTTTCCTGTACGTTTCATCCTGTACTGGCCAGCCTTCTCAGAGTTCCTGGCATTTCCATGTTCTTATCACTATTCACTGTTTCAGTCCATGCATGTGGTTGAGCTTATGCTTACATTAGGGGTGAGCAGTATGACACAGCCAAATAGTGATGCACCAATCCATTTTTTTATTATTTTTTATTATTTTCTTAGTACAGATTCCAAACTGAAAGTGTGAGCTGATCGCTCAGTGCTGTTTTAAGGTATACGCAATATCAGAGTAATCTCAGCACTGAAAAATGTTTGTGGAAAAATATTGGATATATAGATGTATTGATATATGCAGCCCTGTTTTTTTTCCCCTCTTTAGTTTAAAACCTGCAGCGTGTTTAATTACAACCTAAGCCTGGAATGAGACCTCATGTCCTAAAATAATCTTAAACATTTAAAAAAATTTTTTTTTTTTATCTTAAATAAGAGCTTCAGAATCATGTTGATGCTCCACTGCCTGTTAGATGAAGAATGGCATCTCTGTCCCTGCTATTCACATCCAAAAAGTTGTAGCAACTGTAAAGTTGTCATATTTGTGCCTGTAATGTTACTCAGCCGTGACGGCCCACACACTTTAATTATTTAATTAATTGAATTAATTTCTTAATCTCTTTTTTTTACTTCAGATGTTGTCTCTTATTAGGGGTTTAATAGAACACAAAGGTCACAGTTCAGTTCACACTGTGGTTTTAGACCTCATGGTTTGGTACGAGTGGTAGTCCCTGTTACTGCCTGTAGTTTATAAAAAAACAACAACAACTAATATCCAATGACATTAGCCAATCGAATTTGTTAAGATTATTATTTTGATGATATTTTGGTAGTTTACTGGAGTTACTCAGTAGATGAGTGTGTTATTGGAATTTTCACTGATACTGAAAAAAAACCCTACAGGTCCCTAATATTGTCTGAGGTTATCAATAAACTGATATATTGGAACATTTGGATTGAATATTGCTTAAAATGCAGGACCATAGTAGGGCTTTGGCTCCTTGATGTTGCAGCCTCTGAAGTTTATGTATGGATTTTAAGCATGGATTCAGCTTGGCTGAACTGTACTCTCCTCATTAATAATGAACTGGCTGTGAACTGCACTGTATGTGCAGAAGATTGTAGATGCCTGCTCCTCTAACGTTTCTTCTGAAATCAAGGGGTAGTAATAGGTCTTACCACTCGTTGCTGCAGTGTCAGCTACTTTTCTGTGAAGGCTTTACTGTACAAAATGAAACACTTGTGAAGATTTCAATGGCATTCTGCCATAAGAGCATTAGTGAGGTCAGGTCCTAATGTTGGATGATTTAGTACTGGATTACAAACCCCACTCATCACTCTGGAGAATACAGCTCTACAGCATCACAACCTCGTGCCCTGGGGGTTTTAAACACCGCTAACCAACGCTTGGTATTGAGAATGGAGGGTTTAGGCTTGTGCAGCTATTCTACTGGTACTGGTAGGTTTTCTATGGAGATGATTATACAGTTGTCTTGGCAGGAAGTGTACTGGAAAGCAGCTGAATTCACGTCATTGTTAGAGGTGTTCTCCTCCATGTTGCTTCCAAGTTGCAGACTGGACAGGGCAGAATCATGTGATTACACATATGGTAGTATGTTTTTAAGGGGACACTGCATGAACAGGCACAGTGTTAAAAGGAAAACAAAAAGAAGAAAATAACTGACATGTGCAAGACTATGTAAATTGGCGGTTCTGAATGTTTGTTCTGATTCCTTTTTGTAATAAAGAATCATTTTGCTCATCATTTCCTGTGTCCACCTAAAGAATCACACTAAAGAATCAAACTTTAGACGTTCAACATGTCATGGCTGATGGCCTGCTTTTGGGGTGAAAGGGATATTGTGTGAATTAGTCTTTTGAAGCCTGAGCCCAGCAAATTGATTTGTGAAGAGGCCAGGCAAAGAAAAGATGCACAGGGCAATGTGTACTTGGCCTGTACCTTTTGACACTGCACAGTACCACTTCTAATGTCAAGTAGGTTTTCGAGCATCGATCATTTATATTTACATTTTTTTGAAAATGCACGTAAATTGGATTAAAAATGCAGAATTTAAAAATCCCTAAATAAACAGTGTTTTAATGCTTGTACAAGAGGGAAAAGTACGTTTATTGAAAAGCAGTGGTGGGCTGCTGCCCGCTGTACCCTATGTCCACATACAGCTGACAGAGTTGTCAAAACTGCTAAAAAGACAGACAGTAAAGGTTTGAATCCTTTCCTCATAGGTGCCATGCGTGGTAAGGGGCTCTCTAGTTTTGGGCCCTGTAGCGTGAGCATATTACAGCAATTACTGTGAAGATTTTTCTTTTACCTACTTTTTAGAACATTTGTACAAAATTGAGGAAAAGGTTGAATGGGAACCCAGGTTCAGAGCAGTAAAGAGACATTTCCAAGCCTGTTGGTTTCAGACTACAGTGTTCTCTTCATTGTTGGTGCATTAATAGCTTGTGCAAACTGATATTGCAGAAGGGCTGTGACAACTTGGCCATTAAAAGAGCAGAGCTTATGTCTTTAGTGGCCACTTAGCATGAAGATTTCTACCCTTTTTTGGGGGGGGGGGTATTTGTTGAAACTAACAGTATCATTATGGCTGTATTGTATTGGTGGGCCATGTATACAGGGGTTATGATTCAGTATATTGCAATATATTGTGATACTGTGAAAGACAATGTTTGATTGTTCTTTAATTATTTTATTACATTATAGGAAAGCTGTCAGTGTCTACATTTACATTTACGGCATTTAGCAGACGCTCTTATCCAGAGCGACTTACAAAGTGCTTTGTCGAAGTACTGCAGTCAGTACACAGGGCTCTGAAGACAACACTGCTATCTATCGGTCAGGGTTGAAATACAACACAAAATAAACCACTGTTTGCCACTAATCCTTACATGTAAACTATTTATTAAATCAATATCATTTTTCTGTACTTCAAAACAATATTTAGTATTTACAATACTTTTAATGCAATAATGAAAGAATATATTATGATAATTAACATGTGCATGAGAACTGAGCAGTAAGGGCACTGAGTTAGTGAAAATGGGTTTACTGTATGTGGCAGTTCTGATTATAAAGGATTGGAAAACGATGAGTGTGGGGGGAAAAAAGAATGGGAAAGTTTAGAGTCAAGCAGAAGCAAGAATGTGTGTGGCTGGAGTTCGATTTAGAGAAGGATGGGATGCTCTGTCGAGCATGTCGTCAGTTTCTGCCACAAGCAGACACAAGTCCATGCTTTACAGAGAGCAGCTCTTTAAGAAAGCACAGCCGCAGCTTTCAGCATGAGCTCCGTTACAGCGCAGCGATCTTCAGTGATCCCAGTAACAAACCCACAGATAAAGGCGGCTCAGGAGCATGATTAAAATCCTCAGTCTCGTTGACTGCATCATGAAAAATGGACAATCCTTGAAGTCATTTCCTGGTTTGACTGGTATGAAGTGAAAATATGTTGTGAAAGGTGCCATTTGAATACATTTGAATTGAGTAGTGTGGACATGGGGGAGAAGGTATCTGTTACTGAAGTATGCCTTTTAATTGCTAATCCAGTGTATAAACCATAATTATAATACTCTAACTTTGGCTACATTATCCCTGAGCTGCATAGCCCAATTGAAGTGCACATGTTTATGTTGTCTGCTGATTTGTGTGTGTTCTGTGAGCAGGCTGACCAATCACACTTCCAGAAGAGGGTTTGTGTGGGTATTTTGATGATGCCGGCCAGTCTTTAACATTGTCATACTGATTCATCGTTGTATTTATTAATATATGGCAAGGTGTATCATTTAGGGATAATTTTGTATAAGGAATAGCTGGACCATATAGTTCAGCCCTGGTACAGCCTGCAGTACTACTCCAGTTAATGAGTTTGTATTTGATGTGACAGTAGTGTTGTGCTCCGTGTTGGATTTCTGTGCCACGCAGTGATGGAGAGGGAGAGAGAGGCTGGAAGAGCGAGAGAGCGAGGGAGGGAGAGAGCGAGAGAGAGCGAGGGAGGGAGGGAGAGAGAGAGAGAGGGAGGGAGGGGGGGAGAGGGGGAGGGAGGGAGAGCTTTTGTGCTGAAGCTGATTCCTGCCCTTCATGATTCTGGCACGCTTTGCCACGTCAGCTCATGGCCTTGTTGCTGACCACAGCGAGCTGCCTGTCCAGTCCAGCCCCTGGCTGAAGAGCCAACATTCTCACGTGGTGTTTACATGCAAGCGTCAAACCAAGAGCCAAAGAATCATTAGAGCAGCGCCGGTGTCCCCGGGACACACATGCGATTAACTCGTAAGCTCCCGTTGGTTTAATTAAAGACTGGATGCTAAGAGTAACACTGTGACTTTCACAAGCAAGCCGCAAAGCATAGGAAACTTTCCTAGATTGCGGCTAAATGAAAGCATTGGTTTGGAGACAATCAAATGTCTGTACCACTAGAATTTTGTTGGCTGAAAATTGAGAGAGAGTTGCAACGGTATGAGATTGTCACAGTGATTGTAAGCATCTCAGAAAACTTTAGTAAAAAGCTTTACTATAGTTAACTAAGTCTAGAAATGAAGAAGTAGATGATGAAAGAGAAATGCAGACTCCTGCATTAACCTCTTAAACCCTTTAAATGTCATGGATGTAGTCCCACACTTATTTACTAGTATAATTTACACAACTGTAATAGGCCCTAAAACAGAGCCTTGTGGCACTCCAAAGACTCTTGGAACCTAAACAACTGTACAATAGTTTTAGCTTTAGGATTAATAACTGAATGATTAACTTGGGGTTTAAAGGGTTTCTGTAAAAGCAGAATTTTACTGAGGTGGGGCTCTTTCAAACTATTTTTGTATCTAACTAATGAATGAAGCTGAAAATAGTGAAAAAATATCCAAATATTGTGGTTCTGTCTGTACTTTTACTTCACACACGCTCACTAATGTCTGCTCTCTGCTGAGTCTGGAAAGTGTTTCTTTACGAGGTCAGATCGGGGTCAGTGTGTGGCTGTTTGTAAGTCAGAGGTTACTGAAAGGACCCACTGTGCCGCTTTAGCTGGGAGCCAGAATTCAATAGCTCATTTTAGGATCAACACTTTAAGCGTACACACATT
Source organism: Salminus brasiliensis (assembly GCF_030463535.1). Classification (NCBI taxonomy): domain Eukaryota; kingdom Metazoa; phylum Chordata; class Actinopteri; order Characiformes; family Bryconidae; genus Salminus; species Salminus brasiliensis. The sequence goes on along the minus strand of NC_132898.1, from coordinate 12,680,121 downwards.
TTCGATAACTCGGTCCCACGTTTAGCTTCTGTTTTTCACCGACATTTGTTTCCAATCTGGAAATAATGGGCAGAATCAACTGCGAGTTGCAAGATGCCGCATCAGTAGATTTCGTAAAGGAATGTAGCACAGGGTTGAATGTACCTCCCAAAAGTTAGGATTTAAACACTATGTTGCTTACATCAGTTAGCCTGAGGCAGAAGTGCCTGTTCAGCCATTTCAAATGAGTGTAAGTAAGTCCTGAGGAAGAACCTTTGCATACCAGGTTTGTCCTATTACTGCAGACTCTCCTTATTTAGTGCATCTGATTCAATTCTTCTGATTAGTGGCGTCTTACAGCATGAAGCAGATAATGTACGACTTTTTTAGATGATGCCAACTTTAGTGTTGTTTTAACCATGGGATCTATACAGCAACTTTATCACGTAGGCCAAGTAAGCAAATCTGCCTCAAGTATTGAAAAAGCTAACAAGATGTGGGATGACCACCTTTTTACACCCCCCCCCCTCCAAAAAAAAAAAGTTAGAAGCTATAGCACAGACCTAAATGCGATTCGGACAGGATTAAATCTACATTGACTTTTCTCTTAATTTCCTCTTTCATAGAAGCACCTATTAGTAGTTTAATTCTAAGTGTTTTTTTTTTACTAAAGTAGCTGCAACTTGGCGGGTAGTGCAGCTGTCCTCTAGGTGTCCTCTCTGCGCAGTATTGTAGCTTGGTTAGCTTCTAGCCTTTAGCTATTAGGCTTTTATTGTGAGGAAGCTGAGATGTGGATTGACGTGTTGTCTGTTCTCTAAAGTGAGTGAGGTTCATGTTTGCTGCTCAAGCTGTGACCCTTCCATTTTATCATTTCTACCCCATCCGACAAGGCTGGCTTAACTGCTCTGTCCCTCGCACCACCGTTTTTTGCTTTTTTTTATTTTATTTTTTTTATATTTATTCTCTAAAATTTTTAAAACTGTTTAAACAGATTTGTCTTCAACAAAAATAACTCTTTCATACAGTGCTGATTGTGCCACTCTGGGGAAATCATTGATGGCTTTGCCCAAATAAGAGAGAAATGCAAACTGTGGAGTGTACAGCTTCAGCTCCTTTGTGCAGTATTTCTGAGGAGCTGGCTGGTTGTGCTGTTGCCAGACTTGTGTCAGGGTTAGAAACACAGCTCAGGGGAAGCCCATATAATCTGATCTGATCTTTTCACTTTGCTGTAAACTTCCTTTCCAACTGCAGTGTTATGCTTGGCCCAAACTATATTCTCTGGCTGTAATTGTGTCTTTTCCCCCTCGTATTTCCACAGTATTAATACAGTTTGTGTGTCCAAGTACACAAACGTATACAGAAGAGCTATGCAGAGATCAAACGTACTGGCTCTTATTAAATGAGTGAAGCCGGTGTTGTTGCTTGCTGCGTGCTGTATAGACTTTTGACAACTAATATAATGATCCCATGGGTGCTTTACTGCGGCCTCTTCGTTTTCACCAGCGACACTGCAGCGCAGAAGTCTCCTTGGATTTTTCCTTCCAGGTTGAGCAGCCTGCCACTGGTGCTGCTGGAGGAGGTGTTTTCTTATTTGTTGGGTGGCTGGATAATAAAGTGTGTCAAAGCGTAAGACTGCAGAGTCAGAGGAAAGGATAGACTGGGCTGCGTTGGGGGGGGGGGGGGGGGGGGGGGGGGAGTTGGAGAGGGAGCAGCACCCACCCATTAATGACTCAGATTATGGATAGCTGGATTATTTATTTATATTATTTATTACTTGATTTCACAAAAACACATTAACATTTATTCAGTTTTTCAGTCTACACCTATTAAAGTCCTCTATTTACAGCAAAGCTGCAAGGAGCATTTCAAACAGGAGGTATTTTCAAACAAGAATAAACAGCCAATCAGAACATTTAACATATTAATTCCAAGGTCCAGATTTTTAATTCTGAGGCCAGGAAATTTCTATTATTTATATTATAAAATTCAAATTATATTCTACACAGATCGGTTTGGTTCAGATAGACAAATCAAACTTTCTTATTGTCTGCTGAGCCGCTTTCTAACAATATAACCGCCTAAAATCAGTTTAGTCCCCCCCCCCCCCTTTTTTGTTTGGATGGAAAAATGCAGATTTTTAAAAACCATTAGAACGTTAATTTGCGCATGTATGGTGCCAACTAACAGGGGAGGTTACTTTTTTACTACAATGTGACGAGAAAACGCTAAAATTAAAACGCCCACCCTTCTGCCTGAGTATGTGTGTGTGGCTGGGTTAAAGACCTTTCTGTTACTGATGTAAGTAAGACTCTAGGTCAATTGTTTTTGTGTATGCATCCAGCTGATAAGTCAGTAGACCTGGAGACCTCGGTAGAGACTTTCCAACATTAATGCTGACATGGTTTTGTGTGTGTAGTGATGGTTTAAGTATATCAGACACATCTGTATTGGGATTGCACTGATCCTAGTTTTTCTGTCCCGATACCAATACTGATGCATACACTTTACGTATCAGCCGATCCAATACCACTGCTAAATTAATAAACCAGATCCCTCACCATGTGGGAGAGACATAAGGCAGCAGCATAAACTCTTCTCAGTTCTCCTTACATGGAAGACCAGCTGTGGCAGTGACATTACCTCCTGTCCCTCACTCTCCGTTGTCCTCCATTACAGGCGCATGATTGTAGGTTACTCTGATCCTGAGTCATGAAGCCTAGAATACCGTCGACGTGGGAATCCGATTCATTGAATGGATCGGTCCTGTCGATCTGCCTAATTATCCTATACCCGATCCAGCTAATTTTGTCAGTATCGGGAATGATATCCGATCCTAGTATCAGATCGGTGCATTCCTAATTTTTATACACCGTTAAGAGTGGGCAGTTAAGAGTGGTCCACTGCCCAAAAAATCCAGCCACACGTTCCACTCCACTCATAAAAATGCATTCTGCAGCCCATAGTGCTATAGATGCTGCCTGTCATGTTTTTTCATGCAGGAGTGACATCTATCAGGCGTTGCAGATGGTGAATGAAACCCCGGGTGGTCCCATCACGCCACTGAGCCAGTCCTCTGATGAAACGAGAACACAGGCCTACGAGCCTTTCCGTCGTGCTGAAATATTGATGGGCAGTGGGACTTTTTCAAAGACACAAATTCTGCCTTAAAAAATGCACATGTTGGACCTACGTGCTTTTCCGTAGCCATCATTAGGTGAAAATGGGGTTTGACAGCAGGTTTTATTTGTGTCACGAGTGGAGGGTTATTGCTGCTGGATCTTATGGTCAAGGCCAGCTGTTGTTTTTTTTTTTTCTTTCTGTGAAAGATAAAGATATTGGTTCTGTTCTGTTAATATTGCAGTTCCAATTTCAGGGATTGGATTTAGCCTTTGAATTTTGAGTGTAGTTATCCAGGTCCAGTCATTTAAAAAAAAAAAAAATAAATAAAATTAAAAAAAAAGTAATGTAACTTCTGTATGTGCGGTGCCAGGGTAAAGTAAGCCAATATTCACACAATCATTAGAATATTAAGATCATGCCCAGACTGTTTTTGGAGAGGTCTTATGATTTTATTTTTGATAAATACTTGTTTTAACATATTTCTGCTTTGGGTTTTCTATTTAAAATTTGTTCAGTGATTAGTGTTCTATGTTTCTATGTTTACAAATTCAGTATCCAAGTATTCAATAGCTTAAATAGAATATTCCAAGAAGACTTCAGCAGAGGCTTGAGTTCCAAAGTACTAGACACCTGTATTATGTCATGTTTCCCAGCCTTGCTTCCAACCACAGTAGTTCTGGGCTGGTTGTTCTCTTTGGCAGCTTGCAGTATTGGTAATCACTGGTGTTTGAGGACCAGTATATTATTTACAGTTGTGCAATATTTCATCTCTCGGATTCTGTTATTTGTGCTGCAGGCAGCGTGCTAATACATTCTGATCATTCTAATAATAGTTCTAGTAATAGCTCTAGTAATAAAAGTCCTCATTTTCTGGTGTTTGAAAAGTGTGGAAGATGACTGTGCCTTTGAGTTATGTAATTGGTGATGTAGCTCCCAAGTTCCACTTACAGCTTTTGCTATGGAAGTGTAAAATTGTGAGCCATCAGCTCACCATTAGGTGCATACCGAAGACCTAGATTCAGATATGATATATGGTGTTACGTTTTGCAGATGATTCTATCTGTTCCTGGAATTTAACATGAATACAATATTATAATAATGTGCTAGCCGTGCGTATATACTAGCACAAAGCTGAAGCACATTTTACACTTAATGCTGTATAATCAGAATTATGATGAGTACTGTATCTGTTCAATGTGTTGCTTGATGGTTGTGCATATTCAGTAACGAGGAACGTGTTTCAGGAAGCAGTGGGATACACAGTACCGTAACGCTGCTAATTACATTGTGTTCGTAGATTCAGCAGTTCCTACTGGCTTTTTGAAGGTGAACATATACTGTGTTACATACAGTAGGTGTGTGTTTAATTAGGCTAAATTATTAGGCCTTTTATATTTCATGAGGTTTGTGTCCGATTTTATCAGTGACTTAAAATATGTTTCTGAAATGGCAATTTGACCAGTTTCAAGTAGTTTGACCCCTCCCTTTTCATAGGGATTGGAGCCTGGTCTTGTGTGACTGGAAATAACTGTCCAGTGGCATTGCAAAGCTGGACGCCGAGTGAGCAGCCTGACCTATATGTACTTTGGCCTGACATGCCAAAGAGCAATGTAAGAGTATGTGTTTGTAGTAATGTGTGCAAGCTAGCTAACTAGCAGTTAGCTGCATCTAGCTATAGTGTTTAGGTCTAATCTGCATTTAAATACAGCATTTATTTATTTATTTATTTTTTTTTTTTTTTGAAGGGGTCCTGGAAAATGACTATGCCCCTCTTCCTTAATGTGGGAATACACCACCTTTCTTTATATCTCAATACCCCATAATAAAAAAGTGAAATTACTTTTAAAAATAGTTATTTTCAAATTTTCTTTCATATTAATAAAATCCAGAAAAACAAGAATGGATCTCTTTACCATTAGTTTAGAATCAAACCTCACAAAAATTCCAGCAAGGAAAAGAGATGGTAATAACCACCTCTGCAGTATTCCACTTAGTCCGGATTTATGAGACTTCATCCATCCAAGTCCCACCCACAGAGTTTACCAGCTTGACATTATTCTTGGAGCGAGAGAAAATGCTTGGAGTGTGTTGCGAGCCCAGTGCGCAGTGTGTCATGGTCCTTGCCTTTCATTTGTAAAATGCTGGTAATGCTGGTCTCGCGGGATCTTATCTGTTGGCTAAATGGAGGCCGTTTGTCATCCCGCAATTGCTACAGATGGATTCTGTTCTGACCCTAAGATCATTGCGATGCAGCTCATCCATCAGAAGCTAACTTTAGTGTGTATACAAACGCTGCACATAAACACCGCCAGGACCGACCATGTCATTTAATTATTTCTTTCTTTGGCTTTCCTGTTTTTTCAGATTTGTCATGTGATTTCCTTATACATCTACATATACATATATATTTGGTACTGTCTCAAGCACTGTCATACTGTTGGAAAACCAGGTTAGTGACCTCTCTAAAGGGGTGTCGGTGGTATCTGGCAGTAGATCCCTTAAGTCCTGCAGGTTGTGAGGCAGGGCGTCAAGGAGCCGTAGTTGCCATGACCCTGCCTCTTTTTCAGTGGTTGTCATTTCTTGGAGCACTTTTGGTAGGTAGTAACCACTGCATGCTAGAAAAACCCCAAGGGACCTGCCTGATGTTTTGGAGATGTTGTGACCTAGTCATCTAGCCCTCACAATTTGATTGTTGTGCAAGCGGCTCAGTATTGCTTTTAACACTGATCACCTACAAGAACTGACAGTTCACTTGTTGCCTAATACATCCATCTCTGATTGTATTACAGATTTCACTGTAGATTGAGATAATCAGTGTCTTTCACTTCGCAGGTTAGTGGTACTAATGTTTTGGCTGACCAGTGTATAAAGAATGTCTAAAAATGTCAGTACTCGAGAAGTGGGAGAAACGCCCCCCTGGCCAGCTCAAGCTGGTTGGGCAGCTTGGCTCTTGACCGGCATTCGGTTTGTTTTCGTTTGAGCATGATGTCCAGTTTTGCTGGTCAACCAGCTTTATGTGCTCGACCAGGCTGGCCATCCAGCATAACTAACTGACTAAGGTTTAGACCATTGGAAACTACCAGCACAATGATCTTAGCTTGAGTTTTGCTTGAGGTTTATAATGGAAATGTTTTAATCGCTTATTATAATCTGCTAGCCATGAGCTGATGTTAGCCTCCTAAAATATTCCCACGAAAAGTGGTGTTCTTTGCCATCCTGCTATTGATCACAAAGCATTTCATGCAGTAAAATCAGCATTAAAATGAGTTCTTTATTGGCTCCAGTCCGTTGAATATCTTGTACAATGTCTATGCATATTTAATTTCAAGACTTGTGTTACATGATGCAATGTGGTACAGTGTTTTTACATGAATTTAATGGCAGAGTATTAGTAGATTTCTGTTCTAGCACTGCATATTGTAAGGTGCTGATTCAGCAATTCCTTGTTGGAGCTTGAAGAAGGTGAACATGAACACCTCAGTGTGTTTAATTTGGCCAAATCCCCTCTTATTTCAATTCTGCTCCAGTTAAGGTGTTTGAAGAAAAGGCTATTAGGGCTGTTTGGACAGGCTGTCTTCTTAAATCCACATTTGTAGTCACAGCCTGACTACCAATGACCTTGAATGCATACATTCCCGTCTTAAGTATGAGAGGTGTTGCACCTGTGTAGCCTTGCCAAGCCTCATTCTTTCAACAGTGGCAAAACCTAATTGACCAATAGATCCTGCGGCTAACATGAGAGTGCCCCGCGCTATTAGTCACTATAGGCCACTAGCAGGCACCTAGTCTGACAGAGAGACACCCTTATTGGATTGTGCCTGTTGAAAGCCCAGTGAGAAAACAGGGGCTTCTCACATGCCATAGTGATGGATACAGATTGGAGTTTGAAGAGCAGACGTAAGTGAATCTGGAGAGTGCTGTGGAGCGCGAGAAAGAGATGTATGGAGTGCTGTGTTAAAACATATATGGACATGTAGTTGGTAGCATGTTTAAAGCTAAAGATGATTTTTTATATATATATATATATTTCAGTCTGATTTTGCTTGTTTTATTGCTGCCATTGTTAAAATGTCCACCTGTTTAAGTGATTTGTGGCCACATGTGTTCTAATCTGACTGCGTATAGCTATGTTTTAGCATGTTCCATACCTCTGCACCTTATCCCGACCACACACATTCAGTACTGAGTGCTGTGTCTGTGCTGCACTTTCATCATTTATTCATTCATCATCCTATCGTTTCAGGGTCAGGGTCGCAGTGCGTCCAGAGCCTATGCCGTCAATACTGGGAGCAAGAAAATATCGATACACGTTAAAGAATTGTTATATTATGATTTTCAATGCTGAATTGAAACACTATCAGTAGTTTGCATGCAAAGATGGCAAAGTTTCTTTATTTTTTTGGTACTATTTAAGTAGTTCTCCTAATATTTTATTTGAAAAAACAATGCAGTATATCGCCTTTCTTATAGTATCACCGTATATTGCATATATGTTGAATGGTAACCCGTTTTGTGATGTGCATCAAATTGCCAGGCTCTTGCCAGTACACAGCTCCAGGTCCTGGTCGGGCATGTGTGACCATTTATGTAAGTATCAAACATTAAATGACTTTACTGTAGCTTGTGACTGTTGGTAAAAAATGTTCATGATTTGCTTTAATTCTAAACCTGCCATCTAAATCTAATCTGTTACGAGATCAGGATCTTGTACTGGTAGATGTATGACCAGTCCATCACCAAAGATCACCGTTTACAGCGCTGTTCAGTCCCGAGTCTGTTTTATTAGGCTCTCATTAGGAAAAAAAGAATTCGAAGAAGGTATAAAACATTTACAAAGGAATTGCAATGAAATATCTAATCCAGTAAAAAAGGTAACAGTGAGTTCATGCCTTAAATACAAGGAGAATCTGCTGATAGTGTCACTCAATTATTTGGTTATGGATCTCTTTGGCAGCATTACTGTATCATAGCAAGCCACCTGCAAGTCCTTATCTTGTGCTGCCAAACGCCGGCGGCTGAAAGCTAATGCATTATCGCACTGTTTAATCTGAAATTGGAAAATGTGCAGTTCAAGACCCTGTCTAATTTCAAAAGTGGTTCATTACCTGCTTATGAAAGATTAAAGAGATCAGTTTTGATCTTCTGAAATGTGTAATTCTTCATGAACATTGTGAAAGTGTGCTGCAGCTCCTCTGGAGGAATCAACAGTGGGAATGTTTGTGGGGAAATCTTTGGACGACTTGTTCAAACTGCATGACGGTGATCTTATTTAACTTGTGAAATTGACTGCCTGTACAAGATCGTGTAGCTGATTATTTATCTTATCCTTGCTCTGCCTCCCCAACTCTACCACCTCCTAGCTCCACATCTTTCCTACGGGGGTTCCGGCTCCAACTCTACTTTACTGCCTCCCAGCTCCACGTATTCCGCACCTCCTCTTCACTACTGCCTCCCAGCTCCACCCTTTTTCTTCAGCATCTCCCTGTTCCACGTCTTTCCCATGGCCTCCCAACTTTTCCTCCACCTCGTCCCCTTTTAGCTTCACCTCCCATCAACAAGGATCATGTTGGTAATGGAGCAGTTTAGGGCATCACACTATCTGGACATCACTGTAACAGTTGATTGTATGTTCTTATGACTATGGAAGCACCGATCCGTCTTTTTCAGTTCTGATACCGATACAGATACATGACCTTTTGTATATTGGTCGATACCTGATGCCGATCCAATACTATTGTTGAATAATAAATCGTATACCTCACCATGTGGGAGAGACTTCAGGATTGACTTAAACATCACTTTAATAACTTGTGTAAAACAAAATCTAACAAATTAAAACTAGATAGAAAACTAAATTAGATAAACATGTACTAAATTGCTATTTCTTTGTCACTAAAATAAACAGTTGTGCAGGACCTTGACATTTGAACTTCAAAATAAATTAAAAATAAAATTCAGACTTCTTAAAATATATTAAAATACATAAAATGTAGCAGCCAAAACTGAAAATAAGTAGCTTCACTTTGTCAAACACACAGTCATCGATCTTATTTTAAACTTTTTAGCGTAATTCCAAATAAAATCTAGCAGTTGAACCTGAGAATAAATAAGTAACTTGGTCAAATATACAAGCAATCAGAATTGCAAACATCTAAACATTTAGTGCACAGTCTCACACCAACATATTAAAGTGAAAAGATCGGTTCCATGGATTGGCCTAATTATCCGATACCCGATTCAACTAATTTTCTTAATATCGGGACCGATATTCTGCCCTAATATCGGATCTGTGCATCTCTATTTATTACAGCTTTGATGTGCAGAGGAGAAAACTCTGCTCAAAATTGTGGGGGAGAAACTTGATCGATCAGACAGAGGGAGGTTGATGGCACAGCCATCAAAGTATTGGGAGATCTCCAAAGATGCCACAGCCATCAGGGCAGTACAATTAGCCTTGCTCTCTCTGCCCCAGCACTCAGCACTTAGCTGACAGAATGGAAGTTCGAAAAGCAGCTGTGGGCTAGCTTCGTGTGACCTGTACCTGCACTCAGCACTGGCATTTTGGAATTTGGGAGTCCTAGCTAGTGGGTATAAAGAGAACATTGGGGAAAAACTGGGGAAAAAGTACTAAAAGAGCACAGTAACGGTGCTATACGTGTTTATAGTTGAAATCGCACTATATTCACAACTGAATGGTTGTAACGTCACACACTTTTAATTAAAATAGGTTTGTGTTTTGAAGTGTAGTTTGCATATATGGGTTGTAGGGAGTGAATATCCACCTATTTATTTAAATAATGGAAAGTTTAGTTCTTAGTTACATTTGAATTCAGAATTAGAATTTTATAAATCATGTCTTCAACAGCGCTATCGTGGTAAAGACTCTAGTGTACGCGTGCCTGTGTGTGTGTAGCAAGTTATTTGAATCTCAGCATCATGGCAGGGTCACCATACCAATGGCATGCATTACTCACGTTTTACACCACCTGATGGCCTCCATTGCTTGGGCACTGAGTTACTTGGTTTTGGGTTATCTATTACGAACGTCCGTCTGTTGTTCTCAGCTTTTTGAACACTTTCAACACTTTCACTGCAGCCTGTCACGGTCTGAGGCAGAGTCGTATTCAGGGAATAGAAAATAGCCTCATTTTTACTTGGAGGCTTAATCTCTGTGGTGGTGGTGGTTGTTGTTAGAGCACGCCGCAGCTTTTTCGAGTGACAATGATCCGCTCCCTGTTGCTCCAGTGTCTAAAGTCAAATGCCGCTCACAGGGAAAAAAGCAAGCGCTGAATGAACGACAGTTATTACTGTAATTGCATTTTGTACAAACTAAGTGAATGGTGCATGTGTTGGGAGAAATTGCAATCGTAGTGATATCCTGTAGAGGTTTAAATTTAGCCTCCCCTGCCACTGTGCCTTATAAATACAGTCTAGTCTAGCCTAGCCTGGATGGCTGGAAGTTGTGCTTTAATGTTTGTGGCTCACCACAGCACTAACCAGCTGCCTTCTGCTGTTCAGAGATTTTCACTGAGGCCTATTTTTGCTCCTTTTTGAAGTACGGGCTGGGATGGCTTCAGTCTAGAAGTGGGCAATATTTTGTTATCGATTATTGTAAAAATAAAATGGTCACATTGCACTTTTGAATAAATCCTGGACATCTGTACATCTAGAACACTGGTGTATGAGTAGCAATGGTATAATAAAAAGTATCTGATTGGATATTGGCCCATTATGCTGTTATTTCTGGACCGCTTAACTGGCCAGCCTAGAGGAGACCCCTTGTGTGAGTGACCAACTTTGTTGAAACACGCATGCACAAGGACTGCCTCTTGTTTGCCTAAAAGACCTTGTCATACTGACTGTCGAAGGACATTTTACCATGAAACTAACAGGTACATGTGCTGCTGAGAGGAGATGCCGTGCTCTCCTTGTATGGAAAATGGATATGGTAGTATGGTAAGTTAAAGGTTCATGAATGAAAATGAAATGAACCCACAAGAATTGCCCCACAAATAATAAAATGAACTTTTCAGTCTCAAATTTTCAGTGATTTTAATAATTTCATGAAATGAAATGGGACTCCTGTTTTAGTTTATTGAATTTCTTCAGTATTCTTTTTTTAATTATAACATTACTATTACATTACATTTTTTATTATTATAATCAAACTTTGCCGTATCTCATGGAAACTTTTGAGTATCATGCTTTTTTTTTTTTTTCATATCGCCTGCCTTTGCTTTGGTCCACTCAGGAATGCTCTGTTCCTGCTTTTTTCATCTGGGTTGTTGTAGTGTTACTGTGACCAATCCATCACCAGTGATGGGCAAGGCATTTAGTAAATACCAGCAATCAATATATGAGCACAGAAAGGGGGGGGGGTACTGTCACTTCTTTCACAGGAGAGACATTGCTCATAACATATCAATCACCATTGCATTTGAACTACTGTAGGTCTGTGACCTCTTGGGTTCTGTGTTGTGTGTAGCCACGAACAGACATGACAAATCTGACAGGCCATCCACTTAAGCAGCATACTCTTAGTAGGTTATGATTTTAATGGGTCTGTAAGAGCGTTTTCACTCTCGTCCACACCCAGGACTGATTCTGGGGGAGGGGCCTATTATCATTGATTTTGCTTTCACGCAGAAGAATTCCTTACGAACTGTGGATCGGTTTACAATGTTGAACATCACTTTTTTCTGCGGGCATTTTTGCAAAATGGTAGGACCTGTCTTTTGATTTTCTTTATTTTCTCTGGATATCAAGACTTAAGCAGCGAAGAACAGTGTTTTATGGATTCACCACATTTTATTTTGGAGAAGCGCCTGCAAACAAAACGGTTCTCGCAGGAGAAGGTTTTTAGCCATGCAGGCTAACCCCACACACAGCACTGGGGGTGGATAGCTTCCATGCTTGCAGCAGACCGCACCAGAGTCCAGTTAAAGCGAACCCCAGACCACTGATTTCAGGAGAACCAGAGATTGGTTCTCTAGGTTACTCCTGGGTTTGAAAGTGGATTTTACACCTGACTAGACAATACTGAACCCTAAGAATGAGTGGTCCTGGGTCTGGAAAAATCACTGGTAAAAAAAAAAAAACAAAAAAAAACTAAAGCTGTAATGAGGTGGGATTTGATTTACATGGGGAGGTGGAATACCCTAATTTTACTACTCTGCATGAACAACTGCAATGGGAGTGGCTACTTTTATTTATTTATTTATTTATTTATTTATTTATTTATTTGTTCATCTTCTGGATTAGAATAAGGTTTCCCACAGACTTGTACAACTCGAGGTGTCTGGGCCGTGCACAATTAAAACGAAATGTCTCCTTGAGCGCCTCCGTTTTTACACTCGTAAAAAAAAACTTCGCAGGTTACGACAGAATATTTACCCACATGGCAATTCGCACAGGATGAGTATCACCTGAGGTTATTTTTATGGCTCATTTTACAGAAGGTAGCTGCACAACTAATAATAATTACACTATCTCACCTCCCAATGTCAAACTAATCCCATTCAAATAGAGCTTTTGACTTTAGAAAATGATTTACGCATTATGAAAGTCTCTTTATCATTCACTCTCCTGTGTGTCAAGTCTGGAAACTGAGCTGCAAACAAAAGATGATTTGATTAATTTAATTATGTATCATATTTGTAATCACAGTTCCATACGTCCTCCTGTTCAGTCTATAGTCATCTCCCTGCCCATTCATGCTAAAGTGACTGAGCGTAGTTACTGCAGACCGTCTGTAGCAGAATGATTGGACTGATGCATTTTGAAGTCATAATGGCCGTGATGTCACAGCCATAGACGCGTTTACTGTACTACAGCAGCTTTACCCTGCCCATTCACCAAGGAGTGATGCAGTGTGAGAATTGTGGACTGTCTGTAGCAGCAGTTATTGGAGTGGAAGATGTGGGTGGGGGAGGAAGGATGAAATATTGTGCTGTTTCTGGCTTTCAGGAAGCAAAAGGGTCCGTGCAGGATTCCAAAGAATCCACATATCTGAAGGGAGGTTGAAGTTTGTTTTATATTACATATCAGGTAGGAGGTTGTTTACTCACTGGTGTTTTCGGTGATTGGATCATGTTCAGATTGCACTTGACCACATGGAAAGCCAGGTATGAACACACCCAAGATATGGTGTGATCAGATTATGATCGGATCACTCGAACCACATTTGAAGGTTGTTTAACTAAAAAGTAAAAAGTTAAGTAATATAAGTAAATAAGTTGAGTACATATTATTTGTGGGAGTGATCATTACCAGACCACAGCTTGTAGTAGAGCTGGGCGATATGGTAAAAATGTTATATCACGATATTAAGAGATTTTTACCTTATACAATATTTATCGCAATATTTTGTCATGTACACAAAATGCACCAACAGCTATCAAAATACTCTCCCATACTGAGTATCGTGATATGCTGCACTCCATTCAATCGAATAGGACTGATTACACTTTTTGTAATGAAATGTGCAGTTAGTGTTCTTTAAACCCTGACGATATCCACAATATCTTCAAAAAGCATATTGTCATATTTCCTGCCCCTAGCTTGTAGTATTGGAGACTGCATTGCCTTGCTGTTAAAATGGTCTTTCTCAGTTTTGTGAAGCCCTCCTATCCTTGTAACCTTTCACAATCTCTTGGAACCGCTGTCCTTTTGGCAGTGTAATACACTGGCAAACGACTGCCAGCAGTGCTCGACACACCTCCCAGATACCCATGGCGTACAAATGCTGCTTTGCTGATACCAAAAAGATGGCACAAGGTGCTGTATCCTGCATCTGATGCAAGGTACTGCAGTGTTTCCACGTCTCACTTTCACGTCTTTGGCTGAACACAGGTGGGTTTTTTTCTGGAGATTAATAGCCACACTTTTCTACAATTTAAGTTGAATGTCTGGTTAAACCGACACCAAGTACCGGTCATTTGTTCACATTTGATGTCGGACACAATTCGTTCCCACCAGTCTTAACTTCTCTGTGGGGTTCCAAAAAGTCCTCTGAACTATAGGGGGGCTGACCACTGCAGAAACCATAGCCACTGTAGAACGAAGCTTTCTCTTCTGCTGGAGCTAAATATTAAATGCATTTTTTTCCCCAAAGTTTGAAAGAGTATAAATACACTGGGAACAGCAAGAAGAACCGTGTTCATAATGGAGATTTCAACACCTTGGGTTCCATAAAGAAACACTTGTAACAGAAAGTGTGGCATTTTTGTATGGCATCGGTCAAAGATCCATTTGAAGCACCTTTTTATTTTTTAAGAATTTTAGACAACAATTACATTCATATGTGAAGGTAAAGTGTGTGAAGTGTTCTCTGGAGTGATGGTGCTCCATCCAATACTTTTGGGATGCGCTAGAGATGAGGTTTGGTTGTGATCGTCCAATATCCCGCCCTCGCTAAAGCTTTTGTAGCTGAATGCAGTCAAATCCCCACAGCAGTGCTCCAAAATATGGACAGTAGAGACCGTTACTCCAACAGAAGCAGGATTACCTCTGTTTTAATACCCTTTGTTTCAGAAGAAACAATAATGAGAAGGTGTCCCAATACTTTTGTCCACATAGTGTATAACCAGATAGTATCCGAATATGAAACGCATGTTCATGCAAGGTGTAATCAGCATGATGCACAGCACGAATGTAGACTATGAGGAGTGCACATAGCATCTTGTTTGATTGAATACAGAGAGAAAAACAGAGACACGCTATTACTTTAATGCTGTGATCTGTAGAATTTTGATTACATAGAATAGGAGATGGTGTACATGCGTTACTGTTGGTTGCTGATTGAGATTACATGATTTCAGTATTGATGAACATTTGGTATCATTTGATTGATTGATTTATTTATTTATTTACATTGCTTCTTTAATTTTCATTTGTATCTCATTGTCTTATAAGCAGTTTCTGTTTCTGTGAGAGTATTGTTCATGTGAAGCTCCACTTTTCCATAGCAGCTCTGAGAGGAGCATTCTTCTTGTAGCGGTTAGTTTATAGCTACCAGAACGACAGGCTAACGTGGAGTGTGGAATATTCCAATAAGTTACGATAACATTTAGTGAATTTTTAACTTTATATGCAGCCTTTTTGTCTATTAATTAGAATAATACGATTTTCTGTTAGCACCAGGCTAATACGAATACAGGGCAAAAGATGATATTGTATCGTATTGTGCTAAATTTTATCGTGATGCACAGTATGCTTTTCTACACGTATCGAGGACGTTGTTCATACTTAAAGATCACTGCTGCACGTTTCATTACAAAGAGTGTAATAAGTGCTGTTTAACTGGATGAAGTGCAGCAGATTTTGAGAAAATCACTGTAGTCAGTATGGGAGAGTATCTAAATAGCAGTTTTTAAGAATCGGTTTGTCTGTTACATGTATCATAATATTTATTACATATCATGAAAAATGTCAAATATTGTGATAAAGTATTTTAACAATATCGCCCAGCCCAGCTTTTCTATCATTTGCTTCAGTTTTATACTAAATAGTTTCTTGAATGTTTTCAGTTTAAAGCCTAGATTTGTAGTAGCGGGATCTGTTGGCCTGTTAGCCATGTTCCCTGCTGGTTTTGAGCTAAATGGGGTTCATTCTTGCGGTATGCGTTTTTACTGTGGTTTTGTCTGACTGAAAACACACACTACTTTATACATTTTCTGCTGTCTTTTGTGCCGTATTCTCAGTGAAGAACACAAAGCTGGAGTTAGTTTCCCGCCCCGAGTATGTAAAGTGCCTAATTTGGATCTGTTGCACCCTTTAAGGTGGAATAGAACATTTAGAAGGATTATTTATTTAGAAGCTACAGCTTCATTTCATACACATGGACCTGACTAGCAAGGCACTAGAGCCATTTGGTAAAGGCTATAAGAATCATGTTTGTACAGAAAATCATCTGGCTCTTCTTAATGTTTTGTCTGCAGTGCAGCATGTCTGACATAGTCCGATAGTATTCTCTATAGTCTGTAAGCCAAAAATGAAAAAGAAATTAAGGTTCAATCGGTGTCTTGAATGTTTGTCATGGTACCTATGGTCTCTTGTTGCCCCTTGCACACGTGTGTTCCTCTCTGTGTGTGCAGAGTGCTTGCTGAGCATTTCAGTTTTCTCTCAGATTGTGTGATGAATGTGTGGACACCGTTGGTTTGATTTGTGTGCGGTTCCTCTCCTGTGGCCGGTCAGAATCCTGCGCAGTGCCGGCTCCCAATCTCTGCTTTCAATTTGGCCCCATTACTCCTGAAAGTGGCTGACAGGCGCGGCCTGTGCGGGAGAGGGGCAGAGAGATTAAATCCAGCACTCACGAGTATTCTCCAAATCACGGCCTGAGGGGGAAGAGATTAGTCCCTCATCACAGAGCTCACTCACACACATGCACACACGTGCGCGCACACACACACTGCAGCTGCTCTGTCATACACTCTTCCCTCTCAGGTGCCTTACATTCACACCCTCCTCTTGCTCTCTGTGTCTCTTGGTTGACTGTTTAAGGTACCAAATACTGAAATCACTGTTTCAGGTATCCAGGTGACATTGGCAGAGGCTTGCTTAAAAAAACAACAACTGAAAGATGTTTCAGACTGATATTTAATAATGCAGAGGAGCAGGTCATTTTGGTTATGCTGGGCTGTAGTAAAGGTATATGTAGTTCTAGTTTCTGTCAGTATGGGAAGATACCGCCAAGCATGCAGAAAAAAAGACAATACATACAAGTCATTGTGGAGCTTGGCTTCTCTTTCCCTTTCCCTTTTTTTTATTTGCACGCTCGTCCTCATTTACCTGTAGATCACAGAGCAGTATTACAGAGGTTAGAGAGTTTGATCCCTAGCAATTTGAATAGTCTTGCAATATTATGACTTGCAGTACCTTATCGATGCTCAAACATATATATATATTTTTTATGAATAGTTTACATGCAAAGTTTTGTGGCAGACAATATTCATAACCACTGTACTGTGATGTACATCATATTGTCAGGTTCATGGAAATAAATGTAATGTTGCATAACGTGATCTGTTAAACTGAGGATGGTATTTGAAAATAAGGACATATCTTATGTGATCTGATGTGTCAGATTTCTATCTATCTAGTTCAAGACCAAATAAGCTTGATGGGTGGGGGCGCTGTGGGAGCTCATTGATTGGTGATGCTCTTAAAAACAGGTGTGGAAAAAAACAAGCCTACCTTAGTTGTGAGTTAGCGACACACTCCGTTAGTTTGAAAGGGAGAATCAAGCAAACCTGGATATGAAGTGTGCCAGAAAACTCTCCTGAGATCATCCCCTCGACTCCGCGCTCTCAGGTGTGCTGCTCTATCCTCTAAACCTGTGTGATTTGAGCCTCAGGTAGCTGGAGCACGGACTGTGCTGTGGTGTTTAGTGTGCTGCTAACTTACCTAAACACAGATAGGTAGTTCTAGCTAAGTCCAAACACAGCAGAACCTGACTCTCAGTCTACCCTCCTGTTCCTCCCAACACCAGCCGCTCGTCTTCTCTCTCAGACAGGAGTTTCTATTCTCAGCACTTGTGTCCGGAGCTCAGCAGCTAGTCAACAGCAGCTGGGCTGAGCTGTCTGAGCCTGGGTGGAGCTGCAGCTGAGCTAGCTCAGCAAAGGCTAGCTTAGCGAGTGAGCTACAGATCCAAAACCATGAAGACAAACCTTTCATTTCAGCTCTCTGTCCTTTTAACAGCCGTCGCTCCGTCTGAGTCATTCTCGTCTAGACGTTTATAAGAGGCTTTCTGTCAGACAGACTCGAATTTGCTCTGTGGAGACAGTGAGACTGTTGACCTGCTAACTGAGCTAGTGCTAACTGAGCTAGTGCTAACTGAGCTAGTGCTAACTGAGCTAGTGCTAACTGAGCTAATGCTAACTGAGCTAATGCTAACCAGCTTCTCCCTCCTGATTCAGAGTGTTTGACCCTGTGAGCAGACTGAACTTTGTATTTGAGTATTTTTCAGTGTTAATATCAGGCAGGTTGTGGTGGTACAGCAGCTACATAAATGTATGAAAAAGCGTGTGCCGCCCTGCCTCAGGCTCAGTATTATGAAGCATTATGAAAGCGATTCACGCTAAAGTACTAAATTAGAGCTGAACGACACCCGGTTAAATAGAAACAGGACTTCTGTTAAAAACCGTGCTCTCCTGCCAGCTTGGCTGTTCGTAATGGGAGCGTTTCGTTTTTGTCACCCGTCGCTCTTGATGCTTGCTGTTACCGTGCTGCGTTACTCATTATTGTTCTCTCTGAAAAAACATTAAAACCTATAGAATATGTGTATTGTTGCCTTTAGATTTAGCAACTGCTGTAGCTGGCCTTGCTGGTGATAAACAAATGTATGTTATTTGTTATTTATTTAAGTTATTTTTTTACCTTAATTTTACAAATCCTTTCCAGGGAGTTTTTGGTGATTTTCTGCATACCATTTGTTTATGATCTGGTGCAACTTTGTCGACTGAGTCAGAGCTTTCAGGCTACGGTAACAGAATGCAATGGTTCATCATGTGCTGCTTTGATACTGAGTGCAAATCACACGTGCTGCACGAATACTAGCGTGCCTGCTCTGTCTGTCTCAGTCTATTATTTATAATATATATATATATATATATATATATTTGTACAACACCATATATAGCTGGATTATACAACTTGTAAACAAGGTAATGATCTACATGATGCCTTCATAAAGCTTGTTCTATAGCTTATCTGAACATGAAGCAACACACTTGAAGTCTTCTTCCATTATAATTAGGAGAAATGTTTTTCTTGATTGTTCATCTTGAACGGGATGATTTATTTTCTTTTCAATGTGACATTTCAGTTCAATTAACAGCAGTGCGCTATTTGCACATTTTCCAGAATCCCCAACTCAAACAGCATTGTAAGAAAAAGAAACGAATAGTATTTTTCATTGCACGTCCACATGCCAGACCAACGTAGCATGCAGATCCTTAATGGAAAGTGAGTGAACACTGAAAATGGCAAGAAACAAATGGCTGTGCGGCTTTGTCCTCCTTTAAAACGATTTTATTACATGCAGCATTATACCATTATTCAGACAGTAAGCCATAATGTTTTACCATTTCTTTATGAGCATTGCCCTTTTGAAAAATCAGTTTTGTTTTTTTTTTGTTCTCTGACTGGTCTGTTGGTGTTTTTTTTTTTTTTTTCTTCTGCATTCTCAACAGCTCCTTTCAATCTGCTGTTCTGGTGTAGACTGTGATGGTAAAAGATGTAGAGCTGCATTCGTTTGGAGATGAAGATTGCTCTTAGTACATCTGTGCTTTTCTCTTGCTTACATGCTTGGTAAATCATTCTTGTCACATGACAATTCATTCTGTGTGTATATATAAAAATATATATTTCTAAGTCTCAGTGTGAGGTGTAAAGAGTTCTCAGTTCAGTGTGTCCAAGGTGATCATATTAATTCATTATTGTATTTTGATCAGCAGGAGTGAGATTTCAGGAGGAAAAAATCTCATTATTTTTGGATGATTAAATGTTATTGCCATGGAGATCGGCGTATGTGCTATGGGAAGGGTATATGAATATGATTAGGTTTGCAGTGCACTAATTCAAGAGCTGAACCTGTGCATTATATCCTGTCATGTTCGTTTTAAAGCTATGGAGAAATGATCAACTGTAATAAACAGTTACACAGAGGAGTTACTTTTAAAAAATGTATTTTGAGACATATTACTGATTTCTGGAAATGGAAATATTGTGTAAAACTAATGCGTCTTGTGGGAAAAACCAAGTAAAGACCACCCACCACATACCCTTCTCAAGAGTACATCCCTCATCACTCTATTGTATTAAAAACCCAGCAGAGCCAACAAACACCTCAAACCACACAAATCAGCCAACAGTGCAGACCACATTCAACCATGCTGAAAAGCACAGAAGCAACAGTATGGGAATTCACAGGCTCTCTCAGCTGGAGTTGGACAGCATTTTAAATGTGGTTGATTCCAAAAAGTAATGTGCATTTTGTCTTGAGAGACAATGCAGGAGCTTTACACTTTAAAGTTTGCCTGCAAAGGTTACTGTGACAGCCTGTCCCACCCTTGATCGGCATCACCTCCCAAAACAGCGTTTGGTGCATCCTCTTCTGGGCTTTCTTTAATGATGGTCTCTCACTTCACTTCAGATCCCTGGTGATCATGGTTTCCAGGAACTTGAAGGACCCCATAGCAACCACAGTCTTGTCAAGGATGGTGATGACTAGCAAGAGTGTGGGCTTCTCCATTATCTCCACTGTTTTTTTTAAATGTGTTCAGCTCCTAGTTGTTGTGAACGCCCCGGTGGAATAACTGTTCAACCACCCTTCTGTAAGCCGGCTTGCCATCGTCTCTGATGAGACTTAATGACTGTGGTGTTGTCTGCAAACTTAAGGACCTTCGCAGAGGGGTCTGTGAAGGTGCAGTCATTAGTGTACAGTACAAAGAACTGTGGGAAAAGTCGACGTCCTTGGAGGGGCACCAGTACTGATGTTGGATTGCCTGTGAGGAAGCACAGCTTTAGTGCATTATTTATTTATTTTTATTAGGAAGATCGGTGCAAGTGCAAGTTGCAGATCTTCCGACAGGAGGCTGAAACATATCTCTTGAAGAGTTGATGCACAGCTTGTTCACAGACCTTCAGGGCAGGCTGGTAGGTTGGCTGGCTGGCTGGCAAGCAGTCAGAGTTTTGGGGGGAGGTGCTGAGTGCTGTGGTTTGAGGCAGACCAGTGAAAACCGAGATCAATTACCAGACTTTAAGGTACAGTAATAAAAACTACAGAATATAGAACCATGTCCCTCATAATAAATGTCAAAGTAACAGTGGAAGAAAAATGAAATGAACCACATGGATGGGGGTATATTTTAGCATGGACCCATCCATTTTTTTTGGATTATTATTATATATATATTTTTTTTGTTGTTGCTTAGTTTTCATGTAGTTCTGCTAGTAAATCACCCTGTATTTTTATAATGTATCTGTAATCTGATTATTTGGTTACAATTACAAAAGGTACAGTACTTTTTTTTTTTTTTTTTTTTTTTTTTTTTTTTTTTTTTTTTTTTTCTTGTTCATATAAAGTGCAGTTTAAAAGAAAAGCCCTGACATTAACATGCGGTTTGTGTCCAATTTGAGTGAGCTGATCGCAATCCGATCACCATGCGTCTTGAGGGTGTTCACACCTGGCTTTTCCTGTCGGACAACTGAAGTCTGAGCACGATCTTTTTGCCAAAAATGCATGTTTAACGCCAGGTGTAAACAGGCCCTAATACCGACTAGAATAAACTATGCTAGAATAAGTCCTATACGGTGGGGGAAGGCCTGTATTAAAGGCATGTTTCACTGTAGTGCTCTAGTTGAAGCACAGGGAGCAAAAAAAATTAAGCTTCCACTTTTAACCACATGCAGAATATAAATAACTCTCTTCTACTGCTGACTAAACTCCTTCTGTGAAAGTGCAACTAACTCGAGTTCACTGAAGAAGGGGAAAAAACACAGTAGTTTAAGTCCAGCTGGGAATCAGGACACCTTTAGCTATTGTTGCTAGGGCCGAATCGACCCTGTTATCCTGTGTGGTCCAGGCCCGGTGCTGATTGTTGGCTACATGTGTATACATCACCCTAGTTTTGGTCTGTGAAGCAGTGGAACCGATGTTGTGATTGAGCGCCATCCAGTACCTTTAGGGGGGAGTCAGGGTGGTGTTTGTGATCCAGAACTGACCTCGCTTATGCGCTTCTGGTACAATGCAAACAAATCCTTACAGCAATGAGGTCAAACTCCCTGTTAATTGAGTTGATTCTTGTTTTACAGCCCTTCTGAGGATAAAGGCCTCAGAAATTGGGTTCACAGGTGTGGTATTTAATTGTGTGTTGTGCACGCAGCAAAGGGGGCATTGCAACGCTTGCATTGCTTGTTTTGCTAGCTCTGCGCTGCATGAAGCTTTTATTATGGAAAGGCTGATGGACGTCAGTAAGAGTCGTTTGTTCGGTGGCTCAAAAGACCTGCACATCTTTTGGCTTCATTCAGGGCCTACATCCTCAAAATGCTTTAAACAGAGCGCAGAGCCAAGTGTTGAAACAGTAAATATCCTCAGATATCGTCTGTTTGTCCTCTTTCAGAAGGAAATCGCAGTTGTCGAGCTGAAAGCCGCCCGGCTTGAGGAATCTGTTTACTTATCAGATGAACATCTGCACGTCGCCTTTCGTTCATTCGTTTTCTGAAGCGATGCCATCGGCAGGCAGCTGCTTTTTTAAAAAAAAAAAAAACCCTCTTCAAAGGCTGCTGCTTTTTTGGGCTAAATCTTTTGACAAGTGGGACGTCTTGTAGATAATGACAGATATAGCATGTGATGATGACATTACTGCAAGATGGATAAAGTGCTGCTGCTGCTGACTTACCTTCACGTTCGTCTTTTCGGGGATTAGGTTGCACTGCTTAATTTCCAGTTACAGGTAAAATTTGGTCAAGACTAAACTTTTCACCAACTGTAGTCGACCAGCCAAGATGTTTGCTTCTTTGTATGTTCACTGGAGCTGCAAAGGTGAGCTAAGATCACTGTTAGAAAGGTTTTTTGTTTTTGTTTTTTTGCTTGGGGTTAGGTAGGATATATGCATTTTTTCCCCATCCTATGTTTTACTTTGTGTATGATATGCAAGACAGTTTTTATAATTTGAGGTAGTGATGGCAGCAGTAGTACATTCTAAGCAAAAGTATGTGTAGTGCTGAAAGTATGTAATAATTATATGTACAATGGTTTATACTACAAACAGATGATGAATATATAATGGCAAACAGTACAGAAAAAGTGTTCTTTAACTTTTGGGTGCTATATAGAACTTTTTAAAAGGTTCTATGAAGAAACCTCTACAAGAAGGTTCCTCGTATTTGAGGAACACATTACCAGACAAAGAGTCATTTGTATTGTTGATGTATTGTTAATGTATAGGTAAAGCTGCACTCTGCAAGCCTTACCATTCTGCAATTCTTCTGCCCAGTCGTCTGGCCTTAATGATTTGGCCTTTGTTAGAGTTGCTCATGTACCAAGTTATTATCTATCATACCGTCTAGATCATTTTGACACTATTTTAATACTATATTTGAGTTAAAGAACCAGTTGACCTTGCATGTTATGCCCAAATTATCACACACTCGTCTCAAAACATGCAACATGTGCTAACAAAATAGAAAAACGTATTGGGATTTTCATTGTTTCTTCTGAAATTGAGGGTATTAAAGAGTTTAAGAGTTGTTTCTTTTTAGTAGATTTTGAAGCATTGCTGTAAGGATTTAATTGCATTCTGCAACAAGAGCGTTAGTGAGGCCAAGGTGTTAGATGATCACCACCACACCTCATCCCCAACTCCTCAAGTATTAGATGGAGCATGATCTTTCCAGAGAATACAGTTCCTCCACTGCTCAGTGCTGGGGGGCTTTATACCCCTCTAGCTCATGCCTGGCATTAGGCATGATGCCAATAGTCCTACTCTATTGGCCGTACTTTTGTACAGGGACTAGACAAGCTGTGTGTGTGTGTGTGTGTGTGTGTGTGTGTGTGTGTGTGTGTGTGTGTGTGTGTGTGTGCGCATTGAGTGCAGCTTAAAGTAGCTGAATGCATTTATTAGAAGGGGTGTCCACAAACATTTGGACATATAGTGTATGTAGCGCAGCTTAAAGCAGTAGTAGCAACCACCTTGAGGACTGGGGTCAGTACGCGTAGTTGAAGGTGTGTCACTATTCAGGTATGCAGTTTGCACAGTGCTAAGGCAGATAGCTATAGCATTTCGCTTGTTAGCTGCATTAGCCTCGTAGCTCCAGTACTAAATTAAAGAAGTGAACTTCGGGGCACCCTACGTGTCTTGGCTGATTGACTTCATTTGGAGTAAGAGAAACACTGTGTCACTTTGATTTGGTCACCACTGTACTGCGCATTACCCTGAAAGAACTTCATCTGCCGACCCTAATTGGTGCTTTTTTATTTTGCTCTTATTGCGGCTCTGAGAGAATGCCGTTAATGTAAACTCCATTTGGACTTAATAACTGAGCTGTCACAATTTTAGTGGCCCCGAGAGCGCTGTGAAGGGATCTGTTGGCCCGCAGGTTGTTGGTTTGATTGACACTTTATGGGACCCGCATTAGGCCTACACATTTCCGATTGGTGTGCGATGGCTTGAAATTCCACAATAACCTACACCACTAATCCAGGCTTTAGCCACAGTCTGCCCTCAGCTGCGATGAGTAATCTGAGAAGCTGTTTATATAATGTGCAATAAATGCTAAGCCCTAAAGATCAGCTCCAGCTTGGCGCGCTCGCTCAAACACCCTTGCAAAGGCAAGAACTGAGTGGCCTTTGTCTGTGTCTAAAGGTTTCTGTGGCAAAGTACAATATTTTAAACAAAACCAACAGAGCAGTTTAATACAATACAATATAGTATACTCCCAAAGGGGTTGTGTTATAAACAGGCATTTTTACAGTGGAGTTTTTCTTTGCGGGAGAACAAGAGTGTTGCAGGAGTGTATATTTAATACGTTATTCAGAAATGAAGGGGCCAAGTTTCATGCTGAGGACATGGGGCATGTTTGCAAAGAATGTAAACCTTTGCATCAACATAAATAATATTGAAATGTTGTGTAAGAGCTGCAAAAGAGGTACAGTATTAGACTAATGTACTGGGGTTTAAGTGTGAAAAGGGCAGCTAGTGTGTGAGGTTTGCTTTGTAGTGTTATTTTGGCTAAAAAGAGTTGCCACTATGACCAGAGGACCGCTTGTTTGAATCCCTGCCATCAGCAGCTGAAGCCCAGGAGAGCACAATTGAGTCTTGCTCGCTCCAAGTGGGCAGATAGGGCAGAGATGCAGTACTGTGCAGGGGTTTTAGGCACCCCTATTTAAAACCATTGACCTCCGCAATGAGTGCTTTTGCTTGTAAAACACCAGATCACATTATTTTTTTTTATCTAGCAGTTGAATGAGGAACTGCAGCATCAGTGTTGGTCGGGCAACGGCGCAGCAACTCACAAAATTTGGATCATACAATCTGACCAGATCGGGTAAATGATCAATTCTCTGCCGATTGCTGAATGCATATTCATGCTGAAAGTCGATTGATACGGATACATCAATCGATCCTTCCATCTCTATGTATAGCAACTAATGTTAGTATGAATGTTATTTGTATTTATTTATTCTAGTAATAATTTTACTGTGCAAAATAAACACTTACTGTTCACACAAGGAGCTTTTTTATTGTAAAATGATTGACCAAGTATCAGTAATGCATGAATTCTTCTGCCTCTAAATTCACTCACTATAATTGAACATTGAAAAAATGTGTAGAACTGTAAAACTAATGCTCACCGTGCACTAGAAGACCCTGATAAGACTGAAGTCTGACTCACTCTCACATCTAAAAACAATTTGTCATTACTCACAGATGATTTTTGGAAATACTGAGAATCTTGCAGGGTCACTATTTGCTAGACTGCAATGAGATTCCTTTTTGTGATTATTTCCCATCATGCTCCAGGTGGAAAATTCAAGATGAGAAGTTGTTAAACAATAGAGAAGGGCATGGTCAGTGGTCACTGTTCTGTGTGTGTCTGTGTGTGTAGAGGGCTCACCTATTGGTTATTCACAATGTCCATGTCACAGTTTTGCGTGAGCCGAGACTGAAAACTTGCTCCAGACGATCGACATGATGGAAGCATGCTGCGAGTCCAGCAGGACTCCTGTGATTTTACATGTGATGTGACTTTACATACAACATTGGAAATTTGTCTGCAGCAGTAAAAGCGCTGTCGTTTGGTGGAAGGCCGGCATTCTGTGGCCTCATACATGTTTGATAATAATATGTATGCACAACAGCACTAGTACCTTTGAAGGGTCTGTCCACTACTCTGTTCCCTGTTAGCTTGCAGTGGAGTCATTTGGTGCAGTGATGAAGTGCTGACGCCAAAACAAGGGGTTTAAAAAAAAAAGTGGGAGTTGCCATTTTTTGCATGGTTGTGAATAAGCAGCTGTCTGTTGACTAAGTGGTTTCAAACCAACAAAAAGCGTTTGATGTGGTTAATTAACTAACGTCTCATTGGCAATGCTGACATTGTCTTTGACTTTTTTTTTATTATTACTCATTAGCATGTGAAATTTGAGCATTCTGTCTATATAAAACAAGCTCCAAGCTGTCTTTATTGTTGGATACACTGTGATGCGTTCTGAATGAGTGTGTATTTGTGTGTGCTCTGAAAAGTAGAATTGAGACCTCACGTTATAAACAGACAGTAGCTTAAAGCAGCAATATGCGAGAATTGGTATTTCTCGCTTCTGGGCTCCTCCTGCAGTTGGGGAGGCTTTGAGCCTCCACTAAAGGACACCCTTACGTGCATTTCTGGACAAGCTGAAAGATAGAGCTTTACGTAAAGGAAGTGTATGGATTGATGTGGTACAGTAACAGTACAGGATTATGCATTAATTTGACTGGCTTGCGCAGCAGTTTGTCCAGCTCTCATGAGTGCTCTGCCTGCCTCACCAAAGTGGCATGGTGCAGTTAGCAGCTTGCCGAGTCCAGAGTAGCAGCTGGCCTGCTGTGTGTGTATGTGTGTGTGTGTGTGCTCGAGTTTATACAAATTTCTACCTTTTCTTTGCTTCTCTAAAAAAAAAAAAAAAAAAAAAGGTTTTTTCTCTTTTTCTCTCCAAACCTCCAAAGGTCCCCTGGCCTTCATTAATTGCCACAGCCTCTGATGTACATGCACTCTGTGTGACTCCTGCAGGGCATCGGAACACAGGGCAGGGCCGCAGGTGAGAACTGCTGTGTGCCAAAGGTCAGAGGTCACTAAGATGAAGAACAGCTCCCCAGAGTGGTTTTAATTAGACCGGGATATGAAAGGCCTCAGCGTGTGCTCTCGGCTCCACTAGCCGTTTAAGCGTGACCGCTTTTACTTGGCTACGGCTCTTCTGTTATTAGTCTTTGATTAATGAGGATCATTTGGTTTTTTTGTAGCAGGTTAAGTAGACATGCTGTATGATGTGGAAGCCCTGAGAGATGCAGCCGCATGGCCAGCAGCCCTGCTCAAGATGGATGGTGGACTGTCTGGGGAAATCTCGGGCTGGAGATGCTCACCAATAACTAACTTCCTTTTTCTTGAGATATATTGTGACATGATCCTCATTTGATAAACAGCGGTTGCAAAAGTGTCCAGTAGTGATGCACAATGATTTTTGGTGTTGGCAGATTGGATGTTTAACGACATTGGTATTGGACAGATAAGTCAAACTGATGTTTGATAATGTACTCTTGGAGAGAGTCACATGTTTAGGTGATGTTGGACTACTGCACTATAATATCTGCATTTTATTCATCTTACTGCATCTGGAAACTGTTTAGAATTAAAGTTCTGGGTCTCTGTAGTGCTAGGCCTGTATGCAATCCCAATTTATAAATTTATAATTAAATCATGTATTGACTTTGGAAAAATATTCAATGTCATCTTATACAATTCCTATATCGGCATCCCATTTTTCTTACCTACACGGAAGTGTTGCACTCTAGGGCCTGACGAATACATTGTTTGCTTGATAAAATCATCCAACATTATGCTGATTTAATCAGTAAACGAGACGACAGTGACTGCTTCTCATATCAGTAAATACCTGCAGCATTGCATATGCTCTGCTAGACTCTGCTAGTTCTAAAGCACTGTGTAGTCGTCTCTTTAACTGATAAAATCAGCATTGCATATTCTCTGCATACTTGCCTAGTACTTTGTGTGTCTTTTTTTAAAAGAGGCATTTTATGTGTTTTGCTTCATATATACTCTTAAAATGAAGGTAAATTTGGCTAAAATACTCATACATTTATAGGAGTCTGCTGTTGTTCATCTAGGCTTTTTTCCTCCCTTTATTCCCACAAAAAGTGCTAGCAGCACCTCCTTACAAAGCATGACATGATTAAGCCATAATTGAGGAGTCTGAGTCATAGATTAAATCAATTCAAATTTATGACCTGAATTTTTCTTACTGTTATTGAGTGGCTCTCAATTAGTATACTATTGTTGGTTGCTTTCATATACTATAATGGAGTGAAAAAAATGAGACAAATATAAAATAAAGTATAACTCTAATCTCTACACTCTCTACAATCTCTACACTTTTAAAAGGACAAAAAACTAATGGTAAAACAATTTAATGTAATTTGTTCATGTGTTTTGAATCTGTAATTTTTCATTAGCGCAACAATGGACACGTTTTATTGTATTAGCACATATACCTGAGCTACCGAAATAAACAAGGCGTACTGGATCTACTTTTATATTTAACTGTTGATGTAACAATTTGCATATATCTTTTTAAGTACTCTCAACTAGAATGTTGTTTATCTTTTTTTTTTTTTTCTTTTTTTTTTTTTTTTGTTAGACTAACTCCACTATGTACATATTTCAGTTCAATCAACTGAGTTAGTCTTTTGCAAATGAATGACTGGCCCTTGAAAAAAGCATAGTATGGAAACCTTAATCTTAATCTAAAACCTCAACTGCAGCGACTGTAATTTGACAATGAAGATGTACAGTTATCAAAATCCATAAAATTAGTTCAGTATCTGTAATCAGTGTCAAATTGGTCGCGTCCTATTGTACTGGACCATCTGATCTAGTGTACTGAAGCACCAGCAACTCTCTGAGCTTATGTGAACTTGTAAGTGTGTGTGTGTGTGTGTGTGTGTGTGTGTGTGTGTGTGTGTGTGTGTGTGTGTGTGTGTGTGTGTGTGTGTGTGTGAGAAATCATGGGCATGAAATTGAAACCTGAACTCAGCTCGTCCGTGCAACTTGGAAACACGACCCTACCAGGCTGATAACCAACTGGCACAGCGAAACTTTAAAATCGGATTTTGACCGGAAACTGCTCACATGCGCTAGCAAAGATGGACCGCCACAGGTTCTGAACGCGGTTGAAGACTTTACTAGAGATCGGTGAGTGAGTGTTCGAAGCTGTAAAAAGTTGCTCAGAACCTGTTTGCTAAATTTTTTTGGACACAGGCTGACAGACTGAGCTAGGCTTAACATTGCTCAGTGCTTTTCTTTTTTTTCTGCTCGAGAATGTTTAGCCGCTGGAGGCTTTGAGGCCGGATGTTTGTTGGACTGTGTGACAATGCCTGCTGTGGTAAACGCTATACAAATAAAGTTACACTGAAATTGAATTCAATAGGTACAGCTCTGTGATTTTTCAAGCGTTCCAAATATTGACTTCATGTCCCAAATATTGGCATCAATATCCCAAAAAAGCACAGGCCTTTACGAACTAAAATACTAATATTTATGTATGACACATTTCATACATGAATGCAGCTCAGAGTGCTTTTAAAAGAAAAAAGTAAAATAAAAATAAAATGTGTTTAGGTAACTTATTTATTTATTTATTTATTGTAATTCTTTTTAGCAATAAAGGTTTATTGTTGGTTAATAGTTTATTATAATATAACATTTTAAAAAAAGTCTACAGTCTATACAGTACACTGTCAATTAAATGTCAATTATTAAATCATGCAACAATTAAAGCTCTCTGAAAGTAAAGCAAACCCATACACCTCCTGGGGCGTTCCTGTGTAGTATAAACTACTTTTGGAGCCGAGTCTGTTGTTCCCTCCCACACTCAGCTTCATAGCACGGGGTATAGAACTCCCACACTGCCGTGTGTTTACTAGGAAACACTGTTTACTTTGTGTACGGCTTAATCTCTGCTCATGAGATGTGACCTGGTAAGACCCGTGGCCTTGGGTAACCTGGCTAAAGACTTATTTCCCTCAACGCAAAGAGCAGACCTGCACGTAAGTAACCCTTAAATTGTGCGATCATACGATTTGAGACCTCAGCGTGTGTTGTGTATGCTCTTTCAGATAAAGGTGGCAAACACAGTCCATAGAAGCAATGTCATAGAACATAGAGTCTATAAATGGATTTAATTTGGAGTCCTCAAAAACACAGGCCATACATGTGGTCATGTATCGTCACTGTCACGCAAAACCCTGATATCTCCAAAATGACAACTTTACAGAAGAAGGAAAAAACCTTGGAATTAACATGGAAGTTAATGTGAAAATATATATTTTTAGAGCATTTCTATTGGTCCATTCATCTTGAAAATTTGACATGATGTAAAAACCAACAGCCAGATTCAAATGATGGTTCAAAGGTTTTTCCAAAGTTTTTTTTTTTTTTTTTTGGGCCAACAATATATTTCTTAATACAAAACCTATTAAAATTGACAGTGTATCTATCTGATCTAACAAATTGTGTCTATTCAAGATTAACAAAATGGCAAAGCTTATTTTGAACTGATGAACAATAAACAATTTCAAACTAGCGAGTACGGTTTCATAAAAAGAGTGTAAAATGCATTGCAGTGGATTTCCAGATTCATGCAAAAACCCGTGTCAGACGTTTTGTAAATTCTGCTGCTTTGGTTTTGCCACATAGTGACTTTTCAGAGACTTATAGTGGATTATTTGTGGACTGAAACCTTTTGGAAAGACAATAAATAATATGTTAGAAATGGGCTTATATGACCCTAGATCATGTAGCGTAAACATACCATTCCTGTTTTTTCTTTTCTTTAATTATAAAATTTTGAGGAAGGGTCATGCAGCTCCCCTTTCCGTACCTTTTATGAATTTGTTTCTCCTCATCCGTGTTAGTTGAGGTGGATCATCAGTACAGCACAATAAATCAAAAATAGACACGAGGCCTCTGTTCAAAATGCCCTGTGCATCACGTTGCATTACTGATGCTCACGGCTGGTGTAAACAGCTTTGTTGATTCATAATGGGCGCTTTCTGGTGTTGTTATGGCTCTCACTGTGAATGCTGGTAGGACAAGGTGTGTTGAGCTGTATTTTGGCTGGATATGCTTTTCTGGGAATTGAAATGGAGATTTGTGTAGCCTTTCAGTAATTCTTTTCCTTTGTGGTCTCTCTTCTTTGTCGGCCTACATGACACTGTAACATTTTAATAAAAGCCTCCGTCTGAGATCTCTTATCTTGGCCCCGGATTAATCCACTCCAGCATAGACTGTGTAAAACATGCAAGTACGCCACGATTCGAATCATTTCCCTGAAGCTGTTAGCAGGATATCCACTACTAGCGCACCAGAACGAATGGGAAGTGCACACATCCTGGACTTATGTCCTGGACCACATGAACATTCTAAAAACTGGCCTCCTAGACCCCCCAAAAGAATTCATTTAATAATGAAGAGACTTTAGAAACCTATTATGTTGTAACGTGGAAGCACAATGGCACTGCAGATAGTAAGTGTGCTGTACAAGTGCAGGGGCCTGGGGTTGTGGGATCAATCCTCTCTCTGGTCACTGTCTGTAAAGAGTGTTTGTTTCTTCCAGGTATTCCAGTTGCCCACCTCCTAGCACATGTTTGTAGGGGAGTAATACATTGCCCCAGGTCAGGGTGTGTGGGTATGTGTTTTACCCTGTGATGAACTGGCGCCCTGTTCAGGGGGTTTTCCTGCCTTGTGCCAGGTGATTCTGAGTAGGCCGCAGACCCACCATGACCCTAACTAGGAAGAAGCAGATAAGAAGATAAAAATGAATGTTATAATTTATACATTCAGTGCTGGACAGTGATTAAGTACGTACGCTGTATGGACAGAAGTATTAGGACACCTGCTCATTCATGGTCTCTTCTGAAATCAAGGGTATCAAAACATGTAAAGAGTTGATCCTGTTGGAATAACTACTAGATTTTGGAGCATTGCTGGCCTGCATTTGATTCATGATGCATTCGTTAGTGAGGTCAGGATGTTGAATGGTCCGCACTCCACCTCATCCCCTACTCATCGACTCCTCTCAAAAGTATTAGATGGAGCACCATCGTTCAAAAGCACCACTGCTCCACAATTCAATGCTGGGGAGCTTAATACCCCTCTCGTCCTTGTCTGACATTCGGCATAGTGCCAATAGGTTTCCCTACATGGACTAGACAAGCTGTATGTATGCATTTGCACATCTCTGTCGGCAATGGGCACAGCTTAAAGTGGCAGAATGCATTCATTAGGAGTGTCTACAAACGTTTGGACATTGTGTGTGTGCGTGTGTGCGTGTGTGTGTGTGTGTGTGTGTGTGTGTGTGTGTGTGTGTGTGTGTGTGTGTGTGTGTGTGCACTTTTATGACTGGTTGTTATTGACTGGAAAGGATTAACAGTGCTTGTGACTGCAGCTTTTCCTGGGCCAGTGTCCGCAGAAGGGTAACACAAAAATGGTGCGATGAAGCAAAAGCTGAGGACGTGACCAGGTATCCGTGCCAACTGAATTAGCATTCAGGACTAGCTCAGACTAGAGCCAACCAAAACCAAGGGGAACTCAAAAGCACTGTGCAAGGAAGCCAAACCCTACAGGAAGTGAGCAGGTGCTGGGCTAAAAGCTAACAATCTGGCTACAATCTCTTCTCTCTGTGTCCAGTCAGTGCAGTGTGCAGCTGGACAGCAACACTATCCAGTCTCCAGTCACTATCCTCACCATCCTAGCAAGACTCTATCAAAGCTGTGAGTCTCCTGCGAGCCATCGCATTGACGTTAACTAGCCACCAAACCAGCCGTAGTTGTAGCTAACTGTACAGGGTACTACCGAGGCACTCGGTACTTTAATCTCAACAGCAGAAATTCACATTAGGCTGAGTATTGATTCAGTTCAGTGCAGTATAGATTCAGTCAATACAGGATGTGTCTGTGATTGGGAATGCTCTTGGACTGAGACATCATGTGCAGCAGCTTCTCGTTTCATGCAGCGGCCCATTTTATGTATAGATGAGGTCAGTTGTGCTGATCGGGTCGAGATCAGCAGATGCAGTGGAGTGCTATTTGCGCTGATTCACTACACTTTATAAATGTATTATTATTAATACAGTATTCTAACATTTTATTTAGCCCTTTATATTTAATGGCAAAATTAGTTGATTATGGAGCTGTTCGTCCCCTTTATTTCTGACACTTTATAATTGCAATTGGTCCAGATACTTTTGGACTCTAAAATGGGGAATCTGTATCTTTAAAAAAAAATTTTTTTGTATGTTCTTATCCAATGCTAGAGTGAAGGACAACACGCATCCCGCTGTACTGCTGCGGTTACGTGATTTATGTCCGTTTGACAAGCATGATTTGATTATAGCGGCATAATATTAAAGGGTAATCCTAATCGTATTTAGACGTGATAATTTCCCTTCCGTCCCAGTTTCTGGATTTTAGGTGTGCTAAAACTCCTGAGCATGCTGTCAAAGGGGTGTGTGTGTGTGTGTGTGTGTGTGTGTGTGTGTGTGTGTGTGTGTGTGTGTGTGTGTGTGTGTGTGTGTGTGTGTGCGTGCATGCTGTAATCCCACTGATTCCATAGAGCGCATCAGACAGGCTGCTTTTACCAGGCCTGTACCGTGCTGAACTTTTAAGCAGTTTCCTCTCTGCGTTCAGGCGCTTGTTACAGCGAACGCGTGGTTATGTCACTGCCAGCTTTAGAGGCGTTGCATAATTCCGACTGTTGCAGCCACAGCGCACAGCGATCACTGATTAAAGGAACAGTTTGGTGAAATCATTGACACAGCCTAACTGACTACATTGAGCGAATGAAGGCTGTTTGGTGTTCTTGTAGTTTGCTTCTTTTATGCCAGAGTGGCAATACATGATAAATTAGTTCATCATCATCAGGATAGTGAGTTTTCATGATCAATTCCTGGCCTCTTCTTATTTTGTACATTTATACCAGTAAGATTCCACTGCGTTTCATTATTTTATACATTGGAAATTTTAGTGTACATCGCCTTTACACTACGCCTCTGCAGGCCACCCACTATGCACAGGCTTCCCACAGTATGGACACCTGTGGCTCGCTTTCCCCTCATCAACATCCCACTTCTTTTCCCTCTGCTGGGGCTTTGTTGTTATTGCGATTTCTCTCTTTCGCCTTGGCTTAGCTATTAGCCCTAGACTAACCTCTAGCTTGGCCCGGGTTACATCCCAGTGGCTGCTACAGAAGCAGCATGGCCTAGTTTGTTTTAGCCTTAGTTCTAGCTTTTAAATTGTGTGGGTTTTATGACTACTTTTTACATTTGTGTAGACGTACTGTCCGGGACCATGCTCTAGCATCTAATTGCTTACAGCAGAATGGACCAAAATGTGCATACTTCATCAGAGTGTTATTGAATAGAAGAGCCTACCATTGCTAGATGATCAGACCAACTGTTAATGAGATACAGTGGTTTAGATTCGAAATGCCAAGGCATGATAAATGCCAATTAATCATGATTAAAGTTAAAATGCTAGCTAGCATGTCCTTGAATATTTGGGTGGTAGAACAAATGAATGCCTGACAAACTGGATAGAGGAATTTTTCTTTTTTGTAATGTCTCTGTGTAGTTTTGACGAAGCTCGGACACAGAAGCTTTAATAGAGAAAATGCTTCAAAATTTTTTAAAGAGATAAATGGATGAGTCAGTCACTGGGCTGGACTAAGCTAAAAGAGGTGTGTGTGTGTGTGTGTGTGTAAGAGAATGAGAGTTTGTAATGAGATTTCATATTTCAGCATAAATAAAGTGTAATCTACCCTCTGAGCTCAGCTGTAGCGATGCTGTGTTTACATTTCTAAATAAAACTGCTAGTACATCACTATGCTCTGTAAAGAGAGAGACGTACAGGAGAAAGTTGGGGCCGAACTTGGTAAGATGATTGATTTGCGTTAAAAGGTTAACGCGTTACAGTGCGCAGATGAATCGTGTGCATTAACATTGACAGCACTAGTTTTTAGCACTATACTGTGACCGTTTTTCTTCTGGCCGTATTACAATATATGGCAGTATTACATCATAACGTCTTTGTCAGATGTTTAAAAATGCATATCTATCTAGCTATCTATTCTATCCATCACCATCAGAACAATCTGTCGGTCTCCCATGCTCTCTATCTTTCTCTATGACTGTCTTTCTATCCATCTCGCTCACACTGTCTCTTCCTCTGTTAGTGTCTCTTTCCATTGCTCACTCTCTCTTACTCACTTGCCCCCTCTCTATCTCTCTTCCTCGGTCACTGTCTGTCTGTGTGGGACTCTCTGTCTATCTGATCACTTCTATCTCTTTCTTTCTTTCTCACTCCCTCTTTCACTCTGCTTACACTCTGTCATACATTCTCCTGATTTAGGGGTATGTGTGTGTATGTGTGATTGATAATACCCCTCATTTGTTGTGCCATTTCCTCTCTGGCTCCTGGGGAAATGCCTCATGCTGTGTGTGTGTGTGTGTGTGTGTGTGTGTGTGTGTGTGTGTGTGTGTGTGTGTGTGTGTGTGTGCGTGTGCGTGCGTGCGTGCGTGCCAAGCACCAACTAATGACGAACGCTGACAGTAAGGGTGATCAGATACAGGGCAGCTGACTGACCCCAGCTTAGTTACATTAAAATTCTTTTGTAATGGTCTAAACAGTAGAGAGAGCGTTTTGTGTGATGCTCACTCTACCATTCAACAACCTTCTTTAATTGGCGCGGAGAGCATGCTAATGTTTACACTCGACTTCTTAATGAACTTCCTAATATAGGCTGTAATAACTACCTCAGGTATTAATAGAACCATAACCCCTACCTTTTATTAATAGTGGAATTATCAATTCAGCATTGTATTTTTTTCCACTTTGTTTCTGATTTATTCATGCAATATATAATACCTAATCCTGTGTTAGTGATTTACACAGTTTAGCAAAACGTGAAGCAGAGTAAACTCACCAACACACAGCATCACATGACTTACTGCTTTATAAATATAATAGATTACAAACAGTACAGTAAAATATTGATTGCTGCATAATGCTTTCTCCTCTCATGCTTGTGTATTTTTGACTTAAAATTAAAGTTTTTTTTCTAATTAATAGGTGAAAATAAATACAATAATAAATAAATAAATACTCCTGCACCCTTCAAATACAAGTAATACCCCTCCTGCACCCTTCCCATACCCGTTACACTGGCAAGCGATAGTAAGAAGCATTATTATATGAATAAAAATACACCGCTATGAGTACACTGGACTATGTATGTTATACATAGGTGTCGACAATAGCAGAACGTAAAGAGGAAAGAACAAAAATAAAAGGGGGCGGGGGGCAAGTTCCAAAGGCTACCATTTACATGGTCCTATAAACCAAAGTAATGGCGTTGGTATATAATACTACACTATAAAACATGTGATTGTTCAAGTGAGGAGGTCTTCCAGTGTAAGTAAGAGTGCTCTGTTGACCCGCGATAATGATGTTTTCTTGCAGTAAATTGTTCAAAACCGAGTTGTAATTGAATCTGAGTGAAATGAGAGATTTTGTGCAGTGTAGTAAAGTATGGTAATCATGGTGAGGTCACAGATTTGCAGTGTTTAATGACTCCTCCTCAATCACAGCTCTGTGCTGCATAGTTTAGAGCTCTTTAACACTGAAACAACTGACAAAACTGCAGCAGTAGTGTTGGGTTAGAAACACACACACACACAGACCTGACCTCCTGTTCGATGGGTCTGCCTCATTTATTCCCCATTTCCCAGAATGCTTCACCTCCTCCAGTGGCCCACACAAACACGGGCAGAACGTTGTGCAGGAAGTGAGGTCACTGCTGCCATGAGCCACTGGGAAGCAGTTGAATGACCGGAACAGAGAAACGCTGCAGATAAGCAGGCAGGAAACTATCACTATCTCTCTCTCTCTCACGTGCGCTCACCTTTCTCGTGCATGCTGTGTCTGTTTTTTTCTGACCTGTCCATCCCTCTTTGATCCATCACTTCCTATCTCAATCATATATTTAAATTTCTTCTTTTTATCACCAAGATCCTCTTCGTTTCAGCCTGATCTCACGCTGGTCGTGAAAAAACGTCACCTCTAGCGACAAAGAAAAGACTAACCCTCATTTTATTTCTTAATTAATCTACACCTAAGCTTAAGCTGGCCTTAACCTACACCTTAATCTACACCTAAATTGAACCTTAATCT
Source organism: Salminus brasiliensis (assembly GCF_030463535.1). Lineage (NCBI taxonomy): Eukaryota > Metazoa > Chordata > Actinopteri > Characiformes > Bryconidae > Salminus > Salminus brasiliensis. Next base: position 12,643,030 of record NC_132898.1, on the reverse strand, counting down.
TTTTCTAACCTTAACAAACACTGGTATGAATGTTCCCTCATTAATTCAGTTGTTTTTCTACTTTGTGCATGTGTTTGTTGTGTATTTTGCTCAACAGCACTACTAGTGGACAAAAAACATCCAAATAGGGCATATTTTCGCACTGAAATGAGAACATGTTCTTTTCTGTGTGAGATCATGTTTATTTGTAAAGCACGTTTTATCACAAAACAGCTTTACAGGATGTCAGTTATAAGACAAAAGATCAACTTAAAACATTAACCCCCCGGTGAGCAAGCCAAAGGACAGCGTGGCAAGGGATAAACTCTCTTAAAGCTGGAGGAAAAATCCTTAGGAGGAACCAAAACTCACAAGGGGGTTCTGTCCTCCTCTGTATTCTAAACCACTGTTAAAAGGTCACCGTAGCGCCACACAGGTCTGTTATGGTTAGGTGTGGTGATGGTAAGAATTATGGGTGTAGGAACATTTCAGTTGTCAGACGCATCTTGAATTCTAAATTGATTCACCAATGTCATAAATAGATTTTCTGAATGTTAAATGTGTTTTTTTTTTTATAATGTAATGTTGACTAAATGCAAAAAAGTGGAACTCCACCACTGTGTGGAGGTGCAGCAATGAACAGACCCAAGCAAACGAGATGGATGAGTGAGAAATCCGTCTGCATTAAAAGCTAGCACATGGAATTGCTTTGACTCTGGTGGTCAACAATTACAACCCGGGGTTGTTTCATTGCTCACCGTTGAGCGAGCAATGTCCGAGCTTTCTCCCAACTCTGAATGGGCGAAGCGAATTACAAACTACAATTACAATTGTATTGCCAAGGATTTGCATCAGTTTGCAGTTGTTGAGAACCAGGGCTTTTTAGGGCTTTGGAGCCCCACACTCTACACTGAGACAAAAACCAAGTCATGGAAAACGAGTAGGATGGCTGTAACATGTGATGCATGGATATCCATTACTACATAAGCTTATGTCCCCATAATTTTATCACTGATTAGTGGCAGCTAGCACAGAGCCACACAGGTGCAGATCTGACTGTAGCAGGAAACAGCAGATCACTAAAAGATCTAGCTGTAGTTACTGAGGACGCTCTAATATGGTTGTCGCTGCTGAACTGGCTAGACTCCTACATTTGAAATGTTAAGCTGATACTCTAACCCTGGCCTCTCAGCCAGCGCTCACATTGCCCACTGAGTCAAGGTTACTAGGGAGGGTTATACGTATTACTGCGCGTCCGTCTGTCCGTCCGTCCGTTGAGTAAACCACATTACCGTCTGTGTGGACCACCTTGAAGTCCATTTTGAGTCTGTTGCATCAACATCATTACATGACCATTTCCCGAATCCCTCTCCATCCCTTTATAATTGAACAAATCTTTGATGTTTCCATGCTTTTATGGCTGATGTATCTAAATAACCCTGTGTGGACTGACTCCCTCATTCAGAAGTGCTACATGGCTAAGATGGACTGTTGAATCTTGGCTACTTTGAGTGGACTGGATAGTGAAGGCAACTTTTACAGTGCTTACTTAAAAGCGGATGTATTCCGCCTTCATGCTGTGGCCCCTTTAGTGTCTCCCTTTGCTGCTCTCTGCTGTTTTAGCCAGCTAGCCAATATTCACAATGCTACAACATTGCTAACAAGCAGCTGCTGCACACAGTGTGTAAACAGTACTGTCAGTTAGCCAAGGTAACACTAATGTGCTTTCCTGCTATCCCTCCTGAACGGCTTCTATCTTTTGCTGCGTTTTGTGTTTCAATATGACCCTGTCTTGTTATATCCTTCAGAATAAAGCTGCCTGGCCTGGGTTCTCACGCCCTTCCGGCTGGTCAGCACTTTATTTTTGCTGTAACTCAGTAAATCTGAAGCGGGTATGCAATAAACCGCTCTCTCTAACTGATGGAAACGGCTGCTGAATAAAAATCTCTTTAGCCTTTCATAACTCCTGTTTGAAGTCCACCACTGCTTTATGAAGCCGCAATCAGCAACTGTGAAACTGCAGTAGAACACAAATCCTTAAAACTGGAGTCAGCACTGATCGGGTCACAGAGCATGGTGCTGCCTGGTAGGGTTATTCTAGAATATTAATAGGGTGACGTAATGTAAAAAAAAAAAAAAACTCTCTACAAACTGTCTTTAGTATGGACAAAAGTATAGGGACACTTGCTTATTTTTAATTATGCCGATTGCAAGGGTAATTAAAAAATAATGTATCCTGCTTTTGTTGTGGTAACGGTCTCTACTGTGCAGGGAAGGCTTTCTACTAGATTTTGGAGCATTACTGTGAGGATTTGATGATAGTATTCAGCGACAAGAGCATTGGTGAGGTCAGGATGTTGGTGATCAGGACCTCGCCTCATCCCCAACTCATTCCAGAAGTATCGGACAGAGCACCATTATTCCAGAGAATACTGTTCCACTGCTCCACAGCTAATTGCTGGGGGTCTTTTTTCCCTCTAGCCCATGCCTAGCCTTAGGTTCATGTTTATCTGCTCCAGAGAGTCCTATTCTGTTGGCACACCATCCAGCATAAACTCAGACACATGAAACAAACGTCCCAGCTCAAAGTAAACACAGTGGTTTGTGTGTATTGAGCGAAGGAAATGGGATATAATAGCAGGAAAAACAGATGTTTTTTGACAGACGTATTTCTGCTTGCCTGATGGAATTTGATTGTGTTTGCACTTGCATCAAAAGCAGACTAGATCCATCTCTGACCACGACTAGAGTGATCCGATTGCAATCCGCTCACAGCGCATCTTGGGATGCTCGCCCCAGGCAAGTGAAATCCAAACGTGATTCATTCACCAAAAACGCCTGTTAATGGCAGGTGTAAACAGGCTGTTATGGGAATGCGAGAACCATCTATTGTTCCACAGTGTTGTAGAACCCCCACTGTTACTGTAAGCTGTTTACACTCTCCGGGAGCAGGACTTTATTTGAATGATGTGTAAAAGGAATCCAGTCAAAGTATATCTAGGTGCTGTCCGGATACATAACTCACGTTAATGCCTGGTCTAATTAGGCCCTTAGATTTGCTCTTGATTGGTGAAGTCCGTGGTATCACCATGACGTGATCCAAATAGCGGTTTTGCAACGGACTTGAATGACATAAGGTATCTGTGTCATGCACAATGAATCTAAATGCCTCCTCGAGTGACAAACTTCTTCTTTTCTCTTGAATATGATGGACAATTTACCCACATGTCGATTTGCATGGGATTAATATAACCGGATTATTTTATGGCTTGTTTTACTAAAGTTGAAAGGTGCAGGTATCTTTACTGACATGGTAGCGCACAGCCCGTAAAAATGATTGACGTGGTGCATTCAGACTGAACAAAAATGGCTGAGAAACTGGTCATAATTACATTACCCACCCACTCCCTGTGTAAAACTAATCCCGTCCGATTTGGACTTAAGAGTGCGTTGCGTGACTTTTATGAGAACAGGAACTGATGTAAAACACAAATACCATGATTTTGCTTTACAGTAGCTTTTGCTACTCCAGTTTGTCTGATTTGAATTGTTCTGCAAGTCGTGCTCTAGACTGTGCAGATTATTCATTATCTATTTTGGAGAGTGCTTCATCAGTTTAGTCATCCATTTGTAATAGACATGCCAGATTGAAATCACAGATTGTCTGTACACATAATTTTTCCATCTCAGCCACTTTAACCTTAAAATAAAAAAGGAATAAATTCTGCATTTTTCCCCCCTCAGAAACTGCAAATGCTGAGGCAGAAAATGAAGTGATTGATTGATTATGTATGCTGTGCATCACCTGTTGTCTGTTTTCCTGTCCCACTTAAAATGTTCCTCAGTTCCTCGATTAGTCCTTAAAGTGTGAAGTAGTCTGACTCCTCTCCTGTAGAGTGAAGCTTTTTAGAGGAAGTGCATTTGAGCAGAGTCTCAGTCTGCATGACTAAACGCCTTTAAAGTGATTACCACCCATTGGGCATGCTTTAATGAATCAATCCGGGATGGCCGAATCAATGGCGCTCAATGAAAGGCGACTCCAAGTGGAGCATGTGGTCGAGGCATTTCTGCACTAAGTGTGTGTGAAGGTCTGGTGTGAACAGGACATTAGGACATTCTGCCTCACAATCATCTTTTAGTAATCTTTTAAGTGATGTAGGGTCAGGTGATGTTCATGTTTTTAAATCACAGATGGCTGGTTTATTAACTGCTATACTGTAAAAATGGTCATCATTTTGATTCATTTCCAGTTCCAGTCATTTCCAAGTACAAGTTATTCATTTTTCAATATCAGTGAGGGGCGACACAAACGCTGTGTGGACAAAAAGTATGTGGGCAAACTAACTGCGCTCAGGTAGTTCAGCCACACGCAGTGATAACAGGTGTATAAAATCAAGCGCAGAGACATGCAATCTCTATAGACACACAGTAGAATAGAATTGGATGTACTGAGGAGCTTAGTGACTTTAATCAAGGGGCGGCTATAACATGCCCCCTTTGCCACGAGTCAGTTTTTTCTAAAATGTCTACCCTGCTAGATCTACTCAACTGTAAGTGCTGGTTTCTGAAATTGAATCTGAATTCAATATACTGCTGGTTCTGAATTGCATCTAGGAGCAACAACAGCTGCAACCACGTGGGCCGCTGACTGCTGATGTACATAGTGTGTACAAAAATACTTTTTCTTGCACTTTCCAAGGGCGACAGTGGCAAGGAAAAATTTTTCTCAGAGCTGGAGCAAGAAACCTTGGGAGGAACCAAGAATCTGACCTCTGATCAGAACTATTTATAAAAGATAGATAAAAGTCACCGAACCACCGCAAAAGACTGTTGTACTGCTCAGGTGTGCAACATTAATATGTCTGTTAGAATCATGGTGTAGTATAACTTACTATCACTGCCATGACTAGATTAAGAGCGGTTCAATACCCAGGCTTGGCAAGCTGCCACTGTTGGGCCCTTGAGCAAGGCCCTTTACCCTCTCTGCTCCCCAGGCGCTGGAGTTGGCTGGCCACCTCTCTGGGTGTGTGTGTACTCACTGCCCCTAGTTCACTAGTGTGTGTGTGTGTGTGTGTGTGTGTGTGTGTGTGTGTGTGTGTGTGTGTGTGTGTGTGTGTGTGTGTGTGTGTGTGTGTGTGTGTGTGTGTGTGTTCACTACCACAGATGGGTTAAATTTGGAGGACACATTTCGCTTTACATAGTACAGTGACAAATACGGGCACCTTTACCTTTTTACCTTTGAAGGTTACTAGTGGTAATATTAAGGTAGTAGTGGTAGGAGGGTGTGCTGCTGGTCTTGCACAGGTGGTGAGGAAGCCAGAGGGTGGCAGAGCCAAGGGAGCACCCTGAAACACTGGCGTCCTTCTGCTCCACTGTCCATAAACCTGAGTGATCACATGCGAGACGACAGCTCCAGCATCTCAGTACACTACAATTCTCTGTGTCCCCTGGATCTGCAATCCTGGATCTGCAACCTTTATCTAATGGGAAAAAATTAATTAGTCCCGAACATTATCTGAAAGGTTATTCCAGAGTTGGGGGCTTTATAAGAAAAGACTCTCCCCCTTGCTGAGGCTTTCTGAATTGTGGGGGCTACTAAGAAGCAAACACCCTGAGATCCAAGTAATCGTGATGCTTCATAATCAGTAATAAGATCTCGCAGGTAACCAGGAGCAAGGCCATGTAGGGTTTTGTAGGTCAATAGAAGAATTTATAGTCAATACGAAATTGATTCATCAATGTTCCAAAGATGTAGAAAGGCTGTCCTAGTAATATTAGCTATATGCCGAGTTTAACCTTAAGTCTAATAGTTTGTTTCTTGTGGCTTTTGGACCTAAAAAGAGAACCTCTGTTTTCTTAAGGAGAAGGAAGTTATGGGACATCCAGTGTTTTACATTCTTTACACAGTCTTCAGTGTTCTTTAATCTAGATTTATCATCAGGTTTGGCTGATACGTAGAGCTGTGTGTCATCTGCATACCAATGGAAGTTAACACACTGTCTGTTAATAACTGTGCTGTAGTATAGGGCTGGGCAATATATCGATGTATTACCTTTGCGTGGTATTACTGAAGCGGTAGTTTACTACACAGCAAAAGCTATGTTCCCTGTCTCAACAGTAGAGCAAGAGACTTCAAAAGTCTGATAAACTATTATCCAGTCGCTATTTCTTTGCACGAGAAGTGCTGCCTGACACGTACATTCAGTCAGACAGACCCTTTCCAACCGGCTCGCGAGAGTGAAACATTTTGCCTTGAGGACAGACATATGGTCAGGATGCAGTGTTTTGGGTTTCCGTTGGTGAGTGCATATTTGAAAAAAAATAACGTTAACTGCTGTTATATTTCTCAAAGCTGAAATTAAGCAGTTAAAGTGAGTTTAACTGTATGCATTTACAATGAGTTAGATCAGTTAGGTATTTGTTACTTATTTTATAAAAAAAAAAACATACTCTAATAAATTAGCTACAGCATACAGTGTAAAATGTCCTTAGACTAGACTGTTTTTCCAAAATGAAGTATACCCTATTTTTTATTTTTAAAAACAATCATTTTATTTAAGCCTACTAACTTACAATTGTGACAGTTTAACAAAGCTCTATTTAACACCGTTATTAAAGTAAACTCATATTTTTTACAGGACATGACATGGATGATGACTGGGTGACCCAGTTTGACCTGTGTTTATGTAACGTTCATAAATGATTTTTTACATTATTTTTGTCCATATCGCCCAGCCCTGAAGTTAATAACATAATAGTATAATAACAGTGGTAATATGTAGAATGTGAATAATAATGGTCCTAAATTAGATCCTTGTGGAACTCCATATCTCTCGTTACTCACTTTTAAGCAATATTAGCTATAACACAGTAACTGTGTAGTGGGAGCTTCATGGGTTTTCATTGCCAAACAGCTGCACAATACTTAAGATCACTATGTTCAGTGCTAAGCGTAGAGTGGAGTAGTGTTTAAATGCCTTAAATTTTTTTCCAACATTTTTTTTTTGAAGGTTGCCAGAGAGAATTCAAAGGAGAGACAGCAGAGTGAGGCGGGTATGCTAAGCAGGTTGATGTGTCCGTTATAAGTGTGTTCAATTCACACAAGTACACAATTCACTAATGGTTGGGTTTTGTTGTACTGCTGTGCACGTCTCTGCACTGGTTTTCCCATAAATATCCTTCCAAAAAATCCCAAGAAGCCTTGGCACTCCAGTGACTTCACTAGATTCTTTGAAACTGTGGAGTAGGGCTACACCTTTTGGGCTGAACACTAAAATATATTAATATAACCGTTCTGACGGGCCTTGTTGCAATGTGGCAATATATGAGAACTCCACTGGTGAATCACATGGTTAAAGCATGTCATGCTTTATACTGATTAGAATGTTAATTTTGTTCAACAATTTTACAACAATAGCGATTTGATGTGTATTTTAAACTTGTCACTAAACAATATCTTTCAGCACAGGCCTTGTTGTCTAGAAAGCTGTTTTTTGAAAATCCCAGGTGGCTCAACATTTGACAGCTTGGTAAAAAAATGCCACAAATGTGTTTGTGCGTGTTGTCGTACAGTGTCAGACTCTCACCGCCACCAACAATTCACTGTAGACGCAAAAGGCAGATTATCTGTTTATTCCCCAAATAGTGCGTTTTAAGAGCTCCTGTGGGGACATCGGCAGAAACAGTATGATATGCTTACCTCAGGGGATCAGTAAGGGCTTTAATGTTGACATTTTCATCCAAAATTGTCCTCTTCGCTTTATTGCAGGCAAGCAAGGTAAAATGGGAAAATGACTCCCCCCAAGTAATGTTTTATAGATCACTCTGAAGGATATACACTATTGTGTCTATTACTTTGCTACATCATAGAATTTGGACATAATGTGGAAACACTATGACCTAAGGCAGCATATAAAACACACAAAAATCATTAGGGGTTTTTTTTTTTTTTGTGATGCATAACCAAGCCATCATAATTTTATTATCCTAGCGTTGTGCATGACTTTACCTTTATTTAGCATCATATCTGACTGTAGATAATAACAGAGAATCTATGTCGAAGGGCTCCCTTATACCCACCTGAAAAGAGATTTTTCTAGATATGTGTGTCATGCGGTCAAAAACAGCGCATTAAAACAGTTTATTAAAGATTAATTCACAACTCTGCATGCATATACAGTGGTAGCTATGTACTTGGTCATGTACGTGGTTATATATCAATTTAATTAAAATGTATTTTTTCATAGTTTTTCATAACTTACCCGGGTCCAAGCATCTTTTAAGCGAGCCAGGGTAACTGTGACAATGAAACAAACTCCCTCAGAATAAGAGAAAGAAACCTTGAAAGGAACTAAGACTCAAAAGGGGAGCCCATCCTCCAGGTAGCATAACAACTAACAGAAGATCAAGAACAACTGGACAGAAAGAGTGAGTTAATGAAGAGCACATTCTCAGTGCTAATATGAATGTCATTGCAGGTTAAACAGTCCTATGCACAGCTATGCGGCATCTAGAGTGGGGGGAATGAATCAACGCAAGGATCCAGAGCAGGACAGCATTGCACTAAGCAGGAGGTTTAGTCTAGAGCCAGGTTGGGCGGCACTTGGATAGAACAGTAGGAATAGGGCATCTCGATACATGGGGGAGAGAGAAAGAAAACTGAAAGGAAGGGGAAACAAAGGGGTTAGGAGGACTGTGATCAATATTGGCAAGTTTACACAGTGGGGGAGCCTGGACCAAGGGGTAGGCAGGCAGCAGCACACAACCATGAACTGTCATATTGTATGTCGCAAATGACAAATCACTACTGGCCTTTTGTGATAAATGAAGCAATCAGTATTGTAGCTAAATTGATAAAAAAAAAATAGTTGTTCCTTCTCAAAGTCTTTCTTCCTTCGTGATTGCTACACAATAAATCCTTAAATGGGTTTGTGGAAAAATAGCTTTTATTGTCTGGTTTATTGGCCTAGCTTGAAACTCCTTAAAAAAGCCTTGCCTCCAAATTCTCCCAAAGTAGCTGTTGTGTTCAGCCTAAAAAGGTTTTTGCTAGTGGGCCGAGTTTGGAAACATAAATAAAAAAAACAAATGGAGTTTTGGATTTTTTTACAGATTTTACAGCTTGGTTGGTTGTGCCAGATTTTCTTTTCTGTGATGAGACAACAGTGTTTGAGGTTTGCAGAATGTTGATGTAGAAAACTTCCATAATCTAATAATTATGCCAAGCTATGGGTACTGTTACCAGACAGCTGCAGGTTTGTACTTCTTTATCGCTCTCTGAAAATCACACTGCATTGTGATGTTGCTTGATTTCAATATTCAAAATTTTCTTTTGCAAGTAAGTTTCTAAATTTGCTTCACTGTTTTGGTTTTAATGTAAGGATCAAACACTAGACCAGGGGTGGAGTGATTCTGGTCCTAGGGGGCTGGATTCCTGCAGTTTTGTTTTTTGTTTTTTTTCATGCTCCTGCACCCCTAATTCAACTTGCCTGTTAATTGCCAGGTTTAGTAGATCTGATCTGATCTGATCTGAATACGGTAAATCAGCAAATTGAACAAGACATTGTTTGCGCTACAGGTGTTTCTCTTACTAATCTGTGTGTTTTTTGTTTTTTTTTCTTCTCATTCCTTATCATAAGGTTGTTTTATTTGATCTACTTATTCCTGGTCATCTGTGCAGAGAGTGCAAACTCCAACGCAAAGTCAGTTCACAGTCAGAAACCTAAATAGTCCTCCTACATTTCCTCATTCGACAAAGTGGTTATCTGTTATTGTTTTTTTTCCTCCCCATTATGCCACTTTGTCCCCCCCTGACTTGTGCAAATGGAAAGCTGCTTGACTGGCAAGTTTTCCCGACTGGCAGCTTGAACACTTTAGTAAGAAACTGGTCTGATCGTACATGCCCTTACTTATAAAGGCCAGTATCAAATCTGCTCTAGAACCTAAGGAATTTAAGTGACAGACCTTTCTCTAACTCTCCATTTCTAGCAAAAGTCTTGGAGCATACTGCCCAGCTGACCACTCATACTGTGTCCGGTGATCTATTTGAGGTGTTTCAGTCCGCGCTTAGGGCTGGTCATGGTACAGAAACTGTGCTTGCCAGGATGGATAATGATCAGTTAGCAGTGGCTGCTCGTGGCTTGTTAAAGACACTTTTTAATATAATTGACCTCTCTGCTGCTTTTTACACTGTATGCCAAGTTATACTTTTGTCATAGAAAATCCATTTGGCATAACCGGTTCCCCTAACTCCAGGTTTAGATCATATCTTGCTGGCAGGCCGCAGTTTTATTTCTATTGGAGAACGTTGGTCTGACTCATTCTGTCTGTCCCCGTGGTGTCCTCCAAGGCTCAGTTCGTGGTCCTTTGCTTTTATGTAGTACTTTTGTTACCTTGATACCAGGCATCATGGCATGCAGTGTCATTGCTACATTGATCATGACATATAGAACCTTTATACGGATTACCTCTCCGTTTTAACTAGGGCTGCACAGTGTTGGAAAAATCGGACTTCTGTGATGTTTATCGTGATATTAAATAATACAGGAATTTTCACCAGGTTTTTACCAGAGGTCGGTGATCCAACATGTCATTATTTTAATATTGCACTCCAAGTGCAATATTACAATTTAATATTGTGTCTCCAAGATTAGAGTAAAATAAACAACATTGGGTCTCCAACTCATACCCATCACTGTTCTGCTACCCACCTACTTACAGTTTCATGTTCTAGACTCCATACTGTAGTGATTTGGCATTTAGTGTTGCTGGTTCAAAGCTTTGGAGGGCCTCCCCCTGGAGCTGCATGCAGTGCAGTTCCTTCAGTTGCCCTAGCTTTAGATTTTTAAGATTTAGATTTTTAAACCCTGCTATATTCTTCTTCTGCAACGAAGAAGTACTTTTGTGGGATGATACCACTGATACTGACTAAATTTCTGAAAGTGGCCCACCCAGACGCCACTTAAAAAGTACAGACCCCAGAAAAACAAATGGGCAACAGAGTGCACACCAGCTTTCAAAGACCCTGAATCATGCTTATGCTAAAAGCTGTTTTGTAGCCCTGACTTTGAAAAGGACAAGACTGAGGAGTTCTTATGCAAGGAGAAGGGGGGGGGGGGGATCAATAGCTGGTTCTGTACATTAGCGGGAAACTGTTTCCCAGGGAAATGAACTATTCAACAGCAGAGAAAGAGGGCCTAGCAGTGAAATAGACCATCTATTCACTGACAAACTAACCACAGAGCACAGGATAAGAAAGATAAAGGAAAGTAAGACCAGGTATACCTGCTGGTTTTTGTCAGTCCAGCTGCACAGATTCCAGGTAAAATTCAGGAAATGGGTCCAGAATGTTAGTGGACTTTCTGACCTCTTTGTTAAAGGAAGGCTGACCATCACCAGAATTCTTAGTGTCCTCCACACTCTCAGCATGTTTCAGAAATGCACTTGTGTCCACAGGCCAGTATGCACTGTGTGTAATTGGTGTATCTGTGGCCAAACTAACCAAGTACATGTTATCTTAGCTAGTGGGCTACAGGTCCCCACCACCCTGGGAAAACACGTTCCAACACAGTCATTATTGTCTAAATGTTTGAGTGAGTTTTTAATCAGCCATACTTCAGCGTGTTCTGTGGAGAACAAAATGTTATCATGCTAACGCTAACAGCCTCACACCTCAGTTCACAGCAGTTTAACATTTGCAATGCTGTCAGACTGACTGTTTAACATTAATTAAATGATTGGTTTAAAATTGTGCACAGCGTGCCACCCTGCGAGTGAACTGCACTTCATTGTTTTTCAGTTTTTAAATAATGCAGGATGAGCTGAGTGTTACCTGCACCCCTGGTAATACAGTATACCTTGGTAATACTTGTAGATGGTCTGAGAGTACCAGTCTTAACCTGTAGGCCTCTGTAAAGTCCCTGGAACTCTAGAATCTACCGCCAAACCCTTGCAGGTCATAGCTTGGGTTGGTTTGTTTAGGAGCTGACCCAAGAATTCACAAACTTTTAACCTTTTGTGTTCATTTCTTATTTTAGTTTCAGTTTCAATGGCTTCAAAGTTGGGTGACTGTTTGCCACCACAATGCTAGAAGGACCCATGAAAATGAGCCTCGTAGCTGAACTAAAGAGTGCAGAACTAAAGAAGCAGACTTCAGACACCAAACATGTCTTGGCTGACTGACTACATTTGAGGTAAATTGTGTAAATTTGATTTTTGACTGAACCATCACTTAATCTTTAACAAATCCCAGTGAACCATGACACTCTGTTGGCAGTCAGCATTATGTTCAGCAAGAAAACCGTCAAGCCCAATGAACCGTTATGAATAATTACCCTGCTGTGATGTGTGACTAAGCCATCATGAATTTGTTATGCTAATGTTATGTGATATTTCCCCTATTCAGCATTATTTTTGACTATACATAATAATACTAATAATCTAAGCTCCCTTAAAGCCTCCTGACAGAAGAATAAATAAAGTTTCCTGGGATATTTCTGTGTGACTTTGCCTTCTAACGCAGCTGCTTGACATGCTGTAAAATTGGGCTTTCATTGAGCGGAAAGCACACTGAAAGAGTAACTTTGGCTCCTTAGCCTGTCCAAGTCTCCTCACCCTCATTACAGATACCCCTTTAAGGGGCTATTAACTGGCTGGGAGCTGCAGCCTGCAGCCCGTGTCTGGGCCTTTAATTTGTCGAGAGTAGCCCATTTGGAGAATTAATTACCACAGGAATGGAATAAGCATGAAACATCTGTCAGATGTTGCCCAAATACAAGGATATGAGACTGTTGTCCAGATGTGTGTGGATGTGGTGGGTTTTTTTGGATCTGGTGCTGTACCGCAACAGCTCATTCTAGGGTTAATTAGTACGCTGCATTAGCACGAAACACGAAAGCCATGGTTCTGCTCCCACTGTTTCACTACGTGTTTTTTTCCAAGGGGGGATGCAACAACCCAAGTATCCTTTTGAACAGACAGTTTTTTAAGTTCCAGTATGTTGAATATGTTTCCAAACACATACCCTAAAGCTATCCTCACCCGGTCAGTCATTATTTTATGAATTGCAAGTTAAATTAAGATAGAAAAGTTCAGAATGTCACTGAAATACTTGTTTATTTGCAGTCGTTTCACTACCCAACAGGAACAGCGAGTGATCAAGAATAAATAGAGAAGAAAATAAATGCACGTGCAACAGTTTACAGCTCAGTTTCCGGTTCGGTTAATTAAAGTAAAACTGTGTATTCTCTGTGTGATGACTCACACTAAAAAAGTGTGACCTTTGTACCTTGCTAATTAAAAGTCGATCAAGACATATTTGATATGTGATGTGCGCTACATTTGTTTACAACAGGAGATGCTAGGCTAACCCTACAGTCAAACACTGGACTAGGACTGTCCGTAATTTCAACTCGCTATACACATGCCAAAACTTTTAAGCGTTTATCAAAAGGCTACATGACCTAATAGAAAGTCCAAACCTAATAGAAACCTGATATAACAATAAAATATCTGAATCTGTTTTGATTGGTTTGAGAGACATATTTGGGCATCTATTCATAAAGATGATGTGACCAAGTTTGTTTATCAACATTAGTCTAGCATCTCCGTTCTTAAATAAAGAAGCAATATGCCAAACATGTTTAGCTAGCCACACCCTGATGTTGGCCTACAAAGCCAAGAGTGGATCAGCCCATCTGTAAAAAGCCAATCAGTACCAAGCGTCCTTCGAGCTTCAAGTACGGCTCGGGTTGACCCGCCATCCTTCCATAAGATCCATGGAAGACGGGCACCCAGGCTTTTTTCTGTCCTGGCACCGAAGTGGTGAAACGAAGCTTCCCCTGGGTGTCCGAACGGCAGAGTCGCTCGCTGTCTTTAAACGCAGACTGAAGACCCATGTCTTCCAAGAGTACTTGGGCGAAGTGTAATGCCATACTGACTCTTGTATTTAGGAGTATCTAAGCTTAGAGGTATTTTTGGATCCTAGTCTTTGCAGCTAACAGCAAGGATGAGTGTAAATGTGCAGCATATCCCTGCATATCATGAAGACACCACCTTCTCTAAAGTCAACTCACTTGAATGCAGTTTTCTGCAGTGTAGACCTCTCGATTGAGCTTGCTTTGTTCTGTCGGACATGAGTAACCTTTCTGGGGCTGTATCTGGCTAGCCAAGTGTCATTCCAGCTGGAATTGGACCCTGTAGTAAAAATGAGGGTTTCAGCTCAGTTGAGTGTGCTTTCTACTACACGCTGAGGACGCATAGACGAATCAATAGAAATCCAATTGGAATTAAATGGAACTTGTGTGTCTTTATCGTCCCTTTGAGAACGTCAGGTCTTGGCATAATCAGGACTTGAGCACTGCAAGTTTGTATGTAAGGGGTGAGGGGGGGGGACCCTAGGGTGCGAGAGCAGTCCAGATCATAACATTTATCTCCAGCAGGCGAATCCAGGCCGTTGAATGTCATTGTGACCATTTCTTTGTCCGTCTCTACTGTGATGTAACGCTTTTGCAAAACAAGACTCTTAAGTCTAGGGACTTGGACATGGGGGAGGGAGTGTGTTTGGACATCATGAAGGAGGAACAACATAAGTTTTGTATTCACTGTTTACTGGTTACATGGTTGGTTATGTGTTGTGTTATGGTGTGGAGCATTATGATGGTTGCGTTACATTTAGAGCCTCACCTTATTTTTTTGTCTCCAGTAATGAAGCACATACAAAGGACTGACTTATGTGACATGTAACATTCTTATTGCCATAATCTTTAACTGACTAAAATACATTGCATTGTTGTCAAAGTAAATACACTTGACCTCTTTTTTTCTGTCTGTTTTATTCATTAAAGTTGGAACAAGCCAACAGCAAGCTGTCGGCATTAAAGATGACTTTTGGAAATGTGAGCAGGATGTCCGTTTAAAGCATTGCAGTCCTCAGTCGCCTAATGTTCCAAATCCATTCCCTGCACAGTTTTAAAGAAAACAACAAAAGGATCAAATCCTTCTATTGATCCTCTCAGACACTTGTGTTCAGTGTGGTCCTTAAGTGAAGCAGAGGCTCGCTGTGGGCCGTGCTGGTCTGGCCTCGCTAATCCAATCTTGATGGTATCTTCCTGGAAGATGGAGAGTTCATTTTTATTGTACTGCTCTCTGAGCTAACAGTTTTCTTTTTCATTGCTCTGTTACTGAACCAGTCCCTAAACTTTCAAACTTTAGTTTTAAACTTTCTATGACACTCTTTTGGGGGAAAATCCTGCTTTCTTGGCTGTGGAACTGAATGCATGCGTAACTCCAGGCAGTGCTCTCATGAGTTATAATAATTTAATGTCCACACAGAAGAATAACCGGTGATTTGGGGAGATGCTCTTATCGTGTTTTTTTTTTTTTTGCTTGATTCCACTTTTGATTTTTGTGGAAACGAAGGTGAGCATGAATTATCCAGATGCATGATAAATCACTTTTTATATACTTCTGGCAAGTTGGAAAGGAAGTTTTTAAAAACACAATCAAAATGAATTCATATTAATTATATTCAACATCAAATCTCGATAACCAGGGCTAATTATATTCTCTTTGTATCTGCACCGCATGAAACCCTAGCACATTTCTTATTCTTTACACAAAGTTGCAATCTGAGCCAAACTGGCATTTTGACTTGGTGACTAAAGTCTGTTTCCTCAAATTGAAATTTTTAGGCTCCGTTTAAAAAAAAAATAATAAAAAATCTGCTTGTAATGAACTGGTTTGTATTTCAAACACCGCGTCCCAAACATGCTGTTCACAACATATACTGTCCCCACTGTTAATGCATTTCATATGCGTATTCATTTCTGAGGATGTGTGCAACCTCTGCTCTGAATTAACATGTTTTTAGGGCAGCTGTACCGTGGGTTTAAGAACTTAACGATTGAGGGGAAGAGGCTTTGCAATTTTTTAGGTTTATATGATTAATTTTGCTATATATATATATATATATATATATATATATATATATATATATATATATATATATATATATATATATATATATATATATATATATATAATGTGTCAATATGGGAATCATGGGCTGATGCTGATGACTGACATACATATCTGCCCATATGATACATAAACATTCATGAAATGTAGAAATGGGGGGTTAACCTCGATCTAGCATTACAGAAAAATGTAAGATTGTATGTATTTCTGATTCTTGGCTACTGCGCTAAATGTGCTCTACATTCTCCAACAACGATTCAGATTCAAGCCACTCTGGGTAAGAGTGTCAACCAAATGCCGTAAATGTAATATAAATAAGGTCAAATGTAGACATCCGATGTGGATATATTTGTTAAATGTGATTCTGGCAATTCCAGTATGTAACTGTGTTCTATTCCAAAATGGGGGTAATCATCAACGGAAAGGATGTGTTTACAGCGGGAATCTTTTGATACAGGACTGCATGATATGGGCAAAATGCTGCATGATGTGCTGTGGTTAAACATTACTGCACATTATCTTTTATTAAAATTACTATAAATGTTTTTTTTATATCTAGACATGCCTTCTAATCCAAACGCCCAGAATATCTGTGATTGGTCAGAATTCTCACAGCACACGAAAAAACATTCTGTGATCTCAGTAGTGCTAAGGCCGGTATCACAATAACGATTAACAAACAGTACATCGTGCATCTGTACTCTGACTTTATCCTCATCACTGGACTTTATCCTTGTCACTGGAAATGAGCTGTTGCATAGGGATGGAGCCTGCAGTGAAGGCCTTTCATCCCTTTCTGAAAATGTGATTTGCCTTGCTGCCGCTGTGGCACGGGCTGGCGGGTGAAAAGGTTAATTTCATCACCCTGCAGGATTAAACAATTGCAAATTTAATAGGGAGAAAGGGGAGAAAGCAAGTGAATGAGGCTTTGACTCCTGCTGACCTTCGATGGACCTGGCAGCCACGAGCAGCCCTGAGTGCGCTAAGCAGATTTTCAAAAGCAGAAGACTTTACTTACGTTGTATGTTCAAAAAAGCATTGTAGACACCTGCTCATCATTTCCTTAAAGGTTAAGGATATTAATAAGGATTTTGTCCTTTTTTCATTTGATTGTCGTTAGGCACTGATGTGGTGATTTAGTTCCTCATCGGTGTAATGTGGTCTAGTGCCTCAGTGCTGCCACTATGGCTCAGGGGTCGCAAATTTAAATACAGAGCCATGCTGCTTTACCATCAGCAGCCAAAGTCTGAGAGGGCACAATTGGCCGTGCTCTCACTGGGTGGAAAGATGAATCTCTCCCGCTTTTTCACACTTAAAAGCGATGTTGGCCGACACAGGCATTTGTTAGCTGATGCGGTGGAGCTTGGAAACCGTTTTTTCCTCTGAGCGCGTCGACCTCCGGCAGTGCTGCATTGGCAGTTGCATTGGCGGCAGTTCGAAAAGAAACTAGCAATGCTCTTGACACTAAAAGGGAGCATTGCTAGTTTCTTTTCGAACTGCCGCCAATGCAACCGCCAATGGGGTTACCAACTGGTAGGTAAATTGATGGTACCAAATTGGGAGGAAAAAAACCCCAAAAAACCTAAACCTAAACATGTTCATGGTTCTGTTGAGGTGATTATAACTTACTAGCTTGATGACTTTCAAGATTTTCAAGGCCACTAAAATTTGGGTTATTTAACTTTTTATTAACTTGTTTATTTTCATTAAAAAAAAGACACCTTTTATACAAGTTAAAAGTCTAATCATGCCTGGAAGTATTCATTTATCACGGGCAACAATACAGCTATGTTTACATACTTGTGTGTCCAATGCTGAATTAATATTACCAAGTTTTTTTAATAGTTTAAACCCAGCAGGGTTGGAGGTCAGAGCCCTTTTTAGTTCATTCAATTTAATTTCAGTTCAACTAATTAAGCTTGATACATTTTAAGCAGATTGTTAAATGAATTTATTCAGTTCAGTTCAGCTCAGCTGAATTTACTGCCTGAGTTGATGGAATTGATTGCGGCCATGCTGTTAAAGATTGAACTTAAAAAAATATATATTTTTGTAAATATTATTTATAAAAATTTATAAGTTTAAGAGGCTGTCATTTCAGGCATACACAAGCACAAATAACGCACCTCCAGGACCATGGTGCATACCACTATGCAAGACATGCAGTGCAACTTGGTGAGCATAGACACAGAAGACTGATGGATCTGATGGACAGTTGGTACAATAGACAGACTGGACTGTGCAGCACTGACACTGCACAGTATTTCCATTGAATGCAGTAGTGAGCAGCAAACATTACCTGAGAAAGTGGGCAAGAAGGTAGAGTGGGGGTTCATCAACTCAGGTATGTGTGTGCATGGGTCAGTTCAGTCTCTGAATGTTGAGGACTCTAATGGCCTTTTGTGTTTGTGTGTGTGTGTGAGTGAAAGGGGTCAGCTCAGTTCAGTCTTTGAGTGTTGAGTCTAATGGCTTGAGGGAAGAAGCTGTTGAGAGTCTGGCAGCGATGGCCTGGGGGCTCTGGTACCTTCTGCCGGCCGGCAGCAGGGAAAAGAAGAATTTGTGTGAGGGGTGAATGAGGTCGTCTGCTTAACGCTGGTGGCTTTGCGGATGCAGTGATAGGGTGGCGTAAATGTCCAAGATGGAGAGGAATGAGACGCCAATGATTTTCTTAGCCCTCCTCACTATCTGCTGTAGAGTTTTTGCAGACCAGGCAGTGATGCTGCTGCTCAGGAAGCTCTAAGGACCCCTAGCCTTCCCATGTTCTACAGAAGGACTGGAGAGCGCTTCCTGAACAGCTGCGTCACTGTCTGGTTTGGCTTTGTGCCAACAAATCTACTTTTCCTCAGTCACCACTGGAAGTAGAGACTAGTAACGTAGATTTGTTGGCTATGGAGCTGGTAAGGGACCAGGTCAGGTCACCAAGAATGTGGTGCTCTCAGCAGTCTCCACAGATGTTCACCTAATACTCCCTAAAGTCAACAACCTTCAACAATCTTTTCCACATAGCTTGCTGGTTCTGCACCAGTCTGTACACTGACTCGTTTCTGCTGATGAGACCTACCACCGCCATGTCATCTGCGAACCTGATGATGTGATTTGTACTGTGCTTTGCAGCACCGTGCTTTGTAGTTGGTGATTTGCCTGGATTCCCTACCACATACTCTGTGTGTCGGCAGAGTTCTGGAAGTGGCCATGGGTTTTTCCGTGCGTAGGCGTGCTTTGCCTCCCTGATTGCCCGGGATAGGTCGACACTTGCAGTTCTCAGGGCTGCCTTATCAGCTGACTTCAGGGTGCACAAATCTGTGCTGTCATCCATGGCTTCTGGTGTGTCAGGTTGTGGGTTTTTGGGTCCACTGATGGGGCCCATACAGATCACATAGCTCGTACTCGGCATTAAACGTACACTCCTACTTTAAACACGGTGTTGAATTATTTACAGGCAGTAAATTGGCCTGCATCTAGCAGTTGCAAACTTCACCAGCAGTGAGCAGTAGATAGAGACAGCATTGACTGAGCTTAGTTCCAGTGGAGTTGGAATTTTATTGTCCAGTGTGCAGACATTGGCCTGCAGAATGAACAGGCTGGTCAGCCAGCCAGTTAGAGTTAACTTTTAGCCTTGCATGTAAGCAGACTGCTTATGGCACCCCCTCCACCAGCTAGCAGCTGACTCCGTAGTCTGGAGGCAAGGTCTATGTACCAAGCCTAGAATGTGCAACTTCTTGTGCAGCCCATTTAGGCTCATGTCAATGTTGTAGATAAGTGCTAGATTACCAACTGTTGTTGTGCTCATACAGGTATTCTTTATTTTTCATCTCATACATATCATCCATACAACACTTGAAATGGTTTCCTGCAGTTAAACAGTTCAAAATGTTGGTGTCTGACTGGCTCAGGAACGAAAGTGTTATTTCATTACTGCCACATTTCTAAAGGACCCATGTATGTCATCTAAAATGAGCACAACTGTGCAGGATTCATTTTTATCATAGCAGATACTTGTGTTCTTCCATGCAAGTGCCCATTATTCTTAGGGCTATGTGAAGGACCATACAAAAAACTTGCATCCTAATGCTGCTCATATTGCTTGTTGCAAATAACATCTTATAGTAAATAGGGAGGCAACGATGAGGGAATTGTAGGCAGATGGAGATATTTCATAAAATGTACAAATGGAGGCTTTAACTGCCTGCCAGCATTACAGAGACATACAGCATTCACTTACATAAGGTTTGGAATGCAGTAAAATTAATGAAATGCAGATACTTCAGAGCAGTACCTGAGCCTCACCTTAATATTCTTTGCCTCTTCTTTACAATTATGCAGTTAATATGTAGCGCGTCGTTCTGTCGTTTACAATGAAAGCCTTGTTATTTGAAGCAGTATTGAGCCTGACACGGCTGTGAACTGCATGAGAACAGCAGATTGCATCAAGGTTGGTTTAGTTACTTTTACTTTTTTTCTTTTTTTTTTGTAATTTCAGTTTCAAATTCTAGGCCCATGGGTCTTACTAGACTGATGATGTCTAAAGGAAGCCAATACTGACACCTAACAAGAAAAATATGAAATGTCTAAAAAGTCTCGGTTCAGCAAAAGTAATGTGAAAGATTTAGCCCTTTTCTTTGGTGCTTGTTTGCATTTCATCTGTTCTGGCTTTTGTCTGCTTTAGGACAATCCCAGGCTAAGCCTAGAGATTTGCCACCTAGTTCACCTACTTTCCCCCCCCCTGTTTGCTCTGGACGCAAGATATCAGCTCTTGAAGTTTCCCACACCGCTGGTATTTGGACGTTTCCCCAGATAGTAAGCTGCAATTTTTGCTGCATGCTCAAGTGTCATGTGGCCGTGCAGTGAGATGAGTGTATGTGCATGTGTGTAGGTGTGTTCCTCACCCTCACCGCAGCACAGGGAGGGCAGAAGAGTGCAGAGGCATCCCTGTGTGCGCTACTGCATTATACTACTTTAGATACGCTGCGTCAGTGTATGTGAGTCCATGATCAAAAACGCATTACCAAGAAAAGCAGAGTCTATGCAGACGGCTCGGGGAGGTATTGATTAAAGATCAGTGCTACAACTCGTTTATTTCCGGGAGCATCCACATTTCTTGCAGTTCTTTCATAGATTAGTAAGGAGCCTCCATGCTTGAGGCTACTGACGTTTTCTCTGTGCTTTGGCCTCTCGTCCACATGACAACAACGTGACTGAACCTGGTGGAACTGTTAAGTAACAGAAAATGGAGGTTTTAGAAAGTGCTCTCCAGGGTAGAGATTCAATGAGGCCCCCCCAAAAAACCCTTTCTCAGTACTGTATTGAACCATTTGTGCTGAACGTGTATGAGGAGGTTGATTTTCAGATTACATCATTTTACCAAGCTCTCTGAGTAGCTGAACAATTTGCAGGTTCAGTTATTATTGCAAATATTTACCAAAAATCTAAAGTACACAACAATAGTGGCTAATGTTCAGCATTTCAACAGAAATGCTATAGATTATAGCTTTTAAACCAACACGGTTTCAATAGTAAACTGCTGATGTCTCTGATTTTAGGGATTGACATTTAAATTATTTGATTTGAGTGAAATAAGACTATGCTATTAAGAAAAGTTAATCAGTAGGTATAGTATTGGAAGCAATCAAAACAGTCTACTTGTACGTGTATTTAAAGTAATTAAGTATAAAAAGTTGAATAACAATAATAATGATGATAGTGATTGATTTATTTATTAAGCATATTTCAAAACACAGGTTTAGCATGGAACAGACATAGAATACACTATACTAACATTTAAAAGAGAAAAAGTAGAATAAAATAACCTAACTCAATAACAATAAGTTAATGTTGTACAAACAGTACATCTGATTAGTTAGCCAAACAAACTACCCTCAAATGACCTTAAATGTACATAGATCGTACAAGAGCCCTCAGGTCATCAGGAAGAGTTCCAGAGATTAGGGCTGTAATGAGCAAAGGCTGCTTTTTCACTTTTAAGCTGGGCGGTCAGTACAGCCAACAACCTGTGAGCTGATCTGAGGGCTTTTGAGGGAACATGCCTGATAATTAGATCACAGAGGTCCAGTTAAGCAAGACCATGAAGGCAGTTAAAAATACTTACCAGTGTCCTAGAACTGATTTTTTATTTTTTTATTTATTTTTTTTTTAGATTCTTGTAATCAGTGCAGCTGATTGAAGACAGGTGTAATATGATCCATCATGTTCATGTGTGTCAGAATTATTTTTGAATTATTAGATAAGATGCAATAATAATGTAGATGTTAAGATCATTTAAAGGTGCCCTTGAATGGGAAAATTGTATCTACCTTGACGTTAGGGTGGTCACTAATGACTGTTTTGCTATTGATTTATTCTATCGATTATTTTGGCGATTAGTCTATTAATCTAAATGATTAATTTTCCTCCCCCCAAAAATAATTAAAAAACAAAATAATGCTACAATGATGTATTTACTTACATTGAGTTAATTGACTACAGCAATTTATCGTGGTAGCCCTGCTTGACTTGAAGTTGAATTTTGAGCGTTCAGTACATGGAAGTTTGAAGTTGCAAGTTTCTGATGGTAAAATCCCCAAACTGTTGTGTACATAAAATGTGCACACAAAAAGCTGTGACGTTGTAAAATGCAGAGACCACTATATTTTTGTTGGTTTTTCAAGTCAGATCCACATCAAATCAGGTTTATTATCACATCACATTAACACAGATGCAAGTGGGTGAAAAAAGTAGGTGCTCACAGTAGTAGAAACACAACACTGAAAATAAGAACTACAGCATATACACATTAAACTTGCACTATACATACATGCACAGTTTTCAGACTCGAAATTCAGAATTCGGGTAGCTGTGTGAACCAGGCCTTGTGCCTGCAGCTTTTTGATGCTAGTGTACGCAGTAGGGTAAACTCAAACTCCATAACTGAAGAAGCTAAGGCTGGGGAAAGAGAGCAGAAATCTTTTCTGGGCTAAAAGCTAATCTAGCTACAATTCGTTAGACAACTGCGCACCGCACCAAGAGGGCACTGACAGACTGTATTCACTACAGTGTTTAAAACAAAGCAATAGCTCCTATGAGCTGCCGCAGTAACGTAAACCAGCCAGTAAAAATGAAGCACCCATGGAAAAACCCTTTTAAAGGTCTAATGAAGCTTTACTTGATGTAAGGGTTCTTTACTAATTGAAAAAGGTTCTTGACAAAAGCGCATCTCTATAACAAACATGGTTCTTTATGGAGCCTAAAGCAGATCCTTTTTATGGCATCTCTCAAAGAACCTCGAGTGGCTTTATTTTGAAGAGTGTACTTTCTATTTGTACATTAAAGAACAGCTGAATACTGAAGAAAGGCATTCTTTGACTCATTTGAACAAAATTTTGTAGTTGCTAGAACTGGGCAGAATGGCGATATTTTATCATATTCGTGATAAAAATATGCTTTTCTAAGCATATCGAGGAGACTGTTAGTGCTTAATAAACCCTGATCGGCCACAGGTTTCATTACCAGCAGTGTAATTAGACTGGTTTAATAAGATAAATACCAGCAGATGTTGAATAAAAATCAAAGTCTTCTGTAAGAGTATCTGAATAGTAGTATAGTAGTTTTTAAGAATCTGTCACTACTGATATTTAGTCTTTAGTATTTAGTCTGTGATTACATGTATTGTGATAAATCTTGTGTATCTCGAAGTCTTTAAATATTGAGTATATCGCCCAGCCCTAGTTGCTTCTGTAGGCGTCCGACTTTGTGAAAAATCTTACTATGTGTCTGTGCGATCTTAACTCTGGACTAAATATAGGATGTTTCTGTAATATGACCTCGAGCCTAGTTTCTGTACAGTTTGTCGGTGCTGAATATTGATGGGACCGTTCTTCTTACTCGCTCTGTTTTATGGATTGCGTTCTGGCATTTGTTGGATGGCTTGGAAATATTCCGCTCGCTTACATGATTAATCGCACATAAACTGTTGACTCATCTTGTGCTTCTGAAGCACAGTTAAAGCTTCGTTTTACAGTAGGAAACATTTAAGTGACAGTGATGAGTCAGAAGTGTGGAGTCAGGCACGAAATGATGATGAATCACGCTGGACTTTATTTATAGCCACCAGCTTCCACCAACAATAGAGTAGCAAGAGTGTTTGCTGTGTAATAATTCATGGAGCACTCTGCTCATACCTTCCTTGCCGAATGGATTCCAGATGATTCCACCCCCCTTCTCCATTTATTTATTTATTTTCTGAAACTGTTTTTGTTTTCGTCCTTGAGGCCTTAAACCGTATGTCCCAGTGGTGCGAGCGGCCTGAAAATTTAAATGTGTTGAGAGACTGGCTGTCACACAAGCTGCTAACGTCTCCCTCCGGGGGGTCCGGTTTGCTCTCACTGTGCCAGAAAAGGAGGACTGAAATTCGAATATCGAATCGTTTAGGAGAAGCGGTGGATGTATTATTCCAATTAAGATGCTAAACACTTATTCAGAGCAGAAACAAAGCGGCAGCGCTGTTCAGCACGAGGAAAAGCAATACCGAATAAATAGCCATTTATGAGCACCGAAAAGCACAGGCAGTCAAGGAAATAGTAATTAGTTTAATCCTCCTAATTCATCTGTGCACAAGGTGAAAGCGCTGCTTTGCTGGTGGGAGCTGTAATTGCATCTATTGTTGCTCGATTCTGTCGGCCAAAGAAGTGCCTTTTCCTGTTTAGTATGACTTTTCACAGTTTACTTTTTCTATACTCCGCATTCACAGCCCTCATTTAGCCCAGTCATGGCATGGTCATTGTTTTTGGGCGTGTCCCGTCTCTTTTCACCTCTGTTAGTCATGCCTGGACCTTACAGTGATCCATTCACTGCGTTCAGCTCCGCGATCCGCAAGTAACCTTGAACAAACAGGATCTTGTAAACTTCGCTTCTCCACGATGTACTGTAATATATAGCAGCGTGATTATGCCCTCAACCCATGATATACATTTCATAATCTCTGGATGATTTTAGCAAATTTTGGAAAGGAAAATGAGTTCTGTATTGATGATGTTTTACTCTACTTGAACAGACTAGAGCTAAAGGCAGTTTCCTTGTTTGGACGTCCTAATTAAAAGATTGATCTCCACCTTAAATGCCACAGGAGTTACATTCTGCCATATTCAGTGAAATTCTGTGTATTAAGGCATATTCAGTGTTTAAGGCTCTCCATTGTTTTTAACCAGGTTTTGGTGTGGATGACCACACAGTTGATTCCACCACCAAGTCTGAAACCTTATGTAACCTTTGATGGGGGGATTTGGCTGAACACCGCAGTACTAATGTACTCCGAACGCAGTGGTCCAGGAACTTGTCCAAAGACGAGAGACAGACGTGCTGTACATCCCAGGCTGTTCAGCTGCCAGTAATTGCCAGAAAAGTTTCATTTTTGGAATCTGTATTTGACCCTCTGACCAATTATGAAATGAAATGGCCCTTTGCATGCATGACATTTTTGATCATATTTAATACATCAGGAAGTTGCTCATAGCAGTTATGTTGCCTTTAAAATTTTAAGTTATGAAATCTGTATGTATCTTTCTGGTTCATGCGGTACACTTGCAGTCCACCAGGGAGGAGGAAACGGGTATCTGATTGTATTTTCTCATTTGTGCAATTTTTTTTATGTATTGTCATCATTTAATTATTTAATCATTATTTCAGATAATTCACACTGAGCTTTGCGGTATCAAAAGCTCAAATATGTTTCAAATATGAGTAGCATTAGACCCAGGTACCCAGGGCTGTCTGTTAAGCTCACTAATATTATTATTTATAATAATATTTATTATTAATTTTTATGCATCCTGCGTCATTCTGGACATGGCTTGAGAAGTACCAGCATAAACAGTGAAAGCAAAATTGCACTCTTTACTTGTGTCAGCAGTGGAATGACCAAACCATGAACATAAGCTCCTCTGTCTCTTTCTCTGCTGTTGTCTTGGGTTAAGCAGTTTCTCAGTTGTGCTTATAGCATTGCTTCTGTGCTACGAAGTGGTAATCAAGAAATGCATTCTTTCCAGTGCGTGCTATTAGTGACCACAATACCAACAGCAATCGACGATTTCTACAGTGTGCAACAGGACATTAGAATGATGTGCATGATCTTACAAGCCTATTGCCAACTTTAGAGCGTCTGAACAGGCAAATGAGGCAGGGGTGATGAGTTTTTTTTTTTCCTCCATGCACATCACTTTGCAGAGCTGGTTAGATGTGCCATTTATGCAAAATAATAACTGGATGTCAAAAAAATGGCCCTACATTTTGCCTGTTGTTATAAGCTGAATTTTAAAGCATGATTGTTGTTTTGACAGCTGTGGAATGGCATCCTTCCTCCTAACAAAAAGACCCAGAGAGCGAGGGCGAGAGAGAGAGAGAACACACTGCTATTAAAGCAGACGCAGGAAACGAATGAATATCAAGCTCCGTAACACGCCGCATATTTCTGACAATTGATTTGTAATGCAGACTGAAGATGTGATCTAATTGTGTACACAAGCCTGTCAAGAAAACAAGCTCTGGAATGATGATTGATCCTGATAGGACCTTGTTAGAGTGATAACGATTAGGGTCATTATAACCTGGTGCACCGTTGTATTGAGCAGCACTGTTGTTTTTCATTTGTGCAGTGTTATGAATTCCTCAGCCGAGGACATGTGCACGTTTCTCACCCCGATAGAATGACTTTTTTTCCCATCCTATGTGAACATGATGTAGTAAATGTGGTTACGGAGCTAAAATGAATAGCCCCATGCCAATTGGCTGTCTGTGCTGTAGCTTGCTATGGAAATCAGCGTTGGGTAATTCACCACGGCATGACTAGGATAAACATTGAAACTATGTGAAAACTCCCAGTCCTAAAGAATGAGATGACCATGAGTCAAAGTTTAAAATTTAGGATATTACAATTTACTCAGCTTTTAGCATTACACACAGGAATAAAGAAACCAAAATAAAAATAATTATAGCAACCCTAGAGAGAGAAAGAAGAAGACAAGGTGAGGAGTGGGATTACCGTTGGGGTTTTCCTCCTCTTACCTAACACAAACTTTACCAAAGCCATTATATCTTTATGTAAATTATATGTAAATCAAAAGGATCCAATATATTAAATTATACATTATATTAAAATCAAAGGTATCTATGATTGGTCATTAAACCCTTCTCAAAACTTAATATTGCTGATTAAACAGAAAACTATAGAATAGCATATTTTCTTATGTCTGCATCAGCAGTGTCCAGTCAACATCATGTTCAGCTCTGGTGACCTTAAAAGAGGTCCACTGTGGTCGTTCCAACAGTTCTTAGCTAACGTCACCCTGTCCTCCTTAAACACAACAGCCAGTCCGCATGAATTAAATAATGTTTAAGTGTCTTAAAGTCTCTGAGATGGTGAAAGAGAAGAAATGAGTGGAACTGTGTTGTCTTGAACGGTTGTGCTCCAGCTAATACTTTTGGGATGAGTTGTTGGTCATCCAACATCCTGATATCACTAAGGCTCTTGTGTCTGAATGCAATCAAACCCTCACAGCAATGCCCCAAAATCTAGTATAAGGTCTTCTCCTCTGGACAGTAGAGACAGGTACTCCAACAAAAGCAGGATAAACTGTTTAATGCCCTTAATTTTGAAAGAAACAACAAATAAGCAGGTCCCAATACTTTTGTCCACATAGTGTTTATTGAGTAGTGGCGCTTAGTAGCCCTAAAAAACCATCATCAAAAAATAAAAGGACACAGATCAAGCGGTCATCTGTTTCCTGGCCACACCAGTGGACATAGATTGCTATAGCTTTAGCTTTGAAGTGCCCAGATCTGTAACGATTTGTGCATGTCTTTGTAGGCCGGAATCACATAAACCTCAGCTTTGTGCCCCATCAAAGCAGTTCACCTTCAAACCTTTTTTATGAACTCCTGTTTTGTTTAGCATGCTTTAATGGTACTTGATGATCTGCAAGGAAATGATGTCCGAATAATAGACTTGCATTGAAGGATTGATAAGGTGGATCAATTAGCCTGATCAATGTGGACCTGTGCCACCAGAGCCTTGCTAGCTATTCCTTAACAAGTGCAACATTAGCTAATTAGTCAAAGGCTAACCACTAGCCCCCACTAGCTGTTCTTGAACATGACGGTGGCATTGAATTGAAGCTTTAGGTCGTTCTGTGAATCTGGGTGAGCCGAGCATCTGTAGCAGGACTTGAGCTTCAAGCTGATGTCGGGGGTACATGCGTAACAAAGGCGCTTCTTTACTGATGTAACAGAACTGGCAGTTAGCAATCTCCTCCGAGAGTTCAGCTGACCGATGGCATTGCGTTAGCGGGCAAAAGATGCAGTGACTGACTGCATGTGACTCAGAGGAAGCACGTGCTAGCTTTGACATTTCCAGAATGGGTAGTATTGTTTGATGGTAAAAGTCTATATAGTGGATGGTAATTTGAATTTAATCATTTTGGGAGAAAATTTGGGAGGGGGGGGGGTAATGGATTAAAAATGCATTAAATGATGACCTACTAGGATTGATTATCGGTTCTGATACAAACAAAATTAGCTGGATCGGGTTAGGATAATTAGGCAGATCCACGGGAAAGTACTTGAGAAAGTAAAATCCGATCTAATCTGGCCATAATGACTACGAATGTCTGGTGTAAACAAAATCCGGTCAACGTATATCCAGACACTAAAAACAGGCCTAAAGTAAACACATCAGTGTTGAAACCCATGGGGTAAAAACAGGTCTTTTGACATTTTGGTAGGCGGGAATACTAAGCTTTCTAGAAACGTCCCGATTCAGTCCAGTGGATCAGGAATTGTATGTGTACTCGTCCGCGGAGTGCATTTGCTCACTAGTATGTTTGTTCACTGCACAGATTCCATCTGCGTCCAACACAAATGTTAACTATGAGTGTCTTTGTCATTTTTAAAAATGTGGCTACTAAAGCAGTCCATAATGTCCATAGTTATATAACTATTTTAACTTCAGCACATCTTAGCAGCACATCGTGCCTGGATTGTGTGGGTTTATTATGTATAGAAACACACATCTGATCAAAATCGGCCGATACTCAGCATTAAGGCAAAAAAAAAAAAAAAAAAACTGGATTAGGACCTCCCTAATACTTCCAGTACACTGGGAGATTACCTGATCTCCCGTTTAGTTTTAAATATGCCTATGCTTTTTGTCATACAGGCAACACAACCTGTACGTTTTCTTGTGAAGAACACTGCTTTCAGTCTGCGGAGCACTGGTCATGCTGACATGCTGACGTCAAACTTTGATGTGTGTTCCTTCACAGCACTGCGCCCAAAGGTTGCTATACGAACACGTAGCCTAGTCATCTCCCTGTTTGGAAGATGGAGGAGCCTCCTGTCTTTTTTTTTTATTTTTTTAACAAAGACAAAGGTTTGAAAGCCTCACCAGGTCTCCTGAAAAGCGAGCCTTTCGGCTGCCTTTGGTCAGTGCTCACAGAAACCTGCGGAGTCTTGACAGAGCACTATCCCAAAGGTATATATTCTTTTGAATTATTGAATGGGGTCTGAGCCTTGAGAGGCCTAAAGTATTGGAGCTGCCACTGGCCTGAATATTAGAGCTCTCCATCACACACTGAGAGCTTCTCGCAGCTCAGTAGCCCATCGAGGTGCGGGGTGGTATTAACTGGCCAATTACAGCCTGAAAACCACTTTGTTATTATCATATGTCGTCTATACCGGTACTGGGGCCTCACACACATTGATTTTTATTTATAGTGGCACTGATTGGTGGTGGGGGGGGGGGGGGGTGTAACTAACTAACTACAGTGCATTTCATTTGCTGGATTCTGTAGAACAGTTCAGAATACATAAACACTAAATAAACAGCAAGATTACATCCGCAAGACTAACATCTGTCATCAGCTTAATGTAAAGTTACATGTGCTGTATGTAAAGTAAAGGGTATTAATAGTGGCTATTAATAGTATCCAATCTCCTGGAAAGGCTAGATGTTGGAATACTGCGGGGGCTAGTGAGGTCTGGGACGGATGTGGGATAATTAGTTCTGAATCACAAACATCACTCTGACTCCTTGCATATGTATTGAATTGAGCCCCGTAACTCCAGTCTGCTCCACAGACCAGTGCTGACGGACCTCATACCCCTCTATTCAATGCAGGCCTGGCATGGGTGGGCCTGGCCAGCTCAAACTGATCACGCTGGTTGACCGGCAGAGGGTATGTTTTTTGTTAGTTTGATGGTTTAGGCTGGTCTACCAAGATGATTGACCAGGGTCACCAGCATGACCAAGGAGGTTGAACAGCATGACCAGTCTGACCAAGCTGATTGACTAGCAAAACGGGCATGACCAAGTTGGTCAACCAGTGAACAGGATTACTTACACTGAATGTTCAGCATGACCAGCCTCACCATGCTGGTGGACGAACAGCCTGACCAAACTAGTCCTTCAAACGTAAAAAAAACGCACATTATGCTGGTTAAAAGATAAGATGGTCAACCAGCTGTCTTACCAGCAAAAGCAGCTTTTCAACCACCTTGACCATAAAAGACCACCTTGGGCTGTTTGAAACCAGCTACCAGCAGAAACCTGGTCCTGAGCTGGATATTTCTGCAGGGACCCAGAGCCAAAATCATGACTCCCATGCGTCACGTTTGACTACGCAAGGGAGGTCAACCCAAGCCCTGTATGCGGCTGCTGTAGACCTTTCCGAAGTTTTCCTTTCCAAACAGAGATGAGCTATCAGTTGTAGCAAATCTAGAATTTTTCTGGTGGGTTTGTATGTATTCGTCTGGGATGAGCTCTGAGAAGAATGCTGTCTGGCTCTGGTTGTGTACAGTTTTAACCGTTTGCGTGTTTGTGGTTAACTGTGCACTGCACATGAAGCTGCAGGAGCACCGGGAAACACAAGGCCCACTGCTATGAGAACACCTTGACCTCTTAAAGATGTGAGGCTGCTTACAGTGAAAATATGACAAGACCCCCCAAAATGTCTTGTATTATTCAGCTGTGGCTGTTTACCCAAACACAAAGCTTGCTTTGAGCCATGAAATTGAAAAACAGCACAGAAGTAATGTATCTCAATTCCAGCTCCAAAGGGGAGTGCTTTTAGATTGTGCGAGCCAAGAAAAGATTGACTCTTCACACTTCCCGGGTCACCACACCGACGTCTTTGTAGCTTGGAGATATCGTACCAGAGTTCTGCTCCACTTTCCTGGGTAGAACACTCCTGCAAGTGCCATGTTCACTGCTGTGTTGATTATGAAAATGGAGTTAAGGGATCGTTTCAAATTGAAGTTTTATTTGATGTGCCAAAAGCAGGGTAAAGAAAGAGCATCGATTAAGATCTTCCTGGCAGATGGAGGAAGGCGGTGTCTGTGCTTAATTTAAAAAGAAAAAAAGAAGGAAAGAAAAAGGAATAAGCTTTGAATAAACAGGAAAAACTAAACGGATGATCTCTCTGGAGCACCTTTAGTTTAACTCATGTTTACTCTGTTAGTTTACTCTGTTAGTTTACTCTGTTTACTCTGTTAGTTTACTCTGTTAGTTTACTCTGTTAGTTTACTCTGTTTACTCTGTTAGTTTACTCTGTTAGTTTACTCTGTTTACCCTGTTAGTTTACTCTGTTAGTTTACTCTGTTAGTTTACTCTGTTAGCTCTTGTTAGTGAGTTAGTTTACTCTGTTAGTTTACTCTGTTAGTTTACTCTGTTAGCTCTTGTTAGTGAGTTAGTTTACTCTGTTAGCTCTTGTTAGTGAGTGAGTTTACTCTGTTAGTTTACTCTGTTAGTTTACTCTGTTAGCTCTTGTTAGTGAGTTAGTTTACTCTGTTAGCTCTTGTTAGTGAGTTAGTTTACTCTGTTAGTTTACTCTGTTAGCTCTTGTTAGTGAGTTAGTTTACTCTGTTAGTTTACTGTTAGTTTACTCTGTTAGTTTACTCTGTTAGCTCTTGTTAGTGAGTTAGTTTACTCTGTTAGTTTACTCTGTTAGCTCTTGTTAGTGAGTTAGTTTACTCTGTTAGTTTACTCTGTTAGCTCTTGTTAGTGAGTTAGTTTACTCTGTTAGTTTACTCTGTTAGCTCTTGTTAGTGAGTTAGTTTACTCTGTTAGTTTACTGTTAGTTTACTCTGTTAGTTTACTCTGTTAGCTCTTGTTAGTGAGTTAGTTTACTCTGTTAGTTTACTCTGTTAGCTCTTGTTAGTGAGTTAGTTTACTCTGTTAGTTTACTGTTAGTTTACTCTGTTAGTTTACTCTGTTAGCTCTTGTTAGTGAGTTAGTTTACTCTGTTAGTTTACTCTGTTAGCTCTTGTTAGTGAGTTAGTTTACTCTGTTAGTTTACTGTTAGTTTACTCTGTTAGTTTACTCTGTTAGCTCTTGTTAGTGAGTTAGTTTACTCTGTTAGTTTACTGTTAGTTTACTCTGTTAGCTCTTGTTAGTGAGTTAGTTTACTCTGTTAGTTTACTCTGTTAGTTTACTCTGTTAGCTCTTGTTAGTGAGTTAGTTTACTCTGTTAGTTTACTCTGTTAGCTCATTTTAGTGAGTTCAAGTTTAGGCACACTCACGCTAACAGGAAATGGTTCATGTTTACTGTGTTGGCTCATGTTTACTGTGTTAGCGTTAGTGTGTTAGTTTGTGTTTATTCTTTTAGCTCATGGTTAGCATATTTTATGTGGACTTTTCTATCTTATAGTTAGCGTGTTAGTTTATGTTGCTCATGGTCTCTGAATGATTGCCTCAGTTAGGTCTGCAGAGAGACGTTCTTGGGATGCATAGAGGGTATGTGCCTGCTTCACTGTGGCCGCGCCCACTGAGTGGCATAAAGACCGACTGAGTGGCATAAAGACCGACTGAGTGGCATAAAGACCGACTGAGTGGCAGAGTTGGCGCTCAGTGTGAAGACCCCTAATGCACAAAACGGGAAAGAGCTGTTGTGGGATTTACTGTACAAACAGTTTCAGGAATTTAGAGCTATACTTTTACAAACTGCTGAAAGCTGAAGAAAAGACAAACGAATGGATTACTGCCATTCTGGAATCCAGACACAGCAACGTGTGGGAGCTCACTGTTTGGTGAAGTCGCGCTCTGAAAGCAGGTGGGAAAATAATAAGCCCACTTTAGCTTCAGATTTAGCGATATGCTAAGTTAAATTACACTGAAAAGCAAATACACCTGGTAGAGTCACTTTACTAAATGTGCCTGAACACAGACGTAAACACTCCTAAAGGTTTACTCCACGTTTGTGGGTACACGTCACTCCTCCATGTACCATAGCTTCTTTGGTAAGGTGGATGGATTGCTGTTGAGTCCTACTTGAGCAGATGATCGCTTGTTTTATTCCCGGTTTGGCCGCTTTCCCTAATAAACGCAGTCGTGTTGCAGAATGTTTTCCCACTCAGTCTGACCACAGGGGCGAGTTCAAGCGGGAATGCTGTGATTTCGTAAAATCTGTTGGCTTTGAAAGCACTGTTCAAACCTGATGCTTCCAATACTTACACTGAAACTTAACAATAGCTGAACACTGGAGTTTTCACACTGTGTTTTGCACGGCAGGCGTCCCAAATTGCACACTAAACACAGACGTGGGGTTAAAGCAGAGCAGTGCTCATCACAAGTGTGGCTAGGTAGGGTAGGTTTCTGTGGATTGAGACACGGAATTGGATCAGTCAATCAGAGGAAGCCTGAAGCCTCTGCTGCACCATTTAAGGTAGAACGGATGATTGGAACAAGGACGAATAAAAAAAGCAACTTTAGCTGTGTGTGTGTGTGTGTGTGTGTGTGTGTGTGTGTGTGTGTGTGTGTGTGTGTGTGTGTGTGTGTGTGTGTGTGTGTGTGGTGTTGAAATCTGTAACATGTTTTTCTGGTTGCTCGTAACCCTGATAATTAAGAAATAATGAACTGTTCCTTGACTTTTGGATGTAGGGACGTAGTCTGAGGGTGTTGCTTAAGCAGCAGGTGATTTTAAAATAGAAAGAAGAGTTGCTCACAGAACTGTAGTATAATCACAATGTCAGGGTCATGCCATAACGTAAGATATTGGCACTGGAGTACTCCTCTACTACAACCGCAGTACACCAGTTCCAGTATGTTGTGTTATAGCACTCCCTCTTATGTATTATTGCTTCATTAATGTGTATTTATTATGTATTTCATTCCCATATAACCTAAATTACAATTATTAAAAAGTTAATATTGAATGTTTTTTTTTATTTTAGATCTATCATCTTTGATGCAGTTTCTTTTGTCCTTGTTCCTTACTCTATCTTTTCTTTTGCTTTTTCAGGATTGAGGGTGAAGCCTTGCGTGTTTCAAATGTCAGGTAAGCACGAGTTCTTTTCTTTCTCTCTCGTCACCATACTTCTCAGCTTCAGTCGCCGTCTTCTAAAGCATGGCCATCTCCAGCTCTGATGCATATCATTCCAAAAGACATGCCTTTTCTCATGACTGCTAGCACATGTGTGTCAGTATCTGTCTATCTGAAGTGTCTCTTGTCGTTCTTGGAGCTGTGTCCTTGAGGGACCAGTGTTTTTTTTTTTTATTTTTTTTTTTATTTATTTATTTTTTTTATAGGGTTTGGTGCAGAAGCATCTAATCTGCACTACAATCCACACTCTGTCTGTCTCCAAAAGCCTAACACTTGGCAGCTGCTTTAGAACGTTCAGTAAGATAACTGACGAGCTGACACCCGTCTGACACACGTTTGACTTAGGCTTTCTTCTAGGAAGTAAGACGTGTTAATAGTATATATAATAATATCATATCAAAATTTAAAACGCCCAAAATGCTTTCGTGAGGCTCAGAAGTTCAATTTTATTCATAAGGAGCTTCAACAGACACTCAGCGCCTCCTTTGGTAAAACTCTGAATTCGTTGGTGGTGTTTGGTCATGGCGGAACAGGCTCTGCATGACCACTGCAGGAGATTGCAGGAGACTATGAACAGTGTGCTTGTGTTTTGAGGACGAGTTGCTAAACTGGAGCGGCTGTTCATACAGGCTGTTTTTGTATTTCTGGATTATCTGGATTATGTTTTCTTTAGTTTTAGAAATGAATTGGCTGGAAAATGCATTTTACATTTGATGTTCACTGTGCTGAAACAAATCTCATGCAGCAGATCTCTTCATCATGTGGAAATGGCTGCCAGCTTACTTTTCTGCACTGATGCCAGAAAGAAAGATGTTTGTACCATCTGTCTTCCTGACACATCGGTTTGATATCGTGGACACTTATTTCCATCAAGGTTGAGCCAGGAGGCTCTTCATCATGGTGATAGATGTACGCCCAGAGCAGGTCAACTGCTCGAAACGATTGGTGCCCTTGTGAGCAGATGTTTTATCGTAGCACTTCTGAAGACCTGAATAAGCAGCTTACACTTCAGAGCACATTTGTACATCTGTCCTGGAATCCATAGATGAAGCATGTAGTAAAGTAGACTGATGTGTCTGTGCAGCTGCTCAATGTATGTATTATTTACTGGTGTGGAGATGCAGCCAGGCGTGGATGTGAAGTGGAAGTAATTAGCACTCTTAATTAAACTTCTGGCTTGTTCAAGGCTTGACATTTACATGTTTTCATTGTGTAGTTCCAGGGTCGGGTGGTATGACCGTAATGCAGTATACCGCTGTATTTTAAAAATGTTGACCTCCAAATGAGCACAGTATTTCAAACTTTTTAGAATGTCTGTTCTGTGTCTTTAATAAGCTCATTCCCTCATGTGCATTTAAGTGAGGTCACACTCTGAAAGCAGGTGCTGGAAAAAACAGGCCCACCGTAATTGTATTTGTGAGTTTGAATAAATGGAAGAGCAGGAAAAAAAATGTCTACTAAATGTGCCTGAAAACCGTTAAAACACTCCTAAGACCTAAGACATTATCCTCTAAACATGTGAACATGTGTGGTTTGATCCTCAGTTAGCTGGAACACAGTCAGTGCCTGTGTCTGTAGTCAAGCTATCTAAGCAAAGGGTACATTTAGTGAGTGGGCTACAGAATCAACACCAGAAAAAATGCTGATGCTAACCAGCTTCTCTCTCCTCTTACACAATAGTTTCATTTGTAATGATCAGGCTGGTTTTATTACACCCTAATATGCTAATCGGTAACTACATACAAAGCAGTGCAAGCTGGCTGAGTTGATCCTAAGTGGGGGCGGGGACCCGGAACCACTGGTAGTCCTGAGGTGTTGAAGAGGTTCATTTCTGCATGCTTGTAGTCAGTGTGTTGCTGCTTGTCGTCAAAGCTTTTGTGTTCTGTTACAAACAAGATGGGTTGTGCTGCTGCCGTCTTAATGCTCATTTGTTTGATCTGCAACCAAGACAACAGCGCTCTGATTGGTCAGCCTAATCTCCGTACAACACACAAAATGTAGCAGACTCTAATTGAAAAATGTATGCGGCATCAAAGTCTGACAGATATATAAAAGACATCATTGAGACTCAGTGTGAATAGGCCTTTACTCTTTTTTTCATGTATCTGATAGCTGATAAAATGGCTCATTAGAAATCTCAAACACCACAATTTCTTTTTTATCAAGGAGGCCCTGTACATGTAATTGTCTTCTTTTTGATAAAATGTCCAAGGGCGTTTCTAGGCAGATTCCTTCAAATGTCTTTTAGATCCCTGAAATATAGATTATTAGTTTAAATACACAGCAGGGCACTGTCAGTACTTGGGAAAAGGCGCTGCTGTTGCTGCTTTAACTCGGCACTGCCCAGTATAGCTAGCTGGCAAGTCCTGTTGCTTAGTTATTGTCCAAGTTATCTGCTTGTTAATTAGCTGGCTTTAGGTTCATATGACAAACCAGCTACTCTGGCTCAATTAACAGTGTTGTCAGGAAGTGTGGCCATTGTCTGGTCGATAAAAGTAACAGCCTGATAGCTAAAGCAGGGCACCATCTAGTGGGCAGAAATTGACACTGAATGCATTACAGATTATGAAGGTACAACTATTTTTTTTTTGGACCAATTTTCCACATTCAGGGTCCCTGTGGAACTCTTCCAGCAGCAAACGATTCCCCTCTCTTTGTGCCAAAGGGAACAGTATAGTTTGTCACGCTGAAACACAAAGGGTTTTTTGTTGAGCCAAGATTTCATCAGCCAGTGAAATACACACAGAGCGTTTGGAGGGGGGAAAACTGTAACAGCAGGAGAAGCAGGAGCCTTCCCAGTGTGTCAAAGTAGAAAGGTGTATTAAGGAGCCTTTCTATTAGGTAGAAATTAGATTAATGCAGAAACCTCAAGCTCAACAACAGTGGACAGTGGTCAGCATTGTAATGAAGTAATTAACAGACTGGAGTGTGAGTGGGCAGGGCTGTAAGCAGGGGGCAGTTAATGAGGAGAAAAAGACAAAATGCTGTGCGTCCGCTCTACTGTCAATAATACGGCATCACACAATGGATCGGAATGTTTGAGCTGCATAATGCCTCTCTTGTCAGCTTAGCAGGGACTGGCCTTTTTGGAGCGCGTTTTACCGTTTAGTTCTAGGCAGAAAAGTAAATCCATAAAAACGCTGGCATGCACACCAACGGTTCAATATTAGTCTGACTAAGGCTGAAAGTTTAACTAAGCTATGCTAGTTCAGCTAAGTTCAGCCTG
This sequence comes from Salminus brasiliensis, assembly GCF_030463535.1. Taxonomy (NCBI): domain Eukaryota; kingdom Metazoa; phylum Chordata; class Actinopteri; order Characiformes; family Bryconidae; genus Salminus; species Salminus brasiliensis. The sequence continues at coordinate 12,605,494 of NC_132898.1, read as the reverse complement.
ATTAAAACATGATTTGAGCCTCAGTAAGCTGGAACACTGCCTGTGCTGAAGTAACAGCCACTGGTCCATATACTGCAGAACCAGTATCATTTCACCTTTCTGTTCCTCCCAATACCAGCTGCCTGACTTCAGAACTGGTATCAGTTAGTGAACAGCAGCTGCACTGAGGTTGTTCGGTAACTGAGCTAGAAGTCGCTTCATCGGTCATTCTCTTCTAAACTTGGGGTTTTAGTCGGACAGAATTGTAATGGTTCTGTGGTGAACAGATTATCATGCTAACTAAACTAATTAATGAACTAATTGACCAAGGTATTTAGTGAATTAGTTATTTAATCATGAATGAAAAATAATGCAGTTTAATTGTAAATAAATAAAGTAATTAATTAAACTAAGCTAACTAAACTAATGCTGACCAGCTTTTCCCTCCTGAGCAGTTAACATTTGCAGTTGTCAAACTGACGGCTTAATATTCATTAAATCCTTGATTTAAAATTGCACATAATTGCGCAAATAATTCGATTGTACGCAAGCCATGTAAACACAGGATAATCCATGCTCCTTGCGCAGCTTACTGCAATCCCCGCCTCAGGTAATGCTGTACATTCGGTCATATTTTGGGACTGTATGACCGTATGAAAAATAGATGGTGCCCAATCCTAGGTGCGACCAGCTTTGTCTAGGAAAAAGTAATTGTAGGACTTCTCGCTCGGGCTGGTAGCCTGCCTGTGGTTCAGAAATGGACCGTGACTTTTGAAGCTTTATGTCTTTGTTTTGGCTTTTTTTGAGTTTTGAAAAAGTTGACGACACAGCTTGCCAGTGAAGACATTGATTTAAAAATAAATCCATAGACTGTTTGAATGGCTGAAAAGGAACTCGATGAATGTTCTACAGAGTGAGTTAGGCGAAGTCCTGAACCCAGTAGGGATGGAGTGACAGGGCCTTAAACAAGCAGTTGATGGCATGCTTCTGCCCTCTTCCTCAGTTGCTTAACTGATCTCACTCTCCAGCCGGCTCTCTCGCGCTTGCTCTCTCCATCTCGTCACTTCTGTATTTCATCCCTTTTTCTCCATTTCATCCCGCTCTGCCTGTCTGTGTATGTCTCTTTCTGTCTCTTCTCTCTCCATCTCTCATCTCCTTTCTTTTATTCTTTGTTTCTTTATTTCTGCCTTTTCTCTCTCATGCGTATGCTCTCACTCTCCCCATCGCTTCCTCTCTCTTACTCCCTTCATATTTCTCCACTTTCTTCTTCTTTTCTCTCTCTAGATCTATATAATCATTGCCCCCCCCTTAAATACAATTAAGTGCACACTATCCAGTACAGTATTGCATATTCAAACTACTTATAACAGCAGTAACAACCTACTTTTTTTTTTTTTTTTAAATGTCATGTACACTCGAATGCCCGGCAGGGCAGCAGGGCTGGCCTTCGTTGTGGGAGATTTACTCGTCTGGTAACAGGAAAAGGCCGGTGTGCGGAAACCCTGCTGACTGCGCAGCTGCTTTTAGCTCTGGTGTTTTTAGAAAGAGATGAGATTTCTCTGAAGTCAGTGAAAATGCGTTCGGAGTGTAGCAATCAGTTTCCTCCAAATGAAATCACTGTACAGTGTGTGTGGATAGGCAGATAGATGCAAATCTCCCTCTATCTCTCTTATCTCCACTTTAAGCCCCCTCAGTCAGGCTTTGATGTGAAACGTGATAAATGCAAGTTGGCAGTTTAAGCCAGATATCAGTGTTGCGTCCAACCACTGTTTTCATTTATCTTTGGTAGTTTGGCGTTTGATGTAGAATTTTGAGGGACACTTTAAACCGTGTGAGGACAAGAAAAAAAGACTATTAAATGTATTATGAAGGACGTTATGCTATAAGCGCGCGTGTGTGTGTTTAGGAGATATCAGGACACACTGTTCCAACAACAGATACCTGTGTGTGTGCTGCTTTGCTTTTCAAGGTGGTGTTACGTAGTCCTTGGACAGTTATTTATTTTTTAAACGCTTTATTTTAAATGGGTCAGAGTTATGCAAATTGAGGACTTCAGAATACCACAGTGAAAAGATTCTCACCATAGGCATTATTCATCTTCTTTTAAAAACTAAAAAAAAGGAAAAGAAAGGGAAAATGGTTGGTTTGTCAGAGTTATGCAAATGTAGAGTTTAATAGACCACGTCTGAAATTGTAGGTTCTTCTTACCACAGGCCTTGTTCTGTTTTTCCTGAGCTGAAGAATGGTTGTTTTGTTCAGGGCAGTTAAAAGTTTCAAGCTATTGAGTTTGGGGTTCTAGTTTTTAGGAGTGCTATAAAATACTGAATTGAAGTGGTGCGAAGCAGCCTTGCTTTTCTGTGCGGAGAGAGCAGAGGCTTGATGAAAAAGCATAGCTCATGGTTGACACCTTTCAGAAAACGTGCAAGAGGCATATTTCCGCAGTCACATAAAATCTGGACCCGGGCGACGTTTCTCAATATTTTAACCTGTCAAAAATGTCTCTGTTATTGTAACTGGAAGAACACCTGGACCACTGTGATGTATGTTGACTCTCGTGATTAAGGCGTTGTTTGCCCAGATTGAATTTTGAAGAATTACAGCTCAGAAATTCTTCAGGCTATAGTAAACGAGTAGACAAAGTCCACAATGTTGATCATTGTTATTGATTTGATTTATCCTGAAACGGGTGATGAGTCAAAGGCTCTGTAATGTTTGTAACGAACACAGTTTCTCTGACAGTTTGCAGTACACTGCAGGAAATGTAGGGGCCGATATGGCTCCTCAAAATATTACCAATGTTTACAGTAAATGATATAACCTTGAGAGGAGCTGTGGGGTGTTGGTTAGCACAGTTGTTTCCATGTTTACATGCCTTTTATACAATTTCAGGCTGACGAACTAAGCACATTTTCAACCTTGTCTCGAATACAGTCCACATTCAGGACAGATTCCAGGCTCATTACTGCTGGTTTAAAACTCACTGTGCTCAATTTTCAGTCAGATCGAGCAACTGCTGTTAAAAGGACAGAGAGCTGAATGTAAAGATTTTTCTCCATGGTTTTGGATCTGTAGCTCACTCGCTAAGCTAGCCTTTGCTTAACTAGCTCTGCTGCAGATCCACTGAATATCAGCCAGTGTCACTGCTGTTGACTAACAGCTGAGCTCCCGAAACAAGAATAAAATCTGTGTCTGAGAGCAAAGTCCAGTGACTGTTGTTGAGCGTAATATAAAAGCAACGTGAGACCGGTTCTGTTGGGTTTGGACTCCTAGCAGGCTAAACAGCACAGCGCAGACCGTCTTCCAGCTAACTGAGGCTTACATCAAACACGTTTAGACGTCATCGCTAAACTAGGCTCTCTGCAGGTGCCCAGTGTACAAACCACCTTTTTGTTTCGTGCAACTTTCAGGTTCTCTCATACTTTCGATGCTTTGGGTCTTTGGAAACTCGTAGCTTGTAGAAAATGTAGTCTTGAGTGGAGCTAGAAATGGCTGAGCTCATGGAGCAGTTCGGTAGTGCCAATGAGGAAGCGTTTGTTATTTGAACTGAAGACCTAAAAAAAGTAAAATCTTGTTAAAATAATGCATCAACTAAAGTTACATATATTTTAAAAATTTTAATGACACATTTTCAGCCTCAACATCATTGACTACAGCGACTAATTACGGCAGCAAGGGGCAATATTGAAGTCAGCATCAGTGATTGAAGTCATGTCCGTATTTTGTGTAAAGAAGGCCTAAAGAAGTGCGCTTCCAAGATTTTGAGAAGGCGTTCTCAGAACGCCCCTGTAATCACCACCACTGCCACTGTTAACCGATTGTAAGCGGTTGTCAGAATGATTTAAAGGCGGTGTTATTACTGGGATTTATCCGCTGGTACATTATTAAAATCAGAAAGTGTCTCATCCCTGGCTGAAGCTGGAGTCTGTACCTTTGTAGCTGTCTGTGTGAGAGCAGCTTGCAGATGCTGTTCTGTCAGCATGGGTCTGCAGATACACTCCTCATACATCCTGTTCTTCCTGAACAAGGGCGTGTGTGTGTGTGTCACTGTCCTCTTAGGAGTTTTTCCTTCTCATTTACCTATTATCCTCTCGCTCTGAAGTTTAACTGCCTGCTTGTCCCCCTCTTCCCTCCTCCTTCCTTCTTTCCCCATCCCTCCTTCCCTCCCTTTTATTAGTCTTCCCTAATGCTCTTGCGCTCTGTCTCTCTCTCTCCCTCCCTCACTCCCTCCCCTTATTCTAACCGTATACAATTACAATGTTGCATGTTTGCTGTACACTATCTGGACAAAAGTGTTTGGACACCTGTTCGTTCATTCATTGTTTCTTTTGAATTCAAAAGTATTAAACGGTTTATCCTGCTGCTGTTGGAGCAACTGTCCCTACAGTGCAGTGCAGAGACCACAGTTCCACTGCTCCACAGCTCAATGCAATGAATAGGTTCATGTTTACATTTTACATTTTACATTTACATATACGGCATTTAGCTGACGCTCTTAGCCAGAGCGACTTCCAGGGTTACTCATATTACAGAGGAGGGCCGATGTAGTGTTAGGAGTCTTGCCCAAAGACTCTTATTGGTGTAGCGCAGCATAGTCACCCAGACCAGGAATCGAACCCCACTCTCCCACATGGTATGGTAGCTCAGTGGCAGGTAGTGGTGTTATCTGTTGCGCCACACCAATCCACAAACTAGCCGCTCCATGGAGTCCTATTCTATTGGTAGTAATTGTAAGTTCTTGCCAATACACAGCCCTACTGACCACTGAATGTCCGAAACAGAGCTGAACACTCTGGGGATTTTACATCCCTAGTAACAGGAAAAGGCCTGTGTGCGGAAGCCCTGCTGACTGTGCTGCTGCTTTTAGCTCTGGTGTTTTTAGAAAGACATGAGATTTCTCTCTCTCTCTCTCTCTCTCTCTCTCTCTCTCTCTCTCTCTCTCTCTCTCTCTCTCTCTCTCTCGTGCTCTCTCTCTTTCTCTCGTGCTCTCTCTCTTTCCCTCTCATGTGCTCTCTTTCATGCTCTCTCTCGTGCTCTCTCTCTTCTCTCTCTCTCTCTCTCTCTCTCTCTCTCTCTCTCTCTCTCTCTCTCTCGTGCTCTCTCTCGTGCTCTCTCTTTCTCTCTGCCCTCTCATATGTGTGTGTGTTGGTGTTAAATGTTTGCTGACATGGCATTCTGTTCTACTCGACCAGCACCAAGGTTAAGTGAGGAAGGCCATTGGCTGTGTGCATGGGTGTGGGAAGTATGTGTGAGAAAGTGTGTGTGTGTGTATGTGTGCCGTTGGAAAAAGCATTATGAAGATATTTGATATGCAGTACAGCAGCAGTGTGCTGACGTGCTGAGTTTCTGATCTCACTGAAACAGAACCAGAAGCTGAGAGTCTCTAAGTGTTCAAATATGATCAAGGCTCATTTAGCATCAACGTCTTCAGTGTGGAGTCTTGTGCATGCGTGTGTGTGTTTGTGTGTGTGTGTGATTTCGGGAGGCAGAATGTTCTTCGAATTGGTCGATGGATGTATATTATTTTGACCATATTTAGGAGTTCATTCATGAACTATTCATGACGAGGAGCAGAATTTTTAGAAGATCATAGGGTTCTAATATGACGACAGTTTATACACTATTTATGTTTTTCAGAATGCGCTTATCTTCAGCAGTCATGACCAATAATTTGTGTGTGTGAGCAGGAGGGTGAGTATAAGGGAAGGAGAGAGTAAGGGAGTGAGGCAGGAAGGAAGAGTGAAGGAGTGAATGTTTGGGAGGGCAGTAGAGCGTGAAGGACTGAGTGAGAATGAGGGAAGAAAGGAGTGACCGTGAAGGATGGAACGAGTGAAGGCGTGAGTGAAAATGAGGGGAAAGAGAGAGTGGGGCAGGGAGGGAGAATGAAGGAGACGGTGAGTGCGAGGGGTGAAGTGAGTAAAGGCGTTTGGAGTGAGAGTAAGCAAGGGATGGAACGAGTGACTGAATAAGGAAGTGAGACTCTTGGGGTGTGAAAGTGAGGGAAGGAGAGAGTGAGAGCAAGGGGTGTAATAGGTGAAGGTGTGAGTGATTGTGTTAGGGAGGGAGTGAGGGAAGGATGAAAAGAAGAAAGGCGTGAGGGAGTGAGACTGTTTAGTAGCGAGAGCGAGGGAAGGAGGGAGTGAGAGTGAGGAGTGTAATGAGTGAAGGCGTGAAGTAGTGAGGGTATAGGGGAGTGAAGGCGTGAGAAAGTGTTAGGGAACGAAGAAGGGAGTGAGTGTAAGTGGGGTAATGAATGAAGGCGTGAGCAAATAAGTGTTTGGAAATGAGACAAAGTGAGCGAGGAGTGGAGCGAGCGAAGGCGTTATGTAACGAGAGCCTTGGAGAGTGAGGGAAGAAGGGGGTGAGAGTGTTGGGGAGTGAGGGAGGGAAAGAAGGGGGTGAGAACAAGGGCTGAAATGAATAAAGGTGTGAGAGAGTAAGTGTTGGGAAGCAGATGTGTTGGGGAGCAGGAGATTATAGAATATTGCTTTTAGGGACCTAAGAAGTGCTATACTGACTTATTAATAAAAAGAGTTGCCAATGAAAGTTGTCAATTAGCAGCTTGTTTTTGCTGATACTGCTGACACTGTAGGTCATCAACATATATGGGTGATTTATATCAGTGTTGTGATTGACTGATTAGATTCTTGACGTGTGTGTGTGTGTGTGTGTGTGTGTGTGTGTGTGTGTGTGTGTGTGTACATTTTCTCATTTTCTCCTTCTGTCCTTTATTTTTATCCGCCCTGTCAACCAGTGTATTGTAAAATCTCAGTAACATGCGGTAAATTGCTGTTTCAGACCAGCCTTATTACACAGCCAGGCTACAGCGTCATTAATTATTGAGCACCATTGAACTCACCAGCGTTCTCTATAAATAAGCTTCCCCCTGAGGCTGTGCTGATCATAGACCCAAAACATTGACAGGAAAACTACTGACAGACCCAGTGCTTCACAGACTGGCTGATCCAGTCTCTCCCAGTATAAAGAGCAGCCCCATAAAGTGTAGAATTCATTAAAGAGAGTGTCATGCATTATACCACAGAGCGTTTGCTTCCTATTGCCCGTGCTAGCCATTAGCTTAATGGAGTTTTAGTTCCGTTTCCTTTTTCCTTAAATCTGTGAGCCGTTTTATTGTTCATGTCTAATGCAGAAAGCTTTGCAGATCTACATACAGGCCTAAACGCCGTAGTAACAATATTCCTGTTCTTCAGCAAGTATTTAACCGTTACAGCTGCTGTCATATAATGATACATTTTGAGATATAATGAGATATTTCTTCCTAATATTTCACTATTTGTTTGGCGAGGTTTACTGAGGTGGAGACCATAAACAAGCTGTCTCAACCTCATTTGGAATCGATCTGGTTTCAAGGTAAGGACTCAAATTGTTGTTGAGACCAAACTTCAGAAATTGAACTTGTTTCTGTTGTACTAAATAAAAGATCACGGTTACGGGCGTACAAATCACTGTGCTTAATATGTCAAATCACTGTTTTCTCCATTAAAGCCATGCACACCGGATAGCGGCCGCATTGCACAATGCCATAGCACAGTACCAAGCCCGGCAAAAATTCTACATGATATTGCTTCAAATACTGGCAAAGTTGGTGATACACTCAGAAGTTATATATTTATTATTCTGTTCCTAAAATGTGTATTATGATAATGCATTACAATAACAATTATTGTTGTATTGCCAATCTCTACTTAGAGATAAACACAACTTAGTGGGCAAAGATAGTAGAAATAAGTGAATCAGGCTCTTTTGCATTTGCAGGTGGGGATGTAGAACCCTCTCACTCACTATCCTCCCACTAAATGCATTATCCAGCTTTTATGGGGAGACGCCTTAGGCTGCGTTCAGTCAGCGGAACATATTCTGTTTAAAGTTCCATTCTATCCTATGGAAAGATAGGGGCTCTTTCTGTTACGCTGTAAATTGCACCCCCCCCACCCCCACCCCCCCAACCCCCCCACCCATTTCTGATAGGTAAAAAAGGTTCTATTCGTGTCCCTTTTTATCAGCCAATCCAAAAAGGGAAAATTGAGCCGAATGGCTGTTTGTAATGGCATAAATCCCAAATGGCGCCACTCAAAGCTTTGGTCCTATCATCGGAGATCGCATGTTCAATCCTTGGGGAGCCATCCGTGGCCGAAAGGCAGAAAGCGAATAGCTGGCCTCACACACTCTGGATATCCCTCCCTCTCACCTGTCACTCAGCAGAAATCAGAATGTTTAGGTGAGGCTGACCTTTCACTCAGTTTACTGCATTTGTAAACCTGCAGAAATTAGGTTATACACTATATGTCCAAATGTTTGTGGACATCTCCTTCAGCTACTTTGTCACCCTTTGCTGACACAAATGTGCAAATACACACACACAGTTTGTCCAGTACCTGTAGAGAAGTGCTACCTATAGAGAAGGACTCTCTGGAGCAGATAAACATGAACCCATTGGAACCACATCTAATGCCAGGCATGGGCTAGAGGGGTATGAAGCCCCATGGTAATGAGCTGTGGAGCAGTGGAACTGTGTTCTCTGGAATGATGATGCTCCATCCAGTACTTTTGGGAGGAGATGGTAATGGTGGAATGTGGTCATGCTACATGTGGGACATGTGAAGTGTGATCATGAGACATCCTGACCTCACGAATGCTCTTGTCGCTGTATACAATCAAATCTTCCTTTTCTGAACAGTAGAGGCAGTTCTCCAACAAAAACAGGATAAACTAAAATAAAACTAAAGTGAGTGAGTGAGCATGTGTCACAAAACTTTTGCTATTGTGTATATCTCTGTAAGCTTATTCAGGTATATCCCAAATATCCACATTCTGTAAATAATATTACTGTATCTGTATCAGGCAGTACACTATATTGCCAAAGGTATTTGCTTGCTTGCCTTCACACACCACCCTTTGCAGCTATAACAGCTTCAGCTATTTTAGGCAGGCTTTCCACAAGGTTTAGGAGTGTGTTTATGGGAATTTTTGACCATTTCTTCCAGAAGCGCATTTGTGAGGTTGGACGAGAAGGTCTGGCTCCGCTCTAATTCCCGAAGGTGTTCTATTGTTTTAAGGTCAGGACTCTGTCAAACCCAGACTCATCCATCGGATTGCCAGACAGAGAAGCGTGATTCGTCACTCTAGAGAACACGTCTCCAATAGAGTCCAGTGGCGGCATGCTTTACACCACTGCATCCCACGCTTTGCATTGCGCTTGGTGATGCAGCTGCTTGACCATGGAAACCCATTTCTGATCTGAAGGCCACATGAAATCCACTAAGTTGTGATGCTGTCTTTCTCCATCGCTTTAACGTTGTTATAATACAACTGACAGTTGACTGTGAATATTTAGTAGCGAGGAAATTTCACCACTGGACACAGGTGGCATCCTATTGCGGAACAATGCTGGAATTCACTGAGCCCCTGAGAGCGACCCATTCTTTCACAAATGTTAGCAGAAGCAGTCTGCATGCCTAGGTGCTCTGGTTCTATACACCTGTGGCCATGGAAGTGATTGGAACTCGTGAATTCAAAGATTTGGATGAAATGAGTGAATACTTTTGGCGATATAGTGTATATACTTGAAAAAGATACGGATATTGATTTCAATCCCATACTGATGCAGCCCCAGAATGCATTTATGGGTGAAGCATGGATAAGCAATGTGGTTGGAAAATTGAGCAGTCTTGCAGCAGTGGATCCAAGCACTGATGTCATGCTTTTGCTTTTCCTGCGGGAATCTTTTCGCCCTTTTCTTCCTCAGCAGCTGTGAAGGTAACTCACGCCTACAGCAGCTCCACAGGCACTGGGCAAGTGTGTGTGTGTGTGTGTGTGTGTGTGTGTGTGTGTTGGTTTCTGTCCATCACAGAGCAGCCCCCTGACAGCTGATGTGCAGTAGAGCGGAGCTGTGCGGCCGTGTGATCAGAACCAAAGCCCTGCATGTTTAACCAGCAGCTCGATCACAGAGCTTCTGCTTTATCCACTGCTGATGCTCAAATCTCACTGGTGTCTTTCTCAGCTCAAGAATAATGTGACTTAATGTGACTCGTCTCTGGATCTTGATGACATTTCAGCCACATGCATTTTTACTGGGTTATCAAATGTGTCTCCGGTTAGTCGGACTGAAACCTGATTGCTGTGTGGGACGAAATATGCAAATCCTCTTGTTGAGCGCCAATTATATTACTGGTGTTTTGGTTGTACTGGGACGAATGCGTCTTGGAGAGACCGATACTGTAACACTGCTATCACGTGGCTGAAATTCTTGCTGTTTTGCCACACATTTGATTTTGACTAGTTTGTCTTTGAGTTATTATGTAAATATGGTGAGGTACATTTAAACATACAGTGCCTTGCACCTTTTGTGGAAATTACAGCCGCAAATCTCTTCAGATTAATTTCTATTACCTTGCCACATCTTGCCATTGGGATTTTTGCCCATACCTTCAAGAAAAAACTGCTCCAGCTCCTTCAAGTTAGATGGTTTCTGCTGGTGAACAGCAATATTCGAGTCTGACCACAGTTTCTTAATTGGATTAAGGTCTGGGCTTTGACTAGGCCATTCTAGTACATTCACATGTTTCCCCTTTAACCACTCAAGCAGTGTGCTTTGGATCATTGTCCTGTTGGAAGGTGAACCTTCGTCCCAGTCTCAAATCACTGACAGACCAAAACGGATTTTGCTCAAGAATATCCCTGTATTTAGCACTGTCCATCTTCCTATTGATGACACAGTTGTAGGTCTGATACCCGGGCTCGGCAAGCTGCCACTGTGGGGCCCTTGAGAAAGGCCTTTCACCCTCTCTGTTCCCGGGTTATGCAGTGATGGCTGCCCACCGCTCTGGTCATGTGTGCTCACGGTCTGTGTGTGTGTGTGTGTCCGTCTGTGTGTGTTCACTGTACGGATGGGTTAAAGGCGGAGGCCAAATTCCATTGTGTCCAACACAAATTGTGAATATGGTTGTCTCGTCTTGCCTTGTAGAGTTCCAGAGACGGTAAACCTTAAATCTGCAGCCTCAAATCTATACCCATAGATTCATACCCATAAAGACTATTTGTACTATGACATTCTTTAGCAACAATCCAGTTTTCATTTTCCTTCCTTCATAATAATCCTCTGGAAGTCATACTAACTACTTTACACCAAGCCAGACATTTATTTTGCCTATATTTGACAGTTAAACAGCCAAACAGTCTCGCTCACAGCAGTTAAATTAACATTAAACACAATCAACTCATTTAGAAAGTGGGCCTGGAAGTGGGCACGTGCAGAGTGGGTTTGTTTTGAGATTAGCTGGCAGACCCTAATGGCTCAGCTCGTTTCTCATGTGTGGTTATATCAGTTTTAACTTTGCACATTGTGAGCACAACATAATTTCACAGCAAACGTAAAAGTGTTTGCTGTCAAGGAATTCTGGCCCAACTTCTGCTTGTGCTGAATTACTTCATTTCCGTGCTTTTGAGCATGAACTGCACACTTCATGTCCTGCCACAACATTTTAGTAGTTTTTATGTCAGACTTTTAGCAGGCTATTCCACAATTCTTTATCTTATTTCTTAAACACTGAGGTAGACTTGCCTGTGTGCTTAGGATCATTGTCTTGTTGCATTACCCAAATGCACTTTAACTTCAGCTCACGGACGGATGATTTGACTTTTTCAATTTTCGATACTGAGCAGAATTCATAGTTCAACCCTCAATGGTAGCAAGGTGTCCAGGTCCTGATGCACCAAAGTATCCCTAAACGAACAAGCTTTCACCACCATGCTTTACAGCTGGTATGAGATTGTACTTTAAAACACCAGCCTTAGACCCTTGAGGTGTAGCCTTAGAGCCCGTTTAGATTTCTCTTGTCCGCATGATCGAAGCTGATCACTCGGACCTCAAGACGTTCAGAGGTAGTCACTAATCTTGTCCACATTTATTACAAGTGTAACGGTTTTCTGTTATTGTATTGGAAACATTGCTGCAAGTATTTATTAATTATTACTGTGATACTTGGCCTCTATCTCTATCTGTCCATTACACATTGTTCCAAAACTCAGGAGTTCTAGATCTAGGGTTTTTTTTGTTAAATGTAAGATGAGCATTTGTATTTTGAAATGGTGTCTGCTTTTCTATTCTGATGGGGGTGTAAGGATAAATATATCAAAGTATTGCCATATGTTTTGCAATACTGAATCTATTCTTGGTATCGATAGAACCCTTGAGCAAGGCCCTTAACCCTCACTGCTTCCTGGGGGCTGAAGGCTGCTGTATGTCCACTGTCACGGTGTGTGTTTGCTCGTGTGTTTGCTCGTGTGTTTGCTCGTGTGTTTGCTCGTGTGTTTGCTCGTGTGTTTGCTCGTGTGTGTGTGTGTGTGTGTGTGTGTGTGATTTTATATTTATGTGTTTTTTAATACTATGACAGTTTTCCTGAAATTTGACTTTTAAAACAATTGCGTCTTGCTTACACAGCCCTTCTACCATGTATCCTGTTCTTGCCCAATGTTTTCTGAGTCACGGACACTGATCCTAGCTGAGGAAAGAGAGGCCCGCAGTTCTTTGCAGGATGTTTTTGGGGTTCTTTGACACCTCCTGGGTGACTTTACGCCTTGGCTTTTGGAAAGATTTTGGGAGGACAGACTGCTGTTTCTCACTTTCTCAATTTGGACAGTATGCCTCGGTGGAGCCGTTGAGCCGTTGAAATGACTTTATTTTTACACAGATAGACGTCTCCTTTTTTCTGAGGTCTTCAGGAATCTCTCTTCCCTGTGGTGTGATGTGCCTGGTTGAATTACCTGTGTGCTTTCAAGTTCACTACAAAACACAGGTCCTAACTTGGATTAAGATTGGAAAAAATTGTCCCAAATTGAGGCTGGTTGTCACTGCGGTTTCACACCTTTTCACACCTGAAGATTGAATAATTGGTACCTTGCACAGCAACAACATAAAAGAAATACCATTGACTTTTGGGTTGGTCTTCCTGCCAACCCAAAAGTCTTTTACACATTTTTTTACACATTTTACAGTAGCTTTAGATATGGTAACTGACAGACAGACAACATATTTCCTATCAGAACACTGTTTTTCTGTCAGCCCTGCATGCATAATGGCCCGGAACCTGCGGACGCAACACGGACGTGTCGCAAGGCAGTTTTGGTTTGTCTCATGTTGAAAGACAGGCTACTAATGTCTGTTTAGCGCCTCAGTAAATGGTGTGAAATCCTAAAGCAGCAGTGAAACTGAATTCCACTCTATCATTGTTAGCCTTTGGCAGGTTAATCTAACCTTTGGCGGTTAATCTGCGGTTGCCTTACGTGCCAAATTGTGGAGCGGTGATCTCTTACACCACTACCTGTCACAGACTGTCACTGACTATGTACTTGAGCTCGCCTCCGACAGAGACTAGAGAACAAAACTCGCAACTGGCTAAAATACAAGCAAGTTAATGGTCAGCCAAAATTATTGATATATTGTACCATAAATTAATAACGTAATAGTTGTGACAGGCTTGGGCCTGGTCTCTGGTGCAGTGTTAGATTAAGGACATGGGACAATAGTGCAAAGACAATAGGCGAAGCACAGGGCAAGTAGCACAGGCAATAAGTACAATAGACAATAAATACTAGTGTTGCACCGATACCGTATCTGTGCCGGTACAGACAGTATTGGTATCTGCAATAGATAGCTAACTGACACCCTCCTTTTTTTTCCTCCATATGCAAACAAATTGTTTTTTGCATACTTTATGACACCAAACATTTAAACCAGTAAAAGCCAATCATAAAGTTATTACCATTAAACAGACATTCAATGAAACTTTTACATTAGCATGTTTTGTTTCCATATGTCCATATGGTGGTTGTTTTTTGTTTTTTTAAGCTTTTTATGTCTTATTTGGAATAAGATATATAAAAGTACAGCCTATAAAAAGTGGAACACTATAAATATCAGTATTTATAGCCATCTATTCAGTACTCTGTATCGGCAGTAAACTGAATACAGTAAACAGATTAAATACAGCAGGTAGAGTTCCAATAAATTACAAGGTAGATACAGTCTCTGAGCTAGTCAGTCTCCGTGTGGACATATTGAGTGAACCGGGAGGATCAGTAGCAAGTCTGTATGTGCAGGTTGTGGTTGGTGTAGCCGGTGTGACCAGTGTTAACAGTGTGCAGCTGGGGGGAAAAACCGTCTGGTGGTTCTGGCTCTGATGATTCTGTACCTCTTTTAAGTTCTGTAAATATAACTGAAATCATGTACCTCCTCTTGTATGAGGGTGAGGAATTTAAATATGGGCCCACATACAAGCTTTTAGGTTTTAAAGGGTTTAAGGGTTCTTTGTGCCCTTAATGTTAATAGCTGTAAAACAAATCCTCAGGCTATCGTTCTTATATGTCCAGTATATCTCATATCCAATATGCCTTTGCTGAAGGAGAAATGTGACCAAAGTACGAGAAAAGCAGCTTAAGGCAGTGTACATTTTCTCTCACATGAATAGTCAGCTTATTTTCATCGAATAAAAGTGCTGTTTTGAACGTAATTGCCCCAGCTTGTGTGTATCCACACACGTTTCTCTAAAACACACAGTTTCATTGGTTTTAACGAATCAGAAACACATCATTTGTGGTTTTAGCCAATCCTTGAAACTGTGAATGGGATGATGGGTCAGTGCATCACATACATGCATTCTTTTGGCAGGAAAACAAATGGGGATAAAGCTAAAATGACAAAGCCTCAGTCATCAGTCATGCCCCAGGTTTTCCACATTTTTATGATACACTATTTATATTATATTTATATTTATAGTGAGACACGTGATCGGTAGCAGCAGATTCTTAAAAACTACTTTCCAGATACTCTGCTAAGTACAGTACAGTATTAAGTACAGTGCTTTCTATTGAAAATCTTCATTCAGTTAAGTCAGTCTAGAAAAGCATATCGTGTATCATAACAAAATCGAACACGGTAGGATAAAGATTTGCATTGCCCACCCCTAGTGAGAATTTGCCATCTGCCATCTAAAAAAAACTTCAAGCTTCAAGTGAGGAAAAAACGAACACAATGAAAGAAGAGGGGTTTAATATAGGTAGACCATTAAAATAGAATAAAGTCTGGTGGAGAAGTACACTAGTTTAACTGGCGGAAGGACATGTCTGGACATGATCCAGTTCTGAGCCACAGGCCACTGCCATGTGATCAATAAGTCCACCTACAGCTCCAGAAAATAACAAGAAGGCTTTTTTTTCTGTTTTCTTTAACGTATTATAGTTATTATTTTGGGGGCACTTTTTCTTCCTGAGCTATGGTCCACCGTTGCTGGAAAGGTTCCATAAATCAATGCCGGCTGATGGAAGCAAGGGACCCAAAGCTAATGAGAATTTACCAGCAACTTTCAGGGTCATTCACCCCTGTTGACCGCGGGGCTTGAACCACCGTCCAGAGAGGGGCGGGGGTGGGCTTACTTCAGAAGAAATCACCTACGGCAGATTTAAAGAAAGGAGCGTTTAAAGGAATGCAGCAAGAGCCCAGCTGGATTAAGGAGCCCATATTCGCGAGGCTAGCTGCCCTTTCATCAGGGCCTGTTTGCTTAATCAGTTTCTCAATGTGCTCGGCCTGTCAGAATGGTGCTTTTAAAACACTGAGACCCCCACCCCACAATGAGTTGCAGGTGGTTAGAATATGGTTGCTGATTGTGAGGCGTGGAGCTAACTGTTAGCGTTAGCTTTTGATAAATGTCTTGGGTTACAGTTCTCATTTCTGGAGCTGCTACACTCGTTTTTAGCCTCAATTAGTCTTTGAAGCAGCTAAGCTTGGGTTTTGTTGAGTGCTCGCCAAGCCTTTTGAAATATTTTTGAGCTTGGAGAGCGAGGCAGTGCAGTGATTGTGGTTATGTAACTTGTAGAACGTGCTCTGGGACGATAACATGAGGCTTATAGCGCCGCTCAGTAAGCCTTAACCCACAATGCAATGGGGGTTATCGTTGGACGGCAGGACTGTATATAGAACGCGGGCAGTTTCAGCCCAAGGGGGTTAAATTTTGTCAACAAAAAGGCATTTTATTTCCCAGTGCGTTTTTATGGTGTAAGTTGGCGTAACGCTGTAGTCCTCAAGTAGGGCATGGGCTGGCATACCGAATGATGGATAATGTGTCACCACAGTTTCAAGGCTTGAAATAGTTTCAAACTGCTAAAATCTAAATAATTCAAATCACAAAGTGCTTGACACTGTGCTACTGAATAGAGAAATATTAGCATTTGCAGATGAATAATTCAGCGAGTAGAAATGGGTTGGGAGAAGTGTGTGCAGGGATTTTTATCAATTAGCTTCTGCCATTGGTCTCACGTCGTAGGACGGTGATGAATTAAAGGGAGATTTGGAATAAATATGAGTTCTGTGTTCTCAATTAAAGGAATTTTGTGGGGATAATTGAACGATAGCAGCAGTGATAGACACTCTAAAGCAGCTCATTTGAATTCTTTGTTCAGCTCTGAAGTTAACGGAGTTGCTCAGAAGTACATATGCAGTAGGATATAGATAGGTTAGAGAGTTCAGGCAGGTTTTTAGGCAGACTTTTTAGATTAGACGTTTGTACAGGTTTTGGTTTTTTAATGGGTTACGCACCTGTGATTTAAACCGAGCAGCGGCCTAAAGTTTTCTTTGGCATATAATCAGGTCAGGGTTCCCACTGATATTTGTTGTTGTTTATATCTGTAGTTTGCTTCCCTTGGTTCAGGCTAAAGCTGGGAACTGTATGTTGTTCCATTTTACTTCTGTCTATCCAGACCTGACGTTGACATACAGGGAGTGAGAAGGTTTTCACCCTTCTCCTAACTTCTTTAAAATATGAAAGGCTTGAGGTCATTAAGGTGTTGTGTTCCATCTGGTGAGCAGTGGGTTTCTAATAGTGGAATCACGAGCGCTGACCTTCAGTTGACCTTATCCAAGGTGAGCGAGGCTTTTTTAGTTCCTGAGGTGTTCTTTTGTGGCTTCCTGGATGAGACATAACTCTGCTCTTGGAGGGATTTTGACAGGCTGGATACTGTTTTCTTCATTTGGACATGGTGGTTCTCCCTGTGGATCAGTAAGTCTTAGTAATGGTTTTGTAACCCTATATATCAGTAACCTCATTCTCATCTTTTCCAGACAGTCTTTTGATTGATCTTCTCATATTGCTGGAAGAAAATCTATTGAAGTGATGTTTCAAACTCAGCAAGGCTGGCAATAATCAAGCCTGGCTGTGTCTAATTTAACTGATTCTAGTTATCAATCGATTTTGGTTAATTGGTCAGTTGTATCCCTAAGGGATGTTGAATAGATGTTCGATCCTATCTGTGGTCAGTTTATGTTCCTACTTCAAACAAACTGGAGACCATTGGAAGCGGACCAAGACCGAGATGAAGATTCATATATGAAATGATATCAACAACAACAAAAAAAAAACAAAGTCAGCAGGTACTGGAGCGAGATATTGAAGATGCCTGGTGGCTATGACACATCTCAAAGCATGTGTAGACCATTTTGATTAGCTTGAACAGTTCAGATAACATAAATATGATTTGTGTTTTTATTGTGTGTGCTGTTGTGTTTTATTACATTTCCATTATTGAAGTCTCCGGTATTAGAAAGCTTTACATTTGATTTCAAAGTTGTGCAGCAATCCCGTCACCTAGGATTTTAAAGAAATGTTTGACATGTGTTTAACGGTCATCTCAAGCCAACAGTAAAACGCTTACAGCAAGTAGTTCAGGGCACAGATGCAGCAGTGATGGTGCACAGTACCATTTTACTGCTTCCCCTTTAAAACTGCTCTGGCTTCTGTGGATCTTTTCAGTGACGGATGAAGCATGAGATGTAATTCAGCAGACAATAATTTAATTTTATTGAATTATCCTCATAGCAGTCAGGTATGGATCATACCTCACTTTGATTGCAGATTAATACTTGCCTGATATTGACTTATGTGGCTTATATCAATATCTATTACACTACCCTGCAGTGTTTTGCATGACCTCTTCTAATTTGCTTAAGTGGCTTTTGTTTACTCGGTTTTGTTTGAAAACTATTAGCAACCCAAGTGAAATGAGCATTGTCTTAGCAGCAGGGAAACCCAAAGTCGCTAAGTCCTCATCCAATCCAGTGAATTTAGATCCTGGCCGATACGTTATATTTGAGTTGATTCAGCATCAGCTATTTTAAGCCTGATCCAGTTCAGATCCTCCATCGTTACAACAGTTTTTGTACAACAGAGTGCCCTCTGCCGTCCTCTAGGTGCGATTAGCAGACATTTTTCGCAGCCCACAGCAGCAAGGAGTGTTCTCAGATGCTTACAAAACAGTATAAAACCTGCAGCATAGAAGAATTATTACAGTGAAACATGTAGTTTGTCTATTTTCATGCCACCAAGCCAACCTATGTTAGTTGTACATGTGCAGTGTCGGGCAAGGATGAGGTAAACAAGGTCTGAAAGAATGACTGAAACTTCACATAGCACAGTGATTCTCAACCCTGGTCCTGGAGTTACCCTGGCTTGCTCATTTTAGTGGATTTCCTGCTTTAACACACCCCACAACTCTAAAAGGGGTTGTTAATGAGCTGATCAGTTGAATCAGGTGTGTCTCAAATGTGCAGGACAGGGTGTCTCCAGGACCAGGGTAGAGAAACACTGTGTGAAGAAGTTGTGGTTGAAGGTTAGTGTGGGTAAAGCCTTTTATAGGCCTTACATGGATTAAATGTTCCATTGAAGCTGAGTATGTTGTGGTTATGTTTTTTTTTTTTTTTTTTTTTTTTTTTTCTTCTCTACATCACTGAGATGCAGCGCTTTGACAGTACTGTAATGTAACTCAGCAGGCAGCAATTTAAACATCAGCCATTTAATTTTTCATGAAGACAAGAAACAGCCCTCATATAAGCTGCATTCCAAAGTCTAGGCTGCCGAGGTATGCTTAGCGGATGTTGGAGATCAGCCTCGAGAGACTACGGCTGCTACGTCACAGAAGGCTGTTCCAGAGTAAAGGATACTTCGTATGCAGCCCAGAAAAGCAGCCCACGTTTGAAGCGATTTTGAGGGCTCGACTGATAAATCTCTCCCAGCCCTCGGTTACCCACAATTCTTTGCAAAAATGGGGAAATATGGGGGGAAAACACCATAGAAATGGAGAAAAACAGCTTTCAGAGCAGAGTTTGTTTTAAAATGTGCTTTTTCATTTCTTTACATAAAATGTAATAAATACTTATAAAAATTAACAAGTTTCGCAACGCAATTGCAAGAGGCAGGACTTTACCGGTGACGTCACCACACAGCCTGATTAGACTGTTCCAGGCTGCTAAGGCGTTTTCTAGGATTTAGAATGTAGCTACAGTATAATAGAATAATAATGCAATACTATTAAGGGTCTGGCTTTGCATATGCTGTTGGCCGCCCAGATGGCATCTGTACTTGCATTGTTTTTGTGTAAGTGATGCTGTGTGAAGTTGAAACTGAATCAATGCCAGTGCTAGTAGATGGGGGAGCAGTGGACAGGGTGTAAAGTGGGATATTAAACAAGTCTGTGAGTGGGTGTTTGTTTAGATCTACTTTGCCAGGTTGCGTTTGCATGTGTGTGCCGGTGTGTGGGTGGTATAGCATAGTGCAGTGGTGTCCAAATGCAGTCCCAGAGGGCCTGTTTGTAGCACAGTGTGCTGATTTCCCTGCTCTATCACAATGTCTAAATTAACTGATTCATTAATTGCTCGAATTGAGTCCAGTTTGTTTGAGGAAGGAGGTCACCAAACTGTGCTGGATGCTTTGTGAGAAACCAGAGCTGGGCACCCCTGGCAATATAGTGTGCAACACCACTGCCCTCCACATTGCAGACTAAGGTTTGATGGCCATAAAGGATAAAAGAAAAAACAATATATTAACATCCACTGCGGGATGTATATGAGAATGCTAAGCAGGCCCAGTTGATCTCAAATTGGATTGTCCAATATCTTCTTTGTTTTTGGGTCAAAATGGAAAAGAGAAAGGGGTATTATTATTGGGGCGTAGAAGGCAGGAGCTTCGGAGCTTTACAAAGACTGCTTAACTGGCCAAACTGGTGTTTCATTAGGAACTGCATTTAGATCTGTGGAAAAGATATCAGTAAATAGGCTGGAAGCAATAGACAAGACGAGACAAAACAAGACAACCATATTCACCATTTGAGTTGGACACAGATAGAATTTGGCCTCCACCTTTAACCCATCCCTGCAGTGAACACGCACACATACACACTAGTGATCAAACGCACACAGTGCCTTGCTCAAGG
This sequence comes from Salminus brasiliensis, assembly GCF_030463535.1. Classification (NCBI taxonomy): domain Eukaryota; kingdom Metazoa; phylum Chordata; class Actinopteri; order Characiformes; family Bryconidae; genus Salminus; species Salminus brasiliensis. Next base: position 12,585,244 of record NC_132898.1, on the reverse strand, counting down.
TCCCAACAGTGGCAGCTTGCCGAGCTCGGGTATCGAACCCACAATCCTGTCATCAATAACCTGGTGCTCTATCCGGATGTATAAGGAATCGCATAAGAGTGGGTCAGGTGACTAAGATTTATTTATTATTGCATAATGTGATCAGATGGTGTCAGCAAGCACAGTCCATCCACAACGTCGAGTAAGGCTTACAAGTAGTAAGGCTGCAGCAGACACGCCCCTGAGTCTGATGGAACTGTTTGGTGGTCCGAGGATTCTTTTTGGCATGATATTGAGAAGGATCACTGCAGGTCCATGCATAATTATTGACTGTCATGTGTGTTCTGAGTGAACATTTCTATCGAGATGGGAGTAGAGTCTTTCAGGAAGATCGTGCTCAACCTAATGGAAGAATGGTGTTCCATCCAGCACAGCACAGTCCCAGAAACTTGTAGAATCTCACTGAAGCTGGTCTGGCAGCTCGTTGCAGCCGAGTGCCTTGCTTAGGCACTTTTCATGGTGTTCCCCCCACCCCCCCACCCCGTCTACATGTCTGACCAGACACCATGTGATGTTAAACCTGTCTGAGGCCTTCAGTGGGTAGCATCTCAAATTCACCAGCCTGCCTCCACCACTGCTAAGCTCTGCTCTGACTAGACACGCAGATAAAGCATTTATTTGTTGCCAAACAGTTTTTCCCCCTGCTAGTCAGTGCCCCAGAGAAATCAGATCTTCCACTGTTACCTTCACACTCTGAGTAACTGCTTGACCTGCTTCTGTCTGTCATTTCCACAGGTTTTGCTCATCAAAAGCTGCTCTTATCTAAGCATGTACTGCTTCCTCCCATCTGTCTGCTCTGCCATCCTCCTACTCTATCGCTCGCTCGCTCGCTCAGATGAGACATGAGAGCTGATTCAGCCAGTTGTAATTTTAAGGTCCAGCCTCCATTAGCAGTCATTCAGTTGCAGGCTGTGCTGGGTCAACGTAATAAGCAGTTGTGTAATGAGCTGCTCTAAGCTGGCTAACATTGTGTCCAGAAAATATAGGATGTCTAAACATCATATATATATTTTTTGCATTGTGTGTGCTCACAGTACAAAGAGAAAATAAGAACAAACTGTTTCCTTGAGCTATTTTCATAAAGTCAAGCTACTCTGTTGCTTCTCTGACAGAGAAGAACTATACATGTTAAAAAGCTGTTGGTGATGCCACTGTGGCCGAGGGGTTTGATTGTTTGAATCCTGAGCTATGGTGCTTTGCCAACAGAAGCCGGAGTTCAAGAGAGCACTATTGGGCGGACTCTCTGGGTGGGTAGATGACACTTGATGACCATTTACATCTGTTAGCTGGTGTTTTGGAGCATGGGACCGGCGCTTTCCTAAGAGCACGTCGGCTACCTACGATGCCACGGCAGGAAAGGACTGACTTTGCATGTATCAGGGGAGACGTTTTAAGTCCTTACCCTTCTAGTGTTGGGAGCATTGCTAGTTCGGGGGGTGAAGATGACCAACACATCTACAAGGTGGACCAACTAGGTAGGAGTGGGAGTGTTTTAAAAAAAAAAAAAAATCCACTTGAACCAGTGCAACACACACACGAACACGCCACCACCATGTTGTTGTCACTGCAGTGCTGAGAATGACCCACCACCAAAATAAAACCTGCTCTGTGGTGGCCCTGTGGGGTCCTGACTATTGAAGAATAGGGTGAAAGGAGGGTAACAAAGTGTGCAGAGAAACAGATGGACCACAGTCTTATAGTGTTCCTATATGATTGTGTTAAGCTGTTTTAATGTACAATAAGTGTAGAAACAAGGAGGTATTAATGTTAAGGCTTATTAGTGTATTTAGGGTCAAATGAATGTGTAGTACAAAAACACTGTTCAAATATATATCTCAAATTGTAAAGGTTTGTCATTCAGTGAAACCGTACACATTCCAAAGTATCAAAATGGCCATTTCAATGTTTAAGGCTACTTTTACAGCTGCTCCATGATTCAGCCCACTTAGTTGCAAACAATGGCTACCAAATGCAACATTTTATTGTTGATCAGAAATAAAAGAAAACAATCAATTTACTTTTTAATTAAAGTTAAGTTTTAGAGTTGGGGTAAATTGCTTCCCCAGCCTCGTTAGCAAGTGTAAATTGCTCCTTCAAAATTAGTGAGTGTGAGCTTGCTGGTACACAAATATGGGGGCATTTTATTCAGTAGTATGGAATTGGCAGGCCTTCTCTGAAAGATATTAGAAAGACAAAACCACTGGTCTTACCTTTTGTCACAGCATTTGGTAATGGATGGACATTCTAAGAAAGTCTAGAACTTATACAGTCATTGTTTTTGTTGCAGAGTCTTCACTGTGTTTATATTTAGCATTCGCTACTTAGATTTGAGCATTTACATGGACTGTTACTGTGTTCCTCTCTTTTTTGGATTATTTGGTTTTAAAGATCTGCATGGGACTCTACAATCATATATCTGCCCTATGCTTGTTTTGTGTGAAACTCTGCCTCTCATCAGTGACAGTGTCCCTTATTCTTTTACTTTTCCACCATTATTCTGCATCTCCTCACCTCAGGGATGGACCCTCACCGCTGTCCCTGAACCGTGTGCATCTTTCTGATCTAACATGATTCAGTGCCTTCCATTTCTGATGCTGAACCTCATCCAATCACTCTCTCAAGTGATGCTAATAAACTGAAATCCAGTTACAGTTTATTTGAAGCGTTATCCTGATAGAAAGAAGGACATGATGTTTAGCTGAAAATGTCTCTGTCTTTCTCTCTCTTTCTCTCTCTCTTTCCCCCTTGCGAAGACGGCATGCTTCTTTGCCCCCTGAAGTCACAAATAACCAAGGCAACTTTATCCTCCCTCCCAGTCGGAGAAGTTACCCCTGTCGCAAATGGAAGTCGGCGTCTTTTGGGTAAATGAAAAAATTTGCTGTTCACTGTGGATGCTAATGCCACACAGCTGCTGCACGCCTGGGTGTTGCACGTGGGTTGTCAGTTTCTGTCTTCCTATTATTTATTTATTTTTTTTAATTGGTGCTTCAGCTGTACCAATTCCATTCCAAAGCCTTGACTGTCAGGGTTGTAATCTAGTGGCGAGCAGCGAAAGGGGGCCATCTTCTCAAGGATGAAGAAAAAACTATTTTGTTTGGTTAAAATTAAAGCAAAGACAGAAAACAAGGAATGTGCGGACTGAGTCAGTGGCATTTGGGGTCTTACGAAAATAAAGGAGTGAAAGTTGCTTTTCGCTTTTGGAGTGCAGTCGTGCTTGGTTTGTTTATTTATGCTCAAGGTGGTCACCTTACGGTACCCTTGCAGTTAAATTGAGCATCGTTAAGAAGTCTCACATACGAATGGAGCTCTATTACATGACAACTAAGTTCACCAGAATGTAATGAAATATAATGAATTTTGAATTATTACACTAATTTGAGTATTAAATTAACTATTTCTAGTAATACTTATGCTAACAGCTGGTAAGTAAATTCATACGAATGTTGTAGGCCTCTGTTCACCATATTTTCTTGCTAATAAATTGAAATTCTTTAGTCATCTGTCAATTCTCTGTTCCAACACAGATATCATTGTCTTTAAAGCCCTGTCATCAGTATCATATCAATAATTGTCATCAGTATCATATCAATAATTGCAATATCCTGGTACAGATCTAGAATGATATAAGCATATACACCATAACCCTCACTAGCAGTTACGCCCTTCATGGCGGTGTCTGTAGGCTATGTGGGAATTGTGCTGTATTGGAAAGCTGTGTGTGCCTCTCTGTGTGAGCCTGCTGGGGAGACACTGAGCTGAAACCTCTTCAGTCTCAGAATGCACTGGGATGGGAAATGAGGAAAAGCACTGGCTCCTCCGGCCGTGAAGGAGCAGGACAGGAGGCTCTTGCTGCAAAAGGGGTAGAGATGCGAACACATCAAACTGGGGATAGCGGTAGCGCTGCAGATTTCCACAGTAATCTTTGTGTATATGGACAATTATTATTTATTTATTTATTTATTTTCCTTCTGCACCAACAGTGGGAATGGTGATATGGTATATAATGACAGGAAATGCATTCATTCAGTCTTCAGTTTGCCATCTCATATTCTTCCCCAATCAGTGATTTACCAACTATTACCAACTATATTAAAGATTTTTAGAGTAACACCACCGCACCACAGCTCCAGTTCCTGTAGAGAAGGTTTGCCTATTGGCATCAGGCCTAATGCCAGGTGTGGCCTAGAGGGGTTTAAAGCTGTGTGGAGCTGTGGAACTGTGTCCTCTGGAAGATGTGTGAAATCTCTGTGTAGATTTCTAGGTCATATTTAATACTAAATAGGTGGAAAGATCCCATCAAATGCTATTCCATGAACCACTTCTGGATGAAGGTGTCTGGCTGTATGTAGGCCTTTTGCTTCGTTTAGTTTGAGCCTTATTAAACTTTAACACACGTTTACGCACGTTCCTGCCCACAGTGCTGCCCTCCTTTACTCTGTTCGTTGGAGATTTCACTTTTTTAGTTTTCCTGCTGGAGTTGTATCATGGCTCCGTTAAAGCACACTGAAAGCTGATCCTCAAACGCATTGAGATGGGCGAGATGAAGCCCAGCAAGTTGTAGCGGAGCAGTGGGATTCAGGAATTTCAAAGCTTCGTCTCGGTGTTAGCTTGCTAGCGTAGCACAGCTCCTTAATTAGCTCCGTTGTTAGCCATGTTTGTTCATTTTAATTAGCTTAACAGATGACAAGGATACAACACAGGTTTTGCTAAGCGTGTTTTGGTAAGTGTCTGTTAGCTCTCCCTGCACAATAATAGTTGTTGGCCACAGGAGCTGGCAGTGTGGCAGGCTTTGAACATAAGTACAGACGGCGTCTGCGGCCCCGCGGGACTTCCGCTCAATCATCTGGACCAGGCTTTAGAGATGGCAGTCCTTGTTCTCAGGCAAAAAGGCTTTGGTTGAGCCACAAGAGGGATGAAGCGTGTTATGAAGGAACTGGGGAAACCTGTCATGAGAAGCTAGTGGGCAGATGGAGGAAAGCTAGCCGAGCTATGTGATGAGCACACTTAGGCTAGTTCTTGGAGCCTTCCTTCACAAGTTAGCATTGATTTCTTCATGGTCAGAAAATGAGCGTACTGTCTGTGAGTCGGTTAAAATGTAAGAGGATTTAAGTTGCTTTTGAAAGCAAGCAAGAGAGAATCCCTACAGCCTGGTCCGGTGTTGGCTCTATTAGCTTCTGCAGTGATAAGATAGTGGGCTATTGATTACTGGGAAAGTGGCCATTGGTGCCGTAGGTTCTAGAGGCAGAACTGCAAGACTTTGCTGGGTTAGTGCTGTCAGTAAGTAGCTGTTCGTTTGATAAGAGAATGATCATCACACTTTAATTACCCACAGATTTATCAATATACTTTGATGCCAGGAAGACATGGTGAGGGTTCTGGAGTTCTAAAACAAATGTAAATACCGCATCTATGTAATGTAAATCACACACTAATGTAGTAATTCAAAACGACAACACTAGAGGTCTGACTGGACCCCCTCGATGAAAGAAGAAACTTCAACACAGAAAAATGTATGCTGATAATGACGCATGCGAGACTCAAATA